>NC_135655.1:43568646-44819423 GCF_964188315.1 Podarcis muralis | reverse complement strand
ACCAGCCTCTGATAAGCTATGCAGTTAACAGGCTTGTGCTGGAATGGCTACATGTTACAAATACCTGCATTTTTGAGAACCAGGGAAGTGCAACTTGGAGGTCTGTCTGCATGGCTGTCGTGTGCCCTTGCCACATGCTTCTTTTCACGAGTCTAAATGCACATAAGCAAGAAATAGGCGATTGGTTTGGAAGCCACAGAGGTTGGGTGCTACCCCAGTTTGCTATCTTAGGGCCCCAAACCCTTGCCTCCTTCCACCTGCCTTGGGGCGGGGCTTGACAGGCTTCACACTGTGGCTGCTGCTCAGCAGAAAGGGCTCCTCTTTTAAATTGTTTTTAATTTTTATCTGTGTTGTTTTAAATGAGACCATCTTGGCTGTGAGCCCTGGAAGACCTGCACCCTGCTTTGCTGGCCCTTTCCCATCTGGCCTGGGAGAGTGGAGTGCTGACTGACTCCAGCTACAAAAGCCGAGGCTGTTGAACAGATTATTGGGCTGGAGTATTGTTTACGGGGTGTTGAGAGAGCTTGTTGCTGTTATTGATATTATTGTTGTATCTTTAGTTTTAGACCTTATGATTTATGTGGAAATGGTTTCCATTAGGTTGTGTACTTTTTGATGTGTTTTATTTATTGCTTATGACTTCTGTTATGTTTGTAATTATGTAATTCTTGTCATGTTGTAAGCCGCCTTGAGCATAGTTTCAATTGTGGAAAGGCGGCAGACAAATAAAATGATGATAATGATGATGATTTGAGTAATTAAACCTTTTAACTCTCTGCCTCTCACAGAGCAGGAAGTGTGTTGGTGTCTTTGAAGGGCACACCTCAAAAGTGAACTGCATCCTGGTGACTCAGACAACAGGGAAGAATGCAGTGCTCTATTCGGGCTCCAGTGACCACAATATAAATTGTTACAACATCAAGGTAAGTGTTCACCCAAGCCAATTATATCTAAGGAGGGGGTTACAGATGTGACGACAACTTAAAAGAAGACTGAAATGTGCATGTTTTAGTGAACCAGATTACATAGAATTCCACATGAAAAGGGAATCTTTGTGCAATTAAGTCCACATTTTAGGTTTTTACTTCGTCCACTGGTCCCCAGAGGGCCCTTTGGAGTGAGGGCCTGTAGCCTTGTGTCATACGAGCCAAAGGCTTGTTTCTTTGCTTCCAAACTGGAAGAGCCTCTCATAACTAAAACGATTTATAAACAAAGCTAGTTTCTCAGTTTCTTCTTTAGGTTCACTTATTGAAAGATGATGGTGAAAATATCAGTTGTATACTCACAGTTGTTTTCCTCCTACCAGACTAGGGAACTTGTGGATCAAATTAAATTGGACGATCGTATACTCTGTCTGCACAGTAGATGGAGAATTCTTTATGCCGGACTTGCTAATGGCAGCGTGGCCACTTTCAATATAAAGGTTGGTACGAGAGGGGTATATTCCATTAGAACCTGTCCCGGTGTTGAGTTATTTGCACTCATAAATAGCTGCTCACACTGCTGTCCAGTCACATGAGCAGTGCTAGATTTGGGGACTTTGCAAAGATTTCAGGGGTTCCTTAAGCTGAATCTTGCAGTCAAAGAAGGAGCTGATAGTATCTTCTGTGATTCTCCACTTCATACTCTAATTGAAATATACTACACAGAAGTGGAAGATATTTCAAAATGCGTGTAATCTGTACCTGCTCTCGGGTGCAATTAGCTTTGGTGGTTTTCTCTCAGCACAAATGCACACGTACATCAGGACAAACATTTACCATGTTCTTTTGTATATGCAAAACTAGAAATTTTATTTTATGGTAATATTTTGGTAATAGTCATATTTGCATCATTTGGATACAGTGCTATTATCATTATTATTTACATTTATATCTCCAAGGAGCTCATAGTTCTCCCTATTCTCCATTTTATCTTCACGACAACCCTGTGAAGTAGGTTAGCCTGAGAAACTGGCTGTCTCAAGGTCATCTAGTGAACTTCATAGCTGAGTACAGATTTGAACCCTTGTCTCCCAGGTCATAGTCCAACACTCTAACCACTACACCACACAGGTTCACAATGCTGGACCATGATCTAGCACAGGTATAGCCATCATGATGCTCTCCAGAGGTTCCTGGACTACAGCTACCATCATCCCTGACCATGGGCCATGCTAGCTGGCGCTAATGGGAGCTGGAGTCCCAACATCATTTGGAGAGCATCAAGTCTGCTATCCCTGGTCTAGTGCTACGTGAATGAGCCTAGCCTCCCAGGCTCATGTGAACATCCTCCTCCTGTGGACTTTTGGAGAACTGCCAAAAGCTTTTGCTTTTCCATATGCTTACCTTCAGTTTGTCATTTAATCTGAACTGGGTATTGCGCATATGCACTAACTATGGCTAATTTCATATTGGTGTTAAACTATTATCCCTGGTTTACATAACATAGGGAAAAAATGGCTAAGGGAATGCTAAAACTTCTGAACTCCTTCTCCTTGGCCAGGGGTGGGTGGAGGTGTCACAAGCCCAGGAAGTGGCTAAGTTCGTTCATTTAGCACTAAAACATGGCATTGTTTGGCTTCTAAGAAAACCAGTCCTTAAGATCTGGCCTGTGTGTAAATTTCACTGGCTTCATATATTTTCCTTTCACCGTATTTCTGAAACTGATTTCTGAAAGTCATTTTACAGAGAAGCATTTTATTCTGAAACATTTAAAAATAATTATATAAGCAGCCTTAGCAACATAATTATGAAACCGTACTCGTGGTAAGCTGAATAGGAAAACTAGGGTTTTGAGTGCAACTTGTTGCAACTTGACTTTTGTGGCTGCAAAAGTAAAGCAGAAACCAAGCGTACATGCAAAACAAGCCGTGGAAAGAGCCCATAGATTCTCTGACAGTGCAGTCCTGTCCCTAGAATTCAGTCCCATTAAGTTCTGTGGGACATACTCCAAGGTCAGTGGGTAGGACTGACAACTAAGAAAATTCTGTTTCTTAGCTAAATCCACCCCATAAAAGCATACAGAGAATTCAAAGCAAATAAGGCATCAGAGACTTCAGAACAAAACCAGTATCCTTAATCTTTTTTTTTTTTTAAGGAAATTTGAGGAGGTGTGGCATTTCCAGTGTGTTCTCTGGATAGTTCTGTATGTAGTTGGATTAGTAAGGAAACATTGACTGTGTTCCTACTGTGTGTGTGTGTGTGGTGTGTGCTTTCTTTTCCAGAATAACAAACCGCTTGATAACTTTGAGTGCCATGCTCCTAGGGCAATCAGTTGTCTTGCCACAGCTCAGGAAGGAGCACGGAGGTTGCTGATTGTGGGATCCTACGATTGTACAATCAGTGTGCGAGATGCCCGGAATGGTTTGTTGCTTCGAACCCTTGAAGGTCATAGCAAAACGGTGCTCTGTATGAAGGCAAGTAACTTGAAAGGAACGCTCTGTGTGGGCAGACTTCTCTTGCAAGTTCTCTGCTTCTTGACAACAGTTCAAAGCTTGTAAAAGAACATCTCTCCCTTCCAGTTGTTTATAATTAGGAATATAGCATGTGATTTACCACTGAGATATGGGTCTCTCATGATTGCTATCACTCATTCAGCATTTCCAGAGAGCTCTTGCTTTGCTCAACCTGCCCCATCTCAGTTGGGATCTCTCAGGAATCCTTTTTCATGCCTCCACATCTCTCTCTCTCTCTCTCTCTCTCTCTCTCTCTCTCTCTCTGTCTCTCCATTGTCCTTTGGGTGATTTCATCAAATTCCATGGTTTTTGGTACCACTGGTAAGGTGCTGAACCCTAGTTCTACCTCTGTACTCCATAATCCACAACAGACTATCCAGTATTTCTGCATAGATGCAAGTTTGCCATCTCCCAATACCCCTCACCTTTCCTTCTAAGCCTTCCTCACCTTGTATAAGCTCAGTGTCCATTGACAACATCACCATCCACCCTTTTGCTCAGGCACAAAGCCTTGGGATAGGCTTACTTCATTTGGCCATCATATTCAGTCTGTTGCCGTGCTGTGTAGCTGTCCGGTACAACACTGCAAAAATACAGTCCTTCCTCTTTGCCTGCTATGTGAAAACGCCACAGTTTCCTTCAGCCTTGACTTGCACCATTTACCTTCCTGGCCTTCTGTTGTTTGATTGTGCTGTATAAAGTGGTGATGATAATGACCATCTCTAAGTGTCAGAGTGAATATTATGCGCTCCTTTTTTGTGGCAGCCTTTGAAAGTTGTTGTTAATTGCTTTTAGTTATAAATAATGATGCAACAAAGAGTAATATTTAGAATATACTGGACCCCATTACGTTTGTTTAAAAAAGAGCTGTCTAAGGTATCTTAACTGTTGGAGTTGCAATAGGGATAATGCTTCTCTAAAACATGTTTTTTCATTGTCCTATAATGAAAGATTTTTGTCACACGTTAACTGAAATTATCAACAGAACTGTACAGAACAACCTTACATTTACAGAGCAAAATATCCTTTTGAATTATATACCCAGCACAACAAAAGGGCAAGTAGACTCTTACAAGTAGACTCTTTGTGCCCTTACCGCAGCAAAAAGACTGATACTGATGAATTGGACAAATAAAAATGCGGCTCCCTTCTACAATTGGATTGAAGACTCCTACAAACTTGTGACATATGAACAACTTGCATATAAACGCAGACTTGCCATGGACAAATTCAGTGATATTTGGAATCCATTCTTACAAATACTGTAATAGGTTAAGATCTGGTGAAGTACAATAAGAACTTTGTAAAGTAAAAAGCAAAACATAACAAAAAAATACCACAAGGTTAAATAATATAGATAGATAGATAGATAGATAGATAGATGATAAAAAGATAGATAACCCTGATAAGGAGCTGAAACGGAAATGCAGTAATTTGCCAAAAGGCTCCCCACTGAATCCTTGTCTGATTTGGGATTTGAACCCTATTCAACTCACCCCCAGCTGGTCCTCTGTCAGCCTTTCTAATGCATTTTTCAATGTGGCATATTGAATTAGATTGTCACAGTAGCCCTTAATTGTGAAAGAGAGTGTGGGTGAAAGAAAGCTATTATCTGTTGATGAAATGTTGTGGATAATCTGTCTGTCTGGTTGCCTCTTCAAAGGTTGTGAATGATCTGGTCTTCAGTGGTTCCAGTGACCAGTCTGTCCATGCCCACAATATACATGTAAGTTGCTTATATGGTTAGAATTCAGCAAATACCACTCCATTTGAATCTTGGAGCAGGAAGCATTTCAGACTTCCTCGCTTTTGATGAAAGCATTTGCTTTGCAGATACGAAAATGTTGTAACGCTACTTTAATGAAACCAAATTCTTAACCACTTATGCAGATTTCCTAAAGGGATATGTAGCTGTCTTACAGTGCAATCCTAACCATGTCTACTTAAAAGTAAATTCCCGTTGAGACTTATTTCCAGAGGATTGCAGCCTAAGGGTATCTTCTCATCCTAAATTTTGTACTGGAGTACAGTGGTACCTCGCAAGACGAATGCCTCGCAAGACAAAAAAACTCGCTAGACGAAAGGGTTTTTTGTTTTTTGAGCTGCTTCGCAAGACGATTTTCCCTATGGGCTTGCTTCGCAAGACGGAAACGTCTTGCAAGTTTGTTTCCTTTTTCTTAACACCGTTAATACAGTTGCGACTTGACTTCAAGGAGCAACTCATAGAACGCGGTGTGGTAGCCTTTTTTGAGGTTTTTAAAGACTTTGGTGATTTTTGAAGCTTTCCCAAAACTTTCCCGACACCGTGCTTCGCAAGATGAAAAAAATCGCGGAACAAATTAATTTCGTCTTGCGAGGCACCACTGTACAAGACACATGCAAAGTATGTCAGTTGAAAAGGGTGTACAAATAGCCATGGTTCCCCCAGAGGGTTTAAGACATTGTTCTAAAGGGAAGCAGAGTTTTTTACCACCAGCAGTGTGTGTGCTGTGTATTTTGTGCAAAGTTATATGAGAACCCACCTTAGTAGGATAGTAAAATAAAGGCTTGATAATCATATCTTGTCCTCTGCTAGGGAGATGCTATAACTCCTGATATTGTTTGGCAAACCCCTTCTGTATTTTAATGAGTTGTTGCAGGGTTGTTGTTTTTTAAAGTTTTTGATGAGTTTTAATTGTTGGTTTATTTTGTTGTTTGCCTTCTTTTGTGCATCACCCTGGGCTCTGTTGAGGAAGGCGTGTTTTGTAAAAATAAAAAAATAAAGCTGCAATTGTAAGCTTACTTACCTGGGAGTAAGCCTGTAGAATTAATTAGGAGTTACTTCTGAAAAGACATGATTTGTATTGCGATGGAAATAATGCAATAAGTCTACATGCTGACCACTTGCATATCCACTTATTTAGTATGGATTATCTTGTTGCAGACTGGAGAGCTGGTGCGGATTTATAAAGGACACAACCATGCAGTGACAGTTGTGAACATCCTGGGTAAAGTGATGTTAACAGCTTGCCTGGACAAATGTGTTCGTGTTTATGAGCTACAGGTAAAAAAAGAAGATATTTATTCTAATTTCTATTGTTTGTGGTGACATACCACTGCTGGCAGCAGGTGGGGAGTGGTGTCCTTTGCTTTTGCTGAAACCTCTTCCTATCCTAATGGAATCCAGCACAACAGGACTTTCCCCCCTCTCCTGCCCCACTGCCCTCTCCAAATCTGTTGCAGAGAGTCAGGAGAACTTCGAGAACAGCACACGGGAGGAGGAGAGGGGAGATAATTCTGTTGGGTAGGCAGAAATAGTGGTCCTGATGGGACACCTTCCTTAGCGCTGTGTGGAATACAACCCAGACAGTTTTCGGCTTGGTGAGATGTAATTTGGAACGTCTATTGTAGTTCCAAGCTGGGTTTTTTAGAAATCCTGGAAAAGTTGTGCAGTTGCTGTGTGGCCTGTTCCTGCCCACTGCATCAAACCCACTGCAAGTGAGAGTGCAGCACAATCCGTCGCTAGATGCGTCTTTATTCTTAGGTTTGTGTTACATGTTTGTCATGCACTCAAAACGTTTGTGAGGTTTCCCAGATAGTCAGATGCCTTCCATTGTTTAAAAACTTTTCTCAAGGCAGTGTAATTCATTCACCCATATGTTGCCAGAAGCCAGCAGCATTTTATAGACAGAGTGAGGTACAGTTGTGGGGCATGGGACACCCCAGGAGCTAGAAGCTTATCATAATGTTCATGCATCTTCTCCTTATAAGCTGCTTTTTTTTTTTAATGAATGCTGAACTCTCAGCTTATTCAAATACAACATTTTTCTTTCTTTTTTCTTGTCCCAAGTCCCACGATCGTTTGCAAGTCTACGGAGGACACTCGGATATGATTATGTGCATGACCATTCACAAGAGCATGGTAACAAATACCTCAATTTCCATAAAATCAGTGATTCTCTATCCGCGGTTGCGGTTATCCAGGAGTGACTCCTGCTTCTCATTTGCTTTGTGGGTGGTACTTTGTAAACTAATTACATACTTGGTTCTTTCTGGTGGGAGGAGCACTTCATTCTCCACAGGACTGGTGCTGCTATGAAACGATAGGGCTTTTCAGCACCCACCCCCACCAAAAACCCTCAAATGTCAGAAGACTTCCCAAGCAGTGCCTCATGAGACACTTCCACCTTGAAAAAAAGAAAGCGTACATCTGTAGCTGTCTATGGGAGCATACGAAGCTGTCCTGCTTTATTCCAGGGCAGATTGTTTGACTATGTTAAGAGCGGTAGACTCGTAATCTGGTGAACCGGGTTTGCGTCCCCGCTCCTCCACATGCAGCTGCTGGGCGACCTTGGGCTAGTCACACTTCTCTGAAGTCTCTCAGCCCCACTCACCTCACAGAGTGTTTGTTGTGGGGGAGGAAGGGAAAGGAGAATGTTAGCCGCTTTGAGACTCCCTAGGGTAGTGATAAAGCAGGATATCAAATCCAAAGTCTTGTTTGACTTGCAGCAGCACTCTCTGGATTTTTGAGCAGAGGAAGACAGACAAAGAGTCGCAGGCAAAAGCTGCAGTTCCGTTCTAGCCTTTTTCTTCTTCCTGCATCTCTTTCTCTGCCTGCCTCCCATCTGACTTTGTCTCAGCCCACCCCACCCCTTCCCCATTGGTTGTCACACCTGAGGAAACTGGGTTGCTGCTGCAACACCCCAGAGAAGAAGGAAAGCAGTCTTGCTACACAGAAATCTACAAACTGGAGCTGAGCACATACAATTGAATTTGCACAAGTTAAATGCACATGTAATGTGACTATACTGTAAAACAGCTGTTACTTTTTCATAACTATTAAAACTGAAAGCGATTTAATATTGGCCCTTTTTTATCATGTGTACAGATTCTTTGAAAGAATAACAAATCCAAAAAATAACACACACACACCCGCTCCGGTTTGTAAACTCCTGCAGATCAAATCAGGAATGTTCAGCTCAGGATGACGTTATAAATTTATCAGCATTGATTGATACATTTAGCATGCTGGTTTTCCTTGTATGCTTTAATTTTGTTACCATTTAAATCAATTTCTCTTTTTCAGATCTACACTGGCTGCTACGATGGTACTATCCAAGCTGTGCGGCTCAACTTGATGCAGAATTATCGTTGTTGGGTAAAGGATTTTCTTGTTTCCTTTAGACCATTTAGAATGGCTTCCATCGTGAGCCATATCCAGGCAAAGGGTTAGATGGGGCACACATGGAAACCCCTCCCTTGGTTTTTCCAGATGCTCTTGAGAGATTAGCACAAAAGTCTGTGCTAACAGAGTTTTTAACTGTGTTCAACTGAGCCACATAGAAACTTCTGTGCTAGATGGAACTCTGCCTTATCAGGTTAAGAGGGAGAGTTTCCAGGCACATTCAGTTGAACGCACATCTCTCTACAGACATCTTCACTAGGTGTGCAAAGATCTCAAAAGCAGCTGACATGTCCGGGGACATGGGGGGGGGGGCTTGCATGGGACCCCCTCTTCCATCTCTTGTTAGCATTAACCACGCCGAACATATTTGTTGGTTCCAAAATCAATATGTAGGGCCAATCAATGTTACAGGATCATGAACAAGCTTTTGGTTCCAAAATCAATATGTAGGGCCAATCAATGTTACAGGATCATGAACAAGCTTTTGAGCTTTCCAGAATTCTTCATCAAGCTTCCTCAACCTTGGCCATCCAGATGTCTTGAGACTACAATTCCCAGCATCCCTGACCACTGGTCCTGCTAGCTAGGGATCATGGGAATTGTAGGCCAAAAACATCTGGAGGGCCAAGGTTGAGGGAGCCTGGGCTAGATGGTAAACAAAGCAGGGTTTGAGGTGGGAAGTTGCTGTTAGTGAGGCTAAGGGTCATGTGACAAGATTGCAGACATTCAGAGGACAAATCACGCAAAAGGAAAGGGTAGCATAACATGGCCTCATATAAATGTCTGTTACTGCCTCCGACATTCCAGACTCTGGCTACATCACCAGCCAGTTTTTGATTCCCACTTCATATACCATCAAGCCCAATGAATAATTATAGAGAGCTTAAAAGTTGGCACACTTATTTAGTGACGTTTTGGTTGACCTAATAAAAATCTTTGGAGCTTTTATGCCATTGTCATTCCATCTCTCTAATGTCTGCCTTAAAACCTCTCTCGCCAGTGGCACGGGTGTTCACTGATATTTGGAGTTGTGGACCACCTGAAACAGCATTTGTTAAACGACCATACAAATCCAAATTTTCAAACGCTGAAATGTCGCTGGAAGAATTGTGATGCCTTCTTCACTTCTCGGAAATGTTCCAAGCAGGTACGTAGCAGAAGAAGCTGGATCCAGTGTTTCCCAACCTTGTGCCTCCAGCTGTTTTTGGCCTACAATTCCCATCATCCCTTGCCACTGGTCTTGCTAGTCAGGGATGATGGGAGTTGTAGTTCAAAAACAGCTGGAGGCACAAGGTTGGGAAACACTGGATTAAACCATCAGTTTGAGAGGGAACAATTGAGGTGCAGTGGATACCTGCTGTTTTGTTATGATAGAGGAACAAATAGCATATTAATGTTTTAGCAAAAATACTTTGGTCGTGCTGGTTGGGGCTGATGGAAGTGTAGGGACACCTTGTTGCTGGCCCTGATATATGGAGAAAGGACTGGGCCTACACGAAAAGCAAGGTTGGGCCTGATTTAAGTCTAGATACAAATAGCACAGTTTTAAATATAGATGGAACAGGAAGATGAGGTCCTGATTTACACTAAGGCTCCCCACTTCTACTGTGTACAGTACTGCCTTAAAACAAAAGTGAACAAAAAAAGTGCTTAAATCTTAACATGGGTGTAGAAGTATTGTTTGTACAGGTTGGTAGAAATCTGGTGTGAAATCTATCTCTCTTTCTCTAGGATGCTGTGGGACATATTGAAAAACATGCCGAAGAAGATAGCAAGGTTGACTCATGAAGGTGTTTTCTTTTTTTGCCTCCCACATTGGGAAGTACCTTTTATATACTGGAAGTATTCCATGCCTTGTCCACCTCTTGCCCTCTCCTTTTTCCACCTTCAGTTTATATTTGGACTGCAAAAAGGACGTGGGCCGTTTTCTTTTCTTTTCTTTCTTTGCTACAGAGACAGCATTTTGCTTGCAACTCTATAGAGAAGGGATTGATGAACAGACTCAGACCAAACAAATTGTTTTAATTTGTTAGCAGAAACAAACAAAAAATTCCTGTTATCCTATCAAAGAAGTACATTGTGCACATCTAAGCCTTTATTAGTACTCACGTTGGTGCCTAAAAAACACTGTTGAGCCATCTATTTTTATGTTGTACGCAGGATTGCCCAGGCATTTTACACTTCTGGCTTTAAACAATTTAAATAAAGAAACAACAACTCAGACTAGAAATACCAACAAAGCATTCAGCTCTCTATTTCCTTTCATTATAACATCTTTTGATGAAAGATATTAATGGGGAATATTAGAAGAAATGGATTCCTTTTTTATTTTTGGTTGATCTTCAGTGGGTTATCTTAAATTCCAAATGCCACATCTGCGCAGTGAGTTGCCACAGTCCTTGTACCTCTCTGTATCTGTTACAAAGAGGTTTGTGATGAGGTGCAAAATACTGCATTGCTTAAACAGCAAAATAGCTGTTTTCTAAACACATTGGGTGATAGTTAATGTTACTCTAACTCTGAATAGACCTGCTGAAATCAATGAAGTAACTTCAGTCCATTGATTTCATTGGGTGCACTCTTATAACTTAGGGGGTATTACCGATTTAATGGAACTTTTTTGTTATTTTTATATTGATAAGCACGTTGATGCAAAAAGACGACTGCAGATAATGATTTCAGCTTTTAAACATTCGTTATCTATATGTTTGCATCCAGTGCTTTCTTACCACATTAATGGGACTATGCCCCTGATTCTTAAGAGCTTGTTTTGTAAATGGATGACCTTGTGGTGTTTTTAAATTGCTGAGTTTTTGGAGTGTCCACTTCTTTCTGTTCAGCATCCTGTATTTTCAATGCAGCTTTTGGATGGCCATCGTCTCCTACTATAATCTGGTTTTGTTTCTGATGACTACATGATTGAACGTTACCATGCAACAGAAAATGCTGTGGGGTATAAAATGCAAAATTGTGAAGTCCAAGGAGCCCAAGCAGAAGCTGAGAGTAGTGTGTGTGTGTGTGTGTGTGTGTGTGTGTGTGTGTGTGTTTTGCCACCGTCTGGTGCATAATGACGGAAGTAGCAACCTGAGAAACTAATGTAGTTTTAAAACAGTAGTCACAATGCAAAGAAATGAAAGGTGTGCATGTGCGTTGGAAAGAAATGTGCATATGCGCAGTGGTGTTTGGGGTTTTTTGAGGCAGCAGTTCTTAGTTTGGTTCATAAAGTTTGGTCTCAGCCAGTGTTTTTGTTCTCATTGGCTTCAGTCTTTTTCTGGATCGTTTCAGAGGAAAACTGGAATTCTCAATAACAATCTAGAGCTGTCTGGCTGTGTAGGTCTTGACTTGTTTCAGTTTTCTTAATTCACATTATGCATACATATTAAAAGAGCAATGTGTGTTTGAAATCAGCATTTAAAAAGTGAAAGTTAATGCTCCCATAGGGAAAGTGTTCTCAGCAGCTTGGTGTAAGACAGGCATCCCCAACCTTCAGCCCTCCAGATGTCTTGGACTATAATTCCCATCATCCCTGACCACTGTTCCTGCTAGCTAGGGATCATGGGAGTTGTAGGCTGAAACATCTGGAGGGCCGCAGGTTGGGGATGCCTGGTATAAGATATAGAACAGGCCTACAGCTGGAGATTGCATTTCAGCTTGCCAAAGAACTTGGAGATATTAAGGACTTTTGGAACACACTCCAGTATTCTTACTGCATTTTAAGCCTTAGCTTTTTGATGAGTGAAACAGACCATCAAAGGAATATCACCCCCACCCCCACCCCAATACCTACAAATCTGGCTTCCATGATCTTAAGAAATTGTGCTAGCAGAGAAGTGAAACAAGTTCTCCCTTTGAAATCACCATCTCTGTCTCAAGATACAGTGTTCTTCTGCCTTTCACACATGTCCAAACTGTCTTCAAACCAGCTTGCTGCTAGGGTTCTGTTGTTGAAGAGGGGAAAACTTTCCAATGAATAGTGGTAACCACCTGCAATCTGTTTGCCGGAGATTTCTGAGGCGTGTTGTTTTCTCTTGCCATTTTTGAGAGCTTTTCTCACAATGAGACCATCAGAAATAAATAATAAAGTGAGCAGATTGTTAGCGCATTCAGTCCATAGATGGGAGCACGTAAGTGTGTGTGTGTGTGTGTGTTTTTTATAAAAAAGGATTGTTTTTATATCTGCCTTAGTTGAATGTGATTGGAATGAAATTGCAGAGCCAGGGAGAGTGTAAGAAAATTATGTGGAGTGCAGTGTTTGTCTTGAGGATTAGTCAGTGAATGGATTTTAATTTTGCATCGTCCTCAAAGGTTCTTCTCTTTACTGGAAGAGGATGGTAACTTTTTTGGCAAAAATGTATACTTAAGTGTGTGTGTTTTACTAAATTGTTGCAAGTGATGCACAACTTGCACTATTTACTTACGTTCTTGGTTGTTTTAGTAGATAAGAGGTATGTGTGTGTTTTTAATGTGAATGTGAAGACAGATTTTCCTTTAATCCGTTTTGGGATGCTTAGATCAGCCTTCTCCAACATAGTGCCCTCCAGATGTGTTGAACTGCAACATCAGCCCCCAGCCAGATGGCCAATGATCAGGGATGATTGTAGTCTAGAACAAGTGGAAAGCACCATGTTAGGGAATACTGCCTTAGATAATTTTCAAATTGGTTTAGCAATAAGGTTGAGTCATGTCTTAACAAAAGTTGGTTCCATATGTTTGTCTTTATTTGAGAAGAACTGTTCTAAACCATGCCACATGTTCATAATTTATTATAAAATGATAGACGGTCCCATTGCTTCAGTTCACTGCAGTAATTTCTCCCTAGAACTGCAGAGTTTCTTCATTCAGATTGTATTTTTCTTTTTCTTTTTAGTTCAGGAATATTTTAGTTTTTTGGTTTGAGGTTCTGTTCTCTTGAGGTTCTTCCTTCAGATTCTGCCAAAAGCATGGGGACAGAAAGGATAGTAGTAATTTGTTAATTGTAGGAATGGTGAAATGGGTACATCAGGATGATGTATTCCGTCACATTTTCGGTTCTGGGTTTCTGGCACCATTCCACATGTAAGTTGAAATTATCTTGAAAATTTTGAAAGAGAAACATTGTGCATTTTGGGGGGGGGGGCGGGGAACTAGTCTTGGAAAGGAAATAGATAGAAATGAAGTGGCTAGAGGGGGAGTTGTGGAGTGTTCTTGAATTGTGTGGAAAGTGTGTTAATGTATGTGTTACTGTTTGAGTAAGCTGTTGTGTTGCTGCATCTGAAGTGAATTTGGACTGCATTGCCAGCGCCGTTTCCCAATGCAGTAGATTTTTTTTTTTAATGCCATTTATCTTGTTGATTGGATGCAAGTGTGTGTTTGGTGTGTGCTGCAGCTATGCTGCATGGGAATGGTTTGCATATCACCTTTCAGGGAATTGGCACAGCTATTCAGCTGTTTGCCTCTTTTGTGCCGTTAAATGCAACTGAATGTCATTGGCTACCCCAGCTTCTGTTTGCCCCTTGAGACAAATACTTGGGCTCGAAGGAATAGACCTCTGTAATGTTAAATCAAAACACAAAAGTGACAGTCCACATCCCACCTGAATGGAGTAGTTAAACTCCCATCTTAATGGCTCTGGATTTTATCCTAAATGTCAAGTAGACTATAAGCCTATGTTCAAGCTTTATGGTTGTCTTTAAAGATGCAAGTTCTAGATTCATATTTGTAGAGCTCTTACACCTTGAGTGGCAGTTAGTTAAAGATCAGTATGAAAGCAATGCAACCGCTAGCTAACTTGCCCTTCCTAGATCTTTAGGGTCCTAGCAGGATGGCTTTCACATAGCATTGTATGACAAAAGTACAAACTTCTCATTTTCCTTCATGTGCAGTGCTATGATCTTAACACAACTAGGATGTCTCAAATTATATAATATACCTTGTGAGGCAAGAACAGATTGGTGTGACCATGAGTAATACTAGTTGAGAAACTGCATCGGTAATACACACTATAACAAATGTATTGGCAGCTTTCGCAACTCATTTTGTTTCAGTTGGATGACCTGTGTGGCTCATATGCACAAAGTGACTTGGTCTTTCCTTTCCTTTTTTTTACTACAAAGCTGTGAAGTAAAAAAACAAAGCAGACAATAAAAATTACTTTGTACCAAGAGAAATATGGTGTGGCCTTTATTCTTCTGATCCCACTTCTGATACTTGTAAAAGTGTTTTAGCTGGCTTGCTGGGATGATTTGTGTGGGTAGAAAGAGCAGAAAAGTGGTTCTTTGATGTGGGATTTGGCAAGAATCTTTCGACAGATAAATGAAAGCACATAGTTAAACTATGGAACTCACTCCTTAGAGGAGGCTGTGATGGCCACCAACTTGGATGGCATTGGAGAAGTTCATGAAGGCTAAGACTATCAATAGGTAGTAGGATGGCCCTACTGTTATTTATTCCATGGTTGAAGGCAGCATATTTCTGAATGCCAGCTGCTGGAAACTGGGGGAAGGGAGGACTATTATGTTCAAGTTCTATTTCTTGGCTTCCCATGAGCATCCAGATGGCTACTGGTCTGATTTGGATGCTGGACTATAGATCCAGCAGGGCTGTTCTTATTCTCAAAAGATGACAGCAACTCAGAACATAAGCAGAAAAGTTTATTGGATGGCACTGTTAAAATACTTCCAGTTGTGGCTGTCTAGATACCTTTGTAGCCTTAGTACGCTCTGTAGCTTTTGTCAGATGTATTACATCAGGGGTCCTTTTTCAGCCTTGGGCCGGTCCACCGTCCCTCAGACCATGTGGTGGGCCAGACTATATTTTGGAGGGGGGAAATGAACGAATTCCTATGCCCCACAAATAACCCAGAGATGCATTTTAAATAAAAGGACACATTCCACTCATGTAAAAACACGCGATTTAGAAGGCGACTGGGCCGCATCTGGCCCCCGGGCCTTAGGTTGCCTACCCTTGTATTACATCATCATAATTTCAACCCAGCACATCTAGACAAGTTTTAATTTATGCATTAAGAAGATTCATTCAGCAATGAAACCACTCTACACAAGGTATTTTTGTAATAGGGAGGCTGTGCCTGCCAAACACACACAGTACCAGACGCTTTAAACCGTTTCTTGCCACATAAACTGTTCCTGTGTAGGAAAAAGCTTTGTGTGAAGCAGCCTAAAATTGCTTATAATGGAGATGCAGCTGTCTGTGATAGGTTTTACTTGCAAGAGAACCAACATCGAATTAAGACAGTCAATTCCCCCAAGGTGTAATATTTAAGCCTGCACCTGAAAAAAGCCATAATGTGGCTAGAAGAGCACATTTTTCTGCAGCCTTAGAAGATTTGCAAGACTACAGACTCAGCCAGGATCCCTGTAGGAGGAATGGGGAAGCTTTTTCAGCCAGAGAGTCACGGGCTTGTGGAGGGTGGAGCCAGAGGCAAACATGCGCAGAGAAACATGTAAATGTTACCTTTGTATAGTTAGTTTCTACACATGTTCACGCACCTGTCTTTGTCCTCCAGCCACCAGCATGAGGCATCAGTGTTCAAGGACATATTCTAGGCAGGCAAAAACAGAGTGTGAAGCAGGGCTAGAGAGGGCTGTGACCAGGGGGAAATTCCAAGGGCCATATACAGAGATCTAGAAGGCCACATTTAGCCCCCAGGCTGAGGTTCCACACCTTAGATAACAGCCTGGTTAGTGCTGTAAGCAAATGTACTCAACTGTATGCAGTCATACATCTGGTTACTGAATCATGCTTTTGGAGTGGGAAGCTTTGGCCACAGGAATAATGTAGCTTAGATATGACTGCAGGATGCAAACATTTATCACACAGCTAAATATTAAGAGACATGTTCTTTTTAAGTACATTGGGTGGGGTTCAACTAATGAGTCCTGTCACCAGAGGTCCTGCACAAGGACCTCTGCTTGCCCAACAGACATTTTCTTTCTACTGCCCTTCCTCTGAGATTGGCTTGAGTGTGGGAAGGGAGAAAAGGAAAGAATTGTCATAGGTGGCAAACCAAAATGCTTCTCTAACGGAACAATTGCCTTAGTGCAACATTGAATTCCGTTAAAAGCTAGATCCATCGCTTTTAGGTGACTTTAGAAATAACTGTTTTAATAATGATAACTTGTCCAAGATTCCTGGCCCCTTTGGATCTCTTACTGCAAAATATTTCAAGCTTAAAACAGTAGTTGTTGTTTGCAATGTGTTTGCAATGCCAGGAGGGAGGACCCACCTTTTCAAATAACACCTTCTGGGTCAATATGTCAGTGGTGGGCAGAGTAACAGGGCAGCTCTTACCTTTGTATACAGCATCTACATTTCAAGAACGCGAGTCAGAGATTTCAACGCACATCCTCAAGACGCATTTCTCCATGCTGCATCTGGGCAAGCAATTGGTATTATCACATTTCACAGGCATATTCCAGCCAGGCAAAAGCACTTAAGCACAGAGCATGGAGCAGGGCTGCTGAGGCATGTTGTGGAGGTGAGGAGCCCCAAGGGTTGGATAAAGAGGCCCAGATTCAGGTTTGCAGGCCTGAGGTTCACCACCCCTGTTGTTAAGAATTGCCGGCATGCCCTAGAACAATGCATTTCCCACCACAGTGATGGCTGCAACTTTCTGATGCAAAATATGCCTTCGTCCTGGTGTCAGTTATCAATAACTGGGAAAGTACATTTTCAATTTACTGTCACTTGGTAAAGGGAGATAGATGCTGCTTCCTTATGTTCCTCTCGAGTTGTGCTGCCCTCACCATCTAAGCTGTTAAAGGATGGAGATTCACAGAAGTCCCTGTCTTGCAAGTGAATATCGACCAGCTTCTTTCAGTTCAAAAGACAAGGTGCAATTTTGAGATGGAAGACAGAAGCAGAAGTGATGTTTTTCAGGCATACATGGTTAGCTGCAGCCACTGGAAGGAAGGGAGAAATGTTAAGTGACAACAGCAATGTTTAAAGTGCAGAACTATCGTTAGGCTATCTGTGTAACCTTCCTAAGTTTATCATTCCACTTGCAAGCCCCGTTAAACACAGTGGGATTTACTTCTGAGTAAACATGGACTGGGTCAGATTTAAAATTATATTGGAGGCTGTCGACAGCAACACTCTCAGGTTTCTTGAGGGGCCCAACTGAATGGTCAACTCTCCCCACACTTGGACTTGGTATGGGCTTGCGGTTGGGCTGCTAGATATCATTCCATGCCCAATTGGGTTACAGTACTATAAACAAGAAAGGTGTGAGCTTCCTAAACCCACAAAAGGTGGTGTTTATTTCTTGCTCCCAATACCTCTGTATGGGTGCACAATACAAACATGCATGCATACATACATTTAGGAGGAAATGCAACATGAGAATCAGCCCCCAAACTGATTTTATCTTCAGTCTTCCTATTCTTTTTAGTATGCCCCCTCATTAAGGAGAAAAATTGGAACAGTACAGCTGTAAACTGAAGTACAACACAAAGTAAAAGTGATTACCTCTAAGACATTCAGTTTAATAATACCATCGCCGTCTTTATCAAAGGCATGAAATGCACCTAAGGGGGACAGGAGAAAACAAAGCATACGGTCAATCCATGTAAAATATAGAGCATTCTGACTAGCAAACTAGACAGCAGGCCTCAGAATTGTGAGGTTTCAAGAACTTCAGTGTTTCAAATGCTAGAAACAAATACCAGTCATCTCCTGAACAGTGTGATGTATGTGCTAGGAATTCATAAATATCGGCAATGATATTAGTAAGCTTGGAAGATCCTGATAGCTGCCATATTTGAAAGCTAATCTTCTAACAGAATGGCAAAAAAAAAAAAAGAATAAAAAATGGCATAGCAATTTCTAATAATTTTATTTCAGGATTGCCCTTTCCTCTCAAGAGATTAATAATGTTAAAAAAATTAACAGTCAATATGGACATATTGCTTGTTTCCCATTCTTTTCCTTGGTATGGGGTTGAGCTGAGGCAGGGCTGGATTAACCATTAAGCAAAATAAACATGTGCTTAGGACAGGCATAGGCAAACTCTGGCCCTTCAGATGTTTGGGACTACAATTCCCATCATCCCTGACCACTGGTCCTGTTAGCTAGGGGTGATGGGAATTGTAGTCCCAAACATCTGAAGGGCCGGAGTTTGCCTGTGCCTGGCTTAGGACATCAAGGGAAGGGGACCACCACATAAATTTTCCATTGCCAGATTTACCGTGGACCATATGGTGCAACTGGAGGAAAAAGGCAACCTCCCCAATAAAAAGGAAAACAACAACAACAACAACAACAATATTATTATTTATAAATTAATAATACACATTAATCTTGGAGTTAATGCCACTTGGTCCACCAAGGCTCACGTGTTTATATTTTGAATGTGGGTGCACCAAAACCTTTTAAGTACTTAGGGCCTCTAAAGGCTAGAGGATAAGTAAATGAACCAGCAGGTAGAACACAAACAAGGAAAGTTTGGGATGATTCTGAAGGCAAGCTTTCCAAAACCCAGAAAGGCCTCCTGGCTGTGAAGAGTGTTTACATCTCAACTGTCTGCATTACATGCATGCATTGGAATCAATCGGAACATTTCCATGCGGTATGGAGCTTATTACACTCCGAGTTAACCTCCTTGGGCACTCCTTGGATAAAACCATTTTAAATACATTTTAAAAAATACTCACGGAACATCCCCTCTAGTCGCACAAAACAACAGATGAAGCTGTCAAACTGAATGTTCATATTTCTGTCAGCATATCGCATTGTAATGATGTCATACAACTGGTTATTCAGGTGAAACCCTGCGGAGAGAAACAAAATGGAACGTCCAGGGTGATAGGAATTTGCTTTTGTCTATTCTCTGACCTTTTTTTAGAGGTAATATCACTTGGATAAGTAATGGGAAACTCCAGCCCCCACCAGCCCCAGATAAGCTTGGCCAATGGTAAATGAAGGTAGGAGTTTAGACTAGAAACTTCTGGAAGGTCCCAGGTCCCCTGCTAAAACAAAAGCATAGTGTTGAATCAAAGTAAGTCTTACTCAGAGTTGAGCCATTGAAATTAATGGACATATCTAACGTAGGTCTTTGTTAATGGGTCTAATCTGAGAATGACTTAGTTGGATATAACCCACTTTATCAAAGACAAAATAGGAATAAAAATGCTCTTTAAGCAATATATAGCATTGAACCCTGTGTGATACCTGCATCGTTAACTGCATTACGCATCTCGTAGCTGTTAATAGTTCCTGATTGATCAGCATCATAATGTCTGAAAATTGTCTGAAAATGAAAATAAAAATGAAATGATGTAGAGAGGAGCCCAGTCATCTTTTGTGGTTCAATTTTGTCATGCTATGTGTAGACTTTGACATTCACAAGCTAGTTTACCCTCTATCTTTCAAAATATGCAAGAAACAAAGAATACCTGCCAGCTCTTAATCTTATTCCAAAGGTGTCGAAACTCATCAAGGTTTATCTTCCCAGAACCATCTGTCTGTGATGTTGTTTAGTTAAAAATAAAAAGTAAATATAGTGAACAAAGTCTGACTTCTTTTGAGGGGAGTGTAGAATCCTTCTCCAAATGAGAAGGATTTAATGTCCAGAGATAGAAAAAGTGAATAAAATCTCCTACTTAGCCACCTAGTTGACTGACTTTCTTCAATAAGAGGAGAAACAGTTTTTCTCTACCACAATACATTCACCCCCCTTATCTATAAATAAGTAACAATGGTATTTTAGACATAGCACAAAACTAGAGAGGACAGATTTTTACAACAAAAGTAATATTTGTATATATTTTTATTAATTATAAATATATGATAAAGTGAATACAGTCGTACCTTGGGTCTCAAATTTAATCCGTTCCATTCCATTCAACACCTGGGACAGTTCAGAAACCAAGGCGTGGCTTCCGATTGGCTGCAGGAGTTTCCTGCGGCCAATCGGAAGCCGCGGAAACTGCGTCAGATGTTTGGCTTCCAAGAAATGTTCGCAAACTGAAACACTCACTTCCGGGTTTGAGACATTCGAGAGCCGATTTATTTGACAACTAAGGCATTCCACTACCAAGGTACCACTGTACTAAATTTCAGTTGGTTACTGTTTCTTTGAGCCAAGCTTGCAGGTAGTTCTCGCTCTTGTCAGCTCCGGAAGCTCCTTGCAGAATTCTCCTCCCGTTTCAATACCTCTATATGGCCTGACTACCCATTGATAAGGCACAGTGAAGCATTACAGGGGGTTGAACTGCTAGATGGACCTCACAGCCCCTTCAAACTCTACAATTCTATGCTTCTAGAAGCAGTATTGCAATATGAAGTGATTGTGCATGATTTGAAAAGGATACGTCCATTAAAGCAATCATGCTGCGGCAGGACTCCAGCGCAAACCCTTTTGTCTTCAGGTCCTGGTCTAAAATAATTGGGTTAAATTAGATAAATTAAAATGATTGGGTTAAATTAGATAAATTAATATATAATTGCACGTTTTATTGGTCAGTTTATCAGGTCAATGACTAAAAGCAGAGCAGGTCTGCTTGAGAAACAAACCTTGGGATTTATTATGGCACAGACCAAGAAACTCCTTACATAGCCCAAATGTACTTTGTTCTATAGCAACTACTTTAAGGGTCTGGATTAAACACCAGTCTGCGATGGTCACCGGTGTCATTGGCACCATATAATAAAAACAAACTGACAACCAATACTTCACAACTATTAGGTGATTTAAGATTCTGGCAACAGAAGAATGTTCTAAACATTTGCAAACTGATGCCTAGCCATCATATAATTGACTAAGAGGAATTTATTACTCTTCTGGAAGACCTTCATCCATATTTTTTAAAATATCTTCAAATAAGGCTTATGATGATGATGATTTATTAGTTGCTCATTAACAAGGTATCCAAGTGACTTACATTTAAAAGTGTAAACATAAATACATTATATCATTAAACAATCTATGGGCTCTTAAATTGTGGGAGGTATTATTTTTGTTTGCTAATACAGTGGTGCCTGGGGGGGGGGGGACAAGGGCTTTTCTTCCCACCCCAGCATTTTAAAATCACCCCGGGACAGCGGAGGACTTCTCCGCTGTCCGGGGCGATTTAAAAGCCCCTGGGAAGGCAGGCAGGGGGGACAAAGACTTTTGCCCCCCGCCAGCCTTCAGAAGAGGTCCTGGACCTCTTCTGAAGGCGGGCGGGGGGCGAAAGTCTTTGCTCCCCCCCGCCTGCCTTCAAAAGCCGTCCGGGATAGCAGGAAGCGCTTCCCTGCTATCCCGGACTGCTTTTAAAATGCTGGCGGTGGGAAGCAAAGCCTTTCGGCCCCCTCCGGCCTTCCTGGACCTCTTCTGAAGGCCGGAGGGGGGGAAAGGCTTTGCTCCCTACCACCAGCATTTAAAAGAGGTCCCCGGAGATTTCCCTATGGGCTTTCTTCTTGCGAAGCAAGCCCATAGGGAAATTCGTCTTGCGAAGCACCTCGCAAACGGAAAACCCTTTCGTCTTGCGGGTTTTCCGTCTTGCGAGGCATTCGTCTTGCGGGGTACCACTGTATGTATTATTGTGTTTTTTTCTATTGTAAACTGCCCTGCGATCCTCACATGAAGGGCGGTACAGTATAGAAATTTATTTTTTAAAAATAAATAAATAAATATGTAAGCAAAGAAGTGATACACATGCAAAACCCCAGGGTCTGGTAAATTTTTTGGCAGGCAGAATAAAAGGAAAGAAAGGGAAACCAAGCTTACGTTTCTTCAGAACATTGTTGAGGACATTCTGGAGTTCATCAGCACTGATCTCCATGTCCTGTGAGGAAAAGAATGGGGCAAGAAAGTGGAAAAGTTAATCAGGGAGTAAAAAAAAAGGTCTGTATAGTAAAAGCCATGGTTTTCCCAGTAGTGATGTATGGAAGTGAGAGCTGGACCATAAAGAAGGCTGATCGCCGAAGAATTGATGCTTTTGAATTATGGTGCTGGAGGAGACTCTTGAGAGTCCCATGGACTGCAAGAAGATCAAACCTATCCATTCTTAAGGAAATCAGCCTTGAGTGCTCACTGGAAGGACAGATCGTGAAGCTGAGGCTCCAATACTTTGGCCACCTCATGAGAAAAAAAGACTCCCTGGAAAAGACCCAGATGTTGAGAAAGATGGAGGGCAAAAGGAGAAGGGGACGCAGGGGACGAGATGGTTGGATAGTGTTCTCGAAGCTACCAGCATGAGTTTGACCAAACTGCGGGAGGCAGTGGAAGACTCTTTCCACAGCAGGAATGTGTGCATGCAGATGTGGACAAAGGAAATGTACTTAGGCGCTTAGAAGCGGATTTCTAACATGACAGAGAAGGTGGCCTAATTCAAAATTAGAGCAGGCTGTGTAGGATAACCAGATGGAAAAGAGGACAGAGCTCCAATGTATTATTGTAGTTGTGTAGAAGAGGAATTTTCACCCCAATAACCCTCATGATTGTTTGTGAACTTGTGAACTGGATCAGTGTATATAGATACGCTATAAAGGTAAAGGGACCCCTGACCATTAGGTCCAGTCGTGGCCGACTCTGGCGTTGCGGCGCTCATCTCGCTTTATTGGCCAAGGGAGCCGGCGTACAGCTTCCAGGTCATGTGGCCAGCATGACTAAGCCACTTCTGGCGAACCAGAGCAGCACACGGAAATGCCGTTTACCTTCCTGCCGGAGCGGTACTTATTTATTTGCACTTTGACGTGCTTTCGAACTTCTAGGTTGGCAGGAGCAGGGACCAAGCAACGGGAGCTCACCCCGTCGTGGGGATGCGAACCACCAACCTTCTGATCAGCAAGCCCTAGGCTCTGTAGTTTAACCCACAGCACCACCTGTGTCCCTTCATATAGCTTACCTCAAACATGAAATTCCATTTAACCAGAGATGTATGACAAGAGACAGTGGGTACATTGGAAACTAAGCTGCTCTGTTAAGGACAGGTCATTTTATCACACAAAAATATTTTGAGACAATTCAGACTAGCACACCCAGCAGAATGTTAGGCTACTTCAGAGTTTATAGTTATAGTCTGGATCATTTTAATTTGAAGACTGTATCTAGATTATATAGCTGGAGTTATGAAAATTAAACATCTTCCTTTGTAAGGGTGGAACAGGAGTAGAGGGAAGCTGTGCCACCCCCAGTTTTGCCACCTACAAATAGGGTGGATAATTTTGGGGGACCATTTTCATTCAGCCCTAAATTTGCACTGACAGGAAGGATACAGACTTTCAAATATTCTGCAATTAGCTTTACATAGCTTAAGGCATTGGATAAACTACTTATGTCTTTATTTACAAGTTGCCAGTATTGGTCTGACACAAAATAGAAGCAGTTGTGTACTCACATCTCCAGCAATTTGCCGGAAAATATTTCTGAACTGTTTCTCTTCTTCACTCTCCTTGGAATCTCTTTGTGCAGGCTGCAAAGACACAAAATGCAAAGGATTGATTGAAATGAAACTAATGATCAATGAGTTTTTGGAAGAGAAAAGATGGTGTTTATTGGGACGCTTCCTTGCAATTCAACCAAATGACACTTCATTCTGAGTTTATATTTGGGTGCGTGGGTGATTTCTGCAACATGCCATTAACTCAATAATAGGGCCTTAGAGGTTGATTTATACTGGATCATCCATACATCATTCTGCTTTATTACTTGTTCTGCAATGCTTCTCCAGTGTTACCACATTATTGCTGGAGGGACACTCTGTCACTATAGCGCAATAAAAGTGGGACAGGAAATAAACCAGGCCATTTGTGGCATAAAAAGTAACAGGATTTCAGCAGGAAGTTACAGGACATGCACCGATCAGAAACAAAGCAATGTGTCTACCCCAAACCTTTCGCAGGACATCTGGAGAGGTCCCAAGTCAGTCAGGCTCTTCGCATCCCCCTATTTTTGATTACTTCTTTGGGAGCTACTCTGTCCATGGACCTGTCAAAGGTGCTTTGTTTGATGCCTCAGCACTTTCTAAGGCTGCAATCCTATTAACACATACTTAGGAATAACTCCCATTGATAATGGTGGGACTTACTGCTGAGTAAACATGCATAACACCAGGCTCTGTGGTTCCCAGAGTAAGAATTGTTTCTGCTTCACTGGTTGTTCTCTTGCTGGCGCTAAACCATGGTTTGACTTACTGTTATGCCCAAACCTGTGCTCATGGTTTGTCTCACTCCAGACAAACTATGAGTTGTACCAAAGATTTGTTCTTGGTTTGCCACTCATGGTTTGTCTGAAGGGGGTTTGGTCGTAATATTAAGTCAAACAAGGACTTAGCCTCAGGTAGCATTGCAGCAGCAGAACCAGGGTGGGGGAGATGGAGCACAGCTGTGCCACCACAATCTTTTCCTCTGGAAACCTGCACATTTGGTTATTCATGCTAAACCATGGTTTGACTTAGCTTTACATGCAAACAGGGTCATGAGCATTGTTATGTATTGAAGTTCTCACCCTGGCCACCAGGAGTATTGTGTATGTAGTTTTCACTCAGGTCCACGTCAGTTATTTTAGGCGGGAAACCCTGGGTTGTTGTTGCTACATTGTTGACAGCCGGCTGCCTATAAAAGCAGGCCGGCTGAGCTGTTTGCTGTTCAGTTCTGTCCAGCTTACAAATAAAGAACTGCTCTGGAGAAATTGCTGTGTCGTCTGCTATGTTCGCCCACAACTTATGTTTGTTTTCCTCTGTAAGGAATAATTCTCCCAAGGAGATGTTTTCCGAAGGAGGCAAATATTATGTCTGAAGCCGCATGCTTGCTGTGTGAGCAGGTTTAGACCCTGTTCAGCCACGTGGACATGCTAGTTAGAGCACACACAGCTTTCCTCATGCTGACCGATACAGAAACCTCATCACTTTTCTTTTTCTTATCTGTGCTTGCTTTCCCCTTGTCCTTTTTAGGCCCATCATCACCTTTCGGATCCTTGTTCTTGTTTGCTCTGTCTGAGACAAATATGATTGGCTAGAGAGAGAGGTGAAGAAGAAGTGGAGAAGCAGCAGCAAATCAGAGCGTGGCAGTTAGAAAGAGGGCAGTGAATTCACAAAGCACAGTCTACATATTGGCTCGTCATCACACACCCTGGTGCCATCAGATTTGTCAGTTAGACACCCACTCAGTGAATAAAATAATATTAATAAGCTGAGAGTAAAGAAGGCTCAGGGGTGGGTTTTTCATCACTCTGATATGTGTGTTTTAAAAGCACACGGCAAGTTTGTACATTTCTGGTATTGCAGCCATTCTACAGCACAAACAGCAGCAATTCTGCAATTGCAATGAAATTTAGAAACGGGCAATAGTGTCTGACAGAGTGACATCAGTTATAACCTTTCATGTCATTTCACGAATCAACCAAGGGCTCCAATAGGAAAAACGTGAAATACAATGTACTCACAGAAAGATGTCCTACTTCAATCTTGTTTTCAACTTCCCTGTAAAATTGAAAGGGTTGAGTAAAGGGAGAAAGGATGGGAAGAGGGATAAGATATTTCTATGATGTGCATCTTTTTACTTGGCTTGGAAAGCACTGCATGATGACATGTTTCAATAGAGAAGCCAGGCTTGGATTTAAGCAGCCTTTCTTTGTACACAGCACAATTCTATTCATGTTTTCTCATAAGCAAGTTCCACTGTGTTCATTGGTAAGTGTGCGTCAAATGGCAGCCTTAGATTGCAAACATTCTAATCCAGGTGTATAACAAAAGAGCACAGCATGATGGACAGGGGGACAAAGAGTTTGCTGCCTTTGTGTAATGAGATGGTGCAGAAATCCCTGGTTCCAGTATTACTTTACCCATGGAGTGGCCTTAGATCAGGAGTGAGGAACCTTAGGCCCCAGGGGCCAAATGTGGCCCCTCAGGTTGCTCTATTTGGTCTTCAGGACTCTCCTTAGGCCACAGCCCTCCACAGCTCTGGTCTACCATACCCTCTTCAAGTGTTCTGCCTGGCTGGAATGTATCCTTGAAATGTGATAACATCTCTTGTTTACCTGGATGGAAGATAATGAGATGGGAGTATAGAAACCTTTGACTTTTGACTCCATGTGACTTTTCAGCCAACAGGACACATTCCTTTATAGGGAACCTTCCAAATGCCACATGCCATTGTCAGGTGAGGCAACAGAGGTAGTGCAACTTTTTGCAATATGCTACATCACCTTTGTTGCCCACCTGGCACGGTCATGTGGCCCCTGGAAAGTTCTCTATAAGGCAAGGTGGCCCTCAGGTTAAAAAAAAAGGTAACCTACCCCTGCCTGAGGAAAATCATTTTTGCCTCAGCCATCCCCATCTGCAATATGTGAAGAATAACACTTGAAATCTAATAATAATAATAAAATAATAATAATAATAATAATAATAATAATAGAAGAAGAAGAATAACACGGAAATCATGGGCCATCCAATTAAGTTGAATGTTGGAAGATCCAGGACAGACAAAAGGAAGCACTATTCCACACAGGACATAGTTAAAGTGTGGAAGGTTCTTCTGCTAGATGTAGTGATGGCCACCAACTTGGCTGGTTTTAAGACAGAATAAGACAAATTCATGGAGGATATATTGTTCCATCTCCACTGTCTGAGGCAGTACGCCTCTGAATACCAGTTGCTGGAAATGATACATGGAGAGAGGGCTATTGTGCTCGGGTCCTGCTTACGGGGTTTCCCTTAGGCATCTGATTGGCTCCTGGGAGAACAGGATGCTGCACTAGATGGGCCTTAGATCTGATCCAGCGGGTTTCTTCTTGTGTTCTTAGGCACAAAATGTTTTGGAATACAAAACTCGGATCTTCTACTTACTCCGAATGACTTTGTTTTTCTGAGAAAACTCTTAGGATAAAATCTCCCTCTTGGTGAGGTTCATACGTGGATGGGATGATGACATATTCATTTGGAGGCAACCGGAAGCGTTCGGAGACCTCTCTCATGTTTATGTAGCTCTTGCACTTTACTTTGGAGGCATTGTAGAGGAAAAAATCCTTCTGTAAATGCTTCTTGTCGCCCTGCATCTGTAAACAAAAACAATAAATTGCGGAACAAAAAACTGTGTACGCCCCAGAACTTTCAAACGACATGCTTAAAAACAGACAGCAGAGCTCCGTTGACCACTTGGCAATGTATTGCACCTAAATACATTGCCACAATCCAGCTATGGTTAGATAGATGTGACTAAGAGCTGAACTGGATATAGTGTAAAAGATATTTGATCAGGATCTTCTCTTTCTAATTCAGTGCAGGCACATGGGCTTGCTCATTTGCTTGGGAAAGTGATGTTGCAACAGATGCTGTAATTTTGCCAACCTGCTCTGGGTGGTTGAATATTCCATCCTGCCCATTTCTCACTTCCCCAAACAAATTAATAAGCCCAATGCAGATGCTTTGAAGAAAAACAAGAAACCCCAGATCAGAATTTCCTGCATCCTATCTAGTTGGCCATAACTGCTTCTGCTGGTTTCAATGGGATTTAGTCATGATGGCTACAGATGACCTGTTTAATCCTTCTTTCCATGTGATGAAACTTGAAGGGTGGTTTAGGATTGTAAACTACTCACATTATCTAGAAACATTACCATCAAATGATGGGTGACATTTATTTAAAAGTATGTGACAGGTTGTATCTCTGCTTGAGTGATTTCTCCAAATTCTATGTAGTTACATATAAAACATATTCTCATATTTTCAATGAAACCATACAGATAGTTTTCTACATATAATACTCCACACCTTTCATTTCTGGTAACACATTCCTCTTTTAATATTGTTATGTGTGCTTTTGGATATTACCTCTTGCATGTGTATCTGAGTGCATGGCTTGGGACGCCTGACACAGGAAAAATACAAATGTCTAAGATATGTGCAAATCCACCCTTCACATTTATGGCAAGTCACTATTAAGAAACATGAATGGACACTTCCAAACAGCTGTCACAGAGAAGCATAAAAGCAGTAATATTTGAGAACATTAAACCGAGAAGATATTTGAGAACATTCCACCAGGTCTGTCTTCATTCTGTTCATACCTCTTTTGGCACCTGAGATAAAAACAACATAGAAATTCCATTAGAAATGGATGGAGGAAAGCTTATTGCATATTTATTTACATCTACCACCCACAGCCTAAGTTCACAGCTTTGACAAACATCTGCTGAGTGAAAATCTAAGTAGCAGCTTCTGTATTTCATTTACTTAGGGAGGTATATAAGACAATGCCTCTGCCTGTGTGTGGTCCTGGGCTCTTTCCAAAATTAATCAAATTGATAGTTAAAGTTAGTAAGTAAGGGACAAAATCAATAAGAAGCTGATTTAAACATTGCCTTAAAAGCCAATCTTTGGGAAGCAACAAACCACTAAGTAGATAGGTAAACTGGTAACCATTCTTTTAATTCCACAATTATACAAGGACTTGTGATTTCTTCTATGTTGTGGGCCAATTTTCACCATCAGTTCCAGCCAGCGCATCACAACTAATAGGCGTTTTAGTCCAAAACATCTGGAGGGCATGAAGCTGGCAAAGGCTGTTATATAAGCATTATGCAAGGGTCTACAGTTTACAAAAATAATATTTTTGAAGTAGCTCATGTCATGTTTTATGAGTGTGATGTTTAAAAGCAGACTACTGCTATATTCCCCTTTCACAGCTTGCTTCACATACAGTCAGATGGCTATGAGAGGAACATATATCACTGGGGCCAGAACTGGACCAGCTCTATTGTTCAGTTCTAACTGAGGCGACAAGTAACACAGCAGTGTGGCAACTATGCTACCTCATAGATGGCAAAGCCAATAGTGAGGAGCTTGGCTCCCAGCTTGCGTTCTTTCCTCCTGTTCTTCTGCATCAGCGCAACTAGGAAACTGCACGCAACTTCGTCATCTTCTGGGTCATCATCTTCTTCCAGGAGTTTCAAGCGGTACTGAGGATTGGTCCAAAATGTGTCTGTAACCCACCCCAAAACATTTAAATTTGAAGTAATATTTTAACACTCAAAACAGTTATATTGACAGTCCCTGTGGTAATCATTCCCCCCTCCAGTTTTGATATATAATTCTTTCAGAAAATGAAATTTGGCATTTTTTAATGTATTTGTAGACTTTTCTCTGGGCAAAGCAAACAGACCTGCTTTATTATGAACTTCACCATGTTTGCTCTCCACACTTCTCTGGAATAAGATGCTCATTTAAAGCAGGGGTGGCTAAACTGTTCTGGTCAGAGGGCCTCATACCCTCCTGGCCAATACTCATACATGACGTGCCAGCAGTGGGAGTGGCCAAAGTGGGCATGACCCCTGTTTCTCATATGCACACGTGGAAGAAGCTGGGATGGGGCAGAGCCATTATGTTTTCTTCCCAGAAGATGGGTCCTTGTTTCTTACCAGGAGGGAGAGGGACAGATGGCATGGGAAGTCAATGCAGTGCAAATGCACTGGCAGGAGAACTGAATTGGCTGCACTGATAAGTTTGCACAATGCTGACCATCCGCCAGGAAGCGAGCAAAGCAGCTCTGTTCCATCCAGAGAAACACTTCTGACACACAGGCGAAGAAAAATGCCCTCCTTAAAAACTGGCCAAACACAACTGTTTGAAAAGAAAAGGCATCCTGTCCTTGATTTTAGAAAGCACATACATGTATTGCATGAGGCAGCATTTTAGAGGCATCCCCTTCTGTGTTTGAGAGATAGAGGAATACCTCTTATAAGATAGACACTCTTATGATCTTTTTATAAATACTTCTTTCTCCTATTTTTAAAAAATATTCTGCCTGATTAATCAGAGGATTCTCTAAAACATTTTACAGTGGTACCTCTGGTTACAAACTTAATTTGTTCCAGAAGTCCGTTCTTAACCTGAAATTGTTCTTAACCTGAGGTACCACTTTAGCTAATGGGGCCGACTGCTGCCGCCGCACCACCAGCAGGCGATTTCTGTTCTCATCCTGAGGTAAAGTTCTTAACCTGAGGTACTACTTCCAGGTTAGCGGAGTCTGTAACCCAAAGTGTTTGTAACCCAAGGTGTTTGTATCCCAAGGTACCACTGTAATGCCATTCGAATCAACCAATATTTTATTTACCTGGATAGTTTCGACAACCCCCTGCTGTGCAGCCTCGCACCCACCGCCCTTCGGTCACTGAAACAGTCCAGGTTTGAAGCTTATCAACCACCAGGGTATCAGGTGTGAGATTACACATCTCCAGCTTTGTGAAGTACCTGAGGAAATCCTGGAATGACATCCTAGAGGTAGAAAAATATATGGAAGAAACCTTCAATTCCCCAATACATTGATTGTAAGGCATCCAGAGTGGCTGGGACAACCCAGTCAGATGGGCAGGGTACAAATAACAAAATTCTTCTTCTTCACCTTCACATGATGTTGCGTACACACATCATTTGAATGCCCATCAACTTGGGGGTGGCGGCCCCCTCAAATATTTTATTGGGGGAGCCAATGGGACCTTAGCCCCAAGAGTTGGCTCCTATGAAGTGGACTAATCTGGAGAAGGGCTTGTGGTTTGCCTCCAGACCAGTGGTTCCCAACTGGGTGTCCACAGACACCAGGAGGTCCATGTAACCCACCTAGGTTGTCTGTGGCACCATTCACATAACAAAAACTACAATAGATATACCCACATTTTCAAAAGCATGGTTCCATGGCTTAGCTCTGGGGGAAAACAGCTCATTGGGAACCACTAATCTAAGACAGTAGATTCTGAGTCAGACATAGGACTGAAGGAAAAGCATATTGAGAGAGAGAGAGAGAGACTTGGGATATTTACCAGAATTCCCCATCCTCTGCAACTTTATGTTGTAGGCGGGTCTTCTCTGCTTTGTCAATAACATTCCATTCATCTGAACTGCAATATAATGAAGAAGAAACTTTCAGTATACAACTGATTTTTTAAAAGGTAAATGTGCTTTGCTTCTCAAATCATAAATCAAGATACAAACTTTTCTGTGCTGGATCTAGAGATTAAAAGTTTACCCTTTGTTTGTTAAGCAAATGGTGAACTGCATTTAAAGTATTTTTCACTCTATAGGGCACACTGGCCCACAGGGTGCACCTAGTTTTGGGAGGGGAATAAAGAAAAAAAAATATTCCCCCCCCAGGCGCGGGGCTGGGGCGGGGGAAGCCCGAGCTTCCCCCGACCCCAGCCCCCAGAACAGGCTGCTATCTGCAAGCCTTGGGAGCCCGGCGGGAACTCCCGCCGGTCTCCCCAGGCTTGCGGATATCTGCCCGAAGCCCGGCGTGCGCTCCTCTGCGCTCCCCGGGTTTCGGGCTGCAGGCTGCTGTCCGCAAGCCTTGGGAGCCCGGAGGGAACTCCCGCGGGCTCCCAAGGCTTGCGGATAGCTTCCTGAAGCCTGCACTCGCCCCATAGGATGTACACACATTTCCCCTTCATTTTTGGAGGGGAAAAAGTACATCCTATAGGGCGAAAAGTATGGTAGTTACCTTTCAGAACAGGTGTTTAGGAAAGCAGTGAACATGTTACATAACTTGTTTACTCAAAACTTGATGGCTCACACTTGAATCTACAGGCCATTGAGTGGTATGAGGCAATACAAAAGCGCCATCACTGGTTCTGTATCAGTCATGGCCATTTCATAACCGAAAGACCACTTTGTACAGTAGTTCAGGCACTGAGTGATGAGTATTGCAGGTAGGAACTCACCCAATGACACTTTACCTGGGCATTACCCTCTTTCAAAACAGTTAAGCACACTTTAAAGCATCTTTGGAGAAATTACGTATATATCACTAACTTCTGAATTTCACACCAGAACAAAAAAAGGACATTTACCTTTCTTGGTAAACATGCAGAAGAACCAAAGTGTATTAAGTGAAAATAATATATATTTTAAAATCAAATGTCTTGACTCACTTGTCACTCCAGGCTCCATTCCATTCTACTTGCCCCCAAGGATTTCTTAGCCGCACGAGTTTTAGCTTGTCCCCTTTAAATGTTATCTTGGAAGGGGGGAAAACATAATTAATTCAACCAGCCTGTGTAGTATGCATCCTTTTACAGACTCCACCTTAAACGAGAACGGATGCTATCATTATTGGAGTCCCTTTAATATCTTCCCATTTTCTCTTCTAAACATGCTTTATTTACACCTCTGATCTTGACTGACACCAGTGAATATATTTTCCTTTCTTTTCAAGCTGAGGTTGCTTAACCACTTAATTTGTGTACGTGGGCTACATGATTTTTTGTACCCTAGCAAAACGCATTTACTTTTTGCATCTACACTTACTTCTTCCACTGCTGTAACTGAATAGGCATGACCTGTCACCAGTCCATTCGTCATGCGTCTCTCAAACAGCATTGGAACTACAAGCTGTAAAATGCAAAGGAAGCATGTTAAAAATAACAACGGTGCCATGTGCGGACAACATGTTCTGCCCATTTCCATTTTGTTTTCTTCTATTCCACATTCTTGAAAAGGAGAAGGCAAATTGATATGCATGTCCTGTGATAAAGATGAGGTTTCCTAATAGGGCAATAAAACAGAAGTTTTGCCATTTATATTCTAGAAGAACATCCTGCTTCATGGTCCATGTGCAGCTTTACAAATTGCTCTTACAATATACGATATACGATATCTTTATTGTCATTGTCCCATACAGAACAATGAAATTGCACAGCAATCCACGGTTTCTGCAGCAAATCCCAAAGCCAAACACACAGTTAGGCTTCAATCCTATATCCGCTTACTTGGGAGTAAGCCTCACTGGAACTTTATTGAATATTAATAGGATTTTACTGAGCAGAGTAAATCGATTTGTTTGCACGCAATAACCTAGGTTATTGGCAAGGAATACAAACCCTTTTCGTCATCTCCTCTGTCTGCTGGACTGAGTCATTTGGAAATTCATTCATATTCTTCAACATTTGGGCAATTAATAATCCAAGATTAGTTTCAGGAGCAGAGCCATAAATAAACCCTGAACTGTCCTGGAACAAAGAAAAGTGGGGAGGGAGGAAAATAATAGGAAGGCATTGTGAAAAATGAAGCAGAATAGCAAGATTAGTTAATAAAAGTTGGGGAAACAAGTTTTTATACCTCTATTTCCTCTTGCCCACAGGATAGAAGAATGTATGTTTTCACCAGTGACATAAGAGCACTAAAATGCTATCTCAAGTTTAGACTTAAATGTGGGGAATATTTGGTCCTCCATATGTTGCTGATCTACAACTCCCATCAACCCCAGCAAGCATGGCTAATGGCCAGGGATGATGGGAATGGTAGTTCAGTCTTATGCTTACTGAATATGAGTGGTATGAAAGTAACCCCAGAAAAGGCCTGGGATCAATGGATGTACCTCAATAGAGCAGGCCATGAGTGACCCTCTTTCAAAGGCATGTTTCATGATTTTATAGATATCTTTAGGAACATCCTTTATCTCATAGAACTCTGTTACTCCTCCTGTGAAATCTTCCATGGCCTCGGTGGTGTTACCTCCTTTGAGAGCCTCATAAGAGCCATGGAGCCTGAGAAGGAACAAGAAAACAAAATTAACACTCCAAATAAACTCTGATGATTCATTTTCATTTGGGTATAAGGTCATTTTTGAATCTGTTCTATTGTAAAATCAAAAAGCATCTGAATAATATACATTTGTTATAAGAATAACACATTATTTAATTTACCTCAGTTTAAACAGATGTACAGTTGAATAGGGGTATAATATACTTATGCATACAGTATACAGAAACGGAATGTGTAGAAAGTATATTTACTTTGCATAAGCTTTTTCCAGTAAGGCACTCCAAAATTCATTTTGCTGGGAGGATTTTGTGAAGACCAGTTGACTGCCGTACGTTGGTAAACGGTCATCAATGATAACTTCCACCCAATTTCCATAACGCCAAAACTGCAGAGAAAAAGATGATAGATGGATAGATAGATAGATAGATATAATTTGCAGTTAGATGTGTGTTAGAAAAAAGATGATGTGTGGATTGTGATTAAGAACTGGTTTGCTCACTATGATTGGGGCTAGACTTTGTGATGTGATAGTATTGTTAGATGATAGATAGATAGATAGATTTGTTAAGTGACAGTAGCAAATAAGTCATTAAAATAGGCCTTTGATATCAGTGCCTATTAATCTATTCCATGCTGCTGGTTACTGTAGCATAGCTGAACTGCAAAAGGGAGCATTTTCTTGTGTCTGATCAACAACTCATACCTGGAAGTGAAAGATTCCAGCATAATCTTTTATGAAGGTCTGCTCCCGTGGTATGACCCGGAACAACAATTTTTCATGCAAGGTGAGACAAGCAATGGCAGCCAGGAACCAACAGTCACCTGAGAAGAATTATATAGAGCAGGGCAAATTAAGTGTCAAAATTACTAGGAGGAACAGAGAATGTATGCCGCTGAAGGATTAGTGCTTCTACAAATATTTTTTTGGTCTTCAGAGCAATTTGCATTTAACTGGCATATATTAGTTAGGACAGGGCCGGCCCAAGACATTTTGGCACCTGAGGCAAATCACAAAATGGCACCCCACACGATTTTGGGTGGTGATGTGATTATTTATATCAGAAACAAGGGGGAAATAAAGATCTACATTGGGAACAAGGGGCTGAGTTAAGAATGTTGAATGTGGAAGTGTATGTCTAGAGACAACGGATAAAACAAACACTATTAGCTGTACTGCTAGATAAGTGTTTAATGGTTATTGTATAAAAACCAATTAAAAATTGTTTTGTTTTGTTTTCTGAAAAAAGAGGGGGTGAATGAAGATCTATATCATGGGGGTAAATCAAATCATACTTATCCAATATTTGAATTGGGAACCAAAGGCCATTGCAGGGGGAAAGGGACTTGCTAAATAAACTTATCAGACACACAAAACAGCTCTGAAGAAAGGACTTGTACCTAATTCTCCTTGACAAATGTCACTCCTGTTGGCTCCACCAATGATAAAGCGTGGATTCTCACAAATTTCCTACGGAACAGAAAGAAATTGCTGAAAAAGTTCACATTACTCTAAACCAACCGCTTATGTGCCACCTGAACCAAGCAAACTGTGGTTAATAATAATAATAATAATAATAATAATAATAATAATAATAAGTGAAAAATGCCAAGGCTCATTCTCTTTATGCCCAGATCCACACAGTGTGTGCTTTGATAATTAAAAGAAATTGTAAGCTGCACTGGCAATGGCTGCAAAACCTCTGCAATTTTGTTTATGATCAATTATATAAATTGATGGAATTGTATAAATATTGTGATAAATTATTTAATGAAAATGAAATGCAATGTTAAGGAAATAAAAGATGGTTGCTAATAAAAGCATTCCATTTTCGCTTACCTAGGAGTAAGTCTCATTGGAAATGTGGAATTTACTTCTGAGAAAACATGTACCTGATTAAGAGACCAGGCTTCAAATCCCCACTCAGCCATGAAGTTCTGTGGGCCAGTTACTGTCTCTCAGCCTAACCTACCTCACAGGGTTGTTGTGAAGATAAAATGGGAAGGAGGAGAACCATGTATACCACCTTGGAGGAAAGGTGGGCTATAAAGGGATAGTAAATTAATAAATAAGACTAAAATATGTCACCCATAGCATTTTACTGCCATTTAGAAACATGGCTATGTTTCTGCAGCATGCAAGTGTCTTCCCTATTTTTAGTGTATTTATTTACTAGAGTATAACTTGGATTCCATTAAATCATTGTAGATTTTTTTTTTCATAGAATGCACAAATTATGAAATCTTGTGCATTTCAGCCTTGAACTTCTGGTGGCTTTCAGCATGCTTCTAACTGAATACTCTTGATTGAATTTCCAGGGTTTGTCCACAGTAGAGTTTATTGTTTATTTGCAGCTGTTTGCATTCCCATTTAGTTTGTGTAGCCCTCACGGTGTTACTCACAAACAACACAAATCATGGTGTTTCCCCCTGAAAATTTGGATATACCTGACAAAAGGGATTTTTCAATAAATCAGGGTAAATCAGTTGAAGGAGCACGTGGAGCCTCTTAAAATCTCATCATTTCCCAGATATCATTTTTTCTATCTATGCTTTCTTTTTTTTGAACTTGGAACGGAAAAATGTCTTTATTACATTTGCAAACATCAAATATAGACAACTTTACGTGAGATAAGAAGCCTACTTACTAGTGGTCTCTTCCACTCAAATTTGACAGGGAGTTTTTGGCTGAAGAAGAGGGAGGAGTCATTAGCAGGGAAATCTGGATCCTCGTAAAGAATCTTCTTCTCAAGGCATTTCTTGTGGAGCTCATGAAAGGTCTTTTCCTTTACTCCAATGATGGGCTGGTTGCGGCTGAGGATAGCAGAGTATATCCCCGCTGGACCTCCGCCTGGTTCAGTTGTTGTGCTCATATGCTGGCGGGGAACCTGCCCAGCCCCCGTCTCTTGAACCACGGTGGCACCACCAACAGCCGACGGCATGGAGATCAGGTTTAGGCAAACTTATCAACTTAACAGAAACGAGCAAGTAAGGGAGATCTTACTGCCTGGAAGGAAGTGACAGGAAAGAGGAAGTTGCTCTGCAAACGGTTTCTCAGGCACAGATCTCTCTTTCCCTCCCTTTTGCCTGCAAAGGAGCTTCAAACAAATTTACGAAGAACCACCATGACACCAGGTTGTGCACGTTTCATCCTGAGAAAGCTGCTACAGGAAGCAAGAGAAATTGTTGGGTAACTTTCACCTCCGAATTGGTGTGTGCGAGCGTACCACTGGCATGCTTTCCAAAGGTTGCAGCTCAGAAAACTAAAAATAAACTCTCAGGGAGAGTGCCGATGTGGAGGCGGGGATGAAGAAAGTTCAGAGTTGCTTCTTTCAGAAGGACTGAAAGGCATTTGAAGTCACTTTTTCACCTCATGCAAAAAATCAAGCTAAGCCAAAACACAACCGAAATTTACAGGATGGCTTGAAAGTTCTTTTGCTAAACACACCTTAATGATAAGATAGGCCAACATGTTTAAGAGTCTATCATATAAACCATGTTTCTGCATATTTAGAAGCAACTTAGCAAAACTAGAATTCAAAGGACCATCATGCAGAGGCACCACCCAGTTGAATACTTAAGTCCTGAGAGTTTATGTTAATGTATTCAAATTATGTTTTATTCTCAGAGGGAATATTTCCTTCAGCTGCTGGGTAAATCTGCTAAGTTTTCCATCTATTGGTGTCTTGCCTAGCACAAGAAGACATAATTTAATCACCTTAAATAGAAAACAGGAATGAAGAGAAAGCAAATCTATCTACTGAGGAACACGTGCAACAATTTAATCTCTGTGAACTAATCTGCAGGTAGCACTCAACCGGAAAGCATTCTGAAGAATGATATCCAGATTTTACAGTGCCATGCCTGCTAATTTATTAATCTCAGTGTTTTTAACAGTACAGTACTAAACTGACCCTCCTCTCCTCATTCCTCTCAAAACAGATTAAGGAGAAGAATCTGAAAGAGCACCAGCTGCTCTTGAAGATCTCCTCACAGCAGCTGCCTAAAGGATGGGCTGTTCCACTCAATGCCCTGTTGCCTTATTCCTCTATTTAATTTTGGTTATGGGGCACACTGGGGTTGTCAAAGGGTAAGCCTCTTTTCACTCCTAAGGAATAAGTAATGAAAAATGGCAAGCTACTTGATCTGCAATCACTTTATTTTAAACATTCTATTGTGTTCATATTTTATATCCGGGTTCTGTTTACCTCTGATAGTGTGAGGCACATGCAAACTATCTTCTGGCAGCTGTGGCCAGGGGAAATACTAGAAGCAAATTAAGCTTGGTGAGCTCACTGCTATGCAAATACTCACATTCAGGTTACAGCAGCATTCTAACACCACCAGCACCAATGGCAGAATGCCGCAAACTGAGAAAAAAATCTGCCTACTTTTATTCTTTTGGTTTATTTCTCTACCAGTGCTGCCATTGGGAGAAAAAGAGAGCCTAAAGCTTTGGGCTCTCATAAACTGGCCTCAGATTGAAAGAATCTACTGTATCAAGATAGTCGTAAAAACTATTTTTAAACAAACCAGCTGGAGCACTGCTACGAAATCCCAGTCAACATTTTTCTGTGGAACACTTGGCACTGCCTCAATGCAATGTTCTGAACATGAGTAAGAATGATAACCAACTGTGACCACTACAGTTGGGCACAGACAACTGTTGGAGGCAGAAAACCAGTTACTGGGAACCACAGGTGGGGTGGCTGCTAAACTCCTGATTGACAGCTTTCTATAGGCATTTGGCTGGCCACTGTGAGAACAGGATGTTGGACTAGATAGCCTTTGGCATAATCGAGCAGTGTTGTGATGTCAGGCTCCAAAACTTATGTGCTTTTTCTTGGGGGTTAAGTCCGAAGTTGAACTTGCTTCCAGTTAAAAATACCTAGGCTCAATCTACTACACAAAACACAACAAGTAAAACTAACTTTAGCTTCAACAGACTAACCTTGGTTGATGTAATAGCATGCAAGCTTTCAAGTTACACAGAAACCTTTGTCACTGGTCAAGAAACACACGGATTCTAACAAGTTTGCCCCATAAAAGTTACCGCCTTAATTATTTGGAATTGGCTGCTATGATGTGTAGCTGAAGGAAGCTAAACAAAGCCAAGCTACCCAGTCTTTGAGATTGATTTTTACATCAGTGATTTGTGCCACTGGAACTAGAGCCACATCCTCTACAAGTTAGGGAAGCTTTGGTAACTGTGCCTAGGTTGTCACAAAATGACCTTGGCCTCTATCTTATGCTTATATTTATAAACTGCTATAGGTTTCTGCTGGTCTCAGCAGCTTCTATTTGACAAAAGAAAAAAAAGTGCAGTTGGGCTGAAGAAGACAACAGTAATAATACCATGTGACAACATTTAAACAGTTTTAAAGTATTTCTAAGTCCAGTGACAAGGGACACGGGTGGGGCTGTGGGTTAAACCAGAGAGCCTAGGACTTGCTGATCAGAAGGTCGGTGGTTCGAATCCCCGCGATGGGATGAGCTTCTGTTGCTCGGTCCCTGCTCCTGCCAACCTAGCAGTTTGAAAGCACGTCAAAGTGCAAGTAGATAAATAGGTACCACTCCGGTGGGAAGGTGAAGGCTACAATATAAGCACATTTATATCGAGTCTTTCTTCCACCATGAAGCTACAGGCAGTGTACATGCTGCCCAGATTCCAACTTGCTTAGCTTCAGAAAGTGCTTGCATAAAGTTCCCTCAAGACTATGCCCTGTGACCAGAATACACACTGTCCTCAGAACAGTACTATGGAATAAGTGAGCAAGAGCCCTTACATCCCTTGGAAAGCAGGCTTATGTGGATCAATTTACATTCACAGCATCTTAAAATGCAGTGATAGCAATTTGTTCAGCAAATCTTGGCTCTGCCAGACATTCTCTCTACAGAAAGGGGGAAAGTTCAGCAGCAGGTGGAACTATGTGCTAAGACACAGCAGGAAAATGTCTTTCAAATGTGTTGCTGCACATTGAAGGAGTTAGATTTTTCTATCCACACTTCAGCATCTGCTTGCTTATGAATGCAACCAGCTTATTTCTAGATAGGAAAACCTTGGACAAGACACTGCCTCCCCTTCTTTGAGAGGCATTGCATGCTCAGCACTGGAAGGCAGTGAATAAAAGGTAGCAGGAGAAGTAAGAGAGATTCTTTATTTCCTTTTATTATTAAAAACCTATTATAAAACAGAAATCTTGATTGTAAGTGAGGCACCTGCTTATGACACTGAGCAGCTTGTGAGATTAAAAACTGTTATTTTTGTTGTTGTTGAAGCCATAGAATCTGTATCTGGTCACATTATTAAGCTGGAATGGAGGAGGAAGCAGCAGATATTAAAATGAAGCTACTATGCAAGTTATTAGATTAAACCAATTGTGGGAACAATAATTTAGCGTAACAATAGCTGATTCCCCACCTCTGCAAATGTAAAAATTGGCTTCTACCCAGGTCTGGTCTCCACCCTTAAGTGAAACATACCCTTGATAAGAATCAAGAGGAACTAGGTAGTCGAGTTAATTTTAGGTGGTGTGCTAGGCAGAGAGTCAATAAAAGTCAAACTGGATAACTTTACCTAACAGTTGTGGGAATGTTCCCTCAAGGAATAATGCTCTGCCTGCAAGTTGTCTAGAATTTGATATCTTGCACACTATTCTGTAATATATTGGTTGGCCCAATTAAGATTTGCCTTAATCTGGATTTCTGGCATTTTTATTAATGCTCATTTTTATTTTTTATGGAATCCAGTACAGTGGTACCTCGGGTTAAGAACTTAATTCATTCCAGAGGTCTGTTCTTAACCTGAAACTGTTCTTAACCTGAAGCACCACTTTAGCTAATGGGGCCTTCCACTGCCGCCGCGCAGCTGGAGAACAATTTCTGTTCTCATCCTGAAGCAAAGTTCTTAACCCGAGGTACTATTTCTGGGTTAGCGGAGTCTGTAACCTGAAGCGTCTGTAACCTGAAGCATCTGTAACCCGAGGTACCACTGTACTGTACTCTGATGTGTTCTGCAATATATATGAATCATTCTATAATATGGGGCGGCACAAGAAGGTTGCAACTTGTTTAGTTGTACATTATAAAATAAGACAAACTGTGAAGCTTTGTGTTTTGATCTGACTGAAGTGCTCAGGAAAGGAAAGTCTGAATCAGCCAAATGCTTAAAAGATCCATTGGGGACCTCTCTGTCATATCTCAGTCACTCCAAATTCATCATAATATTTGTTTGGTTTGTTCTTGCAATGGAAGCACAGTGTCCACAATGATACAGGCTGTATGAACTATGTTAACTGATGAATGTTCGCCCAAGACTTCATTTTTTCCCCAAGTAAGAAAACTGGACATTGTTCTATGGATAAGGAAGTCTCTGTAGGAAGTGAATATGGATTATAAAAAACAGTTGTCATTTTTCCTGTCAAATGCCATCTTGCTGAAAATATTCTATGTTTTACATTGGTGGGTTTGGTAGTGATTCTTCCAGGCTATTACCTTCTTTGAAATATTCATTATACCAATAAGAAACTGGTATTTCATAATGCTGAAAAACAGGTCTAGAGCAGAAGTCTTTAAAAAAGCAAGAAAGCGTCACTTATTCCAGATATTGTTGCATGGCTCTGAGGCACAAATCCACAATTATCCTGGAAGCCAGCCGTCTTCACATAACAGTTGTTGCAAATGGTATCAGAAAGTCATAATTCAATTAATTAAATATAACTATGTTTTGTCCATTTCAAAAGAGCGAGCCGAGTCACCCTCAACCATTATTGTTCGGCTTTCCTTCCAATTCTGTGGTTCTGCTCTTTCACTTGATATGAAGCACCCAGTCAATGCCAACATTTAGTGAGAGCTTCTGAAGGGTCAACACAGAGATCTTGGCATCATATGTGAAAGCCACTGCTTGGTCTTTCCCATCTGAATGTCAACAGAATTAAAAACACACACGTTAAAAAATCTACTGAAGAAAGACATATATGAAGCTCATAAGGCTGATCAGAGCACAACCCTAGGTTACCCCTGCTGCTCTGAAGCAAACTCCTGTACACCAAACAACCCTTACAATAAGAGCTTGTCTAAACCTCTATTTGCCCTGCTGCTTTCTCCTGGGAAGACACACTCTTTAACGCTGAATTGGACCAAATCGCAGCTGGGTTTTCTGAAGATTGCCATTTGTTCTGAATCAGCAGTAAAGAGTGGAGAAAGCTGTGAGGCAAACACAAAACTGATTTCTAGGCATGGGACAAGCATGTGTGTGGATGAGCCTTTAGATCGGCGGTTCTCAACCTGTAGGTCTCCAGATGTTGTTGGACTACAACTCCCATCATCCCTGAGCTCTGGCCTTGCTAGCTAGGGATGATGGGAGTTGTAGTCCAACAACATCTGGGAACCCACAGGTTGAGAACCGCTGCTTTAGATCATATCACTGGGGCTGTGTCAAGATGGGACATTAGCTTGCAAATGGGTCATTCAGATCCAATTTTCTGTGTGCATCTTAGGCGTGTGAGAGTCCACACATTTTTTGTTATTTCACTCACCATATTCTTTGCTATTCTGCAATTCCTGAGTATTTTTGTGTGCCCTGCCCTAGTTAGCTTACAGGATTAAACTGTGGTTTATTTGATCGTAACAATTCTCATACAGCAGCATCACTCAAGTCCTGGAATAATGAAAACAAACTGGGACTGATTAGTGCTCCAAATGAAGCGTGTGCTTTCAGATAATTCCTCTTCTCCAACTGATATCCAACTTCCACTCAAAACACCTCAGGATCTGATTGTGTAGCTGAAAGGGGGTTGGGAAATCAACTCAATTCTGAACCTCTTCAGGTGTTTTTTTCCCAAACCTTCCCAAAAATCTCCAGCAGCACAGGAGATGGGGGAGTAAGAGGAAGCAAGGGGACTTCCTTCTGCACAGAGATGCTCACTGCTTCCTGCTGTCCCTGCTCCACTGTTAGGTCTCTGTGCAGCAGGAAAACCAGTGCCTTAACTGCACTGAAGGACTCTAGAATGGAAGAATCTTAAGAAGCATCTTTAGATGGCGTAAAATATTTCTGTCTCTTACCATGAATGCTAGCCGTCACAGAAGATGGTTGTTTTTTTATTCCCAATATCAATATCTGCTCAACTACACACTTTGTATGAAATTGCCCGTTTTCATCTGCACACCTGTGAGAATCAAAAGACAGAATCAGAATCTAGGGTATATGACAAAATGGCTACATCTCATGTGTGTACTGTGTATGTTTTCTTCTTTAGCATACTGCCTTGTCAATAATAAAAATAGCAGTTTATTTTTAAAAAGGTGTGTTTTGAAAATCTATGGATACGTGAGGGGTATTTGGAAAATAGTTAGCTATATTGTGAACCCCTAAAAGCAGTCTGTATTTTAAACAAATACTTAAATTAAATAAGTTAAGCCTCTTTATACTCCTCCCCTCCCAAAAGGACCCTTGTTGGAAATGGTGTGGCATAGTCAGAATCATAACAGGATGAACCATTCACTCTACACAGAGGTGGCTTTAGGGGAGCACGACCAGTTTGGAGTCTTGGGGTTGCCTCCATGGATGCTGCAACTATGATTTAGAATGGAGCGAAAGAGAAGGGACGCTGAATTTTGGCATCGTACTGAGTGCCGCTAAAATTTGGGACCCCAAGATCCTTCCACCATCTGAACCCCACCTGATGTTTCCAACTATAACTCCCATCAACCACTGCCATTACTGCTAGGAGTTGTAGTTTGCAACATCTGGAAGGCAACAGATTGGGGAAGACTTTTACACCCTTTATGACTTGTGGACTGAGAAACAGCTATCAGCAGAGCAAATTTCTCCTGTGTTTCTTACTAGCCAATCCTGTAGGATTTGCTGCTCACTCTTTGCACTAATTTGACTGTCAGTCATTTTATTTCCCCCTAAATACTGTAAATTCCTACTATGTTAACTACATCTGGACCATGCCAGAGCAACTGTTATCCACTTTATGTAACATTTCATTACGTTGTGAGCGGTGGACAAAACGTATTTTGCCCAGCTCACAGTGTAGTTATTAAATTATTTCTCATTATTAAACTAGGACTCTTAACACCGCCTTCTGCCTCTGCTTTTTCAGTGCACATTACCTAGATGAGAAGACATTCTTGTGGAAGGTGAACTTCCTGAGCAGGAACTTCTTCTCGTGGAGATACTGGAACGAATGGCCATCATCCAGATAAAGCTCACCCGCTGCAGATTCCTACACAGCAAGAAAAAATGTCAAACAGCTAACAAAGCTGTACAGGGTTACTCCTACTAACTGCCACGTGTTGATTTTTGAATGGTTCAAAACACTTCTGAAGATCTTAAGGCCAATCTATATACATTCAGACTAGAGACAGATAATAAATGAGTCCTGTCAGTAGAAGCCGTGTGCAAGGACTTCCGCTTGGGTAAAGGGACTTCCTCTCCTCCCCCTGCTCTCCCTCAAAATTGGCTTTTGAAAAGAAACAAAAAGTCACTGACAGTCAAACCTTGGTTGTTGAATGTAATCCGTTGCAGAAGCCTGTTCGGCTTCCGAAATGTTTGACAACTGAGGCGCAGTTTCTGATTGGTTGCAAGAACTTCTTGCACTCAAGCGGAAGCCGTGTTGGAAGTTTGGCTTCCGAAAAACGTTCGAAAACCAGAACACTTACTTCTGGGTTTTCGGCATTCGGGAGCCGAAACATACGATAATGGAGGCATTCAGAAACCGAGGTTTGACTGTAGTAACCATACACAAGTAGATTTTACTGAAAACTGTTTGTCGGGTTCATGTTTAAATCTGCCCAAATTTAAATTAATTTTGAGATCTAGTTTATTCTTGGTGTGTGTAGGAGAAAAGGCATGGCTGCTTACAGAGGGAAAACAGGAACCAAGGGCGTAGTGATGACAAAATGGAAGGTCAGAACAGATACAAGGCTGGAAATTTCCAGTGGGTACATGCACTTTTTAGAAATCTAGCAAAATATACAAAGTAAGTGTATAAAATATAATTTCACAGTACCTTTGTATCTAAGGCAACACGCAGTTCATATGGAACATCTACCATCAGTTCTGTAGATTTTCCTACAGAAGTCTTTAATGGTATAACAGTTCCCCCACGCTGCATTACAGGAATCTGCAAACAGGAAAGGACAGAAAAATTTTAAATACAGTAAGCTTCCTTAGAATGAAGGATAGCAGACATCAATACAAATCCCACAAACCTGGTCCTGTGCACCTTTCTTTTCTGGAGCAGTTAACCAATCCCAATTGCATAGGTGTCTTATATTTCAGGGAGTAACTGTTTACATATGATGAAACTTAATAGGGGCTTACTTCTGAATGAACATGCATAGGATTTCAGTCTTAGTGATTTGGGTTGCATCCTACACCCTTATATGGGAGTAAAACAATGAAGTAGACACATATAGGAGATTACAGATACTATATATTTAATATGACAGATTTTGTAGCCTCTGAAAGGAAAATAAAATTTCATATTTACTTATACATTCGAAATTTGCTAAAATCAGACTATTTGTACATATACTCTTTTTCCCATAGCCTTGTGTGAAACTGCAATACAGTACCATTTGTGAATGATTTGAAGTTTATTATTTTATTTCATAGTTTATACTTTTATTTCATGGATGCCAATGAATACAATCATGTTCTGAGGAATAACAAATAGAATTACAGTGGTACCTTGGTTCTCGAACTTAATCCATTCTGGAAGTCTGTTCGACTCCCCAAACTGCTCGAAAATCAAGGTGTGGCTTCCAGTTGGCTGCAGGAGCTTCTTGCACTCAAGCAGAAGCTGCGTCGGACATTCGGCTTCTGAAAAACGTTCGAAAACCGGAACACTTACTTCTGGGTTTTCAGTGTTCGGGAGCCGATTTGTTCGTCAACTAAGCCATTCGGGAACCAAGGTTCCACTGTACTGGATGTCTGTATGCTTTTATATGTATATATTTCTAGATAAATGCTGTAATGTAAGGTGTGAGTGTATTCAAAGCCTTCAACGGTTAAGCCTTCGAGCCTATTCTTGCATTAAAATTCTTTCCTCATAGTACCTTCTTAACCTTGTAGATTCAAACATAATTCTTGTCTATGTTGGGTGCATATACAACCCTATCTGCAAGTCTTGAAGCAAGTCCCCCCCACAATTAGTCAAATCAGTGATATAAAAACACAAACGTACACTGTTCAGTGTGACTGGAATCTTCACTGTGCCGTGACCTTCCAGACGGATAAATTTTCGAAAGTCATACCAGATCTGCAGCAGAATAAACAGGAAAAAGGAAGAACCCTGAATGAGTTCTACAAATTTAGATCACACCTCCTTACCTTGCTAACCTCAATTTTTTACACCCCCTCTCAAAAAAACCAAAACCAATGGGTTGTATCCAACGCTGTCGTTCTGCTCATGCAACAGACTTCCACTTGTGCAAAGGAACTCTTCTGTCTCATCTGCAGTCCCCCGTGCATCCTCAAATTTTACTCCAGAGGGTTTGGGGGCATTTTGGAGCAGATTTTGGGGGAGGCAAAGGGAGGGCAGAGGAAGCAAAAGTTCTGTTGCATGAGTGGAATGCTATTCACACAGAGCTAGGTACAACCCAATGTGTACGTACAATTGCAGTGTGTACATACAATATACAGTTGCAATTCCAAGGCCTTCATGGGACCTGCATTTCACCCGATGCATGAAGTGTTATGCTGAATTATGTTACACTTCATGCATCGGATGAAATGTAAGTCCAAGGCTATGAAGGGCTTGGAATTGCAATTTTTAGGAAAGCAAAGCAGCATCTTGAATTGGGACAAGAAGGCAGTGCTGTTGCCACAAGCATGTTTGAGAGCAGGACACAAGGAGCTACCCCACTGATTGCCAAAATCCATCCAAATATCAACCAAAGTATTGAATACGCACAATGCCTGCTGCAGCACTTTCTATAACAGTCTAGAAGCCATTTGGAAACATAGGTCACTGTGGGTGCACCATGAGGGATGCAACTGAAGGAGTATTAGCCATTGCAATTTGACGTCCAACTCTTACTGAATGTTTAAAATACATTTTATTTAAAACATTCCTGCCTTGCTCTTTGTTGCAAAAAGCAAGTTCATATTGAGTAACAATCAAATATATATAAAACAACAGCATAAATATAAATCAGTATAAAAACAAGGCTGATAAACTATTTGTCTGAATGCTGTGCAGAAGTTTCAGAGGAAGCTAGATAACTTATTTTTTATTAGACTATTGCCTAGATTAAATCTGATTATGGTGAGGGCTGTTTTGTGTAGTCCCAGATGATGTACTTATATCTATTGCAGAAATGCCTAGTAGCCTAATTTTCATTGAAAGCCCCATAGAAACACAAGGGTATATAAAAAAGGGAAATAAAGGAATTGATAATAGTTTTCATTACCTCTTGAGGGCCAGGCAGAAAGACATTGACTGCAGTGACTTTTGGTTCAGTGACTGGATACACCAACAAAGCATTTCCTGAATTACATAGAGAAGAAAAGCGATACTACTATGGGATTATATCATTATTTAGCCATTTGCTGATATTTCTACCATGGATTCAGTATAGCATTTGGAAAAGTAGTACCTTCTTTTCTATTAGACGTGTGACTATGCCATTATTTTTTTTAAACTTGTCTAGAATATGCAAGAGGTCTTGTTTGAATATGCAAATAGCAGGTTCCTAACAATTAATCCTTTCTCACAAAACTTTCCAGTGTTCAAATATGCTTTACAAATTGTATCTAATTTGTCCTCACAACAACCCTGTAGTTTCTGAGGTAGTGATTTGCTAAAAGCCACCCAGGGGCTTCCTGACTGGGCTGGAATTTGAAGATGGGCTTTTGGTACCCAAACCCAGGCTGCTATCCACAGCATTATAGAGGATAGCCTTGAGCTGACAGAAGTGATTGGCATTAATATGTGAGAAAAATTATTCAACACATAGTATAAAACAACTTCAATTCTTTCCTAAGATTAAGAGGCAAAGATTAATAGGAAGGTTGCACTCCATAAGGAAATGCTAGAATTACTTTCCCCTCATTACAGATAGGTAGCCGTGTTGGTCTGCCATAGTCAAAACAAAAAAATTCCTTCCAGTAGCACCTTAAAGACCAACTAAGTTAGTTCTTGGTATGAGCTTTCGTGTGCATGCACACTTCTTCAGATACCTCATTATCAGAACACTCATTGAGTTCACATTTCTTCTTCTGTAGTTATTTCCTGAAAGTATGGGGTGTGTCCCTAGGAAGGATTCCCACGAACACCTCTCCATACCCATCATGAGAGGACCAGGGACTGTTTAACTAGCTTTGCCAGCCAAGGAGACCGGAAGCAACGAGTGCAGAATGAAGCAACCTCACTTCTGGTCTATGGAAGACTGGGAATTCTGAAACTATAAGCCTGATCTCCTCAGAGTTCTCTGGATGAATCCTAACCACTAACATGAGACATCTCCCTCATCCCTTCCAGTTTGTGTGTTGCCTTTCTGTCACAGCTGTTGCATCTTCTGATTACACCACTGCCATGTTTTATAAAAGGTTCCTTCAACCTTTAAACTTACCAAGCATATACTCATCTTCGATGCCAAACGTTTCCAGTTCCTTGGGGAATTCTACCCAAACAGGTCTATGTAAAGGAATAAAGTGGAAGCAGCAAAGACTTTTTAGAAGACGTGCACTAGTATTCATATCAGAAACCAAGGGTCACTATTTTCTGTTTATAATTTGAATGTTATTTAGGTGCTATTTTAATCATTTAAGATTCACTAGGATTTATAGTAGTCCCATAATGAATTATGAAGCAGAAATTAGTCTCTTTAATTCCGAGCTTACCTCATGACCGGCTCTGCAACTTTATGTGCTCGATAAAACAAAGCATAGAGATATGGAAGAAGGGAGTAGCGCTCCTTGATAGCATTTCTGATGATCCGCGTGTTCTCCTCACCAAACAACCAGGGCTCACGGCGCTTGGTGTTCATATTGGCATGCCCTCTAAAGAAAGGCTGTAGGGCTCCAGCCTGATACCATCGAACTAGCAGCTCTGGTTCTGGATTTCCAATAAATCCGCCCACATCAGCTGGATTTCAGAAAAAGTATGAATTGGTTTCTGAGAAAGGGTTGGAAAACGCAAACTTCCCAGATTCTTTCCCAGTTGGGCTGTATTTTCAGAAAAGCAATTTCCCCCCTACACAGAAACTACTTCAGAGAAGAAGGAATAAGAAAACTACCGGAAACCTGTGACCCCAAACTGGATATGCATGTACAGTGGTACCTCAGGTTAAGTACTTAATTCGTTCCGGAGGTCTGTACTTAACCTGAAACTGTTCTTAACCTGAAGCACCACTTTAGCTAATGGGGCCTCCTGCTGCTGCCGCGCCACCGGAGCACAATTTCTGTTCTCATCCTGAAGCAAAGTACTTAACCCGAGGTAATATTTCTGGGTTAGCGGAGTCTGTAACCTGAAGCGTATGTAATCTAAGGTACCACTGTATTCCAAAAATCAGGAGAAGGGATGTTAAGCTCAGTGGTAGAGCACATGCTTTGTAGAAATGGCTCAGCTGGTAGGGAGGAGCTACAACATTAGCTTCCTGCAAATTGTGTCACTGCCACTTAGCAGGAGGGAGAGGAGGTCCAACCCCCTGTTATGCACGAATATGCAGCTGTCCCACATGGGAATCAAACCTGCAACCAACTAAGCTATCCAGGTAACCATTACTATAAAGTGTGTGCTCTACCACCGAGCCATGTCATTTCCAGTTTGCAGCTACAGGTGGTTCTACCCCACCAAGGAAGCTGTTTGTGATTTTTTGGGAACAAAAAGCACCTGGTTCATACCCCGGAATATACAGATCAGGCCACGAAAGACCTTAAGGAGGCTCTGCCTGTCATCAGAGACCATACTTGACTAGATGGCACAATGATCTGACTTCGTATAAGGCAGTTTCCTATGCTCCCTGTGGATGGATGCCCTCTTAAGGTCAGCTATAACTCACCATATGAAAGTTAATTTATTTAGATTTTTAAGAAGAAAAAAGTTAATCAACAGAAATCTCTAAGCAGTATACATTAAGGAGTATAAAATAATTATCAATGATACCCAGACAAAAACAGCAAAAAAGGAAGAAAGAGTAAACTAAGACTCAACTCTGTCTGGATACTGTTGTTGAAATAAATATGATTTCAAGCAGCACCTAAAACAATACAGTGAAACTTCTATTCATAGAAATAACTGAGGCTTTTGAAAAGGCACAAGTGAAATGAGCTCAATTGCTTAGTAAGATGGAGACTGCAACCCAACACATCCCTTACCTCCACAGAAAGAAATTCCTGCCATACTGATTGTCAACAACATTGGAACAGAGATTTTCAAGTACTGCCATTTTGCTTTATTGTCTCCAGTCCATACGGCACCTAGAAATATCAAGTTCACAGACTGTGTTTGTGGACATTGGGTGTTAAGTTCAAAAGATATCCATAGGTTTTACTTCTAAGCAGATGAGCATGAGGCTCATGCTATATGTGTGCAGGTGTACAAATCCACATGTTACCCCTATCAGCTGTTTGATAATGACTCACATGAACTGCATTGTGCGATAGGTCAGCCATACATCACATTTGATCCCTGTTCTGGTGTCTGCATGGTGACAAGATCAGTGTCAGTTGTCACACTGTTCTTGATTTAAGAAGAACAAGGATAGAGGAAATGCACCCTAAAATCAGGCCAGCAGGTCCTCTGCCCAATCCTCACCCTCTGAAAAGGAAGTTGGCAAACAGACTGATTTCAGTCTGATCAGCACATGTGTCTTTTTTATGACAGCACTCAATACACGTGTCATTGAGATAATAACACGATCTCTCAGAACATCAATGAGTGAGTTACAATCTGGGTTTTCAGCATCTTAAAAATCTACCTATTGTGAAAGCCTGAAAGCTACAGCCCAATATTAAGTTGCTATTTATTACTTATTTCCACCCCTATTAGACTCTTGAGTTGTTCCTTATAACATTCCTTCTTTAACTTATTTGCAGTACAAGAAGAGGCAACAGCTTAATATTATGACAACTCCACAGCATGACAGATGCTCCGAATATCTGAAGTCTCAAATTCAATCCTTGGCATTTCAAGCTAAAGGGGTTTCAGATAGCACGAGCTGGCAAAGACCTAATTCTGAGGCCCTGGGAACCAACAGAAAAAGATACAGTGATTTGTTGACGGGATTTCAAAAATCCTTGTGCAAAGATATAAAATGAATTCCGCCAACGTCCCTCAGGAGGAGGGAAGGAGAATAGTATTGTGAGGAACCCCAAGAGAATCTTGTCCTCAAAAGAATGTTATTTGCTCCCAAGACACACCTAGTAAGTTTCAATCAAGACTTAGAAGAAAGTTTCATTCATAAGAAATGTTTTAAATTGTTACAGAATATGATTATTTAGACTTGTTAGAATATGATTATTTAGACTTGTTAGATGATACAAAGGGTTTTCTGCATTTCCCCCCACACCCTCAGACATCTGAGAATTTTCTGTACATTTGGGGAACTTGTCTCTCTCTCACACACCTGATTATAAAACAAGACTATATTTGAGGTTAGCCTGGTTACTGGGGAAGCAAAGTTTAAAGATTATTCATTCATTCCTTACATTTTCATCCTGCCCTTTCCCCAATGAGCTCTTGGTGGCACACATGATTGTCCCTTCCCCCCATTTTAGCTTCACAACAAGCCTGTGAACTGTGAGATAGGGCAGGTTGAGATGGTGACTAGCCCAAAATAACTCAGTGAGTTTGATGGTTGTGTGGGGATTTAATTGATGTTTGAAGAGGATGCTTGAAAAGGGGAGCTAAGTCGTGTTAATCATCATTCTTCCTTATTCTATGCTTACCATACTTTTGTGAGCCAGCAAAGAACGAGCGTGTGAGAACAAAAGGCCTCTCCAGCCCCCCGCTTCGTCTGATCAGTCCTTCTGCAGTTGCCATTTGCTGAAACACACCAGAGGGAAACATGTCTGCTTTAACACAGCTGTTATAACTCTACTACAGAGAGAAGGCCAGGAACAGTAAAAACACAACAGCATTTCTGGACTGAGAAGAGCCGGATAGAACACCTTCAAACAGCAACAGAGAAGGCTGACATGAATCAATCGCCCTGTGGCTTGTACAGGAAAGAACAGGAGCTGGCAAGACTGATTTTTTAAACACACGATCTTCATACAGGAAGGGTTATTGTTTCTAAAAGTAAACAGATGAATTTAAACATGGAAGGAATACAGAAAAGAATGATCTGTTTTTGAGGGAAATGGGCTTGTACAGTCTTAGACTAGTACAAGGCAAAGTATAAGACAATTCTGAGACATACTTCTTGTTGAAGCCACGATAAATTACTGTAACTATCATTTAATGGTATGCTTTTGTTATTCTTAATTAAGAAGAGTTAAAATGTAAAATATACAATAAAAATAATTAATCATCACAAATTAGTAGGATGAGGATTGGAATTGAAACTGTTCACCTGCAAAGGCCATACCTGGTAGAAACCATAGAGATTATGGACTTCTCGATGTTCCCATTTGCCATAATGGACAGCATCCTTCTGCATGGTTAGCTCTACTCCTCTGAAGACTGAGGGCTCATTCATATCATTCCAGGCAAAAAGGATTTCAGAAGAACCCTATCAACATTTTAATTACATAAAAGCTGTTGGTTTAATCCACAATTAACGCACACACACAGAGTCTGGGTAGGTATACACATGCTTACAAAGCTCTCAAAAATGTAAAGCAGACTACTCTAAGGAGGATGGATGGCGGCTAACAGATTGAGGTTGAATCCTGACAAGACAGAAGTACTGTTTCTGGGGGACAGGAGGCGGGCAGGTGTGGAGGATTCCCTGGTCCTGAATGGGGTAACTGTGCCCCTGAAGGACCAGGTGCGCAGCCTGGGAGTCATTTTGGACTCACAGCTGTCCATGGAGGCACAGGTTAAATCCGTGTCCAGGGCAGCTGTGTACCAGCTCCATCTGGTACGCAGGCTAAGACCCTATCTGCCTGCGGACTGCCTCGCCAGAGTGGTGCATGCTCTGGTTATCTCCCGCTTGGACTACTGCAATGTGCTCTACGTGGGGCTACCTTTGAAGGTGACCCGGAAACTACAACTAATCCAGAACGCAGCAGCCAGACTGGTGACTGGGAGCGGCCGCCGAGACCATATAACACCGGCCTTGAAAGACCTACATTGGCTCCCAGTATGTTTCCGAGCACAATTCAAAGTGTTGGTGCTGACCTTTAAAGCCCTAAACGGCCTTGGTCCAGTATACCTGAAGGAGCATCTCCACCCCCATTCTTCTACCCGGACACTGAGGTCCAGCACCGAAGGCCTTCTGGCAGTTCCCTCACTGCGAGAAGCCAAGTTACAGGGAACCAGGCAGAGGGCCTTCTCGGTAGTGGTGCCCTCCATGTGGAACGCCCTCCCACCAGATGTCAAAGAGAACAACTACCAGACTTTTAGAAGACATCTGAAGGCAGCCCTGTTTAGGGAAGCTTTTAATGTTTGATGTATCACAGTATTTTAATATTCTTTTGGAAGCCACCCAGAGTGGCTGGGGAGGCCCAGCCAGATGGACGGGGTATAAATAAATTATTATTATTATTATTATTATTATTATTATTATTATTATTATTATTAGAGGAAAGCAGTTGTCAGAGAAGCTTCTCTTGGACTCTTATGGGCTTCAAGAATAGGTGGGATCTATCTACCCATTAGGGATAGATTAGGGATACACATAGGGATGCGGGTGGCGCTGTGGGTTAAACCACAGAGCCTAGGACTTGCCGATCAGAAGGTCGGCGGTTTGAATTCCTGCTCGGTCCCTGCTCCCGCCAACCTAGCAGTTCGAAAGCACGTCAAAGTGCAAGTAGATAAATAGGTACCGCTCCAGCGGGAAGGTAAACGGCGTTTCCGTGCGCTGCTCTGGTTCGCCAAAAGTGGCTTAGTCATGCTGGCCACATGACCCGGAAGCTCCCTCGGCCAATAAAGCGAGATGAGTGCTGCAACCCCAGAGTCGGCCACGACTGGACCTAATGGTCAGGGGCCCTTTACCTTTTTATCTACCCATTAGAATTAGTGGTGGGAAAACTAATCCCATCAGCAATATAATTAGCTTGTTAAAATTCTAATCCCATGATAAAAGCTCAGATAAAGCTTCTCTGTTATTTTTAAATCTCTTAAGTATCTATGAGAACTGGTCTTGGTACCTATTTATAAACTCTTAATAGATTCAACCTGAAAACTGCATAATTTTGAGTTTTGGCAGCACCACCGTATACAATGAGTATATCTCAGATATTTGCTTTGACATTTGCTTTTGACAGTGGCAACCCTACATTTTTTATCAGCTGCTGGCTTCTTTGGAGGTTTCTAAGCAGAATGCTTATAGGGTTCTTTTCCTTTTTCTTGGGCACCCTTGGGCAACTGGGACCAGAATGAATGAAGAACATGCACAACACAAGCAAGTTTCCTTCCAGGTTAGCATCCCAAATAGTAAAATTCCCATATCACGTTCAACACAAAAGGATTTGAAATTGGTTAGACGTTACAGTTCTCCAATGGAACTTGCATGAGCCAAGTTGTCCCTTTGGTGTCATATGCGGAAATGACTGCGTGGAAACCTTTCACTTATCTTAGTATATTTTCGATCAATCCTCTTCCTCGGTCATCAAATGAAAGTCCCTATTTCTTACTTTTTAAGAGCTTGGTTTTTCTGCCAAGGATCTTGCCACACAGGGTCATGAGAAAAGAACACAAACCTTATATGCGCTGAAGGCAAATTGATCTGCATACCATTCTCGGACTTCAGGACTGGTGAAATCCAGGTAAGATGAGAGACCTGCAGGTGTGAGGAAATTATGACATTTGCAGGACTTGAGTCTGGATGGCGGCTTATAAAGATTTAAATAAATAACATATGGCCTTCATGCTGTGGTTGACAAATACAATGCCTGTTTAAAGAAATTTAGAGGTATTGAGGAAATTAAGAATCAAGAGCTTTTTAAAAAAATGTCAGTGAGGAGTAGAAGTCATTTTTTTATTTTCTTCAAACTTCTGACCATAAAAAACCATTTTAACCCTTTTAAAAAAGGAATTATATATCACATTAAGTTTTCAACACAGGTTTGAAAAAGGAGAATAGAAAGACAATATCACGCACACAATTAATGTACAGAATAAAATTTGTTAATAAATAGAAATAAGTTTTAACATCCACAAATGTCAGTTATCAGATTTGTAAAAGTAAAGGAGGGGCTTTATTACCTGGCCAACAGACACCCTCGAAATCTTTGCCTTTACGGTCTTTTACAAAGTAACCTCTTTCTTTTGCTTGTGAGTATATGGTATACAGAGGATCAACTTTAATATGGGGGTCCAGAATGACGACCAGCTGCCAACATGAGAGACGGCACAATATTATCATGTATGGGTTACCATTATTTACATCCTGTCTTTCAGAATACAAATTGGTCCAAGGTGGCTTACAGGCAATGTTAAATTACATATTTTAAAAAATGCAACAGACAGTATCAATGTATTAAAAAGTCACCAGGACAGTTGAAGGTATATCTGGAGAGGGGAGGAGTGGAGAATGCCCAGCTGGAACAAGCCCTGAGATGGTCTTCATTTCTCTCCCTCTCTCTCTGGGAATCCTGCCCAAATGGCAGCTGATGATAGATGGCACTGCCTCCCACTTTCTCCTGGCATTTCAGAACTGTTGATTGTTTAATGTGCTACAGCAAGTTTAGTATTAATTCAAACGTGCTGCTGGAAGGCTCTAACGATCTCATGGGGCACCTAGGCTTTGCAAATGGCTAAGACCATTGGAGGGGACGCGGGTGGCGCTGTGGGTTAAACCACAGAGCCTAGGACATGCCGATCAGAAGGTCGGCGGTTTGAATCCCCGCGATGGGGTGAGCTCCCATTGCTCGGTCCCGGCTCCTGCCAACCTAGCAGTTCGAAAGCACGCCAAAGTTCAAGTAGATAAATAGGTACTGCTCCAGCGGGAAAGTAAACGGCGTTTCTGTGCGCTTCTCTGGTTCGCCAGAAGCGGCTTAGTCAAGCTGGCCACATGACCCAGAAGCTGTCTGTGGACAAACGCCGGCTCCCTCGGCCAATAAAGCGAGATGAGCGCCGCAACCCCAGAGTCGGTCATGACTGGACCTAATGGTCAGGGGTACCTTTACCTTTACCTTAAAGACCATTGGAAGTACTTGATTTTAGCTTGTAGAATAACCTTAACATGGAGACGGCACAAATATTCTGAGCCATAATGGTGTGGTGTGGAGCCACAGAACTGTTTCCCCCTTACCAACACCAATGCTACTTACCTGCAGGGGACTGGGGCAGGTAGTGTGGTCAGAAGCCCAAAGTTGCACCAATAGCACTGCCCTGCAACCCTGACCTTGAGGGCCCCTGTCCAGGTAAGCAGCAATGACGGCAGTGTGGTGAGAGTGGATTTGCCCCACCACACATATAATAACTGTGCTGTATACCATAGCCCCCCCTTATGTTTTTGTTCACAGAATAGCAACTTTGCATCCAAACCAAAGGATTTGTTTTTAAATTATGGATGTGAATGGATCAGGGGCGGCCCTCCCTGTTTCACCACCTGAGGTGAAATGGGAGTTGCTGTCTCCTTTCCTGCCCACCCTGGCTCTTGCCAAACTTGGCAGGAGCTGGGGTGCTCCTGGAAGCCTTACTGCTTGGCTTCTGTGGGGTATAGGGTAGGGCAGACAAGCAGCAATGCCACATGCCAGAATGCCACCCTCACAGCAGTGGAAGTGGTCAGGAAGGTGGAGCACTGCCTTTTTCACTTACACCATCTGAAGCGAGCGCTTGATCCTCCACCTCAGGGGCAGACTGGGTCTGCCTGCTGCACATGAAGGCCACAAGAGCTGCAGACCTCCAAACAAATTTTTTCTCCCTACTTTCTTTATGTTACTCACCTTGCGCTTTTTCTTCATGAGTATCTGCTTCTGCATCCTCTCGGGATTGCCAAACTTCTCCTTATTCCATGTGAAGTACCGCTTGCCATCTGTGTGCTCGATGTCAAGCCATATGACGTCATATGGGATGTCATGCATATCGAAACCTGCATCTACCCCTTCCACGTCGTCCTCGTCTTCGTAATTCCAGCGGCACTGGTGGTAGCCAAGGGAGAAGAGTGGGGGCAGGGCTTGAGTGCCTAGCAACAACAAAAAAAGGGAGAAAGGGAAAACAATGCTATCATCCAAATTAAAACCAAAGTCACAATTAAGTGCTAAATATTTATTTTTGCTTGAACTTTCTCAGCTGCACTAGAGGCATTAAAAGTGTACAAGAAGAGTCGTGTTGTAATGAAAGCAGCACAGAATCCTTTCCCTTACTTTGAAACTAGAAAGTGCTTCGGGCTGCTAATGTAGCTTTGTGAGCAGTTATTTGCTCACCTGCCAGGGGCTACATCCTGAAGGCACATGGTATGTCCTCCTTGCTGCAGCTAAGCAGATCTGGGCCTGCATAACACTGTCCTGAGTTCCACGATATGTGAAAGGTGAGACAGAAACAAAATACAGGGGTGGGGAGATGTTCCTTTTTGGTGAGTGGCTTGTCAGTGAAGCTGAAGCTGTGACACAGATGTGGTAGATGCAGACAGATGGGGGAATGAACTCGGTAGTGAACTGCTACTGCTGCTTCTCTCTCTCTCTCTCTCTCTCTCTCTCTCTCTCTCTCTCTCTCTCTCTGCCTCTCTGCCCCCCCGACTCTGTTACAATGGTTCTACAGTGGTGCCTTGCAAGACGAAATTAATCCGTTCCGCGAGTTTTGTCGTCTTGCGATTTTTTTCGTCTTGCGAAGCACGTTGTCGGGAAAGTTTTGGAAAAGCTTCAAAAATCACCAAAGTCTTTTAAAACCTCAAAAAAGGCTACCACATCGTGTTCTATGAGTTGCTCCTCGAAGTCAAGTCGCAACTGTATTAACGGTGTTAAGAAAAAGGAAACAAACTTGCAAGACATTTCCGTCTTGCGAAGCAAGCCCATAGGGAAAATCGTCTTGCGAAGCAGCTCAAAAAACAAAAAACTCTTTCGTCTAGCAAGTTTTTTGTCTTGCGAGGCATTCGTCTTGCGAGGTACCACTGTATATCTTTAACTGCTTAGAAATAGATCTCTCTCTCTCTCTCTCTTACATACACAAGCTGGGTGTGCCACCTTAATGTTTATTCTTGCCACTTAAAGCAGTTTCAGGATGTACAGGTGAAACTCAAAAAATCATCACAATTATAACAAATAAAGGCTTGACATATCTCGCTTTGCATGTCATGAGTCTGTCTCATATATTAGTTTCCCCTTTTAAGCTGAATTACTGAAATAAATGAACTTTTCCACGATATTCAAATTTTTCGAGTTTCACCCGCATTTGTATTGTAAGACAGTACCTGTCAGTTGTGCATACTGCTTAAAAATATCAAAGGGTTGGGGCCCCATTAGGATGAAAGTGTCAATGATCCCACTTTCCGACATCCAGCGCACATCAGTTTGAGGAAGCACTCTCTGCTTCGAAGTTTCTGGAGTTCTGGAGGACAAAACCTGTCAAACAAAGCAATCAGAAAAAGGTAACGGTATGGCTTTTGATACACATGGAGGTCCCACATGGTGAGTTTCGAGGTGCCGGTCATCACTCCGCCTTTTGTGCAGAGGTGAGAGGATGCCCACTTAGCATCCATTCTGCATTGCTCGCAGAGTTCTCTAGAATGTCACACTAACCCCCATGCACTGCAGAAGCACTTCCATGCAGGAGCTAGATTCCAGGGCTGGTCTCACCTCCATTGCGGCTTTGGTAGCAATCTCCACCAGAGTTTCTGAGGAATTCAGCCAGAAGATCCCAGCCGTTCTGCCGGGTTTGTGAGCCAAGAGCAAGGGCACGGCACCATAAATGCCCATTTTGCTGTGAACTTTGTATCCGAAGACATCCAGGTTATAAAGCCGGTAGACATCACCATCGCTGGAACAGACAGACAAGATGTTTGCACAGGGCACTTTGCTGATGCTGGAGGTAGACGCTACTTCTGTTTTTGTCCGATGCAAGAGACCGATGGCTATAGATTTAATACTTGCTAACGGCACCAGCGGAAGCAGCTGTCCATAGAAATGGTTCATTATGCTGTAACTGGAGTGCATTGCACTGTACTTGATGGGGGATGGGGCTCCTCCAAGGCGCTGGAATGGAGAAGGTGATGCTGCTCTTACCCGTGAGCACAAGCTACGCTGCTGGGGAACAACATTCCCAGAGGACGCCCCTGAACGTCCACATTTGCTTCCCAAGGTGACGTAGTAAGGGGCCTTAAAAGGGAACAAGAGCACTTTCCCCAAACCCTGATTCTGAACAAGCAAGTAAGGGAGCAATCACTGCAGCCCCGGGGGAGAACAAGACAGCTGAGGTGCCACTAAATCATCAAATCCTATGAAGAGGGGAAGGCAAAAAGAGAGGGGTTTTTTTTGGGGGGGGGGTTGCCAGAAAAGAGAGAGATGGGATAGCAGACAGGCAGCAAAGCCATGCTGAAAACTCCACCCACTTTTGGCACTAAATCCCAAGGGACTTTTCTTGTGAATCAACTAGCCTTCAATATTAATAATAAAGAAATATACAGGATTGTACCATAGTCTTCAGCTCACTGTTACTTCAGAGGTGAATACTGTATTGTTTAAACTCTGCATGTTCTACAATGACAAGTAGAACTGGGATTTGAATAAATACAGACTGTCATCTCTGTCGCTCTTTTTTTATAGTTGTCTGAATGCAATTCTGGCTCCCAGTGAGGTCACTGCTGCTCCAGTTTAAGGCTGTCAGCCCCTTTCTAATCATCTTTGCTCAGAGGTGAGTTCAGCGAAATCCAATTCGTAATAAATATGCTTAGGACTGCAACCCACTGATCTCTCCTGGTCTAGGTATCCCTAGACACCTCTGTACCTTTTATTAGCTTATCTGCACACTATCAACCTAGCAGAGCACAAAACACCACAGCAATCCTGAAAGGAACGATAGAGCAAGGTGTGAAAACAGGTGTGGGATGAGGCACCAAATAAAACTGTCCCCAGAACTGGTTTTTTTATTTTCTTTTCCTAGATGAGGTATTTGGGAAAAGATGTACAGTGTTTGCTTAGGGTGGAGCTCTCAGGGAAGAAAAGAATTAATCAAACAAAGCAATGGTCAAGTTCAACTTGCCCTGCTTTCACTCTGCATTCTCAGGCATCTTTGCTGAGATATCAATGCCATGTGCAAGGATCTACTGATGAGGCTTTACAGGGGAGGAGGGCTCCTCCGTTGACGCCCCTTTCCATCATTTACCTGCGCATTAGTACTCTTCCACTGCCACTGCCTGAGCTGATGCAGTAACACAGAAGTTTAGGTAAGTTCTAACAACACCACTGGGGCAATCCAGTCAGATGGGCAGCATATAAATAATAAAATTGTTAGTGTTGTTGCTGTTGTTGTTGTTGTTGCTACTTGAAAAGGTCAGTAACAAATTGCTAATACAGTCATACCTTGATTCTCGAACAGATGCGTTCTGGGAGTCTGTTCGACTCCCGGAACCATTTGAAAACAAAGGCAAGGCTTCACATTGGCTGCAGGAGCGTCCTGCAGCCAATCGGAAGCCACACCGGATGTTCGGCTTCCGAAACTCCTTCAAAAACCGGAACACTCACTTCCGGGTTTTAATCATTCAAGAGCCAATTTGTTTGGGAGCCAAGGAATTGAGACCCAAGCTACGACTGTACACAAAGCTGTTTCTTTAGCGGATACAGCTTTTGTGAGTAAAAGGTAGCATTTTTTACATTTATAGACTACCCATTAGCCACATCCTCTTCTCTATTTTTGGAAAAAACAAGAACCAAAACCAAACAAAAACTCCAGGATGTCTGAGAACAACCTAGGAAAGGGGAAGCTGTGTGAAGAAAAATGGAACCGATGCTGCTGAGGACTAGGAAGCTGCCTGAGATAAGGGCCTGGGAGGCAAGAAAATTAGGGTGCAGAAGAAGCACGGCATAAGAAAGCAATGGGCACTGTAGCAGAGATTTGATTGGTGGAGGTGGCAGAGGGGGAAAAGGTGTCCTCAAACACTAACTTGATGAAAGCCTCATATAGGGCTTAAGGAGAGAAAAAGTGCTCCATGCCGTGAGTTGGAAGCTCTAGAGCAGTGTTTCCCAACCTTGGGCCTCCAGCTGTTTTTGGACTACAACTCCCATCATCCCTAGCTAGCAAGACCAGTGGTCAGGGATGATGGGAATTGTAGTTCAAAAACAGCTGGAGGCCCAAGATTGGGAAACACTGCTCTAGAGGCAGAGGCTGCTTCCAGATGAGTGTTTATTGTGATGCGGGTGCTTCTCATGCAGGCCAATTTTACCTGGCGCCTATGCAACACCGAAATACCATGCCCCGCCCCGCTGCCACTTGCTGCCAATGACCCACTTGCAATATCCCATTCACACGATCAAGCCCCCAGCAGGAAACACCCTGGATGGCTAAAGAAAAAGAACAGAGCAGGCAGTGGCAAGAGAGTCAGAGGCCTGAAGACTGAAGGGGCAGCAGAACTCTATGGGAAAGAGGAGGGAGAAAACTGAGAAAAGGAGAGAGTAAGATACATTTATTTCTTTATTCAATACATTAAAATACCACTGAATTACTCACATTTCTAAGCAGCATACATAAAACCAATGCACAGACAATGGAAGAAGAAAGGCTTAATCGTGTGCCTGAAGTTCAACAAGGAGGGTAATCTCAGTTCGGGAGAGAATTCCAGAGACTTGGGCAAAGCTGCCCTTTTGTCAGCGTTTTATGCATACCCAGTTATATTACCTGGTGTTTTTAAGGAGAAGTGTCTCTGCATGCTGAGGTATTCCATAGACATGTTCAAATCCATGTAAAGAAAAATCTAAGCCTATACTGCTGGGACCTGTAAGAAGAATCATAGAACTGTAGAATCAGAAGGGACGCAAAGGGATGCAAATATCCCAACCCACTGCAATTTGGGAATCACAGCTCAATAATCCCTGACAAATGGTATAAGAAAGAGTATGAAGTCAGAAAACCACTCTGGAAACATATGCCACATAAAATTGTCAGGAACTGCCCTCTGATGAGGTTCTTTGTCACCTACTATATATATATGCACAGTTAGTGGCTTATATCCTGATGGTATATCACAGAGGTATACAAAACCGATGCGTTTAGCACATATGTGCTCACCATTTCCAGCCCCTGCAGTTAAATGTACACAATCTGAACCACAGCGTATAACAAGCAGAGATGTCAGCTATGGAAAAATGGCTACAGAACAAACAGTGCCAGGTTATTTTTGCAAGTGATCCAGTCAACATATGACACACGAATACATATATTACAGATATTACAAGCAAAATTGAAAGACACAATACTTACCATTAGCTTTGATGTCTGAAAATTTGCCAAATTTTTCTTCCCAGAGACCCAAGTCATCTTGATTTTCCTGCTTGGATAAAAATTATTCAAATCTAAGCTATAGGGCAATTGTATTCATGTCAGCTCTAAGATCCATGGATTTCAGTGGGGCTCACTCCCACAAGAGAGTGTTTAGGGTTGCTCTGGTCAACTGCAAACTAAGGCCACAGTCCTAATTCCATCACCCTGGAAGAAAGCCTATTGAATTCATGAGCAATGCTAAACTAACTATTCCCAGTTAGAAGGACTGATTTGTCTTTTAGAGAATCCATAAGGCAAAACTCTACAAATAAAAGCTTAGTTTACCTTAGAGGAATTAGCTGATCCTTCTTTCTCTTCTTGCGATGTAGATTTCCTAATTAACCCCCCCAAAAAAAAGAGTGATCAGTTTTTATATTTATATATAGACTTGCCTACAAATATGTACTAGCAAGTTTTAGGACTGCATCCCAAGATAATTTAACTCCAGTTGGATTGTGGAGACAGTGACATAGCATACCTGCTTTGTGGAGCTGGCTGGAGGTGCTCAAAATACAGCAGGCCATTTGAGTTTGTACTCCATACAATCTCACCCTTGCAAACAAACTGTATCTGAAAAGGATTTGCAGTGACGTGAAGTTGCTGGTCTTCATCAGCACAAGTCAATGCAAGTTTGTCTGCATCTTTCTGCAATACTGTTAGACTGGAAAATGGGGAAAATTGCAGTCACAGATAAAACCTTTGAAAGTTTGTTCCCAAATGCAAACAGCTGCAAATTAAGAAAGTGATAATTCTAGTTGAACAAAAAACATCAACTTCTAATTTCATTCCCAGGGCATAAATGACTTTTTCACACTTATATGCATTTCTGGCCATATAGATCTACACATTATATGCAAGGGTGAGTGGAGCAACAACCCACCCTTGGATTTTGAGGTAACTCAATTTATGTCGTCACTGAAAATATCATAGTACAATCCTATACACATCTACTCAGAAATAAACCCCATGGATTACAGCCCAAATCACATACATGTGTCCTCAGATTCCATCTTATTTAGCAAATTCTGCTTCATCACTTACCTGAGGCAGACAGGTTCTTTAATGAGAACATCAGGGACTTCATATCTTGGTTTGAATGGCACTTTCTCATTAATTTTAAGCCTGAAAATATTACCCTCTATTTCAGAAATTTCTACTAAAAGAGGTTCCTGGGGATAAGCAGAAAAAGAGTAACAATTAAAATATTCATGCGGCTGACGAATCACATTGATTCAGGTATCTACAGTTACCTTAATAGGTGGAAAGAGTTTTTCCTGGCATGTTTTGGGCCACTAGAAATACAGGCAGTTACCGGGTAATCCCCTCTTGCATGCATCTGTTTGCACAGCAGCAAAGATAAAGCATATAAAAATGGAAGTCCAAACCAACCACAGACTTTTGGAGAATATTTTAATGTTTACACTGTTTTTAATTCATTCTATATTTGCTTTAGTATCTTATTTGTGAGTTGTTTTGAGTATGTGATGGCAAAGCAGGGTAGCAAATAGTTATTAATAATTCTCACACTTTAGCATTATTGCTTTTGAGTAAGAAATATATGACTGATCTGAGACAACTGATTAACTGTATACTTGCCAAGAAGCTGGGAGATCATGTGCATCACTGATGTTGCTTAATCATAGTTACCGGTAGATTAAGCCGGAGTTTGCAAACTAATGTCTAACCATGGTTAGACTGCTTCAAAGCTATCCAGCTAGCATTTACCCTGTTGCAGAGGTAGTACTGTACTATGGTTAGTTCCAAAAAGGATGGGGAGAGGAGCATTAATGTGCCAGAGAGAGAGAGAGAGAGAGAGAGAGAGAGAGAGAGAAGGAGCAGTTAGACCCACAGAATGACCCCAACCCCATAACCATGTTTAGGAATGTTGCATCTGTACCAGGTCCTGTTCTTTAAAATAATCATTATAATAATGTTAAGAGTATTTGGACTTGAACCATTTGAAAAACACAATCTTGATGCCTTACCTCAACTGACATTTTTTTACAGCACCACCACTGTGGGTTAATGTGCTGAAAAGGAAATGTTAATATAGGGGATGCATCAAAATTGCTATCGGTGGAATCCAGTTGGTGACGTTCCGATGCAGTGGAAACGTCTGCTATTGGAATAGGAGGGAAAACATTTACTGTCCCCACTGCAGCTAAGCTCCAGTGAGTTGCAGGACTCTCCAGGTCAGGGTGGTGAGTGCCATGGGAGACTGCAGAAGCGAAGGGAAACTTCCAAAATGGCCCCACCTCCTTTTTGGTAAGCAGAATTTAAAGTAGTGATAAAGAGTGCAAGCATTTCTGTTTGCCTGATGGAACCATCTCCCCTCTCTTCCTCCCATGTGTTATTCTGGGGCTTCTTCTGCCCCGCCAGCTGATCTGGGTGGTGCATGGGAGGAGGGGAAGGGGAGAGGCCCCATTGAGATAATGGGACTTGTGCAGGCCCCCGCTGGCGCAACTATTTAGTTGAATCCAGCCCAAGGGTACCAACTGGGTCCCACCCTGTGTCTTTTATTTCATTTATTTGTGGCTTATAGGGTTTTCTTAATCAATGTTTTAACATTTTAAACTATTTTTTTAAATCAATTTCAGTAACGAACTTTGGAAAGCTAGGAGACAAATTGGTTTAACAAATAAACGAACCCACTTCTTCAGAGGATCTCAGAGTAAAATTAATTAGCTGTGGAAGTAAAGCTTTAACTTCTCACTTGCACAAGAGATCGGTAGTTCCCTGGTCATGCAAGAATCTCAAAACTGAGTAAATATTACCTGAGATATCATCAGTAAATATCTGAGTAAACATTATCTAAGAAAATGAATATTATCTGGGTAAATATTATCAGTACACTATTACATAAGCAATAATCTGTAAAGTGTTCATTTTTTTTCTTGATCAGTGACATTCAGACTATATGCCAACCTTGCATTCTTCACTGACTATTTGGAATTTGACATGGCTGTGGGATAATTCCACCGTATCCAGCAATGCTCGGTATAAGGACTTCCCAGGACATAAACGTTTCTGACGCCTAAAGGATAAAGAAGAGAGCACAATCAAATTACTTATTTGATGATCCGGGGTGCAATTCTGCTCACTATTAGGCTACTTAAACCGCATTGATTCCAAAACAGCTTAAACAGTATTGCTGCCCAGATTTACATGTTTTCAGAGCTTCATGAACTAGTAACAGTGGGAATCAACTATCTACTTAGGGTTTTCCAAATATATGTTAATATATATCATCCTAACCTGAAAATTGAAAATGCTATTCAATTCTCTGGGACAGCTTTCCGCAGCAAAACACATCTCACTATTTACAAAACCAACTCTATTCGTGATTTTTAAAAAATACTTAGCGGTGTGCGACCATTACATGCAGTATTTTCTCCATTATGATATGCTGGAAATCTTTTAAAATGTTTTGATGCCAACAAACAGTACTGTTTTACTGGTGCAATGTCCTGGAACTCTGGAAAGAATATAATGTTATGCACTTCTGGTACAGTGGTACCTCGGGTTACAGACGCTTCAGGTTACAGATGCTTCAGGTTATAGACTCCACTAATCCAGAAATAGTACCTTGGGTTAAGAACTCTGCTTCAGGATGAGAACAGAAATTGTGCGGTGGCAGCGGGAGGCCCTATTAGCTAAAGTGGTACCTCAGGTTAAGAACAGTTTCAAGTTAAGAACAGACCTCCAGAACGAATTAAGTTCTTAACCTGAGGTACCACTGTAGTTCTGTTGGCGCAAGCATTTCTGCTTCCCAGATGATGAAATAATCCCATTTCTTCACCCCTGTGCTAGAGGTTTTCCCAACCCTCCAGATTTGGGGGTAGTGCGAGGGAGTATGGGGGCGGGGAGGATGGGAGGGAAGGCGCTGTCAGGCTAGCTGGAGCCCTTCCCTGGCTTTCCTAGAGCACCAGGATAACTGAATCTAGCCCTCCGTTTTCATAGTGCTATGGTTTGCAATGTGGTGTTAGCACACTAGTCATGTGCCTTTAAGAGTGATAGACACTCACATTCCTTACCTGTAGAAGGCAATTTGGTTGCATGTCTTAAAATTGCTTTTGCTCACAGCCTCCTCTTCGACACTAGAAAAAAAATAATGCAGTATAATTTAAGGTGATACTGAGAAAATGAATAAGCATCCCTCTCATGGTGACCATATTAGCATAGACTCAGGGTGCTTCCAGATGGTTGCTGTTTTCTGGGTAGAATTCAGTTCCATACCAGCAACTTCAGGTTGTGCAATTAAAGTGAAGTTGGCACTGCAGTGCAACAAAAAGAACAACAAAAAGACTTTTTGTGCTTAGGAAAGTGCTGGGATAAGGCATTGGAAAGTCTGGGGTAGCAATGGCTTGATCTAACCTTTGCACAAAATATCAGAATGAATGCATACTGAACAGCTGACAATGTATAATCTTCCTGCAAACTTTGTGTGGGCAAATCAGGATAAATTATAATAAACAGGTCATCTAGAAGTGACCTCAGATTGTCCATTATAAAGGGTGTGCTGTGCAAAAGTAGCCTCTAGTCACCTTTTTCTAGTTACTATGTTATATAAATGGAGCCTGCTAGCAATATTTTGGTATAAGAAACTGTTGCTTTTCTTTTCTGTAACACTGGAATCACTTGTTATCAGACAGATATTAAATATGAGCTTCTAGCTGTTTCTTTCAATTATTCTTAATTTTTCATTTACTTGTGTAAATACTCTCTTACAATTATTACCAGTGCTTTTTTTCTAAAAAAAAAGTTTAGGGGTACTCTCATTTTCCTGCTCATATTGAAATACTGCCCCTCAATGAGGCCCAACTTAGATTCACAAAATGTTTAGGGGTACGTGTACCCTTAGAAAAAAAGCACTGATTACAGTATAACACTTCATATCTATCGCTGCATGTTACCACTCACATGTTACCAGCTGTATCTACGTCAGAAAACAAGGTAACTTAAAGGTGGGTTAAGAGCAATTTTTTCTCTTTAGAAGCATGCACAATGATTTGAACTTCGGTTTGCTAAACAACTACTGCAGGATCATATGGTATTTTACCTTACTTCTTCCTGGCTACTTGATGCCATGATATCCCACTCCCGGAGCTATTTTTGAATAATCACGACCGTCGCTGCCGGCTAGAAGCGGAGAAAAGCCCCCAACCAATGGAGAGTTTTGGTTTCACTCTCCCACAGCATGCTGGGAAATGGAGTTTTTGTTTCTCGTAGTCCGGCCCACCGGATATCTTCGCGAAGTGGTATGGAAGGAGGATGCAAGAGGTTTGATATTTGCAGTGTCTAGACAGCTAAAATTGGCTCCCTGTCTTCTAATCAATACACTCAGCTCTTCGTGTTGCATATTAATATCTTTGTCAGTAGATACACAACTTCTTGCTGCATTTGAAGCAAGATTCTCAGAGAGTACAGGTGGGGTTTTTGGATGAGATTCTTTGCATGCTTATTGGACTGACTGTGATACGCTTCCAATAAAAATGGATAGGATCACACTGTTGTGATTTAGTAGGCTTGTTTAGACATATTATTTCAGAATTTAATATAGCTAATGATCATATGCCCTATATTTCATTTCACCTGCTTCTTCAGGAAAGGCAAGACACAAACATGATGTACAATGGCAGGTGAGAGAAAGTCACTCATCTAAGCAGACAAACCCCCCCCCCCATTAATCACCTGTACCCGTAAAGAGTTTATCATGAACTTTGACTCAAATGAAATTTTGCAAGGTGTCAGGTGCGAGTGGAATTAATAACTCAGGTTAATAATCATATTGTTGCGCAGCACCCCAATCTCCAAGCAGTGTGATACCCCCAGGGTCCGTGCTTCCTTTGGAGTAAGGTATAGGCAGCAGAGACTGTGGTGTCTTTCTGATAGATGGTTTATTTACCCCTCCCCACCCTCTCACTATATATAAGGGTCTGGTGACTTCTCTTTCAGTGTATCTGAAGAAGTGTGCATGCACACGAAAGCTCATACCAATAACTAACTTAGTTGGTCTCTAAGGTGCTACTGGAAGGATTTTTAAATTTTTATTTACATGTGTATATATATATCTCAGCCTGAACCAAGGATGGAGGAGTTTGTCACATTAACATCCCAAGAAGACCATGCTTCCCACATAGCCCGCAGCCTATTCAAACAGAAATCAAACATTGCTTGGACTCTCTGCCTTCTCAGCTTGCTCTTTTTCCAGCTTCTACCTCACCTCACGTCCGAAGCATGACCGCGGCCATGACGTCACGCCGGTGACGTCCCCGTCCCCCGGTGACGACGAGAGGGCCGTGACGTGCGGTGCGCCGCCCGAGCCAATCCGGCGCGGCCCCATCACCCTCCCTGGCCGCTGAGCCTGGCGGGCCTGGGGGCGGAAGGGGCGGGGCGAGAGTGCCGGAGCGGGTTCTGCTCGTGACACTTCGCTGCGGAGGGGATGGCGGCGGGAGTGGCGTCGCTCTGCGGGATGCTGCAGCCTCTGTGGCGGCGCCGCCGCCGCTCAGGGCCGCCGCTGCTGCTGCTTCTCCAGCTGCTGCTCGTGTGGCCGCCGGGCCCCGCTGCGGCCGGCCAGCTCTCCAAGTGGCGGCTGCCGGTGCCCATGGTGAGCCAGCAGGGCCCCTCTCGCCGCCTCCGTCCCTCCCGGCGGGCTGCACGGACGGGTCCCAGGGAGAAAGAGGGCTGGCGGGGTGGTGGGGACCGGCCGCCTTGGGCGGTTCTGGCGGCTCAGTTTAGGACCCCGGCGAGCGAGTCTCCTGACCCGCGTCGCCAATTTGCACGTGTGAGCAGCGCAACCCGGGGCTTCCCACTGTTCCTGCGCCCTTGTCGCTGCTCCGGATGCATCGAGGGCCGGGGGCCTTGCTGGCTTCTCGTTGCTGCTGCAAAGGCACTGCCAGCGCAGCATGACTGCGGGGAGTGCCGTTTGCCGATTTTACGTACCCGGGCAAGGGTTTGCTCTACTTCCTCGTTTTGAACACCACGTTTAATTCGATCTCAGACTCTGGCCTCCTAACCTGTGATCCGTGTCTTGCAAAGGATGACCGTGAAGTAATAACCAGGAAGAGTAGCTCCCTGAGCAGGTGCAGAGTGCATTTTCCTCGTCACCTCATTCTTCGCTGCCTCCCCACCCCCCATGCACTGGGGGATAAAGAGATAATTGTTCCTGTGGTGCTGAAACGTTGCCAGGCCGAGATCTCAGCCCCAGACCAGGATTTTCCAACAAAAATTGCACATTGATCACAAAGAATCGCCTGATGCTAGCTGCTAGTAAGGAATGGTTTAATACGGATAATTGGATCTGTCCGGAGTGGTGAACATGCATGGGTGCGCTGTTTGTACAAAAAGCGAGAGACAGTACAGGTGTTGTTTTTCAGAGATAATCTGTGCAAATAACTGCTCATGTGAGCAGGCAGTGTAGGAGGAGCAATTCATGGAGAATCACAGTAGTTGTGTCTTGTACACAGAAGTAGCTGCTGTCATCTTATGTGTGTACCTGGTCCAGGGTTACATTGCTCACAAAAGAGGATCACTGTTCATTTGTGATGGAGGTAGTAACAGAATCCAGGACCTCATCTTTTGCAACCAGAGTCCATGGCTGGAATATCACGTGGGGGGTTTTTTGGTAGTGATAATATGCTCTTTGCAGGATTCCCATCAATTTTATATTTATTTAATTTCCTCCACACCCACCAGAGAGCTTTGGTATGTGTGCAACACTCCTGTGAGGTAGGCTAGCTTGACACAATGGGTAATACTAGAATAGCTTTGTGGTTGGGTTGGGATTTGAACATGGGTCTCCCATTTCACCACATTGGCACCATGTATCTATACATGTGCAGCCATTGTTTCCTTTATAGGCAGTCTTTAGTATCTGATGTACATTGTATGCATCACAGCCTTGAGCTGCTCAGATACTGACAAGTGTCTCTTTTAAATGACGCTGCCAAATTGCCAAATGCATTGTTTGCTAACTGATCCACATTTAAGGCAGCACACATGCAAAAATGTGAAAACATGAGAGTGAGTGTTGTCACAAGTTAAATGAACTGTGTCACCCTGTTGTCAAAACCAAACCCTTTATCCTACAAAGTAGAGTAACTCATGCTAACACCAGATAATTTATAATGATCTGACAAACACTGAAAATAAATGTAACACTCCTGTTTCCTGTGATTTTTGCTTCTGGTTTATATGTGTGGCCAACTTATCTTCACTACTTGGCTGAACATTAAAAGATTAAGGATTGGAATAGACCCAATGATTTCAAGACTAAGTCTGACTCAAATCTCAATGCTTTTATCTCCTGGTTATGAATACTCTGCAGTAACAGTACTGGATAAATTGTTGACTATAGCTGAAGAGATCAAAGGTATATGAATAATATGTGAATTAATGGACATGTCTGTGCCACTCTTCATCAGAATTGAGTGCTGGTAGTTTCCAAAACAAATTATAATACAGTGGAATCCTACACATGTTTTCTTACAAGTTAATGCCACTGTTCACTTGGACATATTCCCAAGTAAGTGGGTACATGGCTATTAGCATTTATGTGGTGTTTTTCCTCAGTGCTAAAAGCACTTGTCATACATCATCTTAAAAATGGAGCTATACAGTTTTCTCCACATGACTAATAGAGACTGAGGAGATATATTTGGTGCTGGCCGGGTCTGATGGGAATTGCAGTCTTAAATATCTGGAGAGTACCTGGTTGGCGAAGGCTGGCTTAAAGTATCAATTGATTTTGTGGATGAGTAAGATTTTAAATTAACACCTGATGCCTGCATGTTTCACCATCACCACCAACAAGAATAGATTAAAACGGATCACCTTCCTTACTTAGGAGTTTTTAACACATGCATGTTCTTTGCTTGACAGCATCAAGTAATGACATGCTTGCGTGAATGAGCCTTCATAGATAAAATACCAGCATATCCTGATGGTGACGCATGTAAATATGAAAAATAAAGTAGTGTCACTTTAAATAACGGGGCCAAATTCAACTAACCTGTTGTGCTAGTAGAAGCAAGTGCAAGGACCCCTTCTAATGAAGCCGGGCTTTGCTCCTCCCCTCCATTTCCTCTTCTTGCATTTCCTCCAAATCCGCTGTGTAGGGTTGGGAGAATTCCTAGAATAGTGCACCATCTGGGAGGAGATGGGAGATAGTTCCATCTGGCAAGTATTAGCGCACTGTTGAATTCTACCCTATAATTCTTTGTGGAATTCATTTAGATGTGACCCATCAAGCACTGAGTAAACAAGTGGTATACAGCTATGTATGTACCAACTTGTGATGCCTCATCTGTCTTATGTTTTACTCAGAAACATAGTAATTAATGAATAAGTAATTTCTCATTTCAGTAGGAATTATTCCCAGACAAATGGGCAGGTGGCTGCAACTTTAGCACTTCCCATACCTGCCATTAATACAGCAACACGTAAGAGTACAAACGTAATGTGTATACAGGAGTACTTGAGATCAGAGGTGGGGAACTCATGGCTCTCCAGATGTTGGCCTCCATCTCCCATCAGCCTCAACCAGAACGACCAATGGCCAGAGATGATGGGAGCTGTAGTCAGGAACCATCTGGAAAGCTACAGGTTCCCTTTTCCTGCTTTAGATCATGCTTTTACAGATACATAGGAGTTTGACATTTTTGGGGTAATATAATATATTCTTATTTACCTAGTATTATTGCCAAGTAAAATATATACTAACTAAAGTTTTCTCATATATATATATATATATATATATATATATGCTTTCGTAGATTTTCACGGGTACAGGAATGCAGGTTTTGGTGTCCTCGGGTATCTTCCCGTGTAAAAGTTGGGGTGTCTAGGCGACGTTTCGACGAGGTCTCACTCGTCATCTTCAGGCTGGTGCTTTCGGCTTCTTGTTACTGGAACAGAGCAGGATCTCAGTGTTTGAGTTCCTATAAATACTGTTGAGGAGGTGTGGCCTCCTATGTTCTGGGCAGAGAGGAAGTTCCCAGGCTAGTGTGCCTTTTCTTCTTTTGTTCCTTAATTGCTTGAGGGATATCTTGAGTGATTTCTTGAGTGATATCCTGAGTACCACTTAGGTGGGTCATTAGGTGTGGATTAGTTGCTAAAGCCTTTGTGTCTTGACCTCTTGAACTTTGTGAAGAGTTTCTGAGAAGATGGGTGTACTACATTTAGTTGTGCTCTGGCTTGGCTTCGTGTATAGGGGCGAGCTGTGGTTTTGTGGCCTGTGCCAGCCAGATCTGTGTAGGGATTGCAGGGGGGTGCAGCATCCGGAGGTGCCACCATGGTTTGGCTACTGGATGGTGTCTGTAATTTATCTGTGGAGAGGGTCTGGGTTTGGGTCTGGTGTGGTTGATTGGTGATGGCGTTCTGTGTGCCTCTGGATCTGGTGTCAGTTTTTGTGGGGAGGGCTAATTTCCAGATGTCTGGCAAGCGGGATGTGTCGTCACGCTTGTTCATGTTGTGAGGGTGTTTCTCTATCTCGATGGCATATATATATATATGATGGCCTTCCATTCGAGCTTCTTCTGTTTGTTTCCTTTTTTTCCTCTATAGGAGAAGAATTTATTTCACTTTGGAAAGATTCTCTTCAGCAACACTACCATTTTCCTAAAATGTAAGTGCATTCATACTATAGCTTATTGCATAATATGGCAGGTATTTTGTAATAGTTGAACAAGGCCCTGTTGGCCTTGTTTTTAAGACATCTGAAGGCAACCCTGTATCGAGAAAATTTTAATGTCTAATGTTTTACCATTTTTAAAGGGCTGTAAGCCGCCCAGAGTGGCTGGGGAAACACAGCCAGATGGGCAGAGTATAATTATAATTATTATGATTATCTTTATGAAATTTTATCATCATACAAATCTCATAAATATTACAAAATCACATACAAATTAATGCAATCACCAGAGTAATTCACCTACACAGTCACACTGCACAAGAATAATTTAAATGCACAACCTACATTCACAGTCATTCAGCATTCACTCTCCTTATACCCACCAAATCATTCTACTCAATTCTCCTTTTAATGAAGCATTCAAACATTCAGCTAAGCAGTAATCATGTACCAAAAAACAAGTCTGCTAAAAACAAAATTGGCATGTAGAGCTTCCAAGCATTGCCCATAATTTGTTTGCAAGGCTAATCAGTGTAATGTCTATGGACCATATAAAAGGTAAAGGGACCGCTGACCATAAGGTCCAGTCGTGACCAACTCTGGAGTTGCGGCGCTTATCTTGCTTTATTGGCCAAGGGAGCCAGCGTACAGCTTCCGGGTCATGTGGCCAGCATGACTGAGCTATTTCTGGCGAACCAGAGCAGCGCATGGAAATGCTGTTTACTTTCCCGCCGGAGCGGTGCCTATTTATCTACTTGCACTTTGACGTGCTTTTGAACTGCTAGGTTGGCAGGAGTTGGGACTGAGTAACGGGAGCTCACCCCATCGCGGGGATTCGAACCGCCGACCTTCTGATTGGCAAGTCCTAAGATCTGTGGTTTAACCCAGCGCCACCTGTGTCCCTTGGACCATATACATATAATCTAACAATGCCCCCCCCCCCGGGTGATTGAGTTGTTAAGTTAACTACATTGGTTGTGCATTCTGGAAGTTAAGTTTTGTTGTCCCTGTTATATAGATTTTATTTCTATTTCAAAAGGGCAGCATGCATAAAAATGTCATATGTTTATTACAACTATTATAATTATTTAAATTTATATACCGCCCTATACCCACAAGTTTCAGGGTGGTTCACAGGATAAAATTACAATATAAAAGCACAGAATACATAATCCAAATAAAAACAGAAACAACTGAATACCCCCCCCCCCCCAAGAAAAAGAAATCCTCACATTTTAAAAGGGCATTGGATGACAATCAACCAAAGGCCTAGTTAAAGATGTATAGTGTGTGATAGATTTTCTGGTCAGGCTACTTTTAAAAACACATAAAACACGTAAAATGCACAATATAAAATGGCACGGCAGTGAACTGTAAAGCTCATTTGTTAGCCCTTTTCTTCTCTTGATACAAAGGGAGTCATTTGTTAGTGTGAGCTTGTGGCATTTCATGTTTTGTCCTGAAGGTTGCGTTCTTGGCATTAACTACCCTGTTTATCAGAGTTCACCATATGGCTAGATGTTTGGGATACAGCTCTCTCAATCTTCCTGCCTCACTGCAATGTAATAAGCTGAGGTTCCAAATTATGACAGGCTGCTGTGTCAGCAAAGCACTCCTTTGTATGGAAAGGATCTTGCTGGATTACTTGCGGTTAGTGCGAGTGCTGTGCTAGTCTATCATAGATGATATGGTATGTTGAGTCCAATATTTGGATTAAAAAGCATTATTGTTATAATTGTTTCCAGAGTGCCTAAATAGATAATATGTTATTCATAAAACAAAAAGAAGACTTGGGTTGCTAAGGGAAGCCCTCATAGTGGGGTTAATGAGATGCTATCAAGAACCTTTTAGTAATACAAAGAGAATATGATGCTTCTTGTGTTTCTTAAGTACCATACTTCTCTTATTTCTTTAGTTGAAGGCGAGGAAAGTGCATGCGATCCGTCTCAAGGCTACAATGTCAGCTGGTACTTGAGGTATTGTGACTGCTACAACGAGGTCTTCAATTTTGGGGTAAGGAATTGGCATTAGGAACGACTGAAGTCATGCAATCTGTTGCTTAAATTATGCAATCTGCAAATTATGCAGTACCAAATAACCCCAGCTGCTTTGATAGTTGAGTGTAGTTCGTTAGCCACTGTTGCCCGAGTTAGAGCTGCGCTAACTTAATTGATTTATGTTCCACCACATCCTTACAGGTTCAGGATACAGTATTCGGCCTCTGTCTCCAACAAGTTCACAAACTAAATGTGAGGTTGGCTGTCTTGAGGGAACAAAAAGGGGCAAACTAAAAGTAATATTATTCAGGCCCATAAGCAGAGTTCTAGGGTACATGGCTAGGTCATTGCAAAGTCATTGGCCAGACACTTCGCATGTCCCTCCCACTTGGCTTTTAAAGAACAGGGGAGGCAGATCATCATTCATGTGGTTTTTGTTCCATGTGAGAAGGCTGAGCTTGCAAGTGTGCACTCCTACTGGGGGCTGGGAGAGTCTGGCACAGATGACAGTGTGACCTTAGTACAGTGGCACCTCGGGTTAAGAACTTAATTCATTCTGGAGGTCCGTTCTTAACCTGAGGTACCACTTTAGCTCATGGGGCCTCCTGCTGACGCCGTGCGATTTCTGTTCTCATCCTGAAGCAAAGTACCTGAGTTACTGTTTCTGGTTTAGTGGAGTCTGTAACCTGAAGCATATGTAAACTGAGGTACCACTGTAATGGGACCCAAGTTCAACCCTCCGATTCTCCCTCCACCTCGAATTTGGCCAGCCCTGCTGATTGGCCAGACTCCACTTCACCTGCCCTAGGAACTTCTCTCAGGAGGCGGGACTGACTCAACCAACTCCTCCTCCCTTGCTGGGACATCTGATAACAACCACAAAGCGGAACCCTCTCTCATGTTGCTGCTTGAATTCTCCCCAATAATGCCAAGGTTGCAAGTTCGAGGCCCGTATGGGACAGCTGCATATTCCTGCATTGCAGAGGGTTGGACAAGACGATCCTCAGGGTCCCTTCCAACATTAGGATTCTGTGATTCTATTTTCCCTGCCCTGTATTTCATGGGAGGAGTTTACTACTTAAAGGGGGAGCCTTCCTGGAAATTGTAGATATAAAATCAGTGCCCTTTAATGGTGTCATGAAAGGAGCAAACTAAGCTGCCTCGATAGAAGACATTTTGACCGCCTAACCCAGTTTCATCTCCGCTGTCTGTAACTCCTTAGGGTCACAGGCCACAATGTCATTCCTTCAAAGTGTTGTAACAGCCCACAGGCATAATTTCAGTATTTCTATTTTAATATTTTGCCTAACACCCAACTGGATTTTTAAATTGCATTTTGATATGTATTGACCTTTCCCTTATGATTTTATGATTGTAATATGTGTGGCCCGCTTTGAGATTTTGTTTTTTAAAAGTTCTTTTCATTTTAAAAATGAAAAATGAACCTGTCTTTTGCATCATCTGTTACTGTATCCTTTTAATGGGGTGCCTGGCGTTGATGTTTTCGGTGAGATGCAGGGTTGGATATCTTTTCAGTTTCTTAGCTGCTTCTTGAGTTAACCCCTTGTTTTCAGTGACCCTTCAGCCAGATAGAGTCATGCCATGTTGTCTTGACAGGACGAGCAGGCAGAAGTTTACGTTGGAAGTACTGTAGAAAACCGGCCAGGCTGGCCAGGATACTACGCCATGTCTTCGCGCTACTTCCCCAACTGTTCTGAACTCTTCAGACCGCAGGTAGGGGGGAAGGAGGCAGGGTGGGGGGAAATTGTTGGAGCTAAGGTTTTCTGGTGTCTTGAAGGGACACATATATCCATATTACTGGCCCTGAAAGAGCTTGTGGCATCATGCTGCCTATGCAAAAGGCCATGTGAATTACTAAGGGACAGAAACTCCCTGAAAGATGGGGTTATAAGGAGACTGGGCTCTGAGTGAAGTGTGATGTTTCTATTTATAGGTCCTATTTGGCCTGTATGATGGTCTGGGTGCATTTTATTTGCATTTTAATTATTTTTCTATTCTCTTTTTTACGTCAACTGCACTTGGAGCTTTTATTGAAGGGTGGTATAAAAAATGGCTATGACTAAGTAGGTAAAATGTTGCTGCATTGTTGTAGTATGACACAATAAGGAGTTTTTTGGGTTAAGTAATTATATAGATTATATAGATGGGGACGCGGGTGGCGCTGTGGGTAAAAGCCTCAGCGCCTAGGGCTTGCCGATCGAAAGGTCTGCGGTTCAAATCCCCGCGGCGGGGTGCGCTCCCATTGCTCGGTCCCAGCGCCTGCCAACCTAGCAGTTTGAAAGCACCCCCGGGTGCAAGTAGATAAATAGGGACCGCTTACCAGCAGGAAGGTAAACGGCGTTTCCGTGTGCGGCTCTGGCTCGCCAGATGCAGCTTGTCATGCTGGCCACGTGACCCGGAAGTGTCTCCGGACAGCGCTGGCCCCCGGCCTCTTGAGTGAGATGGGCGCACAACCCTAGAGTCTGGCAAGACTGGCCCGTACGGGCAGGGGTACCTTTACCTTTACCTTTAATTATATAGATATAGATATATAGAATATTTTCCCTTTTTCTTTTTTGAATTATATTATAAAATGTTAATATGTATTATATATTTAATTTAAAATGCTTCTTTTATTACTATTTTATTAGAGGGGGTACATTGGGACAATATACATTTTTAAAATCTAAAACTTCTGCGTACTTGAACTCAGTCCCCACATAGTTCTGTGTCATTGTAACACTAAGTAAAGAGTATTTTTGCTTATCTGAAATTCTAGCTATCCATTTTTTTATTTCTTCTGGAACACACACAAATATATAATGCTTTGCCAGTATGGTGGTTGTTTTTTTGGGTGTGTGTGTGTCTTTCTGTATATATATGTCTATATACATGCACATAAAGAATTTTTAATTTTTTTACTAGATTTTCTACAAAGAATTTGTTCACCCAGAACCCCTCTCAGGTGGAAAACAAGAGGATGGAGCAAACTATACTATCGTATCAGAGAATTCTGTAAGTATGAGAGAGGTGCTATATAATACAGGAGAGGATCACTTTTGTGTTGGATCGTTCTTGGTCCCTCTGCCTGGCTACTGGTTGGCTTGTGCGTGCTGCTGATAATGTTTGTGCTTGGCTTTCCCCCATTAAAACCACTAGGATTTGAACATGCCTAATGCTGATTTCATAGTGCACATGATAGATTTTTACAAACTGTATGCTGATTTGTGGCTTAGATTAGATTGCACTCCTTTTCTTTTTCTTTTTTCTCCCAGGCAATGAATGCTGTGATGAGAACCTGGCAAGATGGGCCTTATATCTTTATTGTGCAGATTGGAATTGTATCCTCAAAGGATGCCAATGTGAAAACTAAAAGAGCGACAAGTGATGAATTGCCAAAAGTTACAGCTTCCTCTGAGCCACAGGGAACACATTTTCACAGTGAGCCATGCGCAGTAGTTCATTGATGTTTGAAGTTTGTTCTAAATACTTAGACAACTCACTGTTTGATCTCCAGGATTGTATCTGCGGCAGATTTTCAAAGTGAGCCTTGAGCTTGCTGCAGGTGTAGCCGTGGATGCCAAGTGTTGTCGGACTGGATTCCAGAAGGGGAAGGAGGCAAGAGTTCATTGCTATTGTATACCAGGCCTTGGGCATTCAAGTGTAGTAATGGCTGCAGACACTTCAATTCTTGGAGTCTATTTGATACTTTCCCCCCCAGTTGGCGCTCCTTTTTCCTTAAGAGCAAGAGAGAGAAAATGGTAGCCCCATATTTAGCTAGCCAGCTAGCTAGCTAGCTAGCTAGCTAGATAGATACAATGCTTTCCCCCCTAAAAAATGTTTAGGGGTACTCTCAGTTCCCTACTCATATTGAAATACTGCCCCTCAATGAGGCCAAACTTTGATTCACAAAATGTTTAGGGGTATGTGTCCCTCTGCATCCCCTCCAGAAAAAAAGCACTGGATAGATGTTTAAAATCCCATGTATTTCTGGAATGTTGCCAATACATGGGGATTTCTTCATAAATTTTAGTAGAGAAAAAGGAGAGGCTCAGACCACTCCTTGTTCTGCCATTAAAGGATGTGTATGCGGGCAGTAATCTGATTGTACTTCTTCCTGTATTTGAATGAACAATCTGTTAAAGAAGCAGTTTGCCAGCTCTTTTACTACTAGCTTATGTGACCATTAGAAGAGTAGAGGCTGTTACTTTCTTTCTCAGTGTACCATGATAAAATAAATTAAAAAAAAAATACTTCCATAATTGCACTGTGGAGAGCAAAAGCAAGAAGAATTCTGGAATATCCTTACATGAATTCACTGAATAGAATCTTTGTGGCCACTGGTTGTTACTGCTACTATTAGTAAATTGTTGTGAGTTGCTGCTTTATGTTTTTAGTGGTTGTGTTGTTTCATATATTGCTTTTATTTTGTTTGATTTTGCTGTAAACCACCCTGTGGTCTCCTAAATAAATAACTCTTTAAAAAAATATTGTAGAGCTGGAAAAGATGCAGAAAAAGTCAAGCACAATAATCTGGCAGCTGAAGCAACCACCCAATGGGAAAGGTTGCAATGCTTAGGGCTTTTTAGTTTAGAAGGGGGGAAACGGTGAATAGGAAGGGACATTGTGCATTATAGGGAAAGCATGGATAGATTTTTTTCCTTCCTCATAATATTAGAACCCAGGGCATCCAGTGAACAGTGAGAGATGAAGGGCAGGCAAAAAGAAGTACCCCCCCCCAAAAAAAATAGTTGAACTTTGGAATTCACTGCCACAGCATGTGAGGATAGTTATTAACTTATATAGCTTTAAAATGGCAATTAGACAAATTCATGGAGGATAAAGCTATCAATGACTGCGATGGCTATGTTCTGCCTCCCAGGATTAGATGCAGAAAGCCTCTGGATATCTTCCGGTGGGGAACCAAATTGGGAGAGGGCCTTCCCCTCCTCCTTGTGGGATTTCCAGAGGGATTTGGTTTGCTGCTGTGCAAAACAGGATGTGGGAGTATATTGGCTCTTGGTCTGATCCAGCAGGCTCTTCTCATGGTCTAATGTAGAATCATAGAATCATAGAGTTGGAATAGACCACAAGGGCCATCGAGTCCAACCCCCTGCCAAGCAGGAAACACCATCAGAGCACTCCTGACATATGGTTGTCAAGCCTCTGCTTAAAGACCTCCAAAGAAGGAGACTCCACCACACTCCTTGGCAGCAAATTCCACTGTCAAACAGCTCTTACTGTCAGGAAGTTCTTCTTAATGTTTAGGTGGAATCTTCTTTCTTGTAGTTTGGATCCATTGCTCCGTGTCCGCTTCTCTGGAGCAGCAGAAAACAACCTTTCTCCCTCCTCTATATGACATCCTTTTATATATTTGAACATGGCTATCATATCGTATTCCTGATTCCCTACTTGTGCTTGTTTTTTGGCAGTGATCGTGGAAGTGAAGGGTCCGTATGAATACCTCTCCCTAGCAGATTATCCTCTCATGATCGTAAGTTAATGCCCGTGGTTTGTTTCAAGCACAAATAAGCTTTCATAAGTCTGGATGACAAGTGACCATTCTCAAGAAACTGGGGTGGGGGGTGTAGCTCTGGGGCTTAAGCCTAGCATCAGATGTCACTGTTACTGAACATTTTTTGAGTGTTGTCGGCACTGAACACAGAAGCGAAAGGGTCCCTACTTTAACAGCTTAGAGGCTGTTTCAGGTACACAGAAAAGTGGTAAGAGGTCAGAGACTGACAGTGAATGATGGGGAAAGCATAGTGGAGGAACAGGTAAGTGTGGGTTAGGATGGGTCAGTAGTAAAAAGACTATACAGCTATGGTTGAGAAAACAGACACAGCTTGAGAAATGGAAAGTGAGTGGTATTCAACTAAATTTTACTCAGAGTAGACCCCTTGAAATTAAGGGACATCACTCAGTTAGGTTCATTGATTTTTATGGTTCTGCTCTGAGTAAATGTTAGTTGAATACCACCCAGTGTTGTTCATCCAGGTGCACTGATGAATAGTTCTTTGCAATAGTTCTTGCATGTAGTCTTTAATCGTCAATGTCCAATTCACCTTTCAAGTCAGACCTTCCCAGGACACACTTGGACCTTTTAAAATGACATGGCAGTATGCAATATTTTTTTAAGACCCTTTCTCTGAAAGCAATCATGTAAGCATTTTCTTGCAATGTAGAAGCAGATTGGTATTGTCAGTACAGCAATTAATGCAGAAATTGAATTTCTCAGGTACAATTTTTTTTGCCTCTCACATGGTAAAATTGCTGTTGCTTGTTTTGTATTTATTTCTCTTCAGTGTGTTGATGCTTCCTCTATTAATGCCAGGGTGCTTTAATGTTGCCCTTGCTAGACAACTCTTGCTACAATGCAAGAGAACCATTGATCCTTCTTTTTGTGTAAATAAAGTGGTATTGATCTTCTTTTTTCTGTGGGAAGGTGAAATCCTTTTGCTTCTGTCAGAGATGAGATGTTTCCTTGTAAAACCAGGAAAGTGGCTGAAAAGGATCTCATTAGGCCAGGGAAACAAAAGTTTATAGATACAGTCAAACCTTGGTTTTTGAACGTCTCAGCTGCTGAACGTTTCGGAAGCTGAACGCCAAAAAACCCCTGGAAGTGAATGCTTCCGTTTTCACGCATTTCTCAATTTTCCCCGTTGAACTTGCTGACATTTGATTCTCAGTTTTCGACGTTTTGGAGGTCAAATGGACTTCCGGAATGGATTGTGTTCGAAAACCGAGGTTCCACTGTACAGACCTAGGAGACAGAGTCAAGCTTAGCTAAATTCAGTGAAATCTTTATTAGGGCCCAGTGTTAGCATGTGGCATACAGGGAGAAGGGAGAGAGAAGATTAGCATTTGTAGCAACACTACCAGTCGAGGGAGTCGCACAACCAGCAGTAGTTTGTGGAGGACACATTCAAACCTTGTGCCAGCCTTGCCTTTATTCTTCTTGAATCTTAGTCCTAAAATATATTTGAGGGGGCAGTTCCCTCATGAACATACTTAAACTGTGAAGACTTGTTAGATGAATAAATGCAGATAAGTAAACAGCTACAGAAATGCTGGTTGTAACTTGTTGAAATTGATACCCTTCTTTTGTCTCTGTTTCATAGTTTTTCATGGTGATGTGCATTGTGTATGTGTTGTTTGGAGTTCTGTGGCTTGCGTGGTCAGCCTGCTACTGGCGAGACCTCCTGAGGATCCAGTTCTGGATTGGTGCAGTTATCTTACTGGGAATGTTAGAGAAAGCTGTTTTCTACGCGGAATTCCAGAATATCCGCTACAAAGGAGAATCTGGTATGTGGGAATAACATTGTTAAATATTTCTGAGGACACAAAAACATGGATTATTTGAAACCATTGATCCATTAACAATTTTATTTTTAGTGACAGAGTAGAAACATACAAATCTTCATCTCTTGTCACTATCTGTAGCTGATATCTGTCAGTTTAGCTTTTGTGGAGGGAGCAGTGTTTATTTGATGAAGACAGCTAGATTATCAGTCATGGGAACATAAATCTTATTTCTGAAGTGGTTTTGCATCCCGAGCCATCCTTTATGTGTGGATTAGTTAATGGATATTATTCTAAACACATTTACTTCAGAGTTTTGTGGGGCATGCTTCCAAATAAGTGTGCTCAGGATTTCAGCCATTGTGTAGATATATCTCTTACCTGCGTATTGTGTACTGTGTATTTTATCCTGTGCATTCTTTGTTCACAGTCCAAGGGGCATTGATACTGGCTGAGCTGCTCTCAGCACTGAAGCGCTCACTCGCTCGAACTCTTGTGATTATAGTGAGCCTGGGATACGGCATCGTCAAGTGAGTACCCGTGTTGGGCAAGCAGCAAAGTCCTCACCCCGAAAATCATTTATTCCCCTCGATCGTTAGGATCAAACTCCTGAGTGTCCCTCAAGGGTGCGGGTCCTCCATTTGACTTCTAATGCTGGAAATTCCCAATGCCAGGCCTCCTCGGCCTGCTACCGCTCTCCCTCTTCTAAAGCCCAGACACCAGATCTTGGGGAAGGGGGAGTCTGTAGGAGGTGAAGGAGGACTCTAGTGATGTTGGGAGAAGGCTCAGAAGGAAAAGATGTACTCTTTCCCCATTGAGGATGTTGGGACTGAACCACAAGTGGAATTGAGGTGAATGGTCCATTCAAGGTGGGCTGTGCCCACCTCATTCTGCTTGCTGTAAGTTGTGTGCTCCTCCTTTGAATGCTCACCCCATTTGTAGTGAATTCTAGCTTGTCTGAAATTTCATACATTTTGAATCTGTTGTCAAAGAGTTATATGCAGTTCACATCTACTTGACCAATTATGATGGAAAACAGTTAGTTAAACTGGCTAGGACTTGCTCTTGGGTGTGTTTCACATCCAAATCTGATATCAGCAGTACTAGGATAATGGAGGTGATTTGCAGCTGATATTATTGCTCTTTTATAACCCAGAGTTCCCTGTTAGACCAGTTACCTAGATGTGAAAATGACATTGGAGATGACCTAGATGATATGACTGATGTAATCTGTACAGCCGATATATGTCTTCCCATTGTTTTTAATTTCTTCCTTTATTCTCATTTCAGACCTCGCCTTGGAGTTACTCTTCACAAAGTAGTTGTGGCTGGAGCTCTCTATTTATTATTTTCTGGCATGGAAGGTGTCCTTAGAGTCACAGGGGTTAGTAATCACTTGCTGCAATTTCATACCTCTCATATACAGACCCTCGCTTCCTACTAAGCAAGGCTGTATAAAGGCAGGTTCCACTTACTGAACACAATGCATTCCGTGGAACCCGTTGGTTAGGCACACGTTCACATAATGAGTCCACAATTTCCACTATTTACTATGGAAATATTTCTAATGTGGGATTTGTCAGATCTCCCCCCCCCCCCCGCCCGTGGTTTCTTCTTGAAATGGCTGCAGCTAATCAGCAAAAGAGAGACAAAGGAAAAAACAGATTTGTCCAATTTCTCCTGCTCCCTGATTTGTTTGATCTCGCTCCCATAGCCATCCCTCTGTGGTTTCTGCCCCAAAGTGGCTACTGCTGAACAGCAAAGCACAAACAAACTAGGAAGTAAGGAAGTTGACTGTTCGGATGTCTGAATCTGCGGAGCATATTTATTTACATGCCAATAAGTGAATTTTTGGGTAGCGAGTATGCAGTTAGCGGGACCTGCGTATAATAGGTAATAAGGGATGTTTGAATTTTATTGAATGAGCCTTTTTACTGTGCATCTGGTCTACACTCTTTCCACTCAAACATGTTTAAAAAGAGGCTGTTTGCCCCTCATCTAACTGTACTGTAATGTACTGTAAAGGCTTGTGCAGATTAATACTGACTTCATTTTTGTCTTTTGTGACTCAACCCTGCTTTGTTCCTGTTATATCTGTTGCTTCCTTTGTGTGTGTGTGCGCGCGTGTGCGCGCGGACACACACACACATTCAAAAGATAAATTTCACTGACAGTTCTTCCTCACTTTCATTTGGTTTGCATTTCTTCATTGCTATATGTTGTGCAGCTGTGTAACGTTACAGCCCCGTGTGCAGAAAGGTGATTATGCCTCTAATACGGGAACCTTGAAAAGACCAGCTAACCAGCTGTGAATACATTGTGTAGATAATGCGGATCTGTGTCATGTGGAATAAAGTAGAGATAGTGTGCATTCTTAGCTGCAGTAAAATTAGAAAAGGAAGTTCCTTCTTTTTTTAGTGGATTTTAGCAGGTGATTATGGTATAAGGTGGTATTCAACTGAGTCATAGAGTGGGCCCATTGAAATCATACTCTGGGTGTGATTTAGTCAGATATCTGCCATAGGTTATATTATCTGTTTCTAAAAATGTAGCAATATGCTACTGGAAATATTTTTGGCAATCAGGAAGTATAACATTTTCGAAATGTTTCCCCTGAGTTGGGTTTTGAATAATAATAACATGAAGAGGAACATTAGTTTTACATAAATCATGCACAAGTCAGTGATAGCATATAGAGCTGTGAAGTCACATGGCTTTGACTATCCTTTGAAGAACATTTGCCCCTGGGTGACCTGTTGTCCTGTGCTTGATAGAGGTCAACTGTGTAGCAGCCATTGTTCCTCAGTTCTGTGCTGGGCCCTGTTTTGCAGGAGTGGTTCATCTTTTAACCATGCATTTATCATGTATTTCAGTAAACTGATTCTCTTTTTGGTACTTTTCCAGTCTTTCCATGGTGTTACAGCTGTGGTAGCTAACTTCGGGCTGTCTATCATTGACTCCTGTATTATTTATTGGATATCCTTTCAGAAGTGCCGTAGTACGGTTTGCATTTATGAACAATGTCAGTATAAATCCTGGATGTTTGGTGATTGAGAAAATATGTTGTACGAAGAGGTACGGGAAGAAGTGAACAGCTAGTTAAATTACCCTTGTATCATTCCTTCCTAAAGCTTTCCTAGTTTGTTTTTAGAGCTCAGCAGTGAGTAAGCCACCTTATGAATGAACGGCAACATTTGCCACAGCTATGAGCAATAAGCAGATGGTCCAACCACAGAAATTTCAGCATCGGTGGGGTGTAAATCTCAACGGTGTACTGAAACTCCATTGATTTCGATGAGATTAATACTCCTTTTCTTCCCTTTGATTGTGTGTGCTGTAAATGTTGCGGTTTATGGCTGGGTGTGTATTTTGCGCTATGTGAGTTCTTGTAAAACCGGGGCAATCTCCCCTCACTGCTGCTTGATGGAATGGTTCTTGCTGGGTGTCAGAAATATGCAGCTTTCAATAGATCAATAGCTTTCCTGTCAGGCAGAATGGCTGGACAGTACTCTGGTCTATCAATGGAGCCTTAAACTCCCGGTGCGGTTTTGGATCTAGAAAATATCTTAATGCTGTGAATCTGAGGGATCAGGACTTGTATCTTTCAGCTTTTCTGCAGCATTTTTTTTTTATTGGCTTAATACTAATCTCTTTTTTCTTTGAACAAAGAAAATACATATTTGGTGTTCTGCATTAATATAATAACTGGCAGCAATAATAATAATAATAATAATAACAATATATCTACACCCCACCCATCTGGCTGGGTTTCCCCTGCCACTCTGGGGAACTGCATGCTTGGGGTTGCAGTCCTTTACACGCTTCCCTGGGAGTAAATCCCACTGAACTCAGTTGGACTTCTGAGTAGACATGCTTAGGACTGCGCTGAAAGTCTTGAATATTGCTTCCAGTCGGCCTTGGTCTCAATGCCTTTTTCTCTTTGTCTCTCTAGGCACAGAATGATCTTGCCTCCTTGGCTTTTATTCCACTGGCTTTCCTAGATACTGCCCTCTGTTGGTGGATATCCTTCTTCACTGGCTTATTTCAAGGACTGCTATTTCTTTGGAGTTGGGTTTTCATGGCGGGTGGTATCTATTGCAAGTGTTCTGCCCAATTCTGTTGTTGCTTTATTTTCCTTCACAAACAAAATTTCTTTAAGGTGGTCATCCTAACTACACTTCCAAGGGGAAAACCCCCATTGAATTCAGTGGAATTTTCTACCGAGTCAGAATGCTTGACACCACACTCACAGCCTGCTGATTCAAGAACATGGTGAAAGATGTACTTTTACAGATAACATGGCAGATCTGATAGAGTTAGAAATGGCTGCCAGTTTGGGAGATGACCTTGGTGCAGTGATGTCACTGGCTTCTGATTGCTGAGGTGCTTCCTTCACATTTCTGTAGCAGGAAGAGCTATCTCTACTGAAAACATTGCGTGGATAGGCGGAGTCCCCCAAACCCTGGGCGGCCCCGTGTGAAATAATGACTCAAGATAACGTGCTATGGGATTAAAATTGGCCACAACTTTATTATGTTTCAGATGTGGGTAGACCTTGGCTCAGGCATTGGGCGTTTATCCCTCCCAATCCCCCACCGGGGATCTGGGGAACATTAGGGTTATCCAGTGTGTGTGGGGGATGGGCTGGCTCTAGAGAACATATGTTCAAGCAGAGTGAGCCCTTCCCCGTTACGCCGCCATCGCAGGGGAGAGCAATGACAACCTCTAGTCGTAAGGCCAAAGCCTCCCCTCAAACAACCCCTTTAACGGGGAACCCTGGTATCGCCACTGCAAAGAGGAGGGGGGTGTGGGTCACCGCTGCACGCCCTCCCCCATTTAGGGAAGATAGACTAAAGGATTCCGTCCAAGGCCAAAGTTGTGATGTTTTGCTACAGGAAAGGCAAACCTGCCAATGCAAGAGAATTCCTTTCTGGCCCTTCAACAGCGACCCTGACGTAGCAGTGCCCACGTACCTGTGGAGAAAAGGTTAACCTGCAAAAGAAGTCCTAACTGAGGGTGGGTAGGGTGGGACAAGCTCTGGAGCCAACTGAGATTCCCAGGTAAGATCCTCCCCCTATTGTGTGGGCAGGTGGTCCCTCCCCCTACCTGGCCTGATCACCATGGCAACACTTCCCCAGGCGGGATTGGGCAACTGGTTAAGGTAGGTGGAGACCTCCAGGTATCCCACCTGGGGAAGGCAAAGCCAAGCCTGTGCTAATGGTGCCGCATAGGGTCCAGGGGCTGTGCGCGACCACGCAAAGGGCGCCCCCCAATTAATGTGGGGAGCGGTCATTATGTGCAGACTAGCCTTCAGAAGTTGGATAACTAAAGTGGGCAGAGTTGTTCCTTATCTGCAAATACATAGCTCTTCCTGATGCAGCCTCATGTTCTCCTGCAGCCCTCATGTGGACACCACTGAGTGTTGTGTTCACATGTGCGTGCTTAACACTGGAGATGTATTGTTTGAAAACAAGTCACTACATTGATGCCCTGGTATCATAGAGGGTCCCCACACCATCGCTGCATATTCTGTCTGTGTGGTTGGGCTTATATGCCTTTTTTAAAGTGAGAAGCCTTTGAGGATCACCATACCAAAGCATTTTTATAGCCTTATGTGAGGACCACAATATTTGAGTCACTGCTGAGTGTAAGTGGTAATTGAAACACAGTGTCGGAATAATGGGTGTCTGATTTGTAGAAGTTCATTCTTTATTTTAATAGGCTATCATTGCATCGGGGTTCGTAAGCTTCAGGTTCAGTTTGATATGTTAGTATTTCTGTGTATATTGCATCAAATACCTTTAGTAATTGGGCTATGCCTGTTGTCCAGCTTGATTTTTCTTGACTTACCATACATATTCATCAGTCTGACTCAGACAATGAAGTTGTTAAAACTTAGGAGGAATGTTGTGAAGCTCTCTCTCTACCGACACTTCACCAACACTCTAATTTTGGCAATAGCAGGTGAGCTTTAGAAATATTTCCTTCCAAAACGTTTTACAGGACCTTTTTGAGCCAGATGTTATTTGAGATATCTACCACTCCATTGTTCATTCTGTCACGTCTGTGTTATAGTTTGCCCTCAGTTCAGTGCCTGTACCCTAAATAGAAAGTGCAGAGAGCTGTTTGACAGTGGTGCGGACTCCCTTGGAAAGTGGTGGACTCTCAGAGGTTTTAAATCAGGGGTTTAAATTCATGACCGTTTGTCATGAATGCTTTAGTTGAGAGTTCTCATTGCAGGGGGTTGAACTTGGTGATCCTCAGGGTCTCTGTCTACAATTCTATGATTCTATGAAATAAAAGGGGATGCCTGAAAACAAATAAAAAAGTTCTGATTTCATGACTTTTTGGCCGTGTTTGGACACAACGCTGAGTCATTAGCTAAGGTTAAATAAATCACATTGTGCATGAGCATTCCTGCTTTGTTCTTCCTCTAGTGGGGAAAAAAACCATGAAGTGGCTGGCTTAGTGTTATGTCTGAACTAGGACTTGCGGCTTGTTTCTCTCCAGGCAAACTGCGATCTGAAATTAAAGTTTGTTTTTGGCTTCCTGGTCATGGCTTGTTTCTTAGTGTTGCCTACAAACCCGTGTTTGTTTGTATTTTGTTTCTTCCAAGCAAACACAAGCTTTGGATATGATGCCAAGCCAGCCATTCCTCACCCCAACAGGCCTACTGAACTTACTATCAAGCTGCCAGAGCAGAATTTTCATTCCCCTGTCTATTATTTTCATTTTCAAGGCTTTGCTCTTACTATACAAAGTCCTTAAGAGCTTGGGATCAGTTAAGTAAGCCCCATATATGCTTGCTTATCATTCCACGTTGGTTGGAAGTTGATCTTTCAGCAAGGCAGCCACTGTGTTTTGGAACTCCCTGCCTATTAACATCAGGCAGCTGCTCTCACTATATTGCTCTAGACACCTGCTGGAAAGGCTATCTAGATATGTAATTCTAAGTCTGCTTACAGATGTAGACTTTGCCTGGATAAATATGACAATATGACAATGAGTTTATAAAAATGTAGTAGGCTGATAATGTTTACATACTGTAAGTGATAGGATAATAATATCCAATTTATAAAATAATTTATGGGTTAGAGTATTTTTTGTATATATTCATATAATATTTTTCTCCCCTTTACATATTTTTGTGCCTTTTCTTTTTCTTTGTATCTCTTTATTTCTTTAGAATTGAAAACCTTTCAATAAAATGTTAGCATAAAAATAGATATATAATTCTGCATTGCATTTAAATTTTGCTAGCTTTATTTGTGTATTATTGATAATTATTTTATATTGTTTTACATAAAATGCTTAGAGATTAGTCTAGTTTCAGCAGTTTAGAATTCTTTCTAAATAAATATTTTTAGACAGATTTTAGATACAGAACAAATGCTCAAGGGGGCTTTTACTGCACAAAGAAATGTGCCACCTGATGACCACAAGCCCAATAACACACATTGCTGCTTGACACAATCCCCATGGTTATAGATGATTTAAAAGCAAATAACCTAACAGGTCTTAATCTTAAAAGAGGAGTTCTGCAGTTCATTTGCAGTTGCTAATATATCGCCAAATATGTGTGTCTATCCCCACTCTTTAGCATCTGTTGTTTTTATCATCTGGACCACTATGAAATTCAGGCTGGTAGACTGTCAGTCGGTAAGTGTGATTTGACTTTTCCCCTACTCCAAACTGCTATGGAGAGTATGCTTTTGTTTGATAAGCTGGTGGCTAAGGATTGTGACAGGGATGTGGGTGGCGCTTTGGGTTAAACCACAGAGCCTAGGACTTGCTGATCAGAAGGTCGGTGGTTCGAATCCCCACGGCGGGGTAAGCTCCTGTTGCTTGGTCCCTGCTCCTGCCAACCTAGCAGTTCGAAAGCACGTCAAAGTGCAAGTAGATAAATAGGTACCACTCCGGCGGGAAGGTAAAAGGCGTTTCCGTGCGCTGCTCTGGTTCGCCAGAAGCGGCTTAGTCATGCTGGCTACATGACCCAGAAGCTGTACGCTGGCTCCCTCGGCCAATAAAGCGAGATGAGCGCTGCAACCCCAGAGTCGGTCACGACTGGACCTAATGGTCAGGGGTCCCTTTACCTTTAAGGATTGTGACTGAATTTAATTCAAACTCTGTGCCTTGCTTCTCCTTGAAATGTTGGCATTTCTCTCTCTCTCTCTCTCTCTCTTTTTGAAGTGGGCTTTCCTTCCTGGGTGTGTATCTTACCTATCTCTTTTAATAACAGGATTGGCGGGAGCTGTGGGTGGATGACGCCATCTGGCGACTTTTGTTTTCAATGATCCTTTTTGCCATCATGGTTCTTTGGAGGCCGTCTGCCAACAATCAGAGGTATAACATTATCTTTTATTTTTTATTATTGAAAACAATAACACCATAACAGTCATGTCCTATAGATCAGTTGATCCACAGCAGTCCTCGCCAACCTGGTTCAAGTTACTGATGGGAGATGTAGCCCAACAACATCTGGAGGGCACCAGGTTGGTGAAGACTGATTCAAAGCAGCCATCTTGTCCTGTCTGACTACAGTGGAACCTTGAGTTGCGGACGTAATCCGCCCCGGAAGCATTCAGAAATGTAGTGTCTGCACACGTACGCGGCGTGATCTAGCGCTTCTGCGCATGCGCGAATAACACATGATAATAACACGGGTGGTGCTATAATCTCTTGGGCTTGCTGTTCGGAAGCTTGGTGGTTCGAATCCCCACAACGGGTTGAGCTCCTGTTTCTGTACCAGCTCCTGCCAACCTAGCAGTTTGAAAGCACACCAGTGCAAGTAGATAAAGAGGTACCACTGTGGCAGGAACGTAAACAGCGTTTCTGTGCGCTCTGGCTTCTGCCATGGTGTTCCATTGCACTAGAAGCAGTTTAGTCATGCTGGCCACATGTCCCGGAAAGCTGTCTGTGGACAAACGCCGGCTCCCTCGGCCTGAAAGTGAGATGAGCGCCTCAACCCCATAGTCGCCTTTGACTGGACTTAACCGTCCAGGGGTCCTTTACCTTTACCTTAATAAAGAAAGAAGTCTGTGAAAAATGTGTGTGTGTTTGTGTGTGTGTGTTTGTATTTCTGTGTGTGTGTGTGCTTTATTAATTTTTTTCTTTCTGAAAGGTTTGCTTTTTCACCATTGTCTGAGGAAGAGGAGGAGGATGAACAGAAGGAGCCAATGCTGAAAGAGAGCTTTGGTAAGAAGAAAATCTTCTGCTATATAAATGCAATTTTAGTTCCAGTGGCCACCCTGATAACATTGCCCTGCTTCCCTCTCCTGGGAATTGCTTCCCAGCAAGCCTATCTTCCGTGCACTTACCAGAAGCCATTTAACTGGGTTCTATATTCCTTCCCCCTCTGAGCGTGGCAAAGAAATAAGATATTGGGGACTTCTATTATAGATTCACATTAAAACAATAAGAAACTTGAATCATAATCCAGGTGGCACTGTTGAATGAGCTTTATTTCTTTCTGGTATCCTACACAGAGGGAATGAAAATGAGGAATTCAAAACAAGAGTCAAACGGAAACCCTAAAGCCAGCAAAGCAGTAAGTTTGATTCTCTCATAGCTAGTGTTGGAGGTGGTGGTGGTGGAACTTTCAAGAAAATTATTTTAAGATAAGCATCTTAAAATAACTAGATGATAAGACTAGATGATAAGATGCTCCTACCCATACTTCATATGGCACAATTGGTGCCCAGTGTTGGCTATAGGTGTGATCCCCAGAACATAACTGTATACAGGCCTACTGTATATGAATTATCAATTGTAGCCATATTAACTATTTTAGAATTAAAGAAGGAAGGGAATGTGTGTATTTTTAAATTGAAAATGGCTCTTGAGTACTGGAAAAACAAGGCATTTTGGATATTACATAACAAAAAAATTCCTTCCAGTAGCACCTTAAAGACCAACTAAGTTACCGTATTTTTCGCTCTATAACACGCACCTGACCATAACACGCACATCGTTTTTAGAGGAGGAAAACAAGAAAAAAAATTCTGAATGAAACAGTGGATGTATCATTTTTGTGCTTCATGCTGTGGCCACAGACATGTGATCTGATGGTGAATTTGGGGTAGCTCAATGCAAAGATCCTGAGGATCCATGTGGATCCATGCTTTTTAACCACATTTTTGCACCATTGCAGCCCCAGGCAACAGTGGGTGTGTGATTTTTGGGGGGCAGGCTGCTATGTGATCTGATGGTGAATTTGGGGTGGCCCAATGCAAAGATCCTGAGGATCCATGTGGATCCATGCTTTTTAACGACATTTTTGCACCATTGCAGCCCCAGGCAACAGTGGGTGTGTGATTTCTGGGGGGCAGGCTGCTATGTGATCTGATGGTGAATTTGGGGTGGCCCAATGCAAAGATCCTGAGGATCCATGTGGATCCATGCTTTTTAACCACGTTTTTGCACCATTGCAGCCCCAGGCAACAGTGGGTGTGTGATTTTTGGGGGGCAGGCTGCTATGTGATCTGATGGTGAATTTGGGGTGGCCCAATGCAAAGATCCTGAGGATCCATGTGGATCCATGCTTTGTAACTACATTTTAAGTGGGGAGTGAAGGAAAAACACAGAAGGGACAAGAGAGCGGTGTGCAGAGAAGCAGCTGGCTAAGAAAGCAGGAGAGAGATTTTACGGGAGGGAGGAAAGAAAGGCAAAAGTTTCCACAAACCGAAGCCAGCTTTCTCTCTCCTCCTGCATGTTTTCTGGCTGCCTGCGAGGAGCACCACGGAGAGGAATTAGAAGGAAAGACCTCTGCTTTCCCCTCTGCTTGCCTGGAGGGGAGGGGATTTGCCTGCTCTTTGTTCCGTTTGAGCAAACACAGCAACGAAACAGAGGAGGGTGGGCAGTAAGACCCTGAGGCAGAATGCAGGAAAGCAACCACTTCCTCTTTTCAGGTTTCCCTCTCCGACACAACGCACAGTTGATTTTTGCTGATTTTTGTTCCTGCGCTCCCCTAATCGGCTCCAGGGACCCCCCCCCCCACATTCGCTCCATAACACGCACAGACATTTCCCCTTCCTTTTTAGGAGAAAAAATCTGCGTGTAATAGAGAGAAAAATACGGTAGTTCTTGGTATGAGCTTTCGTGTGCATGCACACTTCTTCAGATACACTGAAACAGAAGTTGCCAGATCCTTCTATATAGTGAGAAGGTGGGGAGGGGTATTACTCAGAAGGGTGGTGGGAATGGGTGATTGGCAGATAGCTGTGATGAGCCTGTTGACGGCTCTTAACGACTGCAGTGGGTCTTACAGGAAAAAGCAAGGGGTGAGAAGGTGAAAAATGGCTTTGTCATGTATAATGAGATAAGAATCCAATGTCTTTGTTCAGGCCAGGTGTCTCCATGGTTTTAAGTTTCGTAATGAGTTGCAATTCAGCAGCTTCTCTTTCCAGTCTATTTCTGAAATTCCTTTGTAGTAAAACAGCTACTTTGAGATCTTGTATAGAATGTCCTGGGAGATTGAAGTGTTCTCCTACTGGTTTCTCTGTCTTGTGATTCTTGATGTCAGATTTATGTCCGTTTATTCTTTGGCGTAAGGTTTGGCCTGTTTGTCCAATATAGAGAGCTGAAGGGCACTGTTGGCATTTGATGGCATACACAATGTTAGACGATGAGCAATTAAATAGTCCCGAGATGGTATGTGTGATGTTGTTGGGGCCAGTAATGGTGTTGTCCGGGTGTATGTGGCAGCAAAGTTGGCATCTGGGTTTATTGCAGGCTCTGGTGCCAGTGTCCGTGTTAAGTCTGGTTGTAGTATTATTGTGGGTTAGGAGTTGTTTAAGATTGGGTGGCTGTCTGTAGGCAATGAAAGGTCTTCCTCCCAGAGCTTGAGAAAGAGAACTGTCATTGTCCAGGAGAGGTTGTAGATCTCTGATGATGCGTTGTACTGTTTTAACTTGGGAGCTGTATGTGATGACTAGAGGTGTTCTGTTATTTTCTTTTTTGGGTCTGTCTTGCAGCAAGTTCTCTCCGGGTATCAGTCTGGCTCTGTTGATCTGTTGTCTAACTTCATCTGCTGGGTATTTTAGTTCTAAAAAGGTTTGCTGTAGATCTCTTAGGTGAGAGTCTCTGTCTGTAGAATTGGAACAGATACGGCTGTAACGTAGTGCCTGGCTATATACAATGGACTGTTTGGTATGTTTGGGATGGTAGCTAGAGGCATGTAGATATGTTTGTCGGTCAGTTGGTTTACGGTATAAGGTGGTGTCTATGCGCCCATCCTGTATTTTTATAGTAGTGTCCAAAAAATGTATTTCTTGCATAGATTGATTCATTGTTAGGTTGATTGTGGGGTGAAAATCATTGAATTTCTGGTGGAAGGTGTCCAGGGTCTGTTGACCATGTGTCCAGATGATAAAAATATCATCAATGTATCGCAGGTACAAGAGAGGTTTGAGTGGGTAGGAGTTTAGGAAATATCTGTAACTGGATATTACATGTTTATTTAATTGCCCTTTAAAAGGAATTTTTTTGATAGTTTTCAGCTTAGTTTTTTCAAATCTTTTTGTAAACGATAGATTTTCTTTTTATTTAAGATGTCATAATTATTTATATCCTCCACCAAAAATAAGCGGAAGAGACAAAGGAATGTCAAATATAGTTAATCACCTTTTCCGTAGGGAAAGTTTACACAACATATTTTTGGTGGTTTCATAGCAAAATGTTATGTGATGTTATTTTTAAGTAGAATAACCATTTCTGAAACACATGACCTCTTTTTTTAAAAATAAAAAAACCTAGCAGGAAGATGATTTGAAATGGGTGGAAGAGAATGTTCCTTCTTCGGTGACGGACGTGTAAGTACATGTAATTTGACTTATATTTATAGTAAATATACTGGAAGCAAAATGAATGAAGACAGTAATAATTTTCTCGAATATTGGTAATGTTGCCGGTTGCATCCTAGAACTGGTGTGGACTTTTTCTGGTTTCTGCTTGTGGGGTGCCAGCTAGCAGTCCCTAATACAGGCTCCAAATCCAACTTGTGACCTGCTGTTACTTGCTTCTGCAGCCCATGAAAGTCCCTGTTGGTCTGCCTTAGGGACAGGGACCATTGCCAATTGCATTTATTGTGCTTTCTTTTATACTGTGCTGTAAATCTTCATTTGGTAAAATGTACTTTCTGCTCTAAATCTTGGAAAACTACCTGCATTTCACGCTAGCGCTATTGCGATAAATTCCCGGTGGTAATTTTTCTTGTCAGTACTGTGCCTGTTGTTAAAGTTTGTTCTTTCTTTTCATTCCTCTCAATCCAGTGCTCTCCCGGCGCTTCTGGATTCTGATGAGGTCAGTAAACAAACCTTCAGCAGCAATTTAAGTCTTGTGACACAACAGGGGAGTCATGAGCCCAAGAATTAAGGAAATGATTTTGGCCTCTCAAAACTGAAATACTCTATCTGTTCCAGTCAGTGCATCAAGGAACTAATAAAAGCAAAATGGAAGCACTGTTAAATACAGATCAGAGCTTTTATATGACGCAAGTACTTTGGAACTTTTAACCATCTGATTTTTTATTTTATATGATTTGCTACATAGAGCCACTGCTTTTTTGACAGTGCACTTAAAGCATTTGAGGGCAGGGCTGTGGCGCAGTGCCGGAGCACTTGCTTTGCATGCAAAATTAGGTTCAAATTAGGTAGGGCTAGCTACCTTCAGTTGCTGCCAGTCAGTGTGGACATTACTGAGTTACATGAACCCAGTGGTCTGACTTGGTTCCTGTGTTCTGTTTCACACTTTTAATTTGTGGCTTGCCGTTTAATAGACACGACACAAAAGAAAAAAGGGACTTTGACGGATTAGGACAATAAACAAAATTCAGGATACCAAACCTGATTGTTTCCATCTCCGCTCGTGAGAGCTGTATCAGTTTTGAATTGTTAATTTGTGGCTTCAACTTCGCTGTTGGCCGCTTTGAGTTTTTCAGGGGGGCAGGATAGCTATGTTTTAAATGAATGAATGAAGTTACTCATAGTTAAAGTTTGATTGAGAAGGAGGACTAAAATGGAGTGAAGCTTTGTGGGCTTTTGAAGAGACTTGAAAGACTAGAGAAATGATTTCACTGAGGAATTCTGGTTGTGCTCTAGGCGTATGGAGTGGAAAGGTGGAATGGAGAATATCCTTTAAGAGCAAACAACCTTTAGGCAGCTAAGTGTAGTAGGGTTTGTTGGCTGAAGGTCATGGGAAGGAGTACATTGGGATATTAGGACAGATTGGGTGGAACAAGTTTAGAGAGCTGTAAGGGCAAGGACAAGGGGGTTGTGTAGGCAGTAAAAGGAACAGGAAGCCATTGCTGGGATTTGAGGAGTGATGAGAGATGAATGCTGCAAATTCAGCAGACAAATTCTGAGCATTACAATATGCATTCCAAGCCCATAAATAAGCATTCAAAGTGTATTTCAGGAAAACACATTTTCTGTTCAGTCTCTGACCTGAGACATGTATGACTACCGTTTGCATACACTGTGATTTCATTTTCATTTTCAGTATGGTAAAGTTCCTTGCAGTGTGATTTCTATCCATTATATTTTGTGCCAAATAGTTCTTCTGGGCGTGCTCCTATCGGATATTTTCCAAGCTCTCAGTCAATCTTTAGGGCATGTAACAGTTTTCACTTACAGCTCAAAAGAATGTTCATCACATGAATGACAAAAGTCACATGATGTTCACTTAACCGTGCCTAAAAGGAAATTAGTTCTAAGTATAATTCCTGTTATAGAAGAAGCATTTGCTTTGTGTTTTGAACTTTGGATAGTACACTAATGTTAACATTTTATTTTTTAAAAAAATGTGAAACCTCATTGTGACCCATTTATTAATATTGCAGGAAAGAATGATCACACATTTTGAAAGATCTAAAATGGAATGAATAAGGACAGTTTGCTTGACAAGGCTTCCTGCTGTTGAAGAAAGGAAGAAACGTTTTTCTCCCATGGAATGCTGCATTCTTCTGATATGTTCTGTGACGTTCACCTTTGGACATTGTTCTCAGAGGAAAGAACATTTTGCTTGGATCACTGTGGAAGGAATCACACACATGTTGATACACCTAGGAAAATGTTTGAATTTGCATTGCTGCTGCAAGTGTGGGTTTTAAGCCATTTAAACGTCTTGATTGCAGCACGTCTTTACTTTTTAAACATTATAGTCAAGCTAAATCTAAAACTGTTTTAACAACTGCCTGAGGAATGGTTAATTCAATATTACAGCTAAATCCCTCATGTTTTAACCACAGTGGGAAGAGGGGAAGAGTGATTGATGGTTTCCCCAAACCAGCACGGGTGTTCTAGAGACAAAGGCAAGCTCAAACTTATAGACAGGTACCAGCGATTGCTCAGTAAGATGCTACGTATATTTAAAAAACTCTGTATCCAGCATCTGGGGCAGTGTGTGTAGGATTGAATCCCGCCAGCCCAGTAAAGGACTGGTACCCATGAGAGATGCCAGAATCAACCATCTGTAATTGAGCCTTGCCCACAGTAGTGTGCATGCAGCAAACTGCTGTGTGCAGTAATCTATGGATCAGGGTCAGTGCCTTGCATTTTTATTGGATGTGGCAGCTTCTGACTGAAGAAGATTCTGGTACCTGGCCTGTGAAAAGGAGAAAGTTTTAGAATGAGAACTCCTAGTTATGGGAAACAGTTAACTCATCACGAGGGAGGGAGGTATCTGGGGAAATTTATGATTCCTAATATTTTTGGCAAGATCAAAATATAGTGCAATTTTATTCACTCTACTGTGTAGGAAAGATGGTCTATCTTAAGTTTTGCATACGTAGATGCAGTGATCGCTTACGTGTTTGGTACACATCTCGTTGCTGGCAATGGGGTGTGAGCATGAGCAGTTAACTATTCAAATCAGAGCAGAGTGCAATTTAAATAATTAAAAAAACCAACCAACCCTCAGCACTTATTCACTGACCTTGACCAGCCCCATGCCTTTAGCCTGTGCTTCTAATATTGTTGCATTGGAGCATATTCCATAGACTCGCAAATGCACTTGTGTTGGAGTCAACCTCCCCATACATATTGACTCTTTGAATCAGGCCTGTTCAGGCTGTGACCCACCGAGTCCATTGCAGCCCATAGCCGTGTCTGTGGCTTGTCAAATGCTTGACAACCTTCCTTCCTGTTTTTGTAGCTCTAGACAGACAGCAAAAGCAGTTGGGGTGTGTTGGGCCACAAGTTGTGCAGTTCTATCCTAAAAGTTCATGTCAGACTAACCTGTCCTAGATGTTCACATAGTCTACACAGAACTGTGACTTCAGATAGCAGCTTGTTCCTGTTGCTCTTCTCAAATAACTCCTGAATAGACCTGGTGTCTGCACTACATATCCTTGCCAGCTTCCAGGTCCCCCAGTACCTGTCCTGGGATTATTGAGCCACAGTGTGGCATCATTCTGATGCAGTGTAGGAAAGGTAAAGTGGTGGCTCATAGCCACCTGCCATTGCTTCCAAGTAAATCCATGTCCAGGGGCCCAGGGCCCACCTGAGCGCACCTCCAAACCTGAATCTGGCCCTAAATACACATCCATATACCATATCCAACACTTTGTCGATTTATAAAGTTCCCAATAGCCCAGTCCCTAGGGCCAGAAGCATCCTATTATACTTCCAGTGACTCCAAACATTCTGCTACAATTAATCCCATCTAGTCGCCTTTCAGTTAGTTGTTCCTTGTCCCACCTTCCTACTATGATCTTTAATAAAGAGCCACCTCTGACAACACGCTTTTATAATGAAATGTATTTGAAAATTCAAGTACCTCACAGGATTTTGTAAAAAGAGATTCTCAGAAAATTAAGCCTGTCACTGAGATGTTAAAAGTCCTGTAAAGGGGGCAAATTGTTTATAACAACAGCAAATATTCTCCTGCAATAATTTATGCAAATATGCTGTTTTGGGATGTTTCTGTTCTGGGTGTCTTGTGGGAGGGAAGGATTTTTGGGGGGTATTTTTTCAAATGTTAGTGCCAAAATTTGGGCTTCATTGCTGGTTTTTGACACTTTCAGCCCTCTAGCAGCAGAACCTGGAATTAGGATTTCACATTAAATGTGGCATTGTTTGGATTTTGCTTTCCAGAGGCGTTTTAGCTGTACTTATATATATGTGGTTTGGTAATGGGTTTCCCTGTAACTTACAGGCACTCTTTCATTTGATTCAATCTGAGTTGCAGATTTCTGTTCTGTATAATAAAATCCTTTTTTTTCTTAAATTCAGTTTTTAAGTGTAGCTTTCTGACCTTTAAGCTTGACTTCTTATACTTGTTTGCTAAATGAGGGGCATAAAGTATGATGACTGGGCACTGCATTTTTGCAGAAACACAGTCTCCTTTATGAACATATCAGTTCATAAAGCACATATGGGCCTGCTTTCAGCTTCCCGTCTTTGGAAAGTTCAGCTTGTGGAACTTGTTATATCAAAACAGGTTTTTCCCCCAGGGCAGCCTCTCAGTTTTGGCATCAGAACTGCAATATGCTCCTTGTATATGCAAATGGCTGACATCATAATTGTTCCATAAGCCAGCCACTGACACAGGGGGTTGCAGGTTCATGCTCTGACATCTCCAATTGATGAATCCAGGTATTAGGATGGGGAAGACCATTCCATGAAATGCCTTGGAGATGTGCTACCAGTTTTCATACAATGTTTCAAGTTAATGACCAACAGTTTTGACTCCTATGCGACAGCTCCACTAGTAAGCTGCCTTATTGAAAGTCACCAGGCATTTAAATGTATAATTAATCATTTCCCTGCAATGTAATAAGTTATTGATGACTGTATAGGATTTTTAATGTACTTTTCTTCTTGTATGTTGCCCTGAGCAATGCATTTTATAGAAGGCAATTGTTAAATAAGACCTTGATTAAATATCATGGTTCGGCCCCAGAATTACGTATGAGGGGTTATATTTCTTTGATCTTTGGATGAAGGGCAGCATAGAAATTTAATAAATAATAATGATGAGTGAGTGGTAGAGCAGATGCTTTGTATGCAAAGGTTCCACCATTTCTAGGACTAGCTGGAAAAGGGGCTGGAAAAGGATCCCTATCGGAAACCCTGGAGGACTGCCACCACCTAGCATAGTGGACAATATTGAGCTGCATGGCCCATCAGCCTGACTCAGCTTTTTGTGAAATCATACTTCATCAGATCCAGAGCGCATCTAGCTAAGTCTTCGCCAACCTCATGCCCTCCAGATGTTTTGGACTATGACTCCCACGATCCCTAACCAAGCTCTGCATGGCTGTGGTACAAACCACCAGGAAGGCACATGATTGGTAAAGACAGGGCCAGCTGCAGCTGGTCAATAACCACAGGCTACCCATATCAACGACCAGGATGCAAAAAATGTGACCCAAATAGTCTGGTTTACGCCCTTGTCGGATAAGGTGCCCACAATCAAAATGACCACTATCTTGTATGATTGGCGTGCTGGACTTGAGGGATACCCTTTTCCAAAGAATGGCCCGATTTGCCCTTTGCTATCCTAGTCCCATAAGTAACAGCTCCATGGTCGTAGGCCATAGGTGTGTGTGAGGGGGTGGGTAGCCTAAATCAATACAAATCAATACAAATCTGAGGTTTTGCCCCCCCCCAACAAAAGCCAGCTCCCCCTAACAAACATCCTGGCTACGCCCATGAACAGCTCTACACAAGCATTCCCAATAGTGGTTAATGAGTGTCCCACGTTTTATACAAGAAGCTCTGAAAGCCCCTCTTAGTGTTGAAAAGATGCCCCTTTTCTGCACCATAAACAGCAACTGCTGAGGCCGCAACAGGGCTGGATTTACGTCTGATGAAGCCCTAAGCTACTGAAGGTAATGGGGCCCTTTCTATGTCCATCTCTCCTTTATCAACATCTAATTGTCACTGTTTTTTGTGTTTTGAATATATGCTATATGCTAATTTATGGACCTAATATGTACCTGAAGCCATTTGCACATAACAAAAGATGTATTTTATCAAAGTAATTGTTGAACTAAAATACAATTAAGAAGTATATTAATGTTGTTGATGTTGTTGTTGTTTAGCCGTTTAGTCCTGTCCGACTCTTCGTGACCCCATGGACCAGAGCACGCCAGGCACTCCTGTCTTCCACTGCCTCCTGCAGTTTGGTCAGACTCATGCTGGTAGCTTCGAGAACACTGTCCAACCATCTTGTCCTCTGTCGTCCCCTTCTCCTTGTGCCCTCCATCTTTCCCAACATCAGGGTCTTTTCCAGGGAGTCTTCTCTTCTCATGAGGGGGCCAAAGTATTGGAGTCTCAGCTTCAGGATCTGTCCTTCCAGTGAGCACTCAGGGCTGATTTCCTTAAGAATGGATGCGTTTGATCTTCTTGCAGTCCATGGGACTCTCAAGAGTCTCCTCCAGCACCATAATTCAAAGGCATCAATTCTTTGGGGATCAGACTTTTTTATGGTCCACTATATTAATAGTGAAATACAATTAAGAAGAAGTATATGCTGCTGTGTGTACGTTTTATTTTGTTTTTTTATCTTATATTTTGGAAATGTACATCTAGGGTTTTTACCCCCCGTTTACATTTTTTGGAGGACCCCCAAGAGTCTATAGCTATAGCTTGTTTAGCTTTTATGTACCGTAAACCCGAGGGACGCAGGTGGCGCTGTGGGTTAAAGCCTCAGCACCTAGGACTTGCCGATCGAAAGGTCGGCGGTTCGAATCCCCGCGGCGGGGTGCGCTCCTGTTGTTCGGTCCCAGCGCCTGCCAACCTAGCAGTTCGAAAGCACCTTCGGGTGCAAGTAGATAAATAGGGACCGCTTACTAGCGGGAAGGTAAACGGTGTTCCGTGTGCTGCGCTGGCTTGCCAGAGCAGCTTTGTCACGCTGGCCACGTGACCCGGACGTGTCTGCGGACAGCACTGGCTCCCGGCCTATAGAGTGAGATGAGCGCACAACCCTAGAGTCTGGCAAGACTGGCCCGTACGGGCAGGGGTACCTTTACCTTTACCGTAAACCCGAGTCCCCCCACCCCCGTTCTATACAAGGGGCTCCGAAAGCCCCTCTTCAAGACGTCCCTTTTCCGCACCACGAACAGCAACTGCTGAGGCCGCAATGCCTGCGAGAGGCTCGGCCAGCGAGACAGAGACGAGGGGAAGCGGCTGACCGGCGCTGCTGGCGAGTAGGCCGGGCTCCCGGGGGGTTTCCCGGAGGTGGAGCCTGGCCGCGGAAGTGAAGCGGGAGCCGGAAGCTCCTGGGCCGGGCTTGGAAGGAGGCGTCTGGGGCGGCTGCTCCGGAGCCGGAGTCTCCAAGGGAGTCCTCTCGGCGGGCGTTTGCCGGGCCCCGCGTAGCCGCCGCTGCCGCCATCATGCACGACGCCTTCGAGCCGGTGCCGATTCTGGAGAAGCTGCCTCTGCAGATCGACTGCTTGGCCGCGTGGGGTGAGTGGGGCGCCGAGCTGCGGCGGGGCATCTCGGCAAAGGCGTCCCTCGCCATCCCCGCCTCCCTCTCCCTGCCGCCCGCTTGGCTTGTTTTTTTCACGCCCTCCTGCCAGCTCCCGGTCCGGTTCTCTTTCCTGGCCACGGAAGGGGGTTTGGCGCCTGTTTTGGCTGTGCGCTTGAAGCGGGAGGGAGCGGCAAAGCCCTGCCCTCTTCCCGATGAGGCAACCGCTTTAATTTTATTTTTTTGGGGTGGGGGTGGTATCTCCGCTGGGTACCTGAAGGGTCACTCGACGTTGCGGTTTTTGAAGCCTGTCAGCTGCCGGACACGTGACGGACACTGAAGTGTGGCGTGTTTTGTCAGCGTGTGAATCAGTGCTTACCTGCGACTTTGCCCTCAGCCCCTTAACACGCGTCATGGTGCGGTGGACGCGTTTTAAAAAATTGAATCTGGCGGAAGAAGCGGCTCTTGCATACCCTTCCGATAAAATCGAGGTGGAAAGATGGCTAGCTGTGTTTGGTATTCTCTTGGTTTCTGAAAAGAGTGCATTATAAGTGGGATTGAATTTCCCCAGTGCTTTTTTTCTTTTAAAAAAAAAGTGTTTAGGGCTACTCTCATTTTGACTCAAGAAAATCACCATTTTATAGTTCAAATCGGGGGAAATAAATACAGTAGATGGACAAAAAGTAGATTCACAAAATGTTTAGGGGTGTGCACCAGAAAAAAAGCACTGAACTTACCTCATATCTGTCCTGTGGGCTGCATCTTTCCCATTATTGGGTTTTGAGAGTAGTTGCCATGTTAATGCCATTTCACACGTTGCAGAAAATGATTGCAAGCCTGTTATTATTATTTTTTTAAATGCACCCTTTTTAAAGCAAATATTTATAAACAAATGTTTATCGTTTGTGAATAACTTTCAAGTATGGCTGACTTGCAGTGGAAATACGGAGATCTGGCTTTTGCAACATGTGAAGCAGTCTGATGTATATGAGATGAAGTATGATTTGTGAATTGTGACCGCTTTCAGCTATTCAACCCTAGATGTTTTTAGACTGCAACTCCCACAATCCTTTACCACTGGCAAGCTGGCCGAGGATGATGGACGTTTTAGTCCAACTACAGTGGTGCTGCAAGGTTGGAGAAGGCTAGTTTACTAACTGAGTACAGTAGTTTACTGAATGAGTGGAATATATGAACTTAATTCAGTTCTTCAGTCAAGAATATTCTCCAATTCCTATTGCAGCCTTCAAAGGCCTGTTACTTCCCCAGAGGGATACCATTAAATATCTAAACCAGTTTGTATCCTGTTATTTTTCTTTCAACCTGTAATCCTCCGCATTCCCTTGCAAGGTATATCTGGCAGCAGTTGTGTGTACTTTAAAATTGGATGTGTCTTCAGCAACCTGTAACTTTGTGCATCCAAATGATATCCATCTGAATTATTGATCTCCTTACTGAGTCAGGCCTTCTCATCTGAATTGACTGCATTTTCCAGTCAGAAATCTTGCCTGGCCATCAGGAGGCTGAGATAACTGTACTTGTTTAAATGGTATATTCTTGCAGTTCATCGTTGATTTACATTGCTCGGTATTTCACAGAATTTTAATACAGGGTAGGTAGGGAGAAAAAAAAAATCACAGGTATTTTCGGTGAGATGCAATTGATTATAATGAGTCTGTATGCTCTGGCCCAAAGTTATGCAAGCCTTTATGTACGTAGAAATATATAACTTATGGGGAGATTGAGCAGAGGAAGGTTTGTGGCATTGGGTTCACAACAAAATACGAGAAATTGGGACACTATCAAAGGTTAAGAATTTTCTACATGGGGAGCACTCTGGTGTAAGATAAAAGGTGTGAAAACTCTGTTTATTGTCATGTGTGGTGATTGCATGTCTTTTTTGGCTGTGTTTACGTGCATGTGAAGCTGTGGGAGACAGTGAAGTTGCCTTGTGTGTACATGTGATGTCGCAAGTGATAATATATATGTGCTGCTTGCACTTTTTCCTACTTGAGAGGCATTTTGTGTACAAAATTAATAATGCTGAAAATGCTCTTAGAGCAAGCACCATTTTCTGGAATTATTATTATTTTGTGTGTGTGTGTGTGTGTTTGCCAAGAGGAAAATAATTTGTGGCAATATTTTATGATACAGATGGCTATAAATGATTTGCATGTCTTTAAATATAAGTGTGTGCTTTTCATTGGCAGTACTATTTGCATAGCACCTAATTAGATAATTTTGGGCCTCAACTTATACATTACTAACATTAAGCATTAGCAAGACTTTCTTAGTACACATACCGTTAAAGGAAGAAGCTTTTTGGGCCAGATTTGGGTACGACATTTTAGTATAAAAAAATGCATGATAAAGATGAGTCTTGCTTTGTTCATCAACATTTATTATTAGCAGTTCAATTAAAAACAAGTGCATAGTAATAATGATTTATCTTATTAAGTAATCTGTTTTACAAAGATAATCTAAATATCAGTGGATATCTGGGGATGGTGATATCCAGCCAATTTTTTTATCTCTATCTTTTTATAAAATACTGCTCAGGACAAAGACCGTTGCATCTTTAGAATATAATTCCTGCAGCATAGCCCCCCTTCAGTTATGACTTTTGAGCTTTTTAACGGTAAACAGGAGTTTATTTTCTTCACCATATTCTAAGCAAGGAACTTTTAAAATGAAAGCCAGAATTTTAACAAAGGCTGTAGTTCTTACCAGGCACACTTGGTAATGATGTGTGTTTTCTGTAAAATTTCCTAATCCCCCTCCCACCACAACACGCTAAATTGATTGGTATCGGCTTTAAATAGAATTCAAAGTTGACACAGTTACTCTTTTGTACTGTATAAATAAACAGAATTTTGAAATAACACAAACGTTACTTTTTTGTACTGTATAACGTATATATATAAAAAAATAACAAAAAATGAAATGCTTGATGGGGGCGGGAATTAATGAAGGGCACTTAGGCTGCCATCTTGTACATTCTTTTCCTGGAAGAAAGCCCAGCTGAAGTTAGAGGGACTTGTATCTGAGTAAAAATGCATGCGATTGCTCTGTAAATTTTGTTTAAATGTTACATTTAAACAAGTTTAAAGCTTTACTTGCAAATACTGTTATTGGAATGCTTATATAAATACATCTAGAAATAGTATGCATTTCTCTTACATTGTTCATACTTTAAGGGGAAAATTTAAGGTTTTAAAAACCGTTGACATGTTAATTTTAGCGTTTCCAAAGAACTGTGTGGAGAAGTTTCCATTCATATGTTTATTCATTAGAACTTCCCAGTATGAGATGTAAGGGTTACATAAATTATGCATAGATGGAAGAAATGTGATCTTACTGCAATTTATAAAATGTTTGTTTTTATTGCAGAGGAATGGCTCCTCGTTGGGACAAAACAAGGCCACCTCCTTCTTTACAGAATTCGAAAGGAAACTGGTGGGTGTGGAAAAAAATTAGCCAAGTTTCTGTAAGCTCTTGGAGCATGTGCAATGAAGCATGTTTGTTTAACTGTATTTTAGGGTGGGTTTACACGGTTTTCTGTGCTGTGTTTGGTGGCGATGAGAGTGTGTGCAGGAGCCTGATACTCACATGAGAACCACACTGTATAAAGCTTAAATACTAGAGACTGCACTGATTGCCCCTAAATGTCATAGGGTCCCTGCAGCATTTCTAGTTTCCCTTTCTGTGGGAACTTCAATAGACCCAGTTCTTAAAAACATGTGTAACTAATGGCATAACTTTGAAAGCTGAAGTAGGTCAGCAGTTGGCTTGAAGATAACATTCACTGTGTATAGGCTTGATTGTAGGCTTGATTTGCACAATCTGATAGCAGTGAAGGCCAAACTTGCTGTGAAGATAATCACACAACTGACAATTCCATCACTGCTTTTTATTTAGCTAAAAACAGGCGAGGGAGATGACTGATTTCCACTTCTTCTGCCACATACCTTCTGCCACTGAATAGATCAGGTTGCAAGTTACAGCACAATTTAATAAATATTTACATTTAGTACATCCCAGGTCATCTGTGTACCTCTTGTCTTTTGGGTGGTTTATGGGGCTTTTGCTGGAGGTGGACTCTTCTTCCTGGTCATCTGCCATGTATTGAGTTGAGATTCCTACATTACTGAGGGTTGAACTAGATGACCCTCAGGGCCCCTTCTAACTCTACAATTCTGTGATTCTGTTTTTCACTGTATTTCAGGACAAAGTGTAGGATTTAAGGGAGCATAAAGCTCAGATAGAGCTGTTGTATACAAAACCCAACCTATATAACCTATGGTATGATTTAGAATGGAAAAGCCAAAACAAAACCCTACAGCACCTACCGTATTTTTCCCTCTATAACACACAGATTTTTTCTCCTAAAAAGGAAGGGGAAATGTCTGTGCGTGTTATAGAGCGAATGTGTGGTCCCTGGAGCCAAAAAATCAAGCAAAAGTCAAATCTCGAGTCACGGAGAAGGGAAACCTGAAAAGAGGAAGTGGTTGCTTTCCTGCATTCTGCCTCAGGGTCTTACTGCCCACCCGTCTCTGTTTCGTTGCTGTGTTTGCTGAAACGGAACAAAGAGCAGGGAAAGCCCCTCCCCTCCAGGCAAGCAGAGTGTCGTTCTTTCTAATTCCTCTCTGTGCTCCGTTGCTGCTGGGGGAGAGGGAGAGAGAGTGGGGGAGGGAGAGGGGGGAGGGTGAGGGAGAGAGGGGGGGATGGAGAGAGGGGGGAGGAGGGAGGGAGGGAGGGAGGGAGAGAGAGAGAGAGGGAGAGAGAGAGAGAGAGAGAGAGAGAGAGAGAGAGAGAGAGAGAGATGGCTGGCTTGGGGGGGAACTTTTGCCTTTCTTTCCTCCCACCCTTAGCCAGCTGCTTCTCTGCACACCCCTCTCATGTCCCTTCTTTGTTTTTCCTTCGCTCCCCACTTAAAATGTGGTTACAAAGCATAGATCAACATGGATCCTCAGGATCTTTGCATTGGGTCACCCCAAATTCTCCATCAGATCACATAGCATGTCCATGGCTACAGCCTGCCCCCCCCCAAATCACGCACCCACTGTTGCCTGGGGCTGCAATGGTGCAAAAACGTGGTTACAAAGCATGGGTCCATATGGATCCTCAGGATCTTTGCATTGGGTCAGCCCAAATTCACCATCAGAGCACATAGCATGTCCATAGCTACAGCCTGCACCAAAAAAAGCACGCACCCACTGTTGCCTGGGGCTGCAATGGTGCAAAAACATGGTTACAAAGCATGGATCCACAGGGATTCTCAGGATTTTTGCATTGGGTCACCCCAAATTCACCATCAGATCACATAGCATGTCCATGGCTACAGCCTGCACCAAAAAAAGCACGCACCCACTGTTGCCTGGGGCTGCAATGGTGCAAAAATGTGGTTACAAAGCATGGATCCACAGGGATTCTCAGGATCTTTGCATTGGGTCACCCCAAATTCACCATCAGATCACATAGCATGTCCATGGCTACAGCCTACACCCAAAAAATCACGCACCCACTGTTGCCTGGGGCTGCAATGGTGCAAAAACGTGGTTACAAAGCATGGATCCACAGGAATTCTCAGGATTTTTGCATTGGGTCACCCCAAATTCACCATCAGATCACATGTCTGTGGCCACAGCATGAAGCACAAAAATGATACATCCACTGTTTCATTCAGAATGTTTTTTCCCTTGTTTTCCTCCTCTAAAAACGATGTGCGTGTTATGGTCAGGTGCGTGTTATAGAGCGAAAAATACGGTACATTTTGGCTCACTGGTGCATTAGCAGCAGTCCTTTTCTCAATTGTTGTCCCGTGTTGTCCTAAGTCTGGATAGACTGAATGCCAATTCTTACAACCTCTTTTGAAGTGGAAGAATTGCTTCAGAGTAACCTTCCTTCCACAGTTTTCAGTGATGATGGGGTTTTGTGAGAGCATCCCCACAATACATTTCCCAGTATTGTACTGGAAAATCACACAGTTGCACGAGCAGTCTAAATTTACAGGGTTGTATCAAAGGCTGCCCCTGTTCTGGCAGAAGTGCTTCTATTAGCACAAGGCAAGGCACCCCATTTCCGCCAACATGCCCTGCTATTTGCAGCCTTCTGTGCCATATCCCATATAATTCCAGAGGATCCCCGGCCTTCAGGAGTGGCATTTAAGGGACATGGAATGCTGCATTGGGTTGAAGGGACTGGTGGACATCAAGCCAGCCTCTAAGCTCAAAGCAAACATTGCATTCAAGCTCCATTCTCTGCATGTTGACAGTGGATAGGAACATAGGAATCTGCCTTGTAGAGTTAGACCATTGCTCCATCTAGCTCAGAGTATTATATACTCTGACTGGCAGCAGCTCTCCAGACCTTCAGACGGGGGATGAGAAGATACAAAGAAGGGAAAGGCAAGGGCAGACAACTGAGGAGATGAATGCAAGAAATGAGGATAACAGGGAATGATGGCAAGCAAAGGCAATTATGTGCACTTAGGCTTCATTTTGGTTAAAGGTGTTACTAATGAATGCAAGTAATGGCGGGGTGGCTCAATGGAAATGAATTGGGAGTTGACATTTTAACCTGTTCCTCAGTAAAGCTATGAAAACAGGGGAAGTGAGCCTGGGGTGCTGCTTTTTCCTGCTCTGGGCAACACCAGTACTATCTTAGAGAGGCCATTTTTCTAGCTTTGCAGAAAAAGACATGATTCTTTTAAGAAAACTGAATTTATTCTCGAACCACCTTAGCCAGTCTGTTCCAGTCAAATCATGAGAGTTTTCAGTTGCTCTTGTCTCACTTGGTAAATTTCTCCCCCTTTTTGCATCAACGTCAGGAGAGGTTACGACATCAGAAAGTGGCTGTAAGTTTGTATCCATAAACCTTTAAACCCTTGTGGTGAAGTGTTTTTATTCTTTGTCCCTCTTGCTATACTCCCTAGGGATTTTATTTGCTAGTGGCTGATGCAGTGATAAAGGGTGCTGGGGGCTTGCCTTTTCCTAAACTAGATTTTTGAAGTCTTTCGTTAAATCCCTTTCGTCCATGAGATGACAATGCCCAGTTTACTGGTGGGGTAACTGGGTATGCTGTAATGTATAATTGCTCATTTTTATTTTTATTTTGCAAACTTCAGGTGGACATGTGAGACTTGTATCTCCTCTAAACTGATAGCAGAACTTTGTGGGATATTTTGCCTTAGCTGTTGAAATACGTGTTGATGAAAAGTGTCCATAGTCTAAAAGAATCCCTTTGCTGTCTGGTAGGTTGCAACAGATTTGAAGTGACATTAGAGAAGTCAAACAAGAACTTCTCCAAGAAGATTCAGCAGGTACATGGGATATCTGTGGACCAACCTAAAATCATAAGAGGCATTTGACTGAAGTCAAGACTTTGTTTTACTGGGGTGGGGTGGGGTGAGATGGAAGTTGTTGTGCCACTGATCTTGTCTTCTCTTACAATATTGGCATTTGCTGCAGCAATCCTAATGTGTGTAGCTGCCATAAGTCTTGTAGAGTTCCACTAGCTTTGATCCCATGTAAATGTGTTTGGGGTTACTATAATAAAATCGGAGACACTACTTCAAAGACATTTGGGAAATTGCAGTACATGCCTCTTGGCATAACAGCACCAATGCAGAATGGAAGTTGCTGCAGCCTTGTGCTTTCAAGTGACTAGCTTTTTCTGAGTAGCTTGTTATATTTATATCCTGCCGTGCAGCCAAGATAGGGTCCCAGAGCAGCTTACAAAATGCACAGAAAGCTACAACTAGAATAGGGGATATGGGGAGGTATGCCCATATCTTCTGGTCTCCTGCACTTGATGACATAAGCCTGGTTTGCACATATAAGACTAAGCCGTGGAGTTTTTAGCCAAATGTGGCTTGTTTGAAGGTTTGAAACCAGCCCAGCAAACTATTTGTTGTTGGTTTATCAACCATGGCTTATACTAACTATATTTTGGCCCTATATCCAAAACTAATGGCCTTGCTTAGCTATGGTTTGTTTGGCTACACATTTCAAGTACCCAAAACAGAGGCATGGGGCTAGGGGAGTAGGGGAGGGGAATCAAGCATTTGAGAAGCAAGCCATGGCTGCTTTCCTCATATGGAAGTCAATTTATGGTTTTTTAAAACAAACAAACAAACAAACAAACAAACAAACAAACAAACAAACAAACACAGCTTAGTTTTATGTGAAGACATAGCCATTATCAATATTCCTTTCAGGAAAAGGGAGCAGAAGGGCTCGGGCTGGTTAATGGTAAAGATGTCAACCCAAATAAGCAGCTCCTTTGTTAAGCTACAAAGTCTGTTAATTAACATTTAATTAAAAACCTTGCATAATAAGCTAGAATATTTTGAGGGAGCGAAACAGCCTATTTTGAGTGACTGTTCTTATAAAAGCTTACTGTGTTGGTGCTCATTCCTTTTTCCGGCCTGCTGAATAATAAACAGCACTGGTGTGATTTTCTTTTGGGGTTTTCATTCCTATTTGCATATGCTTTGTGGAACTCAATCCTTTGTTGCTGGCTGGAATCTTAAGAATTATGATTGGCTTATAATGCCTTAATAGCAGCATTTGGATATAGCACTGAACCATAGTTCTCCTCTCCAAGTAAAGGCACTATTATTTAATATCTATACAATGGTATATGTGCTCAGCAAAATTGTTGTGCCTATTAAACTATAAATATTTTTTTATATAGTTCAAGAAATTTCTTGGGAGTTCATGTTGAAATAGTATTTATTGCCTGTAATGGAAGCTGTTAATGTCACCAGAAATGTCATGACTGTTGCTGCAAGGTTACTCTGCTAGAGGTTGATAGCTTGCATATAAATTTATTTTAATTTGAGCCGCTTTCTATTAAGTAAGATTCATTTCTAGCAAAGGTTTGCCTGCAACTTATTTACAACATTTTTTGTATTATTATTTTTGTAGATCCATGTTGTGTCCCAGTTCAAAATTTTGGTCAGTTTATTAGGTAAGTGAATTCACAGCATTATGTTTTGAGACAGAGTAATTGAAGCTGCAATCTTATGCATCTCTTACTTCAAAGTAAGCCCCATTAAACTCAATAGGACTTACTTATGGGTATGCATAGGATACACATGCATAGGATTGTGTTATTATTCATCTGAGCATGATTATCCTTGATCTCCTTCCTTTATGTTGCAAGTCTTTCTTTTAAGACCCTTGTGTCTTTTCTCCCACATACATGAAATGTTTTTCTCTGCATTCTGACATAGAGAAGATTGCATTAGCTTACTTTATATCTATTTGCCACTCACCTATTTTTAAAACAAGTTAAGTCTTGTCTCCTGCTGATAAGATTTGTTGAATTTGTACCGTATAATTCTGTGAATACTGCAGACATGCATCAATGAAGTCTTTGGCAATGCAATGTACCTTAGAATCGGCAAGACATCTGAGAGATGTTTGCAGAATTGTGTCCAAACGCTTATTAACCCATTTCTCTGTTTTCAAATTTGAAATAGTTATGAGGGCATGTGGAATTACAATAATGTTCCTGTCTTGTTCCAAACAGAAAACAACATTTACGTTCATGACCTGCTGACATTTCAGCAGATCACAACAGTTTCCAAGGCAAAGGGTGCAACTCTCTTCACCTGTGACCTGAAGGCAAGTATAAGAAGATGGCATGCCTTATCCAATCTTGAAAAGGGGATTGACTGTGAGACTTTGGTATGTGAAGTCAAAAATGAACAGAATATTGTCCTCAATAAAGGTTGGTTTCATGAGAGGAAAGTTCTATAGTTTTTTAATACCAAGAGCACATGAATGTACTTGATAAAGTGCCTTCCACACTAATACATAGAGAACTATTTTTTTCACAGCACTCTGACACAGGTGAAGAGGTCTTGAGGATGTGTGTGGCAGTGAAAAAGAAGCTCCAGCTGTATTACTGGAAGGACAGAGAGTTCTATGAGCTGCAGGTTTGTTTAGTCGTAGTCGTAATAATAATAATAATAATAATTAATAATAATTTATTATTTGTACCCCGCCCATCTGGCTGGGTTTCCCAAGCCACTCTGGGTGGCTTCCAACAAAAATTAAAAATAATAATACTTGTTTAGTACTTGTTCTTAAGATGTTTTTATTGTTTTATTACTTGTTTGCCAGCCTTGGCTCCTTTAAGAGGAATGTAATACATTTTAGTACTTGGGCACCTGAATGCAAGCCTTCAGTCTTTCTGGTATTAAAGGCCTCCTCACCTTTGGTTAATTCAGATGTACCACTTTTTTCTTCATGGAAAAGATGGCAGCTATCTAGTGCTTTGTTCATGGATCTTCGCTGCGAAATTCATATGGATTTTGCTTTCCCTCAAAACATATTAAAGGTGGATGGGAAGGGAGAGAGTATGTTGGCCTTGGCCTTGGATGAGAAGGTATAGGAAGGGATTTGAAGTTGTTTGTGTTTTTGTTTAGAGAATAGATTTCAAATGCTACCATATTTCGTTTCCGTTAAAGCAGCTTGCTTTGCTGGTAGATAATTGAGATGGCAATACAGACAAGCAAGGGATATTGCTATGCAGATATGTATAAAACAGTTTTAAAACTGTATAAAAACAGTTACCAGAGTAACTAGACCTTTTCTTTTCTCCAGGGAGACTTCAGTGTGCCAGATGTACCCAAGTCAATGGCGTGGTGTGAAGATTCAATCTGTGTGGGTTTCAAGAGGGACTATTATCTAATAAGGGTAAGAGAGAGTTTAGAATAAGTCAGAATAATAAAGGTTGATTTTCTTCGGATTCAGTGAAGATGGGAATAGACTGTGACTACAGTATGAACTACTTGTGTATAATTAAGGCTGCAATTCTATGCAGACTTTGGGAGCAAGTCCCATTGAACCTGATGAGAGTTAATTCCAAGTGAACATGCGTAGGATTGCTCTGTAAGGCCATATTTACACCCTATGTTTAACATTCTGTGATACCACTAAATCAAGCCACGGCTTTGCCAAAAGAATTCTGGAAGCTGTAGTTTGTTAAGGGTACCGAAAGTTGTTAAGAGACCCTTTCTCTCACAGAGCTACAATTCCCAGAGTTCTCAGGGAAGAGGGATTGATGGTTAAACCTCTCTGGGAATTGTAGCTTGAGGAAGGAAACAGGGGTTGACTAACTCTTTACAAAGACTACAGCTCCCAGGATTCTTTGGGGGAAGCCATGACTGTTTAAAGTGGTATCACTGTGTGAATGTGGTAGCCTCAATGGAAGTTAGTTATGTTTGGGAGTTCTCAAAGGCATATATTGGTACTGGATCTGCAGGGTTTTTTAAGTGAAGTAATCTTGGTGGATGGGCTCCTGAAAGGAGAGACTATTTTCCTTCCTCTAATGATAAAAATCAGTCTAGTGTAGCTATTCTGTATGGATTGACTGGCTTTGATTATTCCTTTTGTAGGTGGATGGTAAAGGTTCCATCAAAGAACTCTTCCCCACAGGAAAGCAGCTTGAGCCACTGGTGGCCCCTTTGGCAGATGGGAAAGTTGCTGTAGGCCAGGACGATCTTACTGTTGTCTTAAATGAAGAAGGAACTTGTACACAGAAATGTGCCTTGAACTGGACAGATATCCCAATAGCCATGGGTGAGAACTAGATCTTCGTATAATAATAATAATAATAATAATAATAATAATAATAATAATAATAATAATAATAATAATATAATTTATTTCTACCCCACCCATCTGGCTAGGTTTTCCCAGCCACTCTGGGAGGCTTTCAACAAAACATTAAAAACAGAATAAAACTTCAAACATTAAAAATGTCCCTAAACAGGGCTGCCTTCAGATGTCTTCTAAAAGTCAGATAGTTGTTTCTTTCCTTGACATCCGATGGGAGGGCGTTCCACAGGCGCCACTACTGAGAAGGCCCTCTGCCTGGTTCCCTGTAACCTCACTTCTCACAGTGAAGGAACTTGCAGAAGGCCTTCAGCGCTGGACCTCAGTGTCTGGGCTGAATGTTGGGATGGAGACGCTCCTTCAGGTATACTGGGCCGAGGCCGTTGTAAGTCAGTGACCGCTGCCTTTTTCCTTAGCAGCCTCCTCTGAAACAAATTACCTTGTTCTGGCCTCAACCCATGTTAGACTGCTGCCCATATTAGCTAAATTCGTGCCTAATCCACATTTTCACGTAAATCAATATTGAAGGTTGTTAACTTGACCAGCAAAGGGCTTGTAAATGCAAATGATTTGATACTTTGAAGGAAGAGGAATGGAAGGTTGAATCTAAGGTGAAAAGGCAGAGAACAAGGTCACTGGGAGGCTTTTCTCCTGAGGTGGAGAATTGAACCAAAAAGGATTGTTACTATTATTTATTGTTATTAATTTATGAATCTTCTTTTACATATGTCTCAAGGTGATTTACAGACTTACAATAAAAACAGCTAAAATGGTTTTAACAGTACAACCCTCCCCCCCACCAGAAGATAGGTTTTAAAACAATACAAAAGGAATACCTAAGGTTATTATTATTCCTTAATTTATGGTAGGATTTTCCTATGCAGGATATCCAATCAGTGCAGGGTAGTTGATGCTAAGACTAATCAATTTCTTACAGATAAAGGGAACCTTGTGGGACGCAGGTGGCGCTGTGGGTTAAACCACAGAGCCTAGGACCTGCCGATCAGAAGGTCGGCGGTTCGAATCCCCGTGACGGGGTGAGCTCCCGTTGCTCGGTCCCTACTCCTGCCAACCTAGCAGTTCGAAAGCACGTCAAAGTGCAAGTAGATAAATAGGTACCGCTCCGGTGGGAAGGTAAACGGTGTTTCCATGCGCTGCTCTGGGTCGCCAGAAGCGGCTTAGTCATGCTGGCCACATGACCCGGAAGCTGTACGCTGGCTGCCTTGGCCAATAAAGCGAGATGAGTGCGCAACCCCAGATTTGGTCACGACTGGACCTAATGGTCAGGGGTCCCTTTACCTTTACTCAGTGGCGTAGCGTGGGTTGTCAGCACCCGGGGCAAGGCAAGTAATTTGCGCCCCCTAACCCGTGGATTTGCGCCCCCTAACCCGTGGATTTGCGCCCCCTAACCTGTGGATTTGCCCTAACCCCAGATGTTGCGCCTGGTGCGGCCGCCCCCCCCTGCACCCCCACGCTACGCCACTGCCTTTACTTAAAGGGAACATTAAGAACAGTTCCGAATACAAGCACTAGGGGGCAACGTAACAAAGGGCACAGTGCCCAGTTGGAGCAGAACAAGGATGCACAGGCAGAATGAAAGAGTGACTTATACTTGAAATGAAGTTTGGTCTCTTGGTTATGCCTTCTTTTCAGTTTCTTTGCCTCTCTTTCCCTGCTGTTAAAATGGACCAATTTTTAAAAAGCCTGAAAAGCACGAAAGTATAAAGCATTCTAATGCATAAAATGCAATGGATTCACTGTTTCCGAATGTAAATTTGGTGAACGCTATTGTAGAACCAAATGCTGTTGCTGACTGTTCCATTTCCAAAACAGAACATCAACCGCCGTACATTGTTGCAGTACTGCCAAGATATGTAGAGATTCGTACTTTTGAGCCCCGACTCCTCGTGCAGAGTATTGAGCTCCAGAGACCACGCTTCATTACTTCCGGAGGGTATGGAAGTTTCAAGTTTTTTTCTCCCATCTTAACTTTATAGATTCTAATCTTGTGCTTATGCTTCTACTGAATTATTAATTTTTACATATTTATGAATTAAAGGGGAGGGGGGAAAGGCCTTTCATTTTATTATGATCATGTTGATAACCCAACTTCTTTCCTTTTTTTTCTTTTTAGTACAAATATTGTGTATGTGGCCAGCAATCATTTTGTTTGGCGCCTCATTCCAGTTTCCATTGCAACCCAGATCCAGCAGCTTCTTCAAGATAAGCAATTTGAACTGGCTCTGCAATTGGCAGTAAGTGGCAGGATGGGAGCATTTTAAATCTCTATTGATTGATAACTTCTGTAAGCTACTACCTAGTAAAAGCGGCATCTAATACACAGCCTAAATCCCCTGTTATTTGAGTGTCTTGGCATTAAACAAGTCCAGAATTTCGCATTCATCTGGGTCTGATCAGTGTCTGGGGATGGGTGAGTGTTTGGGAACCATGTATACATGACTTGCTACATGATGTAAGAAAAGTAATAATAAATGTGCAAGATATGTGCTTCTAGTATGTGTATTTATTTACAGTCCATGCCTCAAATTCCCTTGCAGTCCTGTTTAGTATAAGCCACTTTTGTGAAAAAGAAACCTGCACTGGGAACATGTGACTTGCCCAAGGCAACTCTGTGACCTTTAAGTTTTTCAGAAATTAGCATAAATATTTGGTAGAGCAATCAGTTGGTTATCTTTTCTTTCAAGATGATGCTATGCATTCCCTTTTCCCCAGATTTAGTGCTATGAAGTTTTTAACATGCGGTTTGTTTAGTTTAATATTGCATAAATATTTGTAACAGTTATACTGAGAATGAAAACCTGTCTTGCGGTGAAACAACTGCAGGATAAAAGAGTGGGGAAAGACTTCAATTATAACTTTTACTGGGTCAGCTGCTTATGAAGATGGGAAGGTTTTGTGTTTCTGCTGAACTCTGAAGAATTTTGTACAGTTCAGTACTTTCTTCCTAGAAGCATACTTGACCTGATAACAGGCATTGTCTGAATTATGATGTTCTCTGTCTGTCAGAAACTGACAGATATTTCTGTCAACACACAGTGCTATTGATTGCATATACTTGGATTAAACAGCAGTTACTAACTGGAGGTTTTATCAACAAGCCCATGTTTCCTCCATGTAGTTTATGAATAACGGTGACTCTTTGTTGCGAGTGCCAAGACTTCTCTTTTCAACTGAAACGATATTTTTGGATCGCAAAAATATTGTGGGGTCAAAAATACATGATGTGAGCAGTTTACATTGATGCCTGGGTGCAAGAACAAATTAAAATTCTCAAGCATTAGTTGGTATTTCTGACTCGTGTGCATGAGTGAAACAGGATACATGCGATTCAGACTTGAGCTGCTCTTGTTACTGTATAAACATAGATAGAAACCTTGTTTCTCCTACTGAAGCACATTCCTCTTTTTTTAGTACTTTTTTACTATTTCTGAGCAATTTGCTTAAAACTGTGTGCTCATTTCAAGAGGCTCACAGCCTTGACACTTATGTATTTTCTTTTAAATACTGGAACTATCTTACACTGTTTAAAGAGTAACACTTCTTAAATCTTTTGCCTATTTTTGCACTTGTTAGGATATGAAGGATGACTCTGATACTGAAAAGCGACAACAAATCCATCATATTAAGAATCTGTATGCCTTCAACCTTTTCTGCCAAAAACGCTTTGATGAATCCATGCAAGTCTTTGCCAAGCTTGGGACAGGTAAGTTAGTTGTGTAGCCTGGACTTAATAGACAGATAGGTATGGGAGATTGCTGTGACCTCTAAAGTCTTCAAAGCAGAATGGAAGCAGAATGATATCGCACTAGGTGGAATCCTAATGTCCACTGGAGAATGACCTCTCCTAAAACAGTTCATGTTGACCTCAAGATCATAACAACTTAAATGACATCTACTTAATGGCAAATTCACATGGCATTGAGCTGTGGTCACTGGTCACACTGGAGGAAAGCAACCTATGGCTAGATATCAGGAAATGTGTCCTAAAGTACCCATGTGAAAGGCCACTTGAAATACTTATGCATGGCAAGTGTGAGGCTTCTGTTGTGTGAGACATCCCTATAGCTCTGGTCCGTTGTATTCTTTCAATCCATGTAGTAATAAACTCTCAAATCTTTATCTCTACCACTCTCAATGGAGCTACCATGGAAACATTTACATGGAAACATTTACTGTCGTCTGTGACAGCTGGCCATAAGAACAGTTGGCCAAGGGACCAGTTTGTTGATGGAAGCTGTGGAAATGTGAAATTTCCTGCCTTCCAACTTCCAGTCTGAGATCCTTGATATTGTTTATGGTAACTTATAACTGGAAACTTGGTAGTATTGAGTTTGAAAACGGAATACACTTTGAAGTATAGTTTGGATTTTTTGTGACTTAACTACAGTCATATATTTTGTTTAGATCCTACCCATGTCATGGGTCTCTATCCTGAACTGTTGCCCAGTGATTACAAGAAACAGCTCCAGTATCCCAACCCTGTTCCAGTTCTGTCTCCAGCAGAGCTGGAGAAAGCACACTTGGCACTGATAGACTACCTAACACAGGTAAGTGTTTAGCAGCTCCTTGAGCATCCTGTTTTGGGTAGTCGATGGTCATGTGACTGTTTTGACATTGCAGGACCTCCTGAAATTATTTTTCATGTGTTTTGGGCTTAGCAGCTATGGCCTCACCTAACATGTTAAACGGAGGGTGTGAAGCACGATCTCTTGTACATATCAGAGCAGTCTCATGAAAAGCTTTCATGCTTTGAAAAGTCACATCGTCATGGGGTGGGTGGGATTCATTATCATACGCTGCATCAGCTCTTTCTTTGCTGTTCATATAGCACTGTCAACATACACAGCATACACAGTACTGGACAGAGTAACAAAGACATGAAAGACATCTCCTTCTGCCCAGTGAGCTTACAGTCCAAATGTTGACCATGTGCAGAGAAAAGGGGGAGGGGCTTCAAGGTTAACAGAATATTAGAAAAAGGAGAAGAATGGGAAAAGCCAGTACAACAAAAACTAACAAGCAAATGCAGTTTGTCTGAACCCATGTGGATAAAAAGGTTGCAGTCGCATGCAGTTTTTCTCTGAGGTAATGTGGGTGAGGTGTGGCATGACTTCACTTCTTTTGACTCTTAATTTCTGCAGAAAAGAAGTCAGTTAGTGAAAAAGCTGAATGACTCAGACCATCAGTCCAGCACTTCTCCCCTCATGGAGGGGACTCCCACCATCAAATCAAAGAAGAAGTTGCTGCAGATCATTGATACCACTCTGTTGAAATGCTACCTCCATGTGAGTTCTCTGCATTTTCTGAAATACACGTGTCTTCCTCAAACCAGGCATTTAGGGTGTTGGTGTTGAAAACTCAGGACTAATAGTGGCAAGGATTTAGGTTGAGTTTAAGTCCCTCTTTAAGCTTAAAATACTAAAGGTGAAAACAGACACAACACCTTGGGGCACCTACACTTATCTCAGATCTTTCCTGGGTGCAATCTAAGCTGCGGTCAGTATCTTCTTTGAAACTCTTCACAGCTGAAATATATCCTGCTTGCACCAAGATTTTTAGAGGACATGAATATTCAGAGGAGAAATTAAATATATGATGGGTTTGTTTTGGTCATACTGAATCTTAGTAACTGTCATTTGGTCTCTGTTGTTTGCCAAAATGGTAGATTGCTCTTAATACGGGAATCTCTTACTAAACAAGAAAAGGGGCCAGTGGAATTGGTTGTCTGGTTGTTTGAGATACAAATCTGAATATGAAGGAAAGTGCCTGCATGATATTTTTTAGGAGGAGAGTAAATACCCTGGAATATTATTGTTTTCCCTTGCTTAATTTTTTTAAAATAAAAAAATGGAATAGAAAGACTAACAAACTAGCTCTTTGCTAGTAAAAGCACATAAGTACATAGCCCTACTACATGTGAAGACTTGTTTTTAAATAAGTACTTAGATTTGTAATAATTATCTTCCTTTTCCTGGTTCTAAATGCATGCCTCTTTTGGTTCATAGTAAACTGTTTCTGATTCCCTCAAATTGCTCCTCCTTACTGACAGACCAATGTGGCCCTAGTGGCACCACTGTTGCGACTGGAGAACAATCACTGCCACATAGAGGAAAGTGAGCATGTGCTCAAGAAAGCTCACAAATACAGCGAGCTGATCATACTGTATGAGAAGAAAGGTCTGCATGAGAAAGGTAAGTTTTGTGGGGTGGGAATCAATTGGTGTGTAAGATAGACCTTGTAAATCTATCTGGCTTAGATCTATCCTGGCTAAAAGGTGCCCAAAAGTATTATTTAAGGACCTCTGCCATTTGGGTCACTTCAAAAAATGTAGCTGCTATATTGTTTGGGGCACGTTTTCCTAATGCCCCTTAGATGTGCTTTTATTTAGGTCAGTGATAGTATGTAGCAGGTTGGTCCTATGCATTTATGGTCTCTCAGTTGTGGGGAGACACAGGGAGGGGCACCAGCATTTGAAGGGATGGAACTGACAAGTAGGTTGCTAACACCAACTTTCAGGATTTGAATATATTATCATTGTTTACATTTGTTTGTTGCCTTTTACAAAAAAAAGTGAGTCTCATAGTGACTTAAGATAAAACACAACTGATAAAAACAGTGGAATCCAGGAAGGTAAAACAACAGATAATACAAAATATCTAAAATGCCCACCCAATAACATAATGTAAGTCCTACCCACCCCACTAAAAGATGAACTCCATCATAGAAGCCATAGTTATCAAAGGCCTGGGTGGATAAAAATAGATAATGATGGCGTGAGGAGTGCTTTATAGTATAAAGATATACAGAGCTGTTATTTGAAGCCAGGGAGGGATGGGGGTGGGCAGCTGCAGGGTTGAGGGGGGGACCCTTTAGTTTGCAATCTCAACAGACCTTTTGTATTACACTATTTTAACTTTAATTGCAACTTTACAATATCAAAAGGATACTCCTGCTGCTGTGAATTTTATCTTTTTCTTTTTCTGTTCATGTTTCTCTGTCAATTAACTCTTACTGGATAGCCATTCTACTGCTGCTGTTACACTCTTCTGTTAGGGAACTGGTTTTAGGGCATTTTGTTTCTTAATACTTCCATATCCAAGGCAGAACAGCATAGGGAATGGCAGACAAATAAATTCCCAGAGGCAGGGGGAAAAGAAAGAGGAAGCATTCAAGAAGCTGTCATAGTAGCATATGCTGCATTACAGACATGTGGATGTTAAAAATAGAATTCAAAGTACTGTCTTGACCTTTTGCTCAAGAGTGAACAGACTCCTGGCCTGTTGGATCTAGTTTGTCCAGCAACCAGATTTTGGTGCAAACCACATACAGATAGAATTAAAGAATAGATTCCATTCTGAGCCTGAAAACTTGTTTTCAGTGCTGGAATTGAGGTGAACTTGCTGTCTTTTCAAACAAAAGTCCAATACTACTTAGTTTTCTTCATTTCAGCAGTCTAATTTAGGTGGGGAAAGTCATTTTGCTGCTGCTGTAAACAATCGGGACTCAGAAAGTCTTGCCACATGACTGCAGAGCACCCAGAGATTTACCAGTAGATCCCAATCTACCTTCATGCTCCTCTGCACCAAACAATATTGTATGTGTTTATGTAAGGGAAGACTGCTTCTGGTTTGTCATGGCACGAAACACACAGTTCTTCGTATTAACTGAAGGGCCTTGGTCATGGGTAACTAAAGGAAAATCCCAATAGGTCTTTCTTCTGTTTTTCTGCAGCTTTGCAGGTGCTAGTGGATCAGTCAAAGAAAGCTAACTCCCCCTTAAAGGGCCATGAGAGGACCGTGCAGTATTTGCAACACTTGGGTGAGTGCAGCTGAATATACCTTCTGTTTTCACATCTTGTCCTACCTTTCCATGGAACAAATACAGTAGATTGTGGTGGCTCACAAAAGACAAATGAGAACAACCTACCCCACACTCCAAAATAATTCACAGAATTATTTATGAATCAGTTTCATAAATTTGGTTGACCATACAGTAAAAATATGAAAACCTGTGGACATCAGTCAACTCAGCCCAAAATTTTAAGTGAAGCGGGTTCTCTTGATCTCCCAGAGATGGAGCTTAAGCCTGATAGGCTTCTTTGGGATCAGCATTAGAAATTATGGTGGCATTAACAGTCATGTCCTAATATTCAGAGAAAGGCATCCCAGCAGGGTAATTTTTCCCTAAAAGGGACTCAAGGCAGCTTGTAAAAAGTGCCTTAAAAAAAAAAACTTTTTTAAAGTGATGGATCTAGTTGTCATTTACACCTTACTCTATAGCTTGCACTCTAGTTCAATTCCATTTTGCTTTGTTTCTTATTCTAGGCACAGACAACTTGAACTTAATATTCTCCTATTCTGTTTGGGTACTTAGAGACTTTCCTGAAGATGGATTGAAAGTAAGCACATAGTAATATAGTAAAGCAAATAATATTAGGCAGATCCTTCTAATATTTCGCTCGCTTAGTTCACACTCATAAGGCTATCATAATTGTAAATAAAGGGCTGCTTTAAGTGTTCTGGGTCCTTATAAAGACCCTTATAAATTGCTCTAAATAGTAGCTTTTCCTCTGTGTCTGTATACGGCCTCTCTCACATAGATTTGTAAATACTGAGCATTCTACCTCATGTGTCCAAAAAGAAAGCTGCTGCATATACCATATTTACTCAAGTCTAATGCATCATCAAATCTAATGCGCACCTTAATTTTCATAATTTGGCCAAAAAAGGTGAGTGTTAGATTAAATATGGTAATATCTACCATAACATGTTGACAGAAGCCACAGTTACAAGTTAGCAATAACTCAGATTATCTATTTGTATGCAGCAGCTTTGCAGTACTTGAAAAATGCATCTTCCTTACTTTATTGAAAGCTTATCTTGCTTATCCTTACTTACCAGTAATGTCTAGAGTCGACTAATGAAAGCAAAAAGAAGCTGTGAAGTACATCTAGGGTACATCAAGCCCACAATAGCTTTTTGAACCCAGTCACTGAAAGACAGGATGAAGTTGGTAGCTCTGAGTGAGGTTTCATCAAAGCTTGAGTTGCATCAGTTCTCGTCGTTTGGTTTTAGAAGACAATAATTGCCTGTTGCTGTGCTGAATGTGGCCTGGTTTGCACAACCTGGTAAACCAAATTATGACTTACCAAGGCCGCAAGCAGTTCTAGAGAAGAACTTCCAGTCAAGAACAAACCTTGACTACAGCTTGTGGTTGTTGGTGTAAAGCAGAGTTCCGTGCCCAGCGGAAGGATGAGGAGTACGTACTACATACTCTATATTGCTTTATTTACAGTTCAAAGCAGGTATATTACAGAAAGACATCTTGCCTCTGCAGAAGCAGAGAATGCATCCTCTCTCCTCGACAGCTTGGAGAGAATCACCCAGTGAAAAACAGGAAACCAGTGTACGTCACATCCAGTCTCCCTTTCCCGTGAGAAACTCCAACAGTACAGACTGTGGAATGTAAACACCTGTCTCGTGACAAGCCCTTTCGCTGCACAGTGAAGGAAAGCAGAAACCAACATCCTCCCCCTTTCTGTGAACATCACTGGGCAGCGTGTTCGTACAGCATCAGTACAAACCCAACTTCTGCACATAGGTACAGTGTTGATCCCTTGACACAATCTTGGACAATACATCAGCAGGAATTTCATTACCTGGCATATAGGACACCGTTACGAGTCCCTTCTGAATACATTCCCTAGCATGCTGCAACTTTAATTGCAAGTGCTTCGTGCTTTGCTTACAACCTTCAGACTTCAGCAAAGCCAAACATGCTTTGTTGTCCTGGTAAATCTGGATTGGACATTTGACAGGAATTTTCATATCTTTGCACAATTGTATCAACCATTCGCAATCCTTAAGTGAATAAGACAGTGCATTCAGTTCAGCTTCACAAGTACTTAAGCTAACTGTTGTTTGCTTCTTGCATGACCAATCAAACAGACCCTGATTGTACATGTAGCAAACTCCAGACGTACTTTTCCTGTCTGCAGTGTCACTTCCAAAACTTGCATCTGCAAATATTTCAAGACCACCAGACTTCTGATTGTTAAATCTCAGTCTGTAATGCATAGTGCCTTTCAAATACCGCGCTATGCGTTTCAGAGCTTTCCAATCCTTGACACTAGGATTGTTGACTTGTCTGCTTAGCAAATTACAGCTAACAGCAATGTCTGGTCTTGAACATCTGGCAATGAAGTTTAGCTTGCCTAGCACACTTCTGTACAGTGTAGTGTCAGAAAATGCTTCTTCAGTGTCATCTACCTGATAACCTGTTGTCATCGGTGTGTCTACAGGGTTAGCATCCATCAGGTTTAGTTTGCTTAACACATCAGCAATTTTCCGTGACTGGTGTACTAGAATGTTACCATCTTGATCTCTCTCTATTTCCAGAGATAGGTAGTTGTTTACCTCACCAAGATCTTTCATGTCAAAGTGCTCTTTTAGTTGAGCTAGGGCGTTATTGTACATTGCGACATCTTTCCAAAAGAATAATAAATCATCAACATAAAACAAACAGTACAGTTTCTTTTGCCCCTCCTCTTTGACAAATACACATGGATCAGCTTTCCCTTGTTGAAAACCTAGAGAAAACAATACTTCAGTGAGTTTTGTGTGCCAACACCGTGCACTTTGTTTGAGACCATAAAGGGATTTCTTCAGAGCACAAACAAATCCCTGTTTTACCTGTACGCCATCAGGTGGAAGCATATAAAGTGATTCATCTAGAGATCCGTACAGAAAAGCTGTATTAATATCATGGTGACTAATGTGTAGATTTTCCTCTGCAGCTAGCTTGAGCATAAGCCTAATGCTTTCATACCTCACTGTGGGTGAGTAGGTCTCGTGATAGTCTTCACCTGGTACCTGTGCAAAACCTCTGGCTACCAATCTGGCTTTGTGTCTGACTATCTTGCCATTTTGATCTGTCTTCGCTTTGAAGACCCATTTGCTTCCAAGCAGTTTCATTCCTGGAACTACTGGAACTAGCTCCCATGTTTTGTTCCTTTCTAAGGAATCAAGCTCAGCCTTCATGGCATTTAACCATGGCTCAGCTTCCTTTGAATCCAAACCCTGGATTTCTTGGAAACTTGAAGGTTCAAATACCTTCTTGGAGCTTTTAACAGCTGTTACTGCTATCGTAGCAAACTCATCAGCAAATCTCTTTGGAGGTTTGCCTTTTGTGGCTCTCTGTGACCTACGAATTAGCCTTAAGTCTTCAACACTCTCCTCTTCCTTCTTAGGAGAAAAACGACCTATTGTGAACAATGGTTCCTCCAATTCTTGATCAGAGCTTTCAGAGGGTCGCATAGAGGCTTTCGCACTCTTGAAATCCTCTGAATCACCTGATTCAGTTTCAGATTCAGACTCAGAACCTTCATCAGTGGGTTGTTGTGGATGCTTTTGACTATCCTCAGTCTCATCACTGTCATCAGGATAACATTGGAAAATTCCCACATTCTCCCCCCACTTTGCATTGTACTCAACACTTCTTGTGAGCTTAATTGTCTTAGAGTCAGTCATCATTATTCTGTAAGACCCTTTCTGATAACCTAGAAAGATACCATGCAATCCACGCTTGTCTAACTTGGAGTTTTGTGGTGAGTGAACCCACATGTCAGAACCAAAAATTTTCATGTGTTTGATGTATGGCTTCTTGCCAAACATCTTCTCATAGGGGGTACAACCAATCGCTGAAGATAACCTGCGATTGTAACTGTAAACAAAACACGAGAGAGATTCGGCCCAATAACTCTCTGGAAGATTGGCATCATGCAGCAAGGTTTTTAACCCTTGAAGCAATGTCTGATTTGCCCGTTCCGCAAGTCCATTCTGCCATGGCGAGCGAGGACTAGACAAATCGTGTTGAATTCCTTTCTCAGTCAGAAAAGCTTCAAACTGCTGAGAAGTGAATTCTCCCCCGCGATCACTGAAAAGAGTCTTTATCTTCTTACCATGCACATTTTCCAACCAAGCACAGAATTCCTTGAACCTAGGAAAAGCCTCTGATTTCTGCTTGAGATTGTACACAAAAATATACCTCGAAAATGCGTCAATGAGAACCATGAAGTACCTATTTCCACCCAAAGAGGGCGCTAGTGGTCCAACCAAATCAGCATGAACAATTTGGTATGGTTCCGTAGCTTGCCTACTAGACACCTTACCTTTCGCAGCCATTTTCACCTTGTTTGCTGCGCATGCTTTGCACTTCATGTGGTACCTGCAGGGTTTAATAGTCATACCTTCAACCAAGGCAGGCATTTTAGATACTGCCTCAAAATGCAAATGACCAAATTTTCGATGAAAATCATGAATACATTCTGCATGCAAACTTTTGTTAGAACCTGCAATACAACAAGTATCATCCTGCACAACATCATCATAATACAAAACAAACAAACGATCAACATATTCAGCATGCAATTCATAGTCATTTTTCTTTGTGATGATGCACTTCTTGTTCTTGAAGGACACGTCAATGTTCCGCTCATTCAGCTGTCCAACGCTGAGAAGATTATGTTTGGCGTCTGGCACGTAAAGGACATTCTGTATCGATAAGTCCAAACTGTGAAGAACAACAGTTCCGTAGCCTTTACTGGGAATCGTGTGGTCATCCGCCTGGTGAATCGCACCTTCCTGCGGTGTAAAAGACACAAACAGTCTCTTATCGTTGCACATATGGTGGGTCGCCGCCGAATCAACAACGAAGAAAGATCTAGACGTCTTCTGGACCTCTGCAACCTTTGGAGTGAAGCGTGAAACCATAGCCTTGTGCTGCGTTGTCCTAGACACCGGACCTTTGCCTTTGCCTCGGCCTTTTCCACGCGATGAGCTTTCGCTGCGCTGCTCTGTCTTGGCCTTGGGATATCTGCATTCCCTCTTCATATGGCCTAGACGTCCACACGAGTAGCATTTCACTGCCTTCAAAGCTTTGGCGCCATCTGGTGGTTCCACTGCACTATGGGATGACGTCTGTGAAGACTCCCCCTTGCCCATGCAGCTAGCACCCCGGCGATCTGCTTCATTTAACACCACGGCAGTAACAAAGTCCACTGTCAGCTGAGCTGTTGGCTGCACAGCAATCTGGGTTGCAACAGACTCCCAACCTGAACCCAAAGATTGTAGTATCATGAAAGAATACACAGCCTCTGGAAAGTTGAGTCCTCTCTGTTGCAGCTCATGTCTCAGATTTTGCATCTCCATCAGATGTAAACGCACATCTCCACCTTCAGCAAGAGCCATATTATGCAGCTTGTTAAAGTAAAACATAGTAGATCCAGCTTCTGTCCTTAAGTGAGCCTCTCTCAAAGATTCCCAAATTTCTCTGGCTGAGGTCTTATCACGCAATAGACAGAGCTCTTCTGGGGATACTATCAATGTAAGTGTTCCCCGTGCTTTGGAATCCTTAGCTTTCCATGCATCTGTAACTGGAGCTGGGGGGGTTTCTGTAATCACCTCAAACAAACCCTCTTTCCGCAGAATTGCCTCTGCATACAGAACCCAGTCCGCATAATTTTTCTTGTTGAGCTTAGGAATCCCACAAGCATCCTGAAGGGCCATCATGACTCTGGCATTAGCCTTCAGCGTCATATATGCTGCTTTAAATCTTGCTGCGTCACTGCTGCAGCTGCTTTATTCCAAAAGCGCTTTTAAAAGTTACTTTCGATTTCCCCAGCATAGTAACTTGAGCCTGGGAGCCTTTTGCGTATTCCCGGCAAAACGGCTTTAAAAGTTCAAAGTCCAGCCATAAAGCCATTAACTGGAAGCTGGCAGGCTGCCCGGAGCAGGAGTACATACCTCATCAATCATGTTTACGCGCAGAGCAGATTCCGATCCGATCCACTGGGCCCATAACCACGTGTTGGTGTAAAGCAGAGTTCCGTGCCCAGCGGAAGGATGAGGAGTACGTACTACATACTCTATATTGCTTTATTTACAGTTCAAAGCAGGTATATTACAGAAAGACATCTTGCCTCTGCAGAAGCAGAGAATGCATCCTCTCTCCTCGACAGCTTGGAGAGAATCACCCAGTGAAAAACAGGAAACCAGTGTACGTCACATCCAGTCTCCCTTTCCCGTGAGAAACTCCAACAGTACAGACTGTGGAATGTAAACACCTGTCTCGTGACAAGCCCTTTCGCTGCACAGTGAAGGAAAGCAGAAACCAACAGTGGTTAGGGTGGGGAGAGCTTAACCAAAAGTCCCAGTTCACATGACGTGCTAAGCCAAACCCTGGGTTAGTTCAGTGTGGCACAATAGTAGGACCAGGAAGAAGCAAAGTGGCTGCAAGTTCCTTTCCAGAACCCGTTCAATAAGTGGAGGTCATGAATGCATGCAATATCTCAGTTTAATAGGGACACTGGCTATAGAATGCTACTTGCTGATACAGAGAAATAGGGCAAGAGGTTTACCCGCAGTGTTCTGTGTTTGTATATTGTGCTCTCAGCTGGAGAAGGTTGAAGCTTAATTGCTGCTGCTCCTTCAGAAAGATATTGTGTGTCATTTTGGGGGTTGTGAATTGAAGCGTTTGACTTCCCTTGGAAAAATGAGTACACAAATTAACTTGGTGAAATTCAACCTTTTTGACTGGCAGATATTCACAGAAGATCTTCCTGAAGTGGAATCCCTTCCTCGAAACAAAGTCCTCAGTTTCTTGATAGAGAACTTTAAAAACCTGGCTGTTCCATACTTGGTAAGAACTCATGCTGTTACCTGCATGCCCTGTTCTGATAACAGCAATTTGTGTCTGACTTCTAGGTCTATCTGACACAATTTTTGAAGGTGAGCAAATTATAAACATGTAGCAGTAGCTAATCCAGGACGTATGTAGCCGTTTTTGTAGGATTCCTGGTTTATATTAAGGAAGAAAAAAGTGGCTTCTCTTGAACACATATTGAAATATTGATGGGAAGAGGCAGGGTCTTCTATGGTCAGATGTCATACATGGGTTGTGGACATGTATTTACAGGAACATATAATCCAAACCTGGGAAGAGGCTGGTTCAGAGTTCCACAACTGCCTGATTCAGCTCTACTGTGAAAAAGTGCAAGGATTAATGAAGGAATATCTCAGCTCTTTTCCTCCAGGTATTTTCACCCCTGGTCTACTTCAGTGTGCCAAAATAAGAAACTATGGGACAAACTATGGAGAAGAAGTAGTTGATTAAAAGAATGGGAGGGAACATGCTTTTGAATACCAGTTGCTGGCAATTGCAGGTGGGGATAAAACTGTTGGATTGGCCACTGTGAGGACAGGAAACTGGATTAGATGGACCTTTGTTTTTAAACACAAGGGTGATTCTGTAGATTGCAGACTGTAAGCAGCTACTGTTAGGTAATGTATCTCAGTTGTGCACTATTAGGAACATTATTAAATTTTACTTTGCATGAGATGTTCAGAAGCATCTTTGTTTCAGTGCGTCTCCTGTCTGATGGGAGTGAGACTTCAGATAACTTCATTTTATGGCGTCACATTTGCTGATGCTAACCAATGATATTCTTCTGTTTCAGATAAACCACCGGTGGCAGCAGGAGAAGAGGAGGGGGAACTCGGAGAGTATCGGCAAAAACTTCTTTTCTTCCTTGAGACTTCCAGTTGCTACAATGCTGAGCAGCTCATCAGTGACTTCCCCTTTGATGGTAAGAGATGGTGCAGCCTTATTGGTCTCCTTCATTCCTGGGGGCAATTAGCTATAGTTATTACAGTGGAATCGTATTTTTCTTTAGTCCTTTTTTAAAAATTTAAAGACATTTTAAGTGCTGGAAAAGAGAATGTAGCCAGTTATCCATGTCTCAGTAATGTAAAGGGATTTCACCTTATTATTATTAAATTTTATATTGGCACCCGCTCCATCCTGCCAAAGGAGCCTAGGGCAGCATGTCTGTGTTGGCCTATGGTGGAAGAGATGCTGCATAATGGCCCATTATAAATACATCTGATACTGTTGATAGAGGACAATTGACTGTTTTATGTGAAGAACAATGTTTAAAATGCTCACTGTTTGGTTGAAAAGCTATGGGTAACTGAAAAGTGGTGTACAGAGGAATAAAAACAACAACAACCAACAGTGTGATGCTACTGATTTCTAGAATAAACTGAGCTCTTCCTCTTCCTTTGTAACAAAAGATGATCTTCCTCTGCTACTTAGTTTGCTCTTGTCCTCTTACTCATTTTCATGACAAATTCCCATAGCCAACTTTGCAGAATTGTGTTGCTGTTGAAGGCAATAATAGCTACTTTTGTTCTACTCCTGCCTGCAGGCCTCCTAGAAGAACGTGCTCTGCTGCTGGGACGGATGGGAAATCATGAACAAGCTCTCTTCATATATGTTCACATCCTGAAGGATACAAAAATGGCTGAAAAGTACGTCTCTGCTTAACAGCAACACTTTGTTAGTTTTTAAAGAAGCAAACCAACTTAGTTCATTCTTACCTGTTTAAGTGGGAGGTGTATGTAGTCATTTCCCACCTTAATTTGTTCCCCTCTGCATCGGGGGTCGCCAGCCTTTGTGGCACATCTGCAAACTAGAGGAACTGTTGCAGGCACCACACACACATGGCAGCCTATTGGAAAGGAAATGAGCCTAATTTGAACAAATGAAAGGTGGGGAAGAGAGCCTTGTGTGTCTTAATTGTAATTAGCAAAGGGGTCCTAGTAGCCAGTTCATTAACAGTCTTAAGAACATAAGAAATTAGCAGGTGCACTTACCAAGCGACCCTTGTTTGTTTGTTTTGTTGCATAGACGTATGATTCATTGTGCAAATATGTATGCATAAATATGGCATAGAAAAATGTTTTAATCCTGGAAAGTATTTTTCTTTCTTACATGTGATCAGTCCTTTTTAACATTTTAATTTGCAAACTGAGAAACCAGTTTAAATGCCTTTCCAGTTGATAGGCATCCATCTGCCTCGGGAGACAATGGAAGAGTTTGCCTTTGGGGGTAAAGTCAAACTGTTGGAAGGCTGCAGCACAGTACTCACTGATAATTGTAGGGTAATAAGTCAAAATATGCAATTTTTAAAATAAGCTGGACTTCAAGGCCACTCTGAGTTTCATGTATACGCTGTTGTGTTTCAGTTACTGTCACAAACACTACGACAAAAGCAAAGATGGCAGCAAAGATGTGAGTAGTTTGTTTTCTGTTACCTTGGAGTTTACAAAACATGCTTCCTTTAATTATCCTGTTTCTGTTACATAGTTTGTAGCATCAACAAATTTAATGGCAGGTAATTGGAGTAAAAGATTTTTTATGAAAAAAATGAGCTTGCAAGACTTGAAATTTTTTAAGTATTCAAGTCATTTAAATACTTAGGTGTTGCTCGGTGTGTGTGTGCAAATCAAGCAATCTCTTATTTCCAAGCAAATTGCTTTGGAAAATATACTGTTGTATTTGAAGCAACTTTGCACCCTGCAGAGGTGAGTGGGGCTCATTGCCAAGGCCATCATTTCTCCCCTGGTGGAAGAGCTTCGTCTGCCTTGGCCTCCTAGCACTACAAAACTTGTTTCAGGCAGTTACTGCACAGGCATGACTGAGCTTGTGCGGTTTCAATTGGCCAGCCTCACACACAAAAGGCCCCCTTTCTACCCATTAATCACAGTTGTGTGTGAGGTGGGAAAAGGAGTGGTGGCTTGGGCAGCAGGAGGCTATGTAGCTAACAAAAGATTAAATGGAGGGTAGATCAGGGCTACTACCCACAATGGCTGTGCTCTGGCTCCACAGTCAGCGGTACTACAGTGGAATCTCGGGTTGCGGACGTAATCTGTGACGGAGGCACGTCCGCAACCTGCAGTGTTCGCATCCTGAAGCGCCATGTCTGCACAGGCCCCAACGCGATTTGGTGCTTCTGCGCATGCGCAAAGCGTGATTTAGCGCTTCTGTACATGCACGAGCGGCGAAACCCAGAAGTAACCCGTTCCGGTACTTCTGGGTTTCCTTGGTCTGCAACCCGAAAACACGTAACCTGAAGCGTCCGTAACATGAGGTATGACTGTAATGCTTCTGAGTAACAGCTGAACAGGAGGGGAGAGCACTCTTGTGCTCAATTTCTGCTTGTGGGTTTCCCACGGATCTGGTTGGACACTGTAAGAACAGGATGCTGGACCTGATGGGCAGGCTCTTACCTTTTTACAAGGAAATAGGTGTGTTTGCACGCTCACACATTTATGTCTGCTACTTAATTTTACCTTTGTACAGTAGGATTGTTTCTACACGTATGCATTGCAGTATACCTTCCATTGCAGGCATAAATACCTAAGGGTGTTGCAATATACTAATTAGTGCATTTCTTTCGCAGATAAAGATCAGCTTTAACTTCTGAAATAAATGGGAAACACTTTTCCCAGGAGCGCTGTGGACTCTTGTTCATACCATTTTAGCAAGAGCTTATATAAAGCTGTAAATACTTTTGGTCAAGATAAGAGTTTTGTTATAAGATGGGCACTGTCTCTGTCTGGGGTGGAATACTTCGTCCCAGACATTTTGGAGTGGATTTTAAATACAGTGGTTTGCTTTGTGTCAAACAGGTCTACTTGTCTCTTCTCCGGATGTACCTCTCACCACCTAGCGTTCACTGCTTGGGACCAATCAAGATGAAACTATTGGAGCCTCAAGCCAATCTCCAGGCTGCATTGCAGGTTTTGGAACTTCATCACAGCAAGTTGGACACTACCAAAGTAAGGATTATTATTATTTGATGAAGCACACCGCATTGTGGAATGGAGTAGATATGATGCAAGAAACCTCTATTGCACATTGCATTAAAATAAACTAGCTTTTGTGTTTGAATACCCCTTTTTCTTCCACAAGCTGCTTGAAGGGCCACTTTCTTTGCAAATAAAATTAACCTGTATCCAGAGAATTTGTTTTTTTAAAGAGCTAACGTACACGTAACTTGTGAATTTATTTATACCAAATTTTGCAAGAGATATTCCTCCCCCGCCCCCATACTCACAACCATGAAAAGTTGGAATACTGGAACTGTATTTTGGAAGAATCCTAACACATTAATTTCCCTTTGGTTGTATCTGTAGGCAATAAACCTCCTCCCAGCAAATACTCAAATTAGCGAGATTCGAATCTTCCTGGAAAAAGTCCTTGAAGAAAATGCCCAGAAGAAAAGATTCAGTCAAGTACTTAAAAATCTTCTCCATGCTGAATTCCTGAGAGTATGTTGTTCATGTTACTTCTCCATATTTATCAAAGGGAATGTTGAAAGCAAATGTTGGGCTGTTGTATGTGAGGGGGTTGTTTGGTAGAGAAATTGGTAAATTGTAAAACCAAAAAACAGCAACAATAATTAGTTTAACTGTTATGAAGGTAATTTTCATATATCTTCAGGGTGTGTGGGAATGTTCTATTCTATTTGTTCTTATTTTGCCATAGGTACAGGAGGAACGGATTTTACACCAGCAAGTGAAATGTATAATCACAGAGGAAAAACTTTGCAGTGTGTGTAAAAAGAAGATTGGAAATAGGTATGTGGAAATTGATACTCAGTCTGATTTTTGCACATTTTTTGTGGAAGAGCAGCAGTGGGCTAGGATGCTTGCCGAAGCATTCTTAGAGTGTACAGTTAATTTTTTGATAATGCACTCCCAAGCATGTTTATTCAGAAGAAAGAACCGCTCGATTCAATGAGAATTCTTCCTTGATAAGTGGGTATCAGGAGGGGGGGGGCATGATGGTGGAATTCACTTGGCTTGCCTCTTAGCGTGAACTTTTCTGAATCAAATAAGTGAACTGACATAGCTATCCTTTGGAATTCATGCTTACTCAACATTTGTGATGCAGTTCTCCAAAAAGGATGCACAAAAATGCATCATGAAAACTACTACATGTTGGAGATGTAAATAGGAACAATGTTTCACATGTGGTGGGAATGCCGACCTATTAAACAATTCTGGAATGAAATCTATGAAGAACTTAAAAAGATGTTTAAAATATCTTTCAGAAAAAAACCGGAGGCATTCCTTTTAGGTTTAATTACAAATGATATCCCCAAAAATCAAAGGAAAGTATTCCTTTATGCAACAACAGCTGCCAGGATGCTTATAGCTAAAAACTGGAAAGGCAGAAAAATCCATCAGTGAAAGATTGGCAAATTAAATTTTGTGACTACATAAATCTGGCAAGACTCACAGCTTACATAAGGGGACAATCGGACCAGAAATTATTAAAAGAATGGGGTTGTGCTAAAGAGTATATGAAAAAACATTGTTCTGGAGTTAGTATATTGGTATGTAATGAATGATGCTTTACAGGATTAAAGAAAAAGAAAAATGGTGTAAAAAAAAAAAAAGTACCAAGATGGAAGTAATCTAATTAGACACAACAATACAGTAAGAGTAAATTTTTTGAGGTGTTAGAACAAAGAAAGGAAGTCAATTTGTGTTTATGTACGTAATGATATGGGTTTTTTTTCTGTAGATGTGTGCTTTTTCGTTTAGTTTTGTTTCCTTTGCTTTTTTTTCCTTTTCTGTTTTTTCCCCCCTATATGTTCCGGGGATTTTTGTTTGTATAGTATTATTTTGGATTCAATGTTTGTAATTTTTGTTATGATTCTGCATTGAAAATAAAAAAAATTAAAAAATTAAAAAAAGAAAAGAAAACTACTACATGTCTTTGGTTTTGGAATTTTTGAAAATATCTTTTAAGTCTTGCCAAACACTAGATAAGCCACCTACTAGCAAGAAGGGAAGGAAACATGCACACGCTGCTACAGGAACACAAAGGAAACAAAACACTAAGAATTGCAGAGAGAAAGGCTGGTTGAGATGTGACCTTTCAAAAAGTAAAGATTTTTGTAAAGAGGAGCCTGTTCTGTGCCCTTCTAAAGATAACTAAATCAAGTAGTGTTTTTTATATTATTTTTAAATTATTAAGATAACCAGATAACTTGATGCACCTACCTTTTCTCTTCCTATAGTGCCTTCGCCCGCTATCCTAATGCAATAGTCGTGCATTATTTCTGTTCCAAAGAAGTGAGTGCAGCAGACACCTGAAATGATTGTCATGTGGACTGCAGAAGCCATGGCGCTTACCTGGAAGGAGAGCGAAGAGAATTGGAGGCATTGGAGAAGTTGGAGGAATCTTCTGAGGCATGTTGCTTACGAACAACTCGAGCCCCACGTCGCTTTACCAGATGACTCGCCATGTAATCTGCCAATGCTGGCATAGTAGGGGAAACTGACATTAACTATTATTTTATATACTTGGCATCAGGTTAGCCTCAGAGCACTTCAGCATGAGGAAGAATGAAAGCTAAATAGCAACGAGATGCCATCACGCTCCAGTTTTTGTAGCAGTTCTCGTTCCAAGGAAGACCCAAGTCAAAATGTCAAGTCAAGCAAGGCAAAAATGCATTTTGTGTTGGATTCTGTATTCTGATCATAGTTGGGGAAAATTATATGATTGTTTCATCAGCATTACATTGAGATCCACTTTTATCAGTCATTTGGAGGCAGGCACTTCCAGAGAGGCTGTACCCAGATTTCCTTACTGCTAATATTGGATATAAATAGGCATTGGCCATCGAACCTTATCCTTTGTATTTGGGAGTGGTTATCACCACTGATAGAAAAGTTCCAAGGGAACTAGTCTAATAACAATATGATCAGAACTGGAAAATGTGTATTATTAATTTTTTTGAGAAGCATGTAAATATGAATGAGCATAATATTTGCACTGTGTATAGTCACTTCGATTATGAGTAGAATGAAAAGTGACAATGATTTTTCTGAAGGGAGGGGGAAGTAGCATCTGCACTTGTACCAAAAAGTTAAAGGAGCAACTTCTTTAAAAATCAGATTTCAAAGTGTGTGTGTGTTTTATATTGAGCACCTGGTCTACACTTTGGAGTCACTATTGTGTTGAAGTGGTTAAGTCTTCATGAATACTCCAGCTTTTGAGTAATGCAGACATTTCCATTGCGGTATTTTTAGTTCCCTATTATGTTCCCACTGGTGCTCCTCTGTAGCTTTGTTGTACCCTCATTGCTGTGATACTGAAAAATCCTGGGCCCTTGCAGGTTGTAATGTTACTGTCTTAACATTATTTTTTAAAGCCTAATCTTTTATGAAGGTGATAAAGATGAACTTGAGAGTTCAGCAGCAGGTGAACAAAGGCTTGTGATAGGAGCAATTGGTTCAGAGGATCTGAATGGGGAAGTTATCTCAACATCCCATAACAGCTATTTATTATTTTTTAGTTTTTTGTGACTGTAATCATTCAGTGATTTATAGTTTTTGGCAGAAAGTCACCATAGTTGAGGAAATAAAGGTTAAGGAAAAGCCTTTCTATGCTGTTTTGATTTCACTACGTGCTTGGTAAGATCCTAAGATGAGTGAAACACTAGGATAAATTTAGTGCGTAATTTGATCTGCTGCAAAACAGCTTGGCCTTTTCTAGGAGCTGCTTCCCTGGCTACCTTAAGTACACTGTCCAGTGAAGTCTATCCTCAATGTCACATCTATTTCTGTGTTATGTGCAGTGAATACCAACTGTGTCTTACTGCTGGGTTTGGGATTTGTTCTTCCGCTAAGATTAAACTGATTTTTGGTACTTTGTTCCCTTAAATCCATAGAGTGTCAATGCATTATGTTTGTTGCTTTTGTTCAGCTTCCTAGACCAGACAGGTACTGCAGGTGAAGACCACACGAGATATTAATATGTAAAGGACAGCAAAACGAAGTGTTTACATAGAAACTATTATTTGTGCAGTCCATTCTGACACAGATTAATGATATGTCTGCTGCCAGTAAAGCCGCATGCTCCACTGAGGCATCTCAAGTGTACTTTTCTCCTTCACAGAAAAGCTTTTATGTGCCTCGATTCAGCTTCATTGCATACCTTCTGCAGAGAAGTGGCTTACGCTATAATTGCCTGCTGGTAGCCTTGCACAGTGTCTGGGATTCACTAACTGTACAACAGGTTAATTTGAAGCAATAAATTATTATAAATATTTGGGAAACCTGCATATTCTTTACCCCCTTAAAATAAAATTTTATATTGTACTTCCTTTTCAGACTTAGCTGTGTGTAGTCTCAAACATTAATTTTTATCATTAAAGGTTTTTTATATGGGTTGTGTGATTCAGACAAAGGATGTTGCCAGTCTAGTTCCCAAAGGTGAGGCACAGTTGCTGCACTACAGAATTGCTGCTGTTCAAACCTGAACCACAGGATCTACCTGTATTATGACATTCAGGTTTTTTAATCATGCTGTGCCATTATTTCAGAAGCTGTTCACATTTAGCCTACATTTTCAAGTATGGCCTTTAAACAATATTTTGCTGATATATGGAAATACAAGTTGGAAAAGGTCTTAAAATGATAACAGATTTCCATGTAGATAATGCAGGGTTAGAAGTAGTAAATAAAGCTTTCCAGATGACAGTTATTTCAATTGATTCTTTCTCAAGCAGTTCCATTGACCTTTTAAAAGGTCTACCCAGGAGTAATCAGGCAGTTGTGTGCTAACTATTTAGGTTTCCATTGTCCTGAGCATTCACGATGTGTTACTGTAGTGTAAGAGTCATGACCTTTCTCATTATATTGCCAATGCATTAGTGACATGGACATGGTATCTGAAGAAGTGTGCATGCACACGAAAGGTTATACCCAGAACAAACTTAGTTGGTCTCTATGGTGCTACTGGACAATTTATATATATATATATTATATGGACACGGGGTGTTAGGGGATAAGTAGTACATTGTGCTCCTTCTGGGGTAGTTTGTCCATCTTTGGTCCCACTTTGCACTCCGCTCTCACCTGTGGCTCCTCGGAGCTGTCAGCATGTGACAGCAACCGCACCCCAGGAACAGCTTTGACTGGTTGGCTAAACCAGGTGAGAGTAACTGATGGGTCTCAGACCCTTGGTGAGTTAAGGATTTCCATCTCATGCAAAGACAGGTTCTGGCAAATTGAGTGGACGAGACCTATAGTGGGTCCCAACAGTCCAAAAGGCAGTTTCTGCATGTGCTATAGAGGGGTAGACGGGGCTTGTCCACCTAGGAAGGTAGGCCATCTAGAAGGAAAACTCTGATCCTAAGCCTCTGCTACCTAGCACAACATCTCCAGGAGAAGAAAAGGCTAAGGAGTAAACCCTACACAAATATGGAGTGGAGTTCACTAAGACGGTTGGATGGCACCTTGTATGCCTCCTTCCGGTAACTCCTGCAGCCAACTTGTGCCACATCAGCAAGGCCAAGAATGAGGTATTGTCATTTGAGCAGCCCAGGACCTCCATCCACACTGCCCTGGTTCGCACCCCAGGGAGGTAAATTCATCCCCAGAGGCACATCCCATTATCTTTCAAGACAGAGAGATGCCAACAGTGACATGTAAAGAAATTAGTCAGCTCTAATTCTTTTTAGAGATTGAGCATATGCTGAAAAAATGTAGATGGGTAAACAATCCTTACAACCCCATCGGCAAAATAACATGTGGACGGTAGTAAGGCAACTAGCTCAGGCTCAGGCTCTCGGTATCCTATAAAGAGGTCAACAAACTGGAACTTGGAGATGTGTTCTCATGACCACTATTCTGTAAAAATATGATCCAGTTTTTGCAATTATTTCAAAAATCCCTGCATTTTAAATTTCTTTTTAGTTTCCCATTCCACAGGACATTGGAAGAATAACTAAAGATGCTAACTAAAGAAATTTCATAATCTCTGCCATAAATGGTTTTCCCAGAATGCTGATACATGATTATTGAGATGTACCATTTTTAAATCAAATAAGCAAAACAGATCAATCTAAACATTTATGTTCACTATCTACAAGTACTGATTTAAGAAATATGGATTGTATTCAGTGTGTAATATTAAGCCGATTGTTGTCTTAGCACAAGGTTTTCCTTGCACAACTAAACAATCTTCCCATATATGCCCTCTAAATTTGGGAGTTCCCCTCAATCCTCCAGAATAGAGGGGATGGTAGGGATGGAATCCTGTTGCGCTAGCATTAAGCCTTGCACTGGTCTTAACTGTTTAGTCTGCCCCATGCAACAACATGTCAGTATGACTCAATATTTGGAAACGTTATTTCCAACGAAGACACATTTGAATTGTCTCCTCTACAGTGGTTTAAAATGGATCATTAGGCAAAAGAAATAGCTCAGGGTCAGGATAGCCATATGTCCCAGACATATCCGGAATACTGCAGCCACAAGCAGTGTCTGGACAAAAATCGGTGAAATGTCTGGGAAAATCTGGACGTATGGCAGTGTTTTTGCTGATTTTCCTCAGAAATAGCTCAAAAACATCCAATTTCTTTGCGAATTAACTGTAGAAGAGAAATACATTCCATAAAAACTGAAAAAGTCTTAAAAGAGCAGGAGCATATGTTACAGATCTATATCCTGCCTGTAGTCTGAAAAGTATAGGAAAGGGTGCTACTGAAGATCTTGCTGCATCAAGTCCACATCCAATAAGGCCAGCTGCTTTGTCTTGTTGGCTGCAGAAGCTACAGCCAGTGGTGACTACCAGGAAACTTGATGGTTTACTAGCTAAACTTATAAATGCTTGCCTCACCTTGTGGATGGCAGCTTCTGTTTATTAGACAAGAATAAGCAGTTGAATTCCTAAACCTCAGAAAACATCTTTTTTCTATGGATTCCAAAGTAGACTTTTAAGTATTATATGCGTGCACGCGCACACACATACGCACACAGAGCATATGTATTTGCACCATTTCTAGATTGAGGAGATTCCTGTCAACCAAAAACTTATGTATTCCACACATTCTTTTGTAGGTATTGAGTAAGTTTTGTGTTATCTGTTTAATATTGCAGGAATTAAGGGAATACATTTTCACCCAGGCAATAGCAGAAGAAGTACAACAGAACTACCACAGTACTGGCAGAAGTGGGCAGTACTGGCAGACTCTAGTCATTCTATGCATCTATGCATCTTGTTTGGGATATGTTTAAATCCATTACTTTTAACCTGTTATCATTAGTTTCTCTCTTCAACTAAATTTCCTTTCTGTCCTTAGTGTGTCTTCTAGCTTTCCAACCTAGACCCTGCAACAACCATCCTAGACCCTTGTGTGCCTCCCCTGTGAGAGGTCAGGAGGGTGGCAATATGAGAACAGGCCTTTTCTGTGGCAGTACTGTATAGAAATTTAATAATAATATCTCAACCACCACAGACTCGCAAACTTTTGTAATGCATTTGTGTATTTGTCCTGACCATTTTAGCCCTAAGACGCACAGTGGAAGTTTCAAAATACAGTATATCTAATGAATAATGCTGCCACTGAATAGCTGCACTGAAATCATCATTGTCTACAGGAGTTGAACTTATTAAACTGTAGGGAGCTTGCATAAGTATTGAAACACGCTTGTAATCTCCCTTTCTCACTTGGGCAATTATTGGATGTGGTTGCAACATTGCCTTTTGCACTACTTTGTATATCTCAGTAGAACAGTGGCAGAGGGCCAATGGTGCACCAAGGTGAGGGAAAAAAAATAACAGGCAGTTAAGCTGCAGTGTGGGGACGCGGGTGGCGCTGTGGGTTAAAGCCTCAGCGCCTAGGACTTGCCGATCGAAAAGTCGGCGGTTCGAATCCCCGCGGCGGGGTGCGCTCCCGTTGCTCGGTCCCAGCGCCTGCCAACCTAGCAGTTCGAAAGCACCCCCGGGTGCAAGTAGATAAATAGGGACCGCTTACTAGCGGGAAGGTAAACGGCGTTTCCGTGTGCGGCTCTGGCTCGCCAGAGCAGCGATGTCACGCTGGCCACGTGACCCGGAAGTGTCTCCGGACAGCGCTGGCCCCCAGCCTCTTGAGTGAGATGGGCGCACAACCCTAGAGTCTGTCAAGACTGGCCCGTACGGGCAGGGGTACCTTTACCTTTACCTTTTTAAGCTGCAGTGTGCACAATTTTTGAAAGCACTGAAATGTTGGCATGATTAATGAATTTGGGGTGAAGCGTATAGATGCATTCTGTCCTTTTTGTATGCGAAAAACAAAACCAACCTTGGCTGTAATTTTTAGCTTTCCCATTTGCATTTGTAAATGACAGGTGTGTTCTACGTAACACCAGGGTTGTGAAAATAAATATGAAGACACGTTCAAGAAAATTGAGGTTACATCTTGCAGTCAATTGACTTCTTTTGTGCAGGATATTGATCTCTGTGGCTCTAATTTCAGAAATAATATAAAACATATTCTAATACAGTGGTACCTCAGGTTAAGTACTTAATTTGTTCTGGAGGTCCGTTCTTAACCTGAAACTGTTCTTAACCTGAAGCACCACTTTAGCTAATGGGGCCTCCTGCTGCTGCCACGCCGCCGGAGCACAATTTCTGTTCTCATCCTGAAGCAAAGTTCTTAACCCAAAGTACTGTTTCTGGGTTAGCAGAGTCTGTAAGCTGAAGCGTATGTAACCTGAAGCATATGTAACCCGAGATACCAGTGTATTCAAAATTAGGCAGTAAATACACATATGTTTTTACTTGACCAAAGAATCCACAAGTCCACTTAAAACCACAAAATAAGAAGTTATAACCTAAAAGCCAAACTACAAATACTAGGTCTCTGAGCAAGCACAAGATTTACCTTTACCTGTGGTGGTCTAATTTGTTGTTATTTGGATCTGAATCTGATTGTTAAATCTGAAGCTGTTTCATTCCCATTGACTATAATGAGGAATCTTTAAATGGCTATTGCTTTTTTTCCTTTTCACATAAGTGGATGAAATTTAATGAGAAAGGAACACAAATTAAGCCTTCAAATTTCAGAGATACTTATGCAGGGAAACTTTAAAGTTTCTAACTTTTTATTTTCTGTCAGACTTCAATGCATATTGCAAAAACTGACACCCTTTCTTTTTAAAAATTGTTTTTATTTAAAGGTTTTCATGGATAACAAAAGTACAAATAGTATCTTTTTTCAGTTCATAGAGTCTTTACAGGTCAGTTACATTTGATGTGAGACACTGCTATCTGCATTGTGAGCATGGGGGGGGGGACAGATATGGGGAGAGAGAGGTGTGGGGGAGAAGGTGGGTAGTGTTTTTCCCTTTTGCATAGTTCATGTGGGGAGTTTTGCGTCAGCATCATGTGGATAGGTTCTTTATCTATTCATTTATTTATTTCTGTTGGCAATGCAGAAGATTGGGAGCCGAGAGTATGGTCGGTTGCATTGGGATGATTGCAGTGAGTTTTGTTCTTGTGAGTGAGTGGTGGTGGTAGCTGTTGGGTCAAATTAGCCATATTGATCCTACAAGGGCAGACTTCAAACTGGGTGAAAAATAGCAATCACATTCCCTCCCTTAGTCTGAAAAAATGCATGAGTGCCCCTACATAAGAAACTTGTTAGTGTTTGGACAAATAGGTCCAGAGGGCATCATGCTGGCTAATTTTACTCTTATCATGGAAAGGGTTTTGCGGGTGAAGAGGTTGCCATCCCTCTTCCTGGAAGTACTCTTCATGACAGCCTTTCCATGAAGAAAAAAGTGAGCGCTATGATTTTAATTGTTGGCAAGGAAAAAGAACAATTGGGAAAGAAGTAGGCCACCCCAACAATGAACTCTACTTCTTCTGCCCTGCAGTCATAGCCAAAATTTGAAGGAGCCTGATGACCCACATGGATAACCTGGAAGGTAAAAGGGTGAATGATCCCTGGACAGTTAAGTCCAGTCAAAGGCGACTATGGGGTGCGGCGCTCATCTCGCTTCAGGCTGAGGGAGCCAGCGTTTGTCCACAGACAGCTTTCCGGGTCATGTGGCCAGTATGACTAAACCGCTTCTGGCACAACGGAACACTGTGATGGAAGCCTGAGCACACGGAAACGCCGTTTACCTTCCCGCCACAGCAGTATCTATTTATCTACTTGCACTGGTATGCTTTTGAACTGCTAGGGAATTGCCTCTGAGCGCACAGAAGTAGATAAATATAGGGTTGTGCTGCAGTAACCTGCAGTAAAGTGATGGGTTGGTAGTTCCTAAAGAACAGCACTTCCTTCCACTTCTGGCTTTCCTGCTGTGGGAAATGGCTGCCTCCCACATGAATGGACACCAGCCATGCTAGTAATTTAGCCCTGGCAGACTCCACAGTGTGGGAGAGGACTGTCTCACAGACCCGCGGATCGCCCATGATCTGTCGGCTAGCATCATGGTTTGCAAGGGTCTAAGAGCACGGCACAGCTGTCACTCTCCAGAGCCGCTCCCACATGCAGGGGCACCTGTTCCTTTAAAATTAATAAGATTTGACCAAAGAACAGGCATGTTCTGGACTGATAGAGGTAAAAGAAATAATCTGCTGAATTATACAGTCACTGGATGCCAAACTCTTGACTTCAAAGAGACTCAAATCTTGACGTTTGGATTAAAAGAGGTGAGCAGCTGCTGTTCCTTTGTTTCTTTGCAATTTGCCATCTCATGATTTGGCGAACCTCACCAAGGAAAAAATAATTACTTAAAGGATACGCAGGAGGGGTACAAATTAATGTGAAGTACAGTTGTACAGTTCTCGACGGCAGAGTCTCAATTAGAATTGATAAAATAAGATCAGATCTGGAGGCGTCTGGGATGGAGGAGGGTGCAAGATGGTGGCGGTTGCTGTTACATATATACAAAAAGAACAAATCTTGTTTTGAGGAGGCCAGAAATATCTTTGGATTACAGAAGGGTGTGTTCTACATAAAAATGCACTTGCTTACAGGGATTATATGTATATATGGTTTAATCTAAAGAGAATGCAGGAGGATTTCCAACTTTTAATTGTGACTTAGCAGCGTAGCCACTGGTAGAAGTTTTAATCAGACTTGGCAAAAGATGAAGGAGGCTTGGACTGAGAGAATGGAGATTGTGACACAGATGAAATAGAAATGAACTTTCCCCCTCAGGCAGGGGGCGGAAGATATATGGTGGATTATAACGTGGGAAATTTCACATCATACAGTACATTTCTTTGCATGGGTTACAGTTATCAGAAGAGAAAAAGAAGCTGAATTTCAGGTCCTGGCTGCTCCTCTAAGGTCTGGGGGCGGGGGGGGGGGCGGAGGAGTTTTGGATTCTGAGGAAACTGAAAGATCACCAAAAGATTGCTTTGTGAAACTTTCCCTACAGCATTTTTGATTTTCTACGGAAGAACTCAGTAATAGCTTCTCTAATACTCTGAGAGCTTGCTACGTCATTAATCGTTGTACTGAAGGAAAGTTGGAAAACAGCTCAAAGCCAAGAAACAAGATGAAGGAATGAGGGGAATGAAAGGAGGACTAGCGCTGGAAAATCATTGCTGGGTAACAACACAGAAACAACTCTTCTCCTGCATGCTAACAGCTAAAATGGTTATGCTTTAAATAATTTTAAAAACTTATTGTTTATGGAGCACATCCCAGCGACCTGCAATTATTGGACACATTTGAAATATTAGCGAATTAAGACAGATGAAAGAGGAAACGGCACCGTTAATCTTAATTTTGGAATTTCAGCCCAGGACTTTCAGCAGGAGGAGAGGTCACCAAGAGAGAATGTTTTTCAAATAAGCTAATATGGAAATAAGCTAATAAGGAAATATGGAATAAAAGCCCCCTGCGTGCTAATTAGATATAAAGACCTGTTAAAACAAGATTTTGAGTCACATCCCAGAGACTGACAGATTGATAAGATGAAGATGGACAATTAGAATTTTGAAATTGGAACCGATAAGCAAGAAAGCAGAACATAAATAAAATATATTACCTCTAGAAACCAGAACATGGGGAGTCCCTGGAAATTAATTGAATTGAATTTGGAATACATAATTGGCGATAATGTATATGATTTGATATGACTGATCTGATTTGTGAATAACGAAGATTTGTATTGGAAAATGAATAAAAATTATTTATATATATAAAAAAAAGAACAGCACTTCCCCTCTCTTTTTGTCTCAAATGCAGTACATTGTCCTCAGGGTGTTCCTATATTCCAGGTGTGGCAACATTCCTTGACTCATAGCCCAGTGGATGGTGAACATATTGTGCAGATGTTCCTCTTCCTTATTTTCCTATTGCATCCCCCCAAAAGTACCCCCAAGTCTTTTGCCATTCAGCTGCCTAATTGCACCTTCCTGGTGTCATTTACCAAGCTGAGCTACTATGTGCTCAGATTTAATTACTTTAATATACTATTCATCCCCACCACCGTCCTTCAAGTTCCCCATTGGTACTGCGAGATTAGAATAAGGACTTCTATCATCATGCTATTTCCCAATACTTCTTACTGGCTTGAGTGAGCACACTGGGGAAAAAGAATTTATAGTGGTAACAGGGGTACCAACTTGAATAAAATATTGGGAGGGAGCAGGTAAGACCCGCCCCACATAACTGAGCACAAGATGCAGTACACACACGCCATTTGAATGGCAATACCCATTAACTTTGGGCAGGCCTGGCCCTCTAAAATATTTTAGGGGGGGCTGAAGGGGCCGAGGTCCCTAAGAGTTGGCTCCTATGAGTGGTACTTACTTTGAGTAAGAACTCGGCACCAAACCTGTCTTGGTTATTAAAACTCAGGTGTATACTGTGTGACTGAATTCATTTGTTCAGTAACTTAATTCCCCCTCCCCAAAAAAATATCCCCACAAAGCAGAAGAAATAAATGTATAAGCTCATGGAGCTACAATTCAGAGTTACCCAGGGATGAGGGATTGATTGCTAAACCACTCTGAGAACTGCTGCTGTGTAATAATAATAATATTTTTTTAATTTATACCCCACCCATCTGGCTGGGTTTCCCCAGCTACTCCGGGCGGCTTACAGCATATATAAAACTGTAAAACATTACAAGTGTGTGAGGGGAACCAAAGATTTTCTGGGAACTGAATGTTTTACAGCTGTGAAACGTTGGAGTTCTGACCTGGCAGAGAGAAAAAGCACGCCTACCTAACTCTTTGAAAGCCTGGCCTTTTCCGTCCAGGGTGCCCTGCCTTTTCCAGAAGTGCTTCCAGACCAGTCACCCTCTTTGCCCTGCCTGCTCTTCCGTCTGAAGCGAACCCTGCCAGGTAGGCAAGCTGCACACCTGAGGCACTTTAAGCCCCGCCCCTTCCCCGCGCGCCAGGGCCGAGCTCCGTGACCGCGGCGAGCGCCAGGACGACTCGGCCCAACCTGCGCGGAGGATTCCCCGCTCTTCTCCCGCTCTTGGCTGGCTGCGAAAAAGGCTCCTCATGTTCCGGCAGGTGCTGCGGGGCCGCCTGTCGCCCCACATGCTGCCCCTCATGGCTGCCGTGCTGCTGGAGCGGAAGGGGAGAAAAGAGACCGGTTTCTATCACTGGAGGGTAATGTGAGGCTGGGGGGAAAAGTGCCGTCCGCTTCTTCGAGGAAACCTCCGCGCGCAAAAGCCGTAGCAATTTTAGTTTCTAGTGTTAGGGGGCGATTTTCGCCCCAAGGCGGAACAAAACAAAGAGTTTGTTGGGACATCTGCGGGAGGAAGGGGCTTGGTTTATCTGCCTCTGTTTTAATTTTAACGTTTTCCAGCTAAATAGGGTGAGGAGGGGCGAAGAAGGAAGGGCGTCCGGCAACCTTAGTGGTTGGTAGCGCCTCTGAAATTTCAGCTCTGCGAAGCTTTTCTTAACTTTGCAAAGGAAGCTTCAGCGACCCCAGCGGTTCTGTCGTTTTTCATCTTCCTCTATTTATCTCCAGTGGAGATTTGATCCAAAATGAGAATTTTAAGCTGCACGCTTGCTTTGGGAGAAAGCCCCCTGCAATTTAGTGGGACTTCTAAGCAGACAATGGTTAGGGACGTGTTGTTAGGGACGCTGCTGTTGGTAGATTCTGCAGGAAATAGTGCAAAGTCAGGTTTACTTCTGGGACAGAAGAGCCCAGTCAGAGGAGTGTTTGCAATATCATCTGTGTAGAATGAACCAAATTGTTCGGTCTATAATCACTGACAAAAAAAGAGTGCTGTATTTGTTTTTAGGAATTTAAGAAACTGCCTCAGAACATAGATTGTCGGTCCATTTAGCTTAGTATTGTGACTCAGACTGGCAGGGACTGTCCAGAGTTTCAGGCAGGGATCAAACATGGGACCTCTTGCATACGAAGCATGTGCTTTTCTGTGCCTTCTGTCCCCCGACTTTGAGGGCGGTGTGGGGGGTGGAAAGAGTGTTGCTCAGCCATCCAGTGAAACCTGTTTTTTTAACAAATAAAAAAATGACTGATTAGTGACAGGGTCAAATCCCAGTCAGAAATATAGGCTAATATAGGCTGTGTGCGCATGTACCTTGAAAGCACATTTGAAGCATGTTTCTCTGCTCAAAGAATTCTGGGTACTGCAGTCTCACTTTTCGTTTACAATGGATCTGTTAGTACAAGTCTAGCTGCTGGGTGGAATGTTATCTTTTTGCATGTTTGCTAGGCATAGTTAATGTTCAATGTAATTCAACTTACTATCATTGCAGCGGGAGAAGCACCCTTACTATAACCTCACAGTGAAAATCCTCCGAGCCAGAAACATTAAAGGAACAGATCTTCGTAAGTGTCTGGAGACTTTATTTTGCTTATTCTATGAACTGATCCTCCACATGTCTTATTATTGTTAACCAGGGGTCAGCAAACCTTTTCAGCAGGGGGCCAGTCCACTGTCCCTCAGACCTTGTGGGGGGCCGGACTATATTTTTTTGGGGGAATGAACAAATTCCTATGCCCCACAAATAACCCAGAGATGCATTTTAAATAAAAGGACACATTCTACTCATGTAAAAACACGCTGATTCCCGGACCGTTCTCGGGCCAGATTGAGAAGACGATTGGGCCATATCTGGCCCCCGGGCCTTAGTTTGCCCACCTATGGTTAAGACAGTCTCTTCAGCAGATTGATTTGCTGTGCTGTTGTGAAAATTACTGAAACATATACAAGCAAAAAGCAACGTGTTTCTAATAATGGACATAAGAAGATCTAAGAGTCCATTTAATTCATAATCCTGACTCCCACAGTGATGATTCGGACACCTAGAGAGCCCACCCAGCTTCTTCTTATATACACCAGTAGTAGCCACATGTTGGACTACAACTCCTATCAGCCATAGAAAGCATAGCCACTATATGGAAGTTGAGAACATCTGAATGGCACCATATTGGTTACCTCTGGTCTACGCTGTCTGGGAGTGTCTCTCCAGTGTTTCATACAGGTTTTCCTTGCTGTGGGTTTGGCCATGTTTAATTTAGTTTCCCTGACTGATCTGATGGAGTGGATCTTAACCATTCATGCTGAGTCTAACTTGTCAAAAGTGGCTCATGATTTCACGCCCTCTGTAGCAGCCATGGGTTTGCCTCAAATTCTATCTGAGCCAAAATATGAGGCAGCACACATTTTGGAATTGGGGTTTGTGTGGAATAGATAGGGGGAAATGATCTGTGGGTGTGGGAAGCCCTTTTTGGTTTTGTTGCTTTATTTTTTTTTATTTAAAAAAATTATGCTCTGCTTCCTGCACAAAGCAGTTTATAGTCTGCAATAAAAACCAACTCCACCTGACAATAAAATATAAAATACCCTGAACAAACAAGCAAAAAGCATAAAAGGTGGAGTCCATTAATAGACTATAAAACCTAAAGCAGGTCACAAAAACCTTTGAAAAACAACAAAAATTAATGTGTGCACCGGGGGTGGGGATGGGGGTGGTTATTGTTTTGATGTTATGTATTTTTGTGGTTTTATACTTTAAACTGCCCTGGGATCCTCAGATGATGGGCAATATATAAATTCAACCAATAATAAATGAAACGTGTAAATTAAACTAGGCTATTTTGAGAAAGCTTGAGAGAAAAGAAATGTTTCCACAAAATGTTGAAAACTTAACAATGTTGGGACATGCTTGCTTTGTTTCTAAAGAAAGAGAATTGCTTCACTTCTAGAGGAAGAGAATTCCAGAGAGCTGGTGCCACAACAGTGTTAATGTGCTCAAGTAGCAGCATGTGTCACCATCATCCACAGAACTAAGTGACTGGGTTAGGGTGTAGATGTCGGGGAAGAGGTGGTTTCTTGGATAACCTGATCCTGAACTGTTAGGGATTTATACACTAGTAGTAAAAAATTGAATGTAGATCAGTAGCAAATTCGCAGCCAGTGTAGCGTTTTCAATGGCAGTGTGACATCTTATCAGTAGGTTGTCCCAGACACCAGCTGTGCAGCAGTTCTCAGTGACACAGCATTGACCTTCAGGCCACCTATAAATAACATCTGCAAAAGTGGAGAACCAAATTTATTGTTATGGCCCTGGAGGCTGATGAATCCAGATGGTTTTCTGAATCTTGGGGGCAGGGGATGGGACTTCTCCATATAGTTTCACGTTGATGTGGAGAAGACATCCAGACACTTGCACTTAACTGTCCATTAATTAATGACAGTCAGCTCTAACTTTCATTTCCCTCTATTCATCCGAACTGAGGCTGTCAAACCATTAAACCAAAGTCTCAAGACAATTTTGGGCTGAATCAGGATGAACAAATTGAAACTTTTTCCAGATAAGACAGAAGTACTGTGGAAATTGGCTACTCTGGATGGATATATGCTACCCATCTTAGATGGGGTACCACTCCTCTGAAGTACCAAGTATATGTTTGGAAGTAATACTGGACTTCAGGCTAACTAGGCAAGCTCAGGTGGCAGCAGTAACTAATAGTGCTTTTTACCTATATAGGCTGATATACAAACTGAGATCCTATCTAGAGACCTTGCCTCTGTTACCCATCTTGCTTGAAACATGCAGGCAGGACTATTGCAAAAATAGTTGAGATAATGAATGTTAAATAGGGGGGGAAACACCAATAAATGTCTCTTGCATAACTTACTTTGAGTGGAATCTGGACTGTTTGCAGTGCATGCTGAATTATTATAGAACAGCAGTGAAAGAAAGAAAGAAAGAAAGAAAGAAAGAAAGAAAGAAAGAAAGAAAGAAAGAATTTTTCTGTGACAATCAATGCCTTTCAGTAATCACAGATACTTGACTTTGGTCACAATTCCAAAGGAGAATTTATTCACATCTGGTATGGGTGCCTGAAAGTTAGGTACCATTTAACCCAACATGACTACATAGTTTAAGAGCATAGCATACTATGCTAATAGAGAACTAGGAAGCTGCATTGTATTTATCAACCGTGGCTAAATTGGCATACAGGGAAGACGATTCTTAACCTTCAGAATGGTGGTTGAAGATTTGGGAAACCATGAAATTATTTTGCCAAATTATCAGTCTTTTAAGAAATCTGTGTACAGCAGGGGTGAGGAGCCTGTGTCCCACATAGACGTTTTTACATTCCAGCTCCCACAGTCAGCTAGGCTGAATGGGGTGGAGTGAGAGCAGTAACATCTGAAGGATCACATGCTCCCCATCTCTGCTTTACTGACTTGAAAACAGATAATCCTATACATTAGAAAAGAACATATTAGCACATTATTCTCTTTAGTTACATTTGTTCTACATCTAAAACCCACTGGTAGATTTCATGAGTTAATACCACTCCTGTTCTTTGTTTTAGTATTTATTAAGCTGCTACTTTGGACTACTTTGAAAAGCACATTCTCATTCTCTTAGTCTGCTGTTAGTTTTTTGTTTGTTTGTCTTTTGGAGAGAGAGACCCTTTCCTGGTCACATTTCTGCCCTTCCCCCCTCTAGTGTCTGAGGCAGATTGCTATGTAGAACTGCGTATGCCGACTGCATCACCACTCACTTACCGAACGCGAGTTATTGACAACTCCAGTGATCCAGAATGGAATGAAACTTTCCACTATAGAATTCACAACGCTGTCAAGGTAAAAAAGATCAATACTTCTTGATTCAGAACAATTGCTATATTAGGTAACATTCCTTGATTTAGGAAGGAGGGAAAGTGGTTTGATTTCTCCCACAGAACCAAATACATTAATATTGAGGGGTGGGGAGTAAATCTAATTCAGTCTTAAATCTTTATTGGAACCCCGGTGCCTTGTAAATCTCTTCCACCCACCCTTGCCTTACTCCTCAAATATTATTCTTGTCACCTGTCACTGATCTTACAACTGAGATAGGCAGCCTTGAAAGCCCTGTGCTGTTTGCTGTTCTCTTAAGCCTGAGAAACGGCAGGGAGGAAAATGTTCCAGTTGGCTGCTAACTCCAGACAGGTAGCAAAATGGATGGCTGATCTAATCTCTCACAGAATGCATTGCCTTGACATCTCTCTGTGATCCATAAGCCTAGATTTTATATTAGCAGAGCAATCCAGAGCTAAATAGCAGGGTTGGGGGGGGGGGAATCACAATGTACTGTACTTTTTTTAAAAAAAAGACTTTAAGTGAAGAATTTGTTCAGTCATCGTCTAACAAAATTTTAGGTTTGAATTCTTAGTGGTTTGGGGCCATAGACCCAAAGAAAGCTCAACAACCTTTGTGTCTGGATTTTCACTTTTTGAAATATGGCAACCCTAGCACAATAGAACAGAATAATTAAGCAAACCTCAACTTTCTGAGGCAGGCAACCCTGACATCTGATAAGTCAGGAAAAGAAAAAGCCTCTCCAATGTATGGTCTACACTTTAGGGTGGGGTGGGGATGGAGGACCTGTTACTTAAGGCCTAACTTCATATGGATGAGGAAAGCCTGGAGGCACAGAAAGTGGGATGGAGTGGGTTTGAAGGAGAGAGAGCTGAAGCAGATAGGAGGAGTGAGAAGGGGGTGGAAGCCCTCTACGCGAGATCAGTTAGACTTTTGGTAAGAACAATATGGCAGTCCACTGGTTAATGTGAGAGACGGCGCAGTGGAGAGAAATAGGAAAGAGGTAGCTCCACCCGCTTTTGGCTCTTGTCCTGCCCACTGCCAGTCCCACAACACATTACCCCTGAGGGAAAAGTTTGCCCACCCCTAATTTACACAAATGAGAGATTTTAAATGGTGTGGTGGCTGTCTGTGGGCGAATACAGATAAGTAATGCAATGCTAGGGATGGGGAAGAAGGAATCTGTCCACATCTGATTCCCAAGTGGACTCACCTCATTTGATCTGGATCATGACTCAGATAGGTTTAGTGGTCCACTTCAGAACCCACAGTCTGGCACAGTTCTTAACAAGGTTATTCAAGGGTTGTATACTGCCACCATCTTCCCCCCTCTTCTCTATAAATGTGGTAAAACAATTGAAAATAGGGCACCCCGCTGCCAAAGCCTGGAGCAGTTAGCATATGGGGCTCTTAATACACGTACGGCAAGCCCCCCTGGGAGCAGGATTTAATCATGTTATTTTGCTCTCAGGGGGAATTATATGGAAAAAACATGGCTTCCCCCAATGTCATCATCAGATCTTGCTGCTCACAGTGGTGGGCAGTGGATCAGCCCTGAACTTTTTCTTTTTATCTCAGAACAGCTCAGCTTTTACCTGAAATATGATATTTAATGCACACTTTGTTTCCCTACTGTTTCAGTTCTGGACTTCTGTTGTTTCAGAACACACTTGAGTTGACACTCTTTGATAAAGATGTTCTCTTAAGTGATGAACTTACTTCTCTCGTGTATGATGTGACAGCGATGAAGACAGGTCGTCCTCTGAAACAAACATTTAAACTAAAAGAGGTTAGTTCTTTTGTTTATTGAATTGGGGGAAAAAAATCAGGTTCTCAGGAATGTTCTTGAACCTAACTTTGCTCCTTGATATCTAGGTAGCTTTGGTCACCAGTTACTTGTGTCCTGAGCTATTTTTTTACCGCTTGTTCCTACTGCTAACATATCATAGTCACAAAAGTTGGAAGAGACCTCAAACGCAATACAGTCCAGCCCTGTGCTGATGTAAGAAGTCTGTATGTTAAAGAGAAAAATAACTACCAAACTTTTAGAAGACATCTGAAGGCAGCCCTGTTTAAGGAAGCTTTTAATGTTTAATAGGATATTGTATTTTAGTGTTTTGTTGGAAGCCGCCCAGAGTGGCTGGGAAAACCCAGCCTGATGGGCAGGGTATAAATAATAAATTATTATTATTATTATTATTATTATTATTATTATTATTATTATTATTTGTAGGACAAAGAAGAGCTGGATGTAGAGTTTCTTTTGGAGGAAAGGTGAGAGCTGCTAAATTTTCCATTGTCATGGTGGCTCAGAGGCGTAGTGGGGGGAGGGGCATGGGGACCATGGCCTCAGGCACAATTTTGTGAGTGGACACAAACAGGTGTCCCAACAGCAGGCTCCTTCATTGGAGCTGCGCCTTAGCTGCGGCACTCATGCCTTGCCACATCTCCGGCCCTGGGTCAGACCTGACCTGGGGGAGGAGGACAGGAGAAGGGGCAGATTGCTGTTGCTCACCGTCCTCGGCCATGGCGCACCTTGCACCCGTCACATCTGACCCAGCGGCAAAGAGCAGGAGAGTGGGTGACAATGAAGCTGCCCACCTTCCTTGGCCGCGGCACACCTCACAGCCAGCTGCAGCAGCTCTGCCACTGGGTCAGGTGTGACCCAGTGGTGGAGAGTGGGAGGAGAGATAGCTTCCCCTCTCCTCCCCGGACTGCGGCGCCTGGGAAGGCACCCTCTGTGGCCCACCCTGTTAGAATTCCTGCTCCATGATTGCAGTCAGTGGCGTAGCGTGGGGGGTGCAGGGGGGCCTGGCCGCACCGGGCGCAACATCTGGGGTTAGGGCAAATCCATGGGTTAGGGGGCGCAAATCCATGGGTTGGGGGCGCATATTACTTGCCTTGCCCCGGGTGCTGACAACCCATGCTACGCCACTGATTGCAGTCATGGGATTTTTGTCTTTCACACGACAGTATGTGCTTTGACTCCACAGAGTGGGAAGTGACGGAGACAGGATGTTTGTGTTACTGTGTTCCGTGACGTGGGACTATTGTCTTTTGTTCTTTTTCTCTTTCCTGTCTGATGCTAGAGAGAGAGGGAGCCATATTGCAGTGCTCTGTGTGTGTTTATATGTAAATAAAGTAGATTAGCCAAAATGCTGAGTTGCTGAGCTCTGTTACCATGATGCGCAAACTCTGCGGATCCCTCCGCAGTTGTTGGCATCGGTCGCTGTGATGTTCGGGCAGAAGAAAGCTTTTGAAGCTCCCAAACGAACGACCAGGAGGGAGAGAACATGCCAGTCGGGCATATGTCTCTGCCAGCGTCCTACTCAAGTGCAGGCTGAACTCCTGACACACACACCTTGAGGGCGCACCCCGCACATCTTCAAGCAATGAAGGAAGTCATTGTATTCAGTGTGGCTTACTTTTAATCTGATCCGAGAAGGTTTCTGAGCTCTTCGAGGTGGCTTTTTGGCGCGTACAGGGCACTGCAGTGAGGAAGGGGGAAAGTCCCATTGCCCAAATGGAATCCTGCTTGCTTCTCTTTGGTTCTAAGTCTTTGTCTTGTATCACTGGCATTGCGGCCATATACAGTTTTATTGGTATCTTGGGCCTTGCGTTTGTTGAGTTATTCTAGGGGTGACAGAAATGATTTAGCTGTACATAGGAATGATCCCCCCCCCTTCATTTCCTTTCTGGATCATTGCACATTCATACGCACAATGGCCTTTCCTCTTGCTTTTGACATCTGAGATGTATAGTTTCAGGGCCCACCCTATTTTTGTGGTTACATTTTTTGTAATGGTAAGTTTTAAAAACTGTTTTAAATGTTGTATTTTAAATAGTTGTCACCCACCCTAGGAAGTAAGGGTAAAGGCTGTGTAAAATACTATGTACTAATACTACTACTAATGATGATGATAATAATAATAATATACAAAGTTAATGCATTCTTTCTTTTTGTCTTCTGTGTTAATTCTCATTATTATAGCTGACTAAGCAGATTTCTATGAAATATAAACAATGTGTAATTCCTGTCCCAACAGGCTTCTTTTTTAAAAGTAGGAAGTAGAAAGCGAAGGGTAGATGTGGTGATAAGTACTGTATGTCACAGGCTCCTTTCACAGATAGTAAATTTAATATTTGATTCATGGGAATTCTGCCTCGTGAGAAACTATTCCTAAGACACTGCTGTATTTTAAATACGTTTTAGGACCCACCCTATTCTCTTGACTGCAATTTGTTTTAAGCTGATTTGGCTATTTTCTTTTTAAATGGCTGCAACCTAGCATGGAACCTTATGGTGAAGTTGGGAAGAAATCAATATAAAATAATGTGGATCCCTGCCTTAAAGCACCTGGGGGGGGGTCTTTTTATTTTCCCTCTTTTTTAATGGCACGTGTAAACATATTTTTATGATTGTTTATGGCAGTATTTTGCCTTTACAGCACGGATGCTCCTGGAGAAGTTATCACAAATGGTGTCCTTGTGGTGAGTGTTCGGAGAGCCAGATGTTTGGGAATTGTGTTTTGTGGTGTGCACACTTAGCAGGAGAGCCCTTTCAAAATCAAAACATTTTTCCTCTCTTTGAAATACTTAGAGCAATTAGTTTTGCCGTTGTGTGTGCGGGTAGAGGATAGTCAAGATGAAAAGTGAGGAAAAGACGGGAGCACAGCAGTGACAGACAACGCTTCCTTTTCTCTGGTGTGAACATCTCTATCTGTTCCCCTTTGGTTGTCTGCTGGGAAAGCGTTGGAAACTGCAGTGCAGGGGTGGGGGGTGAAACCAAAACATTTTCCTGGAATTCCATCTAAACCCTTCACTGTATGAGAAGTCATACAAAGCACCATATTTCAAAACCAGTATTTTAAAATTTTGTTTTGTTTGATGTAGGCGTACCCTTCCCTTTGCGTGCAAGGGGTTATTAACAAAGATGAAAAGCCACCTCTGAGAGAGCAGGGTAAGTCCAATTTTGGTTTTGTTCCTCTCCAGCTCTGCCCAAATTTCAAAGTAGATAAACTAGGTGTGCTTTAATTTGGATGTTTCATGTGTTAGTTGAAGCAAGAAAGTCTATACAGTGGTACCTCGGGTTACATACGCTTCAGATTACATACGCTTCAGGTTACAGACTCTGCTAACCCAGAAATAGTACCTCGGGTTAAGAACTTTGCTTCAGAATGAGAACAGAAATCGTGCTCCAGTTGCGTGGTAGCAGCAGGAGGCCCCATTAGCTAGAACGGACCTCCGGAACTAATTAAGTACTTAACCCGAGGTACCACTGTACAAGTTCTCGGCTGCAGCTCATGGTTAGCAAGGGGAGAGAGCTTAACCACAATTCTTGGATTGGATGATATGCTAAATTAAAAGTTGGCTTAGTGTGGTGTAGCACAAAAAGGACTGGGGAGCTGCAAAGCAGCTGCAGGTTCTTCTCAGGGGGCCAGTACGTTTTCATGGTCTTGTCTCAACGTGTTGAGTAAACTGTCTCTTTGTGTCACCACTTCCTTCTTGGCTCTCTGTCTCCCAGGCCAGTATGCATCCTTGAGAAGACTGTATTATGAAATAAGGAAAGTAGAGAACCTCTAAAGCAGCTTGCTTCAAGTGTACATTTGTTAGGAAAGAACGTGGGTGATAGGGTGGATCTAGACACAGGTTAAAAACTCTATAAATACTGTAAGTCAGAAATTAAATGGTTACAACAAAAGGGGGGAAAAAGCCTATGTAAAAATCCATATAAACTCCTTTTTGCTCTCTGTCCCCATCTGGTGTTGGATGTTTATAACGCATCCAAAGCGTATTATTGTGATGAATGTAACTGAGTCCTTAGTCTTTCCACCCTGTTTTTTTTGCCTTTTTGGTCGAAAGTGTTAATGCCTACAAGTTTTCAAAATGATACAAAAAATCGGGTACAACAATCTGAAGTCTACTTAGTCAGCTTCTTCTTCTTCCTTAGTTCATAACCATTAATACCCAAGTGTGGTGTATATACATGGAGGAGGCAGTAGGCTTCATTGCTTTCAGAATCCAGATTTTCCATTAATTTAACCAAATTTCAATCCATTAATATTAGTAACAAAGATAATTTTTAATATCTTATCCATGATGTAGGAGCTTGGCATTTTGTTACTGATACTTTGGTTGCTCTGCCATCTCTAAGAGTAGTCTCTACTTACATATTGTATAGTATTTCTCTTAGGAATGCATGTCCTAAATGTCTCACTGTCGTTTTTAGGAAGCAGACTGTTCAAGCTCTCGCTTCCAGGCGCCTATGAGAAGCAGTTGTCCATTCCTTGCAAATTGGACTCCGATCAGAGTTGTGGAAACTCATTTGTCTTTCATGTAGGCCAAGGGATGTGTTCAGAACTGGATGTGGAGTTAGAGCGAACCATTACCATCCTTCAGGTGAGAAATCACTACACATCCCATTAGAGAATGCTTACAAACTTGTTTTCCTTATGAAATGTATTTATTTATTCTCAGGATGGAGTGAGCCCAGACTTTGAAGAGCATAGTACAATTCTTGGATCAGGGATTGTTCCATTGCAGTCACTTCCTCTGGGAAAGGAAGTTGATATAGCTGTTTCGCTAGGAAAGGTAACAGTATGATTTATTTATTTTTTAACTTCATTTTAGCAATCTTGGGTTGGGTTGTTGCGGAAACTCCTCTTGCAAGGTCTTTCAGGTGTAGATTGGGGTGGCTAACCTGTAGGCAGCTAAGCACATCTGGCCCCCAAGACCCACCCTTCCCCCTGGGAATTTGTCATTTAAGGAAAGGTTTATTATTATCATTAGCCTTTATGTATTTGGTTTAGTATGTCACAAGTTATGCAGGCCTGATTTAAGGTATACATGTATTGTGTTTTCTTTCAAGTCCCCTGCCACCAAAAAGTACCACATGTTTGTGCCCAAACACACAGATATTCACTAGGTCAATCTGTTGGCTTGGCTTTAAGGTTTTATTCAGTTAGGCACATGAGATGGTGCTGGGATTGCCTGAAAATGTATGTTCTGTGTTTATTTGCTCTGTGGGTAAGGTCCTGCAAAACTGACCCAAAGTAAGGTCTTCGGGGTGGCGGTAGCATGGGGTTAAGGGACCAAAAGGAAGATAACATTTCACTAACTGGTTAACAAGAAGAGAATGGGTTAATTAATTGGAAAACTCCCCCCGCAACCTCTTTCAGTGTGTGCTGTCTTTCATCTTAGGATTTAAGTGTGGATCTACACGTGAAGGCTGAAAAAATGTGAGTCTTGCACCCAGGAGCTGTTTTAGGGGCATAATTTTAATTTGCTTTTCTGGATTTGTGATTGCCAGACAAAGAAAACAAAGGTGCATATGGGTGAGGATGCTGTGCAGCGAGTTAGTGTGCTCTTTGAACCTTTTCCTGCAAAAGCCTCCCAGGGCAGAAAATGCATTGCTTAGTTTCAAAAGCTATTTGGGTGCTAGAGCTGCAGGGAAAAAGACACATGTATTTCCAATGCACTGTATGTTGGATTCTCAACCACTTTTGACTTCCTTCTTTTTCAGCCATGACTTAGCTTAGTTGTGGTTTTTTTTAAAAAAACTCCAGTCTATTGTCTTGAAAGTACCCAAGCCTGATTTGTTTTTTTGAGATGAACTTTTTCAGAATACTGAAACACTTAATACATCTTTCCATTATTTTTTAAGGTAGGGGAAAACTGTGTGTGTGTGTGTGTGTGTGTGTGTGTGTGTGTGTGTGTGTGTGTGTGTAAGTATATATATTTAAGAGGAGGTGAGAGGGATATTGGATCTTGTCCCACACATGACATGTATCTCTCACCCCACATCACATGTTGGCCAGAAAGGTTGCCAGGCCCTTTATACTGTATATACCCACCATATTTTCTCCTTTAACACTTGTCTTCTATACTAGGACAAAGGATCTTGATGTACGTCTGGGTTTTGATCTTTGTAAAGAAGAGAAACAGTTTCTGGACCAGAGGAAGGAAATAGTATCTCAGGCGCTAAAGAAGACGCTGCAATTGAGAGAGGACCTTGATAAAGAAGAGGTATGTGACTTGTCAATATGATATGCAGAGCCATTCATAATTGGCTACAGCTCATAATAAAATAGGGCATCTTGTTGTTCAAGAGTTTATTCATCTAATTTCTTTTATTGTTTTTATGACCCCCCTCCCCCCCTCCAAGGACCTCAAGCTGGTATACATGGATCTCTCTCTCTCTCCTCATTTTAATCCTCACAACAGCCCTGTGAGGTAGGTTAGGCAGTGAGTGGTCTGGGGTCACCCAGTGAGCTTCATGGCTGGGTAGGGATTCAAACCCTAGTCTCCCAGGCCATTACTCAAACCACTACACCACACTGGTTATTATATATCCCATATTACACATCTCATTTAATTAGGTGCCTTGGTTTTTCTAAAAATATATATTTTTTATCAATCAATCTTTATTACAGTCCAGAGACCCAACAGGTCTTCAAGATGGCGTCGTTAGTGGTAGCATTAACTTGAGCTCTGCATCAGTTGTGCGGTTTTTATTAGTTTTATCAGTCTTTTATTAGCTTTTATCAGCCTCACTATTTTATCTCTATCATTTGGCAGCTTTTCCTCAACTATTATATTCACAAAGTCTGAGGTAAAAGCTTGAGTTAAAAGTCTTAGAGAAAGTCTTGGAAAGTCTCGGAGAAAGCCTTAATTAGCTCTAGCTCAAGTCAACCTACCAACTAAAAATATTTAAAAATGATTCTGTCAGACAAATAGTGGAATAATAGGAATACTCTGTAACATATACAATGCACAATTTTATTCACCTTCTTTCTCTCTCTCCCCCTCCCTTTAAGGTACCTGTTATAGCAGTCCTAGGATCTGGTGGAGGCATCAGAGCACTGACATCATTTTATGGCAGCCTGTTTGGGCTTCAGCAACTAAATCTTCTTGACTCTGTCACATATCTCTCTGGGATCTCAGGCTCTACATGGTATGTGAGCATGAAAATTCTTATTTCTTATCTTGAACCAGAGGAGGGAATAACATTTCTTCTTGTGCTTTTGGGAGTATTGATTAAAATAGTGCTTCATTCTAGCATCTGATGAAGTAAATAATTGCTTACAAAAGCTTTCCGTAAGCTTAAAAGTGAAACTGCACACCTTTCAATAAGTTTTTTTTAAAAATAGGACAGTCAGTTGATCCCCCCCCCCCCCCCCCGCACACACTCTGTCACACTCACATTCATACAAATACACATACAAATAGAATGGATGCATCTGTAGCCCTTAAATAAAACCATATATTTCTGTACAAAATATGCCTCTTCAACTTTGGGTTTGTTTCTTAGAGTGCTTAAAAATCATATCATGAACTCTGTCTTGTCCTGTTCATATGTCTCTTACAGCTTATCATTCCCTTTCTAAGCTAGAAAGTCTCCCTTACAGCTTCTTTGTGCTGTAGTCACAATGGAAGAGGACACTTTCTTCCTTCACCCTGGGCCAGCAGGGGGATACTGTAGATAGTTTTCACTCAGGTCCACATATGCAAATAAGGGATTGAAAGTGACGTTCAGTGATTGGATAGTTACAGAAAATGGTTACTGTTGCTTTCTAGTGGAGCTCTATATAAGCAGGCAGGCTGAACCCTTCAGTTCAGTTCTGTTCTGGCCTGTGAATAAACAAGAGCTGTTTGAAGAATCGCTGTGTCGTCAGATATGCTCATCCACAACTTAACACTTCTCAAGTTTATTTAGAGCTCATCCACACTTTCATTTGGCCCACTGCTTCCCCCCAGGAAAACCAGTGTGGCAAAGGCAAAACTAGTTGGACCTGTGCTTAGAAAGCATGGACAAACAGAAAACCGCTCAGACTCTTGCTTTCTAGGCACGGGACCGAGCCCTTAATCTTTTTAAGCAGACAGTGACTTCTAAAACACTCTTACTTTAGAAAAAGTAGTGGATAGTATATAAAGATTAGATTTGATGCAGAAATTTAATATTTTATCTTTGCAGGTGCATGTCAATGCTGTATAAAGATTCTGAGTGGTCCAGTAAAGATCCCGGAGACTTTATCAGCACTGCCCGGGATAAAATGTCAAGCAGTAAAGTAGGAGCTTTTTCTTCAGAGCAGCTGAAGTATTACTTTCAAGAACTGGTTACAATGGAGAATGCTGGACGGAAAGTGTCTTTCACAGACCTGTGGGGACTTATTGTAGAGTTTTTCCTACAGCAGAAGGTGTGTTTTTGTTTTATTGTGCACCTTGTGTTTTTATTTTGTATTTTTTTGTTGTGAGCTGCCCTGTGATCTTCGGATATAGGGTTGTATACAAATTTAATAAATCATCACCACCGCCATAATCAAATCAGGAAATGCACATACAGTCGTACCTGGGAAGTCGAATGGAATCTGTTCCGGAAGTCCGTTCGACTTCCAAAATGTTCAGAAACCACAGCGCGGCTTCTGATTGGCTGCAGGAAGCTCCTGCAGCCAATCGGAAGTTGTGGAAGCCCCGTCGGACCTTCGGCTTCCAAAAATAGTTTACAAACTGGAACAGTCACTTCCAGGTTTGTGACGTTGGGAGCCAAAATGTTTGACTTGCAAGGCGTTCAGGATCCAAGATATGACTGTATATGTAATATATATGCATTGCAAGTAAATTCTAAATTTGAAACCCTTATTTCCTTTCCTCTATTCAGGAAGACCAGTCAAAGCTGTCTGACCAGCAAGAAGCTGTGAAACGGGGACAGAATCCCTACCCAATCTATGCATCCGTTAATGTGAGGCCCAATGTTAGTGGTGGTGACTTTGCAGGTATAGTAAGGCAGGTGTATTTCTTTCTCATAAAATCTGTAAGTAGTGTTTTTTCCCTTTAGCCTGGGCCATTTACCTGCCATTGCACAGTTGATTATTTCCCTGCCCATTAAGGAGGGTGAAGTGAAAGGATGGGGGTGGTGGCTGGTGATGGAAGAGAAATAGTAAGGATAGAAAAGTGGATGATTAATTGCGATGGGTCAGGAAATACTTTGCGCAAGCCTTAACTCCTCTCATAGTATTTTGCTCTCCTTTTTTTTCATACGTTATGATTTGACAGCACAGTTTCATTATTGTAGTGAACATGTGAATGCTAAACATGTGAGCAACATATAAACTAGCCTTATTGCTTTGACTGGGGGGGATACAGCAGCCTTGTTTGCTTACCTGTTACCTGATGTGGTGCTGGTATTTTCCCTGTTAGAATGGTGTGAGTTCACGCCCTATGAGGTTGGATTTCGCAAGTATGGTGCTTTTGTCCGAACAGAAGATTTTGACAGTGAGTTCTTCATGGGGCGACTGATTAAGAAACATTCTGAGCCCAGGATCTGCTACCTGCAGGGTATGAACTTTTGTACTGATTGTAAGGCAGAGATGATAACTTCATGAAGCATAATGTGTCATTACCTTCTGATTCCTCAGTTATGGCCTACAGAGGTTTTGTTGGGTGGGTTTTGTCATGGTCTGTTATTTCAAGTTGAGAAGGAATATCTTTGCGGGTCACATTAGTAGAGATGTGGGTGAGCAGGGCTGCCATCTCCTGAGGGCTGATCCCATTTCAGGCCCCTCAATATTTTTGGAGTAGGGGCTGCTCCCCCCCCCATGATGTCCCAAAAGCGTGGAGGCAAAGCTCAGAGCCAAGCATGGCCTGGCTAGTTCCTCCTCCTTCTGCAGAGAGGAAGGAGAGTCGAGCTAGGCTCCCGCCAGTGGCAGGTCCAGGAGGGGCCGCTAGCCAGTGGGGTCACCGTGTTCAGCCCCCGGCTCCCCCTGACATCCTGATGTTGCACCCCCCCTACGCTTACAAGCTGGCACATCTGTGGATGAGGATTTGCCTTCTATTGTGGTTTGGCTTGGAGTCATAACAAACCATTTCCTGACAACACTCTGCTTTACATTTACAGTACAAGCTACACTGAATGTTGTAGGTAGATCTGGTGGAGTTTCAGTGGGTTGGTAGGCCTGCTATTTTGTATCTTAGGACAGTCCTCTGGCCCCTTCCAACTATCTAATCTCAATTCATGAGTCGCAGCCTTTAAAAGTACTTGCCACCATATTCTTTGGTTTATATGCCAAAATGCCTTCTAAGCAATGTACAACTATGAAATCATAATTAACATTTGCAATAATAGTTGCACCTGCGGTAACTTTGCAAAAGTTAGCAGTAATGTCCCAGCATATAGCTTTAAGCTGAAAACAGTTGCAGCTTTTGTGTTGCTAATGTCCTGTGCACTCTTTTGAAATAATCTTATTAGAAACACCACTAGAGGAAGCACACACAAACCTACCTCTTCATGTGGAGAATCTGAGGTTTAATATTAGCTAACAATAGATAAGGTTGTAGCCTGTACCTTGATGATGTGTATATTTTTGTTTGCCAAAGTGGGGAGAGCCTTTAAATTTGATTTGAAATAATTTCCTAATTACTCTACAGGAATGTGGGGCAGTGCCTTTGCTGCGAGTCTGGATGATGTATTTTTGAAAGTGGTTGGTTCAGGACTGAGCTTTCTAGAATCTCTTGGTGATGTTGTCAAAGTTATTGGTAAGGAACGAAGTTGCTCTGCATTATTTTGCACAATAATATATCTGCCTGAGAATTTGGTTTGGCAGACTATGTACCTTCTTGTTAACTTTCAAACAATAGCCAGTCAACAGAAGAGGCATAAATTTAAAGGGTAGTTGAACTCTTTTGTTCTATGAATACCATCAAAATTGTTTTCATCTGCTAATGGGATGATTTATTCCAACTTTGTTCCTGAGAAAAGTGGAGGAGCTACTTAATTGATTGCAAAATTTCTTACAAGCCCGGGAAACGTTTGAAAAAACTGCAATTGAAACAAAGCTGTTGAGAAGAATGTGTGACCCTGCCAGGGCCAACCAGGAGTTCCTTGGCAGCATTAGGAGTCAGGCCCCTATCTTAAGATTGTTTTCCTGATATGTTATTTTTAGTCATCTCTCTTCATTCTAACACATGTTACATTTCTGTAACAGAGTTTTCGACTTGAATTCAGAGCATCTTAAGTTCAGCAATGAATGTTGTGTGACTTTGGGCCAATCATCATAACTCAACAGTTGTTTGTATGAGGATAAAATGTTTGGGGCAGGGGAGAGAGGGGAAGGTAAATCCATGTATACCATTCTTGGGAAAAGCATGGGATTGTTGCTGGTTAATGACCAGCTTGATCCCGTCCAACTCAGCTGTAGCTCCCATGCACTGCTGAAGGGAATCCGAAGACAGTATTACAGAAGCTTATTTCTGTCTACTTCTTGTGCACATCTGGGACACAATGCACCAAGCCGTTACAGTGATAGGAGGTCTGTGGATGCCTCCCATATACACAGCCAGCTCTACCCTCTCCAATTGATCCCGGAATGTAAGTTTGAGCCGATAAGAGGGGCAAATTTGGATAGGAGTGTGGGCGGTGTGCATTGTCTTCCTGTGGCTCATAACAGCTTGGCACATTGTTTGCCTACGCAATGTGCTGCACTCCAGATGTCATTGAACTACAGCTTCCACCAGCCCCAGCCAGTGTGGCCATTGGTCGGGAATGATGGGAACTGCAGTCCAACATCATCTGGGAGACACCACATTGGCTGCCTCTGCCTAGAAAGATGCCTCCACAGATGAGTGCTGTACTTAAAGCCAACAGGTTTGAACTCATAACAGTAAGTTTCACACAGTCACAGTGTCTGTGACTTTTCTTATCAATTAGCATTGGTAATACTGTAGGAATGTTTACTGGTCAATGGTGAGAATGGTATATAAAGAGCTATCAGTTGCTGATCACATGGTAGCATAGTATTTACACATATGAAAGTCAGAAATGGCTGTCTTATTCACGAGTGGTGAAACCATGAGAGGTACACTTAAACTCCAAATCTGAACTTTACCCTTAAATTATTTTACATGTGGTGGAGCAAACTTAACTCTTTTAGTCTTGGTATCAGTTTTACCTGGTCTTCTTAATAACTGTTAACTCTGCTGCCTTTGTTAATGTTGGTTATTTAAAATAATTTTATTTATTGTGTGTTTTTATTTATTGAGGCAGCACAAAGGCGGCATATAAACGAACATTTCAACAGCAGATATATGGCAAAGTGAAATACCCAAATCTTGTGCGCATTGTTACAAGGGATCACAAAGTGTAAAGAGTGTTCATGCTAATTGAAGTATCTGTTTTCTCGAAACCTAAAGATGACACAGGCTAGATTGTAGAGATATATATATATATATATATATATATATATATATATATATATATATAACCACATGATTCATGATTGTAGATGATTGTCGACGATCCCATCTCCGGGATCCTATGAGGCTGAAGACTCGTCTGGTTATACCTGGCGGACCCTTGATACAAATTTTCCAGGACTTCTTCAAGTCTCGTGTTACAGCTGGGGAAACTTTCAACTTCATGCAAGGATTGTACCTGCACAAGGATTACATCAGAGTCAATAAATTTGTGCTCGGGAAAGGTAAAATTTCTTTTTGGAATAAAAACCGACCTTCCCCAAAGTTTATAGATTAGCAAATGACACCTGCATAGTGGGGAAATCCTCTGTTAATAGTGTCAGATCTCCACTAAAATCCAGTCAGGTGCCAAATACAGACATGGCTTTTCCTCTCTTAGTATAAAACATTCAATTATAAATTGAATTTCCATTGAAGGTATTGGCAGTTCTGTTTCACCATTGGTTAAAAAAATTTTTTTTTAGCATACTGTGTTGCTTTTTTTCCAGGTACTCATTTAGACGCTTTCCCTAATAAGTTGACTCCAATGGAAGAAAGTCTGTACCTTGTGGATGGTGGCTTTTCCATCAATTCTCCCTTCCCCTTGGTACTGCAACCAGAGAGAGATGTTGATATCATCCTATCATTCAATTATTCTTGGGAAGCGCCATTTGAGGTGAGACAAATCATTGTAGCCTGCCAAGTCAACTTGAGGTTGTTGGGTTTTCTTGGCTTCGTACTAGTTCAAGTTCAGCTGAAGTTTTTCCAGTATGGTTCCAGTTCAAGCAAATGAGAATAAGGAAAAGGTGCTAATAATTGCCTGACCGTTTTTTATGTCCCTCTCATACTTCAGGTCTTAGAATTGACTCAGAGGTACTGCAAAGAACGGGACATTCCTTTCCCAGAAATCATCTTCACCAAGGAAGATAAAGAAAATCCCAAGGAATGTTATATGTTTATGGATGCTGAGAATCCCAAGGTTCCCATAGTCCTTCACTTCCCTCTCGTTAATGACACCTTCCACAAATACAAAGCACCAGGTAAGCATGTGAGCTTACGTAGCCTGCATTTTAAAGTATCTAGTTGTTATTCCCAAGTAGAATGTTGAACTGACTGAACATTTTGAACATGATTTTGGTGTGGTCATTAAGCTGTTCTGGAGAACAGCAAAAGGTGAGGAAATGAGCTGAGTGTCCTCAGAACAGTCTATTTTAAGGAGTAGAACTTGAAAATCTAAATAGAAAATTACTAATTCCTTTATGAATAAGGCTCTACCCTACCAACCAGTTCTGTCACGTATGCTGGTGATCTGGTTTAATATTTCAGTGGTTTATAATTAGCTAGTGCAGTGTTTCCCAACCGGTGTTCCGCGGCACACCAGTGTGCCGTGAGACCTTGCCTGGTGTGCCGTGGGAGGGAGGCGGGAGAGGCGGGGCGGCGGCGGCATCTCCTGCTGGATGCAAATCCAAACATGGCGGGCGCCTCCCTCGCTCCTTTGTAGGCGGACCATCGAGAGAGAAAGAAAAGGAGGCGAAAGAGCGAGAGAAGGCGCCTGCGCGGAAAGAGGAGCGAGCAGTGCGCCTGCGCGCCGCGGCGCCCGAGATCGCTTCTCCCCACCGCCCCTTGCTTCAAAAGAGGTCCGGGGACAGCGGGAAGCGCTTCGCGCTGCCCCCGGACCTCTTTTGAAGCAAGGCTTTGCGGGGAGAAGCGATCTCCCCGCAGCCCCTTGCTTCAAAAGAGGTCCGGGGGCAGCGGGAAGCGCAGCGCTTCTTCCCCGCTGCCCCCGGACCTCTTTTGAAGCAAGGGGCTGCGGGGAGATCGCTTCTCCCGGTGCTCCGAAGCGGGGCGGGGGGGCGGGAACCTGGAGCGCGGGGCGCCCTTTGGAGGACGCCCCGTGCTTCGCGCAGCTGTCCGCAAGCCTTGGGCGCCTGGGGGAACTCCCCCCCCCGGCGCGCAAGGCTTGCGGGCGGCAGCCTGCAGCGCGGAGCGCGGGGCGCCCTTTGGAGGACGCCCCGTGCTTCGCGCAGCTGTCCGCAAGCCTTGGGCGCCTGGGGGAACTCCCCCCCCGGCGCGCAAGGCTTGCGGGCGGCAGCCTGCAGCGCGGGGCGCCCTTTGGAGGACGCCCCGTGCTTCGCGCAGCTGTCCACAAGCCTTGCGCGCCCAGGGGAACTCCCCCCCCCCGCGTGCACGGCTTGCGGGCGGCAGCCAGCAGCGCGGAGCACGGGGCGCCCTCCGTAGGAGGCTGCGGAGGGTGGCGCGGAGCTGCCCGCGCTCCAGGGCTTCTTGCAGCTCCGCGCCACCCCCGGATCCCGGTGCGAAGCTGCGCGGGGCTGCGGAGGGTGGCACGGAGCTGCCTGCGCTCCAGGGCTTCTTGCAGCTCCGCGCCACCCCCCGGATCCCGGCGCGAAGCCGCGCGGGGCTGCCTGCGCTCCAGGGCTTCTTGCAGCTCCGCGCCACCCCCCGGATCCCGGCGCGAAGCCGCGCGGGGCTGCGGAGGGTGGTGCGGAGCTGCCTGCGCTCCAGGGCTTCTTGCAGCTCCGCGCCACCCCCCGGATCCCGGCGCGAAGCCGCGCGGGGCTGCGGAGGGTGGTGCGGAGCTGCCTGCGCTCCAGGGCTTCTTGCAGCTCCGCGCCACCCCCCGGATCCTGGCGCGAAGCCGCGCGGGGCTCCGGAGGGTGGCGCGGAGCTACCTGGGCTCCAGGGCTTCTTGCAGCTCCGCGCCACCCCCCGGATCCCAGCGCGAAGCCGCACGGGGCTCTGGAGGGTAGCGCAGAGCTGCCTGCATCCCGAAGCCTGGTGCGCGCTGAAGAGCGCCCCCGGGCTTCACGCACCTCTCCGCAAGCCTGGGGAGACCAGTGTGGCTCCCTAGGCTTGCGGATATCAGGCTGTTCTTGGGGCTGGGGTCGGGGGAAGCTTGGGCTTCCCCCGCGCCTGCCCCGTGCCTGGGGAGGGGAATATTTTTTTTTCTTTATTCTTCCCCCCCAAAAATTAGGTGCGTCTTATGGGGCGGTGCGTCCTATGGGGCGAAAAATACGGTAGTCAATATAGGCACAGAGTTAAATTTTTTAACATTTTCTAATGGTGGTGTGCCTCGAGATTTTTTTCATGAAACAAGTGTGCCTTTGCCCAAAAAAGGTTGGGAAACACTGAGCTAGTGGGACAGCATCAATACTGACATATTATGAAGAACTTGGATCATCATTTTTGCTTGGGACTTCCAATAAAAACACACACATCTTAAACATGAATGTTGTTGTTGTTGGTTTTTTGAAATATTTTTTTATTGCTCAATTTCCACATAACAAATTATCAAGCCATACAATCACCTACATAATCCCCCCCTTCTTATTCCCCCCCCCAAGGACTTCCCTCAGCTCCTCTCCCTGATTTCGCTGCACATATTTTCTCTGCATATTATAAAATTGTATATATCCTTACATATCTGTCCATCATGTTATCAACAATCAATGTGTGTATGTTTATTCAAAACCTGCCAAGGAGTCCAGTTCATTTTGTTGTATTTTTAAATAATTTGTATAAAGTTCCCATTCCTCCTTGAAATCACAGTTGTCCTTGTCTCGCAGTTTGTGTGCAACATGAATGTTGTTTTTTATAACGCAAGACACACTTTCTTGGAAATTTGGGAGAACAGGGAGGAGTTAATTTAATTGTCATGGTTAGCCAACTATCCCCCCTGCAGTTGATTAATTAGTTATGCTTGTTTGTAATGTGGTATAGTAAAATGCAGTATATAGTAAAATGCAGTCAACTTCATTCTCCAATTAGCCCCAGTCAACATGATCAGTGGTCAGGAAGAATGGGAGTTGTGGGCCTCCAGATACTGTTTGACTACAGACCCCTCATTCCTGCCTCAGAACAAGTTTGAAGGAAGGTATTCACGCAATGTATCTTTTCCCTCTCCTCTGGCTGCAGGAATAGAACGTGAATCAGAAGAGGAGAAATCCTTTGGTGATTTTGTGATTGGAGGAATAGACTCGCCATACTGGACACTAAACTTCACCTATGAACCGGAAGATTTTGACAAACTGCTAGAATTGAGTCGCTATAATGTACTCAATAACAAGGAAGCTGTTTTTAAAGCATTAAGTATGGCTTTAAGCAGACGAAAGAAGAAAAGAGGATTAGCATCTCTTTGAAAACTGGGAAGTGAATGGATTGCAGTGCTTTTATGAAAGATCCCAGTAGAAATAAATGAATATTTGCGGGGTCCTTTTTATGTGAATGGATGTTGCACTGCGAAATTCTCTTCTGATTGCACTGGAAACTTGAGTTTACATACAAAGAAAGCTGTTCTTTGCTTTTTCTGTTCAGTAAGGAAAATTTGCAGTGGATAAAACTTGGCAGTAGGTTTCCAGTGCTACAGGTCCAATATTTAAGAAGTCCATTTCTGAATGTCCACTGGGGTATATATTTCATCTGATATCGGGGTGCGGAAATCTGAGAACTGTTTTGTATTTATTTTTATTGTAATCCTATTGTAAATAGTCTTAATCAAAGAATATGAAATTAATGTTACATGTTCTGCTGGGTAAAGGGATGCAATTACTACACCTTGAAAGAATACCTTTGAAGAAGAAACACTGATATCGTCAAATTTAAACCTCATCTTGAGTGACTGGCATTCTTCATCAGTGCACAAAGAATGTTATTTATTTTAAGAAATCACCGTGTGTTTGAATAATGAGGACAGGAGTCTTCCTATCATGGAAATTTACAAGAAGGTGAATTTTTTTTTTTTTTACAAAACTTTTGTTAATCTTTATTTTGGTAATGAAGCACAACAGTACTTTTATAAATAAAAAATATTTTTCTAGTCTCCCTGTCATTCTGAGCATTTGATACATGTGCATTGATTGATTGATTCATTGATTGATTGATTGAATTTATATACCCAGGTGTATAGGGTCCACTGGGCTAACGTAATGCTGGACTTCAATTGCTTAATAATAATAATAATAATAATAGTAATTTATTATTTATACCCCGCCACTATATGGCCTTGCGTCATATATTCATTAACAAAGTCCTTCTCCATGAAAATAAGCAATGTTTCACCTTTGACATTTGATTTTTTAAAAAAATAATATTTATTATTTTTCATACAAAAGCATAACAAAAAAGAGAATAAACAATAATAAGAGAAAAAGAATAAGAAAAAGAAAGAATATGAAACATAAACTACTTCAATTTTCCCATATATCACCACATAAACGAAAACTTTTAATTAATTAAAATCCATCTTTATAAACATATTACTTGACTTCCTCTAATCTCTTCCATCTGAATTTCCTTGTAATTAAATGTAGCAGTTTCCAATATCATTATTTCATAAAACCGTATTACAGTCATAATCAAATTTCTTAACTTTTCTTATTTATTTATTTAATCCTAATTTAATCCTAGGCCTAAATAGTTCTTTCAAGTGGTTACATATCTTTAATATTACCTTTGACATTTGAACTATGACAGTTAGAATACAACCTTTGGTAAAAGTTCTTGTAGAATTTACTGCCCAGTGTCTCTAGGATTCAATTAACAAGATCTGGATCATCCCAATACCAGTAGCCGCTAAGAGCTGTTGTACTTTGAGGTCTAAGCCAAGGTGACTATGAAATATTTTGTTGTTGTTATTGATATACATTATGATTGAAATATGAAATGTTAAAGTGAAATGCTTCACGACAGTGACATGTACCCAAAGACACTTTTGTGCGACTGGAAAGCACTTCTGCTCACACAAGGCAGAGAGCTGGTTGAATACTGCAATTTATTGACGTTTTGGCGCCTGGGTGAGAATGCTAAGTCCTTAGATAGTTAGTGATGATGACAATCCGTGAACTGATCTTGAACTGCGCAACAGAGAGGTTGCTTAAGTGTCCCGTATCAAAAGCTGCTTTTGCACTTCTTAGTGGTCTAATAAGGCGAACAACTTCAAGCCTTTAAAATTGCTTATATTAAGCTTGTGGAGCGGCTTGTTTATGAATCTAGAAAATTTAAATATTGCGTATGTTTTAATTAAAAGATGAATAATTTTGTTGTTGTATGAGTGGGGCATTGTTGCTTTTGTTTGTACTTAGGGTACTTATTTTTGTGTTTCTATATTGTAAACTGCCCTGTGATCTTCAGATGAAGGGCGTCATAGAGATTAATAATAAATATAGTCAGATAAAACAGTCTAGATCATATGACCTGGACCAGGTTACTAAAGGTGATATATGGATTATGTTCTAGTGACTCCTTGTTAAAATTATTTGCAAAACTATACAGGAAAACGTGTTTTTTGTATAGCTGAATGTGAGTATGATGCTGTGATTGACAATGATGCAGTGATCTAATATTACAATTTTGTATTGCTAAATGAAGTGGTTACATGTATTTATGTTGGCGATGCCAACGCAATGAATCAAGAGGATGAATGTTTATCCTAAGGCTTTTCTCATGGCTGTTTAAAAATAAGCAAATAAGCAAAAGATTTTTAACATCATCATCATCATCGCTATGTTTATTTCCTGTATCAACAAGTAGACATTAAACAAACCTTTAGCGCACACTGGGTTTTGAAATGGACCTTGCTTCACATGCCAATTATAACTGTGAGAGAAACAACCTGAAATGCTAAGGTCAAACTGCGACACCACCTTTGTGAGGAATTTTGCTTAGCCTACACCCAGGCACCCATGGGCTGGGAGCTCATGACACCTCTCAGTCGCTGACAGCACCAATTCGTAGAATCAGCCACCAGTGTCAGGGACAGTAACTGGGGCACCATTTGTCCTTGACATTCTGCAGATCGGATGTGTAATGATAACTATGTGGTTTGGTATAGTGAGGAAACAGCCTCATAGTGGGGTATTCTGTTAGGCCACCTGCAAGTAGGCAATGCCCTAATGCAGGGGTAGGCAACCTAAGGCCCGTGGGCCGGATGCGGCTCAGTCGCCTTCTCAATCCGGCCTGCGGACGGTCCAGGAATCAGCGTGTTTTTACATGAGTGGAATGTGTCCTTTTATTTAAAATGCATTTCTGGGTTATTTGTGGGGCATAGGAATTTGTTCATATTTTTTTTCCAAAATATAGTCCGGCCCACCACATGGTCTGAGGGAGGGTGGACCGGCCCACGGCTGAAAAAGTTTGCTGACCCCTGCCCTAATGTATGCAACAGCAACCAGATTTGATGTTTGTATACAAATATATGCAATATTTCTAAGGCTTTTTGAGCAGAGGTGGCTTGTTCTTCAAATGAAAAGCTATTTAGTGTGAGAAAACTGTATTTGCGTCTACTTAACAGCTGTAGAAGTTGGTTACTCTCTTGTATTATAACCCCTTATGCGTCTAAACCTGCACTTTCCTGCCTTCCGGAAAGGGAGGAAACTTTGCAAGCTATTGTAGCAATTGTACACACAGCAGGTAAGAGTTTCAGGTCCCCCTTTGTGAGATACATGAACATAATGCGAGACCTTTTTTAAATAATAAGAAAATAGCATGCATTCATTTTATAGCACTAGGGAAGCTAAAATGCCTCAAATCATAGTACCATAGAGATGGAAGGTACCCCGAGACTCACCCAGCACAATCAAACCTCAGTTTTTGAACATCTTGGCTGCCGAACATTTTGGAAGCCGAATGCCGATAACCCAGAAGTGAATGCTTCCATTTTCGAACGTGCCTCGGAAGTCGAACGGCTTCTGAGGCGCATTTCTTAATTTTCCCCATTGAACTTGCTGACAACCCTTTGATCCTCGGTTTCTGAACGTTTTGGAAGTCGAACAGGCTTCCAGAACGGATTACGTTCGAAAACCGTGGTTCCGCTGTACACAGTATCCCAAGTGTGGTGGCACCAAATATAAGGACATTCTTGTATTAGCAGTTTTATTTTTTTATTCCTTTCCTAATGATCCCTAACTTAGAATCCACCTTTTTCACAGCTGTTGCAAATTACGTCTTCACTTTCACTGAACTATTCCTCACAATCCAAATAACTCTTTCCTGGTTGGTCACCACTAGTTCAGTCCTTATCAGTTTATATGTGAAGATGGGATTTATTTGTTTATCTAATTAGCCTCTATGTACATCACATCTGCTTACACTGAATCACATTTGCCTTTTTACAGTGCATTTGCCCAGTTTGGAGAGATCCTTTTGGAGCCCCTTGCAATCTATATTGCCTTTTAGTACTCTGAATAATTTTACCACCCTGAACCACAATAAACTCCTGGCAGTGCTACAATCTTCAGTCCCCCACAGTACAGCTAATCTGGGTACTGGCTATTGTACTAGGTAAAAAGTGATGGCTACATTGCATGATTTAACAATCTGGGCATGACTTGGTTCTGAGCTCTGAGGTCACATTTGGTAATGGATACCAGGAAAGGAACTCTGGAATTTTGTCAGCTAGTGATGTGCATAACTCAGTTGGCCACACCATAAAAATACAGTGCAAACTTGTTAAAAATAATAATTTTCTATTTATATGTGTACGGAGCACTCTTAAAGTATTTGTTTTTAATCACCGAGGGTGGGGTTGAGTTTCTGCTTATATTACAACGATTACCAAGTTCTGTCACTTTAAAGGCAGACACAACCGGGACTAGTCCCCTTCAGTCAAGGAACCAGTTCCCTCAAGCACAACCTGACATTTTTCTCATCTGACTGCATGAGGCTTGAGAGTACAGGATGTCTGAGGATCCAACTACCAGTTTACCAGAGGTAAATTTAAAAGTACAGCTATTCAATAAATTGGGTTTTTTTTATACAGCGTATCACCTGGAAGGGGAGGGGGCAAATGGAGGAACACATTTTGGGCTATTTTGTGTGTGTGTGTGTGTGTGTGTGTACATATGCAGTACATGCACTACAGGGTCAAGACACTTGAGGGCATTTCAACAAGATTAGCATGTGAGGGGTGGAATCTGTACACATATAAAAACTCTGTGAAAATCCTTTAAAAAAAAACGTTTTGAAAAATACATTGAATTTTGCATAGTTCATTGTTGCCATCTAGCGTCACATCTGTGGTGCTTTTTTCTGGGGGTACGCAGGGGTACGTATACCCCTAAACATTTTGTGAATCTTTGTACTTTTATCCATTTACTGTATTTATTTTTCCTGATTTGAACTATAAAATGGTGATTTTCTTGAGTCAAAATGAGAGTACCCCTAAACATTTTTTAAAGAAGGAAAGCACTGCACATTTGTATACTGCACTTTAAGGTAAAGGACCGCTGACCATTAGGTCCAGTTGTGACCGACTCTGGGGTTGCGGTGCTCATCTCGCTTTATTGGCCGAGGGAGCCGGCGTACACTTCCAGGTCATGTGGCCAGCATGACTAAGCTGCTTCTGGCGAACCAGAGCAGTGCACGGAAACACCGTTTACCTTCCCGCCAGAGCGGTACCTATTTACTTGAACTTTGACATGCTTTCGAACTGCTAGGTTGGCAGGAGATACTGCACTTTACAACACATTTAAAATGTTTTATTTGCAACTGTGTAACTGAGTACAAGGTCTTGAGATTAAGTAGGTAAAGCATTGTATGAGATTCTATGAGATTGTAACTCACAGAAGGGCTCTTTTAAATATCACCTCCTCATCTGTTTTGAACCTTACCTTCAAATTACTGTTCATGTTCTGGGTTAAAGAACCTCTCAGATATGCTCCTGTCTTATCATTCTACAATTCTGAGATTATCTATTCTGTTTCCTTTTGCTGGTAAGTGTGTGTAGTTAAATTCAGTTTTGTGACTTCATCAAATCATACATTTGCTCTGCAGATCCAAATCTTCCCCACTTCTCAGCTCACTGTGAAAATCTTGCAAGCTAGAAATATCACTGCAGCTGACCCATGTGAGTACCATATTTCCTTCACATTTTGGTTGCCTCTCTTCCATGAAATTAAAAGGACTGGTAACCAGAAAAACAAAACATGAAACATTTTCAACAGATGGTGAGAGTGGAATTCTAAATTCAGGTTTTAACTAGGGATCAAAAATGTTTGGCAAACCTGAAATGCTTGGCAGGTTTTTGAAGGAACCACAGACCTACCCTTTTATATGTATAAAGACTCTTTGGCCTGAGAACAAACTTGGTTGGACACATAGATTTGAATCTAACTAAGTCCTACTCCGCCTGAGGACTCAGTTACACAGCTGCAATTCTAACATTATAAGTGTGTTATAAGACTGTGACACCAGATGGCTCTGTAGAGCTCAATGGCAAATTGCATATATATTTTATTGCAATTTTTAATAGTATTTTAATAGCGTATTTAATATCTGTTTGGATCCAGCCTCAGAGAAGTCTCACTGAATTCAATAAGCATGAATCAGTCATGACCAATGATTTCAGTAGGTCTACTATGAGTAGGCCTTATTTGGATACAGCTCACAGTCATGCCATCTGATGCTTAAAAAAGAATCCCTTTCCAAATATTACACAACACAGAGTACCACCTTATTAGTTTAGCACTCAGAGGTAGCTATGTTTTAGGTATAAATATCATATGTAAGTGAAAACCGGACTACATGTAAAACGCTACACTGAAGCTGTCCTGGTCATTGATGTGAAAAGCAGAATCACTACACATTTCAGTGGGGAGGAGCCATAACTCAGTGGGTAGAGCACATGTTTTCCATGCAAAAGGTTCCAGGTTCACTCCCTGGAAATTTCTAGTTAAAATAAGAATCAGGTAGCACAGGCTTCCTCAGCCTCGGCCCTTCAGATGTTTTTGGCCTACAGCTCCCATGATCCCTAGCTAGCAGGACCAGTGGTCAGGGATGATGGGAATTTTAGTCTCAAAACATCTGGAGGGCCAAGGTTGAGGAAGCCTGAGGTAGCAGGTAATGGGAAAGACTCCTGCTTGTTTGAAAAGCCACTGCCAGTCAGAGTGGATAATATTAGACGAGATGGACAGATAATTTGACCCTTGGTATAAGACAATCTTCTATGTACTGCCATGCAGATTTAATATGTAGGGCAGCCCTTTATATGTGATTAGTAATATGCCAAGGGTGGTAATCAACTAAGTGTTACTCAGAGTAGACCCATTGAAATAAACCAGCATGACTCAATTATGACAACTGATTTCAGTGGGTCTACTCTGAGTAATACTTAGTTGACTAACACCCCTACTGTTTTGCTAAGTTCGGTATGTGTAGTTGGTATGGAGAGGTTTGCAGACAGCTCAGAGATGTGTTGTTTACCTCCATCCTTCTGTGCTAGATGTCTGTCATGTCAGGCAAGTCAGTGGGTGTGGATGAGGGACAATTTCTCCCTCCCTTTGTTAAAAGGTGTCATCTAGTGCAGGGCTTTACTTTCCCTCACAGAAGTGAATTATTAAGGGTGTTCATTTATATGGTAGAAAAATAAAGGCGTGTACCTGGGGCTAAACTGGCTCCTTATCCCTGCAGATGCTAGCTCCAAACCTACCTAATCTCTTTATCTGAAAGGTGCCAAACTTAATACAATAGAGTCACAAAGGTTATCAGCGTTGTGATTTTAGTGCTTGGCTTTCGATTCTTACTAAGCAAGTTTTTCTCCCTGCTTTAGTGAGTGGAGCTGACTGCTATGTAACTCTATGGCTGCCAACAGCTTCGCAGGAGGAAGCAAGGACTCAAACAGTCCTGAATTCAAGTGCACCTGAGTGGAACGAAACCTTCTATTTCACAGTACAGAATCAAGTGAAGGTAAGGAAATGGCGTTTATGGCATTAGTCTCAGAGAATCTGCATTCTAGAATTTCTCTAGTAGCTTAAGATGGGCAAGTTTTTGTTCAGATAGATTTGAGGTCCTAACGTTTAACACAAGCACATATGATTTTTTTAAGGCACTTCCTTAATTTTCAGAACATTCTGGAACTGAAGATTTACGATGAAGACCTGCTCACTACAGATGACCTTCTCTTTACTGTCCTTTTTGATGTAGCTGAAGTCAGCCCTGGAGAGAGATTCCACACAACCTTCATACTGAATTCAGAGGTACAGAACGAAATACCTCGCTCATATCTTTGCTTTATACTTCAGTGGAGGAGAAATATTTATGTGTGTGCCTCGTGAACATTTTGATTATGCAAATATATTATATGACATCATATGCCATGTTTGAAGAAACCCTGAATGACGCTTACCTGACTTCCTGAGGTTAGTTGCTGCTGCTTATCAGGAGGGGCAAGCTGGCAGGGAGAGCAACTGTGGTGCAAATGCTCTGGCAAGAGCACCGGATTGGCTCTGTCAGTGTGTTCACACTGCGCTGCACTCCGTCTCTTGGTAAAAGAAGGCACTCAGTTGCTGAGAGGTCAGGTAAGCATCTCTAGCCCACCTGTAACTGGCAAACGTACTTGCTTTGTGTGGATCCTTTATTTAACTGAAGTGACACTGTTCACACATACGGGGGAGAGGTGTCAGCAAGCAGAAGGGAACCATAAGGTTTGTAGAAGTAACCCCCCCAAAAAAATTCCCCTTTAAACGGGGGTTTGGGTGGTTGCCAAAGTAGGCTAATCAGTGGCGTAGCATGGGGGGTGCAGGGGGGGCCGGCCGCACCGGGCGCAACATCTGGGGTTAGGGCAAATCCATTGGTTAGGGGGCGCAAATCCACGTGTTAGGGGGTGCAAATCCACGGGTTAGGGGGCGCAAATTACTTGCCTTGCCCCGGGTGCTGACAACCCACGCTACGCCACTGAGGCTAATGAGGGTTGAGGATGCTGTGGGAACGGTGGACAACAGGGATATAAAATGCATACAATTATGCAGTGTAGAAAAGGTGAATAGGGACATTCTTCCGCACCCCACTTAATACTAGAACCGGGAATCATCCAATGAAACCGAATGGAGGACAAACAGAAGGAAGTAGATCTTCACACAGTTGAACTGTGGAATCACTAGCCCAAGGTGTAGTGATGGCTGCCAATTTAGAAAAATTTTAAAGGAGGTGTGAGTCTGGCACTGAGAGGAATTGTAATTCTGCAAAACCTGTAGGGCCAAAAGGAAGAAGGCAAATTCACGTAGCACAGGCATGTACAGCATGTCGATCGTGAGCCCCCAGTCGATCGTGGGGTGGTTTCTGGTCGATCGATCGCAGGGCCTTTCTCTGCAACCTCAGATGATGCAGCAGCAGCAGCAGCAGCAGCCCCTGCCGCTGCCGGTCTCCACAGCGATGCAAGGCTGAGCAGAGGCGCGAGGGAGCTGGGGAGAGGTCTGTGGGATGCTGCTGGGAGCGTGGAGGCGGGCTTAGCGTGGCTATCCCCATTGGGAAAGGGGAAGGCTGCCGGAGATGAAGGGAGGCGCGAAGAGGAGCCGCGTGGGAAGGCTCCCTTTGCCAGGGAGGGAGAGAGGGAGGGAGGGCAGGCACTACCTATTGGGATCCACATCAGCTGCGTGGCTTCCTTTGACAGAGGGGAGAGAGATCGTGCTGTGGTTTGCGGGTGGGCGGGAGGAGAAGCGTTGTCCAGGAGAGCTCCGCAGCCCAGCTGGTTTGAGGGGGGAGAGAGAGAGCGCTGCTTGGGGTCGGGGGAGAAAGAGCTGGCTTGGGGGGAGAGAGGGCTGGCTTGGGGGGAGAAAGGGCTGGCTTCGGGGTGGGGTGGGGAGAGATCTGGGCTGTACCCGCCCACTCTGCACCCATCCTGCCACCCACCCTACACCTTTCCCTACATGTCCCTGCTCCCTCAGGGGAAGCAGCCAGCGCCTGCCCGCCCAGCCGGCACCTATCCCTGGCTGGTAGATCACTGCCAGTTTTTGATATTGGATTGTAGATCACAAGCTACTTGAAGTTGGACATGCATGTTGTAGGTTAAGGCAATCCGCAGCTGTTATCTGCTGATTATCAGGATAGGAGGAACAGATGGGACTTTGGGCTGTTCCAGCAGGACTCTTCTTATAGTTTTATGGCTGAAATCCTGCAATGTTTTGCTTCACTTGCCATTCATATTCAGTTAATATGAAAAGCATCTCTTTACTTTTTTTGTTTCTTAAGCAGATTTTGTTTTTATTATGTTGCTGATCCCAGCCATCTTTTTCTTTCCAGAGTAAGGAAGAACTGGACGTAGAGTTCATAATGAAGGAAAAGTATGTAGTAATAATAGGGAAGTATTCTGGATTCTTTATAAAATGTGGTGTCAGTTGTTTTTTTTTAAAATACGGGTTTAATAGATGTCATTTATAGATGTCTTTGTTTATAACAAGCTGTGAATTTAATGAGCAGGAGTCATCAAGATAGCACAACTAATTACATATGCTGTCACTTTGAGCATTCAGGGTGCTGAAAGCTTCCAGATGATAGACTTTAGCTTGTCTAGGCATGAATTTAATTGTGCATAATAAATCGAACAATTGATGTGGTTGCTTCTTCTGTTTTTCAGTTAATTACCTTTCACCAAAAGTTCTAGTCTTCCTGAAGTAAGCATGCTCTTCTTAATTTAATTAAATAAAGCCTGCTTCATGCCTTTCCTCCATTCTGGGAGCATGCCGTGTGAAATGCGATGCAGGGTGTTTGCTGATCCATAATATGGAATTCAAACCATTATAGGTAGATTTCAGGGGCTGTTTCACACTTGCCATTTTTTCTCCTGGAGAGATAAGGTTGTTCTCTATAATTCAAGTAGTATACATAGTAAAAGCAAAGTGTTTTCTTTCATATCACTTCAAAAACAAACTGCATTGCTATTGCTTTAAATGTTGTACATTCAAACTGTTGGGGAAGTATCATCTAACAAAGAAAAAGATCTCTATATTATGGGGAAATAAAGACTAGCAGGCATGTTGAAGTAGAGACTGAAGTGCCTTTCCCTCAGGAGATAGCTGAGGGAATACCTCTCTTTCCTGTTCATTTAACCCAGGCATGTCCAAAGTCCGTTTCAGGGGCCTAATCCAGCCCACCAGTTGGTTTAATCCGGCCACCTTTTTTCAATCTGAAAAAAAGTTCAACACCTTCAACCCGAAAAAAAGGTTAACAAATTTGGTTGGCCCTTTCGTCAGCCCTCACGGCCCTTCACTTCATCAAATCTGGCCCTCTTTGAAAAAAGTTTGGACACCACTGTAACCCCTGAAGAACCCATAATGTATCACACCACAATTTACATTTGGAAAGGAATGTGGGAGTGTTCCTAAATACTATCAATTTTTATAAAGTAATAGTTCCAATGGAAGGATTTTTGGAACTTTTCCGTAAAAGCATATAGTGAGTGTTTATTAAAAGATGTAGGCTTGGATCCAGGGATCATAGAATCAGGGTTGTCTTGCACAAGTAGAAAAGCAAAGTAAAATTTGATTATATCCAGCAAAGGACTGTGATACACACAGAACAAACTAATGTGTACATCTGTAGCAGGCCCAATTTGATTACCATTAAGCACTTTTAAGTGAGTGCTAAAATGAATCACATAGATATTCTCTCCCAACTGAAGTTGAAGGAACTTCAGGTTGCAGTCTCCTAAACATGCTTACTGAATGTTAGGGTGTATTGGCTTGCTCTCAGCAAGTGCTTTAGTTGGTGTCTAGAGTTTGTTGTTGTCTAGACTGGATGTGAGTGAGGGTGGGATTCCTTTTGCATGCCCTCCAACATTTCTCCATTGAAAATAGGGATGCCCAGTGCCATTTCCCTAGAAAAAGAGGTGCCAGAACTCACCATGAACGCCTCCCCGTTCTCTTATAATGGCAATGGTATCCACCTGAGAGGTGCTGGAAGTGAGTTCCGATGATTTCCAGTTGAAAAAAACAAAGCCCTGGGGATGTCCTATTCCATACCCTCCAAAGCTTTTTCGATGGAATAGGGATGTCCTACTATACTCTCCAACATCTCGCCAGTGAAAATTGGGACATCCTAAGGAAAAGTGGAACGTTCTGGGATCAAATCAGAAACCAGGATGGCTTCTGTAAACCCAGGACTGTCGCTGGAAAATAGGGACACTTGGAGGGTCTGCTTTTCTTTATTGCCTGTGGCTCACACTCCTTCCTGTAATCCTGCTTTGCCAGGCCTCAGTTCACTAAATTTGTAAGGCAAGATTGGTTGCTAAGAAAGATGTCTTCAGTGCAATTATTTTTAAAACTTGCATTTCCCCCCTTCTAGTTTGGATCGTCTTGAGAATCTCCTCACAAACAACATCATAGTGGTAATCTTAATCCTTTAGATTTTGTGCACCCTTTCATTGTTTCTGGAATGTAGTTTTAGGTGAATTATAATTTAATATACACAAAAGGAACTAAAGGCTGTGGGGTGGAGGACTATGGGAGACGAATGTTAAAGAACTGCCTTTAGAGGCAGCTCTTCATGAATGCTTGACCATTTCAATAAATTTGAATCTTCATTACTTGGATCATTGTTCATTTTTCACAGGCCCGTCCAGTTTCTTGTTTGAATGTTTGCGTTTCCAAGGAGAAAAGTGCAAAGTATTTCAAAGGTAATTCCAGGTAGAGATCCTACCCCACCTCAACAACAATTAACTTTCTCTTATCTGGGAATCAAGAAAATTGATGCAGATATAAATATTTTTCTTTATGTTGCTGTTGCTGCTGCTGCTGTTTTGTTAAGCAACAACTTTTGATTCTGTTCCATACTGGATAATAAGATCAGGATGAAATGCATACAAACTGCTTAAATGTTCTTCATGTTGCAATGTCAAGTTGCAGAAGAAAATAAGGTGGCATATTATCAATCATTTTACTGGTGCAAATATTTTGGGTGGTGTTTCCTTGTAGCTGTTAAGCAACTATTAGGTGCTGGATTTTTTTATTTTTTATTTTTTTGGGGGGACGGACATTTCTATTAAATCCAGATAGTATAGTGGTACCTTGGTTCTCAAACTTAATCCATTCTGGAAATCCGTTCCAAAACCAAAGTGTTCCAAAATCAAGGCACACTTTCTCATGGAAAGTAATGCAAAACAGAGTAATCTGCTCCAGACTTTTAAAAACATCCCCTAAAACAGCAATTTAAGATGAATTTTACTACCTAACGAGACCATTGATCTATAAAATGAAAGCAATAATCAATGTACTGTACTATAAAATAAATAAGACAGTATTGTAGATGATAAAAATATATATATTTTTCTTACCTGCACTGATGATAGTCATTGTTTGGATGGAAGGCTATTATCCATTTCCGCAGTCACACAATCAATCAATCAGTAGCTGAACTGGGTTCCACACAGTCCCGAAAAAGCCTCAAAAACAAAAATGCAAAAACAAAAGTGTCAAACTTAATCCATTCCGGAAATCCGTTTGACTTCCGAAATGTTCAAAAACCAAGGCTCAGCTTCTGATTGGTGCAGGTGCCCTGGAAACAATAGCCGACAGCCAGATCGGATGTTCAGCTTCTGAAAAATGTTTGCAAACCAGAACACTTACTTCTGGGTTTTTGGCGTTTGGGAACCAAGGTACCACTGTAGCTATAAAGGGCAGTTTGTAGGTAAAATATGTTTTTTACACTCATGTTGATATTGTAATCTGTTTGGGCTTCTCTTTGTAGAAGAAGGTGATCTTGAACTGAGAATGAAGGGATCATATGAAGATACATGGAAAACTGTTTTGGAATCTGGATCGGTAGAATGCTTTTATTTCCACTACCCGACGTATTGGGAACCACAATTAAACGCCCACCTGCAGGTGACCATACTTTCATTGGAAATAATGCACCGCACCTAAAAATACAATAGGGATAGAATAATGTACCCCCTCTCAGAGTATTATAAAATACTGACCCAGGAAATCATGGTTTTCTGTTTCTGTTATAATAATGTGCCAGTGAGCCTCAGATTCCCATGCACCAATCCACTTCCTTCCTCCTAAGAGCTTGAGGGAAGTTAAAAGTTTCGATTTGCAATGTTGCACAAACTATAGTTTCCTATTGTGTCCTCATATGGGAAACAGTGGTTGTCGAAACCAGTGTTTACCAACCTTGGGCCTCCAGCTGTTTTTGGACTACAACTCCCATCATCCCTAGCTAGCAAGACCAGTGGTCAGGGATGATGGGAATTGTAGTTCAAAAACAGCTGGAGGCCCAAGGTTGGGAAACACTGGTCTAAACTATGGGTAGTTGTACAAAACACAGTTTAATTCTGTTTTGTTATCTCTGTGATTGGATCAAACCACAGTTTCCTGTATTTGAACATAATGGGAAACTATAGTAGAGTGATATCTTTTCTTTTTCTTTTGTGCTGCGGACCAGTGCAGCTGCTGTTCTGGAAAGCGAGTGAAAGTAACCCCTTTTTTATGTTAGTGTTCTACATCCACACGATCTGAATGGGCAAGAAAGGGGAATATATTGGCAGAAAGGAAGGAACTCTGAAAGGAAGAATGGGGCATCTTCAGAAGGTGGTATAATCTGGAGGGCACTGTGTTGGCTATCTCTGGTGTAGTCCAAGTTAGCAAAGGATCAGATTGAGAGGCAGAGTGTGGGGAACAGTGTTGAGCAGAAGCTTGGTCTGATGGGATCTTCTCATTTCTCAGTAATATAGACTGAAAAGCAGGCCCTGGATCTGACTAGATGCTGAATCAGCTGGTGTGTTTCGAAATGCTGTTTAGTTGGCACCTCTGTGTAGACATAATCCAGACCATGACGTCTTTGGTAGACATGCTATTCTCGTGGTACAGGAGGTCAGTTACCAGGGCCATGATTCCAGGAACCCTGGCCTGAAATACCTCGTTCACTAATGACCACCAACTTCAGAGTAAATTTAAATGGGACTTGCTTCCAAGTAGATATTTTTAAGAGTGTGCTTTTGCACCCAGACTCTCCCTCGACTACTCCCCCAAACCAAAAACAGCAGTGAGGTAAAAGTGTTAGCTCCAGTTGGTAACACTCATTATATTCACGCTTTCAGTCCAAAAGTTTGCCCATCTAATGTAATAACCTTGATAAACATTAATTAAACTGATAATATACATATCGTTTTAGAGTTTTAGTTAACGGATAAGTTATATGCAAAAACTGCAGGGTTCAACCCTAGGGTTCTTTAGACTGTCATCCTACTCTGTTTGAAATATAACATTATTTTTTGAAAGATCAAAATAATCTTTAAACATAGTATTTTCTGATTATTTAACAACATAACTCTCCCCACCCCCATCTAGCATTGCTCAAGTAATGGGGAGCAAGACAAGCAGAATTCATCTGCATCCCTGACTATGCCTCTGAAATCACTTTCTGTGGGGCAGGAGGTGAAAGTAATTCTTACTGCATCAGAGGTAAGCACTTCACTCTTTGATAGGTTCCTAAACTTAAGGCAATTAACTGCCCCAGCTTTTTACACAATGGCTGATCTTGGAAAAGGGGACTTTAATGATGCAAACAATATCAAGCTATCTGGAAAGGCTTTCTGAGTGCTTCCACATAATTGGATGTGATAGCTGAAACATACCATACTTTTCTGTGCATAAGACGCCCCCATGTATAAGACACCCCCTATTTCGTGGGGCTCAAATTTAAGAAAATAGGGGGAGATGGCACAAAGTTGTTGAGCTTTTTTTGCCCTACGCATCGCAAAATACACCTCCCGCCTGTCCCATTGCTGGCATAAGCTGCCAATCGCCCGCCCAATTGCCGCTGCACTGGACATTAAAAACCACCTATTGACGCAGCAACCAAGAACATGCACAATAGCCGCTGACAGCCGAGGCAGCAACCAATCAAACGTCCACCCCTGTATAAGACGACGCCCACTTATTAGCATTATTTTTAAGGATAAAAACCTAGTCTTATACACAGAAAAGTACGGTAATAAGCTTGTTCCTAAGAGTTGCACATGAAAGGAGCTGTCCCAGATTGTGGTGGTGGATCCTGCCGCATAAAGACTTGAACAATGTGGGACCAGGTTACCTGAAGGACTGCCTGCCAATGTATAGATCTGAACAATCACTTAGAATCCAAGTCTTACATCATGGGGGTGGGGATTTTATTTGTGTCGCCACCATATCCAACAGAATATTGTAGGGTGGTGAACCTGAAAACGGGCATTTCCCCCATTGCCCTTACGTTCTGGAATGCCTTTCCCTCTACCACAGGGAAAGTTTCTTCATTGTTTTGCATCTTTTAAAGATATATCTTTTTGCACAGTTTCCCCTGTTCCATAAGATTGGAGCCCATACCATGGGCATTTTTGTATGGAATTTTAAGCTTTGTTTCAGTGTTTTAGTATTGCTCAGCTTTCAGTCTGATTCACAGAAAGGTCTGAGATCCGGTAGGGTGAGGGTAGGTAATTTTTCTCCCTTCGCCATGTAGCTGCTGCGTTGCCTCTTATGCAAGGAATAAGGGCTGTAGGAAGGAGGAAGAATGGATGAGAAATTGTCTTCCCTTCTTCCTGTGGCACAAGTGGAACTCTGCTGATCACAGGCCTGGATGTAACTCACAACTCACACAACCTCTATTGTTATGCATACTTAGGATAAGCGTGTGTATATATTTATTTAAACCAAGGAATAGCACGAGAAATAAAAATGTTCTGCGGTTCTCAGGTGTTTCATTTTTATAAATGTGCCTATACTTTATGATGCAGAGACGCAGTCACAGAAAATGCACTATTTTTCAGAGTTAACAGTGTCATAGGATTTGCTTCACTTGGTGTCAGAGAGCAGAAACACATAGAAAAGCTACCAGGATTTTATTTTTTTCCATTTTGTGGCATATTCCAGCAAGTAATTATTATGTGAATAGAATCTAAGAATGCTGAGTTCTGTGGATTATGCATGCGACTTAAAATATTGTTCTTCATTATTCTTCATTTCAGGATACTAATTTGGAAGTTAAATTGTGTACACAGACTTGGTAATGTATTACGTTTCTGACACCCCCCCCCAAAAAAAATATTGAGTAGACTTTTAGGGTAACCCAGTCTATTTCTTGTTTTTCTGTATTGTCCTCTTTGCAACTGTTTGGGTTAGCTAGAGGAGTTCGATGTCAACCTCCAGAAGAATAGGCATGTTGATTGTTTTAAGAAAAACAAGTCTTCTGGCACCTTAAAGACTAACAGTTTTATTATGACATGAACTTTGGTGATGTACAATCCACTTCATCTGATGTATCATGTATTCTTTAACTGGCAAGCATATATACACATGGGATGGGATAGAACATAAGGGTCTGAGATCAGAGAAGAAAAGAAGAGAGAATGATGACTATTTGAAAGTAAGATAGCTATAGTGTCCAATTAACATGACAATATTGGGGACAACCCACATTCTGGCTTTGGTCAGCTAATTAACACATGTGATTATTATTATTTTTTAAAGAAAGGATTCTTGATTCAAGCCATGAATTGTGTGCCCAAGTGCAAAGTCCCCTATTCTTTTCTCCCATCCAGTGTTTTCAATGGGGTGTAGATGGGAAATTCAAACAGTTGCTGTCAGGAGTTTAGGGCTGGATTTAGAAACATCGAAAAAGCGTTTCAGGAAAACACATTGTAAACCTCAATGTGGGAAATCACATTGGCGAAAGATGGAAATCCACAGCGCCATCTGGTGTCACAGTGTTATAATGCATATAAAATGCTTTTTCTTAACTAATGTAGCTGGGTCCAAAGTAATGACAGTAATCCTCTCTGTTGTGTTAGCTGCCGTCATTTTATATTCACCTTAAGTATTTGCGATGGGGGAGAAATTCAGTTTGGTTTGGATTTGAATGCCTAATAATAGTTTAGGTTGGACTTTGCCAGTCTGGTGCCCTCACAGTTGACTTGCAACCTGCATGGGGGTTACTGAAGATGCACAGAACCGAAATCACATATACTTAGAACACCCCAATGCGATCATCCTTACCTCTTAGAGCCAGCATGCCAAACAGGTCTTGTGCCCCAAGCAAGGCAGAGCTTTGAAGGCTTTATGAGGCTCTTGTGAGAGCCTCCCCAATTCCAAAGCAGAGACCTTAAAAGCTATTTTTGTCCTGCGGAACCCCATGCCAAAAGAACCTTTAAGCTCTCTGCTTTCTGTGCATTTAATCTGTGTGATTTCAGCTGGCTGCATAAAGCTGAAATTAGGCAAGTTTAAATGAGAGCCCCACAACATATAGAGCACCTCAGATTCCCCACCCCTGATTTAGAGTAACAGGCTATCTCTAAATGTGGAATGTTGATCCTGTAGTTAGTGGATGATGTTTGCTTACCCTACCTACGTCCTTAATTTTGTTTCAGCTCTGAGCACCTTGATGTGCGTTTGAGGTTTGACCTATGCGGAGAGGAAAAGACTTTTCTACATAAACGGAAGAAAGTGGTTGCAGCTGGTCTGAAAAGTGTCCTCCAGCTAGAAGAGGATCTGTTGGATCATGAGGTATGCTGGATCTGGAACTGAAGGAAAAGAATGCATATTTTAAAAGGAAGACAGCAATTTATATTTGACACATCCCTTAAAAAAAAGACGCCTTTCCTTTTCTACTGCTGTAACGTGCAAGTCATGAGAAGTTGAACTTCATACTTGGAATTGTTCTTAGCTCACCTTGTTTTCAATGTTGTATTTTAATGATATTTTTACATTTTTTACATAAACCGTTTAGAGGTTTCACAATTAAGTGGTGTGTTTATTAAATGAATAAAATAAATGTTTGGGGAGGCAACGGTGTTAGCAAAGCAACTGATATCTGGCATGGTTGGCACATGTCAGGCAGAGGGCCTTTTTGGTGGTGGCCCCCACCCTGTGGAACACCCTCCTATCAGATGGGAAGGAAATAAACAACTATGTTACTTTTAGATGACATCCGAAGACGGTCCTGTTTAGGGAAGTTTTTCATGTTTGATGTTTTATTGTGTTTTTATTTTCTGTTGGGATCATTCAGTACAACTGCTGAATGGTGTGCTGCTCTGTGGCAGAACTGCTATTTGTATCATTGGCATTAGTCTTACAGAGAATAGTTATCTCCTGCTTGGACTACTGCAATGCACTCTACGTGGGGCTACCTTTGAAGGTGACTCGGAAACTGCAATTAATCCAGAATGCGGCAGCTAGACTGGTGACTGGGAGTGGCCACCGAGACCATATAACACCGGTCCTGAAAGATCTTCATTGGCTCCCAGTACATTTCTGAGCACAATTCAAAGTGTTGGTGCTGACCTTTAAAGCCCTAAACGGCCTCCGTCCTGTATACCTGAAGGAGCGTCTCCACCCCCATCGTTCAGCCCGGATACTGAGCTCCAGCCCTGAGGGCCTTTTGGCGGTTCCCTCGCTGCGAGAAGTGAGGTTACAGGGAACCAGGCAGAGGGCCTTCTCGGTAGTGGCGCCTGCCCAGCAGATGTCAAGGCAGTAAACAACTATTTTACTTTTAAAAGACAACTGAAGGCAGCCCTGTTTAGGGAAGTTTTTAATGTCTGACGCTGTATTGTTTTTAATATTCTGTTGGAAGCTGCCCAGAGTGGCTGGGGAAACCCAGCCAGATGGGTGGGGGTATAAATAAATTATTATTATTATTATTATTATTATTATTATTATTATTATTATTATTATAGTTATAGTTATCCTAGCTGATATTATGTCCTTCGAAAATGCTAATACTCATATTTTAAATCTGTGAACTACCCAGAGGACATTGTTAATTGTGTGCTAATGTACAGGCCAGATATTAATATAAATATATATATGTCTGTGTATTTTAAACAGGTGCCAGTAGTTGCAGTCATGGCCACAGGAGGTGGATGCAGAGCAATGACGTCTCTTTACGGGCAGCTCTCAGGACTTAAGAAGCTTGGCATTCTGGACTGCATAACATATATCAGCGGTACCTCAGGCTCAACTTGGTGAGACTGTCAGCATGAAACTGGGGGAGGGGATTGTGGAATTTTGGAGCTGAAACCAAGGAAAGGTATTAAGAAGTGCGTAGTATCTGAACATTATTTGTATGCAATCCGCTTTCCCTGATCCAAGCCATACCAGCAATGAAGTCACAGAGTCAATTAAGGTTTGGCAGACAGCCAGAAGGCAATCTGAAGGAGTAAGTCTGCCTGGTGATAACAGAGACATGGAGACCACTCCCTGATTGGTCAACTCTCTCAAAGGAGTGATAATTAATGGCCTACTAACTGTTAGTTCAGTGTTTGTGTTCAGAGTTCTGTGTCAGTGTGGGAGTTGTGAGTCGTGTCAGAGAGAGCTAGCAAAAGATCCGTGTTCTGTTCCTGTAAATAGTCCACTGTATATAATAAACACCTAACTACAAGTTCCTGGTTCCTGGTTCGTCTATCCTGTCTGCAGCCAAGTAGCCAATTGCTTCCATGGATTCTGTGTGTACTCTGCTAGGTCTGGCTAAGGTCCTGCAACTAGTCAGAAAGTTGCGAAACACCAAATAGATTTTTCCAATAGGGACAGTCCTGGGAATTATGGTTGCGCTTGAGATGTGCTGCTTCAGACATCAGTGTGCAAGAGTGGAAAACTGAAGCAGGGCTCATCTCGCCTGTCCTTCCATTTCTTGTGCTTCTGTCTAACATTTAAACCAGTCTTCAGGAAAACCAAGGTGGCTTCTTTACGTGTGTGTTCTATTGTCCATGCATTTATCCTAATTATTTTATTACAACTGTTTCTTTAGGACCATGTCAAATTTGTATGAAGATTCCAATTGGTCCCAAAAGGATCTGGAGAGGCCAATCCTTGAAGCCAAGAAGCATATGGGAAAGAATAAGATAAGCACCTTTTCTCTGGAGCATCTGATTTATTATCAAGAGGAGCTGAGGCAGAGGGCCAAAGAGGGCATCTCTACTTCTTTTAATGACCTGTGGGCCGTAGCTCTGGAGAATATCTTGCATGATGGGGTGTGTAAACAGCGTTAGGCCTCTCCTAATGATCAGTGTCCAAATACAGAAATGATTAATGGAGAGCCAATTATCTTCAAAAGCCTCTGTTGGTTGTTTCATCTCTCTGGCATGCAGTGGTGTCAGGGAAGGGGGGGGCAGTGCGCCCCAGGTTCCACATCTGGGCGGGTGACAAGGTGGCACCCTGCGGGGTGCTTGCCCTGCTGCCCCGGCCCGGGCGTGGCGGTGCGAGCAGCCATCCTGCAGCTGCAGCCTCATGTGGAGGATTCGCAGCTGCAGCTGTGAGCAGAGGATCCCGGTGCCGGCGGCAAACTGCTATGTACAGCGCATGTGTGGCGTCGCACGCATTTGCTGTACATAGCGGTTTGCCAGTGCCACAGCTCCAACGCCATACGGACAGCGGTGGGATCCCTCTGTCGCTGCTACAGCCGTGAACGGAGGATCCTGGCATTATCCGTACAGCGCTGGAGTGGTGCGGCTGGCAAACCACTATGTACAGCACATGTGCGGCATTGTCATGTACAGTGCGTGTGTCATACGTAGTGACGCCGCACATGCGCCCTACTTAGCAACGTCCCGCCCTGGGTGTCACAACACCTTTGTTCGCCCCTGCTGGCATGTATATATTCAATTAATCATTCAATTAAGGCTTTCAGTGAAGAAAAATATGAGTGACCTTCCTTTTGGGTTGTTTTTTGTTGTTGTGTCTGGATAACAAAAAAAAATACATACCAGTACAATGAGCAGCCTAAAAGCAATTAATTTCAAAGCGCAATATAATAATCCAAAGAAACAAACCATTTTGATAAAACTAGCATTATAACGTTTTAAAATTCATTGCAAAATAGGCCATATCAATAACTAAAAAACCACATATCAACCAATATTATTTATCCAGAACTGAAAGAGGAAAGCACAGAAAGCATTGATCTCCTTTAATCTGATGAAGTCCTTGTTTTTTGAAAGAGCCATCAGCAGCCTAGTTTCATTCTTTGGAAATTTTGCAGGACCCCCTTTATTCCATATATTCACTCATCCATCTCATTCATACAGTTTATAACTGATTACATTAAACTAGTGATATTGTAAGGGTAACAAAAGGGATGCGGGTGGCTCTGTGGTGTAAACCACTGAGCCTTGGGCTTGCCGATCGGAAGGTCAGCGGTTCGAATCCCCGCAACAGGGTGTGCTCCCGTTGCTCTGTCCCACCTAGCAGTTCGAAAGCACGTCAAAGTGCAAGTAGATAAATAGGTACTGCTCCAGTGCAAGGTAAACGGTGTTTCTGTGCGCTGCTCTGGTTTTGCCAGAAGCGGCTTAGTCATGTTGGCCACATGACCCGGAAAAACTGTCTGCGGACAAACGTCGGCTCCCTTGGTCAGTAAAATGAGATGAGCGCCACAACCCCAGAGTTGTTCGCGACTGGACTTAACTGTCAGGGGTAACAAAAGTGCAAGTATGAAGCACTTAAGAGTATATTCACACAATTTTCAGAGATTTGTTTTGCAAAACCATATCTGATTTGTTGCAGTACGTGGCAGACTCTTCTGAGCTCCAAGTCCTTTGCTTGCTTTCTGTTTTTCCTCCTTATTAGGTGAATGATTTTAAATTATCTGATCAGCAACAGGCTGTGAACCAAGGGCAGAACCCCCTACCCCTCTATTTAGCCCTTAATGTGAAAGAAAACCATATTTCTACTTTTGATTTCAAAGGTAATTCTTATAAAATTGTAATTGCAGTAGAGAATGGCAGGTGCAAATGTCAGCAATTTCCCTTAGCCTATTCTCCTGTGTAAGCTTTGCTATGTAGCAATAATGTGCCAGAAGGGAAATTTCAGAACATCCTTAGGGGTTATTTGATCTGTAGGTAATTTACCTTGCATATTAATTATACAGGTCTATATGACAGTAACTGAAACAGAGATTAGCATGTATGTGCCAGGTTTGGGGCCTGCTCAAGGACACTAAAGGATCTTATAGACAGTGGCTTAATATTGCTAATGGGTCCTTGAGATATTGCAAATAGCTTAATGGCAACAGGTTGTTGTTGTTGTTTTTTAAGTGGCCATCTCTTCCCCAAGAAGGGAAAATCCAGATTAAATTGCAGGGGGTGGGGAATATTTGCTGGCATTTTGATGCCAGCACCATCATGTAGATGTTACAAAAACCAGCCTGAAAGCATCCTAAGTGTGAGTAAGTATGTGTGTAGAACTGGAGATTCATTGTAGGTTTCATTGTTGCAAATATGAAATGATCACTTTAAAACTGCACAGTAATTTGTTTCATTGATTGTTGTAAGCACAGCAAATAAATTTGGCTGTTAGTGCAGTTTCTTTACATAGGTATAAATGACTCATTTAGATGATGGTGATGATAATTATTTTTGTATGTGCTGTAAACTGCCCGGCCAGTCTGGGCGGCTTACTGCACAAATTAAAAATGGTAAAACACAAGAAATTTAAAACTTCCCTAAACAGGGCTGCCTTCAGATGTCTCCTAAAAGCCAGATAGTTGTTTATTTCCTTCACATCTGGTGGGAGGGCATTCCACAAGGCGGGTGCCACCACCAAGCAGGCCCTCTGCCTGGTTCCCTGTAATCTCACTTCTCGCAGTGAGGGAACCAGCAGAAGGCCCTTGGAGCTGGACCTCAGCATCTCAGTTGAATGATGGTCTTGGACCATTGAGCCATGTGCTTGTTTGATGGCTTTGGTGAAGTAACTCTCCTCTTTCAGCTTCACTTCCCCATCAATAAAATGAAAGTAAAAGTGATCTCACTTGTCGTTTCTTGTGAAAATGAATGAGATATGGAAATAATTGTATCCCACAGATCATTTATCAGTATTACATAATGCATTTCCCCCTCCATGCTCCTTGGAGGAAAGGTAGAATGATAAACACAATGCATACACAAATTAGTATATTCTCATAGGAGGTTTTAGATGCAGAATTATTCTGTTACCATGCTTCCATCAGCAATAAGATAGCAAGTATGCTTGTTGATTGTCTGTACACAGAATGGTGTGAATTCTCCCCCTATGAAGTTGGTTTTCTGAAATACGGTGCATTCATCCATTCAGAAGATTTTGGAAGTGAATTCTTCATGGGACGGCTAATGAAGAAAAACCTAGAGTCCCGGATCTGTTATTTAGAAGGTAATTGTATTAATTTCCTGTAAAGTGGCATGTTACTCTCTTGAAAGCTGTTGTGAACTGGATTTGCAGTTACTAAGATCACCAACCAGATTTGTAGGTTAACTATCATAATTTGTGGGAAATGATTTTGAGGTGTAGGCTAGCCCAAGACAATTATGTGCCTGATGCTGCAATTTTATCACACCCAACATCAGCTGCCTGAGGAGGCCACCTCACTTTAAATATAAAATGCTTTTCTGTTGCAATACGTATGAATAAATGTGTGTGCATGAGCAAATAGTACAACCATTATCTAGTCGCACATGAAGTCCTAATATTTCAAAAGACCTAAATAAGGCAGGAGGAGTAATTAATTACTATTGAAGTTTTGATTAATGATAAACAGCTGAATGAGAAAGGATGGATTATGCAAAGAAGAACTGACCTTTCCCTAAATATGCTTGACTTTACAGCGTTGTGGAGCAATATTCTTGCGGTGAATCTGCTTGATGTCTGGAATAAGTTGAGCAGTACAGATGAATCTTGGCAGAAACTTATCAGAAGCAAAATAAGAAACATTGGTAGGAATTTTGTTGTTAGCTTAAAATAATGTGTACATAGCAGCACACACAGTCTCGTAAATAAGCCCTGCAGATGTAGCCTAGATGGTTTGCCTGCATTCACATGAACATAGTGATGGCCAGTGTGCAGTTCAGAAACTGGAAGAGATTTAAGGCAGCACAGTGCTATTATCTACACTAACACAAAGCACTGTGGCGAAGAGATAAGACAGCACGTATTTGGGCGTGTGCACACACTTGCATGAACACACATGCTGGGGTGGTGTGGAAGGCCACCTGTGGAAAGTTAGGAAATGGTCCATGAAAGGTTACACCGTAACAAATAGGTTAGTTTTCAAGGTGCCACAATATTATTTGTTGCTTTCACTAAAAGTGAGTGATATCTAGGTGTTAGCGGATGTAGATTAAAAATCCCTGTTAAAGGAACATTAAGGGAATTCCCCACTTTTTTGGTATCTAAATGGGGTTACCTGTATCTGTTCCAGGCATATGTATTTGACAGTGTGTCATTATTCATAAACAATGTCATATATCTACTTTAAATTGTGCTGAGGAAGACAATTATATGATTTTTGAATAAGCCTTTTCATAGACATTTGCTGTAACGCTATAGTGGCATAAAGTAGCAACACGGACTGCTTCCTCCCCCTCCAATCCCCTTCTCTTCCTTTCCCTTATTCAGAGAGAAATCATATTCCACCAGAAAGCTCTACTTACTTGGGGACCTCTTGGATGTGTCCTGATGGGAAGCTCTTTCAGATTATAAGAAATATTTTAACTGATCGTCCGTTGCACCATCACATCCATAACTTCCTCAATGGTTTCCATATGCATAAAGACTATTACCAGGAGAGTCAGTTCTCTACATGGAAAGGTAACTATGTCTACTTAGACGTATAACCTATTGAATTCAGTTGGGCTTTCTCCAAACCAAAGGATTAGGATTACAGTTCTAGTTACCAAAAAAATAAAGGAAAACAACCCCACCCAAAATAATCATCATACCCTAGGGCTTTTTAGTGCTGATAATTTATTTACCAAGTTAATAAAATTGCTATCCCGCCCTTCATCTGAAAGGACATTGCTGACACACTAACTATTAAATTCTTCTTTAGAACCTACAAACTTATATCTTCCCATAACTGGGCCTGGGATACTGGACAATAGGTGAAAATGTGGGTTTACTGTAAACATAGTGACTTTGATTTTACTTGTAAACATATGGAAGTGTTGAACAGAGCTCATTTATCACTGTCTCTCTTTTGTCAAGTTATCTTGCCTTCCTTAGACCTGGAGTGCTGTTTCAAGAACACATTTCATTTTATACACTTTTATTCTTTTTAAATGGACACATGCAATGTTCCGGATATATACCTAAATATGAAAAATGCGAACATGATAAAAGTGTGTTCACCAACATATGTGTCAGACAGCAAACTTTATCAGCGAGATGGGATTGGCTGGAACACCAACTTGAATGTACATTCTGATAAACACAAGTGTGCTGCCATGTGATGTGTGGCAGAGCCCTGAATTCTGAATGGTGTTTGGAGCCATAGATTGACTCCCTGAAAGTTCCAGGCTCAGGCAGAGGACTGGCTTCAAATAGAACTATAGAATCATGGAAATGTAGAGTTGTAAGGGACCCTAGGGATGTGGGTGGCGCTGTGGGTAAAACCTCAGTGCCTAGGACTTGCCGATCGTATGGTCGGCAGTTCGAATCCCCGCGGCGGGGTGAGCTCCCATCGTTCGGTCCCAGCTCCTGCCCACCTAGCAGTTTGAAAGCACTCTTAAGTGCAAGTAGATAAATAGGGACCGCTTTATAGCGGGAAGGTAAACGGCGTTTCCGTGTGCTGTGCTGGTGCTGGCTCGCCAGCTGCAGCTTCGTCACGCTGGCCATGTGACCCGGAAGTGTCTTCGGACGGCGCCGGCTCCTGGCCTCTAGAGCGAGATGAGCACGCAACCCTAGAGTCGGACATGACTGGCCCGTACGGGCAGGGGTACCTTTACCTTTAATTTTTTTTTAAAAAAATCATATTTATTAAAGTTTCCAAAAAAATCCAAAACATAAAAAAAGAAAAGAAAAAAAGCATTTAAAACCTTATTTTCATTAACATCTTTCCAGGACTTCCCCACCCCTCCCCCTATTGTATTCCATTTCCACTAAATTTAGTTCCACAAGTTTTACCCCAAATTTAAAACTTATTATATTTAACCCAATATTCAAATTAATTCATCTTATATAATCACTTTCCCTTAAAAATCCACAGGGGTACCTTTACCTTTAAGGGACCCTAAGTGTCTCCTAGTCCAGTCCCATGACAGATGGCCACCAAACCTCTGCTTAGAAACATCTGATGAAGAAGAGTCTACCACCTTCTGAGGGAGTCCATTCTACAGTCGAACAGCTCTTACTGTTAGAAAGTTCTTCCTGATGTTTCGTCAGAATTTCCTTTCTTGTAACTTGAAGCCATTGGTTTGGGTCCCAGATCTGAAACATTTTGTGAAAGAAAATGGATGATAAAAATCAGATTAGATTACTAGATTGATTTTTATTGTATGATTTGCAATTCAGACAGCCGACTGGACCGGTTTCCTAATCAACTAACACCATCAGAAGAAGGTATCTGCCTGGTCGATGCTGCCTATTTCATCAATACTAGCTGTCCCCCGCTCTTGAGAAAGGAGCGGAAAGTAGATGTCATCTTATCATTTGATTACTCTCTGGACAACCCTTTCCAGGTCAGTGTTAAGGTATTCTTCTGCAAACAGTTTGCTCACAGTAGAGGAAAGAGGAACTCTCTCCTACCCTCCATGCCAGGGTCCCAATACAGATTCCTCCCCCCTCCCCCAAATATCCTTGCCATTGTGAAAAAAGTGCAGTTTAGTATTTTGCTGATGCTTTGATTTGCAGCTGCCAATACACATTATGTTGTAATAGGCACTTTGCGGGAGTGGGGTGTTGATTACATAAAATCTTGAAGGTTTTGATTCTGTGAACCGCCCTGAGATCCCCAGGTATAGGGCTGTATATAAATTCATTCATTCAATCAATCAATCAATCAATCAATAGATAGATAGATAGGAAATGGTACCATTTTATATCCATCATCACCATCATCCGACTGCAACAAACATAATCAAAGCCTATCATACACTAAATAATATGTGTGTTGCATCAGACAAAATACCATCGAACCAATGTAGTAATGGCTAAGGACCTTGAAACAAAGGAGGGCAAGGCATGTCACAGAAGATGTAATTTCAATGGGTACTACTTCTCTCGTGCTTGCCAAAATTTTCCATTCTACACAGCTATTAAAAATACAGCTCATTCCAGTCATTCCAAGCTACGGGTACTTGAGTTTCAATCAAATGAGGAGAAACTTAACAACATGAAACTGAACAAAAGTGTATCTGCTTTTTGACTTGTGAACAAAGCTACAATTGTGGATTTTCAGCGGAAAACAGTTCTTATATCAGGTGCTTCAAAAAGAATTCTCTGTAGAATGTAGGGCAGAAATTAGTCTTAAACAACCCTCTAGATGGAGTATTAAAAAAAGTAGCCAGGTATTTTTTTCTTTATTGTTGCTCAGCTCCCACACTCTTTCTTTCTCTGTGAGTAGGCACTTGTGGGGGGTTTTATTTTAAATGTTGTTTATCAGCATCATCGTTCAAACATACCCTTAGAATTGTGGCAAGGGATGGTCAAAATGGGCTGAATCCAGTTTGTGTCTCCATTGAATATCTGCATGGGTTTTTTTAAAAGGCAAAATCTGCACTCCTTTAAAATGTTATTGACCCACTCACTTATGATGTGGTCTGAGAGCTTTCTGGCTCCTTTTTCTTTTAAAAAACATTTTCTAGCTGCTTGAAGCCTCATTGGGACATTGTACAGAAAAAAGATGGCTGCCCCCATAAGTACATTGGGGCAACCATCTTTTCCTTGGTGCAATTACACAGGGTCACAGCACGGACTTTTTACCCAAAACATATCAATGAGCACAGCAAGAGTAGCTGCTCCAATCAGCTAGAAATAATTTAAAAACAGAAATGTAGAGGCAAGAAAGCCCTGCAACTATCTTGGTGTTGTTGTTTTTTTAAAGAAAATGAACCATATTCAGAAAGGTTCATAGACATGTAGTCGAATCCAAATGTCTACATTATGATCTGAGCATGATTCATTGGAATGCGGACTGGGGAGCTTAACTCCAAATGGTGAAGTGAATTGAAATCCTCTCCCAGCCCTAATTATGGCTACATAATTTAATGCCTGCTGATTTAAAGGACAACCTTTAAAGTTACCCTAATTTCTTGTGCTACAGTCTATAGAACAAACCAGCGAATACTGCTTGGAGCAGGGAATTCCTTTTCCCAGGATTTCATTGAGTGAGGAAGACAAGAAAAATCCAAGAGAATGTTACCTATTTGTGGACGAGGAGAATAACAAATCCCCCATTGTGCTTCATTTCCCGCTTGTGAATGATACATTCCAGAAATTTAAAGAACCAGGTACATTTCACTTTCAACGTGCAATATTTTGTCTCAAAACAAAACAAAGTAGGGGAGGGATGAGCAAATGATTGAATGAGGTCTGAACATGTTCCCAGATCTCCTAAATGATTTAACCAGGGGCATATTTGTTTGTTTGTTTGGTTTATTTTCAGGTGTGGAACGTAGGCAAACCGAGATGGCAGAAGGCACAGTCCCGCTATCTGGCTATTGCTCACCATACCAGCTGATGAACTTTACATACACTAAGAAAGACTTTGACAAACTCCTGAAACTGACTGACTATAACATCCGGAATAGCAGAGACTTCATTCTTCAGGCTCTCTCCATCGCCATAGAATGGAAAAAATGTGGCCGGAAATGTGCCCAGCCATGTGACTCTTCTTAGGATCCCTTGCCTGCTTTTACCAGCAATGTATGACTTTCTCCTCCTAGTAAATCATCAAGCCTTTTGCTTTGCAGAGGGAGGAGGATTGGCAGGTCAGTGGAGTTCAACCCCCAAACAGAGGAAGGTTACTATCCTGTACACATTTATTAGAGAGAGCAAGTCATATTAAACTCAGCAGGCCTCACTTCTGAGCTAACATCCTTAGGACTTTCACTGTAAGAAATCTAAAAATGGCGATGTCTTGCTTCTTATCTTTACTTGTCCTTCAAGCACTTAAATCAGGTATATGGAGGCTGTGGACCTCGAGATGTAGATTGACTCCCACCAGCCACAGCCAGCAGGACTAATGCAAAGGATGATGGGAGTCTTAGTCCCGCAACATCACGATAATCGCAGGCTCCCCATCCCAGACATTTGAAAGGGATGGGAGAAGAGAGGGCAGGATAAAATATACCAGCAAATGCCAAAATCAGGAATATTGTAGGGTCAGACACCCAGTGTCAGAACTTGGGGTTACTTCTTTGCTTAATAAATTGAGTACAGTGGTACCTCAGGTTACAGACGCTTCAGGTTACAGACTCCGCTAACCCAGAAATAGTACCTCGGGTTAAGAACTTTGCTTCAGGATGAGAACAGAAATTGTGCAGCAGCAGCGCTGGGGCACTGGGAGGCCCCATTAGCTAAAGTGGTGCTTCAGGTTAAGAATAGTTTCAGGTTAAGAACGGACCTCCAGAACGAATTAAGTTCTTAACCTGAGGTACTACGGTAGTGATGATTGTTGTCATAAGCTATATGTGACATGAGCTTTGATTTGAGGGGAAATTTTAAGTGTGTGACATAGTTCAAATGTGTCCATCAAAACCCAACAACCCACACGCTAGCCTTGTACTGGTAACTTAGGACCAATTCTCAACGCTTTCTGGGTGTGGCAGCCACACTCCTTGAAGCCAAGCCAAACTTGATAGTGGGAGCCCTGCCTCTTTAAAGGAATATTTGCTGTTGTCACGTACAAAGCAGAATATATGATCTGAGGGCCAAACGACATGGACTGTTAATTAAGTGATATGCCCCTGAGTGCAGGATTCTACTTGCAGAAGTTGTAAGTGTGGGTCCCTTATCAGGAATGGCACCTTAGCAAGGAGAGGGTGCTTTAGTCCTTTGCCTCCTACTATGGTCCCAATCTGGATTACACCCCCTCCCTCCCCACCCTGACAACTTTAATTTACATGGGATTAAAAAAACCATTGGAGTTAATGGGGGCTTTTTCTCCAAGCAAATTGTGGGAATGCCCCTCTACCCTTTGATCCAGATTGGGACAACAATGGTGAACAAAAGGCTAACACACACAACAACAACAACAACAACAACAACAACAACAACAACAACAACAACAAAACCCCTAACCACCCCAGGAGCCCTGTCATGATTGGGAGGGGGACACGCTATCTTCTTTGATAAGAAAAACCTTTCAATAAAATGGCAAATGACCTAATGAATGTCATGTCTTTTTTGGCCCTGATCTTCAAAGGAAATGGAGCACTCAAATCCTTCCCCAACACCCTCGGATTACCTTTGCTGTGGGAAGAATAGGGTTTCTGCAATCTTTCATGTACAGATGTACCACAGTTAAAGAAACACCTGCTGTTATCCTGTTTCCCATGGGAGTCATATTCAGGTTGTGATTGTGTGTGAAGCTGATCTGTGATGGTTTCTACATGAGAAAGGAGTATCCATGCAATCAGGTCACTCTTCTCTCTAGCTCATGTAATTGGTGTGACCACCACAGACATTCTAATGGGGGAAAGCCCTGTAAATCAGGTTTGTTCCTAAACTTCTTGCAACATTCAAGTGACCTGAAGTAATAGGGCTGGAAATATTATTACTATTATTATTATTTTATATTACTTATATCCTGCCGATGAGACTGGGTTGCCCTAGCTACTTGTAAGTGGCTTCCAATAGCAGCAACACATCAAACATTTAAAATTCCCGATACAGGGCTGCCTTCAGATATCTTCTGAAAGTTGTGTAGTTGTTCATCTGTTTGAAATTAGTTGGGAGGGCATTCCAAAGGGTCGGTGCCACTACTGAGATGACCCTCGGCCTGGTTTCTGGCAGTAGTCACACCTCTGAACAGTAGTAGGATAGTGGTTTTCTGCATGTGGATTCAGCCAGCTACATATTGTTTTGCACACCCCAATTTCCAAGTGGGAAGAGACTCCTACGCTTTCCCAGGGTTCGGTTTCCTTGGAATGAAGGTCAATGGGGACAATGGGGTCTTTAGGGTACATGGTTTTATTTACACATATATACCACTGAAGCATAGGTTGGAGGGCTCACAGCATTAAAACTCCAACAGATCTTCTTTCCCCCATTAGTTTTCCAGGAGAGTCCCATGCCACCATTTTGAGTTCAGCACAGAGCCATGCAAGCCTATGTGTCTCCAGCTTCCAGCGTCAGCCAAAACTCTCCCAGACAAATTCCCCCTTGGCCTACTGTTCCCCATTTTAGGATGATGTGGCCTCCAGCCGGGTGAGAGGGGCATAGAGAATGCATACCCTCTTCCTGAAGAGCACCATCACTTAGTTGCCACTGTGGCAACCTAGCTCAGTCTTTGTGGTGCTGATGAGAGCACTTAACTTGCCAGCTATGTCCATTACCTTACAAAGAGAGCCAGTGTGGTGTAGTGGTTAAGAGCGGTAGACTCATAATCTGGTGAACCGGCTTCGCGTCTCCGCTCCTCCACATGCAGCTGCTGGGTGACCTTGGGCTAGTCACACTTCTCTGAAGTCTCTCAGCCCCACTCACCTCACAGAGTGTTTCGTTGTGGGGGAGGAAGGGAAAGGAGAATGTTAGCCGCTTTGAGACTCCTTAGGGTAGTGATAAAGCGGGATATCAAATCCAAATTCCTCCTTTTCTTCTCTTCAAAGAGACTAGTCTGACCAGTTTGGCATATTTCCCCTCATAGATTCTAACTTCACATACACAAAATCAGTTTTGGAAGGGACGAAAATTTTGGAAGGGATGCATCCAGACTGACTCCGCCCCCCAAAACTTGTAACAACACCCAATAAACTGTTGCATGGGAATATTCCAAATGCAGCAGCCAAATGCAGGGAACCCTCATTCTGAGATGTGTGTGGAACACTCAGTCCTGCCACTCTCTGCAATCTCTCTTTGATCATTTTTTTTGGTGGGGTGTCAGCCCATATATTCTGCTGAATTTGTAGATTTCTAGATTGGAGCAACTTTGTGTAAACAGAAACGCCCAACCACCTTATCCCGAATCATATATTCATAACAACTGTGTTAAACCTTAAGACGCTGGGAAGTCCTGTAGACAAATTTCATTGAAATCCACTGCATGCACTGTGTTATTTTTACATAACACCCATTCATTTCAGCAGGGTGTAATAAACATTGCTTCTCAGAGGATTATGCCCTTAAGTGCAATCACTGCTTCAGTAGAATACAATCTGCTGTTAACTTGGTTGTTATTTTTTTCACTGTGAGATATGGGATCCTCATAACAGAGGGTCCTGGTTGTGCTCAGGACCCAAGAGCTCACCTGACAGGGTTAAAATGGTGGTGGTGGTGGGGAAAGGAGCAGGAAGTCCCTTGCTCCCTCGTTTGGTTTACCCAATTGGACGATTATCCTGAGAGGTGGAGTCAGTTATAGTGGGGATCCAATGCCTAAGCCAATACCGCTCACGTGATTGTATTTCAATAAAGTTGTGGCCAAAATTTGCCCCCAGACTTAAACTAATGTAAGTGTCCGTGTGTATTTATTTTGGGGGTGGGTCTTGGGGCCTCGAGACACAAACAAGTATTTTGATGCAGTTCTCTGACCATGTGAATACGCATACGGGGATAAAGTTTGCATATCAGTGCAATACATTAGTGAAAATCACATCATGGTGTTACCCTACAAAGGGGGTCTGGAAATACGTAGGTCCTCTTTAGCCAAATAAAGACAGTAGCATCGTGGAAAAAGTTCATATTTATTGCCAACTGCAGCAAGAATAAATGATCCAGAGGAATTCTCCCAATTCTGGACTCGAAATACAAAATTCAAGATGCTTTCAGAACATTCTCTTTACATGGTTAGCTCGTGAACGATCCCTTTCAGCAACATGATTGGATAACAGAACACATGGACAGCTCGTGGACTCCTCATGTTCACTTCTAATTGGTTTACAAAACACACACTCCTTTCTACCAGCTGTACCATGGCAACAAAGTTTATAAATTCTTCTGTCTTGTGAAAAATGCTGCATTTTTGGTAGTCTGTTACAGGAAGCGGTCAGTTTGGAGCTTCCAGTTTCTTCAAGGCCACTTCGCCATTCTGGTATGTGAAGCCGATAGGCAAGGCCCTGCTTGTTAGCAAAAAGACAGGTTGAGGTGCATGAGAAATCTCTGCTTAGCTAGGGCAATGGCACAGATTCATTGCGGTTGTGCCTGGGAAAATGTTTCAGCAGGCTCTGCACTTAGCAGGCTGAGGTCAGTTGTGCATTAGAAATGTGTGCTGTGACAGAGGGTGAGAGCATGTCAGTATAGGGGTACTCTGTACTTCACCTTGAAGGAAGGAACTTGTCAGATTTCCTGCATTCCTAATCAGCACAACCTCTCCTTGGTCTCCTGCTAGCGACTTGGACTGTAAGTCTCAGTAGAGACTGACTCAAAACAGAAACATTAGTGCTATGAAAGCAATGTATGAGAGCAATGTATGCTCAAAAATGCCTGCCTGCTGTGTTGACCCTAGTGGGTCTCAGGTCATGACATTCACCTGGGTCCCAGGTAATGACACTCAGGTATCATTGGGACTGAAACCGCCTTGGTTGCGCTAGTTGGCAATCTCCAGCAGGCTAGGGACAGAGGTGAAAGCTGTTTCCTGGTTCTGCTGGATCTCTTAGCGGCTTTTGATACCATTGACCATGGTATCCTTTATGAAATATTGAGATGGGTTTTCTAGAATGTCTTGCCAGCAAATATTCTGATACAGCATATCAGCTTGAATCTGATTGAGTATGTTTGCTTGACATAATTGAAAAACTAAAACATACACTGGGTGAATTTTATGAGTTGTATAAATATTTCGGTGTTTTCCCAAATCGCCAAAAATATTCCAGTTAAAATATTTGAATAGGAAAAGAAAATCTACAAAGCACACTTAGTGCAGTTTAGATGTTCTAATGAAGCAGATTCAAAGATTTAGTTGGAAAATATTTTTATCAGGGTGTTTGTAAATACTGTATAATAAAACACAAACTTTCTAGCATTATTTAAATAAAACAAAAGGGCAATTGATAGCTTATTTCAGAAGGCTGTGAAAGCTATGTCTATATAATAACAATAATTTTTTATTTATACCCCGCCCTCCCCAGCCAAGACCAGGCTCAGGGTGGCTAACAACCAATAATAAAAACAAGTTGATTAAAATACAATTTAAAAGATTAAGATACAACATTAAAACATTACGATGCAGCCTCGCCACAGGAGGAAAAAGGAAAAAGAAAGGGGGAGGGAATCAAACTGATTCTAAGCCAAAGGCCAGGTGGAACAAATCTGTCTTACAGGCCCTGCGGAAAGATATCAGATCCCACATGGCCCTGGTCTCATGAGACAGAGAGTTCCACCAGGCCAGAGCCAGTGTTGAGAAGGCCCTGGCTCTGGTTGAGGCTAATCTAACTTCCTTAGGGCCCGGGACTTCTAGGGTGTTGCTATATATGGACCTTAATGTCCTCCGTGGGGCATACCAGGAGGGGCGGTCCCGTAGGTATATCAGTTATACATGCATGCATACTTCCTAGGAACTGCTGCCTTAAAAATAAAAATATATCAATTGATAACAATTTACAAAGTTCACACTTTGGCTAGTATTGCAACTACTCATTGTATTGCTAATTAATTGTATGCAGCAGTGCATTTATTAAAAATTGATTTTTTTTTCTGTAGAAAAATACAGCAGAGGAACAATTCTGGCTGTCAGTGTGAATAAAATATATTAATTCTAGACTCCCTGGGACATTCCTTTCATTCAATATTTGCACTAAAATAAAAAAACTCCACCCCAATTTCCATGCTGTTCAGTAAAAAACAATAACTACTGATTGTATGCATGCTTGTATTAATTTATTTAAAACCTGTTTCTTTCTCTGAATCAGAAGAAGTGCAATCTCTCCAAATGATCTTCCCACATTGACTACTAGTGGTATCATAAAAGGGAGACTCTTTGTACCTTCACAAATTTTAAAGAAACACATGCCCTCATGATTTCAACATTTAGAATTACTTTGTATATTTTATTCAGACAAGACAAGAGCTCGTAGGAATCCAGTTTCTGTGGTCCAAGTTCAGAAGAGCGCTAAGGGCAACATGCTGATTTCTTTTTAGATACGCCTAATTGCAGTGGTGATTCACGAATGCTTAGGAATCCAGGAATGTAGGATACCTTCAAACACACCGTACATGAGCGGTGCTTTCGTGTTCTTAATGAAGCAACAATGGAAACCAGAGCTATACGATGCATCCTCTTTTGTGATACTAGACTTGGCACATCAGTTATTCATGTCACTGCAGAATTAGTAGCACACACACATATCCAGGCAAGAATTCTCCGAATTAGTCACACCCAATGGCTTAATCAAAGAGCATCTAAATTGCATTAGAGGTGAATGATTGAATAATAGTATCTATTTTGAAATGGATATGAGTGCTGCCATGCTTAGACATTCACCCGCAGATGGTCCACTTGACTGACTTTTCACCTCACCCTCTTTGGTTTATCACCTGCCTGGTGGTAACAGATGAGCAATAGTGGAGTTTTTTTTAACTGATCTGCCCTGGCAGCAGGCCCTCTTGGCTGCATTGGGATTTCTCAGTGGTGAACTGAAGTGAAGGCCCAAGACAGGTGTTGATCATCATGTGAGCTGCACACAGGTGGGCTGAAGCGAGCTGCTGCCATTCCTGTGGAGCCTCCTTTTATTGAGACAAATATGCAAGCTAGGCAGATACATTTTGGGCTGTGACCTTTACACATCTTCCGTCCCGAGATCGTGGGGTGGTACAAAGTTATTTTGGCACCTGTTCCACAGCATCATTTTCCCCTTGCACAGTGTATGACGAAGGAGACGAAAGGTCTCAGGGAAAAAGTTACAGACAGGACACCGCAGACTGCTGAGACCGCAAAAGGTCAGGCAGAGGTGGAACGATGTACAGACAGCTGTGGCTTGTCTGGGGGGGGGAGGTTTGCCCTGCACCCCAAGGTCATGCATGCAAGCAGATCATGGCTGCCTGCTGGTGGGGAAGTGTGCTCCCTCCGGACCCCATTCCCCACTCCGTGATATCCCTGCATGAACTCCTTAGTGAAGCCAATTTCAGTGGAGAATGCTGTCAAGTGAACCCAGTTTGCCAAAGGACAGACAGGAGCTCATGTGGTTGTGGTTGTTGTTTCATTTTATTTATTACCCACCCTTTACTGGCAGGTCTCAGCAATCTAAAACCCATAATTAAAAACGGTTAAAACAGGTTAAACTCACAACAAAAGGGTGAGCCCTGGAAACACGCATGTCAGATGTCAAAGGCCAGAACAAAGAGGAGTGTCTAAGCTCCCACTTGTACACTCTTAGATCACCCATTTCCTGTCCTGATGAGAAAACAAGGTCCTAATGCATGTCCATGCTACATGTGTTGGACCGATGACATGTTGAGACATCCCTGTAGTTGTAATAGTAGCCATAATGTTCTGATCTGCCCCAGAATTAATGGCCTTATAGTGTGAACATCAACATCCCCCAGTATCGATAACCTGGGGGTGCTCAATATCATGTCCAAGACCAGCTCCGTATGCTCAGGGTGTTGGACAAAGGGAAGGATGGTATGACAACAGAATCCTCAGTGTGTCTCATTGGCTCAGCACAAGGTACAAACACTCTAGACATGTACCCATCTGGACAGGAAGCAAGGGGGGGGGAGAGAGATCAAATTCCTATGGTCCATGGCAAGGCTTTCAAATCTTTCTTGATGCTGGACCAAGTACCTTGGTGTACCAGCTGAGGAATACTAACTCCTTGCTGCTCACCCACTGAGGTCTTGGTTATATATGCCAGATCAACCTTATCCATAACTGAGTTGTAGATAGGAGAGATTCGACCCAATGAGGGCTATGGCTGAAGGAATTTCACTCCCAACCCCGCTAATACTCTCTTCCTTTTTGCTTCTAACCGAAAACCCAGCTGGTTGCATATCTCTCCTCTACATGCCTTATTTATGCTTGAAAATTTTACTGGATTAGGAGCCCTGTCCAATAAGGTTGGTGGTAACCCTGGGGCTGTTTCACAAATCAGAATTTTAACAGGAAACAGATTTGTTTAGTGTTCTTTTATCATGGTTCACGTCCAAGTCACCAAATATTCAGGTTTTTCTTTTTTGAAAATGTGCAAGTTTTGAGCATGATATCCTTGAGTATCTAAGGACTGTTCTAGATGACCTGTTTAGACCTTTTTAGAGGTAATTCCAGTTTGCTTGTACAAAGCTTACATGGTGACTAAAGTATGTCTGGGTTTTATTGAGCATCCATTCTGATTATTTCACAGGGTGGTTGGTTATACGACAACAAGAATTCATTCTGATTTGCTTATGGTGTATTTTACATGTCAACTTGTTAATCATAAATTTATTCCACACTTTTCAGTCTATTCCCCCCTCACTTTCTGTTTCTTTTTTCTTTTTAAAAAATATTATTACAAAGAAAAATACTTTGTGTGTGTGGAGTATGGCCTTATAACATCCCCTACTTTCACATTCCAAAACAGGATTTGTTGTTGTTGTTGTTGTTTAGTCGTTTAGTCATGTCTGACTCTTCGTGACCCCATGGACCAGAGCATGCCAGGCACTCCTGTCTTCCATTGCCTCCTGCAGTTTGGTCAAACTCATGCTGGTAGCTTCGAGAACACTATCCAACCATCTCGTCCTCTGTCATCCCCTTCTCCTTGTGCCCTCCATCTTTCCCAACATCAGGGTCTTTTCCAGGGAGTCTTCTCTTCTCATGAGGTGGCCAAAGTATTGGAGTCTCAGCTTCACGATCTGTCCTTCCAGTGAGCACTCAGGGCTGATTTCCTTCAGAATGGATGCATTTGATCTTCTTGCAGTCCATGGGACTCTCAAGAGTCTCCTCCAGCACCATAATTCAAAAGCATCAATTCTTCGGCGATCAGCCTTCTTTATGGTCCAGCTCTCACTTCCATACATCACTACTGGGAAAACCATAGCTTTAACTATACGGACCTTTGTTGGCAAGGTGATGTCTCTGCTTTTTAAGTTGCTGTCTAGGTTTGTCATTGCTTTTCTCCAAGGAAGCAGGCATCTTTTAATTTTGTGGCTGCTGTCACCATCTGCAGTGATCATGGAGCCCAAGAAAGTAAAATCTCTCACTGCCTCCATTTCTTCCCCTTCTATTTGCCAGGAGGTGATGGGACCAGTGGCCATGATCTTCGTTTTTTTGATGTTGAGCTTCAAACCATATTTTGTGCTCTCCTCTTTCACCCTCATTAAAAGGTTCTTTAATTCCTCCTCACTTTCTGCCATCAATCAAAAACAGGATAAAACTCACCTAATTAAAAACAGAGTTTATGCATTGTAGCAAAGTCTCAAATCCTGAAAAACTATTCTGACAAGGGAGGCTATTTCCCCCTCACTTTCCATACAGCAAAACCGCAGGTTGTGGTTTTGTTTGTTTAAAGTGGATCTGGTGTGCTGGGGTGACAGGGCACTTTCACTCACCTTAATTGTGCAAATCTAAAATTCTGATGTGCGCATGAATCCCTCCTGGAAAGAACTGACAGTCTGGAGGAGGCATGCTAAGGATCGTACAGGGTAATTGTTCCAGAAGCAAATAACCTGACAGATTTGCCTGGATAGAGAGTGGAATGTAGGCGGAGACTTCCTGAAATTTGTCAAGTAAGAGAGGGGTGTAGCTCTGAGTCACTTTTTACACACTTGTTCATCTTCCTTAACTGGTTCAAAGTCTCTATGTATGCTTCAAGGATCCTTCTCAGTTTTGGACTCTGAGGTCAAAGCACCACCTGCAGTGTACACATCCGAGATTTATATGGGTTCACCGGCCAATATTCTTCTGGTAAGGAAAGTCTTCAACATTAGCTTTATTGCCTTGATTGAGACAAACGAAATAATAATTATTGTGACCGTGATGGAAGAGGGACTGCAAACTCAGTAAGCAAAGTATACCTCACTGTATACTTTTATCAGTTTTGCATCTCACAGACTGGTAACCAACAGATTTCATCCTTTAAGGGTATTCTTTTTCAAATATGTCAGAACCTACATACTGCAAGAAGATCACATCCCATGGACTGCAAGAAGATCAAACACATCCATTCTTAAGGAAATCAGCCCTGAGTGCTCACTGGAAGGACAGATCGTGAAGCTGAGGCTCCAATACTTTGGCCACCTCATGAGAAGAGAAGACTCCTTGGAAAAGACCCTGATGTTGGGAAAGATGGAGGGCACAAGGAGAAGGGGAAGACAGAGGACGAGATGGTTGGATAGTGTTTTCGAGGTTACCAGCATGAGTTTGACCAAACTGCGGGAGGTAGTGGAGGACAGAGGTGCCTGGCGTGCTCTGGTCCATGGGGTCACGAAGAGTCGGACACGACTAAACGACTAAACAACAACAACAACAAACATACTGCAAACAAGGATGATGTCTGGCAGGCAGGCATCTCAGTGCAGAATCACTGTAGAATTGCTGTGCCTACGTTACAAATCTTTCTATGTTGGTTCTACCACAGGTATGTAATATAGCATAACTAAAAATAATGTGTTTGTAACTTATTGAGATTCTGTTTTGCCTCCTAGGACCCAAACACTAAAACAAATACATATGGAAATGGAGAAGCAAAGAGGAAGTTTTTTGGAACTGAAAATCCATACAGGGCTGAAAGTCAGGTACCAGACAATGTATGTGTTTTTATTGCATGCCCTAACTTTGTCATTATACCTGATTGAATCTTTTCATATAATCATTCCAGGGCTCTTAATATGTGAGTATAACATACAGTTTTGAGGGGTCAATATCTCAGCTAACAATATATTACCTAATATCCCTCAGGAATATTATAGTGCAAGTAATTTGGCGTGTTGCCAATTGTTTTGAGGAATCTAGTTTCTACCTATACATCATGAGTATATTGTTGTAAGAAGTATGATCTCCTCCCTTGCTAGCAGGACCACCTATGGAATAAATGCTGTGTGTGTTACACAAACTCATAGTGGAATGTGCCTGTGATACCACTGATGGCAAAGCTACACAGCGCTCCCATGACCTCTACCTGCTGTGACTGTAAAACTAGCGGCTCATATTGCTGAAAGGGAACTTAATAGAGGATCCGTAGTCAAGGCAAAGTGCAGAGAAGATCTAAGCCATTTTTGTCCTCAACATTTCCAATTTCTCCTTGAGACTTATTGCTAACTGCTTTTCAAACCTTTTAAAAAGGTTTGTTTTTATGGTTTTTTAATGGTGTCTGTTAGTGCGCATGATGATGAATTAGATGGACCAATTATTTAATTTGGTATAAAGCACCTTCATACGTGTGTGTGCTTGGGAACCCTGCAAAAAGGTTAGGTCCTCTCTCATGCAGAGAGAGCTATCTGCATACAAGTTGTACATGTGTGGACTTGGTGGTGCCTGCAGGCCCACTCAGTGTATGGAAGTTGGGGAGATAGGGGCAGTGGGTGCCAGTGGTGTGCAGTCGGTTGACTAGGGGGGCTAGGCTAATCACCTAAATGGTCCAAGAGCCCTCCCGCAACCTCCCCAAAGTCCACCTGGCTTTAGGAAGGAGGCAGCAGGGCTCCAGCATCCTGTCAGAGCCCTAGCATCTCCTTTCCAGTGTCCAGAAAGCTTCTGCCTGGCTTAGGGAGCTGTGATGTTCACACACACAATGTCGGAGACATCGTGATGTCACCCCCCCATTGCCCTCACAAGCTGGCACCTCTGCCCCTAACTGTTTCCCTATGAAACATTTCACCGCACACCGCACACTGGTAGGTTCAATCTCACAGTTTTGAACGAAGGTGCTCTAGAATTCTTACTGATTTGAAACTTTGTTAGGGCTTCACCAGACTTTGCTTTGAAATTAGTTTCAGGTCGTATGCAAAAACTCTCTTGGCAGGCCTAATGCTCTGATCTTTTCTTTGCCAAAATCACTGAATGGGGGAAACAGCTGTACAGCAATTCCTCTTTCAAATTATGTTGCTGTAATGCAGCTGACCTGTTTTTTTCCTGGGGTGTGGCCACTGTCGCTTGGAGACAGATTCTAGGAGCCACAAGTGACAGCTGAGTGCAGGGTGGGGACAAAAGGTGGACAAACTATCCCAGAAGGAGCATGACATGTCCCGCACCAAAGGTTCTATCCTGCTAACATAGTGCTTTGACTTCACCCCCAGAGGTGAACTCCATTGTCTCTCAAGACAGATGGATGCCAACTATGTCAACTTGTTTGAACATCAAACAAAGGCTAAAATTTGGGTCACATGGTAACTGCAGAAAGAATTCATGTAGAAATGTAGAAATGCTCGTGCCAAAATTACTTTCATGACCAATTTTCTTCACAACGTTTCCATACGATTTCTGTTACAGCAGTTACTCGGTACACTTTAGACTAATGTTGTTTGCTGGTATCTTTGCATACTTAGATGGTATCTCCATTACTGAGCCCAGATAATGTGTTTGTGGCATAGGATTTGGTATGGGGCTGCTAATTATGGCTGGGAGTTAATATCAAAATACAATCTGGATAATCCTTTGTGTAGGGAAGCGAGATCACCCATGATACCTGAGTACAGTAGGAATGAAGACATGACAAATCTTTGTTTAAGAAAACATGAACAAAAACTGTTCCTAGATTTTTAAAAAAGTTGAATCATTGTATGTGGCAGCAGTGGCGTAGCGTGGGGGGTGCAGGGGGGGCCGGCCGCAACATCTGGGGGTTAGGGTTAGGGGGCGCAAATCCACGGTTTAGGGGGCGCAAATCCACGGGTTAGGGGGTGCAAATTACTTGCCTTGCCCCAGGTGCTGACAACCCACGCTACGCCACTGTGTGGCAGCCACATATTGTCCAAATAGGGACTTGTGTTTTAAAGAGATGGGCCCCAACATTGTGAGTGATAGGATAGCACTTCAAAAGGAATGAGTAGGAAAAGATGCAGGTCACGACACAGCATAGGTTTAAGCACTGAATAATGAATACAGCTAACTAAGCTCCTTTCTTTTGAGATGTTTAAGATAAAGTGGTTGTTGTTAACTCTGCTGTGTTAACAACATTCTTTAGTTGATCTCTTTTGTAATGTTTCATTCTGAAATATTTTGAAATGGTATTTTAGCTTCCTGTTAATCATGTTGCTTCAAATGTATGCTGGACTTTCTTCAGTGATGTTTTATTCCAGATTGTTTTATTTGATGTTTTAACATAGGTTGTAAACTGCTTTGAGATTATTTAAAATTAAAAATATAAAGCAGTATAGAAATGAAATTAATATTAATATTAATAATAATAATGTAGGCAATATTTTAGGGTGACAATGGAGTGGGGACTAACCATGGCAGTGTAACTGCTAGTCAGAGCATTAACTGTAACCCTACTGGACCATTAGATCTATCTGGTGGGTTGTATCCAACTTTGTGGCCTGCAGGTTGTGTTAACTCAGCTTAAGAGCAGTTTTTTTATTAGTTACCTGGGGAACAGATGGAGTGTTGAATAAGCTGATAGCCAACTGTAAATTGACACAGAGGACTGGGAAAATAGGCAGGGCAAACTGAATGACTTAATGAACTGGGGTTAATAAAACACATGTAATTCAGCATACAAAGAGCATAATGAAATGGTTTAGAGAGAAATAACTTCTTTGTCATAGCTTGGGGTATCTTTAGATGAAAAGAATGGGAGAAGAGAGATATCAGGGAACTTTTGTTAAGCGTAACATGAAGGAGAACCGTGTTTGTGCCTGTCGGACCTTGCGTTCGACCAAGTTCCTCCTCTGGTCAAGTCCTCCGACGTGATTAACGACCTGAGCCTTTGATGAGGCTCCAGGCACGTTCCCCCATTACGCAGAGTATCCAGCACGCAGGGAAGGATGAGAAATATGAGCTACATTGCAAAGAGTTTTATTTCTAACTACGCAGACAGAAAAGAAAAATATATCCTCTCTCTGTGAAAGCAGAGAGGCAACCGGAACAAAGGAACAGGAAACCAGTAATATAAACACCCGTCTCCCGTCTCCTGTGAGATTTCCAACAGTCTGGAATCCCTGGAATGTAAAGTTCTGTGTAGGTTTCTGTGTAGGAATGTAGGTTTCTGTTTGTGCCACTGGTGCAGTGCTTGGAGTTCTGTGACTCCAAGCACTGCACCAGTGGCACAAACAGAAACCTAACAGTGCCAACCTTCGAAATTCACACTAATCTGAATTTTGCAATGCATTTCTTCACCCAAGCAATGTGTAAAAAAATGCATTTGCTAAGATAAAAGTATACATAAAAATGCATATATCTGTAAAAGCAACATGCAAACATCTGTAAAAGCAACATGCAAAAAGGCATTATATTAGGAGGAAATATATGCAAAAATGTGTACAAAATTGCGTATAAAATGTGTATATTAGGAGAAATTAGCACTAGAATGGGAAAGGATCTTAGAGGGTACTTAAAAAAAAAATCTCAAACTGATGTGGAAATGTGAAGCTCTGAAGATTGGAAAAGCTGAAAAAGTGAAATGGACATATTTTCCCATCCCTAGTTCCATGCTTATATGAGTTTTTGATTCATTTATTGCTTCTGCAAGATTTATACATATATCTGGATATCTGTGTGTAGATTCTTCCTCTTGCTGGATGTGATCTCACAAGTGTAAAACCACCAGAATCTGGAATTGCAAGTGCTGTTTAGTGACAGATAGGGCTTTTATTGGTGTAATAAGGGTTGGTTTAATAAGTTTTGACAGTACTCACCACCTTTTTCAAATAACGTATGGTGCAATGTCAATGTGCTGCATGTACTGTATGCCACTGAAATTGTGGGAGCTTCATTCTGCTCCTGCTGTTGCTGCAGTGCCAGGGCACTTGGCATGGTTTGGCTTGTTATGTTGTCCTAGCTCAGGGTCATAGTTTGTTTCTCACCACACAAACCACAAGAGGAAACTAATGTTTGTTATTGTCTTGCTGTTTGTGGTTTGTCTGGGGAAGAAGAAGAGTTTGGATTTGATACCCCGCTTTATCACTATCCGAAGGAGTCTCAAAGCAGCTAACATTCTCCTTTTCCCTTCCTCCCCCACAACGAACACTCTGTGGGGTGAGTGGGGCTGAGAGACTTCAGAGAAGTGTGACTAGCCCAAGGTCACCCAGCAGCTGCGTGTGGAGGAGCAGGGAAGTGAACCCGGTTCCCCAGATTACGAGTCCACTGCTCTTAACCACTACACCATTCTGGCTCTCTGGGAAAACAAATCATGAGCCCTGGTTCGGATGACACAGCAAGCCAGACCATGTCTCATTTTCGCAGAAAACATGGTTTTTAGACTTCTTATTTAATTGCAAAAGTACCTCCCTTTTCATTTCTTTACTGAAAAACAGTTATAGGATACTTACCACCAAGGCACTTAATAAGGAAGTCACACAAGTTGCTTGACATCAGAAAAGCTACATGAGAAGAAAGTAATAAGGATTGTGAATGTTGCTAACCCAGCTTTGAAAGAAATCAAATAATATTTCTAGGTGCTGAAAAAGCATTCCAGAAAATGGAATGGATTTTGTTTTGTTTGTTTCAAGCATTTTCAACTTTGGAGCTCAGTTTTTATTTTTAATGAATAAAAATAATGTAAAACATAATGTAAGAATCCAGCCTAGGACAAGTACAAATCAAAATTACCTTCACAATGTAATTATGCAGTACAATAAGTTCGCACTTAAATGGTTATTAATGTTCAGCTATTCATAATATGAGCAGCTTAAGTAATAAAGACCAACATATTGTACTCTTCAAAGACGCAGATCAATTCATGATCCCTGCTGAGTCCCTACCTTATACAGCCAAGAACCATTCCCAAAGTGTGGACTGCATGTTCCTTTTAAACAGGCAATGGACACGAGCTCAGAACCTGCAATTTCAGAAGGAAGAACAAGTGCCTGTGTTCAAGTTAATGAGTTTTAAAGAGATGGGGCTCAAATTTCTGAGTGACAGGGTAGCATTTCGAAAAGAACGACTAGTGAAAAGATGTGGGACTCCGTCCAGCATAGATTTAAGCATTGGGGAATGGATGTGGCTAATAAAGCTGAGAAAACATGATGGGATATGATTCTGCTAATGTGCAGATGTAGGCAACAGGATGGGGAGTAACTGTAGTGATATAAATAAATAAATTTATTAATGTGAATGCCAGACAGGCAGTAAAAACAGGGTGTTGGTTGTGGCTCCAGTGGAACATCATACAAGCTGATGGGTTGTGTACAGCTTTGTGACTTGCAAGTTGTGTTGACCAAGTTTAAGGGCAGTTCTTTCATTAGGTACATGATCACCTGTTGATTAAACTGGCATCCAATTATAAATTGACACCAAGGCTGGCCCTGGAAAAGCTGAACGACTTCATGAAGTGGGAGTAATAAAAACATATGTAGTTCAGCATTCAAAGAACAACAAAATGACTCTCTCTTTATTTGCATTGCTTGGGAACTTTTCAGGTCACAATCATGGAAGATGAGAGAAAACATGGCATCTTTGTTGAACCCAACAAGATGGTGAGCCATGTTTGTGATGCAGCTTCAATGAAGGTCAGTGAAATTCTTGAGTGGATCCGGGTGTGGATTTTCGGGTAGAATTATAACTACTATAATTTTCAGTCCCAGATTTCTTCCCTGTGCTCTTTCTCTTTGCATTGTAGTTATTAACACTGTAAGGGAAAACACATGTTAATTTTCTTAGAGGGAAAATAGCTTGGGAAGGACAATTAAAACAGGCATATGCATGCTCTGTAGATTGATCATATCATCAATATTGCATGTGGGTTGTGTAGGAAAGGTTGTAAATTTTAATCAGCTACTTGTAGGAATCCTTTGTGTGTGGTGTTGAATGAAAGATGTATCTGATGCATACAAAACAATTATGCAAATGATGCCTGTGGTAACATTTTACATTGCGCAAGGCTGGGAAGCCTTAACAAATGCAAGAGTGAAGTCACTGGTTTCAAAACCTTGGAATTTGAACACTATGCAGTTTGCTTCACCTGCTATGTGACTAAGCTCAGGAAGCAGAAATACTTAGTAAAAGATAGCCATTCGGGTTCCTTCTATTGTATGTAGAGACCAGTGATCTCAGTTATTCCATGCTGAAAATGTACAGGAGTTTTCATTTTAATTGATGAAGCCTGTGTTATGTTACATTAATGCCCACTGCAATGTGCCTGGGAGGAAATGGGTGAGATTTATGTTCTCTAACTTTGTTTTTCTTTTAAAATTTTAATTAATGGTTTCCTGCTGGGACTAGTATCATGGCATACCCTCCCATGTTTTCCTAACAAAAATCCAGGACATTTCCCACCTGCTCGCTGCCTCCCAGCCTTGCCCTATCCACCAGCCCTCCTCACCCCTCTCACCTTCACTGCTTGCCATCTCTGCCTGCCATATGCCCCACTCACCCTTGCCCCCCTTGCCTGCTGCATGAAATCGGGGCACCCTGAGATGAAAGCAGAACCCAGGGTGCCTTCTTAAAAGGGGGGGGGGGGCGATCCCACTTACAACTGGACTACTTGGCAGGTGTGTCATGGCACTTATGGGGGGGACCTGTACACAAGGCTGGAATGCAGCTGGAGGTTATCAATAAAGGTTAAAACAAATGGAGGCTATCTTTGCCAATTATTAGAATTGTTCTTATGAACAAAGGATAGGTACAACGCAAATGGCAATGAGTTGGTTCTTTTAACCCCCCCAAAAACCCCCACAGCAAACCAGTGTGCTGTGTTTTTGTTTTCGTTGCATTTGCGTGTTCAGACCCAGAAACTTCCACCTAAATAAATTCACACATGACTCAAATTTTGGTTTGGGTTTTTGGCATAATTTAGGCCACAACTTTACTGATTACAGAAAGTGAGTGGTTGCATAGGCTCTGGTTCGACTAGCTCCCTGCCATGCAGGTAGCGCTGACCCAGGGTTCCAGCATAGGTCAGCCAAGGGTGAACACCTGGATAAGCGGAAAGCTGGGAACGGGCTAACTCCGCCACCCAAATGTGCCCCTGGACTCAGGTATGGGCACAACCCCCTCTCAGGGGTTGACCAAACCATTGAGTCCCTGGATTCCTTTAATGGAATACCCTTCACATAGGAATGGCGAGAGCGTTCTCCCATCCCTATCACCTCTTTAAGGGAGGGCCCGATATATCATTCAAACTCCTGCTCCTCCAGTTTCTGCTCTACTTTCAACTCACTACATTTCAAAGCTTAAAGGGGCATCTTTTGCTTTTTGCCACTACTGTTCCTTCTAGGCATTTCACTGGTGCCTTTGCATTGATTTTGCAGCAGCATCTCTTCCTGCCTCTCTGACAACATGAATCACCTTCCTCCATCACCTTTCTTTCTGCCTGCCCCAGGGGAATCTCCTCTTCCCTGCAAAGAGTGGAAGCTATTTGTTTGTGATTATTCTCTTACCACCAGGACAAATAGCATAAGCCCTGCCAAACAGAAGGCCTTAGTGCTTCTTTGTTTGGGTGCAAAAGACCAGAGGTCTTATTCCCATCTACCCTTCACTACTGCTGTGACTCAGGATGCAAATCCTTATGAAATAGCTCTTCAGACCTTGAACGATCTCCTTCCTCCTTCCTGCTTCCTCAATGTGGTGTCTGAATATTATAAATTTTATTCAAGTGTTCAAGTACCAGGGGAGCTGATTAGATGTAACACCACTACATGTGCTGAGTGCTACTTGTGATGTGCAGCTGAGGGCATGCTTAAAGAGGGCCACATTGTCCTGGAACATCTTCATCCAAATTTCAAGAGAAACCGCTAATGGAAAGGAAGCTTACTTTCAACACATTTGTTAATAGCTCGAAAGACTGAGAATGTCATCCCGTGGTCCAAATGGCATCACCATTGTCTCAGGCTTCTCAAGTCATGGATGTGCAGGTAGTTCAAGGCAGTATCTTCAAGTAAAAAAACCCCCACTTCAGTACTGTCAAGCAAGGCAAATTTGCAGGTCCTGGTGGCAGTAAGGAGAATATAGTAAAGGGGGGGGGGGACATAATCATATTTCATAAGACCCTGTATAGAAGAAGGATGAGCAAATCCTGTTGGGGGAGGAGAGAAGTGCCAAACTCTCTAAGAGGGGTGGGTAACGTGTGGCCCTCCAGATTGTTGTTGGAATACAGCTCCCATTGACCTTGTTCATTGGGGCTAATGGAGAGTCAGCAGTATCTGGCAGCCTGCCAGTTCCCCAGCTCTTGTCTGTAATTTTGGTCCAATGGCATTTTATTTATGTGGGTGTATTTTATCTCTTAGGGACGCGGGTGGCACTGTGGTGTAATAAACATAGCCTAGGGCTTGCTGATCGGAAGGTTGCGGTTCGAATCCCCGCGACGGGGTGAGCTCCCATTGCTCGGTCCCTGCTCCTGCCAACCTAGCAGTTCGAAAGCACGTCAAGTGCAAGTAGATAAATAGGTACTGCTCTGGTGGGAAGGTAAATGGCATTTCCGTGCGCTGCTCTGGTTCGCCAGAAGCGGCTTAGTCATGCTGGCCAAATGACTCGGAAAAACAGTCTGTGGACAAATGTTGGCTCCCTCAGCCAGTAAAGCGAGATGAGCGCCGCAACCCCAGAGTCGTCTGCGACTGGACTTAACTGTCAGGGATCCTTTAACTTTACCTATTTTATCTTTTACTACTGTGCTTTTGTGATATCTGTTACTTTTTCTTCTTCTTCATGGTGAACTGCCTTGAGCGTTGCCCAGAGAAAGGAAGTAAATTCACTTCAAGTGTTCCTTATATATTTCTCCTTTCTCCACTTTGACTTTCAGGTACAGGTACCTCCCTTCTGTTTGCTCTCTGTACGTGTTATAAGAATTAGAAATCTCCAGCGAGCAGATGTGTGTGAGTATCTGCCAGATCCTGAGTAGCTATAAATCTGTCTCACAAAATGCTGGCATATAAATATGGATTGATTTAATATTAAGATCCTTTTTAAATATTGATTTTAAATTTTTATATATTTAATGATATTTAAATAAATATATTTAGTGAAAAACATTTAATGAATATTTTCATTCATTTTATGTTGTTACTGTTTAATGGAAGCCACAGTAGTCACTGGCACTGTAGGCTCTGTTGACATGTTGGTGTTGCTTGGCCAGATTCAGTTAGACAGATGTGCTAGCAGGAGACAGTGCAATAAGTCACTTTTGCACAACAGGGCTTTCCCCCATCTCCTTCCACCATGCACCCCCCAGACCCCCCAAAATTGGCTCTGAAAGGTCAGAAGAACCCCCAAACAGTGTGCAGGGGGAGAAGAGAGGAGATTGCTCTGTGTGGGAAGCAGAAATACTTGTGCTGTCATAACACAGCACAACAACGTGGAATTCCTCCCAAAATTCCTTGCCTGCCTATGCTGTCTGTTGAGAAGGAAAAGGCAGATGCTACTCTTTGCATCATGAAATATAGCATTTAGAACACCGATTGCAATAGCCACCAACAAGCTTTCCCATGTGATCTGTAATCATAGTATCATTTCAAAATAACATGATCCTGTAATTATTTATTTGCCAGAAGAGCAGGCTGTTATTCAACAGGATTTAGATAGGAAAATGATTAATAGGACTGACTTGTTTGATATCTTGATCCTAATACCGTGAACATGAGATATTCCAAATTACAAGGTGTATGTCAGAAGGACAACAACCTTCTTTTAATTCACAGGTGGCTAGGTGGTGGCCCTCTAGATGTTGCTAGGGCTTAACTCCCACCATCCCTGACCACTGGGCGTGCTGGCTGGGGCTGATGGGAGTTGGAGTTCAATGAATCCACTCACCTTCTATGGTGGGCGGTGTTGTGGCCAGACCACAGGCCATGCCAGTGATCTGACCAATGGCTGGTTGGATTGCCCTGCTGGCAATTGGCCAATGCCATCAATCTTAGGATACTTGTTCCCTGGGGAGCGGGCCCAACTGAGCAATGAGCAGCACTCGGGCCCAGTCCCAGGGGTGGTGGTGAGATAAATCGGGGCCTGCCTGGCGCTCTTCCTCTGCCTTTTAACATCCGTGGTGGAGGACACAGGTTCACCAACCATGTTTTAATTGATTGAGGACACTATATTTCTAGATATAGCACTTTGTAAAATAAGAGTGTATCTGTCTTTTTGAGACTAAATGACTTAAACCCCACCCCCAAAACCAACACATAGTAAGAAAGTTGATTGTTATGTACAGTAAGTACTCAATTCACAGTCAAAAGCTTCTTTATTGCTTGACTGGTTGCACAAGCATTTCTGTTACTATTATATACAATCTATTTACATTCCTTGTTTATCTCTCCAGCACGGTATAATCTCAGTCTAGTAATTAACAATGCTGACACAGCAAAACTCACAGTATCAGCAGCACACATGGTCTTACTTCTAAACTTGTTGTCAGTGTGTGTGCTGACAGTGTGTGTGTGTGTGTGTGTGTGTGTGTGTGTGTGTGCTTTCCTTAATAATAATAATAATAAAAAATTTTATTTATATCCCGCCCTCCCCAGCCGAAGCTGGGCTCAGGGCGGCTAACACAATCAAAATAGTCCGACATTCTAAAAACATTCATTATAAAATTAATTAAATCAAATTAAAATCAAATTAATGGCAACCTTGTGCGGAAATCGTACCTCCCTTTATTTGCACCTCCAGCTGACACCAATCAAGCCTAGATTGCCACTCCTACACACTAAAGAAAAGTTCTGGAAGACTCTTTAAAGCTTCCAGGAACTTTTATCTGTTTCGTAAAGAATGTTTTCCTAACATTATTTGCTAATGGCCAGATAAAAAACATCTCAAATAGCAGTAATTCAGCCTGAAATGAAACCTTCTCTTTTAGAATCCAGAGTATGGTGAAGGTGAGGTTAGAATACATTGTAATTGGTTTTAACTGGTTGTTGTTGTTTTTAAAACATGCAGTAAGCCCAAGTGATTGTTACGTAAGTTTGAGGTTACCGACAGCTTCCTATGGTAATACCCGGACGAAAGCCATCTCAAATAGCAGCGATCCAGTCTGGAATGAAACCTTCTATTTTAGAATCCAGAATGTGGTGAAGGTGAGGTTTTCACTGGTTGTTTTTATTGATTTTTAGTAAAAAGAAAAAAAAAACCTACCATGTTGATAAGTACAACAGCAGGGATCATTTAGTATGTAACTAGAGGGTTAATTCTGTTATCAGTAAGTCAGCTAAGCCAGAAGGGCTGGAGGAGGAGGTGTTGCTTAGCAACCAGAGAGATCTTCCCTGAGGGAACATGGCCCCTGGGTGTATAGTTCTGAGTGAGTTTTCCTCTATATGTTTTGCTGACCGGCTCCCTGCACTGCACAAGGCCTTAACTAAGAAAGACAAAATAACAGAATCGTAGATTTGTAGTGGCATCACAGTTTCATGAGGGGCCTCCAAGTCAACAATAAATACTTGGAGAAAGATAGGTTTTCAATGTGGAAAGGTATTTCCCTTGCGCTCATTTATCCAGATCTCCCCCCCCTCTTTTCTTTTGTATTGGATATGTCTTATGATCCTCTCCCCATAGAAGACTATGCGCACCATACATCTGGATGTCACATGCTTCTCAGTTGAGGAGAAACAGCTAATCCTCTGCCTCCTTGGTCAACAGCTGCCAGCTCCCAAGTTAGCCTCCACTTCTTTTTCCATCCACATTTCAGTTAATCAGCCTCTTTGCCCAGTAGTGGTGGCGGGGCAGAAATAGCCTCAAGATGGTGCTGGGCATATGCCTTGGTGCACAAACGTTCCCTGATCAAGGGCCACATCCTCTTCACAGAATCATAGAATTGTAGAGTTGGAAGGGATCTTGAGGGCATCCAACTCCCTCAATGCAGGAATCTCAACTAAAGCACTCATGACAGATGGCCATAGAAGCTCTGCTTAAAAATGAAGGAGACTCTACAACCTCCCAAGGGAGTCCATTCCACTGTTGAACAGCTCTTACTCTCAGAAAGTTCTTTCTGTTTAGTCGGAGTCTCCTTTCTTGTAACTTGAAGGTATTGGTTTGGGCCCTAGCCTCTGAAGCAGGAGAAATCTTGCTCCATTTTCATGACAGCTTTTTAGATATTTGAAAATGGTTATCATATTTCCTCTCAGTTTCCTCTTTTCTAGGCTAAACATATCAAACTCCCTCAACCGTTCCTCATAAGCCTTGGTTTCCAGACCTTTGATCATCTTGGTTGCCCTCCTCTACATATAAGGGACACGGGTGGCACTGTGGGTTAAACCACAGAGCCTGGGACTTGCTGATCAGAAGGTCGGCGGTTTGAATCCCCGCGACGGGGTGAGCTCCCATTGCTTGGTCCCTGCTCCTGCCAACCTAGCAGTTCGAAAGCACGTCAAAGTGCAAGTAGATAAATAGGTACCACTCCGGTGGCAAGGTAAACAGCGTTTCCGTGCGCTGCTCTGGTTCGCCAGAAGCAGCTTAGTCATGCTGGCCACATGACCCGGAAGCTGTACACTGGCTCCCTCGGCCAATAAAGTAAGAGGAGCACCGCATCCCCAGAGTCGGTCACGACTGGACCTAATGGTCAGGGATCCCTTTACCTTTACCTCTGCATATGTTCCAGCTTGTCAATATCCTTCTTAAATTGTGGTGTCTAGAATTGGACACAGTATTCCAGATGTGCTGTGACCAATGTAGAATAGAGTGGTTCTCTTAATTCCCTTGATCTGGACACTATACTTCTGTTGTTGCAGCCTAGAATAGAATTTGCTTTTTTTTTTTTACTGCTGCATCACAATGTTGACTCATGTTAAGCTTATGGTCTACTAAGACCCCTACATCCTTTTCACATGTATTACTTGCAAGCCAGGTGTCCCCCCCCCCCAATTTATATTTGTGCTCTGGTTCTTCCTGCCTAAGTGCAGAACCTTACATTTGTCCCTGTTGAAATACATTTTGTTAGTTTGGTCCAGTCTGCTAAGGTCCTCTTGAATTCTGTCTTTCATGACGTTAGCTACCCCTCCCAGTTTGGTGTCATCTGCAAATCTGATGAGCATCCTCCCAATTCCTTTGTCCAGGTCATTTATAAAAATGTTGAAGAACAATGGGCCCAGGACAAAACCCTGCGGCATCCCACTTGTGGCTTTCCCCCCAAAATATATATATAAGGTAAAGGTAAAGGTACCCCTGCCCGTACGGGCCAGTCTTGCCAGACTCTGGGGTTGTGCGCCCATCTCACTCAAGAGGCCGGGGGCCAGCGCTGTCCGCAGACACTTCCGGGTCACGTGGCCAGCGTGACATCGCGGCTCTGGCGAGCCAGAGCCGCACACAGAAACGCTGTTTACCTTCCCGCTAGTAAGCGGTCCCTATTTATCTACTTGCACCCGGGAGTGCTTTCGAACTGCTAGGTTGGCAGGCGCTGGGACCGAGCAACGGGAGCGCACCCCGCCGCGGGGATTCGAACCGCCGACCTTTCGATCGGCAAGCCCTAGGTGCTGAGGCTTTTACCCACAGCGCCACCCGCGTCCCTAAAAATATATATATATATTTTTATAAAATATTTTATTACATTTTCAAATACACAGACAGAGATATGAAAGTCATAGAAAAAAGATAAAAGAAACAAAGAAAGAAAAAATAAAAAATCCAATTTTCAAAAACATTTTTACATAGCCAACCGGACTTCCTCACATCTCCCCTACCATGCATTCTTTACCATAAAAATGTCAGCAAATTATTACCTTTTTTTCACATCTTATTTTGTACTTTTCAAATATTATATTTTTAAATTTAAAATACTTTTTGTCAATTACTTGTACCTTAAATCGACCATAGTAATACTTTAAATTTCAACCTTTCCTTATTTGTAACTTAATTTCCTGTTTCAGAAATCTAATTGCTGGAGCTAAAACTTCCAAATCGTGCAGTTTTTAACATTCATACAACTTGTAATATTTTTGTAAATAGTCCTTAAATTTTTTCCAGTCCTCTTCCGCCGTTTCTTCTCCCAAATCTCGGATTCTGCCAGTCATTTCAGCCAGTTCCATATAGTCCATCAATTGCATCTGCCACTGCTTTCCCCCAAAATAATAAGGAACCATTAGTGAGTACTCTTTGGGTTCAGTCAGTAAGCCAGCTACAAATCCAGCTACTTCTCTGTTCCTTTCTCCTCAAATTATTACCCTTCCTCCCAGTTTCCTCAGTAAAGTGTTGTCAGGTTTCTTTTCTGTCTGGATTCCCACAGTGACTTATGAAACAGTATCACAATAAAGATTTCTATATAAGATTTCTATATAATCTCCTGGGACAGCTCTAAAGTCTAATTATAGGGAGCATACAACACATTTTTCACTGGGTACTAGTTCGTTCCAGGCACAATTTGAAGTGATGGTTATGACCTATAAAGCTCTCTATGGCTTGTTGTTGTTGTTGTTTAGTCGTTTAGTCGTGTTCGACTCTTCGTGACCCCATGGACCAGAGCACGCCAGGCACCTCTGTCCTCCACTACCTCCCGCAGTTTGGTCAAACTCATGCTGGTAACCTCGAAAACACTATCCAACCATCTCGTCCTCTGACGCCCCCTTCTCCTTGTGCCCTCCATCTTTCCCAGCATCAGTGTCTTCTCCAGGGAGTCTTCTCTTCTCATGAGGTGGCCAAAGTACTGGAGCCTCAGCTTCACGATCTGTCCTTCCAGTGAGCACTCAGGGCTGATTTCCTTAAGAATGGATGCATTTGATCTTCTTGCAGTCCATGGGACTCTCAAGAGTCTTCTCCAGCACCATAATTCAAAAGCATCAATTCTTTGGCGATCAGCCTTCTTTATGGTCCAGCTCTTACTTCTCTGTGGCTTAGGTCCCAGCTATTTGAAACACCATATCCCGTCATATGAACCTGCCTGGGTTATGTGATCTTCGGGGCAGGCCCTTCTCTTGGTCCTGTAACCCTCACAGACATGCTCCCTGTGGAATGCCCACTCTTTAGATGTCAAGGAAATAAAGAACTATATAACTTTTAGAAAACATCTGAAGGCAGCCCTGTTTAGGGAAGTTTTTAATGTTTGATATTTTATTATGTTTTATATATGCTGTAAGCCACCCAGAGTGGCTAGGAAAACCTAGCCAGATGGGCAGGGTATAAATAATAAAATTATTATTTATTATTATTATGTGAGAGAGGGCAATCTTGGTGGCTGCTCCCAGATTTTGGAGCTCCCTCCTTAGAAAAATTAGACTGGTTCCCTCCTGGTTGACTTCCTGCAGGCTTTTGGGAATTGACTGCTTTTAATGAAAGGGTTTGTGCTGTGATGTTTTTATTGTAATTATCTGCATATTTTTGAATAGATCTTTTCTGTGCCTTTTTTCCTGGGGGATGCAGGGGTATGCATACCCCTAAACATTTTGTGAATTTACGTTTGGCCTCATTGAGGGGCAGTATTTCAATATGAGTATTTCAATATGAGAGTACCCCTAAACATTTTTTAAAAGAAAAAAAAGCACTGGATCTTTTACACTGATATATAGTTTAAATTATATAAATTTTTAATTGTTCTTAAATTATTGTTTCCCTCCCCTATGTTTTTAGCTGTTCCTATTTCATCTGTAAGCTGTCTTGAATGCTTGTTATGGAAAAAGGCGGGGTATAAATAAATAAATATATAGCAATAATAATTACAACAGTGATGTGTAATTTCTGACGTTTCCAGTATCACTGTCAGGGGGAGCAGAGTTCTAATTAGTTTAATCAATGTAAATAAGAAGCAAAAGATATTCAATCTAAGGCTTTGTTTTGAAGATCTAGGTGCTGCTATCTTGGGATGGATTTGGGAAGATTCCTCCTACACGGGGACACAGTGAGCTTTTTAAAGTAGTTAAGTGATGGTTGAGTATCTTTCGTATGGTTTAGCAGGGTTGTGAGTCATGTTACATTTAAATGTTCCTCCTGTGCCTAAAGCAACCAATTATTTTACTTCCTCTCTTCTTCCTGAACCAGCTGATTACCATTCACTGCCATCATGACCCATTTTTCATTCCTTATAGTCATGGAAGAAGAGCAGGATAATTTTTTATGATGTGTCAAGAAGAGGTGGTTGCTCTGTAGCTCAGAAGTCAATACTACAACACCCATCATTCCAAAGACTCCTTTGAACACCCCAAGCATACACTAATGCTGCCTGTCTTCAAAATGGTTTTGACCACCACACATTGACTAATTTTCCCTATTCCCTAGAATGTACTAGAACTGAAAGTATGCGATGAAGATACTCCCTTCAGGGATGACCAGCTTTGCGCAGTTCTTTTTGATATAGCTCAGCTCCAGCTTGGTGAAACAGTCTGCAGGCATTTTGAACTGAACCAACAGGTGAGAGACAAAATTATATGTACAGTTTGGGAGGATGGGATGCAGACTAATAAGGGCTTCTTTGAAATAGCCTGTAATTTGTCAGAGTGGTTTTCAAAATGGCTTATTGTGGGCATCATTTTCTTAAAGGCTTTTTTTAATAGTTTGGTGCCTTGTTTTAGAGATTGGTTGGAAAACCCAACTTTGGATTCACAGCAATGCATACAGTGGTACCTCGGGTTAAGAACTTAATTCATTCTGGAGGTCCGTTCTGTAGGAATACGTTGGAATGAAGACAGACAAGTGAATGGTGTTTTTGAGAGCTTCTTCTGAGTTCGTTTAAAAACCCATGCGTCTCTCTTTTTATTGAATGTTACAAAGCATGGCCACTGGTATGCTAGTGGCTGATTGGTTAAAATACAAACAAAGAGGCTGGCTCCTTATTGGGTAACTTAGGTATAAGGCGGGGTTACACAAGTCCATTAATCTCTAATACATCAAAGGATATGGGAGAGCTGGATTTTAGACAGGTATATAAGCTTTTAATCCACTTAGACTAAAGATTGATTATAATATGACTAAAGCAATTACTAATGTTATGATCATAATATAAAGTCACCTAATTAATTATACATTGAGGAATAACAGATCATTGTGAACTTAAGGTGAACTAAGTAAAAAAGAGTGGAATGCAAAGAATGGCATTTAGGGATTTGTGTGCCAGGGACAGCCTTACACCGTGTGCATGAAGGAGAGAAGCGTGCATGATTATAAGCAAGACCTTTTAGTCTTTTCAGAAGCCAAGGAAAGGAAGCTAGAAATAGTTCCCAGAATGCAAGAGAAAAAGAACCAGTGTTTTACTATACTGGCACATAAGGAGAACATCTCTATACCATTCTTAACCTGAAACTGTTCTTAACCTGAAGCACCACTTTAGCTAATGGGGCCTCCTGCTGCTGCTGCTGCGCTGCCGGAGCACGATTTCTGTTCTCAACCTGAAGCAAAGTTCTTAACCTGAAGCACTATTTCTGGGTTAGCGGAGTATGTAACCTGAAGCGTATGTAACCTGAGGTACCACTGTATAGGCAAATATATCAGTTACTTATAGAAATTTTCAATCAGAAACCAACTAGGCATGCCAGTTTGACAAATTTGCATATGTATGAGGTCACACCTTCATGTAGCTTCTTGGAATTCTTCAATAAAAAAGTATATATGGAAATTATTTAAACATATGTGAAATGTAACTGAATTTCTTATGTCTTTATCATATGCCTCAATTTTTGGACTATTGAGTTTATTGGGGTTTAGGATTCTTGTGTTTTCCCGTATGAATTATGTAAGGGAGCCAGCTGGAACATCCCTAAGGTGGCACATTTACTCACCTTACCTGTTGTGTACAAAATATGTTCTGGTGCATCATAGAGGAACACAGGATTCTGCTTTGCTGCATGAATGGAACATTATCACCCTCATCATCATTTTATTTGTATGCCTCCTTTCCATAGTTAAAACAATGCACAAGGCGGCTTACAACATGATAGGATTTACATAATTACCAACGTAACAAAAGTCATAAGCAATAAATACCGTATTTTTTGCTCTATAAGACTCACTTTTTCCCTCCTAAATAGTAAGGGGAAATGTGTGTGCGTCTTATGGAGCAAATGCAGGCTGCGCAGCTATCCCAGAAGCCAGAACAGCAAGAGGGATTGCTGCTTTCGCTGCGCAGTGATCCCTCTTGCTGTTCTGGCTTCTGAGATTCAGAATATTTTTTTTCTTGTTTCCATCCTCCAAAAACTAGGTGCGTCTTATGGTCTGGTGCGTCTTATAGAGCGAAAAATACGGTAAAACACATCAAAAAGTACACAACCAAATGGAAAACAATTTCCACATAAATCATAAAATCTAAAACTAAGAACACAGCATTAATATCAATTACAATTTAAAATGACAGATAAAAAAATAAAAGCAATTTAAAAAACAAAAACAAAAACGGAGCCCAGATGGAAGGAGGCAGGCAAGGCCCTCAGCGGCAGGAACATACCTAAGCACATTGAAATAGATATTTGTTGCCAATGTAACAAGATACACATACAATTTTCCAAGGGGAAGGAATACCTTATAGGAAAGAGTTGCTTGTGAAGGAACTCCCAGTGAAGTAGAACAGCATCAGTTCAGAAGTATATTTTTCAATGTTATTATTTTGAACATTTCCTTTCCTTTCTTTACGTTCCCTTTTCCAATGTCAGAAGGATGAGGTGCTGGAAGTGGAGTTCACTTTGGAACAGATGTGAGTAACACCTGAGATGACAAAGGGTATCAGTTTAATTTATTAAGTGTAGACCCAATGAAATTAATACATGCATTGTAATGGACACTGTACCCTAGTAGGGGAAAAGGGTGGGTATTTGGCTCAATTTGCATTTAAAGGCAAGTTTACCAAATTCACACTTTCTGAAATAATACATGAGCTGAAGCATAGCTGTACTTCAAAATTTTCCAAATTTTCTAATGCAGTTCTATAGCCAAATAATGCATCCAAAATTTTCTTTCTTTTAATCAGGCCAGATTTTCCTGAAAGCCTTGCTACAAATGGAGTACTGGTGGTACGTTCTTTTGTCTTCATACCTATTATACCTCTTATTTCTGAAGTTTGATATGGAAAGGTGGGTGTTTGAAATAAATAAGTAAATACTTCCTTGCCCAGGACGGCCGATCCTACCACTAGGCAGCGTGAAGTGGGCACCAATTTTGAATGTCGTGAGAGGCCAACACATTTGCTGACCTGTGTGATGGCCTCCCTCTTGCTCTCAGACAGCTGTTTGAGTTCTATGCACAGACAATTCATCCAAAAGACAATTTTCCTCTGTTCCTGATCACCTGAAAGGGTGCCTTTTGGAAATATTATCTGCCTAGGGGAGATGTCTCTTGAAGCCTGTACTCTCACCAATTAACTGATGTAATGAGTGGGTGTGGTTTAAGGAAAATTGCCGTGTGGGCCAAATTGGACCCCTTTGGGGGCCAAGATCGACCTGTGGGCCGGAGGTTCCCCAACCCTGTTCTGTAGCATCCTGGCTCTGACTCTATGGGCCTCAGTGCTGTGGGAGCTGCTTTAGGGGGCTCCCGTTTGCCAGTTCAGTAGTCGTCTGATCACTAGTCAGGAACCTAGTTTGGTGGTGACTCTGTATTAATAATAATGCTAATTTTATTATTTGTACCTGGCCCATTTGACTGGGTTGCCCCAGACTTGGTGTCTTCGTTACTGCTGGACTCTGGGGTCAAGACAGTGAGGAGCCTCCGAGGATAAAACAATATCTCCACTTCAAACTGTAGTTTTCCAGGACTTGGAAAGGAACTATATTGCCCTAATTATAACACCTGTAAAGAGCTAAGAGCCTTCAACAGTTTGTAATAAAGGACACTGCCAGGGCATCTGGTGTGAGAATAGAGGTGTATGCTGACAAATGTTACCCTATTTTTTATATGAAATGTTGGAGGTCTGCAGTTGCTGTCTTTTACCTTGCAGTCTCGGGAACTTGGCTGCCTAAAAGTAGAGGTTTATGGAAGAGAAAAGAAGAAAAAAGATAGAAGTAAGATTATTAATTCTTTTACCTAGCTAGCTATCAAGCACACAGAGGACTTCAGTGCAGCCAGGATTGAAATTAGTATCAGGTTCGTTGAATAAGGACTCAGTATACTTGGATCGCGGGTGGCGCTGTGGGTAAAACCTCAGCGCCTAGGACTTGCCGATCGCATGGTCGGCGGTTCGAATCCCTGCGGCGGGGTGCGCTCCTGTCATTCGGTCCCATCGCCTGCCAACCTAGCAGTTCGAAAGCACCTCCGGGTGCAAGTAGATAAATAGGGACCGCTTACCAGCGGGAAGGTAAACGGCGTTCCGTGTGCTGTGCTGGCTCGCCAGATGTAGCTTTGTCACGCTGGCCACGTGACCCGGAAGTGTCTGCGGACAGCGCTGGCTCCCGGCCTATAGAGTGAGATGAGCGCACAACCCTAGAGTCTGGCAAGACTGGCCTGTACGGGCAGGGGTACCTTTACCTTTACCTTTATACTTGGATCCAGCTTTAAACTCCATCTCCATATCATGGACTGATTCTTCCGCTGCAGTTGCAATGGGGAAGAAGGTATTATGGTCATCATTGTGCAGCTTTCTCCCCATGAAAACCCCACCCCAGCTCTCCAAACACTTCTTGGCAGGCTGGGTGGCTTTCAGCAAGTTGCTGTCTCTTGACTTGGCCTAGCTCTGTTGTAAGGAGAAACTAGGATAGGCACAGGTATGCTGCCCTGGTCTTGGTGGGAGGGGTTACAAATATTATAAATAAAGATGTACTTCTGTTCAGTGCTTTCTTCTGGGGGTACGCAGAGGTACGCATGCCCCTCAACATTTTGTGAATCTAAGTTTGGCCTCATTGGGGGGCAGTATTTCAATATGAGTAGGAAAATGAGAGTACCCCTAAGCATTTTTTTTAAAGAGAAAAAGCACTGCTTTTGTGTACTTTAATACTGAAGTTCTTTTGTGTTCTGCTCTGCACTCAGGAGAAGAATTCACATTTACATTGAAAGGATCCCTTGAAGATACTCAGAGCATTTTACTGGGAAATGGTTCTAGATATGCCCCACCAAACTCCACAGTGTTCCACTATGTCAAGTACTGTAACCCACACCTGGAAGTGGAATTCCCAAAGAAATGCTGCATTTGTGTAAGTAGTGGTCACCCATTTCAAATGCCAAGTTGAACACCATCAATAAAATCTTCAGGCTGTGCTGGCCAGAATACTTAGCACAAGTCAAGCAAATTGCATGCTCTTTGCTTGTTAGTTCTGCTCTTACAATTTGGTTTTTCTAAGGAATGTGGAATTTTTTTACAAGGACTAGGGGCATGGGGAAGTTATGAATGACATTAGAAACCAGAAACTGAAATTAGGAGAGAGGCAACAGAAGCTATGGGAGAAGAGAGGGAGGTGGGCACAATAGTGAATGCCCCACCAAACATGGAAGCTGCACCCTATCCTGCAATGCCCAGCTCTGTATCTGGCAAAAATGTGACCTCCAGGTTAAAAAGGTAAAGGGACCCCTGACCATTAGGTCCAGTTGTGACCGACTCTGGGGTTGCAGCGCTCATCTCACTTTATTGGCTGAGGGAGCCGGCATACAACTTCTGGGTCATGTGGCCAGCATGACTAAGCCGCTTCTGGCGAACCAGAGCAGCGCACGGAAACGCCGTTTACCCACCGGAGTGGTACCTATTTATCTACTTGCACTTTGACATGCTTTCAAACTGCTAGGTTGGCAGGAGCAGGGACCGAGCAATGGGAGCTCACCCCGTCGTGGGGATTCGAACCGCCGACCTTCTGATTGGCAAGTCCTAGGCTCTGTGGTTTAACCCACAGTGCCACCCGCGTCCCTCCCACCTCCAGGTTATGTATTTATAATTATTTTATGCAGTCATAATGAGGCCATAGTAGTTGGTTTAAAACAAACAAGGAAATGCAAAAGCTGGCCTTTTAAGGATAGTGTGCTCCATTGTACTGTACTTAAGAGATTCCCTGTGCAGGTGTCACACATTCAGATGTTTGGAATGCAGCGAGCTAGGTTTAAAGGACCTAGAATCAGGTGCTCCCGTATCAATTGCTTATCAGTCAATGCAAAATTTAATGATCAGTTACACTTGATCATAGAGATGGGAGAGAAATTCAGTTCAGTTTGCGTTTAAGGAATCTACTTAATTTATGGTTTCTGAAATAGTACACAAACCAAAGCACAGTCATCCTGCAAAATGTGTGCTTCTCTGAATTTTGCAATGCAGTTTTCCAGTCAAGTAATGCATACCAAGAATGCATCTGCTAGGGTAAGATGTGCAGACAAATGCATATATTCGTGAAAACAATATAGAAAAAGGCATTATATTAGGGGAAATGGCTTTGCAAAAATGTGTATATTAGGCAAAAATTCACTAACATGCTATTTTAAAAATGCAGACTGGTGAACTATTGAGAACTGAACTAAATATGGGAATAGTGAGAAACAAAGAGAAAATGATATTGACAAATTCATCCATCCCTAGTCGTGACCCATTAAAACAAATAGAAGTTAGTTGTCCTATTGCTTTTGATGGGACTTAGTTATGAATATTTAGTAAAATCTTAAATACATCTGGGCCCTATTATCTCTAATAAAAACAAACGATAACCCCCCAGGAAGCTGGCAATGATTCATTCTGGCACCTCACCACATTGCTGGTGGGGCTTGTATTTTTATGCTGTGAACCGTCCTGAGATCTACAAAGGATGGTATACAAAATGAATGAATGAATGAATGAATGAATGAATGAATGAATGAAATCTCCACATGTGGTGGGAATGTACAAAAATCCAGCCTTTCTGGAATTTGATATTTAAAGAAATTAATAAAACAATTGGAAGTCAAACCAGAATGAGCTTTATTAAATATATTTCAAGGCAGCAATCTGGATTTACATAATAAAGAATTAGTAAGCCATTTATTTATTTATTTATTTATTAGTAAGCAACATAACCAGACACTGGAAAGACCTTTCTGGCACAAGATTAGGCAATTGGTACAAAACAGTCTGGGAAATATCCTTCCTTGAGAGATTAACAAATAAACTACAGTTGACATGTTTCCCCTTTGTTTTTGTTTAAACAAATTCATGAACTTATACATTGAGCACTAATAATGAACCATATGCTGTAGATATTACTGCAAATTTAATATGCTATTTTTGTGATACACAAATGACATGCAAAAACTTGGTCTATTTATTTGTGTCATTCATTATTCCTATGATTCTTGTTTATGAAATCCAATAAAAAGGTATTCTAATAAGAATAATAATAGGAAAAAATGATGCAAAGGGGGGAATTCTGCACAGAATTATGTAATTTAATTTGTGCTGTTTACACAATATATCCATTACTAGTAATTCTGCTCTCTAGTCATTGCAGTAGGAGACAGGCAACGTTTAGGTAAGCAATATGCCTTTTGGTTTTAAAAACATATTGTGTTGTGACCATTTGTTTTTCCTCCTTCAGTGTTCAGATAAAGGGCACACGAACTCCCTAACTTTGCCCTTGAATCAGCTTCGCATAGGAGAGAGAGTGGAAATATCAAACGTGAGTCCTGATTGCAAACAATTTTATTTTGTTTTCTATGTGGGTTGTAGTCCAGAACATCTGGAGAGCACCTGGTCAGGAAGGTTGAAGAAATGTGCATGCACACGAGAGCCCATACCAATAACAAACTTAGTTGGTCTCTAAGGTGCTACTGGAGGGAATTTTTTTATATTGTTCTGACTACGGCAGACCAACACAGCTACCTACCTGTAAATGGAGAAAAGGTGGTTTAGTAATTTGCTTGTCTGGATTGTAGCTGACCGTTGATTCTTCCAGTGGTGGGATCTGTATGTGCTCAAACCTTTTGTATGCATAGGACTCCCCATTATTTTTAATAGAGAGAGTTGATCCATTGGTCTGAAATAATTTGCATGCACATTTGGCCTTCTGTTGAAATGAATGAAGCAGCCATTTTGCGTGCAGGGAGCCAGTGTAAGCTTGAAAGTAGTTCTGAGATAGGGGCAAAATGCAGTGTACAAAGGTGCAGCAGATACACAGAGATGGACATTGTGGGTGTTACAGGTTTGAAATCTGAAACAGGTCAGAGAATGGATAAGCACTGAACCTGCATCTGTGGACTTATTCTTCATAACCTGAAGTTAACTGCCTGAATGGTCTGTTGCATGAATGTTGTAAGTTACTGTTACAGTGGTACCTCGGGTTAAGTACTTAATTCGTTCCGGAGGTCCGTTCTTAACCTGAAACTGTTCTTAACCTGAAGCACCACTTTAGCTAATGGTGCCTCCTGCTGCTGCCGCGCCGCCGGAGCACGATTTCTGTTCTCATCCTGAAGCAAAGTTCTTAACCTGAAGCACTATTTCTGGGTTAGCAGAGTCTGTAACCTGAAGGGTATGTAACCTGAAGCGTATGTAACCCGAGGTACCACTGTATATGCATTTTGTAAAGCATACTTCCCTTGTGTAAACTGAACTGGTGGAGTCCGAGAGCAATGAATTGCAAGACATCACGTTAGGATGGTTCAACTTATTATTTATTATGATCATCAGGTTGGACTAATAAAGGAGGAGAACAAACAAAATTCTTTTGAAGATTATGGAAATCATAACTTTTTTATTTTTATTATAGGACAAAGCATATAATGTATTTGTGACAGCAGAAAACTGGTAAGCATTTTTCTCCTTGCAGTGACTTTGCAGTTCTATCTTTGCTGTGTGTGTGTGTGTGTGTGTGTGTGTCTAAAATTTAACAGAATTTGCAGCTTTCTGAAATTGCTTTAAAAGTAACCTTCCCTTCTGAACATCCTTCTCTACTTGGCTTTTACAGGTATGCATGTAGTGCTAAAGCACTTTGTGTAGGAATGGGGGAAGGGCATGGGTTCAACTTCTGATGTTTCAAGCTAGAGCAGTGACAATTTTTCAAAATTTGACACAATTTCTTTTTGTCATTTGGATTTTGAACAGATTTTTTAAAATAAACAAAAATAAACTCAGATTTGAATCTAGGATTTTTACTTCCACCTTCTAGATTCTTTAAACTGGTTGGCAGCTCGTCATTGTTTTCAACTTTGGCAGTTTCCAAATATGAAATTTTATAAACTCACCAATCAAATGTGAAATATTGTTCCAAGTTCTTTATCAACTGCTGTTAAATACTGCATACCTTTACATGTCAAATAGTACCAAATACAAATTGTTGACAGCAAACATTGGAGTGCTGGAATTTCTTCAAATCATAATGCATATATTATGTTTATTTAGCTGCTCAGGTTTATGATATGAGTTTGTATCATTTAGCCAGAATGACCTAGACATGCGCTTGGGATTTGATGTATGCCCAGAGGAGCAGGACTTCATTTGTAAGCGGAAGAAATACGTTGCTGCTGCTTTGAAAAATGCTCTTAATCTTCAAGATGATCTGCAGGATGATGAGGTATGATGTCTGCCACAATGTAAGATGAGCAGAGAAAATGGTGGCAAAGGGATTCATTTACCATATGTCCATGCCACATGTTCATCCATGCATAATAATAATAATAATAATTTATTTATACCCTACCCATCTGGCTGAGTTTCCCCAGCCACTCTGGGCGGCTTCCAACAAAGATTAAAAGTACATTAAAACTTCAGTCATTAAAAACTTCCCTAAACAGGGCTGCCTTCAGATGTCTTCTAAATGTCAAGATAGTTTTTATTTCCTCGACATCTGATGGGAGGGCGTTCCACAGGGCGGGCGCCACTACCAAGAAGGTCTATTTCATATGGTCTAATTCATGCATAATATCTTACACATTCATTTATACTATTGTAACATAAAATAATTGTTTGCCGTACACATCTTTAAAGTTAATCCCTAGTGGGAGGAGGATGTGTGGAGAGTTGGGCCCTGAAGGGAGAGCTCTGGAAGTCTAAAGCTCCCCACACTGTGGGGAGGTGTATGGAGACAGAAAAAGAGTGAGAAGCCTAGATTGTGTGAGCAGAAGTTGATAAATGATTCTGTTAAGATTTGTTTGCCCTGGTGTGCATCATTATACACTTGCCTATCTTGAACTGTATTCACCATTGTCAGAAATCATCTTCTTTAGGTCCCAATGATCCTGAGAGTCCCAGGACTACCTGGGGGGACCTGTACCACTAGCTCTTGGAAATCCCTTTTCACCACAGGACACATTTTCTATCTCATATCCCATAATGTAGAGTTTTCCTGCCTACCTACACCATGTGGTTTCCCCCCTGTAGTGTATTGGTTCTCTTCACCAGCCTATGGTATTGTACAGTGTTTGCTTCCTGGTTTGGCATAACTCTGAACAACCCAGAATTGCTCTTAATCATTCTTCGCTCTGGCTGTGCTTGCAGCCGACCCACTTATCCTTCTGCCTTCACTTTTTCTCTCTCTTCCTCCTTCTGTAAGAGTATTGGCTTGTCCTTTTTACTCCTTCAGCTTCTGTTTGCCTTCACTCATTAATTTCCTAGGACCCTCACTTCAACACTTCAGTGCCCTGCGTTTTGGAGATGCCATCAGCATCTGTGTAATGCTCCACAGCTGTTGCCATCTCCCCCTACTCACCTGTGCTTTCATGTGAGCAAGCTGGGAAACAGACAACTTAGGAGGCAGCCCAAGCAGCAGCAGTAGTTCCTGCACCTTCCATTTTGATGCCCCCTCACTAAAGGCCAAAATGAAGCATGGTGCTCAGCAAATGGAAATGGGGAGGGCATTCCATAGCCAAGGTTCCAGAACCAAAACCAAGATCCACATTTCTCCTCATTTTGTGATGCAGTTCTTCAACAAAAACTGTGTATCTTTGGCAAAATTGCATATAAAGATGTGTACTAAAATGCTGGCGAATATTGTGAGAACATTTTATTTAAATATATAGATAAATGGAAATGTAGTGAACTCAATTTAAGACTGAGGAAAGTTAGAGAAGCTGAAATTGATAGAACCTTCCATCCCTGATGAGGTTTTCAGATATGTGATTAAGCTTTTTTGTTAAAAAAATATGTTTGTGACTCTGCTCAGTCCTTCAATCTTCCCACTTTTGCAAATTTGTGAATAACTGCTCTCAAATTTATTCAGGTTCCCATTGTGGCTGTGATGACAACAGCAGGTGGCGTAAGATCCATGACTGCGATGTACGGCAGCCTATTAGCTCTCCAGAAGCTGAATCTCTTAGACTGTATTTCATACACCGCTGGTTTATCTGGCACAACATGGTAAGAAGAACATGGAGCAAAATTTTTAGGGATGTATCCAGACCTGCAGAATTTCCTTACAACCTTCTGCCATGGGGTAATCACATGAGGTGAAGGCACATTTTATGTGTATCCCTTCAGTTGTTGTTTAGCGTTCAACATCCATGGAAAACTTTGTACCACATGAAATAGAAGCAAGCCTTTCTGTACCTCCCCTGGATAGCCCCTGCCACTCCTCCTTTGTTTAGCTTAACAGTCACTTTATAAAACCAAACAAAAAATATATTATTTATGCCGAATTTGTGCAATTTTACCAAGGATTTTTTTTTTAAAAAATCACAAAATAAGCCTGGTGACTTCATGGTCTTGATTCAATGGAACCAAGCCTTGTCACCACAACTACCTCCCCATTTTTCAGATTTATTAATTAATGGAAAATATACTCAGTGTGATTAGAAAAACAGAAATAAAAAACTGAGTCTGTAGTTCTAGGGAAATGAAGTACTGTATATATGCATTTCAAACATTGTCAGATGCTGAGACTAAACTGCAATGCAACAGTTTCCTAGTCTTGATATGACCATAGGCAACCCTTTTGAAAAGCTTCCGACTTAAGCAACAACAACTTACATTGTTTAGGAATCTTTAGCAACTTTCAAATCACTTAAGAGTCAGATTATTATTATTTTTTGAGAAGAGGGTGGGTAACATGACCTTCGTTGCTGTTTGCATCAGATTTGCAAAATCCTTTGAACCAAACAGTATTTCAATGAAAACTTGTTTTATATATGAAAGTGATGTGGAAACTTATTATGAAAATTGGTGAGGATAATTTAACTGGTCCTTTGCTTCCCTGGATTGTTGATTGGGTGTAGATGTGTGATAAAATGCTCCTAATTGATGGGCAGGATGTTCCAGATGACCCTCCAGATGTTTTGGGACTACAACTCCCATCATCCCTAGCTAACACGACCAGTGGTCAGGGATGATGGGAATTGTAGTCCCAAAAAACATCTGGAGGGCCGAGTTTGGGATAGACAGTTCAGTCTAATTCACTTTCATGTGTATTCATTTTAATTCCATTCTGTTCCATTCCTGTTTTAATTTGCATTCTTGCCCCCATAAGAACTCTGAATAACATTCTAACCCAGAAAAAAGACATACAGACAGACAGTTGTGGGGTGGCCCTAGGCCTGCCTTTTGACATTTATTTTCTTCTTTTTTTAAAACAGGTGACAGCATGGCTTCTTCCGAGAAATAGGGCTTCCTGAAAATAGGGCTGCAAACACTCCTGAGAGCAAATGTCTCTGGGACCAATATGGGTCCTTGAGAGAAATGGGATGTCCTTGTGTCCCATTGCTCCAGGGGCATTTACAGTCTCATTTTCAATGTGCACAGGGGCAGATGCTGTGCTTTCCAACTGCTTGGAGTAGCTATTATTACCTTTTTCAAAAGTTGTGCCTTTTTTAAAAAGCACCCCCAGACCACCTCAAGCAATTAGCTTTCTAAGGAAGGCCACATTCTGATCTGCACAATAGTCCATGGGGTGCAGATCAGGTGAGTTTGCCTTAGAACGTGGTTGCAAAAAATTCCTTGAGCACCCCTAATTAGCTGTGAGTTGATAAGTGGCCATTTGTATTTGCCCAAAGTCTGTGGCCAATTTCAATTTCTCTTCTCCTTTTTTCTCCTTTTAAAATTTATTTTCCTTAGGACCATGATAAATTTATATGAAGATGCCAATTGGTCGCAAAAAGATTTGGAAGCGCATATCAGTGATGCTCGGAAACATGTCATGAAAAACAAGCTTTCCTGTTTTTCTCGGAGGCACTTAACATACTATGAAAAGGAAATCTGTCAGAGGCACCGAGATGGATATAAGCTATCTTTTATAGATCTCTGGGGGCTCATTATTGAATCCATGTTTAATGATGAGGTATTGTATTAATACTTTTTGGGGGTGGGTGGGAAGCATAATGTGGGCTGGCATATGGGGGAAATATGAAACAAATTAAGCACAGAAAGGGGAAAGGGTGTTTGCTATTATTTCTTTAATTTATATTGATAGCACACCTGTTGTGAAGAGTTGGGATGGAAACAACAACACAAGCTTGCATCTAAATATATTAAAATATTGGGCAGTATCCATTGAACCGTTTTCACCATCACAAGGAGATTTAGCTGGGCAATAGAGCTTTTCTGTCCTCTCTCTGTATGTCTCCTGTGTGCCCCATACATTTGATCTGGAAGGTTGTGGGGGACCCAGAACAGATTTATGGGGTATGCTTGGAGAGCAGAGGTCAGGAAATCATAGAATTGTAAAGTTGTAGGGAACCCAAGAGTCATCTAGTCCAATCCCCTGCAATGCAGGCATCTCACCTAAAGCATCCATAACAAGATCTCCCAACACTCTAGTGTGCGAGGTGGTACTGGCAACTGCACTGGGAAGGAGGAATTGGCAAACATTGCCTCTCATAGGTAAGGACCAAAGTCTGGGTCTGACCCAAGATGAGGATGCCATGACAGGTTCTTTGTGAAATTTATTTGGGTCATTGTCTCTTCTGCTGACTGCTGTTTTTCCCAAACAGCCCAATCATCACAAGCTCTCAGATCAACGACAGGCTGTGAATCTGGGTCAGAACCCACTTCCCATCTACCTTGCTCTCAATGTCAAAGAAAGATACAGCACTCTAGATTTTAAAGGTAGGGACAAAATTATTTGAGCTTGCTTCAAAGGCAGGGGGCCAGGTGAAGACTATTGGTTGACATTTCCCCACTAATAGATACTAAATCTCCTGGCTGTGGTGCAGCACAGATTGTGTGTTGTGTACATTTTTATACAGAATTATACCTTTGTTTCAAAATCCTAAGAGAATTCTTGGATCTTGAGCAATTAAGTCCTGTCAGTCTTTGGTACCACATTGAGTGCTCTTGAGTACTCATTCGCCCTCCTTTTAGGCCTGCTCTATACTTGAAACAATAATCGCATGGAAAGTGCTCCCATACAGTGATAGCTCTGAGTACTGGCTTCCTTTGTAAATTACTCTTGTTGCACAGTGAGTTTCCACTTCACTGTCAGCTACAGATGAAGGTGACCCATTTAGGAGGGTGTAGTAACACATTATGGCTGCCATGTGGAGCAGTTGCTGCATGAATGCTGTTAGAGAGATATAAAAAAATATATTAAAAAAATTGTCCAGTAGCACCTTAGAGACCAACTAAGTTTGTTCTAGGTATAAGCTTTCGTGTGCATGCACACTTCATCAGATACACTGAAACAGGAGTCACCAGTGAGAGGGTGGGGAGGGGTATTACTCAGAAGGGTGGTGGGAATGGGTGATTGGCTGATAGGTGTAGAGTTTCTGTAAGAGGGATGGGGAGTTGTGATTTCCAAATCCATTGAAACGGTTAATTATGATTATCACAGAGAGGTAGAATGCAGATTTTATTGCAGTGTTCCCTGCAGTGTAATTATTACATCATTCATTTATTAGATTTCTTACCTGTCTTTCACAATAATTATACTGTACTTAACAAATATTTTTACATGGTTGTTTGCAGAGTGGGTGGAATTTACTCCCTATGAAGCAGGCTTCTTGAAATATGGAGCTTTCATTAATGTGGAACATTTTGGAAGTCAGTTCTACATGGGCCACTTGACAAAGAAGCTGCCGGAATCTGAGCTCTGTTACATGCAAGGTGACTTATTATTATTATTTATGAAATTTGTATACAGCCCTTCATCCACAGATCTCAGGGTGGTACACAACATAAAAATACAATATAGAAGCACAAAATACAATATGCAGTATAAAAGCACAAGATAAAAACAAGAACAAAAAACCCTGCAAAGAAATAACCCCTCTCCCACAAATACATTTAATAGAGGTATAAAATGTTAATCAGCCAAAGGCCTGGTTAAAGAGGAACATTTTCGCCTGGCACCTAAAGGTGTATAATGAAGGTGCCAGCTGAACCTCCCTGGGGAGAGCATTCCACAGATGGGGAGCCACTGCAGAGAAGGCCTGTTCTTGTGTTGCCACCTCCTGGGCCTCTTGTGGAGGAGGCACACGAAGAAGGGCCTCAGATGCTGAACACAAAGTCATATGGAGAGAGGTGGTCTTTGAAGACCTGAACAGAGATACCAACAAAATCTATATTGTTTTAGTTCCCTGTGTTTTGAAATTGAGTCCTTACCACTCACACGGATTTTTTTTTGTATTATATACTCATCTTTCACACATTACTGATGGGAATGAGAACTGCACTACAGGCTTTTTTCATTTCTGGCACCTCTCAGATGGGCACTATTGCCATTATAAAAGAATAAGGGAGGCATTTGTGGTGAGTTCTGGCACTGTTTTTTCTAGGAAAATAGCACCGACAACAGGAAATAGTAAACACAGTAATTAGTAAAATATTAGTGAACATGATATCCATTTCAAAACAATAAATGAAAGAAACAAATGCAACACCCTCTTTACCATCACCTGGAAATTACCTCTGATATCAAATGGTTTTTATTTTACTTTTGCATTTTCTATGCTTCTCAGGCATGTTGAGTAATATATATTCCCAGAGTTTGCTGGATGCATTGTATTTAGCTGACTGTTCAGAAGACTTCTGGCACAGGTGGACAAGAGACAGAGTGGTGGATATGGGTCAGTAGAACATCATTTCTTCTTTGGCTAATGTACCTTGGGCTCTGTCATGAGGCACGCAGCACTGTTGGGATCAAGCTTGGGTTGGCTGGCTCTGATGGAGGAGGCAGAAACAGGGAAAGAGCTGAATTTGTGGAACATGGGTTGGAGGGGGGGCGAATCTCTCCTTTCCACTTCAGTCACTTTGGAAGGGAGAGCAGGATGCTGGCTCCCCCTTTCTGACCTTCCTGCAGAGCAGAAAGCCTTAGCGGAGACTGGGGAAGACTTTGATCAGCTATGGCAGGAGCCTGAACAGGAGGCTGCAGTCTTGATGCCTATAACCGGGCACTACCTTCACAGATGGGAACAGATACAACCACCCCACAAGGCTAGAGAGTCTCAAATGACCACTCCATACCTCCTTTTAAAAGCTTGGAGGGGGTGGGAAAGTTCACTGGGACACCTGTTTCTGAACACTGGAATTGTGACTCTTGAGCACTGTGTCTACTGCTGAGCCTGTGCTTTTACCTGCTTAAATAAAGATATCTTTCTTCCAAGTAAGACATTCTGGGAAGATCCACATTGTACATTTAAGGTGCATGCAATGCACATTTAAAGTGCACAGCTTCCTCTCAAGGAATCTTAGGGACTGTGATAGGAGGCAACTCCTAGGCGCCAAGGTCCCTTCGCCCTCCCCAATAAAATATTTGAGGGGACCGAGCCCCCACAAAGTTAATGACCATTGCCCTTCAAATGGTACAGGTGAGCCCTGTCATGTGATTGATTATGCAGGGTGGGGCTTACCTGCCCCTTGCAATATTTTATTCATGTTGGCACCCCTGGAAACAGTAGTTTGTTAAGGGTACTGGGAATTGTTGGTCTGTGAGGAGGAAACTACATTTCCCGTGGTCTTTAGCAAACAGTTGGATCTTAGATTTGCTATTAGTAAAGGTAAAGGTACCCCTGCCCGTACGGGCCAGTCGTGACCGACTCTGGGGTTGCGTGCTCATCTAGCTTAAGAGGCCAGGAGCCAGCGCTGTCCGAAGACACTTCCGGGTCACGTGGCCAGCGTGACGAAGCTGCTCTGGCGAGCCAGCACCAGTGCAGCACACGGAAACGCCGTTTACCTTCCCGCTATAAAGCGGTACCTATTTATCTACTTGCACTTAGGGGTGCTTTCGAACTGCTAGGTGGGCAGGAGCTGGGACCGAACGATGGGAGCTCACCCCGCCGTGGGGATTCGAACCGCCGACCATACGATCGGCCAGTCCTAGGCACTGAGGTTTTACCCACAGCGCCACCCGCGTCCCTTTAGATTTGCTATAATTTATAGTTAAATGCCATGATTTATAGTTAAATGCCCAAAGCTAGTAAATTATTTCGGCCAATTTTGGATCATTAAAGCAGAGGATAATTTAGGGGAGTGGGACTGTAAGAGGTTGCTTAAAAATGGATTGAAGAGTAAACAGGCTACAATATAGCCCTATCTGATTTTAAACACTCACAGCAAAAAGATGCCCTTTAAAACCTTATGTATTGTTACTGTTAATAGTAGCAGCAGTTAAAAGGTAAAAAGGTAAAGGACCCCTGGATGGTTAAGTCCGGTCAAAGGCAACTATGGGGTTGCAGCGCTCATCTTGCTTGCTTTCAGGCTGAGGGAGTGCACAGAAACACCATTTACCTTCCTGTCGCAGCAGTACCTATTTATCTACTTGCACTGGTGTGCTTTTGAACTGCTAGGTTGGCAGAAGCTGGGACAGAGCAATGGGGGCTCACCCCATTGTGGCCATTCAAACCGCCAACCTTCTGATTAGCAATCCCAAGAGGCTCAGTGGTTTAGACCACAGTGCCAACTGCTCCCCCTAGTAGCAGCAGTAGCTGTATTGGTACTATCAAGGTGCATTCTGAGTAAGGGATCTAAACAAAATTGCCATGTGTTCCACAGAAGATGGTACTCTGCCCAGCATGCCTCGCCGGCCAGATATACAGCCAACACGCCTCTTCACCCCCAGCGGAAGCCTCACCGATGTGCTTAGAGATGTTGTAACAATGCGGCCAATTGTTGCAGAATATGGCAATTTCATGAGGGGCCTCCAAGTCAACGATAAATACTTGGAGAATGACAGGTTTTCAATGTGGAAAGGTAATTCCCTTGAACTCATTTACTCAGATCTCTTCTCCCCTCTCTCTTTTCTTTTCTTTTCTTTTTTCTTATGTCTTATGATCCTCTCCCCACAGAAGCCTCTGCACAGCATACACCTAGGTGTCACATATTTCTCAGCTGAGGAGAAACAGCTAATCCTCTGCCCCCTCGGTCAACAGCTGCCAGCTCCCAAGTTAGCCTCCACTTCTTTTTCCATCCACATTTCAGTTAATCAGCCTCTTTGCCCAGTAGTGGTGGCAGGGCAGAAATAGCCTCAAGATGGTGCTGGGCATATGCCGTAGTGCACAAACGTTCCCTGATCAAGGGCCACATCCTCTTCACAGAATCATAGAATTGTAGAATTGGAAGGGATCCTGAGGGCATCCAACTCTCTCAGTGCAGGAATCTCAACTAAAGCACTCATGACAGATGGCCATAGAAGCTCTGCTTAAAAATGAAGGAGACTCTACAACCTCCCAAGGGAGTGCATTCCACTGTTGAACAGCTCTTACTGTCAGAAAGTTCTTTCTGATGTTTATTTGGAATCTCCTTTCTTGTAACTTGAAGCCATCGGTTTGGGTCCTAGCGCTATGGTTACCAGAATTTTTTCAATGAATCCGGGGACACTTCCTCCCCCCTTTTTAAAGCTGAGTAGCAACAGGGAGTCAGTAGTGGGGATGGTGAGGCAAAAGACCCTGGGCCCAAGCACACATGCATATTGTATAAAGGTGCAAAGCCCCTCTTTCGCACCCTGTGAAACATAAATGCACAGAGTTGTTTTTTTAAAAAAACTGGGCAATGACGCGCCACCTGCCCGTGACTCCTGAGCCTTCCCCGATCTCCCCCCCTCCCCCCTTTGTTTTGACAGATCAGGGGAGGCTCGGGAGTCATGGGCGGCCGGCCATTGCCCAGGAGGGGCCAGCCTGGTAGTGCAGTTGGCTCTGGCTGGCTTCAGGAGAAGCTCGCTGCCGTGGTGCAGGAAAAATGGCGGGTGCCATGGCAACGAGCAGCGCTAACAGGCTGGCTCTGGGCTGCTGAGGCTGCTGCTGCCATGTTTCCCTGGGACAGATTTGCAGATTTTACGTCTGGTAACCCTATCCTAGCCTCTGGAGTAGGTGAAAACAAGCTTGCTTCATCTTCAGCGCTTTCCTTGCATTGTTTATTCTGTTATCACCGGTTTGGGCCCTGCTTTCCTTTTGAGTGAAGGCAGAGGCAAAGTAGGTGTTGAGCAGTTCTGTCTTCTCTCTGCCACCTAACAGCATTTCTTCGTCTTCTCCATGCAGAAGAACTAATACTTGCTTGTGTCAAGGTATTAAGTTTTAGGAAGGCAGAAGCTGCCAGTAAATGCTGGAATATGCTAGAACATTCTAGTGGGGATATAATTTTCCAAATTGCAGAAAGCAAACACAGCTGTTGTTTTGTGTCTTATCTTAGTGTCTTATCTTAGTGTCAAGGTCACTGGGAAGGGTATATCTACTGCCCAGTGAGCAGTTTCTCATTCTTCTACTGGCTTCTATTCCTTACTTTCTTTTTATATTCATGCAGTGTTATTTTTTATGCTGTAACTGGATTTTTCTCTAAAGTGAGCTAAGTTGAGCCTTGCTAGGGACCTAGCAAAGAACTGTAAAATTTATGCCGGGTGGTGCTGTGGGTAAAACCTCAGCGCCTAGGGCTTGCCGATCAAAAGGCCGGCGGTTTGAATCCCTGCAGCGGGGTGCGCTCCCATTGCTCGGTCCCAGCGCCTGCCAACCTAGCAGTTCGAAAGCACCCCCGGGTGCAAGTAGATAAATAGGGACCGCTTACTAGCGGGAAGGTAAACGGCGTTTCCGTGTGCTGCGCTGGCTCACCAGATGCAGCTTTGTCACGCTGGCCACGTGACCCGGAAGTGTCTTCGGACAGCGCTGGCTCCTGGCCTATAGAGTGAGATGGGCGCACAACCCTAGAGTCTGTCAAGACTGGCCCGTACGGGCAGGGGTACCTTTACCTTTACCGTAAACCTCTACTAAAGATTTATCTGCATTCTGTGTCTTTTTGGAACTCACACATCTGCCAAAGATCTGCTACTCTGCTAATCAAGCAATGGTTAGGGGTGTCCCAGGGATTGGGGCACTCGTTCCTGACAGCTTGTTCTACCTCTTGCTTTTAACATTGCCAAAGAAAGCCTTTTTAAATTATTTTTAACCTCTCTTGCAAACCCGAGCTCATTTTGAGCTTTGGCTTGCCTGACCTTCTCCCTGCAGCTGTTGGCTGCTCTTGTATATGATTCCTTTGTGATTTCCCCTTTCTTCCATTTTTAAATAAATGCCCTTCTTAAATCTCAGTTCTCCTTATGCAGCCACACTGATTTTTTTTAGATGCCTCCCAATTTTCTTTCTTATTGGAATTGTCTGCATGTGTGCCTTCAGTGGTTCACCTTTAGGAATCTCCCATCCATCTTGGACTCCCTTCTGTTTGACTATTCCTAACCATGGGATCTTACCCAGTAGTTCCTTAAGCTTTTTGAAATCAGCTTTCTTAAAGTGCACATCCGACTACACTCAGCTTTCCCTTGCCTCTTAAAATGAAGCCCAATAGGACATGATCCCTTCCTCCCAAATTTCCCAGTACTTCCACTTCGTTGATAAGTTCCTCCCTGTTGGTGAGAACCAGGTAAAAGATAGATGATCCCTTTGTTGCTTCTCCCACTTTCTGGGAAATGAAATTCTCACAGTTCCAGGGAGAGTATTTGTTGAAAACAGATACAACAGAAGTGAGATTAGATTTGGAATGCTAAAACAGAGCATGTTTGGAACCTGTGCAGCCAGTCAATCTTCATTTCTTCCTTGACTGTTCTCCCTTCTGGTTCCTTGTACACCCAGAATACATTATGCAGATACATAATCCCATTAACAATTATTCTGAGGTTCAGGCTTTCCAGAAACACTTCATGCTTGTCTGTTTCCAAGAACTGGAGTAGCAAAAGAAGAAACGTAAGGGAGGTTTGAAGGAATGGCATCACAACCACGTTGTTTTAGTCTCGGTGACCTGGGATCCTTTTTGGTTATTCAAAAGATGAACCTAGGGAGTGGTGTAGTGGTTAGAATGTTGGACTAGGACCTGGGAGACCAGGGTTCAAATCCCCATTCAGCCATGAAGTTGACTGGGGGGCTTTGGGGCGGACACTCACTCTCAACCTAACCTCTTGTTGTGGGGATTAACTGGGGAGGCAGCAGGCTATGTACCCCACCTTGAGTTCCCTGGAGGAAAGGTAGGATATACAGTAAATGCAATGATTCTTTAAAAAGAAATTATTAAGCATTTCAAAACAAATATTTTGTAAATGTATTAACAGAAAAACAATCATAAGGCATGGGGGAAGGAATTGCTTTTGATAACATTGCTGTACTAATAAGCACAATTTAAAATGTTTATCTCTCCTTCTCCACTAATCCTACAGCAGGATGCATTCTGGTTTCTCTGAATTTAATCTGCTAGGATTTAGTATGAACTATACAGTGGTACCTTGGTTACAGACGCTTCAGGTTACAGACTCCGCTAACCCAGAAATAGTACCTCGGGTTAAGAACTTTGCTTCAGGATGAGAACAGAAATCGTGCGGCGGCAGTGGGAGGCCCCATTAGCTAAAGTGGTGCCTCAGGTTAAGAACAGTTTCAGGTTAAGAACAGGTTAAGAATGGACCTCCAGAACGAATTAAGTTCTTAACCCGAGGTACCACTGTAAAGGCAAACTAAGTTAAATAATTTGGGGTCTCCGGCACATAGCTTCTTTCTTGATAGGTCTATCATTACTTTGTTGGATCAACTGAAATTTCAAAAGTTGAAGGAAAAAATGAAAGTATAAAAGGTACCTGTTATCAAAAGAGGCATCTATGTGGAGTATATAAACTATGAATAAGTAAATTAAGGCTGCACTGTAGTATCATTAACCTGTTAATGATACATAATTAATTGAGTCCTCCTGGTCTTTAATAACATATATGAGTTTTCTTTGCAACATTGCATATAATGCTAAAGAATTTGCCTTTCAGATACTGTACTAGATAATTTCCCCAACAAGTTGAATGAAACACCAGAATATTTGGAACTGACAGACACAGCTTTTTTCATCAATACCAGCTGCCCACCGCTTCTGAGGCCAGAGAGGAAAGTGGACCTTATTTTACATTTAAATTATAGTGGAGGATCACAGACATTGGTGAGAAGATTATTTTTATTTTCTTTAGCAACTTGACCATAACCATTCGTCTTTTCATTAATTTTTTACTTCAAATTTTAACAGAAGACTGGAAGAGCTTGAAAAAGAACTTGTGCTATGCCATATAGTTATTTGGTGTAGTTTCACATTTGATACCAAAATGGATTCTTTTTTTCTTCTTCCATGTATGACTGAGTCATATGGAGTAATGCTGGGGAGCAGGCAGGTGGTCCCCATTTCTCCCTCCCACCAAAGATCTAGCTTCAGCTTTTTACACAGTCTTCTTACAGGGGAAGTAATGTGGAGAAAGATGGCTTTGCTTTCTGATCCTCAGTATTTTCATTGAAAGAGAGTGAGAACAAGCAAAAGAGAAACAGCCCCTGGGAGAGGACAGTGGACGTCCTAGACAGACTGCACCTTGGACAATTATTATTGTGTCCTCCTTCATCATCACCATTTTATAGACTCATAGTGCTAGAAAAACTGATCCACCTACCTATGCCAAGACAAGAGTACCCATACCCCAAATATCCCTGATAAGTGCCATATCATCCTTCTAGTGCAACTACTAGCTTTTGAGAAAGGAAAGCTGTAACCATATCTCTTTGGGTTCTGATGTTGTTCATGTTTAATGCTCTAGCCATTGGATCTAGCTACAAAATACTATGCGGAGCAGGGCATTCCATTTCCCAAGGTTGTGCTGACAGATGAAGACAGGAAGCATCTCAAGGAATGCTACCTCTTCGACAAAGCAGAGAGTCCAGAGGCTCCCATATTGCTGTATTTCCCCCTGGTATGCGATACCTTCCAAAAATACAAAGCTCCTGGTGAGTAAAGAAGAGCAATAGTCTTCCTGAAGACGACATGACTTTCTTATCTGCTTATTTTCATGACTGACACCAATACACACACACACACACACACACACACACACACACACACACAAACTGTATATATAATGGCTGGGATCAAAAGAGAGGACATGTACAGGAGAGAGCAAAAAATGCTCTATGCATACCCAGACTTTTCCTTTTTTACAATGGTGCTTTATGCTGCCCAAGTGAAAAGCCACCGCTCAATTTGAAAAGTGTGTTGTCACTTTGGCAGTAGTAAGTGCTGCAGTGGAAACAAAAGAGCAGCTCTGGGTGTGTGAGGTGCTGTCCTCCATCTGCATAGTTGCTCTTTGGATCATGGACCCTGGGTTCTATGTAGCATCTTCACTTCAATCTGTCTTCTTTTGTTCCACTGGCTCATCATCTTTTATCCCTAACCCAGTCTCCGTTACCAAATCTTCCTTCTAGCTTCTAGCCTTCAACCCATTCACTCAGCACTTGTTGCACTGCTACATTAAAAACAGAGATGAATGTGGCAGGTGGAGATCTTCTCCCCTTTACAGTGATACCTCAGGTTATATACACTTCAGGTTACATACGCTTCAGGTTACAGACTCCGCTAACCCAGAAATAGTACCTCGAGTTAAGAACTTTGCTTCAGGATGAGAACAGAAATCGTGCTCTGGCGGTGCGGTGGCAGCGGGAAGCCCCATTAGCTATAGTGGTGCTTCAGGTTAAGAACAGTTTCAGGTTAAGTACGGACCTCCGGAACGAATTAAGTACTTAACCTGAGGTACCACTGTATTATAAATACATACAAATATAGACCATAAACACAATTGCCCAACCATCACAACCTCAAATTGATTTCAGTTACCTTCAAGATTTTCCTCATCTCATCCATTCTGACAGTGTGTTTTACCAAGATGAGGTTGTGTCAAATACCCTAGTAATAAATGGGCAGAGATTTCTTGCCATTTCTCACCGGAAACTGAAGTGGTTGAGCAATTAACAGGCAGTGATGAATATGCTCATACTCTCCTCTCTGACTCCTTGATAAGAATGTGAAGCTTGGCTGCTCTTGCGAGGCATTACACACCCACACACCCACCTCTCAACTTAGTTCAATGCTCTAATGAAATTAGAAGTTATTGACCAGGGATGGGGGGCTTGTGGCTCTCCATATATTTTTGGACCCACCAGCCCCAGCCAACATGGTCAGTGGTCAGAATAGTGAGAGTTATAGCTCAACAGCATCTAGGGTTCCAGAGGTTCCCCTGCTCTGGTTTATTTAGGGGTGGCATTTTCTGAAAATCCTGATGTTGAGCTTATCCACACACATCCCACCCCCCAATTCCTCTCTTTCTCCTTGATCTCGATGCGAAGTGAGTTACTTATTTTACTGATTCTACTAAAATGGCAAAAAAGGTAATTGCATATCATATGGATTATAGCACACATTATTTCCTTCCATCTTGTTTTCATAGGTATAGAACGCAGTCCTAGTGAGATGGAGGAAGGCCAAGTTGATGTCAGCAGCACTGTATTTACCCCATTTGCTACTGGTGCGCTGCAGTATTCAGAGGCTAATTTCAACAAGCTGTTAAATTTGACCAACTACAATATCCTCAATAATCAACATATGATTCTACAGGCTCTGCGTACAGCAGTACAACGAAAGAAGCAGCAAAAGCAACAGTCTCTATGACTCTCTTCTTAACCCTCTCCAAATGTATTTTCTGCATTTTCTGCCACTTGCCAGTATTACAGAAATGGGAACTTGCTAATTATTATTTGTGATTTATGTGCCCCAAGTGTACCAAGGTGCTCTGTTATTTTGTTTGAATACAAATATGGTAGGAAACAAATTGGGAGATAGTGACTGAGAGACATCTACTCGCAATTGGTCACCAATGAGGGGCTGGAACATGGTCGTCTTAGGCTCAGGTCCAGCACTACAGAGGCTTTGCTAAAATATAGACCTGAGTTATATTGCCCCAGCAACCGAAGCTTAGTGACAAAAGCCATTGACAAAATACGAATATCTATAATAGGCCTCTAAGTTTCAGGTCTTAGGTTTTGTTCATAAATGCATGATTGTCACTTGATGATGGCAATATGAAGCAGCCATCACCGATCAAACAAACCAGAACAGAACTCCCCTCTCACTTCATATCAACCCAGATACAATACCTTGAAATGGAGAAAGTTTACATGTTCAGCGCGAGCTCATTGACTCAGACCGATATGTTATCGAGTGATGTACATACAATGTGAATTTGTTCTCAGTATCTTCTAGAGATATGATATTGGTTTTCAATACTATAAACTATCATGAAGCAATGGAGTGTTCATATGTGAATCAGCCTTCCCTATGTGAAAATTCAGATCGAGAAATACTGTTATGAGTTTGGGGGGTGCCAGACCTCTAAATTTCTGGATCCAGTTAAGTGCTAAAAGCTAATCAGGCCAGGCTAGCTTCCTGTGTTCAGGTAATTGCCTGGGCGAAGGGCCATTAAATGAGAACAAAGGAAAAGGTGACAGGCCATTAAGAAAGAAAGGCTCTGGGCCAGATGGTGAATAGATAGTTAAAAAGACAAAAGTCAGAGTTTAAAGTGAAGTGTGTGTAATGTCGCCTAGAGGTAAAGTTGCAGGCTAGAAAGGAAAAAAGGGCAAAGCACAGTATTTGAATCCAAGACTGTAGCTACGGGAGAAGCAAGACCCTTTTTGGGGTGTTAATTCTGTGAATGCCTCCATTGCAGGCTCAGGTTTTATATGTGTGTAAATAAACCATATATCTTAAAGATACCACTGTCTCTGCTGTGCCTCATTCCCAAAAGGAAACACAAACTCTGGGTAAGTGCTTGGAACCCCTGAAATCTTGCACAGCTCAGAGATTGGGGTGGCATGCAACCATATATATTATGTTTACAAAGTTGTGATTCAAATAAGTCATATAAACTTGTAACAAAGAAAAGAAATACAAGAATGGGAAATCCCACCCCCAACCATAATTTCCTCATATATTATCATGATCACCAAAAAGATTACAACAAGTAAATAAGGGTCATCAGCACAATCTTAGCTTCAATATGCACAGCTACCTGGAGACCTGTGTTAATTCTCTTTCCACAGAATAAGATAAGATGAGCTTTAAGGCTGACCTTGGGTCTCACTGTCTGTGTCATGCCTAAGACCACTAGACATATAACCCCCAAAGGATCATGCATCTTGAACAGCTATATGACTGGGAGAAAGATGGGGGAGAAGCCACCAAGTTTATACTACAAAGCCAGGATGCATTCCCACCCAAAAATACACATTTTCTTTTGTTGGTTGACCTCAGCAGTGGATGGGGTGGTGGTGACATGGCATTCAGCTAACCCCTGGTTGGTTGTGTCACTGCTGCTTACCGAGGATGGGATGGTGCAAACACATCAGTGGAGCCAATTTGGTGCTCCCATTGGTGCATTGGCTGCCTTGCCACCCCTTGCCCCTCTCCTCTGGCACTGTGGTCTAAACTACTGAGCCCCTTGTGCTTGCTGATCAGAAGGTCAGAGGTTTGAATCCCCACAACTGGGTGAGCTCCCGTTCCTCTGTCCCAGCTCCTCCTGCCAAGCTAGCAGTTCAAAAGCATACCAGTGCAAGTAGATAAATAGGTACCACTGCGGCGGGAAGGTAAGCAACGTTTCTGTGCACTCTGGTTTCCATCATGGTGTTCCATTGCACCAGAAGCGGTATAGTCATGCTGGCCACATGACCTAGAAAGCTGTCTGTGGACAGATGCCAGCTCCCTCAGCCTGAAAGCAAGATGAGCGCTGCGACCTCATAGTCACCATAGTCACTTAACCATCCAGGTGTCCTTTACCTTTTTTTTTAACCTTACCTAGTAAGCAGCAGCAACATGCCTAGAGGTCAGGTGAGCACTGCGGCTGCCCCACCATGACACCTGTTATTGGTCATTCCTGTATTATCATTTCAGGTGAAAAACAATACGGAATATGCTACATGCCACTACCATGGCAAATGGTGTAGGTGTTGGCTTGCAAATCCAGGACCAATGGCCACCAAGACATTGTTCAGCTTCCCAGTTGGGACAGACAACACACCTTTTATTTAATGTTGCCTTGTTAATTAGACATCTGATTGCTTTTGCACTGTCCATTTGCAGTTTCTGTCACACATTTTGGATCAGCCCCTGTCTACTGCCCGTGGTAGTAAACAATAGCTTATTTTTCACTTAATCTCTAAAAATAATTTCAGCAGTCTTTTGGCCACCACCCCATGAGTTTTGAGGGTGGTGAAGTGCAGGCAGGGTCAGGATCACATATAAACACCGTCCAAGGGTTGTGCTTGTTCTCATGTTGATTTCTCATTCAGCTGGACTAGCAAGTTCAGCACATATAGCACAGCAACTCTTTACAGTATGAGTAATAGTGATGTGCGCTGTTCCTCCTACCTTCTCCACTAGATACTGCTCCTGCATTTCCCATGCGATGCTGTTGCTAACAGAGCCTCTGATAGTGTCTTGTCTAGTGATGGGGGGGGGGATTTCAATTCAGGTCATATATAAAGGTGAATTTATCAAATTCACACTTTCCAAAACAGTATGAGAACCAAAACACAGCTATCTGTTGAATTTTGCACTTCTCTGAATTTTGGGGTGCATTTCTGCAACTAAAGAATGTTTACAAACATGCACATTTTAGGGGACATTGCTTGCAAAAATGTGGTGTCAAAGCTGCATGAACATGAGCATTAGGAGAAATTCACACTAAAACACTGAGAGATTTTCATGAAGTTTGTTGTTGTTTTTTTAATCACAAATTGCTGCAGAAAGGTGGGGAACTGAATTTAAAATTGGATAAATGAGAAGTTGAGAGAGAGCTGAAATTGACAGAACCGCCCATCACTAGCCTTGACTGTTCCTACTGTGCTGCAGTCTAACTCTCCATCCAAAGGACATCCTTGATGTATCTGAAGTGCGCTCTCACGTGCCTTTTCAGGGCTGATTCACACTCGCATATCTCCCACTTGCTGCAGCGGAAAGACTATGTTTGATTCACCAAAGCTGTCAGCAGCCGGAGTCATGCCTAGGTCAGCAATAAAAGAAGGCACTAAATGTCATGTGAAGGTAGCTCTTTATTCAAGGCTTTCTACTCAGCATGGGCTATGACCAAGCCAAAGCTCTCATAAAACAATGTGTAGTAGACACTGAGCGCCAATTGGATCTAGCCTGGACTCCAACTTTTATTGCCAATGAATCCTCCAGGTACTCTGCTTACCCTATGGCATATCTAGCTAAGTCCCTAAGCACCAGAGGGCCTTTACCTTGGCTCTATCTCATGCCCTCGCCTGGGCTGTCCTTGAAGGCTGATACAGGAAGATTGCTTACCCGGAGAGACAATGCCCCTGTGACTCTGGTCATATGGAAACAACAGAGCGTGTGCTTCTATAGTGCCTGTATTACAGAGACATTCATACTAGCTTCATCTTACCATTACTGCATAAGTACCCAGGGTTCTTGAAGCTACCAACATGAGTTTCACCAAACTGCGGGAGGCAGTGGAAGACAGAAGTGCCTGGTGTGCTCTGGTCCATGGGGTCACGAAGAGTCGGACACGACTAAACGACTAAACAACAACACCACCCAGGGTGCACAGGACAATTCTATACCTTCTTGCGGCTTTCAGATACCAACCTTGCTACAACATACAATGTTGCCAGATTCGGCACAGCAGCGCTCAAAATTCGTCGGACGATGACCCGTGCCACAAACTAGATTAATGAGCACTCCTATCAGAGTGCTCTGTAGACTGATAGCTATAGTCTTATATATATTAATCTCTTACAATCTGCCACTCCTGTCTAATGTTCCCAATGCTTCTTTTAGACTTTCCTTGCTTCCTTTAGATTCTTATAGACTTGTTATTCTTTTTAGTTTTTCAAACCGTTTTTCAGATTTTAAATGACTGTACCCCCCCTTCCTTATGCTGGTCTATGACTGTAATAAAGATTTGATTCGATTCAAGGAAACAAAACTGTTCAGTTCTTAGTGGTCACAACATCCCTTCCCTTCCCTTCCCTTCCCTTCCCTTCCCTTCCCTTCCCTTCCCTTCCCTTCCCTTCCCTTCCCTTCCCAGGAGGTCTTGCCGCAATGAAGCAGTTGCGAGGACTGAAGGTCCCCTCCTTCCAACTGTTATCTAAGGCTCCTCTCCCACATCCTCCCTCAGCAGCCTAAGACTTTGTTGTCTTGCCTCTCATTGCTTCACCTTCTTCATTCCTCTGTGTGTTCCAGGGGACCGGGGGGGGGGGGAGCTGGTTGCAGAAGGAGAGGAAGGGGAAGACTGTCTGGCCTTTTCAGCAGCCTGCTTCATCTCTGTCTCCAGCCCCACGTCCTTTCCTGCTTCTGAGTCTGGATTACCCCGTGCCACAGCCTCTTCCTGCCCACTAAACCAGGGGTTGGCAAGGTTTACCTCGCCTGCGCCACTTCACTCCAGCGGAGATCCCTCTGTGAACCAGATTGCTTGTGCTCTTGAGCATGTGTGCCTGCGATTTCCGGCGTCTGCGCAGACATGATTTCCAGCGCCGCGGAAGCAAGTCCCTGCACTGCGCTGTGCTGTGCTGGCGGCTTGGTTCGTGGGCGGTTCGTGGGCCGGTTAAACGACCCCTGTGGGTCGCTTGTGGCCCATGGGCCTTAGGTTGCCGACCCCTGCACTAAACCCTGCTGCTGCTTCTGACACTGCAAAGCCTGTTGCCTTTTCAGCTTCTTCCACCTCTTCCTCCCAGTCTGCTCCCTCTGACCATAGATCGTTGTCCCACCACCAAACCCCTGGCTCTGAGCTGCTTTCCCTGGAAGTACCCTTGGGGGTTCCTCAGCTTTTGCCTTCTTCCACTGCCATTCCATGACAAAGGAAGAAGCTTTCCCATTTGCCCCTCTTATAAGGAGGAGCTGCTGTTCGAGGATTTACTATAGCTTCCTGACATTTGCGGGGTGGGTGCGTGGGAACTGACCTTTGCCTTAGGCAGAAGGAATCAAGTATTTGGCTTTCAGTTGTTGGTTTGATAAGATAAGAGTATTTTCCCCTTAAACTTTTTACAATTTAATTTTTTTGCCTGGCATTTTGTATCTGTGTTAAGCTTTGTGGGTCCTTTTTGCCAGAAGGTGGGCATAGGAACAAACTACAGCGGTGCCTCGGGTTACAGACGCTTCAGGTTACAGACTCCACTAACCCAGAAATAGTACCTTGGGTTAAGAACTTTGCTTCAGGATGGGAACAGAAATCGTGTGGTGGCGGCACAGTGGCAGCAGGAGGCCCCATTAGCTAAAGTGGTGCTTCAGGTTAAGAACAGTTTCAGGTTAAGAACAGCCCTTCGGAATGAATTAAGTTCTTAACCCGAGGTACCACTGTATAGTACACAGCCATACCATATATTTAAACCACATGGTTTCTCCCCAAATAATCCTGGGGAACTGAGTTTGTTATGGGTGCTGGGAGGTGTACCTGTTAGGGGTAAACTATTGTTCCCAGGATTCCTTGGGGGAAGCCACGTGGTTTAAATATGTGTTAAATGTATGTTGCAACTGTGTCCTAATTGAGCAACTGGTTGCATTTGTGAATGAGCCATCATAACAGGTAAAACAGTCACATCACGTAACCCACAATGCTTTTCAATTAAGTCAGTACACACTTTCAGGTACAGTCATCAAGCACTGAGTAATAAAATGATGTACATGCACATGTAAGAAACTGAATGTAAAATGGTCATCCTAGTTTTGCTGTCCTATTCAAGAATGGCAAAATCCGGGGGGGGGGGGCACTTCAGATTTTTTTGAGAAGAGACAGCACATGTTTGTGTTTGTGTGTGTGTGTGTGTGTGGACACACACTTACCTTTAATATATTTATTTTTTATAAAAAAATATAGTCCTCCCCCCATTAAAAGTGCTTTTTCTTTTTTCTCCCTCTTATGCTAGGTGTATGTGTAGTGCTGTCACCATTGTTTTGCCCTCAAAAGGTGATAACAGTAGCATTTTATTGAGTCCCCCACCCCAGTCTATTCCCTCCCAAACTAAACAGGTGTAAATCTTCTAGCTATGGATGGACAGAGAAAGTTAATTACATCCAATTTCAATTTTGTTGATGTTCAATCATAGGTCCATCCGATCTCATTTTGTGCAGACTTTTTGTTTTTTGTTTTGGTAATGCAACCTACCTCTCTGCCCCCCCCCCCCCCAATTTAAATTATACACATTTTATAGGAATCTACACTTTGGTCGTACCACACCCGAAGTGCAACTACTGATGCTACTAACAACAGTAATAATGTTGAAGGTTTTAAAATGCATGTTTTTGCTTTGTGTCTTTAAAACCAGACAGGGCTATATTTCAGTCTTTATACTCTTCGGTCCATTTTTTTTTAAAGCAACCTGGCTTCTCACCGCTATGTTATAGAGTCCCACTCCCCTAAATTGTCCTCTGCAAGACTTCCTTTACCACTGTAGGGCCATAAAGCTGGATTGCTTTCATGCTTCAGAATATACCAGAATCACTTACTAGCTTTTGACATTTATTGTGCTAGTTTAACTATAAAGTAAAGGTAAAGGTACCCCTGCCCGTACGGGCCAGTCTTGACGGACTCTGGGGTTGTGCGCCCATCTCACTCAAGAGGCCAGGGGCCAGCGCTGTCCAGAGACACTTCCGGGTCACGTGGCCAGCGTGACAAAGCTGCTCTGCTGAGCCAGAGCCGCACACGGAAACGCCGTTTACCTTCCCGCTAGAAAGTGGTCCCTATTTATCTACTTGCACCCGGAGGTGCTTTCGAACTGCTAGGTTGGCAGGCGCTGGGACCGAGCAGCGGGAGCGCACCCCACCACGGGGATTCGAACCGCCGACCTTTCGATCAGCAAGCCCTAGGCACTGAGGCTTTTACCCACAGCGCCACCCGCGTCCCAGTTTAACTATAGATGATAACAAATCTAAGATCCAACTCTTTGCTAAGGACCACGGGCAATGTAGTTTCCTCCTCACAGACTTACAGTTCCTACTACTATTATGGGGATATGGGTGGCGCTGTCGTCTAAACCACAGAGGCTCTTGGGCTTGCCGATCAGAAGGTCGGCGGTTCGAATCCCTGCCATGGGGTGAGCTCCCGTTGCTCTGTCCCAGCTCCTGCCAACCTAGCAGTTCGAAAGCATACCAGCATGAGTAGATAAATAGTTACCACTGCGGCGTGAAGGTAGACGGCGTTTCCATGCACTCTGGTTTCTGTCACTGTGTTTCCATTGCGCCAGAAGCAGTTTAGTCATGCTGGTCACATGACCTGGAAAGCTGTCTGTGGCCAAACACTGGCTCTCTCAGCCTGAAGCAAGATGAACGCCGCAACCCCATAGTCGCCTTTGACTGGACGCAACCGCCCAGGGGTCCTTTACCTTTCCCCTTACTACCATTATAACAAACTACTGTTCCCAAAATTATTTGGGAGGAAGTTGTGTACTTTAACTGTGCATGTGGATGTCTCACCTGGGCGAAAGAGATCTTTAGTCAGGGAAGGAAAAGTACAGGCTCAGCAGCAGACACAGTGCTCGAGCATCTATGAATAAAGATGTTGGATTGCAATCCATGTGAGCCAGATAGGTGATAGCTACACTAATGCATATTGTATTTTACCGGTTTAACTGTCATGGCTTCCTCCAGATAATGCTGAGAGCTGTGGCTTGGTGGTGGTGGTGGTGGTATTGAGAATTCTCTAGCCCTAGTCATGCCTTACTCTCAGCTAGAGCATATCTTTAGCATATCTGTGCTTTTAGCCTCAGCTCTGCCACCAGGTCTTCTTTCTGCAACAACTACATGCCATCTGTGGCTGTCAGCAGAGGTATTTTGAACTCCTGAGCACTACTCACAGGTAGGCCCTCTACATGCCTGAGAGGTGAGGTTGCATGGGTATCCTGATAGCACGGAGCCTCTACATGTGAGTAGGTTCCCGTGCATTTGCATTTTTCCACAGACAACTATGCACAACCTACAGCTATTTCTGAAAGAAGCCCCAGTGGGGTCTTTGGGACCCACAATGCCTCACTGTAAGGAAGGCCCTCTTCCCTGCAGTGAGACATGGGGCAAGAGCTCCACATGACAAATGTAGCAGCAGCTGTGAAGATGTAGCCATGGCGACATGTGGCTGATAGGAACCAACAAACTGACACCTCTCCTAATCTGCCATCTGAGCCATGAAGCTCATTGTGGCTCATAGTAAGGCCAGCCTTGCCTGTACCAACCAGGAACTGGCTCTTCCTTGTGAAGGGCAAGCTAACACTGCCTTATTATCTAATTTGATTAGATAATGGCTCTTACCTCTTTATCTTTGTGTACAGTGGTACCTCAGGTTACATCCGCTTCAGGTTACATCCGCTTCAGGTTACAGACTCCGCTAACCCAGAAATATTACCTCGGGTTAAGAACTTTGCTTCAGGATGAGAACAGAAATTGTGCTCTGGCGGCGTGGCAGCAGCGGGAGGCCCCATTAGCTAAAGTGGTGCTTCAGGTTAAGAACAGTTTCAGGTTAAGAACGGACCTCCGGAACAAATTAAGTACTTAACCCGAGGTACCACTGTACTTGTGAGCTTTGTGTACTTAAAAAATAATAATCCAGTTTTACTTCTTTTTAGTACCAAACATTTACAGGTTAATTTCATGCTCTGCCTCCCCCTCCCTACAATAGGTTTGAAATCTTCCCTAGCATAGGGAAGTGTCTGAAAACGAGTGTTTTGGGGCGCCCCTCTGGGGACCTCAGAATCTCAACACCCCCTCCAGTTATTTGAAGATCAGAATAAATTTCTCATGCTTTGAGGTCGCTTGCTACTTAGAGCATGGTGAGATTCTTATTTGGTGGTTGGTAAATGAAGATTCTGTATTAACAGTAGAACATTCTGGATTCATAATGGAAAATTTCCAACTTTCCAACTTGAGACTGGTACACTATAGTCAATGGGATTTCCTTCCATGTAAGTACGTTTATTATTAGTTGCTGTGTTCAGGGAACAAATGGGCAAGGCACAGAAATTCAACTGAGTTGACAGAAATAAGACAAGTTGACACATGAGCCTATGGTGGCCCCAAGCAATTATTTGCATATGTTTCTTTTCATGGATAAGGAAGACGCTGAGCTGCTTCTACCTGCTATGAAGTAATTTTCACTTTGAACTGTGTTGCAAAAGCTTGGTAGTGCATAAATAGAAAGAAGGAGCTATCCTTCCTGGGTAATATATCTCAGGAATAGCCAACATGGTGCCATTCAGATATTCAGACTACAACTTCCGTAGCCAGCATGGCCAATGCTCAGGGATGATGGCCATACGTCCTGATTTTCCTGGAATTCACTTCCAAAAATGGTGTCCTGGATTATTATTTTTTAAAAATCCAGCAAATGTTCCCAAAAGCTCAAAAATTCTTGTAGCTTTTACTGAAAAAGATCAACAACTTTTGGGTTTTCCTTTAAAAAGTTCAACAAGTTTTGAGGTTTCCTAAACATGCAGGTGCTGTACTTCAGTCCCATCCTGGTATAACTGTGTGATGGAGGTGCTCCTATGATATACAGTGGTACCTCGGTTTTCAAACGTAATCCGTTTCAGAAGACCGAGTTCCGAATTGCTCGAAACTGAAGCATTTACTATGGAAGCCACGTAGTGTGTTCGACATTCTGAAAAGCGTTTGGAAACCAAAACATTTCCTTCTGGGTTTTCGGAGTTCAAAAACTGAAACGTTCGACTTCCAAGACATTGGAAAACCGAGGTACTGCTGTATTATTAATCGCCTTCCACACAAGTGTCTCAATGTGATGTACAATAAAAAATAGCAAAAAACACACAAACCAGTTACAACCACAAAAAGCAAAACAATACAAAAATGGCACCCATGGCAGAGATCCATTCAATCAGCTGGAAAAGTCCACTGGAACAAACATGACATCCATTTTTTTCTGAAAAGTGCAGATAATGGGCACCTGTTATACCTGGAGGGGAATGATGTTCCCTGGTTCATCATGCTGCTATTATATGGTTTCCTGCAATATGAATGTTTTTGTAGACCGGACTGGTGTGCCACAAACTGGACACAATTCAGAACAAGATAAGTGATTCTAGAGCTGTATTAATTTCAGCTGACTAGGTCTATGTACATGTTGGCTAAATGCTTACTGATATTTTATACCCACTCTTCAACCCCAAAGGCCTCATATTTTGACCATTAAGACTTTTGGCAAGCTTTGAATCCCTGTAGTTGGGAAGCAGATGATTGTGTTACCCAGCTCTATGCTTTCTCTATGTCCTCGTCACATTTTCATCAACACCCCCAAATATGGCAGTATTCTCTTTATCAATGTTCCATAAAATCTTTATTGGTTAAGTCTTGTTATGCAGATTAAGGGCTACGTCAGTCAAACACCTGCATTTTTCAGTGGAGGAAGATCATAGAGTGGCCATCAACTGCTATCTAACCAACGATCTTTCTTCTTTGCCTTTACTTAAATAATTTTCCAAACATTTATTTGCACATTTAAGGGTTCCCCATTCTCCAGATGCTGAGAAGTCCAGGGGAAAAGATACAGGGATACAACCACCATCTTTGTATTAGGTTCCCACAAAGTGGTCCTTCACCTCAAGCTGCTTCATCTCCAGGTAGTTCACATAGCTTCATTTAAACAGTGTAACTTTCCTAGACTTTGAGAGCTCAGTATACAGGCTGAATAGTTAAATGGATGTTCTCATCAACCAAGTTGTATGGCCACAATGACCTATAGCCACTTAAGTCACCTCCACCACAACACGGGGACCTTCAGCATCAATTAACTCAAATGACTGGCTTCAAGATACTGAAGGAAATAGGGAGGGAGCTATTTTCATTCCTTGAATTCAGAAAGGGGTGGGGTCATGAGTCACCTGCTCATCTACTTCACCCAGGAGGCACTGTCAGCTGTGAACTTTATCACTCAAGCACCACTTCGAGCAACTGGATCATATGCAGCAGATACCACGATGGGAGCTAATTCAAGTTCACCTGAGGTAAGAAAACTTTGCAAATCAAGCCAAACAGCCTGGGCTTGTAGGAAGCCCGTTCTGAAGCTCGTTATGCGTACTTTCAAATGTAGGTAGAACATGTTTGAGCAACTTGACAAATCCACAGGTGCTGTACTTGATTGAAAGAGTTGCCTTTCGTCTCTGCCCTTTTGGTTTGATTCCCTTTGGTACATATAGCCTGAGAGCGAGTGAGACACCTTACAAACAATTAAACAAACCACTCTGGTAGGAGAGCTGTGAAGTATTTACGCATGTAGGTGGAACTTGTAACCACACCGAGTGGCTATTTTTAATCTATTTTTCTTTCTTTCTTTAGGGCTTAGCAAATAATCGAAATTTGGCAAGACCGGTATGTATGAAATGGGGTAAACACCTTCAGAACATAAGTTTGTTATGACGTGTCAGGGGAGTGGATGTTAGGATGAAAATGTGCCATAATTTCAATCGCAAATACACTGTATACATGGATAAATGCTGATTGTTGTGGTGGTCCACCAGATCTTATAATTTTCATCATCCTGTACCTGCACACTCAGTTTCTTACTTTGTTCTTGGGAACTGCTCTATTTTCAAAATGTCTCTCATTATAGATTTATTGCTCCTTCTTTTTGTTCCTTTCTCAATTTGTTTCATGGAAATACGGTTGTATGTTAGTATATAAGGTTCTACACAGTGTTTTCTGTTTAGGGGCATTCAGGATTTATCCTGAGAATATTAGATTAAAAAAAATCGGAACTCTAAGGATGCCAGATAGTTTGTCTCAAATGAGAGCAGCATTTCATTCAGCGGGTTTTACACATGAAAAGCAGGCTATAGCGCAACTGTAAAAATTATATGGAAAAGGCCTTTTAGAAGCTTATCTTTTTATATTGGGAGATGTACTGAATCCCATCCCCCCCCAATAATCCTCCCCAGTGCTGTATCAAAGTTGCAAGAATAAAATCAATAAAGAATTGCAATAATAGCAATAAAGAATAAAGAATAGCAATATGGGATACACTAATTGGGGTGTTACTTCCTATTGTTTCTTTGAACAAGTATGTTTTTGTACTGATGAATGGCGACCAGTGTTGAAAACAACTGAGCTACACTGGTTCTCTTTCTCTGAGAATTGGGAGATGCTCTAATAGTGGTGGCTAATCTATGGTCCTCAGTGCTTTTTTTTCTAGAAAAATAGGTGCTCACTGTGAGGCTGTTACAGTATGTGCCACACTTTTTAACAACAAAAAAAGAGGTGCCGGTGTTGCGTACCCTTGAGTACCCCCTAAAAAAAAGCAACGAGTCCTCCAGATATTGGACTCCAGGTCCCATCATCCCCAGCCAGCATGGTTAATGATGATGTGAATTGTAGTCCAGCAATATCTAGAAGGCTGCAGGTTCTCCATCCCTGTATCAGAGACTCAGGAGTGTGATGATAATGCCTTGTGTGGGTTGCAACACACCTGCTTTAGTTATTACAGTGAAGATGGACAAAATTCAGAATTATTTGTGTGCCCAGCCGCAGAGTCCCCCACCCGGCGTGCCTAACTACTGAGTGGGAAATGAATGGACACGATAACTGTCTGGTATTTAAAATAAATAATAATAATAATAATAATCATAATCATAATCATAATCATAACAATAATAATAATAATAATAATAATAATTTTTTATTTATACCCCGCCCTTCCCGGTTCAAAAACGGGGCTCAGGGCAGCTAACAACAAATTTAAAACACTTAATTATAAAAGCAGCATAAAATACAGTATAAAAACATGAATAACAATAAAATTCAAAAATCAATTTAGAGGAAATAAGCATTAGATAATCCCCAGGGCTAGCTGGCTGAATTGGTCCTACTTGGGCCAGTGAGGAGGCCAGGGGAGAATTAGCTGTGGGGTCTCAGAGCGGGTGATCTTCATAAAAGGGTAGGGGGAGGGAAGGGAAATAAAAGATCAGGCTGAATTCAAATTAAAGGCCAGGCGGAAGGAGGTTAAATTCTGAAGGGCCCTGGTCTCATGGGACATCACTGAAAAGGCCCTGGCCCTGGTGGAGGATAATCTGACTTCTTTAGGGCCTGGGACCTCTAAACTATGGTTGTTAATGGACGTTAAGGTCCTCTGCGGGGCATACCAGGAGAGGCGGTCCCATAGATACAAGGGCCCTAAGCCACAAAGGGCTTTAAAGGTCAAGACCAGCACCTTGAACCTGACCCTATACTCCACCAGGAGCCAGTGCAACTGGTAAAGCACTGGGTGAATATGCTCCCATGGCAGGGACCCCATGAGGAGCCTCGCTGCAGCATTCTGCACCTGCTGGAGTTTGTGGGACAGTTTCAAGGGCAGCCCCGTGTAGAGCGAATTACAGTAGTCAAACCTGGAGGTGACTGTCACATGGATCACTGTGGCCAGATCGGGGAGGGGAAGGCTACAACTTTATTGATTTCAGATGTAGGAAGCCTTGGCATTGGTATTGGGCATATATCCCTCTCAGCCCCGCCCCTGCTGGGGGGCTGAGGCATGACAGGGTCTATTCGGGGGTGAATCCATCACAAAATGCAGGTTTACACAGATGGCCTCCAAATGCCGAGGGAAGCTCTATGGCCCGCTAGCCCTACCAAGTGGCTCTTGGGACAGAGACTCTCCACCAGACCCTTCTAACAGGGTACCCTGTTATCGCTGCCACAGAGAACAGGGTCTGGGTGAGTCACCATTTCACCGCACTCAAATTGGATGAAAGACTATAAGATTCCGCCCAAGGCCTAAACCGCCAAAGTTGTGACTAAGGGGAAGGCGAAATCTGCAAAGCAGGGAAAATTCATTCCGGCTCCAAATACAGCAACTGTCAAAAGACCACAGCAAAGCCCTCCTAGCTGAAAAGGAAATGTTAGAGCAGTAATAAACTATTAATGAAAGGGTGGGTGATGCTCCCGGCTGACTAGATGCCGTGCTGAGGGGTTGGCTGGGCAAATAGATGGAGGATGGACCCAAGGGAAGCTTGCCTCCCTCAGGTCCACTCCCCATCCCTCCCCCAGGGCCGGGACAGATTGGCTCCTTTGAATGGATGGGTTTGGCGGGAACCCGTCAGCATCTGCTGCAGCTGAGGGGGACAGGGAAAAACAGCTAAGGTAGCATGGAGTGTCTGGGGGAAAAGGAGGCACCGTGTCAGGCCACAACCGCCATGCACTGGGAGGACGGTAAGCGGCCATTCTGTACCACTTCTGTTTGCCTGAACAGCTGTTGTAAATCCCTAATGATTCTGGCCATATTGAAGTCCTCTGTAGTGGTGGAAATATCACAGTATTCAGCAAGAATGGGATCATTACTGATATGAGGCCTATTGTGTTCTCCTCTGCCCTACCATGACCATCTCACAGGAGGGAGAGCAGGGATGAGTTGGTGTACCTTCCTCCCTGGACAGCCTCATTGTTGCAGCTCCCCAAGTATTGGGGGCTGAACATCTCCATTGGTGAACCTGCTCTACTCAGAAAGGGTCCCCATGTGATTTAGAACCCAATTCTAAAAGACGGGCCTGCAAAAATAGCAATGGGGACTTGTGAGAGTATTGGGGGTCAGTAGGCTCATAACTGCCTTCCCCCTTGTATGATTGTAATCATAGGGGGCAGGGGGATTGACAGAAAGTACACCGTAATGGAACATCTTGGCTTATACAGATTGCCAAATTAATATTAAGGGTGTTCACAGACCCCAAGATTCACCATGTATTTATTTCAGGGTTGTTGTTTTTTTTAATCCAATCAATTTCTGAGTTTCTTTGAGCTCTCTGTTTTGATCTGTGTTTCAGTTTTCAGGCTGATTTGTACAAAATGAAGTTCTGTGATTCCCCATTCACTATAATGGGGAATCTAAAAACAGCTACAACTTTTTCCTCTTTTGGTAAAAGTGGATGAAATTTTCTGGCACAGAGTGCATTAATCCAGCAAAATTGCAGACAGATAGGTTCTGTGACTTTTTGTGGGGAAAGTAAAAGATTACTTTCCCCCATCATGTCTTATGGGGGTGGGGAGCAGATGGTTGTCTCTTTCTTAAAGGTAAAGGGGACCCCTGACCATTAGGTCCAGTCGTGACCGACTCTGGGGTTGTGGCACTCATCTTGCTTTATTGGCTGAGGGAGCCAGCGTACAGCTTCCGGGTCATGTGGCCAGCATGACTAAGCTGCTTCTGGCGAACCAGAGCAGCGCACGGAAACGCCGTTTACCTTCCCGCCAAAGCGGTACCTATTTATCTACTTGCAGTTTGATGTGGTTTCGAACTGCTAGGTTGGCAGGAGCAGGGACCGAGTAACGGGAGCTCACCCCGTCGCGGGGATTCGAACCTCTGACCTTCTGATTGGCAAGTCCTAGGCTCTGTGGTTTAACCCACAGCGCCACCCGCGTCTCCTTCTTACTTCATAGCTAATAGGATGCTGCTGAGCGGTCTACATTCTCGCTTGTACATTTGTTTAAACTTTGCATCTTCACACCAGCCTTTTTCTGGTGGTTATTTATGTCCTTCAATAGGCCTTACATGCCTAGATCTTTACAGGCCTCTGATATGCATTTTAGTGTGAGGCTGTTGAGAATGCTGCCTGCAGAGTTCTGAAGAACTTTGGGTTTGTTTGTTTGTTTATTAATGTAGAACATGGGTAGGCAAACTAAGACCCGGGGGCTGGATCTGGCCCAATCGCCTTCTAAATCTGGCCCGCGGATGGTCCGGGAATACCATGGTTTTACATGAGTAGAATGTGTCCTTTTATTTAAAATGCTTCTCTGGGTTATTTGTGGGGCATAGGAATTCGTTCATTTCCCCCCTTCAAAATATAGTCTGCCCCCCCCTCAAGGTCTGAGGGACAGTGGATTGGCCCCCTGCTGAAAAAGTTTGCTGACCCCTGATGTAGAATGTAGATTTTTCTAAAATTAAATTAAACTTTTAACTTTTAAAAATATCCTCTGCTGCTGTGCTTTAAAAACAAACAAACAAACAAACAAACAAACAAACAAACAAACAAACAAACAAATCCAGAGCTCTACAGTGCTCTGTAGGCAACATTTTGGACAACCTCAGTCTTGAATAGCTCATGACCTCAGAGAAGCATAGCAATTTATAGGGACACATAGATACAAGGTATGAAAAATTTCAGAAACAAGGTGCCATGAGACTTTGTTTGGCCCCAGTGTAGGAGGGCTGTTGACACCACGCTTCCACCCCATCCCCCAAATTTGTTTTATTTAACACCCACACAGAACCGATGCACACCCCTAACTAATATCATAATACAGTAGTAATATTGCGGTTTCCTTGGGATCAGCCTGCTTCATATATGAATGTTTCCTAGGAGATGGAACTGAAATAGGCTTTTGGTAAGGGTAGAAAAATATTGAATCCAATCAAGTCTAAGCCTACTCTGCATTATATGCCAGCCCACATGCAAACTCCTCAAGATGTTCTGTGATGTGATCTCAAAGCTTGCAAGGTGCTCATTTAGCGGTACCCTGAGTGCCTTCCATCAGCTTCAGCTGGTGGCCCAGCTATGTCCCTATCTGGGCAGGGATAGCCTAACTCAGGCATAGGCAAACTCGGCTCTCCAGATGTTTTGGGACTGGAGAATGGAGAACTGCAGGTTTCTCACCGCTGCTTTATGCAAAGGATGCCTCTATGTGAATCTTGCCTAGCCGCAAGTCTAACCATGGCACTTCAAATTCCGAAGATGCTGGAATGGGCCTCCCAAATTAAACAATTGTAATCTCCATTCATACCAACGTTTTCAGCATGCAGGTAGATCTTAAAAGCCTTGTGGGATCACACAGGGGAAGACATTGCCTAAGGTAACTCAGGAATTCAACCATGTTGGGCTTTAAAGGTCCAATTCAGTCTCTTGTAGCAAGCCTGCAAATCACCTGATTTGTGTTCTTTGCAGACCTCAGAATGTTTACTGGGCATCTACAGCATTGCTATAAATATCTGATAGATTGCATTTGCTTGATGTTTCACAAGTTGTGCAGGCCTACCATAAACTGAGGAAGACATTGCGTATGGTTTTGTGGGCTTGTTTCTTCCTGGTGTACCAATTTGCACAGAGAAGGAAGCATGTTACTTTAAATTAAATATGGTATCAAGGCACCATTAAGTGTTGTGGGGGGAGGAGTGCTTTTGGATAAATTCAAGATTAAACTTCAAAGAAGGTTTAGGTTTAAGACCATTTGTTGGATTGTCTATATCGCTTTGGAGTGGCTGGAAAATAAACCAATCTGCTTCTTAAAAAACTGAGAATGACTTAGAATCTGAACTAGCTGAAATCAAACCCAAATAATTTGGGAGGGGGTCATGCTGCCCACCCCCCCTTTTTTTTTGAGGTGAACGTTATGAGTTCCTGAGTGTCATAATTCTGAGCTTCAGCATCTTACCTATGTGATGTTTTATTTTTTTGATTATAACCAGAAATAGGTGTTTGGTTATAATTAAGGGCTGTTGTACGCCTAGGGTTTTATAAGAATGACTAATGTTTCTGGCTTCCCAAAAGCCTTGGGAAAAGAACTTCAGGACTCTCTCTCTCTCTCTCTCTCTCTCTCTCTCTCTCTCTCTCTCTCTCTCTCACACACACACACACACACACACAACTTTTCATTGGGTTTTATCAAACCTCTTGACTTGACAAGATGTCACTCTATATAGCCATGTTGGGTGGGATTGATGGGAGTTGTAGACCGAAACACTTGGTTAAAGTAATGCAAGCCTGTGTAGTGAGTGCAAATGATACCACTGCCTATTCCTCAGCAAAGTTACAACTGACACAAAGTGTTGTGTACATGTTATGTATGGCTGCTGGGAGACTGTAAACAGTGAGGTCAAAGGAAAATGAAATGCAGAAGGCATAGATGGTGATGATTAAGTTATTAGCAGTGGCAATCCACAGTTAACAATGGCAATTCAACAAGAGGCTTGAACAGTTTGTTTAAAAATTCTTCTTATTGTTTTTACTCTTATTCTTAATCTAATTCTACAATGTTGTTGTCATTTTTGTTGATGATGATTGGCTGTGTTATCACCAACAACTGTTTTCAGAATGGCCACTGTTAGTAATGCAATTTATCATCATACAGTCATACCTCGGGTTACAGACGCTTCAGGTTGCGTTTTTTTGGGTTACGGACTGCCGAAACCCGGAAGTACTGGAACGGGTTACTTCCGGGTTTCAGCAGTTGCGCACATACAGAAGTGTCGAATCTCAACCCACGTGTGCGCAGACGCGCCGCTGCGGATAGCGAACGCTGTGGGTTGCGAACGTGCATCCTGCATGGATCATGTTCGCAACCTGAGTGTCCACTGTGTCCCATTATTTCATGGGATTAAAGGGATTAAATCCTAAACTAAAAAACCCTCAACTTCAATCCTAAAAAAAGCTCAACAATTACAATCCTAAAAATAGTCAACAAATTTGGTTGGCCCTTTGGTCACTTCATCAAATCTGGCCCTCTTTGAAAAATCTTTGGACACCACTGCTTAGCCTCTGGAATATTCTCTTGAAACTGTCCTAATGCCATTTTCTCTTTTTAAAGAAGGGGCTTTAGTTTGTTCCCCCCCTCTCATTGCTTTGCCTTTTTTAAAATACAAAATAGTACATGAAATTGTAAAATTCCATAAAAGAGAAGTTTTTATGGCATCACAGCAATGTGCAGAGGTTGTTCAAGGGAAAAATCAGAGACTATTCATTATTCTTCACAAGGACAGGGCTGGGGAACCAGTGGCCTTCCAGATGTTGCTGGACAACAGGTCCCATCATTATTTATTATTACCTTTTTATTTATTAAATTTGTATACCGCCCTTCATCTGAAGATCTCAAGGCGGCTCACAGCATCATCCCTGACCATTGACTATGATGGCTGGGACTTGATAGAGAAATCCACAAATTTGGTTTAGGTTTAAGGATTAAAACACAACGAACTCTTTCCTAGCTAAAAAAATAATAATTGAGAAGCCGAGTAGCCTAATTCAAAAGGGTAAAGCTGACGGCTAGCTGCTAGAACAAACTTTTGCAAATGTTCAGCTGATTCAGTAGAGCTTTCCCTTTCTCTCCAGCTCAGTGCCCGTCAAATCCCAGAACCCCCAGAACAGCACATGGGGAGAGGAGAGGGGATGCAGAGGTGGTGTGTTCCATTTGGCAGGTTGAGGCAAAATGAGAGCATGCCACACACCCCTGCTGCTCCCCTGCCACCAGTGCCACACCTGTGTTACCTGCATGAAATGCCCGTGAAGCGCCGGCTTCCAATGAGAGCTCACAAGAGCTCACCAAAATCTCCCGAGATCTCATGTGTTCTGTCACCTTAGTGTAACAGTGAATTTTACCCTCAGCTTTATGTTAGATTTTAAAAAATAAATATTTTTATTGTTTTCACATTTTCCATAACATCCATATTTTATGGGACGCGGGTGACGCTGTGGGTTAAACCACAGAGCCTAGGACTTGCCAATCAGAAGGTCGGTGGTTCGAATCCCTGTGACGGGGTGAGCTCCCGTTGCTTAGTCCCTGCTCCTGCCAACCTAGCAGTTTGAAAGCACGTCAAAGTGCAAGTAGATAAATACCGGTAGGTACCGCTCCGGCGGACGGCGGAAAGGTAAACGGCGTTTCCGTGCGCTGCTCTGGTTTGCCAGAAGCGGCTTAGTCATGCTGGCCACATGACCTGGAAGCTGTATGCCGGCTCCCTCGGCCCATAAAGCGAGATGAGCACCGGAACCCCAGAGTTGGTCATGACTGGACCTAATGGTCAGGGGTCCCTTTACCTTTACCTTTACCTTTTACCATATTTTATATCTTCTTTTTTTTTTACAACTTAACCTTCAGATCCCCTCCCTTCCCTTCACGGGCTTCTAAAATAACCCCCAATTAACTGCATGTTATTAATATACAAATTCTTAATCAAATATGTAAAAAAAAAATCCTATAATAAGCATTCACAATACATGCTCCTCACAATTCTGCCAATAATTTTAAGAGCTTACAATGGTCTTTTAAATATTTCAAATATTTACTCCATTCTTTTTCAAATACTTGATCTCCTTGGTTTCTGATCTTTTCTGTCAGTCTTGCCATTTCTACATAGCCCATTAGCTTAGTTTGCCAATCTTCTTTTGATGGTAGTTCTTCTTGTTTCCATTTCTGGGCTAGTAATCTTCTTGTTGCTGTTGTTGCATACATAAATAATTGTTTGTCTTTTCTCGGTAGCTCTTCTCCTATTATACCTAACAAAAAGGCTTCTGGTTTCTTAACAGATGTATATTTAAACATTTTCTTTAACTCATTATAGATCATTTCCCAGAACAACTTTACTTAATCACATACCCACCACATATGGAAAAGAGTACCTTCCTTCTTTTTTACATTTCCAGCAAACATTTGAACTTGTTTTATTCATCTTTGCCAGTTTGCTTGGTGTTAACTACCAAAGATACATCATTTTCATATAGTTTTCTTTCAATGCACAGCATGCAGTCTTCTTTAACTTTTTTTCAGCTTTATGTTTGATTGGCTAAACTTGCACCTTTCCCTCACATTTCATATTAGTAATAGTAATAGTAATAGTCACTATTAGTAATAGTCACTGCCAAACAGTGCAACAGAACATGACAGTCATGGCTGGTTCACATGGTGATTTCCAAATGGATAGCTCTTCCCATCAGGTTGGACATGGTGTGGTAATTCCGTCTTGTAATGTCAGCATGACGCCACAGGGTTTGAAATCCCACCATATCTTGCCTCGTCCCAGTTTCCTAACAATTCCAGCAGTATGCTGTGAAGCACCACACTAATTCCAGCATTGTGCTGCGAAGCATTGCACCACATTGATTATTGTGTGGGAAGTTCACCGAATTGAAATTCAGACCACAGAGGCATAACAACATAATGAAATTGGGCAATTGAAGGAGGTGGAGAATTCCTTTGTGATTCATCCAGTAGAGACTTCTGAGCAAATCAGTCAGGCTCTGTGTGCTCATGTTTTTTTGGTTTGTCTCCATTGTGTTTTAGCATGAGCCTGGGGAAACGTAGTTTGCCACAACAGATTACATTATCATTGTTTATTTATGTTATTATTTATTAATTTGCTGTACCTCCTTTCATCTGAGGATCACAAGGTGTTTTACAATATACCCAACATAATAACAAACAAAAACTATAACCCTCCCCGCAGTTTAAAAGGCCATAGATTGTTTAATTACCCAAAGGCCTGGAAGAAGATGAATGTTTTTGCTTGGCGCCGAAAGATAGGGAAGCGGGTGGCGCTGTGGGTTAAACCACAGAGCCTAGGGCTTGCCGATCAGAAGGTCAGTGGTTTGAATCCCCGCAACGGGTGAGCTCCCGTTGTTCGGTCCCTGTTCCTGCTAACCTAGCAGTTCAAAAGCACGTCAAAGTGCAAGTAGATAAATAGGTACCGCTCCGGCGGGAAGGTAAACGGCATTTCCATGTGCTGCTCTGGTTCGCCAGAAGCGGCTTAATCTTGCTGGCTACATGAGCCGGAAGCTGTCTGTGGACAAACGCCGGCTCCCTCAGCCTATAGTGCAAGATGAGCGCTGCAACCCCAGTCGGTCACGACTGGACCTTATGGTCAGGGGTCCCTTTACTTTTACTAGAGATATGGCATGAAGGTGCTAGGCGAGCTTCCCTGGGGAGAGCATTCCACATCAGGAAGTCACTCCTGAAAAGACTTCTTGTTTTGCCACCCTCCAGACCTCTCATGGAGAAGGGACCTGAAGAAGGGCCTCAGATGATAATTTCATAAGGAGAGAGGTGGTCATTGAGGTATTGCGGTCCTGAGCCATTTAAGGCTTTACAGTCATACCTCGGGATAAATATGCTTCAGGATAAGTATTTTCGGATTGTGCTCCGTGGCGACCCAGAAGTAACGGAGCGCGTTACTTCCGGGTTTCGCCACTTGTGCATGCGCAGACGGTCAAATTGATGTCACACGCATGCGCGGAAGCGACGAAATGTGAAATGCAGATGCGCAGTCACGTTTTACGTTCTGTTTAGGATGCGAACGGGGCTCCGGAATGGATCCCGTTCGCATCCCGAGGTACCACTGTATAGGTCAAAACCAGCACTTAGAATTGGGCCCCTGCTCTTCCCAGCTCCTCGCTTCCCAGCCACATCTCCCCTCAAGAAAAAAACAACAGTAACAAAACCCGACATATTTTTTAAAAAACCCCCACACAGTTAAAACAATTGTAGCAGCGAAGCTGCCAGATGCACAGATATGAACTTGTGCAGCAAGGAACAAGCTGTTTCACTTGCTGTCAACTGATAGACTTGTTTTGCTTTTAATGCGTCCAGGAGGCTGGAGCCAGAGCCAGAGCTGTAGCAGTAGCTGAGTCAGGAAGTTTTCTGGAGCTGGAAGCCCAGTGAGCTCAGTGAGCAGCTATTAACCCTGCAAAAGCACAGAGGAGTCGGAGACTCATATATCCAGCTCCTTCTCTACCTGCTCTTATGCTGAGTTATTGTTTGCAGCAGGTCCTCCCTTATCTACCTTCCCCAAGTGTGTGTGCGTGGAGATCCCTACTTTGGGAAGTGATGCAGAGGGCTCACTATCAAAGATTGGCTCCCAGTACATTTCCGAGCACAATTCAAAGTGTTGGTGCCGACCTTTAAAGCCCTAAATGGCCTCAGTCCTGTATACCTGAAGGAGTGTCCCACCCCTATCTTTCTGCCGGGACACTGAGGTCCAGCGCTGAGGGCCTTCTGGTGGTTCTCTTGCTGCGAGAAGCCAAGTTACAGGGAACCAGGCAGAGGGCCTTCTTCGTAGTGGCACCCGCCCTGTGGAACGCCCTCCCACCAGATGTCAAAGAGAAAAATAACTACCAAACTTTTAGAAGACATCTAAAGGCAGCCCTTTTTAGGGAAGCTTTTAATGTTTAATAGGTTATTGTATTTTAGTGTTTTGTTGGAAGCCGCCCAGAGTGGATGGGGGGACCCAGCCAGATGGGCGGGGTATAAATAATAAATTTATTATTATTATTATTATTATTATTATTATTATTATTATTATTATTATTATTGAAGAGGAGAGGTCTCATAAGGACTTTCCTTGGCTAGAAATGACACTTAGAGAAAAGTTTCCTGCTTGGGGTTGTGAGGCTTGACTCTAATAAATTTCTGCTTATTTGTTTCTCTAACTCTTTAACACTTTTTCTAAAATATGCAATATAAAGAAGGCAGGTGTTTTGTGAAGTACTGCATTGCATCAGTGAGAAGCAAAACTTCCCCCCGTTTTATGCTATATCATTCATTTCCCATCCTATTTGTATATATGCATGTTGATGGACACCCTCAAATACCCATGTTCATTCATTTATTGTTGCTTTTTTATATCAGCACAAAGAAGAAACACCTTTCAGACTCCTCACAATAAGAATACTGAGAGCCAGGAATATCCAGAAGGCAGATATTTGTGAGTATCTCTGTTGCTGCCAAATATTCCATCCTTCTAGAGCTGGGTGGGCAGACTTGCAGATCTACTTTGTTTTTGTTAGAACCCTGAGGTTGATCAACCAGAGCCAGGTACAAAATCGTGGCTCAGCTGGGCAGCCATAGGCTGTGTACACCTTACCAGCTTAAAATGCAATGAGGCTTTTCTTTTTCTCAGTCCAGATTGAAGCTAGTTTGGGGGGGAAATGCATCAAAATACAACACTACATAAGAAATGCCAGGATAGATACAGGATATGTATGGATTGGGGCTAATGTGTGCACCCTGCTTCCCAAACCAGTGGTGGGAGTGCACTGTATGCAGAGTAAACAGAAATGTGTCCCATTTAGCCATATGCTAAGAATTAAGGAACAGGATGCCTTTGTGCACATGATCAAACTGGAAATTTGTGATTAGTAGCACAGTTGAGCTCTCAAGCCTTTTCACAGAAAAATCCACTCCTGGACAATTGAAGTTGTGGCAGAGACTGTCATAGCTTTAAGAAATATGGTTTATTCACATATTTACAACATCAGTCTGCGTGGAGAGAGTCTAGATTTTACAGTATGGTCATTTCAAGCAGGGCTTGTTCCCCACAGCAGTGCAGAACAGGCGTCAAAGGCATCTCTCCCAGCCAGCCTTCAGCCATCCTGCCCAAGATGGATCTCTGTCTTTTTTCTTCCCCTTCTTCCCAGCACACCTTGCTAAAGACACCCTTAGTTGTCATCTCACACCCAGTTACCCTGGCAATCTTCTGTCTGCCCAGGCCCAAGTTTCCTCTTAGATGGGCAAATAACAACAACAACAACAACAACAACAACAACAATAACAATAATTTATTTATACCCCACCCATCTGGCTGGGTTTCCCCAGCCACTCTGGGTGGCTCCCAACAGATTAAAAGCCTTTTGTCATGTTAATGCCTCTATCCCAGGTGAGGTTTGGAAAGGAAGCTTAGCTTGTATTTTTCTACTGGCCTGCAATCTTTACTTCAGTACTCCAGATAATGAAAATTCTACCGTTTATTAATTTCTAGGGTTTTGGGGGTCCCCACCTCCAAAATGTATAACACAATTGTTGAAGTTGCTACTGCTTTGGTAAACTGAGCATTCAGTCTTCATGCAATGTTTGCAAACAGTTCCCTTATTTCTGGAGTGAGTCTATCGGCAAGAGAAGCCTTGTCATGATCCCTCAGGATCCTGCTGGCATCTATATGATGAAGGAGGAACATGGACTGAGTCAAGGTAGACCACCAGGGTCATCTGAAAGATACTTTCTACTTGACCTTACACAGGGGTAGCATTCTGCCCACACTGCCACTTCCCTTACAAAGCTTGCACAGTGGCAGCTTCTCACCAAAATCTTATGAGATTCCGTGCATTCCGTGAGGTCTTGTGAGATTTTGGTGAGATCCCGCCAGAAGCTGCTGCTGCCTCTATTCCTACTCCACCAATGGAGGGAGCAGTGGGTTGGAATTTAGTGAATAAGAAGGCCATGATGCTTCATTTTCTTCTTCTTCCAAAATCAGGATTTGTATTTGACACCAAAGTGCTTCAGAACAAATCAAGCTGTTGTCTGAAGTACGAAATCAGGCTGTGAACTGAATCTTGTGGTTGGTGCACACCCTGGTTCCATACCACAGTAATCATGTTGCAAAGGAAATCCACACTGTCCACCAGATTCCATGAACCTTCAAGTGACTAGTCTCATCCAGCCTTTCTGAATAATGTTTGATTGTCAAGGGAGTCCTTTAAAAACAACTCCATTAAAACAAAACAAAACCTAAATTTATGAAGCTCCATGGAAAAAGCATCCTTAATTTTAATGCCCCCCTCCCCAATTCTCAAAAGATGGTTCCTTATGGAAAGGTTTGTCTTCTTGAGTTATATGTAGAAAACAAGTTAATTCTGGTTACGTTGCAAATGTTTGGCCCAGGTTATCTCTGTGACTTCCTTTCATTTTAGACACCTGGGGCAGACAGATATGTTGTCTGACAGGCAGAATACTTCATAGCTATTAGGAACATGATACAGTACGTGCCCCAGTGACTCCACCACACTTTGTTTCCTGCTTATAGCTTCAAGTAATGGCTTATTAATTGTAACAATTAGTCAATTGCCACTCTGTGGCATTACAGAAACATGACACATCTTAACATTGCTGTTTCATATATTGTTACACGGGGACTGCTGTTGTGTCATTTGGCAGCAACACAGGATCCAAAGGCAACGTTTGATTTCCTAATCCTGCCAGCCACAGGGAGAAGGAGAAGGTGATCTGCTTTGACCAATGGTTTCACTATGCTCAAGTAGGAATATTGAGTTTTCATCCTCTAGTCCCACATTCCTGCTCCTCCTTGCTTCATGGGATAAAGCCTTCTATCCTTCACCCTCCTTTTGGACTTCAATGGTCATGCTCACATGTCATAATGACCAAGCCCAGTTTTCTGGTTCATTGTGGTTCTTCTTGTGTGTCAGCAGCGTGCTGCTCCATGCTGCATGATCATTCCCATTTTGCTGCTCCAGGAATGAATGGGAGAAGCAAATTAGGAAACCACAAATAAGCTTGGCTTCCTGTTTCCTCACATCTGAATGCCCCTCTTCCTTTCCCAATAAGCCAATTTGTTATTGTCTTATGGCAGCCTTTCCCAGCCTGGAGCCCTCCAGTTAACTTAAGGATGTTCATGGAAGGAAAGTTTCTCACCCCTTTCCTCCTTCCCTCCCACCATCAGCTCCAGCCTGCATTGTTTATGAAGGCCCACAACCCACCAGAGGATTTTAGGGGCACAGCTGGCCATGGGGTAAGGCAGGTGGAGGGAAGAGGATTATTTCCTTCTCTGAACTTTCTTGTTTTTGGATCTATGCTGATGAGCATTAAGTGGGATAGAAGGGTGGGGATGTGGCTTTTTTAATTAACACCCAAGGTATTACATATTCAAGACAATGCTAAACGAGTGTGACTCCTTTGAAGATTGCAGCCACCAAGTGATTCATTGTTGTTGACTTACATTGCTACATGGCAATTAATTACCAGTCATTGGACACATACGAGTTCAACACTCTGCAAAATGTCTTTTCTTGTACATGTAAAAATGCAAAGCTCTTAAGTGCTGGCTAGTGATGACAAAATGATACGCTTATTAGGAAAGAGGTGATGTAATAGGAAGCTGCAATTATGTAAGAGAGAGGCCTAAAGTTTGAGACAAATGGTACAGGTGGATTCTTTCACGCTCTTTTTGAAGAATAATAATAATAATAATAATAATAATAATAATAATAATAATAATAAATAATTTATTTCTATTCTGCCCTCCCCAGCCGAAGCCGGGCTCAGGGTGGCTAACAACAATAAAACAGTACAATGAAGAGGTATTTTTAAACTATTGGCAAAAAGTATATAATACAGATTGTATATAATATCTATATAGACAGTATATATTATATACTGTATATAATAAGATTTAAGGACACTGGAATTTTGGCTAGTTTGGACATTATTGTTACATGCCACCCCAATCTCTGTGTGGTGTGAGATTACCCAAGATATGGTTTCTTCAGAATAATGGACAGCGGCGACTGTGGTGTCTTTATGATATGTGGTTTATTTACATATATATATAACCTGAACCTACGATGGAGGGGCTCACAGCCTTAATACCCCCAGAAGGCCTTGATTCTCCCTGTCAGGGGTGCTTCTCAGCCAAAGGAATGCACAAGGCAGATAGTGAAATATCTATTATCAAAGATAACACAGTCACTTCTACAGCTCTGGATATATACGCACACCAATAGTAGTAGTAGTAGTAGTAGTAGTAGTAGTAGTAGTAGTAGTAGTAATAATAATAATAAAAACAAATTTTTATTTATATCCTGCCCTCCCCAGCCGAAGCCGGGCTCAGAACTACAGTGGCGTAGCATGGGGATGGCAAAAGGGCAGTTGTCCCAGGCTCAAAATTATTAGGGCCACAAAATTTCAACACCCAGTGCTGCCTCAATACAGCTGTGCACTTCCAATGCCAGGCTCTGTTGAAAGCTGCTTCTCCATGTGAACCAGGAAGTGGCCTTTCCAGTCAATGGAATGACTCTTATTTTCTTATCTCTGTTGCTGCTCTCTCCCGGGTGATGTGGATGCTGTTAGACAGTTGAATGTGCATGCTAACTTCCTCCATTTCCCTCCCTCCTACCCTCTCCTCTGCGCAACCCTGGACACTGGCAACCCACGCTATGCTACTGAATGGTTAGGCAGCTATTTCCAGGTCTGTGCTCTATGGAGCAGTTGCGGAAACAGGGCCAGCCCTCCCCACCAGTTTATGTACCTCCCTGCCGACGGGCTGTGTGCCTGCAGCCCGTGATGGTGCCTGCATGGAAACTTCCTTTGCTCATCCCTTTTCACTTCCTTCCTGGTTCTGGGAGACAGTGGTGCAGGGGAGGGTACGGAAGCACCCAGCCCTTCACTTGCCTGGCTTGCCTCTTCCTCCTCTTCCTCTAGCTCTGAAATTTGCCTCCTGCCTCTGATTCTTGCCTCCTGGCTGGTACAGATCCCCACCAACACTCCCCCCCCATCTCCTGAGTCAGACTCCAGCACCCCTTCCCTATTGCCCTCACAGAGCTACAATTCCCTAAGTGGTTTAACAGACAGTCCCTCCTCCCAGGAAACTGTACTTTGGCTCTGGGAGGGGAATATGGGTCTCTTAACAAACTCTACTTTTTTTCGGGGGGGGGGGGGACCATGACTGGTTAAAGTGGTATGATACTGCTGTAAATTTATAATGCAGACGAGGCCTCAGTAATGCTCTATCTGTTTCAGCGTTGAAGGACCCCTGTATAATTTATCATCTTATTCTACAGTTACTGAATCTGATTGCTACGTGTGTCTATCCTTGCCAACTGCTACAAGTGAAAAAGTCCGGACCATAACTGTTTCCAACAGTAAAAATCCAGTGTGGAATCAATCCTTTTGCTACAGGATTGACAGCCGTGTAAAGGTGAGACCATGTGTATTTTCTTCCATGTTGATCATAAGTGTGGGCAATTCTAATTAGGTTCTATTAACAAATGAATCTTATATACTATTCCCAAACTCATTCTCTGAGTCTGGGACGACATCTGCATGCAAGAGGGAAGTGGCAGTGGGTTTGGAGGAACTCAAAGGGTTGCAGAAACCCTAAAATATATTTAATGAAAAAACCTATGTGTGTGTGTGGGGACAGACTGACAGGGAACCCACCACAAAACAGTGCAGTAAAGACTGATCATGCTCAGCAGACATGGAATACGAACTGTCAGGTGGGGGGTTGAGAAAATTGGGGTAGAGGGGTAATGGATTGGAATGGAATATCCTGGAAGAAGGCTGAGCTGGCTGGCTGGAAGCCTGAGCAGGAGCAGTCCACACTGCAACATCTCACAAGGGAACCAAATGGATTCCACCCTAAATGAGCATAGTGACCCAAAGCATTAAAAATAATAATTTAAGCAGTATGTAAGCAAAATGTGGTTATTTACCTTTAGTAATTCCCCCCTCATAAGATGAACTCCCAACAGCAACACTGTTGATTAAAATTAAGAATTTCATTCATTTTTTCAAGTTTACATTTATAAACGCTGTTAAACAAAACTAAAATAAGCTTACAGACTCTCTTACAATAGCAATCTTCACAAGGCAGTTTACAGAGTGAAATAAAAGCAAGCGCATTGTTAAAACAATATAAAAGCACAGCTGAAAATTATATAGAACAATAGAAAAATAGCAGTCTCCAAAATTTCTTTACCTGCTTCTGAAAAGAGAACAGCAAAGAACATAAGTGAATTTCCCCATGGGAATGAGTTGCCCCAGATAGAGATCAAATTTACCTCCCAAATGGGTGACGTTTGGAGTTGACATCTTAAAACGCAGCTTATGGGGGAGAGGCCTATACGTAAGTTTTAGGAGTGAGGAACCAGAAGGATAGGCTGTTTTATTTACATATCCCTCATGGACCCAAAGAAACAGAACTTGCATATACTAGCTTGCATAGTTCATTTGTCATTTCTTTGAAACTCACAATACAGTTTTCTAAAAAGAATTATTATCACAATGTGTTTCTATTACTAGAATATTCTGGAGCTAAAAGTCTGTGATGAAGATACATTCACCAAAGATGACCACCTTTTCACAGTTCTCTTTGATGTCGGTAAACTGCAAACTGGGCGAACTAGTCGTGTGAACTTCAACTTGAATCCAGCGGTGAGTGGTTGAAGTTACACTGAGAAATATACGTACAGTGAAACAACTGCATGCCTGTGACATAGTGGCTCAGTTTCCATGGAGCACTGAGTTAAACTATTGCTTAAAGGACATTACTCTTGCTTTGCTCAGTTTTCTAGTTCTGCAGTTGCAGTGAGCTAAGCCATGGCTCGTGCTTTATCTCCTCAAGACAAACCAAGGGATGTAGCCCTCTAACAAACTTTGTGGTTTGTCTGGAGTGAGTCAAACCATAATCCTGGGTTCAGATGATGTGCTATGCCAACCATGGTTTAGGTCTCTGCATTGTAGAAGCAGCAGGACCAGATGAGAGAGCAAAGCAGATGGATTTTCCTATCTGGGAACCTGAATGCTTATATGCATTCATGATAAGCATGACTTAGCAGTACATGTGAACCAGCTCATTGCATTATTGGACCCTGCATTAGAAACTCGCTTTATTGCATTTCGATTAATGTGTGGATTTTTAAATAACATTTCCGGGGCACACAGGCTGATATGATAATGACCAAAAGTGTGAACATCTCAGCAATTCTGGCACGCAGAAACTGAATTTTGTCAACATTTGGTCATTTGTGTGCGTTTTAAAGAGTAAACCTGTTTGCTGATTTTGCTCATGTATAATGTTGATAGCCAAATTATCGCTTAAATGCTTTTTCAAAATTAAGCTCTCTTCAAAGTTTAAATCACAATGCCTGTGATCACAAACATAGAAGTTTTTGCCTTTTAACTTTGAAAATCATGGAGTTTGTCAGTGGGGAAAAATGAAAATCCAATATATTCAGGGTTGTTTAGTTAATTTATTTTTATTATTAAATATGGAAGTATAAAATAAGTCACTAAAGCTTAATTGTATTAGAATCCTTTAGAGTGAGTATGACAAAATAATATTGTGTTTCATATTGTTACAAACAAGAGATGTACTTGCTACTTTACTTCACTGCTTTTAGAATCAACTTTTGCAACAACACATTTTCTGGACCTGAAGGAATAATTGAATTATGTTCAGATACACAAGTGTGACTTCCCAGATGTAAACTTGCATTAGCTCAGTTCATACGTAAGGGAAAGCCATGGTTTACTGCTACGTTTATACGTCTACTCAATCCCCCTCTCAACTTATTTTGTGTACCAGAGGAGATTGGAAGACATTGTTCCTGATTTAGAAGAAGTCAGTATTCCTTGTGACATCTGAACTCTGGGAACTGTGGATTGTTTAAACCATGGCTTGAGAACAGTCAAATCCTGGTTTAATTTCACTAACCATAATTTAAACAAATCAAAGTCCCCCAAGATTGAATGTCATGGGGAATACTGGGTTGTTTAAAATTGGAAATGGAAGCTTCCTGTCTCCTCCTCATGGGCATGAAAGGAGAGGAGAAATAGTGGGACTGTTTTCAGGAAGGAACTAAGGTTGTAGCATCCAAATAGTGTCTACATTGATATTGAAATACTGTGAACACATAAAATGATACTTATGATAATGAGGCACAATCATTACTTGACTCTACTTTCTTCTCTGCAAGCTGGGAGAAGGGTAAAGTGCCAAAAATAAAATATTATCAGTGGATATGTAGAAAAGGAGATTTTGTATAGGGAGGAGTCATTCTTTTTCCTATTTTTTTTTTAGACACAGGAAGAGTTGGAGGTAGAGTTCACATTACAGCCCATGTGAGTACAACTCTTAATATTGCAAAGACTCTATAATTTATGTGCAGAATCACATCAGTGCGGCTATAAGAGGCAATTATAATTTAACTTGTGTGTTTGCGTGTAACACAGATGTTGGGGAGACTGTGGTTGTAATGGTCGATTAGCAGGGCTTCTGCAAACACATTTCTTGCGTGGCTTAGGAATCTGTTATTTGCTGGTGTGTTTGCCTTGGTGAGAGAAATTAGCTGTGCTGAGATTACTCAATGAAACCGAAAAGAGGCTCATTTTTTTACCATCAGCATTTGAGCTGAATTATGAGCATACAATAGCTGGGATACAAAATACAAAGCAAAGAAGAAGAAAAAGTCTAGCCAATTCAAAATATGGCAGGTTTCAAAATGCAAATTCAAAACCATTTCTTCCATGCTAATGAAATCTGGTGTAATGATGTGGTAGCACTTTGAGGGGAAGTGTGTGGGAGAAGCCCTCTTGCACTTGTAAGAGCTTTGCACTGGCTTCCATTAGCAGAATAGCTTAGTTGAATCTGGTCCCAAGATTTTTATTTTTTATATTAAAATTCAGAGAATGTTATCCACTGAAAGAGTGGCTGTGAAACTTTACGTTGGTTCTGTGGTGGCCTCAGTCTTTGGCCCTCTGTGTGTTCCAGCCCTGTTTGGATTAGTATATTCACTATCAGGTATCATTCTTCAGGCTGAAAAACTGGCTGCATAGTGGTGTCTTATTTCCTTATAGCATTTTTATCCCAGAAACAGGTGAAACACATAAAACCGGAACCCATTTATACTCTGCTTATGTTTTACTCTTTGTGTCTTAAAAATGCCTGGAAGGGAACTCACCTGGAAATATTTTAAATTGTGTGTCTTTGTTTATTAAAAATGGCACTAACTGCAAATGACCTTAGTCCCAGGAGCTTTGGGAGATGGAGTGCATGCATCTAAGGGATGCTCCAAATATGTTCAAATAATGTGGGAGAAGTGTGCAAGCGGAGTGCAGCACACTATGTGTACCTCTCCTGGATCTGCTTCACTACCTATATGGGTTGGGAAAATGTGAATCACTAACCTCACTTGTACACCATGCAGTGAAAGAAGTCAGGTGAGCAGCAGTTGCCAATAGTTTTCCATTCCCCCCTGCGTGGATTCATCACGTTTGAAGTGGCCCTAAGATTTGACGCTGGTCCTTCTGAAAGGACAAGGGCATGTGATTTCAGATGTTTTCTGACCATGTCTCTATACATGTTTTCAAAATGCAAGGAGGCCCGACCATTTTAGATGGGGAAGATAAATCAAGGAGGTGTCAGTGGGGGGCTCAGGTGGGGTGACACTGATGCTTCACACCTCAGCAAGGCATTGGCTTGGCCACAGAGGGCCCAGGCAGGCAGTTGCTGCCAGCAGCAGGAGTTTGAATGGCGTGGCAGCAACTGGTCTGGGGTGTTCTCATTTTGTCATTTTGGACAGTGCAGCCTCAGGCAGACAGGGCAGGGGGAGTTCGTTCTGCTGCCCTTGCTTATCTGCCACTGGAGACAAGTACAGTGGTACCTCGGGTTAAGAACTTAATTCATTCCGGAGGTCTGTTCTTAACCTGAGGTACCACTTTAGCTAATGGGGCCTCTCGCTGCCGCCGCGCTATTTCTGTTCTCATCCTGAGGTAAAGTTCTTAACCCGAGGTACTATTTCTGGGTTAGCGGAGTCTGTAACCTGAAGCGTTTGTAACCCGAGGTACCCCTGTAGCTCAGTGTGGTTCATGAAGGCTAAACATCACTTGAAACATCTCATCACAGAATCATAGAGTTGGAAGGAATCACTAACTCTTAAGCAGGTGGTGTTATTTTAACTTTGGTTTAATAATTTCTATTGGAACAACTTTCAGTTTGTATGCCATGCCATTTTTCTGGGAATTTTATGTGTGGATTTGTAAAGGGGAACTTCTTGTTCCAAGTACAGCCAGTTCTCTCTCTCTCTCTCTCTCTCTCTCTCCACTCTCCCATCACTACATACCAGGCATTGGAAATTACATTTACATTTGGTATTATATGCCATCACAACCATAACAAAATTGATTGATTCAATAGTTAACATTAATTTTTTATTTTACTTAACAAAATATGTATACCACTTACTCGAACAAAATGCCTCTAAGTGCTTTACAAGACAGTACCAATAAGAAACAAACATTAAAAACAAGATACACAAAAATAAAAATAACAAATAAAATGAGTCATTTAAAAACATTTACACCTACTAAAATCGCATGTCAACATGAAATGCCTGGGTAGAATTGCTGGTACCAAAAAAGGGTGAAATTTTGAATTTAACAACAGTTGTCGGTGTGTGTACATTACAGCATTGCAGCTGCACTTCTTTCTGAAAGCAAGTGTGGTGTAGTGGTTAAGAGCGGTAGACTTGTAATCTGGGGAACCGGTTCGCATCTCTGTTCCTCCACATGCAGCTGCTGGGTGACCTTGGGCCAGTCACACTTCTCTGAAGTCTCTCAGCCTCACTCACCTCACAGAGCGTTTGTTGTGGGGGAGGAAGGAAAAGGAGATGTTAGCCGCTTTTAGACTCCTTCGGGTAGTGATAAAGCGGGATATCAAATCCAAACTCCTCCTCCTCCTCCTACTCCTCCTACTCTTCTTCTTCTTCTTCTTCTTCTTCTTCTTCTTCTTCTTCGACATCAGTATTTGCTATGGTTGTTACGTGGTCCATGAACAAAATTAGTGATGGGTGAACTCTCTTCAGCTCAATTTGTATATTCCAACACATCTTATTTTTCTGGGCCCAGTACCAATATGTGGAAGTTGTACTGCAGTTCTGATAACATCATGGGAGAGTATGAATGAGTCAAAATGCCATTTCCTCCTCCCATCTCCTTCTCCCACACCTGTAAATTCCTGAATTCTGCCCCTTTCCCTTCACTGACCTTGCTGCAATGGGAGCAATGGCCATTCCTTTCTGATGCCTGGGACACTGAAATGGCAGCAGCAGGGATTCATTAGGGATGTCCAGGAGCCCTGGAAACCACAAGCCCCAAGGCACTTGGGTTTCTGTCATGAGCATGTTTAGCGGCATCTCAGACTCCTGATATCTCTACTGAGTAGTTATTGTTGTGGCACACATGTCCAGAAGTTTACTGAGCCAGAGAAGAACTTTGGGGGACAAAGTGCTCAGTTCACAAGCTGAGTGCTTCAAGCTGGGGAGCATCATGTTGTGAAGCAGGTATGTATGAACTTCACGCTTGAGCCAGATGCCATGGTTTCTCTGACCACTTGGAGCAGCTGTATACAGGGGGTGGCGCTGCGGTCTATGTTAAGTTGTGGGCGAACATATCAGACGACACAGCGATTCTTCCAAAGCAGCTCTTTATTTGTAAGCTGGAACTGAACTGAACTGAGGACCTTGACAGATTAGAGAACTGGGCCAAAACAAACAAAATGAACTTTAACAGGGAGAAATGTAAAGTATTGCACTTGGGCAAAAAAAATGAGAGGCACAAATACAAGATGGGTGACACCTGGCTTGAGAGCAGTACATGTGAAAAGGATCTAGGAGTCTTGGTTGACCACAAACTTGACATGAGCCAACAGTGTGACGCGGCAGCTAAAAAAGCCAATGCAATTCTGGGCTGCATCAATAGGAGTATAGCATCTAGATCAAGGGAAGTAATAGTGCCACTGTATTCTGCTCTGGTCAGACCTCAGCTGGAGTACTGTGTCCAGTTCTGGGCACCACAGTTCAAGAAGGACACTGACAAACTGGAACGTGTCCAGAAGAGGGCAACCAAAATGGTCAAAGGCCTGGAAACGATGCCTTATGAGGAACGACTAAGGGAGCTGGGCATGTTTAGCCTGGAGAAGAGGAGGTTAAGGGGTGATATGATAGCCATGTTCAAATATATAAAAGGATGTCATATAGAGGAGGGAGAAAGGTTGTTTTCTGCTGCTCCAGAGAAGCGGACACGGAGCAATGGATCCAAACTACAAGAAAGAAGATTCCACCTAAACATTAGGAAGAACTTCCTGACAGTAAGAGCTGTTCGACAGTGGAATTTGCTGCCAAGGAGTGTGGTGGAGTCTCCTTCTTTGGAGGTCTTTAAGCAGAGGCTTGACAACCATATGTCAGGAGTGCTCTGATGGTGTTTCCTGCTTGGCAGGGGGCTGGACTCGATGGCCCTTGTGGTCTATTCCAACTCTATGATTCTATGAGGAGCTCAGTCAGCCTGCTTATATAGAGCTCCACTAGAATGCAACAGTAACCATTTTCTGTAACTAGCCAATCATTGAACGTCACTTTCGATCCTTCATTTGCATACAAACTATCCAATCACTGAACGTCACTTTCGATCCTTCATTTGCATAACTATCTACAGTATTCCCCTGCTGGCCCAGGGTGAGAACTTCAGTACATAACAGTCTAAACCACTGAGCCTCTTGCGTTTGCTGATCAGAACGTCAGCAGTTCAAATCCGTGTGATGGAATGAGCTCCCATTGCTCTGTCCTAGCTCCTGCCAACCTAGCAGTCTGAAGGCACACCAGTGCAAACAGATAAATAGGTACCACTGTGGCGGGAAGGTAAACAGTGTTTCTGTGCGCTCTGGCTTCCGTCACGGTGTTCTTTTGTGCCAGAAATGGTTTAGTCATGCTTGCCACATGACCCAGAAAGCTCTCTGTGGACAAATGCTGGCTCCCTTGGCCTGAAAGCGAGATGAGCGTCGCAACCCCATAGTCGCCTTTGGCTGGACTTAACCGTCCAGGGGTCCTTTACCTTTTTACACAGGGGTGAGTCATGGAATGCCTTTGCCATCCTCCACTGAGTCTCCACATGGAGGCCAGATTTGCCTAAAGGAGGCAACTGATGCCCCAGCAGGCAAGGACTGAGGAGGTAAGTTCTTCCTCTTCTTCTTAAGTTACTCCATTGGTGTGTTTTTGTTTTACCTGTATTGCTTTGTCGTGACAGCATTTTTTCCTCTTGTTTGTTCATAGGGTCCAAAGACAGCCCCGGGTTGCTGCTGCTGCGCGTACTACTGCTCCTCCTCCTGTTCCTCGTGGTGGTGGTAATGAAGGAGGCCTTATAGCAACAGGAACACGCTGGATCCGGTGGATTCGCAGTATCGATATCCCTAGGCCTCCTGGCTTCTAACGGAGCACAGGATTCAAGGTTTATAAACTTTTTGTAGCTCTCGAAGAAGCAAATGGCGCTTCACATTCCTAAAAGTAATTTATCGGGCATGTCTATACCATAAGGCATCGTTTCCCCACTTTGGGGCATTTGACTGCGAGAAGAAGGTTAAAGAGTATGTAACAAGGCATAGAAGACAAACTTCTCACCTTGTATTATGTGAATATTGTGGTTCCCACCAGCCCTTCTGTGGCGTCTTCTTGCTGTGGAGATGGATGAGGAAACCATGAAAGCCCTACTCATGGATCTGGGCTCATAGGAGGGAGTTTGATTCCTAAAGATTGATCTTTGTGGACATGCTGCCTATGGGTGGTTAATTCAACTTTTCTCACTTTCTTTCCAACAGGTTTGAAATTGAGCACGATTATGTATTCCTGGAACAGCAAGAAGCTTACGTGAAAACCACAAAGGAAAAAAGCTAAAGAAAAATGTAAATAAATGTATAAAATGTATAAGGTATATATTAAAACATTGACTATGAAGAAAAATCAAACTTGTATGCTTTTTTCTTTTTAGTAAAGTATTCATCTATGTTTTTAAAATATTTGTTTTAGTGCTGGTACTGTTTTTATAATTTATTTTATTGCGTTTTTAAATCACCCTCCCTCTAAGGAGTTCGGAATGGCTAACAAGTTTCTTCATGCTCCACCTTATTGAATCCTCACAACACCCATGTGTGGTAGGTTATGCTGGGAGAGCATAACTGACCCAAGAGATCTAAACCTGAATTTTCCTAGTCTTTGTCCTGTTCTTTGACCACTACACTGCACTGGGTTGTCCCCTACAATATTTACATTCTCACAGCGAGGTGAAGGTGAATTATTTTGTGAACCCATCCAAGTGTTTTGTGAACCCATCCAAGACAGCCCTTTAGACCAAACTTCACACCAACTTATGCATTCATTTCATTTTGGTAGAAATGTTTCATATCTGTGCCATTGTAGATACTGACTGAGTTGAATCCTTATGAGATTGTTGTAGTCAGAGATTAATGAATAATTCTGGCATTTGGCGAGCCATGAAAGAAAGAAGTGTTCAGTAGGGCCCACTATAAATTTGAATAATAGAATAATAGAATCATAGAGTTGGAATAGACCACAAGGGCCATCAAATCCAACCCCCTGCCAAGCAGGAAACACCATCAGAGCACTCCTGACATATGGTTGTCAAGCCTCTGCTTAAAGAAGGAGACTTTACCACACTCCAGTCTTACTGTCAGGAAGTTCTTCCTAATGTTTAGGTGGAATCTTCTTTCTTGTAATTTGGATCCATTGCTCCGTGTCCGCTTCATTGCCTGGAGCATTTGGGGCAACTTTTCTTTTTTGGGGGGATGGGGAACATTTGTCAGAACTGTGCTTATAGGTTGTAGCAAGATGGGAATTTTTTGTGCAATTGCTGCCGAAAATAGTGCTAGGAGATTTCACACGCCACACACAGGATGTGCCACCCATTGTTCCCTTTTATCATTTAACTTCCAGTTATTTTCCCAGAACATATACAGTACTTCTTACATTTTAGATGTACATTTCACACTGTCTCCCCTTGCATTACCAGAGTTTGATTCCATCTTTTCTTCCGTTGCACACATTCACACTCAACATTAGTTTCTCTCTCTTTTTTTTTTTTAGTTTTAGCAGAAGCTAAATTTGCTATTATATAACATTAACACTTGGGCTGGATCTAGACACACCAAAGAAGTGTTTCAGTTAAATGCTGTAAATGCTGTAAACAGTGCAACCAGATAGAGAAAAATGGGAATCCATAATGCCATCTGGTGGTACAACATTATATCAATATATTCAATGCATATAAATCACTTTTTCTTTACCAATCTAGCTGAGTCCTAGGTTACGTTATGATGTTCTGTCAAAGGGACTCTCCCTCTCCTCTATTCTTTTACACACTACGTTGGAAGTATTGGGACTCTCTCTCTTTTTTTTTATAATAAATTTTTATTAGTTTTCCATAAATAGAAAAAACAAAACACAACAAAAACATAAACAAACATAAAATGGACCTCCCCATACCTCCCCTTTCCTGCATCCTTATTTCAAATTTTCCAGCAACCCTTTAGTCATAAACGTATTTTACTCATTTCATAAATTTAACTTCCTTAACTTATTAATAACAACTGTAGTTCTTTATCTCTTATCTCCCTGACCCCTAGTTTTCATCCAAATTACAACAATTTTTAAGATATGCTTTAAATTTGTTCCAATCTTCTTCCACCGCCTCCTTCCCCCGGTCTCGAATTCTGCCAGTCATCTCTGCCAGTCCCATGTAGTCAATCACCTTCGTCTGCCATTCTTCCAACGTGGGTAGTTCTTGTGTCTTCCAATACTTTGCTAGAAGAATTCTTGCTGCTGTTGTGGCGTACAAAAAAAATGTCTTATCCTTCCTTGGCACCATTTGGCCCACCATACCCAAGAGAAAAGCTTCTGGTTTCTTAGAAAAGGTTCTCTTAAGAACTTTCTTAATTTCATTATAGATCATTTCCCAGAAAGCCTTAATCTTCGGGCAGGTCCACCAAAGGTGATAGAAGGTTCCCTCCGTTTCATTACATTTCCAACATTTGTTATTGGGCAGATGATAGATCTTCGCTAACTTAGCAGGAGTCATGTACCACCTATAGATCATTTTCATAATGTTTTCTCTTAAGGCGTTACATGCCGTGAATTTAACACCGGTGGTCCATAACTGCTCCCAGTCAGCAAGCTCAATGTCATGTCCAATATCCTGTGCCCATTTAATCATACTGGATTTCACCATTTCATCTTGAGTATTCCACTTCAACAGCAAATTATACATTCTTGACAAGTTTTTAGTATTGGGTTCTAACAATTCTGTTTCTAGTTTTGACCTCTCCACTTGGAAGCCTTTCTTTCTGTCCTGCTTAAATACTTCATTTATCTGACGATAATGTAACCAATCTCTCACTTTATCCTTCAGTTTCTCAAAGCTCTGCAATTTTATTTTTTCACCTTCCTGTTCTAAAATGTCAAAGTATTTGGGCCATTTAGAACCCATATTGAGTTTTTTCACCTCTTTAGCTTCCATCGGTGACAACCACCTGGGAGTTTTACTTTCCAATAGATCTTTGTACCGAATCCAGACATTATACAATGCTTTCCTAACCATATGGTTCTTAAAGTCTTTATGCAATTTCACCTTGTCATACCATATATATGCATGCCAACCAAATCTGTTATCAAAACCTTCTAGGTCCAAAATGTCTGTATTCTCGAGAAGCAGCCAATCTTTCAGCCAGCAGAACGCTGCTGATTCATAGTAAAGTCTTAAGTCCGGCAGGGCAAAACCCCCTCTATCTTTTGCATCTGTTAGTGTCTTAAATTTAATTCTAGGCTTTTTGCCCTGCCAGACAAATTTAGATATGTCTTTCTGCCACCTCTTGAAACAGTCCATCTTGTCCATTATTTGCAATGTCTGAAACAAAAACAACATTCTAGGCAATACATTCATCTTGATAACAGCAATTCTGCCTAACAAGGAAAGTTTTAACCTTGACCATATGTCTAGATCCTTCTTAACTTCTGTCCAACATTTATCATAGTTGTCTTTAAATAGATTCACATTTTTTGATGTCAAATTCACCCCCAGGTACTTCACTTTCTTTGCTATCCCCAGACCTGTTTCACTCTGAAATCTCTCTTTTTCGTCATTTGTTAAATTTTTCTCCAACACTTTAGTTTTTTGTTTGTTCAGTTTAAATCCTGCAACCTGACCAAATATCTCAATCAGTTCTAAAACCCTTTTCGTACTAGTGTCTGGCTGTTGTAGGGTCAATACTAGATCATCTGCAAATGCCCTTAATTTATACTCTTTAACTCCGACCTGAATTCCTTTAACCAACTGGTCCTTTCTAATCATATTTAACAAAGCCTCCAGGACCGATATAAAAAGTAGAGGGGAAATGGGGCATCCCTGTCGTGTTCCTTTCTCTATAGATATTTCTTCCGTTACCACATTGTTTACAATTAATTTTGCTTTCTGTTCAGAGTATATTGCACCTATACCATTTTCAAAACCTTGGCCTACCCCCATCCCTTGGAGATTCTTCTTCATAAAGCTCCAACAAATGTTGTCAAAGGCTTTCTCCGCATCCACAAAAATCAATACCGCTTTTCTGTTAATGTTCACTTCCAGCAGCTCCAAAATATCTATTATATTCCTCACATTGTCTGACATGTGTCTTCCTGGAAGAAAGCCAGCTTGGTCCTTATGAATCTCTCCCATCAGTACTTTCTTCAGTCTTTTTGCTAAAATGTCTGCAAATATTTTGTAATCCACGTTTAGTAATGATATAGGGCGGTAGTTCTTAACCTGGTTCTTTTCAGTCTCAGTTTTTTGTATAAGTGAAATAAAAGCTTCTTTCCACAATTCAGGTGCCTTTTTCCCCTCCAGTATTTCATTGCAAACTTCTTTCAATGGTTGCACTAACCATTCTTTCAAAGCTTTGTAGTATCTGGCCGTCAAGCCATCTGGTCCTGGAGATTTTCCCAGTTGTGTTTTTTGAATGGCATCCTCTATTTCTTGTTCTGTTATTTTCTCATTCAATATCAATTTGCTTTGTTCTGAAATTTTAGGCAATCCATATTTTTTGAGAAATTCCTCTATTTCTTGTTCATTCACTGGCCCTTGTGTATATAATTTCCTGAAAAAACTTTGGAAACAATTACTTATCTCGTTTGGCTTGTAAATATTTTTCCCATCCACCTCTAAACTGGTCACTGTATTCAGCTTTTGCCTCTTTTTCAGTTGCCATGCAAGAAGCTTCCCACATTTGTCTGCTGATTCGAATGACCTTTGTCTCATTTGCTTAATTTTCCATTCTATTTCTTGATTTGTCAGTTCCATATATTGCATCTGGTAATACTTTATTTCTCTCAAAATCTCATGAGACTTTGGTTTTGACCTCAATTTCTTTTCTCCTTCCTTCATCTTTTCCAAAATTCGTTCTTTCTTTTCATTTTGTTTTTTCCTCTTGATCGAGTTCTGTTGTATCAGGAAGCCTCGCATCACCGCTTTACTTGCGTCCCAAATTGTTCTTTTTTCCACTTTTGTTCTTAAATTTATCTCAAAGTAATCTTTCAATGTCTTTTGGGCCTTTTTATAAATTTCTTCATCTCTAAATAAGGAGTCATTCATTCTCCATCTGAAGGATCCAGTTGTTGTCAATTTCATTTCCATCTTTACCGCGTTATGGTCGGAGCAAGTTTTTGGGCAGATTTCTACTTTTTTTTATCTTTGATGCCATCACACTAGATACCCAAATTTGATCGATTCTTGTCCATGTCATTTTTGCTTCAGAGAAAAAAGTTCCCTCTCTCTCGAGAGGGTTCCTAGTTCTCCAAATGTCAATCAGGTCCATGTTTTCAGTCATTTCAAAAAAAGTCTTTGGTAGTCTTCCTTCTTTAGAAATTACTTGTCTTTGTGCCTTATCCATGTTTGTAGAGACCACTCCATTCATGTCTCCCATCATTACTACTTTATAATCAAGGTAGTCCATTAAAGTCTCATGCAGCTTCTTAAAAAATTCAGCCTTCCCATCATTTGGTGCATATATTCCGATTATCAAGTATTTTTCTCCTTGGATTTGTATTTCAATTGCCAAATATCTTCCTTCTTCATCCTTAAATTTCATTTTAAGATCCAATTTTTCTTTTGCATAAATCACTACTCCTCTTTTTTTTACTTTGTCCGAAGAAATAAATTCTTGTCCTAATCTTTTGTTGACAAGCAATTTTCTGTGTATTCTAGTTATATGAGTTTCTTGTAAGCATATCAGATCCAACTGTTCCCTTTTCAAGATATGGAAGACTTGACGTCTTTTCCTGGGAAGGTTAAGACCATTACAATTCCAGCTAAGAAGTTGCAGAGACATTTTGTTTAGTGGGTACTTGTCCCTCCAACTGCTCCAAGTTTTTCTTCCTCTTCAGTTGGTAGTTGTGGTAGTCCAAATGATAGATTTGCAATGTCCGTTAGTCCTCCTCCTTCTGGTGTTAGTCCTTCTCTTTCTCTTGCTAAATCAGCTGTACCTTTCTGTAGGTCCTCTTGGTTTCTCTCCAAAAAATATTCTTTATCTTGTACTGTTCTTATTCTCACCTTCTTTCCTTTATAGTTAAAGGACAGTCCCTGTGGAAATTCCCACCTAAAAGGTATAGAATTCTTCTTCAACAGATTGGCCAGATCTCTATAGAAGGTTCTCACTTCCAAGATGTATTTAGGGATGTCTTTGAAGATTTGTATTTGAATATTTCCAATTACCAAAGCTTTTTGGTAATGCAGGTTTAATATTTTGTCTCTTTCCTCTTTGGTTCTTAAAGTGATCAGACAATCCCTTGCCTTCTTGCTTTGCCTTCTGCCGAGTCTGAAAGCAGTTGTTATCTCAATTTCTTCGTCCTCCAGATCGTCTTGCCAATTTTCCAAAATTGCTTGTGTGAGAAATTCCGCCAGACTGTCCCCTTCGTTCTCTGGGACCTGTCTCAATTTTAAATTCCTTTCTTTTCTCTGAAGTTCCAGTAAGGAGAGGGCTGCCTCGTGTTCAGTCACTTTTTTCTCTATCGGTGCAAGTTTTCCCTGTGTCTCATCTGCAATAGATTTCGCACTTTCTGCAATTTTTCTAGTTTCTGTACTTTCCTGAATCAGTCTATTTATAGATTCTGTATTAGAGGTCACACTCGTGGTGTTCAGGTCCAATCTTGCTGTAAGTTCTGTCAATTTCTTTGAATTTTCTGTAGATTGCTTTGTTAAAGCTTCTAGGGATTGATTTATTTTAAGCAATGCCTGTGTCATAGAATCCATTGATGCTGTTGACACTTTTTCCGGTGCAGCGTGTGTAATGCCGGAGATTGAGCCTCTTTTCTTTTGTGATGCTTTGGCTTTGGATCTAGTTTTTATCTCATCTCCCTGGCCGCTCATATCCCAAGGACGTTCCCACAGGAAATAACTTGCAGATGGAAAATCCCACTGTTAGCCAGTCCCTTTGCAATTTTTCCCTCTTAGCCCTCAAGAGGGAGCAATTAATAGTATCCAAGTTAAGGGAAACAAAGAAACACAAAGCCGGATGCAAAGAGTCCAAAGTCCGCCATTAAAGTTGTTTACAACTCTTTTTCCAAACTAATTTTACTGTCCAAACTTCAATAAGAAGTCCCATCCAAGTCCTGTAACTTTATCACAAGTTAAAATACACTCTGTATCCACTCTGTATCCACTTTTTAAAGGACAAATCACTCCCGGTGTTTAATCCTGGCAGGTCGTCCCGGGGGATCAGGGCAATGGAAAACTTGTTTCCTTCTTAGTTAAAAGTATCTTCGCAAGACTGTCTCCCCCCCCCCCTTCTCCTACTGATCGGGGGGGAGATACGTTCAGCTGTCAGAGTTTGACAGTTCAGAGCTATATTTCTTGCAACTGCAGCAAGATCTATCGTTGCTTTAGTTCTCTGCAGTCCGGGGGGGGGGCAGACTTCCTTATTTTATGCCCTCCCGTTTTCAGCCAATTTTCAATTTAATTTTAAAAGTCCCGTTTCCTTTTTCGTTCTTACTCACGGGTGCTTCAGTCCAATTTATCTTTCAGGAAGGAATCGGCGCTCTCCGTTTATGGCAACGCGGCTTCACTCCACGGGCTGGGTAGCAACTCTCAGCACCGCGCTCACTCCCGATGCCGCTCCGGAGCCTTTAAAAAGGCTCTTTCACAGTACCGGGGGGCGCAAAGGTGCCCACCGAGTCTCCTTGCTCTCAGGCTTCAGCGCCTGAGATTTTAGGGGTCCCCCGCTCGCCGTAGCGGGTCAGACCCGAACTCGCGGAGCAGTCCTCCTCCGGAGCTCGGAGGGAGGACCGCCATTAAACGCTGGCGCCGACCGGAAGTCAGTATTGGGACTCTCCCTCTCCTCTATTCTTTTGGGACTCTCCCTCTCCTCTATTCTTTTACACACTACGTTGGAAGTATTGGGGTGTAATGAAGGGTGTAAATTTCATTTTGCCAGAACACATTATGAACCTCAATATTCTTTGTTTGAAATACTCCACTGGTTGCTCTTGCTTCCTTTGGCTGAAGACAGTTGATTCATGGCTGCTGCATATGAGACTCCACATGCTATCTAAAAAGACATTTGACTACTAAAATGACCAAAAAATAAAAATAAATAAATCCAATATACAGACCTGCCAACATTACAATGTCAGGACTTGGCTTACTAGCAGGGCCTGAAGCAAAAATTCTTGGAAAGTCTTCAGTTGCTACAAATAGGGATCCACAACAAAGACTAGTAACTCAGAGCATGCAGTAGGCCCAAGGTTAAATCCCTGACACTTCCAGGTAAGTGTGGGAGAGAGCCTTCCCTGGAGAGCTGTAGCCAGTCAGTTTTGATAATACAGTGGTACCTCAGGTTACATATGCTTCAGGTTACATACGCTTCAGGTTACAGACTCCGCTAACCCATAAATAGTGCTTCAGGTTAAGAACTTTGCTTCAGGATGAGAACAGAAATTGCGTGGCGGTGGCAGCGGGAGGCCCCATTAGCTAAAGTGGTACCTCAGGTTAAGAACAGTTTCAGGTTAAGAACGGACCTCCGGAACGAATTAAGTACTTAACCCGAGGTACCACTGTACTGAGTAAACTGGAGTAGTGGTCTCACTTGGTGTAAGAAAGCTGCCAATGTTTCTATTGTAGTACATACTCCTCTGCTACTCAACCATTGCTACTGTGTCCTTCCTTCTAGCAGATCAAGATAACCAGGTGACAGCAAAATTGGCAATTTTTTTTAGCAGGGGCGATTAGAATAAGATCTATTATTTGATTATAGATGTAAACCTCCAGAATGTATTTTGTATTGTTAAGTTTTTACCTCTGTCCTCATGCTGTGCTATAGGGCTCACAATCAGGAGCAGCTCACGGCAGCCCTGTATTAGAAGGCAAGTTGGTATAAACCACAGAGCACCAAAGGAGCCAGTTGGCAGAGCCGTCTTTTCCACAGGGCTTAGTGGTGCATCGCGCCAGGGCGCTGGCCTCTCAGTGGTGCCCCAGCAAGTGGGGGAGCTGCGCGGCTTTGCTCCCCTTTCCCTGCATGCCTGCCAGCTGCGTCCCACCGACCATAAGGCTGCCAGGTGTGCAGCTTCCCTCCCAAGCCTCTGTGGGGATCGCTCTCCTCCCAAGGAGGCTTGGGAGGGGCGCAATTTCACTCCCAAGCCTCTGAGGGGGTCGCTCTCCCGCAGCGGCATGGGGGAGAGTTGCACCCCCTGATGGCTGGCAGTGTGCAGCTACGGCCACCCCAACACTATCCGTGGTAATTTGGGAGATGTGGGAGATGTGCACCTCGGAGCTGCATCTGCTAAAGACGGCCCTGCCAGTTGGGACTGCCAGTGTCAGAGAATGACTGGATATAAGATCAGCAGAGCAATTGAACACTGACATCAAGAGTGTTTCTAAGCTCCGTTTGTGCTGTGGGTGGGGGGAAGCACAGCACCTTTGGGGATCCGGGGGCTGAGAGCTAAGTGGCACTGAAAGAAAGGCTTTCAGGTAATCGCTGTTGCAAGAATCCACCCCTCCTCCCAGCTGAAGGTGGAGACTAGGGGTCATTTTGATTATTAGGGTGTGATGTCTTAATGGGTCAGGAGACCTGCCATTCCACCCGCCAAATGCCTTGGAAATTCTCTCGTCCATAATGCAAGGGAACATGGAGCTCCAATCACATGATGCAGTGTGGATTCACATTGAATGACTTGCTTCAGAAGTCTACTACACTGAAGTGAATCTGATTCTGGGGTCCATTGCAGCACTAATCTATGATAACATATATGAGGCTAGTGGAAGAACTATAGGAGGACCAGCAGCACATCTCTTCATTCTGTAGCTTAACATCCAGAGCTCTAGAAGAGGCGTGGGAAGCTGTGACTCTCCAAATGTTGGACTCCAACTCCCATCAGGCCCACTCAGCATGGCAATTGATCAGGATGATGGGAGCTGCAGTTCAGCTACAACCGGAGGACTCCAGGTTCTTCAGCCCTGCTCTAGAAGTTACATGTCTGTTCCAACAGTGTTTACTTCTGTCCATAATGGATATATCTTTACATCTCAGTTTCCCATCTGTCAAGAGAGCCTGTTGGCTATAAAAACCTATGCAATGTGAAGGGTATAGGTAGTAAGGTATTAAGGTATAACACCTAACGAAATACAATGTATTTTGTGCCTTAAAGGTCCCATAGAAAATATTAATGGATCGTAATATTTCCATCTGCCATTTTGTTTTTCAGCCCGGATGATCCTGAAAACATCATTACAAATGGAACTTTGGTGGTAATTATTCATTTTCAGAGTCCTTTTCTATGAAATGGCTGCTGTATGCAAACCTTAACCCATATTGTCTTGCAGTAAGCAAGGAACACTCTGTGCTGCTTCTGTACTGAGGGATTAAATTGCTTGCTTCTGCTTATTTCAGCTCAGCTAATGCAGATGACATCTGTTGGTTAAAATGGTTTCAACCAAGTTGTTATTCCTTCCAGTGGTTTTGTTGTTGTTATTCACTTGAACCCATCTCCTACCCCACAACTTGAATGTATCAGCCCTTAAAATATTTTCCCCCCTTTTTGGAAGAGGTGTTTGCAATTACATATGTTTTTCTTCTTGTTGTTGATTAGAAATTACTAGCCTGATGAGAACTATGTAGGCCATTCAACCACCTTGATCACACCCTCTTTGGGCATTTATGGTTACATGGAAAGTAGGGTAATTTGTTAACATTAATCAAGCAGGACTAATAACAGTCATCAGAGAGCTGTCTGGATATGACCAACTGGTTGGGTGACAATGTAATGGTCCAGAGCTCTCCCTCCAGCTATGGAGTACCCATTGTCCCAGAGAGGGACTGTAGCACATTAATACATCACATGCTCTGCATGCAGAAAGCCTCAGGTTCAGTCCTTGGCATGTCCATTTCCCACAATGGATAGTTTAGGTGGGTTTTCTGTGTTTCCCTCCTTATCGAGCCAGATGCACCTCTACTTGGCAGATTGAAGGAGTGAGAAACAAAGGAGGCAAAGAGTTGAGTTGTCAATAAAAAGGTTTGGAACAGGGATGTGTGTCATAGGAAGGAAGGGCAGAGTAGAATGAAGGTTGGGAAGACAGCAAGACTGGGAGCTTGGTGGGACTAAGCAGAATGCTGGATTTTGTATACTAATTTGGAATAACCAGTCAGATCTCATGCTGCAGGTTTGCAATTATTTGGTTCCATTGATCATTTTGCTCTTTGTTTCCCCATTGTTCCTGCAGTCACGAGAAGTTTCATGTTTGGAAGTTACAGTGGATATTGAGAAGCTGAAGGAACAATACACAGGTGAAGTCATTGCATCTTTAACTTGTTATGTATTTGTTGCTTTAAATCAATAGCTTACGAACACTGGAAGATATATAATAATCACATCTATTACATTTTCTTGACCCTTTACTTGTTTCAGGTTTCACGGGATAAAAGAAGAATTTGATAAGCTCATGCCTTTCACACGTGATAATGTGTTCATTTATTTTGTGGTTAGGTGTCCCTACCTGAGTAAAAACATTTGCAACTGACGCCACTTTGAAGGTTGTGTTTTTGTGGGACTGTTAAATAAACTCAAGTACTTTGAGTGGACAGTCCCAAATAGCACTAACCCATTTCACAATGTCTTTATGACTCAGTATTTGGGATTTATCCAGTTTAGTGATGTGTCCACATGGCAGTTTTGAAGGGTAATGAATATCTTCCAAATGAATATCCGGTATTTACATTCCACACACATCCTTTGCTTCATGTACTGGTTCCTTGCGCATCCCATTCATCCTGTTGGTGGTGAATGCAGAATGTACAAGAACATGTAGTCCATATAGCAGAAATACCTCCAGAAAGAATTTATGGGAGGCTACTGTTTGGCACCGTGGGAGTTGCCTTGTGGTGTTCTGCAGGGTCCATCTTGTTCCCCATGGCATTTAATATCAATATGAAGCCACTGCGAGTTGCTATCAAGAGAGTTAGAGTCAATGTACAGATGACACCCAGCTCTGTCTCCCTATTCCATCTGAATTGGGAGAGGAGGTTGAGGTGTTAGACCAGGGCTTGGAGGTAGTGATGGGTTGGTTGTAGGTCAATAAACTGAAGCTGAATCCTGAGAAGACAGAGGTGTTATGTGTCCTGAGTTCTCACATCTGAGAAATGCGGAGACGACCTCTTTTGGATGGGGTTGCACTTCGCTGGAAGGAGCAGGTCCACAGATTGGGGGTGCTCCTGGATAAATCAGTCACTGGAGGCTCAGGTGACCTCAATGGCTAGGAGTGCCTTTTTCCAGAGCATGGAGTACAGCGGCCAAATCATCTCTGCCCAAAAGAGTCACCAACTACTGCCTCTTTGGGACAGAGATGATTTGGCCACCATACGCCATGCTCTGGTAACTGGCTAGAGCTCTGTTGAAATCTCACATAACCCCTGTTATGCAACAACTGCATTGGTTGCCAGTTCATTTCCATTCCCAGTTCAAGGTGCTCACATGTTTAGAGCCCTAAATAGGCCTCAAATGCCTGAAAGGCCTTCTCCTTCCAAACAAGGTCCCCTTGGGTGTTAAGATTGGTAGAAGGGGCTCTCTTGGTGCTTCCCTTGCCCTCAGCAAGCTGGGGTGGTGATGGTCCAGGAGAGGGCATTTGCTATGGCAGTCCCTAAGTTCCAGGACACCCTCTGCACAGAGGTGTGTTTGCCACCTTCATTATGCAGCTTTTAGCTGAAGATGTGCCTCTTTATCCTGGCTTGGAGACCTGAGATGTAAATTTTTCGGCCCATCTCTTTGTTTTAAACTCTTTTTAAACTGTTTTTATCTTTGTGCTTTAATTGTTGTGACTTGCCCTGAGATGTTAGGGTGAAAGATGGGTAACAAATGAAAACATTAGGAGTTGTAGTAGGAGGATTGATGCTTGCTGTTCACACAAGTTACAGTTGTTTCACATCCTTCCACAGTTTTTCTTACATCTGATTGAGTGTTCTAGCTCCAGACTGAGTAGAGAAAATGACAGTCTAGATGTGCCATCAACATCTTACCTTATCCCTGGGCTGCTTCTGAAACCCCCTCTCCCTGAATTGCCTGCTGAATATTGCTGCTCTGAATGAAGTTCCCTTTGTTGGCTTGATTTAGGATTTGACTAGGTTAACTGAGCTATTTCCCTCCTAAAAGAGCTTGTGTTTTACTTTCTTTAAGCTGAATTCTGAATTTTGAAGCCCCTTCACACTCCTGGTAACATATTCAGGAATGCAATGGGGTTCCTCAGTGTCACCTGGGGGGGGGGGGTGTCAGAGAAGGAAATCTAGAGTCTGAGAGGCATCATTCCTTTTTTGTACCTGAAACATTAGGATACCTCGCATCTTGGATGCTAATGTTCAAAGTGCGTTAGAGGTGGTATCTCAAGGCCTCCAGATTTCTCATCCACTGCCACCATTCCTGCATTTATTGCCACTGTCACCAGTCCAGGTGAATTGGAAGAGAGCTGTAGGAATTGGCCAGAGAATTCTTCTCAAATGTGAATTATTACGAGTTGCCATTTTCAACACCCCATTTTACCTGTTGTGCATAGGTTTCCTCTTAATTCCCAGGATTCTGAATAACTGGATCATAGACAAGATTGATTTTTGGACAAAACCTTTTTTGAAGCAAGTGAACTATTTGTGCTTCACTTTTTTTTCTGTTTAGAAGGTGATCTGACATTAACAATAAAGGGTTCCTATGAGGAAACACAGAAGATTCCACTGGCTCCAGACACCAGACTTAGTAACAGAACTGTCATTCAGTTCCACTGTATCAAGAATCATCAGTCAAATTTGGAGATCATACTACCTAAGAAGATGCAGTGGTCAAAGGTATGTTTGCCTTGATAATAATGCATAATTATTAGTCCATGGAGGTGCAGGTCAATTCTGTGTCCAGGGCAGCTGTTTACCAGCCCCATCTGGTACGCAGGCTGAGACCCTACCTGTCCGCGGACTGTCTCACCAGAGTGGTGCATGCTCTAGTTATCTCTTGCTTGGACTACTGCAATGCGCTCTATGTGGGGCTATCTTTGAAGGTGACCTGGAAACTACAACTAATCCAGAATGCAGCAGCTAGACTGGTGACTGGGAGCAGCTGCTGAGACCACATAACACAGTCTTGAAAAACCTACATTGGCTCTCAGTACGTTTCTGAGCACAATTCAAAGTGTTGGTGCTGACCTTTAAAGCCCTAAACAGCCTCAGTCCAGTATACCTGAAGGAGCGTCTCCACCTCCATTGTTCTGCCCGGACACTGAGGTCCAGTGCCGAGGGCCTTCTGGCAGTTACCTCACTGCGAGAAGCCAAGTTACAGGGAACCAGGCAGAGGGCCTTCTTCGTGGTGGCACCCGGCCTGTGGAACACCCTCCCACCAGATGTCAAAGAGAACAACAACTACCAGACTTTTAGGAGACATCTGAAGGCAGCCCTGTTTAGGGAAGCTTTTCATGTTTGATGCATTACTGTATTTTAATATTTTGTTGGAAGCCGCCCAGAGTGGCTGGGGAAACCCAGCCAGATGGGTGGGGGATAAATAAATAAATAATAATAATATTTAATGTGGTTTGACTGAAACAAATAAAGGCGGGTGGGGGAGATTCGTCACCAAACTCTTTTACCCCCAACGTGAAAAAACTCTATTTTTAAAATGTGTGTATATTGTATTTAATGTATACAGCTGGATTTAGAGGTTTTAGAAACAAAAACAAGGGTTGGATTCACAAATTTCATTTAGCTTTCAGAAGTGGTGCACATCAGCTTGTGATAAATATGTCAATGTTACTGTACCTTGGGGGTAATGTAAAAACTTTGTTTAAATTTCTTTACCTTCTTTTAATTTTTGTTGGTGTATTTTTAGCTGGCTTCATTTAAAGGAAACTCAGAAAGTAATATCTCTGTGGTTTTACCTTTGGATGAGCTTCCCATAGAAAAGACAATAACATTAAGAAAGGTAAGTGCTTTATCTTTACGAAAATATTGAATTTAAATAATTGTCAGTCAGTGTGGGAATGCTATAGCTCAGTTGCTGTTTTGCAGTAGCAGTTCAGCTGATCCACAACAAGACTGCTTTGTTTGTTTGTCCTACTGTGCTCTTAAAAGGGCAGAATAGTTTATGATATGCCTGAGGTTTTACCCATTCTCTTAATTTTCAGGACACAACGTTTGATCTGCATGTGAAGGCAAAAGACTGGTAAAACATTGTTTTTCTTTGCCCATTTCATCTAAGCTTGTGCAGTTTTGTTTCTTTGTTTCTCAGGAAACTATGATTTTGAATCTCAGAAGTCAGATCATTCAGGAACTAATTCACACACTTTGTTGCCCTTTCTGAATCTAGAGTGAGTTTCTCTTGTTCCGATCTATAAAAAGGCAACATTATAACGCTTAAAAACAGATGAAATTAACAGGGCAAGGGGAGTCATAACTGTGACTGAGCAGAAACAGTATGTTTCAGGAATGTTTTGGTAACATAAGAAAACAGTGGTGGGCCTGGGCACTATGGCACCCTGTGTAATGCCAAAATCCCTCCCCCTCCTCATGCTGCCTTCTGAAAGGTGGCAAGGAGGCACGAGGGCCTTACATGTAAGTTACATGTCATTTTGAAAAATATAATTGAATTTTTTGTTTTGGTGTTGTTTTGATTTTGAATTACATATGGAGGGCACCAAAATTGTTTCAGTGCTCAGGGCCTCTAAGACCACCAATGCTGATGTACCATAAACTGCACTGTAGGTGCAAAAGTCAGATTAGCTTTAGTAATACTAGGATAACATAGATTTTGCTGCAGGCACAAAAGGGGGGGGGACTCCCCCCCCTTTTGTATCACACAACTGGCTGCTCCATTTTACCTGTTGTCTCATCATTGTTGCACCCTTGGCAAGAGCCATAGTTACATTCTTGTTGGAGGTGGCATCCTCATGGATTTAGGGGAATGCGACCAGTTTGGTTCAGTTTGGTTGCACTGGGCGCAGAGCCTTGGGGACGCCTTGGAGGTGCCACCGCTATGATGTAGAATGGAAGGAGAGAGGTGTGTGAGGCAAATTTTGGTGTCAGACAGGGCTGCCACTGAAAGTTGATACTCCAAGGTCCACTACTGCTCATGTTATTCAACTAGGTCAGCTATGCAAATCATCTGAATTGCGATTTTGGAAGCAATGCCAAAGCAATGTATTGCAGGTCAAAGGACTTAGATGTCCGCCTGGCCTACGACTTGTGTGCCGAAGAACAAAATTTCCTTACCAAGAGAAGGAAATATGTTGCTACAGCTGTGAAGAAGATTCTCCAATTAAAGGAAAAGCTGCAGGATGATGAGGTACGTGACACAGGATCTTCTCATTTTCTTCTTTCCCCAAGAAGGTTAGAGTAGCCAGCTGGCTCCACCATTCATGAACTAGTGCTAGATATCTTGGGGGCAGGCTGCAACCCCAGGGATGGAGGAAAAATGCAGGGTTGTTTTTTTTGCATTTGAGATTGGAAAAAATGAGAAAAGTAGAGTGGATAGATTTGTCCATTCCTACTGCCTTCTGCTGTTTAAGAATGAAGACACTACAAGCTGAGTTAATGGTCAATTAAACTTTATTCCTGATGGTGCCTAGGAGCCTGCACAGATCAGAAACTAACTTCTCTAGCCATGCCACACCTCTGAGTCAGCTTTGCAGAAGCTGGTCTCCTGGGTCATAGCCATTTCTCTTAAAAGGATCACATGCCAGATATTTAATTATAATGGTTTATCAAGGCTTGTGGTTCATAGGGTGGAACACACATTGATGCAAAGATGCCCAGTTCCACCCAAAGCTTCTTCTGATGCAGTTGTGTCCTGTACGGGCAGTGGAAGAACAAGAGGGAAACAATATGCTGTTTTGCTTCACCTTACTCAATGCACATAATATTCCGGACTGCTAATATTATGCTTAATATGTTAGGTAACTTCTATAGACCTCTGTCAATGCTAAGTGCATATGACAGTACCAGTGTTGCAGAGCACCTGCCCTATCTTTTCTTTCACAAACATGGTACTTTTGGAATAAGGTCCAGCAGCTTACTGTTTGTTCTCTGCTTCTGTGTGTTAAACAGTTGCCTGTGGTGGCAATCATGACAACAGGTGGTGGGACCAGGTCATTTGCAGCAATGTATGGAAGCCTTCTGGGTCTGCAGAAACTGAATTTCTTAGACTGCATTACGTATCTCACAGGCTTGTCTGGCACAACATGGTAAGGAGGGCTTTTCTTGAAACTTACTATATTTTGTATGCCCAATGCAGTTCGATGTTTTATGTGGTCGCCCAGTATTCAAGACAATGCATAAAGCTTTCCATGCTACCGGTACTACCTAGGTCACAGGAGAAAATTCCTTTTTAAATAACGGTGTTATGACTGGTATTTACCTTGCGCTTTATGAGAAATATAGGGCTACAAGGCTTTGCAGGCACAGCGAACCCGGATTCACTGGGGGCAGAGGGCATAAGAACCAATAATGACATGGCAACAGCTTGGGACTGAAATGGCCACAACTTTATTGAATACAGATATTAGCAGGCTTTGGTATAAGCATTGGGTATGCATCCTGAATCAGTCTATCCTGATTGCTGGCTGATTGCTCCTTTAGGGTCAATCCTAGGTTAAAGCAACCCTCCCATAATGCAGATCAAATGGGGTGAACTGCCAGGCCACCATGTGGGAAGCCTTTTGGCCCATTAGCCCCTGTCTGGGCCTTTGGACAAAACTTTCCCCATAGACTTCTTTACCAGAGTACCATAAACATTAGTTCCAGTTTAGACTAAGGATCCAACCCAATGCCTTTTCTGCCAGAAGGTTGCAACAGGTGGTATGAGGTAGGCAAAATCTCCAGACAGGCAAATTCCTCCTGGTCCTAAATACAGCATCTGATTAATTCCACAACAAGGTCAAGCATGTGCTCTGTTAGCTTACCTTTGTGTAGGGCCAAGATATACCAGGTGGGCAGATGGGATCTTCGTTGCCGACTGCTCTGCCCACTCCCGGCGCAGCCAGAATGTAATGTGTGGAAGCAGACCAGAGATAGGTTCCCTCAGGTCCATCTCCACAACCACACCCCCTAGACTGGCAATGGTTGGCCATTTTGCATTTGAAATTCTGGTGGGAAGTCCCAGAAGACCCTGTGACCAGCTGAGGCTGAATAACACAACCGGTGGTCAACCCCTGGCTTCCTCGCAGCTGTGCCAGTTTGCAATTGCCGCCGCCGCTGATATGATAAGCAGTCTTTTCATTAACCAGCTAGATCATTCAGTCTGAAACTTTTTAATTCACAAAAATGCAGCTGATTAAGGCATCATTAGGATTTTTAAGATAAGTGCTCATAAAAACTGCAGATGGCAGGCACATGCTCTGAATAGGCATTCACCATTGTCACACAGCTTAGAAAAAGAGAAAAGCCCCTTTCACTACAAGAGTCTGTCCGGCAGTGACCCTCCATCTATGGAATACCCTACCCTGAGAGGCTTAGCTGGTGCCTACTTTAATATCTTTTTGATGCCAGGCAAAGTTACTCCCCGCAGCCCTTTTAATATCTCTAGTATCTCTGAACACCAATAATCTGCATCTGCAGAATGATGACAATAGCATAACCTCTAACATTTCGCCGATGAAAATAGGGACGTCCCATTCTGTGATGATAATTTTACTATTTATACCCCACACATCTTACTGAGTTGTCCCAGCTACTCTGAGCAGCTTTCAACATATATAAAAACATAATAAAACATTAAACAATAAAAAACCTTCCATATACAGAATTGCCTTCAGACGGCTTGGGGGTCAGATAACTCAATACCCTCCAACATTTGTCCAATGAAAATAGGGATGTCCTAAGGAAAAGTGGGACATTCTGGGATCAAATAAGAAACTGGGATAGCTTCTCTAAATCAGGGATGTCCCTGGAAAATAGGGACACTTGGAGGGTCTGCAATAGTTGGGCTGAGGATTGCTGGATTTGATTTACCTGTCTCTATTGAGTTTCAGCACATTTATCTGGACACATAATTTAGTTATGGATACTTGTTTTTAACATTTGCTGCTTTTATCTGTAGCTTATTGATTATTGTTTTATATTGTTAGAGGGGCTTTTTATTAAGCAGTTTTTAAATTATTCTAAATAAATCAACATAAATAAAAAAAGTATTGTTGTACTATTACTGGATTGGTTCATTGATTTAGGGTAGTATGATTGAATGGCTCTATTTTTTTTTTTAAGTCATTGTTTCACTGTGTATGTTGCTTAGCCAAAAAATAAAATAAAATAGGTGACTCATGAATTAAATTAATAAAATAATGTTAAATAATACATGTGTGCCTGACCTAAATAAAAAAATACATGTGTGAATCATCTAAGCCTTTTGCCTGCCAGGATGAAGGTGTGTGTGTTTGTGTGTGTGTAGAAATCTCTGACGTTTTTGTGCCTGAAGTGTAGCCTACTGGACAAAGGTAAGAGCTATAAACATTGATCCTCCCACTTTTACCTCTGGCCATGCCCATTGCTGGCACCTAGTCCCTGGGAGATGGCTCATGGAGGTTTGTGGCCTTCAAGCATTGAAAAAGATTACCCACTTTTGATCTAAGTATACTTATTGTTTCTGAAAAAATGTTTTTATTCATATGCAGATCTATGCAAATTTAATTTATAGAGTAATAAACTAAAAGCACATTTGAAATGTTTTTTTTTTTAATTATTTGGCTTGCAGCTCTTATGAAAAGCTAGAGTTTGTCTCTCTCTGAACTTGAGGTTTCTATGCTATTAGTTGCATATCAGTCTGATAGTATCTTTCAAAACTCAGGACTATGGGAAATTTGTATGAAGATGCTGATTGGTCCCAGAAATACCTGGAGGAAGCCATTCTCAAAGCCCGGAAGCAAGTGACAAAGTCCAAGCTTAACTCCTTTTCCATGGATAAACTGAAGTATTATTATAATGAACTGAAACAAAGAAGCGAAGAAGGACACAACACTTCATTCATAGACCTCTGGGGGCTTGTCATTGAATCCATGTTACATGATGAGGTAACTGTTGTATTCCCCACCTCCCTTCCATTTTGAAACATGGTGGTTAATCAAGGGAAAATGGAAGTTTATACACAACAGAGGAGGAATGCAAAGAGAATAATAGGGGAAGGTCTGGGAGCTATTAACCTCAGTGGTGGAGTGAGAGTATTAAGAGGTGTAGGCAGAGCCACTACACCACAGGAAATGTTCTTGATGGGACAGGATCCAATAATGACAAGAGCACCCAAACTCAACAGTGAGGGGCTCATCAGGTGTTTCCTGAGGATCACAGGGCACTTTATTCATAGAGGGCACTGTATTTCATACTCCTGTGTAGAACACACTTATGCTTTTAATGTTGCCCTAGTTTTCAGCTGCATTTCCCACTGCATTTCAATGTTTTGATATGTATTTTAATATTGTACGCTGCCTTGAGACTTGACATGGAAGCCAGTACAGTGGTACCTCAGGTTACATATGCTTCAGGTTACAGACGCTTTGGGTTACAGACTCCTCTAACCCAGAAATAGTACCTCAGGTTAAGAACTTTGCTTCAGGATGAGAACAGAAATCGTGCTCCGGCGGCACGGCAGCAGTGGGAGGCCCCATTAGCTAAAGTGGTGCTTCAGGTTAAAAACAGTTTCAAGTTAAGAACGGACCTCCAGAACGAATTAAGTACTTAACCTGAGGTACCACTGTATAGAATTGTTTCAAACAAATATAATATAACAATATAAAAATGTGTGCACATGATGGCCAAGGCATGTATGCAGACACATATTCAGATCTTAGATTCCATCTCAGTTTTAAACTAATGAATCTATAATTTTGATCACCGTTGTTCTTCTCTCTCATTTGCAGAAAGACAATAGTACAATCTCAGGTCAGCGAATGGCTGTGAATGAGGGTCAGAATCCCTTGCCCATTTATTTGACTGTCAACCTTAAAGACCAGTACAGTGCTCAAGATTATAAAGGTAATGTTGCTATTATAAATCAATAAGGGGTCCTCTTTGTTGTTCTACCAACATCAGAAGCTCAGGGAAAGCAGTGGCGGCCCAGGAAAAATGCTTAGCCAGCTCAAGTATGGAAACACCTGCCTTTGTGGTTAGAGTGACTGTACTGGTATATAATTGTGTGTAAACAGAGATTGGAGTTCCATCCTCTGAACACTTTCCAAATTGCTTGCTGTAACCTTTCCTGCTTCGGCAAGAAATAAAACTCTACTTTTAGAGAATTCTTGGGCATCACTTGTTGCTGCTAGCGAGTAAAAAGATTTGGCTGTGCAAGTCTCTTTCCCCACATCAGTAGGGGAAATCGAACTCCATTTTGTTGTCTTCACAGAGTGGCTGGAGTTCACACCTTACGAAGTGGGGAACTTCAAATATGGAGCCTACACCCATCCAGAAGATTTTGGTAGTGAGTACTTCATGGGACGACTGATGAAGAAGCTTCCAGAAAGTCGAATCTGCTTCATGCAAGGTGCTGAGGGCGGGGGAGGATCAATTAGAAAGAAAATAGTAGTTTAGACAAAGTAGAGCTAGGATCAATTCACTTGCCCTAGCACCCAATCATTTTCTTGTAGTTCCCAAATGTCTAAATCAGTTTTGTTTTTTGTTTTGGCTTCACTGGCAAAGCTACTTCAAGGAAAGTTGATCTACTGAGTTATGTTGGCAACACAGTGCAGTAATATTTTACACAACACATTTAAATGCAGTGTGAAGGGTTTACACGGATAATTGTTCAGATTATTGTGAGTTATTCTGAAAAGCAAATATTTCTCCCTAGTTTCAGGTTTAGTTTGGTTTATTATTTCTATCCCACTTCAGTGTTACTTGGTTTTTTGATGAAAAGCAAGGGACAGTGATGATCAATAGTGTATTCCAAACCAGTCGTATGTGAATCTTGACTAGGGTGATCAGAAGCAAAGGAGGTCAGAACTATACATTAAATAATTGAGGACACAAAGACATGTTAGCAGGTGGAGCTCATCATGTGTTGCAATTCTCTCTGCTGCACAATTAGAAACTGGCACAATTTCCTTAGCTCAATTTAGAATCCACTAAGCTTTCTTAGTGAGCATTTGGGCATGTGTGTTTGTTTTCTGAGAGAATATATGGAGCAAATATGCTGATGCGACTGCCCAGATGCATGGGTAACCAACAAGGTGCCCTCTAGATGTTGTTGGGCCCCCATGGGAGTGGTAGCCCAACAACACCCAGTTGGTATCATGTTGCCTACTTTGGCTTTGTGTATTGTTCCCTGGTCATTGTCCCCGCCCCCCTTCTCAAAACAGATATACACATGAACAAGATGATGTTTTGGACAGGATGGGGAACAATAACCATATGAACATTTTCTAGCAATGGCCCCATTACATCCACACTACAGGGCTGAGATCCATAGTCCCTGCAGGAATCCATTTCCCAAAGAGAATTACAAAACTGTTTTTCAGGCTGAAACCATATTTCACAACTCAGGATGCCTTTATACAATTAGTGAGCTCCAGTGCAAGGCAAAATACCTGTTTCCTTCCAAAGCTTCACCTGTTTAGTATTTTGAAATCTCTTCCATTTTACAGGAATGTGGAGCAGCATATTTTCCATGGATTTCATGTATTTCTGGAATTTGGCTCATAATTCTGAAGACTTTTGGAGCAGGTGGACAAAAGACAAAGTAGAAGACATTGGTAATGTGACATCCTTGCTTCTTTTAGATTTTTCTGTTTTGTAAAATGATTGTTGACACACTCCTGTTTGATAACAGATTTGCGTAGACTAATTACTTGTTCCAGTAAAAGGAGACAGGAAACATTATTGTATGATTCTATTAAAACAAAAAATGCCCGCCCAAGAAAGTGATCAGACACAGGAGAAGACACTGATCCAGAGAAAATACCAGGCCCAAATTCTCCCAGTTCCCTTGACAACTAGTGTGAGAGACCAAATCTACTTAAAACCTAGTCTATGGAGGGTTTTTACGTTTCCGGTGTGTTCAGGCTATGTGCAACAACAGCTCATGAATATGTGTATTTAAGATGCTTTATTTATTAATTGGAGGTATTTTTAATCCACCCTTCACTTGATGGTGGTACATACCTCAACAATGAAAGCATCATTAGCAGTGTATAATTAATTAATTAATTAATCATCAGCAACATTAGTAAGACTCACAGAAAAATCACCAAAAAAATGTTCAATCAATGTGAGGCAAAATATAGCAATTCTTGATCCTCAAGGGCCTAGACAAAGAGGTGTATCCTTGTCTGAAATGAAACAAAACAGTGTTGGAGCATAGCACACCACAAAGTGATAGCTATTCCAGAAGTGTTGCCACCACAGAATATTATTTGTGGCAGTACCTGCGGTCCAAAGCTATCTTAAGTTTTATTCCTAGTATTTTATCACTTCTGACCATTGGTCCATCAAGCCTAGTTTTTCTTTTCTGTTTGGACTGGCAGTGGTCTTTTGAAATCTTGGGCAAGATATCCTTATATCTTTTTACTGAAAGGGCTGAACCTGTGACCTTCTGCAGGCAAAAGAGGTGCTTTTTCACTATATTATTGATCTTCCTCAAGGCTCTGTGAGCAAAATGTCATTGATATCAAGGGGTATTAAACATCCCTTGTGTCTTTTGCAGATGCTTCTCTTTCGCCCTCAGGACCACGAGATCTGGAAACCCGCAAAATCACCCCCCAGGGCCAGCTATCTTATGGTCTCCGAGATGTCTTAACAGGACGCCCAACAATAGCAGAATATCCCAATTTCCTGAAAGGCTTCCAGTTTCATGAGGAATACTTGAAGAATGAGCACTTTTCTGCGTGGAAAGGCACAGTAATAAACCTACATTTGTGGTGATATCTTGTTGGCTTCTCAGTTGTAACTCAATATACAAGAACATTTTACTCAGGAAAACGAGTAATCTAGTTTTGTGTTAATTAAACTAGGAATTCATTGTGTGGCACAAGCAGTTCTCATCAAAGAATCACTTCCATTTGAACCTGGCAGCTTGCTCCACCAAAGACATTTTGGAAGATTCAGAATACAAGACCAAAGAGGCTCAAAGAGGCTGGAGAACCAGTGGAAAATTATGCACAAAACAGCTGTGGTGATATTTCACTGGTTATGTGATTGATTTGTTGCCACTTTTTGCCTTACATTTCATAGTTAACCCTAGAAAAAAAGTTCACATTTTCAGTTACATACATTTCTCACTCTTTGTGTCCCATATAACTTCTTCCAACATTTTCAGGGGTGAATAGCAGTGTTTGCTGGGAATGGAAGAATCTCCCCAATTTGGTTTCTCATTTCCCAGCCTTTTCAGTACGCCACATTTCAGCATGTTTGCATATTTTTAAAAAGGAAATTCCTCATGTTTCCTTCAAAAAACCCCTCCGAAATAACTAAGGACAATAAAGTAACATTCACAATACTATTTAACAGCTCTCCCTCCCCCTAAAAAAATCCCACTGGGGAGCAGCAGAGGTTAAAACGGTAATTAAAAAGCACTAATACACAAAGTTTGGATGAAATTAGAGGACATTCCTTTATTTTTTGCCTTGGGAGCTTTTGTTGTTTTTGCACAAAGTTGACCTGCAAATTTGCTTTTCAGATACTGTGGTGGATGATTACCCTAACCAGCTAATGGAAACAGCAGAGCATGCTCTGTCTCTGGTGGATACTGGATTTTTCATCAATACCAGCTACCCACCCCTTCTGAGACCTGAGAGAAAAGTGGATCTTATACTGCATTTAAATTACACTGGGGGCTCACAGACCTTGGTGAGATCTTTTAATTGTTCCTGTCGTTCTTCTATAAGCTCCTATGCAAAGATTAAAATGTGACAGGCACACACTGTGGACTGGCCATCTTTCAAATCCTACAAAAGTCATGCAGGCTTAGGAGTGATATACAACAATGTTCTTTCAGAACAATGCTTTCTGCTTTCTCAACTAAAATCTATCCCACCTCCCCACATGTTTGGATGTTTCCACCAGCTCTCTGGAGCAGATTTGGAGAGAGGGTATAGAGCACACATGGAAAGAAGAGGAGGGAAAATTCCATTACATAAGTGGAAACCCTTATACAGATGGAGCAAGTTACTTAGATGCCACTCTAGGGTGAAACAGACTTGGTTGGCGCAGCATTAGTTTTGTGTTGTATTTGATTTTCACAGCCCATTTCTTTGTGATTTCTCACCTAGAATTTGGACCAGTTTTCCACTTATATTGCTAAGCTCGGAATCCCATTTCCCAACATGGAGCTCAGTGAGGAAGACAAGAAGAACCTGAAGGAGTGCTATTGGTTTGAAGATACAGATAACGCAGCAGCTCCTATCGTGCTCTTTTTCCCACTGACAAACGATACTTTCAGAAAATACAAAGAACCTGGTAAGTTGCGAAAAGCTTCCCAACATCACAATGACTAGTCACACTCCAATAATGCTCTTTGCTGACTAGACACTTAAGTATTCCTTTGGTCAAATTGTTAGTCTTTCCATGAGCACCAAATCCTATAAGTAGAAGTGCACTGAACCACAACTTAACAGGTTGATTGTATCTGGCCTAGTTTTGAGCACATGGTAAAGTGTCTTTGCTCTGCAGCCAGGTCTTAATTTTATAATGACCAACGTGCAGATGCCTTTGTCATGGCGCACTGAATTGTCTGCATGTGTTATAAAGCAAGAACTTGGGAGAATGGTGGAGCAATGATGCAACAATGCCGACCTACCAATGATACAACAATGTCAAAGAAGGGTCAAACAAAGGTCTCTATTTTAGCACATATTCCACCCATTTTCCCCAAGGTGGCCATTTTGTGGTTGATAAGCTTCCTGTAATTAGGGTTGTCTCTATATCTATCCATCAACTTCATAGAATTGTAGAGTTGGAAGGGGCCAACTCAGGGGATCTTTTGCCTAATGCTGGGCTTGAACCCATGACCCTGGGATTAAGAGTCTCATGCTCTACCAGCTTATCTTACAAATGGTGGATGTGCAAATTTGTATACTGGTAAAGTGCTGGCACGAGTTCAAGGCTCAATAGCCTTGTAGGTAAAGTTAAAGGACCCCTGGACAGTTAAGTCCAGTCAAAGTTGACTATGGGGTGCAGCGCTCATCTCACTTCAGGCCCAGGGAGTTTTCCAGGTCATGTGGCCAGCATGACTAAACTGCTTCTGGCACAATGGGACACTGTGACGAGTGCCAGAGTGCATGTAACTGCCGTTTACCTTTCTGTCGCAGCAGTACCTATTTATCTACTTGCACTGGTGTGCTTTCGAACCGCTAGGTTGGCAGAAGCTGGGACAGAGCAACGGCAGCTCATCCTGTCGTGCAGATTCGAACCGCCAACCTTCTGATCGGCAAGCCCAAGAAGCTCAGTGGTTTAGATTACAGCGTCACCCACTCAAATAATATAGTCTACACAGTTTCCCATCCTGTTGACTCTCTGGAAAGTGGGAAGGAGACACAGGGAGCTGTGTAGGTGGAAGACTCTGATCATAAAATGGCCACTTAGGTGATTTTACTTGAGTGAGTTCATTGCCAGCCTCTGGTTCTCAACAAATGGCCCATCAAGCTGACAGCTGGAGCTGTCATATTTATTTTGGGCAAGCTCTGGTGTGATTTCATGCTGAGTTTTATATGCCTTTAGAGTATTTGTACATTATAGGAAGATGTAGTATTTAAGCAAGGCCAATAATATTACCCTTCTTAGATTAATGTGAATGGATGAACTCTGCTGTTTTGGCCTAGAGATGAAAACCTTACTGGTGAAACTCTTGGTGGTGTTCTTTCTACAGGTGTGGGACGCAGCCCCACAGATATGGAAGAAGGCAATGTGGATGTCTCTAGCTTTCATTCCCCATTTGCTACAAGAGAGGTGACCTTTTCAGAGGAGAATTTTGACAGATTGGTGAAACTGACTGAATATAACATCCTGAACAATGAGAACAAGATTGTCGAAGCCTTGCGTGTAGCTGTGGAGCGGAGAAAAAAGCGGAAATTATGAGTACCACTGTGGAGGGTGCTAGGCTGCAATCCTAAGCAGATAGATGTCCACGTCATTTTTGCTCTACTCAAATTCATGTTGTAAATCTACATGAAGAGAACAGTTGTTCCATGAGCACCTACTGCAAGATATCTGTTTATTGAAAACGAGATAGCCATGTTTCCTTGTAATATTGGGAACACATTCTTTTAGGTAAGCTGCATCATAGTATAATTGCAATACAGGGATACACAGCCCTCCTTTTACAATAGATTATTTTGGGGAATCTATTCTCAGATGGACCAGAAACTCTGAGAAAGAATGAAATTAATCATCTGTCTGCGCAATTATACATTGTAATCTTATGCATTGTAATCTTAAATCCTCCTGCTTGATTTTCTCATTCATTTGATGTTTTTCTCCTCTTTGCTTGGTTTATTTTGTTACTCATGTTTGTTGTTGTCATGGTACAGTATATATGCATGTCTTTTTTTATTGGAAAACTCAATAAACTCATTTTAAAAAGAAAGAAAACAGGGCAGTCATTACAGTTGCTCATACACACGAACAAATGATTCGTACACCCCAAGAGGAAAATGTATATTTCATAGAGAAGCAAGCACGTTAGAATAAAAGGAAAACAATCCTCAGCTGTTTGAGAGATACAGTGGTACCTCGGGTTAAGAACTTAATTCGTTCTGGAGGTCTGTTCTTAACCTGAAACTGTTCTTAACCTGAAGCACCACTTTAGCTAATGGGGCCTCCCGCTGCTGCAGAGCACAATTTCTGTTCTCATCCTGAAGCAAAGTTCTTAACCCGAGGTACTATTTCTGGGCTAGCGGAGTCTGTAACCTGAAGTGTCTGTAACCTGAAGCGTCTGTAACCCAAGGTACCACTGTACAGCAGAAGAGGTGCTGTCTTCACTTTCATGTGAGAAAACCAGATAAACCATGCACTCAATGCTCTCAAGCTCTTTTAAATCTCAGTGCATTTCTATAGTCACCGTATTTTTTGCTCCATAAGATGCACTTTTTCCCTCCTAAAAAGTAAAGGGAAATGTCTGTGCGTCTTATGGAGTGAATGTGTGGTCGATCGCTGGCTCCCTTTCTGGCCCCACCCCCTTGCCCAGGCCTCCATTGTTGAATGTTCTGAGGAGGCTGTTTCCCCAGCGACATGTGACTGGCTGATTAGATCATCTGTTTGGAAACTGTAGAAATGGCTCCCTTTCCTTTCCTAAAGAAGCTGCAGAACTGTGAGTTGAACCCCATAAAAACAGGATTTTTTCCCTTTGCAAAGTAAGGTCAACAACTGTGAGCTGATCCTCAAAAAAGGGGCTTTCCCCCTTTGCAAAAGAAGCTGCACAACTGTGAGCTGACCCCCCCCCCCCAAAACGGGACTTTCCTCCTTTCCTCCTCTAAAAACTAGGTGCGTCTTATGGTCAGGTGCGTCTTATGGAGCGAAAAATACGGTAATCACCCAACCGCACAATTATCCCATTACCTACTTACTTCTGTTAATACCTAGCAATCTGTTTCCTAGTAAACATTTTTCTAATTCTGATGCAGAGACTGCCACGTTCTATTTTTAAATCTTGGCTCTCAAAGTTTAGCCTGGAATTCTGTGAGGCATGTCCAGGATTAGAGGACAGGAAGCTAGTAAAGAACTTTAATGTCTTTCTCCATCAAGATTGGCAGCAGGAAGCTTGTAACTCCACCCAGATACAACTAAGGGCTTATCCACACTTCCTCTTGTCCGGCTGTCCTGCTGTTGGTTTTCCATGTTCTGATTTAAAGCTAGAGCAGGTTTTCCCTGGGAAAGGAGCATGGCAAGCAGGAAACTGCTCTGACTCATGCTTTCTCGGCATGGCATAAGATGAAGTGTTGATGAGCCCCAAGTCATGTGCCTTCTAGCCTTTGCCAAGCAGGTGCCTGCTATGTATTTTGAACAAACTCTTCTTAGACACCACTAGCATGTGCTTCTTCTTCCACCAGTAGATACCTCAGCTGGCTGGGGCTGACTGGAGTTGTCCAAAACATTTGTAGAGACACCAGGTTGCTGAATGCCGGACTAGACCATATGATTATAATGCATGGAATCCAGTGGGATTTTTGTGGTCACAGAAGGGCTTTTGAAACAGCAGATATGTGTGCTAATGGAACAGAAGAGGCAATTCCCCTTTCCACCCAAAGCCCACCTTCTACCCTGTTCTGGGGAGTCCCCCAACTCTCTGGAACTGATTTTCAAGGGGCTCTGGGAGCTACAGCAAGGATTCCACCTAATGCTACCAGCCGTGTCATTATTTTTGTCCCACTGTCCTCAAGCTGTCTCATCAAGCTGGCTGGGCAGGTTTTTGAAGCACTTCAAAATCGGCAACGTTTATGAAGACAATGAAGATAATGGGATGCGTATGTACACTGTGGCAACAAGGTCTTTATTGTTCCATCTTCAAATCTCTGAAAAAGCTTTCCTCCGTGTTTAGCCTACAAAAACAACAAGACAAACCCATGGATGCTGGACACCTCCCAGTCTTTGTTGCATTTCTTGATACTTCTCTCAACTCTACTTTTATCCTTCAGGCTGATTTCTTAAGCGCAGTTGCTTAACTAAAGTTCCAGGTTTCTAGTCTCAAAGCTGCAATTAGATAGCTGTTTTGCACCTTTATTAACATATTCCCACAACTTGCATGGACAAGTATGTGTGATACTTTAATTTTTTTTTAATATAGTGCTTTGTCTTGATATTCTGAAGCCAAATGATCTGAAACCCATGTACAAAGGATATATTCTATATTCCTATAGAAACCCATGTACAAAGGATGTGTGAGGGGATCATCTGAGAAGAATTAGATGAAGGCCTTGGTTCCTATCTTGGTTCCTTGCATGGTCTTCCTGTTTGATCCTGGCTCCGCTATGCAGTTCTACATTCTTATGCGACTGGAAATGCGACTTATGCGACTTTTTCAGGAAATATCAGATATAATGGAACAATTGGAGGTGGATCTATCCTAGGTCCTGTCAAATGTTATAGCCCATGTGTTATAGCAGTGTTATAGCCCATGACTAACGTCAACTCATCATCATTTACAACGCAAGGCTGGTGGCCCAAAGTGTGATTTAAAGTGTGATTTATTGGGTTGGCTGAGAAGCTTCCATAGCCCAGAGGAGTTGCAAAATGTGATAACTTCATGGCAATGTGGGGGCCTTTCATGACATTTATTACCAGGCAAGGAAGTGAATTAATTCTGCCTGAGTACCAGAAGTCATTTTGGAAAGGTTTATTGCCATGATATTTGTTAGCTTAATCTTAATAGTTATCTTGCCAGTATTTGGATATCTAAATTATGTTTCCTAGTGATGTTTCAAATCATGTAAGGACAGGCACTATATTTTGTTCCAATGTATTTAATTTAATAATATTTAAATATTCATAAAACCCACTTTCCTATAAAGTATAACAAGACAGTGTGCAACATAAAAATGAAATACTACGATAAAAGCAGTAAAAGCATCAATAATAAATCAGTAAAAATGGGTTGGTAAAAAAAAATGTTGTTCAAAATACTTGTCTGACCAAAACAGCTTTTAATAGGTGGCTGAAAGAAAGCAGAATTCCTTCTGAATTTCTATTGGCAAGGAGTTCCACAGGATAGAACCTGGCACACAAATGGGCTGGTTCTTGGTAAAGTCTGCCCAAACCTCAGGGGCTTGGGGGACCACTCAACATGCTTCAGTAAAAGACATCAAAATCTTGAAATTGCTGGTGGTTCTTAATATATGCTTTTATTTATTTTTTAATAAAAGAAAAGCAATGAGAAAATGTGCTGAAAAGTGAGGGATAATGATCAGTTGACATGGCATTGTATAACTTTTCCACAAACAAATCAGAATGAATGCTCATTAAATAGCTGATGCCATATTATCTCCCCACAAACTTTGTGCAAGTCATCCAGAAGTGACTCAAGTTTATTAGGAGCTTTTTTTTTTTGAACCCTGCAACTCACACAGAATGGAATCTAAAGCTGAAATTTGCTCTTCTCCAAACACTCCAGCCTTGCGCTACCTTTCCTATTTCCCCAGATCCTTTTCATGTCTTTCACTACAAATCCCAATATGCAGTTCACCTACCACAAACCAACAAAGAACAATGGATACCCAAACAACAAACTGTGTTCATGGAAGAATGGAGCAGCTTTCATTCTGGAAGCCAAAGATAGGACACAGCTTCTGAAGCTCCCCAGATCAATGTTTGGGACTTCTTAACAAAATAAAAGTGTTTTCCTCCACTGTGAAAGGTTTTTGACACTCCTTCTACACTGATGCTAAGAGTCTGTATGCTGCTGAGAGAGGGAGGGGGCTCACCTGGGAAATGTATCCACTACCTTAGACAGCTCCTCATCATCAGCCCCCTTTAGTCAATTATAATCCTATGTTACTGGGGGAAAGGAATGTTGCCTCCTTGCTTTGGGTTGAACTGTTCTATCAGCCTTCACAATGTCAAAAAAATAGGGGAGGTCCAAAATTGGCAAACCAATTTGGAGAAGTGGGGAGCCTGGTGTCCCCCCCCCCCCCCATAGAAGTGAGCAGCAGCAGCAGCAATATTATCCAGCCCTTTTTCTTTTGGTTTGAAAAAGTGGCTTTGGGGAATGGTGGCCCAGTTGCTGCCACTGCTGTCAAAATACAGCTTTTAAGGGAAACCATTACCAATTGTGAGAGTATTTCTGCCCCCACTTCATGAAGCACCAGAGAAATGGGGGTTTGGATTTTACCACAGGATGGGTGCACACCACCTAACAACTTCTAAATGTTACACTAGGTGGGTTGTAGAACTTGCCACACAGATGAAATCACAGAAACAAGGGTAATGCGACATAAAATTCCTAAATATCTCAATCTAGCATGCCATCTTCACATCCTTTCTGGGTCCTTTCCCCCCTTTCCCAAATTTAAAAAGTTAGTCGATTTTTTTGCTGTTAGTCCCATGCTAAGGGATTTGTGTCAAATTCCCTCAGTCTTGAATTCATTAAAGCTGCAAGTAGACTTCTACTGCATTTGATCATTGCTCTTAGCATATGAGTTTAATGAAAGAGATTGCAACACATTGAGAGAAATTAAGCAGGGGTGGAGCTGTGAGTTAGATCGTAAAACACCTGCTCAACAACTCCTGAGTTTAAAGGCTGTAAACTTGCTTTAGCCATTGCTGCCTGCTGGGAAACTGTTGTGGAATCTAGCAGACCAGGGCCACAATGGGGGCATTTTCAAGCAAACAACAGGTAAGGAGTTGGAGAATACCAACTCAGATCCATTTTATTTGATTAGCTGTTTGGGCACTGTAGGTAGGGATTTGTCTTTGCAAAGATTCTTTAGTATGCTTTTTCTCTGCTACCCCAGCTTTGTAAAACATTTCTTCTTAGGCATTTGTGGGCTATACCTTCATCTTGATCAATAAGTGCTGGCTAAGAAAACGGTCAGATTCCCACTAAAGGTTTAATTCGCAAAGATCCACTCAGACTGTGGCTGGGCTGAAAGTGTGAGAAGGGTTAAAGCTCTTGAGGCAGTGATGAGCTCTTGTCAGCTAGAACACAGTTTATGTAGCAATCATGAAACATTCACAGAGTTCGAGTTTGTGGGCCAGGTATACTTGATGATGCATCCTATCCCTCCAGAACAGTATAATCTGACGCTGTCAGTGTGGGAGCAGTGCAGAGTTTGCCTCTGACTGAGGGAAAAGTCACATTTCTTTTCCAGAGGAAAGCCCCATGTAGAACAGCAGTTCCAGATTTTGTGTGTATACAAAGCTGAAGTTACATTAAAATAAACACTAGATGTTCATGCTTTAGAATTCTTAGCTTTCTTTTGTGTTTCTGTTTAAAAAACATGTAGAAATCTACCAATAACACACAGGAACTGAATTTTCAGCATGGCGAGAAAGGTTACTTTTAGATTAGCAAGGGAAGTACTTATGTTTGCCTTAGACATGGGGGGTGGAGGAGGAGTTGCACTATAAAGCAAAATAATTACAAGTTATGCCCAGGGGCTTGATGCTCTATTGGCAGCCGTGTTTATCCTCTTTTAATTGATTTATTCTTCTTTTTCTTTCACTTTCTGGCCACTACTTCAAAGCATAGTCCATGCATTTTCCTGATTCAATTATTCCCAAACTGCTTAGAGTGCACAAAGTTGGCATTTTGAGAGTTCTCTGGATTTATCTATAAGTATCTCCACCAGGAATCACCTGGAGCAGAACTTTTAAGGGTTGAAAGGACCATTAATAACAAACCATTATATGTATATTTCCATCACTCCCACCCCATGCTATTGGATAATATCTCAGGTCAGCTTTGGCCATATAAAATAATAGTATGATAAGTGGCAAGTTATATCAAAAGAATAGCTGTGGCCCACCTGCTAATTCTACAAAATACGTATATTTGATGGAGTACTGATGGGGACCCAAATTCACCTTATTCAGAAACAAAATGAGATCAGTCACCCTTCTGGATGACATCCACGACATCTTCTGTATTCTGTAGGTTAGCCCCCATTGATTAGGCTAATGGTGAAAGTTGGTAAGTGGCTGCATAGCAATGCATTGTGGTTTTATCAATATGATAACTCAGCCTCTCCAGTCACTGTGTAGGCCACTAAGAACTGAACAGAGAAGCTGTAAAAGGCATCAGAGATAGAGCTGGCAGAAAAAAATGGAATTGGTCATTAGTTCAACTATGAACCAATTATACATGCTTAGTGAAAGGTCCTTAAAAAAGTCTGAAGGACCTCAGAAGTTTTTAGAGCATCACTGGAGAGGACATCAAGGAAGGGGTTATATGAACATGGATGGGAAGCACTTTTGTTGCAATAGTTATAGGCAAGGGCAAATGGTTTGGTGGGCTAACCAGAGCTTTAGGTAATATGAAGTGAATATGCATTTCTCTGAGCACAAACCCTTCTCAGATTTTGGGCTGATCTAAGAGCCAAGAATGGATATTTTATACCATGCTGGCAACCCACCAAGCTCAATAACCCTCATAAAATAATAATTAAATCTTTGCCTGACCTTTCTTGGGTATCATTAACACCCTCATCATTCATACCAAACTCCAGTAGCTGTCATATCATCCTCAGTAACTTCCACATCAACAGCTACTATGAGATACATTGTCTGCCAGAAAGTAGGAGGTGTCTGGCTCTATCCCTTGCCAGGAAAACTGACTTTGCTGGAACAGCCCAGAGTTGTGCCACGACTGGCAGAAAGAATGACATGTGACGAAGTCACACAGGATGTTGCAAATGCTCTTAGTTATCTGGCAACAATCACTGTATCAGGTGGATCATGGTGCAAAGGCATTGATCTGTGCATACATAACAGATATTTTCAACTGATTGCATTTTGAGTCACGGGGAGATCTAGTCTTGTCCTTACCAGACATCATCACGTGAAAAGTGTGAAGTTCTCTCTGAAGTTAAATCAGCTTGGGGCTTGCCTAGCTTCATGTGTTAACCCTGTTTGGCCCACCTACATCTTTACCTGCCCAACATGAAGAGCAGCAGGTTTGCTTGGTTTAGCCAAAATGGTCTCCCAGGTCAAATGCAGAGGACTAGTGACCCTAATTAGACCCACATTCCAAAGGTTCCTCAGCGTTCATTTAAAATGAAATTCAAGGTTCAAAATAAAATATCTTCAGAGAATCTAAGGAAAGTTGAAATTCTCCGGGTGGAGTTCACACATCTGACTAATATTGCCTAAGGTAGAATTCTGGGCAAGGTGTGTGCTTTGTTTGGGTGGGGGAGGGAAATATGCATCATGATATGGTGATTTTGGAGAGAAATCAGCGTTTATTATCTGGTCAGGAGAGTTTCCACAATTCTAACTGCATTTCCTCACAAGTGGAGTTAAAGATATATTTCAAGGGTCTTGTTCTGGTGACACATTTGTAGAAATTCTGAGGAAAGTGTTCTTTTTAGCACACGGCCAGATAGCCAAAGAACTTGGGTGCTATTTGCTGAAAACTCCTCCCTCCAGCGCATGATGAGGTGTGACCAACTCAGCGGTGTTAGTAAATTGTCTGCTAGCCAAAGCTGCTCATTTGGGCAGCTGCTAAAAGGCAGTGGCAAATGGCATCTGCTGTGATATGCATTTGGGCCTAGGTTGTTCAGTGAGAAGGCAATAATAATAGAGAAAAAAAATCAAGCTAGCTGCATTTTAAAATGACAATCTGCACATAATCCAGCTCCCATCACCACAACCAGCTTGGTCAATTGTCAGCAATGATGGGAGCCCTAGTCCAGCAATATCTGGAGGTGCTTAGGTTCCTCACCCTTGCCCTACTGAAACTAAGCCTATGCACTGAACCAAGAACACATCCTTCCCTAATCCATCTTCTTCCCCTTCGATTGTTTTCTCTTCTGCATTGTCTTTTACATTGGAAGTTCCTTGGGGCAGAGACCTGGATGTGCCATTTTGGGTTGTTACTCTGGATAATGATGAATATCTAGATGTGGCATGATATAGAAAAATAATTGATTAAATGGAAAATGTCGTTATTTTCCTTCACAGTCCTAGGTTGCCAAAACTTTCACCTGTACTGCAGTCCTTTAGATACATTTGAGGCTTCATCTAAGCATTTGTAGTGGTTTCAGTGGAACTGAAGAATAAATATAAGAGGAGGGGAATGCCTCAGTAGGCTTTTGCACATTTCTGGAGCAAGGATCAGATTCACCTCAGTCATGAACTCCTAGTCTGGCTTTGCCTGCGTCTGTGCAGGAATGTTGTGAAGAAAAGTTATTTAAGAAGCCCAGAAATTGACTGCTTATTTCCCCAATAATCATCAAGCGTCTTTGTACTGTGTTAAAAAATTAATTGGACAGAAAGGTGTAAGATGAAGACTAAAGGCCTTTTGGTTACTATGACACTAAAAAAAAGTGGTTAAGAACACAAAGACCTTTGTATTACCAGGGCCTGTCCTACTATTAGACAGAGTGAGGAGGCTGCCTCAGACTGCAAATGCTGAAGGACAGAGCTGTTTGTGGCATGCAGCCTGCTTTGTGCCTCCTAAGTTGTCAGTCTGGGCTTCTTTAAGAGGAAAGTCAGGATATAAATTGAATGGATGGATGGATGGATGTTGGCCTTCTATCCTCACTTGTGGTGAACCCTGCTGTTAAAGTAAGATTCAATTCCTAGTCCAGTTGGCTTCCATATGCGGAATGAGATGAAACACAATATTGTGCTTTGCCTCAGGCAGCAAAAAGAATCTGCGTTATCACTATTTCATAACTAGAGTAGAAGGTGCCAGGGAATATAAACCTATGCAGTGCATAGCATGGTACACCGGGCTGAAGTGATGGAAAAGGATACAAAAGGGTTAAGGAGGAGGATGGGAGTGGAGGAGAGAAGCTAACCAACATGTGCCATCCTAGATCCATCTGCAGCAGCACAGGCAGATGCACTCATGGGCTAGCGTATATTATTGTAAGTAGACTTCAGACAATATGGCGGAACAGATTTCCCTTGCTTGGGTTGCTCTAGCTACATCAGTGCGACCTAATGCCTCATTGCAGCAAGGCATATGTGAGTTTTTGCTGGGATGGGCTTGCAATTTTGTTTTTCTTCCTCCTTTCCTATGCCAGGCTGGAGGAGGGGGGCGATTCTGTATCCTGTCAAAAGTCAGCTAGATGCCATCTTTACAATAAGCTAAATGTTAACCCATCCTTCATGTTTGATTTTGTTCTGCAGACAGAACCTTCTCCCTGCAGCCTTCTCACCGTAAAGGTCATAAAAATGAAAAATCTCCGGAAGGCAGACCTGCGTGAGTATTTTGGTTGTTGTGAGAGCTTCCTTGTCATTTTAAGAAGCCTAGAGTCATAATCATACAAATATACTCATCACTGAATGATTTTTATATGCATGCCTCACAAGTCAGCATTTATATTCAGTGCAAGTAGAGAATCATCAGCATTTATATTCAGTGCAAGTAGAGAATCAACTTAGCTCAAACATTGCCATATAGAAGGAAAAAGTTGTATGCAGGATCTAAACTACACCCAGCCCTATGCAAATACAATTTGAAAGTACACTGGTACCTCGGTTTAAGAACAGTACTGTTTAAGAATGATTCAGTTTATGAACTCCGCAAAACTGAAAATAGTGTCCTGGCTTGAGAAGTTTACCTCGGTCTAAGAAGGCCACTTCCGCCTTAAGGAGGAGGTGGTATTGTGGGCTCTCACGTGCACAGGGGGTGGGTGTCCAACCCCACGTGACTGGGGGATTCCCAGCTGGGTCACTGACCAGGCCGACCAATCTGTTTGGTCTGGGAGTGTGGCCTACCCGATAAAGACAGGACGGGAGATCTCTCTCTTTCCGGCTTTCCCACCCTCCCGCCCTTTAAGGTTTTCATCTCTTTTGACCTTGATATGGACTTCAGTTGGTCACCGTTGAGGGGCCTGGTGGGAATTTTTCCACTTGGCAAATTGGCACCAGCCACTTGGATTTCGCCTACCTCGTAGCAAATTGTCACAACTTTTTAAGGTTTGGTGGTTAGGCATTGGAATATTTCTGGAGAAGAGAAGAGGGGAGGTAGTGCCATCACCTGCCCCACATATTGAAGGGTATTCCGTTAAAGGATTCTGGGGTGTGTGGTCCTGTCCAAAGCCTAGGGAGGTTAGGGCCTAAGGCACTACATCTACCGGTGAACCGTGGGGGAGCTCCTAGTCGATGTGCATCAGCAGAACTCCCTCTACTGGTGGTTAACCCTTCTCAGACTCTCTGCAGATGGGCTGGAGTCAGATATAATCGGTTAGATCCAATGCCTAAGCCAATACCACTCATCTGTAACCAATGAAATTGTGGCCATTTTTAGCCCATTAACCTTAAATACTAGAGTCATGTGTCTTTATTCAACCGGGGGGGGGGGGGCGGGTCAGGACCTTGCCACGCAATGTAATCCGAATGGTGGAAGGGCACCGGTGGCTGTAGGCCTCATTAGGGAAAGCGTGCCTTAGTTTAAGAACAATTTTGGTTTAAGAACGGACTTCTGGAACGGATTAAATTCGTAAACCAAGGTACCACTGTATCTTTACTACTTAACATGAGATGATGGCTTGATGAAGCAAGAATTGAGCACACATAAGTGCATCTTTGAGCATGGATCTTTTATTTACCAAAAGAGCACCGTCCACATGCAATAGCAGGCTTGCGTGAACCCCAACGTTGGCAGAAAAACAAACATCTTAGGCTTGTGGGGAGGAATCTAATGGGAAAGCTCCCCCAACAGCTCAGTGAGAACTGAACATACTCAGTCATCGCAGGATGCTGACTGATGGGGGATTGTTGCTGTTGTTTAGTCGTGTCTGACTCTTCATGACCCCATGGACCAGAGCACGCCAGGCACTTCTGTCTTCCTCTGCCTCTCGCAGAGGTCAAACTCATGTTAGTAGCTTCAAGAACACTGCCCACCCATCTCGTCGTCTTCTGTCCCCTTCTCCTTGTGCCCTCCGTCTTTCCCAACATAATAATAATAATAATAATAATAATAAATTTTATTTATATCCCGCCCTCCCCAGCCGAAGCCGGGCTCAGGGCGGCTAACAACACCAAATAGTGCGACATTATAAAAACATTATAAAAATTAATTAAAATCAAGATTGATGGCAGCCATAAAGTTTTGTAAAGGTTGCCAAAGGAGGGAGTCAGGCTGCGCCCTAACCAAATGCCTGGCGGAACAACTCTGTCTTGCAGGCCCTACGGAAAGATGTCAAGTCCTGCAGGGCCCTTGTCTCTTGTGACAGAGCATTCCACCAGGTTGGAGCCGCAGCCGAAAAGGCCCTGGCTCTAGTTGAGGCCAGCCTAACCTCTATGTGGCCTGGGACCTTCAAGGTGTTTTTGTTTGAAGACCGTAAGTTCCTCTGTGGGGCATACCAGGAGAGGCGGTCCCGTAGGTACGAGGGCCCTAGGCCGTATAGGGCTTTGAAGGTTAAAACCAGCACCTTAAACCTGATCCTGTACTCCACCGGGAGCCAGTGCAACTGGTATAGCACCGGATGAATGTGATCTCTAAGCGAAGACCCCGTAAGGAGTCTCGCTGCGGCATTCTGCACCCGCTGGAGTTTTTGGGTCAGTCTCAAGGGCAGCCCCACGTAGAGCGAGTTACAATAATCCAGTCTGGAGGTGACCGTCGCGTGGATCACAGTAGCTAGGTCAGGGCGAGAGAGGTAAGGAGCCAACTGCTTAGCTTGGCGGAGATGAAAAAATGCCGCCTTTGTAATAGCTGCAATCTGCGCCTCCATGGAGAGGGAGGTATCGAAGATTACACCCAAACTCTTAACGGACGGTGCTGGCACTAATTGCACCCCCGCAAGAGATGGGAGTTGCCCCCTCATTCCCATATCATCCCGTCCCAGCCAGAGGACCTCTGTCTTCGAAGGATTTAACTTCAACCGGCTCCCACGTAACCATCCAGCCACAGCTTCCAAGCATCTGATCAGTGTGTCTGGGGCCGAGTCAGGATGGCCATCCATCAGCAGATAGAGTTGGGTGTCATCAGCATACTGATGGCAGCCCAGCCCAAAACTCCGGACAAGCTGGGCGAGGGGGCGCATAAAGATGTTAAAAAGCATCGGGGAGAGAATCGCACCCTGAGGCACTCCACACACCAAGGAGTGGCGCGATGACAATTCCCCCCCAAGCGCCACCCTCTGTCCCCGACCAGAGAGAAACGAGCGCAGCCATTGAAGGACTGTGCCCTGGATCCCCAGGACATCAGGGTCTTTTCCAGGGAGTCTTCTCTTAGTGGAAGGAAAACCAGGGTAGTGGAAATAGAATGGCATTTCCTGGAAAAGGGCATGATTGGCCAGCTGAAAGTGGAATATTCCACATGGCAACGTTTTGCTTCAGGTTATACTTGTTTCTCTTTATTTTTATTCCAGGAGTTCTAACAAATACCCAGCCTTGGGAGAGTGTACGAAAATGCCTCTGGGGGGATCTGTCACTAGTTGGATACCACCATACTTGGTGATATTTCAGCTGCTGCCTGTAAACCATTTACCTCCAAATAATGGTGGCATAGTCTCTGATGTCCGTGGGATTTCAGGGAGACTATAGTAACAAAGAGCACGACTGTTGATTGCAGTAATTGGCAAGTTGTCTCTTGTATGTCGCTACTGGAAGCTTGTGATCAGCAACATCTCCAAGCCTCATTTTATGTGAAGAAGCCAGATTAGCATCATGAATAATAGGAAGGTGTTGCGCAAACAAATTGTGCCAGTAAAATGGGAGCATTGGTTGGAAAGGATGTGCCCTGGCCTTATTATTATTATTATTTAAATGCAGCAAGCTCTAAATGGAAAAAAGTGTGAGGTGAAAAGAACCAGAAGAAAGCAGAAGACTTTATTCATGTTTCCAGGCCTTTGACCATTTTGGTTGCCCTCCTCTGGACATGTTCCAGTTTCTCAGTGTCCTTCTTGAACTGTGGTGCCCAGAAGCCCTGATTGCCTAACCCCTGGTTGTAATTTATAACATTAACATTAATTATTCTGAAATATCTGGCCTCCTGATCATCTGACCTTATACTGTTGGCAGAGGCAGATTTAGGGGTGTGTGACCAGTTCGCAGAGGCAGATTTAGGGGTGTGTGACCAGCAGAGCCTCAGGGGCGCCAAACTATGCTTTAGAATGAAGCATGAGAGGCTGCCCCCCCAATTTTGGTGACACACAGGGAACTGCTGAAATTTGAGACCCCAGGATCTGTCACTGCTGTTGGCAAAAATGACAGCAACTGCCACAGTTATGTCTCAGAGCTCTGATATGCCTGAAAGGATCCCTGAGGACTACTGAACTGATGTTAGCGGCTGATTGAGATTCCACTAATTGTTGGTCTGTATGCTTTACTCAGTGCCCAAGGTCTAAGTCTGGGTGGAGGCGAGGAAGAAGAACCCCACCTATTGAGTCTTGACTAGTGACACGCAAAAGAATTAGGAATTGGAAAACAGGAAGAGATGCTATTCTATAGGGAGCCATGGGGGTGGATGGATGGACAAGGTATTGCTAGCATGACTTCAATCAGGTTGATCATCAACATACTTGAGAACTGGGAAGGAATGTTGTCCCAAGTCAGCTGGGAAAATCACGGAGCTTTCTTTCCACCCACATGTCTATGAGGCTGCATGCTGCAAAACCTGTTTAGTTCCAGTCACAAGTGTCTGCCTTTGAAACATAGACTTATTCTTACAGGCCTTTTTGGTAATATGGTGCACCTTGGCCCATCTAGACGTATGCTAGTGATATAAGCTTGTTACTTCTCTCCAGTCTCTTCCTTCCCCATCCATTCAGTGCATCTGCCACGCTTCTGAAGACACCAGTTGTTGATTTGTGGGTGTCACATTTGAATATGCTATATGTACTCTTAAAATCCAACACATGTAGACACCAACTGTGTGGTTCATCCCTGGATTTTATCTGGGATATCAGTCATATTGTTTAGGTAGGCATGTGTTGGATTTCACAGGTGTATGGCCTATTCAAATGTCATGGATATATAGCAGTGCACCAAAGCCCAGTTGGCAGGAGAGAGAGCAAGGCTACCCTCTGCCCATATGCAGATTTTGGGAGTACAGAATTCCAACAAGACCATACTAAATTCAGTGAGCATTGATGACATTCTGTAGTCATGTGGGCTTTGGGCTCGCTAAAGATCCAGTCAGGGTCTAACTGGGAATGGGGAGATGACCCAACAGAAGTTTGGGCAGAGGAAGAGCTGACAATGGCTATATAGGAGCTCAATCTCCCTTGGACCTTGGCTGGCTTATCAGCTCCCCTTTGAGCTTATTCATCTTTATCTCTAGTCTCCACAACATCTGCTGGTCATGGATCTTCATCCTAGACAGTCCCAATTTTTCATTCTAGACAGTCAGTCCAGAAGGATACCATGGTCCATGCTATCCACAGCCACCAAGAGTTAATTGAGAATTTGCTCAGTCACACTCTCCAGATCCTTTTCTCAGCATGTCATTTATCAGTGCACGAAGAACCCAGGCCTGAAACCAGATTTAAACGGATCCAGATAATTGGCGATATCCAAAAATATCTGGAGTTTCAGGGCAATCACCCAAGAAAGGTATGTTTGTGACCAGCTAGTTGTTGCCTAACCTCGAGGTCCTTGGAATGCTTTTTTCAAAAAAATGAATGGGACCACATATTCACTTCAGAAGGTATTGATAAATTAATTCCCATAACCAGATGGGGAAGGGGCAGAAGAAGGAATAGCCTTCAACTTCCCTTTCACTCTTAACCAGCTTGTCAGCCCTCCCTTTACTGAATCTGCCCCTGCCTGTAATAACTTCAGTTGGGTGCTTTTCTTCCTTCTGAGCTGATGCAACTTAAAATTGCACAAGCATCTAGTGAAACAACTGAGCAGAAATCCAAAACCCTGGAGCCAAGAGAGTGCAATGTATCAAAAGCCAGATAAAACCAAACTAAACACATTTCACTTTAGCAGTGGGGAGATAAAGTGCCTCATAGATGCAGAAAGATCAGACTGCAAACTAATTTAGCAGCAGCTGCAGATAAAGTAATTAATCTCATGAAATTGTATAAAACTCATTACAGAAGCAAGAGACAAAGTATATAAGATGCTGCAAAGTTAAATGGCAAGAGTAGATTCCAATCTCCTTTTTTAAAAATAATTTATTATTGATTTTCAGTTAAGCAAAAGAAAAGAATGAGAAAAAGCAAAAACAAAATATCCCTCAAAGTGAAATTTCCAGTCCACGGATGCTCTTTGAAAAATACTATTTCAAATCCATAGATGCTATGAATGAAAGGGTTTCTTGTGATAGTGTTAGAAGTTTTGCTACAGCATTTAGCTACCGCCTTCCATCCCCCCAAATATGGCTTTCCATTTAGCTTTGAACAAGTATGATTTCCATGCTAAGGGCTCCTCTACTAAAAGGGATTTAATGGGCATGGAAAGTGCCCCCAAATGCTTTTTTTTATTTAGCACAAACTCCACCAGAATGTTGGACTTGGTGATCCGCTCTACTCCAGTTCTTTTTGTTAATTCAAAGCAACAGCTTTGGCATCAGGGTTTGTGTTAATTAATTTTGTTTGTTGCATTAAGTATCATTTTTTTGATATGCAGGTGGAAAAAAATATAGGGCTCCTGACATGTGTGATCTCTTGTAATGAATTCCTTGCTATTGTCTGAAGTGCTGTGTAGGACAAACATTCCTTAATCTAGAACTAAGATGTGGTTGCTTTCCGGGAATGCACCACAATAAAGCTCCAGCCCTGCTTGTATAAGGAATAATTAGTACCTCGTTTACTGGCTTTGGCAGTGTCTGTGATGCCATAAAATATAAGCTGCTCTGCACTGCAGTGAGTGTATTGTCTAAGAGTGATCTAAGGGACCAATTACGTGGGACGTTGATAATGCTGTTCGCAGAATTTTCTTTAAAATTCTAAAATTCTAAAAAAATGCCAGTACGCTCTAATTCCGCCCCCCCTGCAATTCCTAATCCAGATTGGGATTTTGGCGTGGAAAATATAGGCACCTGAGCCCTTTATCCCTAACCATGAACCCGATTCAGACTGGGGGCACAACTCCTGAAATGCAAAGCATCCAGATCAGGATTTTTTTTTGGGGGGGTGCCAAGTGCTAAAATCCCACCCTGTGCTAAGGTCCCAATTGGATTGTGTTCATAGTACAGTGGTACCTCAGGTTAAGTACTTAATTCATTCCAGAGGTCTGTTCTTAACCTGAAACTGTTCTTAACCTGAAGCACCATTTTAGCTAGTGGGGCCTCCTGCTGCCGTCGTGCCGCTGGAGCACGATTTCTGTTCTCATCCTGAAGCAAAGTTCCTAACCTGAAGCAGTATTTCTGGGTTAGCGGAGTCTGTAACCTGAAGCGTATGTAACCTGAAGTGTATGTAACCCAAGGTACCACTGTACTGGTTATTTCTGCCAGAAAAACCCTGTATTCAACCTGACATGAATATCTGAATTTATACATAATAAGCACAGCTTAAACACTGCACTGATAGTTAAATCCTAAGCATAATTACTCAGAAGGAAGACTCACAGAACTCATTTGGAGTCATTCCAAAATTTAACATGCTTAGGCTTGTGCTGTAAATACTTATGAGTTGCATATTGCTATTTTGTTGCTAAAAAATCACATCTTTTGCAATAGTAACCCAGTCTGATTGCTACGTGACTTTGTGGATGCCTACTGCTTCAGTGAAAAAGACTAGGACCCAGACCGTGAAGGACAACAAAGACCCGGTGTGGAATGAAACATTTCACTTTAGGATTCAAAATGAAATAAAGGTAAGGAGCTGTGCCAACGCTCTTAAACAGGAATTGCTACTTATTTAGGCAATCACAGAAGCAGAGGACTGGGAACTGCACAGGTGTCACTTAAAAGCAGGGCCATAACTAATGAGACATCACTATGGAGATACTCCCAATATTTACTCCTCTTCCCAAGTGTTAACATCATACAAATTCAAAGAGGACTGTTCTACTTTCTGGGAGATGACACATACATAATACTAAACGGTTAAAAGTTTAGAACAGGAATTACCCCTGGATTGACCTCCTTGGATGGGGTTGAGGAACCCATACCCTTCAGATGTTGTTGGACTACAACTTCCATAATCTTTGACCATTGACCATACTGGCTATGGCTGATGGGAGTTGGAGACCAACAATATCTGAAGGGACACTGATTTCCCATCCTCACCTCTGGGGTGAGGCATGTGTTACTGTGACAAACATCTTCAGCGTAGTGAGGATGGTTATACCAGTCAGGGCCTTGGTTGGGAGCAGGGCAAATCTGAGCTGGGTGAAGGTTAAGTTCACAGCTGGCACTAAGATAAATTGAAGTTCTTATCCCAGCAAGGGCCCAGGAAAGATTGGAAGGTTTATATCCTCTAAGGCAGCTCCTCTGTTTTCCTGGTCATCTTCTGGATCACAATATGTCCTCCTTTGGCTTTTCCCTCCTCCTGAGAAAAAACCCAGCTATTGAAATCCTACGGCTGTTGGATAAGTACCCCTCCACTGACTATGGATGTCTTGCTGGACTATCTGTTTTGAGGGGTTAGAAGAAAAGAGGGAGAGTCTGGATCAAGGGGAAGAAGGTCCAGAAAGGGGCAGCACAGTACATTCTGATGCCTGAGGCCAAAGACCCATTTGAAGATGAAGGACAGTGGATTGGCACTGAATCCTTCAGCACTAGTGGTGGGACAATTTTATTCACTACAGCTGAGGGCAGCAGTCTGGCTTAGGAGTTGCAGGGCAAGCCATGTGGTGTGCATACAGCTCAGTCCGCTGACACCTTTCTATTGCTTCCTGTCCACCAGTATTTGCCACCTGAAGTACTGCCTCACTCTGACTATTGGTAGGGCCAGCCCTGAGTTCAGGTCTGGGGTGGGGGACATCAGACTGCTCAGTTGTGAGCTCTTTGGGGTCTTTGGTGCTCCTGGAGTCCCACTCCTCTTCCTTGGATGAGGTGCCCCTAGAGAGAGAGGCTAGTCTATGAGAGGTTCTAAAGTTCTTCTCTGGATTTCTCTAGAACATTCTGGAGCTTAAAGTTACTGATGAAGATAAGCATACTGCAGATGACCATCTCCTCACTGTTTTCTTTGATGTTTCTAAAATCCAACTTGGTGAAACAACCCGCCTGAGCTTTCAGCTGAATCCAAAAGTGAGTACTGCAAATAAAAAACAGGCTGTGGAAAACAAATCCACATTTCTCTCAATTTTCAATGAAGTTCCCTTTCAGCTATTAAGCAATGGCACCATATAAAAGAATTACACTTGCTTTGAATACACAGACAACAACAAAAGAGTTTTGTGGCACCTTAAATCTGACAAATTTTATCATAGCATAAGCGTTTGTGAACTAGAGTGCGCTTCATTAGATGCATGAAGTGTGTATATATACACACACAAAAACATATGTACTTGGGTATAAAAGAAGAATAAGAAGAATCTAAAGGCTAAAGTTAAATGGTAATAAAATGGAAAAAAGTATAGCCTGATAATTCAGTTAGTTTAAAATTATGCAAACCTACCCTTCACAACAACTATGGTTAGTTATTTTAGCATTACTTAGCTGTGGAAATATAGTGAGATCTTAAATGTATGCAAAACAAGCTCGGTGACCCTTCACAGCAGTGGCTGTTGATAAACAAATCATCCACCTATAGAGGATTACATATCTAATTGACCTAATTGAATACAGTGGTACCTTGGTTTACGAACTTAATCCGTTCCTGAAGTCCGTTCTTAAACCGAATCTGTCCCCAATGAGGCCTCTCACCTTTCCCCAATGAGGCCTCTCACCGCTGGTGCCCTTCCACCATTTGGTTTCCATTTGTAGACGGAGGTAAAGTTCACAAACCGGAACGCTGCTTCCAGTTTTGCAGAGTTCGTAAACCAAATCGTTCGTAAACAAGTTCTTAAATTGAGGTACCACTGTAGAAATAAACATTTTGATACTGAATACACCAGTGATTCCCATATCAAACATGTAAAGTATGAACAGTATGTGTGTTTCTTTAAACATCTGAGTCCAGTCCAGACAAGGCAATGTACACTAGGACCCAAACCCAAAGAGTGCTAGTCACACTCAAGTCCCATTGAATTAAATGTGGCTAATTGTTTTTGACTGAAATTAAAGGGATTTGAGTTCTATATTTTTTTCCTACTGGGACTGCAGCCAAAGCTGCTTGGGCATCACCAGTGCTTCCATGTGGTATGGAGAGCAAAGCTGTCTTGGGACATAATCGGGCAAGGCACATCAGCACGGCCTTTTGTTAGTAAGATCTCACCTACCCCCTGGTCAATGGCTCCCGCGGTGGACCTGAGAGGTATAGCCTAGGGACAGCTGAATAATCTTTACCAAAATGCTCATTTTTAGGGGAAACTGCTTGCAAAGATGTGTATATTAGTCAAAACTGCATTTAAAAATGTGTTTATTAGCAGAAATCCACACTAAAATGCTGACAAATTTCCAAGAGGATTAAAAAAAAATAATCTCAAGTTTCTGCAGGAATGTGGAGAACTGGATTTATGACTGGAAAGATGAGAAACTGAGAAAACCAAAATGGTCAGGTCCTTCAATCCCTAGCTGCCTCTGAGGTGACTTGGCTTCTCAGTCCTGCCCCCTGACTTCCAGTCGTTGAGGGTGGACTTCTGAGTTGCAGAAGGAAGTTGTAACCCTGGCTGGACAGGATTCTAGCTCCTATGGAACATTATGCTCCTAGTCTTCCATAGCATGAATGTCCACAACTCAGGGCATGGACTCCCTTCCCTTGACTAATGCGTGAAGTGGGCTTTATTATTCAAGAGAATGTGTGAACATGCAGTCACTGTTTTTGCTTTTTAAACTTTCAGGGTAAGGAGGAACTAGAAGTTGAATTCACAATGGAGAGCAGGTAAGAACAACTGTTGTTGCACATACCATTAACAAAACTGCCATGCAAAAAATAAAATAAAATGCAGCATTGATAAAGAGCTTGCCTTGTATCTCTCTTGGTACAAAACCTTTACTATATATCTAACTAGGTATTGCTGATGGTGTGTATTCATATTCTGTTATTGGGGCAATAATGGTCACTGAAGGATTGATGTGGCATAGCAGGGGCTAACATATTGATGGGGATATAGTAGCATTTGCTAAAGGGCTTCAGCACTGGCAATTTATAGGGAGGCTATTGAAGGCATCAAGGAGATTGCATGATAGAACTACTCCTTTACTGTTTCACCTCAGTCGACAGATGGAGAAACCTTGTGACTGGATGCTCCATATAAAACTCCTTGCATACAGAAAACTAGAGACCAGGGAGAAGAGTTCCTGCACAGCATGTGCCATGATATTCCTGATCCAGAGCCTCACATGTTCTACAGCAGTGTTTCCCAACTTTGGGTCTCCAGCAGTTTGGGACTACACCTCCCATCATCCCTAGCTAGCAAGACCAATGGTCAGAGATGATGGGAATTGTAGTCTGAAAGCAGCTGGAGATCCAAGGTTGGGAAACACCGCTCTGCAGCATTTTATAGGGCTCCTCTACAACCAGTCTTCTCTGTTCACTTCCATGGAGAGACAACTCATTCTTGTACATACAGCTTCTGCTTTTATCTAAATGAATGGAAAAGCTGCTCTTGTGGGTGGGGAAGCTGTGTGGGCACTGGAGCTGTCATATGTGTAAATATGGTGTGGAGAGATGCCAGTGAGAGACAGGTGGCCCAGGGGTTGCCTCAGAGCGCACAGCTCCAATTTGTAGCATATGCCAGCCATGCGCTCAAGTCTCGTCCACCATATGGTTGTTCCCAGGAAGGGAGATTCATCCCATAATCTGCTTGTCCTGATTCAGGTAGGTAGCCGTGTTGGTCTGATGCAGTAAATATATATATATATATATATATATATGCTTTCGTAGATTTTCACGGGTACAGGAATGCAGGTTTTGGTGTCCTCGGGTGTCTTCCCGTGTAAAAGTTGGGGTGTCTAGGCGACGTTTCGACGAGGTCTCACTCGTCATCTTCAGGCTGGTGCTTTCGGCTTCTTGTTACTGGAACAGAGCAGGATCTCAGTGTTTGAGTTCCTATAAATACTGTTGAGGAGGTGTGGCCTCTAATGTTCTTGGGCAGAGAGGAAGTTCCCAGGCTAGTGTGCCTTTTCTTCTTTTGTTTCTTAATTACTTGAGGGATATCTTGAGTGATTTCTTGAGTTGTATCCTGAGTACCACTTAGGTGGGTCATTAGGTGTGGATTAGTTGCTAAAGCCTTTGTGTATATATATATATAGTCCAGTAATACCTTAGAGACCAACTAAGTTTGTTCTGGGTATGAGCTTTTGTGTGCATGCACACTTCTTCAGATACACTGAAACAGGAGTCACCAGACCCTTATATATAGTGGGAGGGTGGGGTGGGGTTTTTCTCAGGAGGGTAGTAGGAGATGGGTGATTGGCTCAGTGGGTATGGTAAACCTGTTGACCACTGTTAACGACTGCAATTAGTCCTACAGGAAAAAGCAAGGGAGAGTATGCAGATGATTAGCATATTTAGCATTGTAATATGCTTGTCCTGAGTTTTTGTTACTCAGAACTTGATGCAATTGGTTTAGCCAGAAGTTCCACGTTGCTTGGAAGTCTGCTTGTTTAATTGCTTTTCCAGCTTTCCTTTAGGCCCCTCACACTGATGTGTCCTTTGGAATGAGCATTTCAGAGAGGCTCCCCAATTCCTGGCATCTCCCCCTCTCCTGTTGTTCGCTGTCTTGGGCGTCCTCCTGAGCTCATAGCCCTTCCCTCACTGGAAAGGACACCATTCTTGGGGAAGGGTGGCAGCTCAGTGGTAGAGCATCTGCTTGGCATGCAGAAGGTCTCAAGTTCAATCTCCAGCATCTCCAAGTAGGACGGGGAATGCCCCCTGTCTGAAACCTGGGGAGCTGCTGCCAGTCAGTACAGACAATACCCAGTATCAGGCAGCTTCCAATGTACCTGAAGAACTCCCAGGCTGAGTCAGGATGCTGCCCATGCTGGGAATGGCATGTCCCTTCTTGGCCTGGTTTTGTGAATATTTGGCTGTGCCAAACAAGTTGTGGAGCCACTAGGAAGCCGCAAAAGACACAGCTGCTTTCAAATGAGAAAACAAAATACAAATAAAATGCCATCCTTACAGTTACTGGAAGAGTATAATTTTCTTTTCTTTTACCTTTCAGCCCAGATGTCCCAGAGAAGATATTTACTAATGGAGTTTTGGTGGTAAGTTTATGAATTCTGTTTCTTTATCTGACCAGCTAGTAGAGCTTAGGTCTATAAAGTGCAGGCACTCAAATTCTGCATACCTAAACACAACTTTCCTGTGCATGACAAGCTGGAACTGGAATTTGTGCTACTTAGCTCTCCCACTCAATTCCCCCAAGGTGAGGAAGCTCATACTGGAACAGAGAAGCTGGTTACAGTTGCCACACTCCACCTCGCATTCCACCATCAGATGAGTGCCACCAAGTGGTAAAAATCAAAGCATGCTATCCCTGCCACCTTCATACTGAAGCTCCCTAAAACACTGAGATTGGGGCATGCCAGTTGATTTAAGCTTCTCTGTGCCTAGCCTTTTCCCCTGCGCTGCCTAGAGAATTTAACAGACTCCAACATGTGCTGGCAGAATATTCATAACTATAAAACCATGTTACATTGTTGGTGCAGAGGTGAGGAACTGCTGAGCTGCAGGGTGTTGTTGGACTACAACTCCCATTATCCCTGGCAATTAGTCATACTGGCTGGGGCTTATGGGAGCTAGATATCAACAGCTTCCTGCATTCCTGCAATAATGGATATTGCCAGTAGATTGACAGAAGAGAAATCCTTGCAAAGGAACCTACAATTTGGGCTACTTTACTAGTCAAGCAAAAGATTGTGCTCGGCAACCCCTCATTTCTCCCAACAGGTCTCCTGCTATCACCTCCCTAATGATGAGCTTAGACACTGCTGCTTGAAGGTGTTCAATGTGCCTTCAAGTAGCAGTCTCTAAGATACCCACCCTGCCCCAGTCTTTCCCTAGAAAAGAGTGGGTGGGTGAGAGTCTTCTTGCCCAAGGGCTACTAAGCAAAGGAGTGCAAGATGCCTTTCTCCAGAGGCATTCAAGCAAACCCCGCCATTCTGGCCTTTCCTGCTCTCACAGGTTTCGTCTTGTGTGGCTGAGGCACTCCAGTTGCCTTGGAAACAACCCCCAGCCTTTCTCCTAACTTAGAAGATGGGATCACTGGACAGCTGTAGAGCTGATCTTAAACCACCTCTGTAGGTTCAAAGTTGGCATAAGCATGGCCCATTGCTCACCAGAAGGTGGCGACAAGTTTGTCACTAAAGCAATCCAGAGGTTTATGTTTGTTCCTTCATTGGCATTGCTCATCACTATGATGGGCAGATACTGTATCTGCTTTCTTTCTATTCTAGATTCCAAAACCATTTCTGTGGTAGTGGAGATGGAGTCTGTATACTGCAAGGCAGTCTAGAATTCCTTTCTTTGGGGGTTGGGCCATCTAGTATCGGAGGCAGGGGGCAGGATTTGTTTCCACGGTAATAAAGTCCCCAAGTGCTGTGGTAATATTTTTTCCATAGGTGTGAACATCCACCAATAAATTCTGACATACCCTGAATTTTGTTCCTTTCCTAACAGTCTTTTCAGTTGCATCCTATTTACTTGGCTCATTGTGGATGAGCAAATAATTCATTAAATTTATAAGAGAGATTACATTTTATGTAATGCTACATTGCATATACAGTGGTACCTCTGGCTGCGAATGGGATCCATTCCGGAATCCCTGTTCGCAACATGAAAAGAGCGCAACCCGCAGCAGCGCGTCTGCGCACACACGGGTTGCGATTCACCACTTCTGCACATGTGTGTGACATCATTTTGCGCATCTGCGCATGCGCGAGCGGCAAAACCCGGAAGTAACCCTTTCCGGTACTTCCAGGTTGCCGCGGGACATTACCTGAAAGATCGTAACATGGGGAAAGGATTTGCTGAATTAATTAACTGAACTGGGATGCAAAAAAGGGAGGTGTGAGGAGGTCAGAGAAACAAGTGAACGAAAGACAAGATATGGAAAGATTGATTTGTTTTTAATTGTTACTTTATTTTTTCTGTTTTTTGTATTTTCTTTTTTCTTTTTGTATTTTTCTTTTTTTGTATTATTGTAATTTTGTTTGAAACTTTAATAAATATTATTTTTTAAAAAAGAAAGATCGTAACATGAAGCAAACTTAACATGAGGTATGACTGTAGTACTCAGAGAAGCCAGAGTTAAATCTATCTGAACACATAACCTTTGACCTGGAAGGTTTAAGTGTGGGGACTGGCTGTGGCTAAAATTAAGCCCAAGTTTATTACATTTGCATCATAATAGCACCTTACATAGCAAAAGCAGGCTGCGGCATAAAAATCTATATTTGTTCTAAATTCACTCTTTGATTCTAATTTTTATCCTTTACAGGCGCGTGAAGTTGCCTGTTTGGAAGTTCAAATAGATGGGGGAAGAAGGAAAACAGGTAGGCAATTTTTAATTGGGGTTGGGGGAGTGCCTTAGTTCAGTGGGAGGGCAGTGGTACACCCAGTTCAGTCCCTGGCATCCCAAGTTATTGTTGGGATAATCTCCTGTCTGAAGCCCCAGAGAACTGCTGCCAGCCGGGATGAACAATAAAGAGCTAGATGGACCAATGGTGTATGGCAGCTTTCCATGTGTATATGTAATATAATAAAATAAGAACTAGCTAGTGTTTTGTCGGCCTCTCTGCAAGCTAGCTGGTGTCGCCTCCATGCCTAGTCTTTACTGAATTGCTGTGAAGTCATAGAACATTCATGACCATTTTAACTGTAGTCCTATTCAGGCATTATGCCTGAACACAAAATCTCCACGCTAGTACCCCATGCTTCTCTGTACCGAGCAGAGAAAGTCTGCAAGGGGGGATTTTACTTAACATGAGTAGAACCCTCTATATCAGTGTTTCCCAAACTTGGTTCTCCAGCTGTTTTTTTTGGACTACAATTCCCATCATCCCTGACCACTGGTCCTGCTAGCTATGGATGATGGGAGTTGTAGTCCAGAAAAAGTTGGAGACCCAAGTTTGGAAAACATGGCTCTACATGATAGGGAAGAAGAGTTTGGATTTGATACCCCGCTTTATCACTACCCAAAGGAGTCTCAAAGCGGCTAACATTCTCCTTTCCCTTCCTCCCGCACAACAAACACTCTGTGAGGTGAGTGGGGCTGAGAGACTTCAAAGAAGTGTGACTGGCCCAAGGTCACCCAGCAGCTGCATGTGGAGGAGCAGAGACGCAAACCCAGTTCACCAGATTAGGAGTCTATCGCTCTGAACCACTACACCACACTGGCTCTCTGCTGACCCTGGCAGGAAATAGCTTTCAATTCCTTTCCCCTGATTCCTTCAAAATCTGCTGCAGTGGGTTGGAGGAAATCTGAGTACTGCCTCCTTTCCCCTTTTGTGAGGGTTCTCCTCTGTTGCAGCACCATCACTTCTGCAAACAGGAGGTGACCTTCCATTCGCAAAAAGGGTACAGTGGGTCCCAGGCTGCTTCCAGCATCTATAGCCTATTTATGAAAGCCATTTTAAATCAATTTTTTTTTGGAGGGATTATTAATATATAGATCTCTGTATTGCTTCCCCACCACCACCTTTCTGTAGAAAGAAAATTCACTCTTTCCGTGGGAGGATCCCATGAAGAAGCTCAAAACCTCACGTTGCGCACCTGGCTTTGCCGTGCTGCTCCTGCTAAATTTCACTACATCAAATATAACCAATCAGAATTGGATATTGAACTGCCGAGGAGACAGCTTCTTACGGTATGTTGGGGTTTTTTTTGTCTCCGTAATAAGGCTGAGGGGAGGCTGAGCCACAGACATTCGTCAGGTAGGAGCCAGGAGACACCAGAGGTGAGAGCTGAGGCAATGAAGCCAGAGGACACACCAAGAGGCACCATAAGTCAGTGCTGGGCAAGACTATCCTTGCCAGCTTGTATTGGAAACCTTTACAGAGAAGCCCTTCCTGGTGAAGAGAGCCATGGCCAGTCTTGGGCGGGCCAGGACATTTCAGTACAGTAACTGGCAACTCTTCAAGTCAGTTGCGGAGGAAGGGGTTTCGGTACCTGGGATGGCGGGGGTGTGGTACATTGCCAGTGGGGGCATGGCACGTCACATGCGGGGTGTGTGGCATGTCACCCATGCGAGCTTCCCAATGGGGCGGTGCCCACCTGTGCGAACATCACAAGGCGGTGGCGTCCGCCTGAGTGAGCGTCATGCCAATGGGGCGGCACCTGCCCACCCGAGTGTCCCAAGGGGGAGGTGCCTGCCTATGGCGATGTCACGCCCCCAGGCTGGCACCTGGGGCACACCTCCCCCCTGCCCCCTTCCTCTCCCACTGCTTCAAGTGCCCAGGGAGACACTTTACCCTCATGGTTTACTACCAAGCACCTGGTTCCTAGTTCTAGCCTCAGAAGCCCGTGAAAGAAAATATCAACTGCTTTAGATGATTTTCTCCTAGTGATAAATTTCATTTTATATGCAGGCCTCCTCAGACACGAATGAGTCAGCAACTGTTCCCCTGAACACTCTTCCTATCAAAGAGCAAGTGACAATACCACCGGTGAGACTTCCTATTGACTCCTAGGGATACCCCCCCCCCCCGCGCGCATTAACACTTTTTTCAAATAATGGGACAATATTGAGTGCATTCACACAAAGAAAAAACACCCCATGTTAACTCTTTCTTGTCATTCGCTTGAGGTAAAGCTTTCCTATGAATGTGGCCCACATTCTCTGATTTATATTTAGCTAGAGTTTGAATTATGTTAATACTTTTGGCACATTTCAGCACCAAATGCAGGGCACATGGATAAGAAAGTTTCACAATTTCCTGCCTGCCATAAATTATGGTGTAAACTAATCCATACTTTCATTATCACTCAAACCAGGACAGTTCATATTTATTTAATTTGCTTGATTTGAAAACAGACTTTTTATCTCTCCCCCTTCTCTCTTTACAAATGAAGATCTGTAGTTATAAAACTGCTCTTATCCCAAGTTCATGCTCATCACCCAGTAGATATTTTATCTATTACCATCACCAATTTTTAACTTCATAATAATGACCCAATTGGTTATTTCATTATTTGGGCCATTGTTTGGGCCATTGTATCAATGCATTGTTTTATTTTGAGATTCTGATCTACTTAAAAATACAATTTTGGGAATGCAGGTCCAATTTTGCATAGTTAAGAGGAAGATGGCAATTGCCACCTACAGTACATGTATTTTGGGTTACTTTTGGGGAGGAGTAAAACCACAGAGGAATTTAAATACTTTCTGGAACAGACAGAAATGAATACTCAAATGTCCCTTGGTACTTAACAATATATCTTCAAGCTGAACTGAACTTAATATCTCTCCACCCAGCATTTGCAGAACCTTCTGTCCACTAATGAAGGGAGATCATTTTTGCATCTTTCGGGGTTTTTGCCACCCAGCAGTTACTTGTATTTCTATTTAAGCAAAAGATGGGAATAATCCCTTAGCATCTCATTAAAAGTGTACATTTTCCAAAACAAATGTTGACCCAAACTTTGGCCTCCCACACCAAGCATCTCTTTTTTGGGGGGAAGGGTCTTCCCCCAGACATTCAAAATTCAAATGTAAACATTCAGTTCATCCCTCATGTATGTATTTTTGATTATTTTTTTTCAGAACAAAACATTTGATTTGAGCGTGAAGTCAAAAGATTGGTAAGAAAACCTCTTCTTAACCTGAGCCTCCCCAGTCACATGTATTTCCCCTCACTCCTTAACTACTTTGCTTTTATATGGAATCTCACAAACCTATGATGTTTTGAATGTCTGGCTTGAGGTGAATTAACACCAAAAACCATTATGTGTGAATGTAAGAAATACATGCATCTTCAAAGCAATTTGGTACCAAGTTTTTTAAAACCGTTTGTTGTCCAGGTGATCTGCCTTGGGAAACAGTTCTTAAGATGCTTAGCAATTACGTGGACCAAATGAGACACAATCCAGCTGTTATGCACTATGATTTCTATACCTTTAAGCACACTTATTTACCTTCTGGATTCTGTCCATTGCATTTAAGTGTGTTCAGATTTTAACAAAACCACATTATGGGCATTGCTCAGAAAACATTGCTCCCCGGAATCATATGCTCAGTCTTCCCTCCCCTTTCTTTTTTCCATAGAAACCTTGAGCTTGAGCCTCCACTTCCCTGTCTTTTTATTTACATCCTGCTTGCTTATACAGCCAGCACCACGCACCTGCTCCAGGAGGTGGCACTGCTGTCAGATTCCTCCTCCTCGGTCTCCGTGTTGCTGTTGTAAAACTAACCCATTGGGGAAGAGGGTGGAGACGTAACCTGGGTAGAGCAACAGCATAAATTTAAGGCTCATCCAGCACACACTCAAAGCACATGACTTCCCCCAAATAATCTTGGGAACTGTGGTTTAAGGGAACTGTGGGGGTTGTAACTTTGTGAGGGGGGAATTATGGTTCCCAGGATTCTTTGCAGGGAGTCATGTGCCTTAAATGTACATTTGATGTGTTGTAAAGGTATGGTATGGGGATGCGGGTGGCGCTGTGGGTTAAACCACAGAGCCTAGGGCTTGCCGATCAGATGGTCGGCGGTTCGAATCCTTGCGACGGGGTGAGCTCCCGTTGCTCGGTCCCAGCTCCTGCCAACTTAGCAGTTCAAAAGCACCTCAAAGTGCAAGTAGATAAATAGGTACCACTCCGGCGGGAAGGTAAACGGTGTTTCCGTGCACTGCTCTAGTTCGCCAGAAGCGGCTTAGTCATGCTGGCCACATGACCCGGAATCTGTATGCCGGCTCCCTCAGCCAATAAAGCGAGATGAGCGCTGCAACCCCAGAGTCGGTCACGACTGGACCTAACAGTCAGGGGTCCCTTTACCTTTACCTTTTAAAGGTATGGCGTTAGTTAGTTCTGCCTGTCATTGGCTCTGGTTCCTCTTCCTGTTTGCTTTCCATTTTGTCAGCACCGTTGGACAGCAGCCACCCCTGACAGCAACCTATTCAGTTTGTTTAAAAATCAGCTTGTGGTTCAGCATGGGGTAGGGGCAAGACTGCTACTGCTGCATTCTTCCCTGATGGTTAGGGAAAAAACCCATTGTGCACACACATGTGCACACTCGAGCAAATGTTTCTTTGATAGATTGCAGCCAGCAGATGTAGCAGGCTTTAAAACTATCTGCGTAAATTTCTCTTGGCCTTAGGACTCAGGGCCTGCTTTGTAAAAGGCCAAAAAGTCTTGATGTGCGTCTAGGATATGATCTGTGCTCAGATGAAAAGAATTTCCTACAGAAACGGAAGAAAGTGGTTGCTGCTACTCTGAAAAGTCTTCTTCATTTAGACCAAGACCTGAAAGACCATGAAGTAAGTGGATCACAAGAGTGCCATTTTCTCCCTACAGATCTTGGTATCTAGTGCTACACTTAAGCATTTTTAGACTCTGGTTTTATGATGGGAAATTGGCTCTGTGGTGTTAGTCCTGTGTATTTCTTCACTACTACAAAATGTTGTGAAGAAGTTGTCTTGCTGCATCTTAGAACCTTCTGCTTATCCTTCTAATGAGGCCCTGGACTTATTTATTAAATGAAGTTTTAACATGCCTTTCAGAATAAATTATGCTGCCAAGGCAGTTTATGTGTCAGCAAATCAATACAGTAACATTATACAAAAGTTAAAAAAAAGTTACTCTGCAATCCTATATTTTTTGGGAAGTGGCCATTGGAAACTGGCCTGAGATCTGCAGACGAAGGGCAGTACACAAATTTAATAAATAAAATAATAACCAATAAAAAACTGGTTATTTTCTTGTGCTCAACAGGTGCCTGTGATTGCTGTGACAACTACAGGAGGTGGAATGAGAGCATTAACCGCTATGTATGGCACCCTTTGGGGTCTCCAGAGACTGAAGCTTTTGGACTGTGTTTCGTATATAACAGGCTCCTCAGGGACAACATGGTAAGGGATGAGAACTGTGATTTGTGTGAGCTACATGTGCTGAAACCCTTCTTCCAATATTGCATCATTATCTGACTACCAGTGAAATTAGAGGCAATTATTAATTGATTTCATAGCGTACTGTTACAATTAAGTAGGTGTACATAGTTTCTCCTTTGGCTTTCTGCACCAGCAAGGAAGTACTTAAATTTTATAAAACTCCAGAACGCCCTTGGTATTGTGAGTCTATGCAGAATAATTTTTCCTCAGTTGCTCCGTGAGTCAGTTGTTTGGTCAGGTCACAAGGCAGGACTAATAATTTATTACCTGGGAGTCGAGAAATGAGAACAGTGCTTCTCAGTATACGCAAATTCCCCCCCCCCCCTCAATAGCTGAGCTAGTTTATTGGTTTCAAAGAACACAATGAGCTGAGCCAAATTTCCCAACAGTCTAATACAACTCAACATATGTCTGCTCAGGATTAGGCCCCATTGAGTTCAAGGGGGCTTACTCTCAGGTGAATGAGTATAGAATTGCAGACCAAGATGCTAGAAGTTGGCAGGATAGTCTCTTTCCCCCAACCCCCATGTCTGAGCGGGAAGAGTGGGAAGGAGCGTCTCCACCCTCATCATTCTACCCGGACACTGAGGTCCAGCACCGAGGGCCTTCTGGCGGTTCCCTCACTGCGAGAAGCTAAGTTACAGGGAACCAGGCAGAGGGCCTTCTCGGTAGTGGCGCCCTCCCTGTGGAACGCCCTCCCATCAGATGTCAAAGAGAACAACAACTACCAGACTTTTAGAAGACATCTGAAGGCAGCCCTGTTTAGGGAAGCTTTTAATGTTTGATGTATTACAGTATTTTAATATTTTTTTGGAAGCTGCCCAGAGTGGCTGGGGAAGCCCAGCCAGATGGGCAGGGTATAAATAATAAATTATTATTATTATTATTATTATTATTATTATTATTATTATTATTATTATATTTATTTATTTATTTATTTGTTGATAGTTGATGGGCTGCTGACCTGTGTTTTATTTTAAAAGGACATTTAAGCTAAACTAAAATTAAATAGCATATTTTAGATGATAGGGTGTCTGAATCGTTTTTCCAGTTGTTTGTCTCAGTTCAAGCATTCAAAGACAATATGTTTAACTTTCAAAGATAACACCTGCCTACAAAAGTGAGAAAGAGTGGCGGCGGGAGTGAGAGCCCATTTCTTTCGAAATTCCACCCACCCCTTACTAGTGAATGGTTGAAAAAAATGTCTTGCAAAAGGTTCTGCACAACACTACTTGTATACTTAACCTGTATTATACAGTCTGGAATAAAAACAAATCATATCTCCTTTCCTTTCTTTTCCAGGACGATGTCAGATTTGTATGAAGATGCTGATTGGTCAAAGAAAGATCTTGGGGAGATCATCAAGAAAGCTCGAATTCAAGCAGCCAAATCTAAAATGAGTGCCTTTTCCTTGGAAAGCCTAAAAGCTTACCATAAGGAGCTATGCCAGAGGACCATAGCAGGATATAAGACATCCTTCATAGACCTTTGGGGACTCATGATCGAAGCCATGCTGAATGATGGGGTATTCTATATGTGTTTGTTTTCAGAAATGTTATCTGTTTCTTCCTTCAGAATTATTTGTGTCATCTGAAGATCTGAGGGCAGAGGAGAGTAGAATCAATACATTGCCAAATTGATGCATAATGTCATCAAAATACACAGTTGCTAAATCTCACTTACCATTCCCAAAAGCAGGGGTGAAATGAGGCTTTATTTCACCGGGTCAAAGACCCAGTTTGGCACCCCCTATGCACATTTGCGTCCAGGGACGCGGGTGGCGCTGTGAGTTAAGCCACAGAGCCTAGGGCTTGCCGATCAAAAGGTTGGCGGTTCGAATCCCCACGATGGGGTGAGCTCCTGTTGCTCGGTCCCTGCTCCTACCCACCTAGCAGTTCGAAAGCACGTCAAAATGCAAGTAGATAAATAGGTTCTCTGGCGGGAAGGTAAACGGCGTTTCCGTGCGCTGCTCTGGTTCGCCAGAAGCGGCTTAGTCATACTGGCCACATGACCCAGAAGCTGTACACCGGCTCCCTCGGCCAATAAAGTGAGATGAGCGCCGCAACCCCAGAGTCGGTCACGACTGGACCTAATGGTCAGGGGTCCCTTTACCTTTATGCACATTTGCATGCACACACACATAGACTGGGAGCCTCAATGGTGCCCCTCTGGAGGCTTCACCCACACTTGGCTAGTCCCCCCCCCCCATAGCTACAGCTCTGCCAAACACTTGGGTGAAAAACTACTCCTTGCCTCTGCTGCTTTTCAGGTTTTCTGGTGATGACCACTGATTGCTTCTGAATGCCAGGGTTGGCTCTCAGGTGCTGGACAAAGTCAGGATATTTCTGATGGTTCACTTTATTATTAATCATTTTAGCTCCATGCAATTTGCAGTTGGTCCGACAGCCAAAGTCTATTCCCACATTGACTTCAGCAACAAAAATTTTCCCTTTGGATGAGCCAGCTGCTCTTCTTCTCTTGCTTTGCTCTCATGCAAATAGAATAGAATAGAATAGAATAAATAAAATAAAATAAAATAAAATAAAATAAAATAAAATAAAATAAAATAAAGGCTATACCTTATTCCCCTGTTATTGATGGAATAAAATGGAGTATTGGGGATGTTGCCTTTGGAAAGTGCAGTCTAAGCCAACCATATGTGTCTAGTACAGAGGTGAAATCGCTGCAAACTTTGTTACCCTCTGTTTCAGCCTTCCCTAATCTGTTGCCATCCAGACATTGTGGACAGCAACTTCCAACAACACAAGTCAGCATGTCTGCAAGTCAGGGATGATGGGGTAGTAGCTCAGAGCAAATGAAGGGCAGCAAGTTGGGACAGGCTGTTCTATACTGTCCTTTCATGGCCATTTTTCATGCTGTGCTTTGAATTTATGCTGGATCCTTAAAAAAAATAATGCAATACTTAGGAGGGATTTTTGTTGTGATTGCAACCTGTAGGGACAAGGCCAGCCCTTGCATGATTCACAGGGAGGCAGCTGCCTCAGGCGGCAAATTCTGAGGGGTGGAAAGTAGATAGGAATGTTGCTGTTTGGTCTGCCTTGCAGCCCCTAAGCTAGCTAGCTTGCTGTCCTAGGGTGCAGTGGAGGACTCTGGCCCATCACTAGTGATTCAATTACCTGTCTAGTCAGATTTTGTGCACAAAATGGGAAATGCACCATCTTGTCCTTTGCCTCAGGCAGCAAAATGGCTTGGGTTGCTCCTGTGTAGGGAGGAAACATGTAGCCTTTCCTTCTTTAACCTGTATCATGATTGAAATCCCCCCTTAAAGGCAGAAAACTGCTAGCTATTTCATTTATTATTATTGTATTTTTACTGCCAGAGATGGGGAGAGGTGCTTGTGGAATGTGTTACCTCAGGTTTCAAAACAACCCAGACAGCTTTGGGTACTGTGCACCTCGATTTGAGGGCTGGATGATACCATTTGCTGTTCTCCTGAGGCAGCAAAATGTTTGGGGTCAGCCTTGCAAGTTCCTATTTTTCCCAGATAATCAAATATATAATGTGTATTTATTTTCCCTACAAAAATCCAGAACAACTACCATAAACTCTCAGATCAACGACGAGCATTGAGCAAAGGCCAGAACCCTCTTCCAATCTACCTGGCTTTGAACGTTAAGGACAATGTTACCACAAGAGATTTTAGAGGTAATGTTTTCCCCAACCTTCTTCATATTTTAAGTTTGTATGGCAAATTACATGGTCAGGTATGCACATATCAGAACCAACAAAAAGGGAAAATTCATCTCCTGGACTCAAGCTGAGCTCAAGCACCTTTGGCCCTCCAGATGTGGTGGAACCAGGGCTTTTTTCAGCTGGAACTCGCCGGAACTCAGTTCTGGCACCTCTCTGATAGGAACCATTGCCATTATATGAGAACAAGGGAGGTGTTCGTAGTGAGTTCCGGCACCTCTTTTTCTAGAAAAATAGCACTGGCTGTGCATCATACCTGGCCATTGGCCTTGTTTTCTAGAATTGATGGAAACTGTCGCTCAGTCACAACTGGAGGACCCAAAGTTCCCACTACATGATACAACTGTGCCAGAACCCTTCCAGATTGTGATGAAGGATAACTGGTGACACCATCTTAACTTTACCCTACAAGTCATTTATTAGACCTAGAATGGCCACCTGTTGAAACAGGATACTGGATTAGGTGGTCCTTTGACCCAATCCAACAGGGATCTTCATATTTTCTTAACCAACTGCGTAGATTTAAAGGAACTTTCCATTGTCACCGTTTCTGGAAGGGTAGCCATGTTAGTCCATCTGTCCTGAGGCACCCTTGAAGGCTAAGACAATTATTATGGCATAAGCTTTCATGAACCATTGTCCACTTTATCAGATGTATACAGCATTATTCTGAGTGGCAAGTACATGTGGCATGTATATTTTAGGGAGTGGGGTGTAAAAATGCAGAGAAGTATTGACTGTGATAATTACAGTGGTACCTGAGGTTACATACACTTCAGGTTACATATGCTTCAGGTTACAGACTCCGCTAACCCAGAAATAGTGCCTCAGGTTAAGAACTTTGCTTCAGGATGAGAACAGAAATTGTGCTCCAGTGGCGCGGCGGCAGCAGGAGGCCCCATTAGCTAAAGTGGTGCTTCAGGTTAAGAACAGACCTCTGGAACAAATTAAGTTCTTAACCCGAGGTACCACTGTACTTTATTGACAGTGACCATTCACAGTAAAACGGTAGCTGATAATACAAACATCCTGGGATTGGTAAGCCAGTCAACACACACATTGTGATAAAATCCATTCTGCTATAGCACTGAACCCTTGATGTACCATAATTCAACGGTTGTCCTCTATGTGCACTGTAGGACAGGCAGTGATCCTATATATACACTCCCTGGTGTATCTACAGTAGAATGCAGCAGTGACATCCTCTTCCTTCTCATGGTGCCACTGCTGCTTGCTGGGATTGGGGACAAGGCAGGGGGAGGCAGCAGCGAGGGCAGGAGAGCTATGGGTCACCCCAACCTGGAGCTCCTCTGATCTCACATTCTCCTCATCCTGGAATGTGCAGAGCCACAATCAGGAGGGCACCCTTACTGCTCTGTCCCTTTCACATGCTGCTACTGATGAATGCATAAGGTTGGGGAAACAGAAGGCAGTCAACCATTGTTTTATACTTTTTAAATATTGTGTATGGCCCATGAGGAAGACATTGGCTTGGAATGTGTCGGGCTGAATAAAACACTTCCTTGTGTCTCTAAACACTTCCTTGTGTGTCTTTTGTATTTCCTGTAGGTGTTAAAAAGCAGAAATGAGTTGCGGAAGTTGTTATTTAAATACCTAATCCTTTTTGATGAACACAAATTGCTGGGTTAATTATTAGCTTAATCAAAACCAAAAATAAGCATAATCCCCTCGTGTGATTACTTTCAACTGAGAAAGCTCCCCATTCTCTTTCCATAGTATAGTAAATGTGTTGAATGTTGGCTTCCTTGCAGAGTGGGTAGAGTTCACACCATATGAGGCGGGCTTCCTGAAATATGGGGCGTTTGTTCGTGCTGAAGATTTTGGAAGTGAGTTTTTCATGGGGCACCTGATGAAGAAGCTCCCAGAATCAAGGATCTGCTTTATGCAAGGTGACTTTTTATGTCTGGTGTGGAGGGGAGGGAGGGAGGACATACCTTGACAAGAAGGCAGGCGATGATTCATTCGGTAATGCGGGTACAGCCTGCACTACTTGGGGAAAAATGTGGAACGCTGATGCATATCAGGTTTCTGTTACATTTCCACACTCACTGGGTCTTTTGTTTTCATTGCATTATGACTCCCAGGGGTGGAAGCAAACTTTAAATTCTATATATCATGCTTAAATGATAAAAAAGGCGAATTCCATGCTAGGGATTATATGGAAGGCGGACAGAAATGAATCTGCCAGTATCATAATGACCTTTTACAAATCTATAGTCTAGCCACACTTCAAAATACAGTTTCAGTCACCCCTTAGCATAAGAGGAGCAATGGTGGATCATTTCACACATCCATCTAGAATCCAGCATCCTGTTTCTAAGAGTGACCAACAAAATGCCTGCTACCAGCAAATGACATTTAGTGGCATATTGCCTCTGAAGATGGAGGTTCTATACAGATATTACGTCTAGCAGCCATTGATGGCCCATTAGTCTGGTGCAGCAGACTACTGTTGTTACTACTTGCAGTTTACCAACTTCCTTCCTTCCTTCCTTCCTTCCTTCCTTCCTTCCTTCCTTCCTTCCTTCCTTCCTTCCTTCCTTTCAAAATGTTAGTGTTCCTCATTCTGTGTTGTCCTATCCTGATCCATATACATAGCTAAGTACCACATCAATGTAGCCTTTGGGACAGCCTTTCTCAACCTTGGGTCCCCAGATGTTGTTGAACTACAACTCCCATCACTCCTAGCTAGCAAGGCCAGAGCTCAGGGATGATGGGAGTTGTAGTCCAACAACATCTGGGGACCCACTGGTTGAGAACCGCTGCTTTGGGGGCTGGTGGTAGTTCAAAATATCTGGTTAGGAAGACTACATGAATTGTTTCAAATGCAGCAGTAAACAAGCCAGCTGGTCCTGGCCAGGAAAAACCTAAAACAAGTCGCAACAGAAATATATATAAATTCAAATGAAATGTAATTTGAAATCTGGAACAACAACTACATTTGTATACGAGTTTAAATTGTGCCACTGTTTTGCCCCAGAATAAGAAGGTTGAGGTAGATAATTTGTTGGACCAGCTTCCAGTTCAGGATAAAGTTTTGAGGGGAGAATGTTCTACTTCATTCGTTTCTTTCTTTCACAGGAATGTGGAGTAGCATATTTTCCAAGAATCTGTTGGATGCCTGGCATGCAGCTGACAATTCAGAGGACTTCTGGAACAGGTGGACCCAAGATAATATCACTGAGATTGGTAAATTATAGTCCACGCTCCATGTGATTTTTGATGTAACCATACACAGATTGGTTTGGGGGCTGGCTTCTTGCTGCGTGGAAATACCTCATTCTGAAATTTGCAATGCAAGTGCTTTGTGGGGGTGCAACTTCAACACCCAGATTTAGTTCATCATAAGATTACCTTGTTCCAGAATGGTTAATACTCATGTCTGAGCATACTCGCATACATGGTTGGCAGCCTGAACGTGCCTTTCATTTTCACTCACCTTGCACACCTGTCCCGCCTCTGTGGTCACTGGCCATTCATGGCTATAATGCAAACTTTGCCAGCCTGGTGCCTTCCAGATGGCTTGGAGTACGTGTCCCATCAATCCCAGCTAGCATGGCTATGTTGGCCCAAATAAAATCCAGAAATCAAGCATGCAGTTTGGGTCTTATGGGTATTAGATTTTTGGTATATGTGTGGATGTAATATTTCAACAGACCTATTGAAAAATTTTATTCCCATGTGCACATTTAGTGGTTCAGAGGAAGTACAGCCGTGCTCTCTTACTTCACTGTCTGTGAGTAATTGCTTATCTACTAGGCCAAGGTGACTATAGATAATGGTATCTATATTTACCCCAAGAGTAAAGGTCTGATCCTAAAATTCACCCACCTTTTAATTAGCTCCCCTGAATCATTTTAAAACAAACATATTGTACACCATCCCTATCCATGTATCTGTTTAGTTTAATTAATTTTATCTTTCTTTAGATGAAGAAAATGATTTTTAAAACAGGTTGTTCCTCATCCCTTTCCATGCACCTTAATTAACTTTGTTGTTCTTCAGATGAAGTACCTGACTTACCGGAGAGACCTCACGAGATGCCGACTCGCATGTTCACTCCAGCAGGCAGCCTTTCCAATACTCTACGGGATATTTTGACAGACCGTCCAGCGGTGTCAAAGTACCATAATTTTTTGAAAGGGTTCCAACTGCACAATGAGTATGCACAGGATCTACAGTTTTCTAAGTGGAAAGGTATACCTGTAGCATAAATTTCATTTGGAAATAAACAATTTGCATAGCATAGGCTGAATCAATTACATTTTTTCTCATCGAAGAGAATTCACTACTGTCATTATTACTGCATCACTGCTCCAACTGTTGTGCTTCGAGAGAGAGAATGAATGGGCCAGGGTGGAATGTAAGGGGATAGTGGAAACTGCACTTACTCCTACTAGGTGAAAAGACTCTTTCCTTGTGTTCATTGGCATCTCTGCAGTGGTTCCTCACCTCTGGCACATCATTGCATATGGCAGCAGCTGCTGCCCGCACCACTCTACATAACTGAATCCAGCTCTCAGCACTAGCACAAAGGGAGTAGAGTCCTTTTGTGTTAGTACTGTGTGGAGTGTGCCTGACCCTGGGCAGGTGACCTGTGTTGTGCTGTGCTATGTTGAAAACACTGTTTCGCTGCATCCTGCAGAGGGGTTATCCCAAATTGCCCAGTATGACTTTTGGATCTCCACTGGCCTCCAGATGTTTATTACTACTACTACTACACCTACAATGTAAACTTCAAGTCATTTTTAGCAGGCTTCATGTGATAGTTGCAAGTTGCTTTTTACAGGTGTAGCTGAATGCTAAGTTGTTTCTTTAACGAGGCCTGAAATGTGTGTGAGCCATTAAGGGACTGCTATGTGTTTAGAAGAGGGACGCGGGTGGCGCTGTGGGTTAAACCACAGAGCCTAGGACTTGCCGATCAGAAGGTTGGCAGTTTGAATCCCCGCGACAGGGTGAGCTCGCGTTGCTCAGTCCCTGCTCCTGCCGACCTAGCAGTTCGAAAGCACGTCAAAGTGCAAGTAGACAAATAGGTACCTTCCGGCGGGAAGGTAAACGGTGTTTCCGTGTGCTGCTCTCGTTCACCAGAATCGGCTTAGTCATGCTGGCCACATGACCCAGAAGTTGTACGCCGGCTCCCTCAGCCAATAAAGCGAGATGAGCACCACAACCCCAGAGTCGGCCGCGACTGGACCTAATGGTCAGGGGTACCTTTACCCTTATGTGTTTGGAAGGCCACAATACAAGACTCATGTGCAGATTCTGGGGGAAAGGATGGCTTACTGCAAGGTGGGGAGCAGTGATTGAGGTCCAGCTTAGCTGCAGCTGATCCATGGTGGTCTTCTGGTCCCTGAGTGGCCAATGGAGACTGTCGCTTCCTCCTCCACTGGCTGTGTGGGCTGCCCCAGTGTTTTGGCCAATCACAAACAAGCCAGGAGACATGGTTTGGCGGGCATACAACAGGCAAGTGTTCACACCCCTGTCTTCCATCTGCTATTATCCCTAGGCTTAAAAAGAGGCCCAGACAGGAATTTTCCTCCAGAGAAATTGGGCCTGTCTGGGGTTTTTGCCTGCCTCATAGCCGTTGTCACAACTTGTTGGCGGATAAGGCATTGGGTTGGATCCTTAGTCAAGGCAGAAGGCAGGGTTTGGGAGTCTACCCTCTGGCTACAAAGAATTGGGGTACCCCATTAAAGGAGTCCAGGGGGAGGTGCTGCTATCCAGATGCCCAGATGGGGCCAATGAGCCACAGCACCCCCCTTCCATGGAGAGATCACCCCGATTTGATGTATGTCATTCTTGATCCAGGATTAACTGTGCCAAACAATCAGCAGACAGGTTGGATGATTCGGAATACACATCCAGTGCCTAAGCCAAAACCTACTAACATCTGGGGTCAATAAGGATGTGGCCTGTTTAAATCACAGGATGTTTGTCCTGTGATTATTGCACCTTCCCAACCTTGCTCCCTGGTTGTGGTCACACTGTTCCTGGGCCTAATCAACCACTCACTTCCAGCCTGTACAAAATGGATGTGGACATAAATACAGGATGCAGACTGTATGTGTGTGGAATACTTGTAGACCATAGGCTCAGTGTAGAAGAACATATAGAGGTCAAAGACATCTGAAGGCAGCCCTGTATCATAGCTGTCAACTTTTTCCTTTTCTTGTGAGGAATCCTATTCGGAATAAGGGAATTTCCCCTAAAAAAAGGAAAACATTGATAGCTATGCCCTGTATAGGGAAGTTTTTAATGTTTGATTGTGTTCTTACATCTGTTCAGCGCCACCCAGAGTGGCTGGGGCAACCCAGTCAGTTCAGTGGGGTACAAATAATAAAATTATTATGTGGAGCAAGCCCAGCAAATGTGATTTGTTCTTCTTTGCCACATCTGTTGTCTTATCGGTGCTAGTTTTGTGATAAAATTATTTTTCTGAAGGGGGAGCAGAAAGGCGATTGCTTCTGGATTTTGTTGGTTCTTTTCATTTGAAAGCCAATGCCTTGTTTTGTAGATACTGTGCTTGATGAATCCCCTAATCAGTTGAGAGATTCAGCAGATCACCTGGAACTGGTGGATACAGCATTTTTCTTTGATACCAGCTGCCCTCCACTTCTGAGACCAGAGAGGAAAGTTGATGTCATTCTGCACTTCAATTACACTGGAGGATCACAAGCTAAGGTTAGATGGGTATATTAATTTTTACTATTATTAAATATTTTTGAAAGATAATCCAGATGTATGTATTGAAAACAATATCCAGAAATAATAATAATAATAATAATAATAATAATAATAATAATAATAATAATAATAATAATAATAGTTCTAAACAATCCAGTTAATATCATAGTTCAAAACCAAAGGAGGTCTGCCACAACATTAGGATTAAAATGGTCTTTTAATTCATTATCAAAAAGATCTCAACTTTCCAGGGTTGGAGTCAGCTATTTCTGTAGCCAAGAAAAGTGCAATTTACTTCGGAAAAAATTCATATGTTCCTAGCCTGAATTTGGTTGCAAAAATTTAAAAGTTTACTGTTCACATTTTTCATGATTCTTATTGATACTGTTGGTTTGATTTTTTTTAATTAAAAAGATAAAAAAGTATAGGAGAGGCAAATTGATATTGAATTTAAGTGCTTTAAAGTTAAGAAACATGCCGTTAGGTTAAATTGTTTTTTCCTTAAGTCTGTTTAAGATTTAGAAAAAAGTTATTTTTTAAAAAAATCAATGTTGCTGAATTTAAAAGTTTCCTTTCGGCTCTAGTGGTTCCCTTTCATGACAAATTAAATGCCTGTTTTGACAGCATGGACAGTTTTCTGTATCTTGTTTTGCATCCCATCATGATCATATTATGTTTTCAAATGAAATTACTGCTTGTCAAGAACTCCGTGGTTGGTTTCTTCTTTGGCCCCTGCTAAAAATGCTTCATTTTGCAACCGTAGCCTTTGGAGCGGGCCTCTACATACTTCACAGAGCAAGGAATCCCATTTCCCAACACTTTGCTGAATGATGAAGAAAAGAAAAATCTAAAGGAGTGCTACGTGTTTGAAGATGCACACAACCCAGATGCTCCCACAGTGATTTATTTCCCACTAGTGAATGACACCTTCCAAAGATATCTTGCACCCGGTGAGTTAATGGCAGCCAATATATAACAGAAATAACATTTATTTCAAGTACTTCATCCAAAACAGATTTTACACAATCTCACATTTTCTTGAGAAAGTCTTGCTGGTTGTAATGAAGTTGAAATGTGTTTTGGTTTGTGAACTTACAGCTCAATCTTAATCATATTCAAAAGCAAGTCTGATAGAGTCCAGTGATTTCCTAGCTAGCATGCTTTATCTTACAATCTGATACTTCATTTAAATCATTGCACAATGATTAGGGTGGCTTTATCTCAATTAAGATCATAGACCATATTTCTATAGTGAGGTGAGGTTAGGTAGACTTGGAATATTTATTTCTGTAGGGCATATTTCTATAGTGAGGTGAGGTTAGGTAGACTTGGAATATTTATTTCTGTTCCATGAGTTCTGACATCATAATCTGGGACTGGGAAGGAATATTATACACCAGAAGTGTAAATTTTGGACATTTGTTTTCCAATCAGAACTAATAATAATATGTTAGTCACTTTCTCTTGCTCAAGATAACTCAAAGCAATTTACAACCCAAAAAAGCTTTCCACATCCCCACATTTTATTAAAATTATATGAAAATTGCTATATTATTGCTGTATTCCACCTTTCTGCCTTAGCTGTATTTCATCAATAAAATCAATCACACAGTTAAGCATAACAAACTATTCCTGTTTGGAATTGTTCTATGGCAGGGGTCAGCACCCTTTTTTTAGCTGTGGGCCAGTCCACCGTCCCTCAGACCATGTGGTGGGCCAGACTATATTTTGAAAAAAATAATAATGAACAAATTCCGATGCCCCACAAATAACCCAGAGGTGCATTTTAAATAAAAGGACACATTTTACTCATGTAAAAACACGCTGATTCCCGGAGTGTCTGCAGGCCTGATTGAGAAGGCAATTGGATCCGGCCCCCGGGCCTTGGTTTGCCTACCTCTGTTCTATGGAATCTAAAGTGCAAATTGCTTATGCTCCTGACTCAAGATTACACAGTAATCTTCTGAATGCTTCCTTTTGAAACATTCATTAATTTACTGATTTGACACTTTTGACCAAATTCTGACCAAATTTTGACCAAACTGCCGGAGGCAGTGGAAGACAGAAGTGCCTGGCGTGCTCTGGTCCATGGGGTCACGAAGAGTCGGACACGACTAAACGACTAAACAACAACAACAACAACAACAAGTTGTAAACAAGTTGTAAAGAGTTGGATTTGGCCTAAGTCCACCCACATAGCTTCACATCTAAAAATCTGAGCCTGAGTGCCCCACATCCAAGCCAACAGTCTAGTCTTTGAACCACACTCCCTTTGGGTCAGAAAGGACCCCCCCAAAATGAAATTTAGATAGAGACAGGGTTGCTGTCCTTCCTGGCATGCCTTCTGATTCCACTGGCTAAGCTTTGGAGATGAGCTGTCTAAGGACTTGACTCTCTTTTCTTCTTTTCTTCTGTAGGTGTGGAACGTAGCACTGCTGAAATGTCACTGGGCAATGTTGATATCTCTAGTGCCTTTTCTCCATATTCCACAAGACAGGTTTCGCTGCAAGACGAGGATTTCAACAAGCTGCTGAATCTAACTAACTACAATGTCCAGAATAATGCAAGCACAATCCTTCATGTTTTGCACAAAGCAGTAGACCAGAAAAAACAGGCCTGGTCATCTCAGGCTGCCTCATGAATACACCTTTCTTTTAGGGATGGGGGGAGATATTCAGTTCAGTTACCATTGAAAGGTGCCAGTTTGCACTTTCCAAAAGTATATGCAAACCAAAGCACAGCAAGGCTTCAAAATTTGCACTTCTCTGAATTTTGCAATGCAGTTCTCCGGTCAAGTAATGTGTACAAAAATTCATATGCTAGGATAAATTATGCATTAAGTGCATATAATAGTGAAGCAATATGTACAAAAGTGAATTACATATGGGGAAATTGCTTTGCAAAAAGTACTTTAGGCAAAAATGTACAAAATTGTGTCTTAGTAGAAATCTGCACTAAAATGCTGCTGAATTTTCATGAGTGCTTTAAAAAAAAAATGCAAACTGATGTGGAAGGTGGATAAATGAACTTAAGACTGAAACAATGAGAAACTGAAATTGAGAGATTTGCCCATCCCAACTTCCTTGCCAGCTTAAGAAGAAAACTTGTAAGTGGGGAAGAGATCTAATAGCTGATCAAAATGGTAGTTGGTTTTAAAGGAACTCAAATAATTCAAAACTGACTACTAATTTTTTTTCTTAGTTTTTTTCAACATGGGAGACCTCACTTAGCCAAGACAAGGACAGATAGCTCTTTCTCGATGTTTACTATCATTGCAATGGTTCTAGTATGCAATTGGCAGGGTGGGATAGGGAGTTCCATCTGTGCATTTGAGCCCACAAAAGTTTGGATCATGGCATACAGACCATTGCAATTCCTTCCATATTTTCAGATCCCTTATTATTCAAATGTTTCCCTGTAGGCATAAATATTGATTCTTTACTATTCATTTTAAATCAGCCAAGGTAGTTTTCTCACAGTATTTTCTCTAACTCATTTGAAAAGGGTGGTTAATCTTTCATCTAGATATTGTTCAGACTAAAGTGTTATTCTTAATAACTGTGAAATACAGCCCATAACAAACTTATATAAATGCCAGATTGAAATCATGGTTGAACAATTGAGTTACACTCTGGAGGGTTGTTTATCTCACAGACTGCAACCTATATGCTTTATCTGGGAGTAAGTCCCATTGAATTCAGTGGAGCTTCTTGCTGACTCTGAGGAAACACGCAGGATTGCACTGTCAGATCTGTTCTCTTACCTAATACTAATTCTTTGTTGCAGGCGCAAAGTTACAGCTACCGTATTTAATCCTTTGTGTGTGTGTGTGTGTTAATAGGCTACATTTATCTCTTCCTCACATGTCTTTTGTTTTAAGAACTGGTTTCCTGTATGATGGTAGATGTATATAGTCAGCTGAAAAGTTTATGGTTAGGTAACTGCTTTCATGTGAAGAAATGCTAAAATCAAAAGCATGAACAAACAACAATAAAATTTTGCCACCTAGTCACTTCATTATTTTTTCTGTTCATGAGTTTTGCTTTTCCTGCTTGGATGCAGGGCCTGGTTTGAACTCTTTAATTATGAAGGGTGTGGCAAAAAGTGCCTGGTTTTAAATCTTTAATTATGAAGGGTGTAGCAAAAAGTGCCTAGCTTTTTTATAGCTTTTTTATACACATAATTAATATATTGTGTACTTTTTCCTTTAGAATCTATCTGCCACCTCAAGGGGCACTCAAATTCACTAAAAAAAATGCTTAAGTATTTATTTTATGAGATCAGCTATTCACTGCAAGGTCCCAGTGTGGGTTACAGAAAAGAAAAAAAAAACCCAGAAAACAACAACAACCCAACTACAAAATATTTACAACCATGAAACGAGAAAAGTGTAAAAAAAAACCACAACAATTTAAAAAACAGTTCCTTGCATAAAACAATGTAAAACAATTCCACATATAAAAACATACTACAACCATTTAAAAAGTCTATATACAAAAAGAGTTTAAAATAGTTAAAATACAGAGGCTGACTCAGATTGCTACTAAAAAAGTAGCTTTAAGGTAAAGGTAAAAGGTACCTCTGCCTGTACGGGCCATTCTTGACAGACTCTAGGGTTGTGCGCCCATCTCAAGAGGCCGGGGGCCAGCGCTGTCCGGAGACACTTCCGGGTCACGTGGCCAGCGTGACATCGCTGCTCTGGCGAGCCAGAGCCGCACACGGAACGCCGTTTACCTTCCCGCTAGTAAGCGGTCCCTATTTATCTACTTGCACCCGGGAGTGCTTTCGAACTGCTAGGTTGGCAGGCGCTGGGACTGAACAACGGGAGCGCACCCCGCCGTGGGGATTCGAACCGCCAACCTTTCGATCGGCAAGCCCTAGGCACTGAGGCTTTTACCCACAGCGCCACCCCTGTCCCCAGGGATGACTTTAAGAAGCACCAAAAGGCTTATAGTCATGGCTCCTAATATTAAACAGGGGAGAATTCCAAACAGCAGGTGCCACCACACCAAAGTCCCAGTTCCTATATACTGCAGAATACAGTGGTACCTCGGAAGTCGAATGGAATCTGTTCTGGAAGTCTGTTCATCTTCTAAAACGTTCAGAAACCAAGGCACGGTTTCCGATTGGCTGCAGGAAACTTCTGCAGTTAATCAGAAGCTGTGTAAGCCACATCGATCGTTTGGATTTCAAAGAACGTTTGCAAACTGAACGTTCGGTGTTTGGGAGCCGAAACGTTAGACTTGCAAGGCGTTTGGGACCTAAGGTATGACTGTATTAGGCCAATGGACCATCTAGTCCAGCATCCTGTTCTCAGTGACCAACCAGATGCCTGTGAGAAATCTGCAAGCAGGACATGGGCACAATGGTACTGGGTCATTCTGTGGTTCCCAGCAATGAGTAAGGCTTTCTGTGGTTTCCAAGGGTATGAAACACATGTATGGTAGTATTTCTACTGCAAATGTATCTCATCCCACAAACTGAAATATCTATTTTGTGGCTAATGGCTCCTCCAGACAGCCTGTTTATTGAGCATTCATCCTGATTTATTGCACAAAGCTTTCATAAGAGTTAGACTACGCCTCACCCTTGTTGGGTGTTTGCTCTGATTTGCTTGCAGGATATGTTATATAACAATGAGAATCCTGATTTGCTTGCAGGGTGTTTACATGTCATCTCTTTCATCATTCTTTCATTTCACATTTGTGTGTCGAGACCCCGAGGCCACCCCCGCGTTGATGAATAAGACACAAGGACAAGGATATTAAGTTAATGGTTATTGGGCAAATTTAGGCCACAACTTTATTGGTTACAGAATGGGAGCAGTATTGGCTTAGGCATTGCAATTGACCTGACTATATCTGACTTCTGCCCATCATGCAGGGAGTCTGTAGGGGTCAACCACTGGTAGGGGGAGTCCCGCCGATGCAAAGCAACTCAGGCTCCTCCTGGGTTCCTGACAGGGTTGTGGCAAGGCCCTAGCCCTGCCCCGGACTTCGGACAAGATCACCCCCCCCCCGGATTCCTTTAACGGAAAACCCTTAAGCTTGGAGGGGCAGGTGATGGCCACACCTCCCCTCCCCCATCATAAGACCAATGCCTAACCACCAAACCTTACAAAGTTGTGACGATTGGTACACGGTAGGCGAAAACCAAATGCCCCAAGCCAATTTGCCAAGTGGAAAAATTCCTACCAGACCCCTCAACGGCGACCAACCGAGGTCCATAGCAAGGCCAATGTGAAAACCTGAAATTAGGGAGAGCGGGCGGAAGATCGAGGAAGTGAGCCAGAAGGAAGTTCCCTGGCTCACACCTTGGTTTAAATGGGTCCTGGCCATGCCCTCCAGCCAGCGGATTGGCTGGCTGGAACTATGGCATGGCAGGGACCTCCGGGTGACGCAGGACTCTGCCCCTGCCCCCGGAGGGGAGCGGGTGGCCATGTGGTCCACAGCAACTCCTCCCCACTGGGAAGTAGAGCGGATTTTTCAATGTATTACCCCATCAATTTCCTAACCACTCAAATTCTTTTGTAAAAAGAAAAGAAAAGGATTTTTTGGTGTGCATTTTAAAACTTTTTTCAGATTAATGCAGAATGGATTTACAGGTGAACACATGTAAAAGTGACAGATAATAATAATAATAATAATAATAATAATAATAATAATAATAGTAAAATTATTTTTATTATTATTTGTACCCTTCCCATCAGGACGGCTTCCAGCAAATATAAAAGCATAATAAAACATCACACATTAAGAACTTATAGGGCTGCCTTCAGATTTCTTCTAAAAGTTGTATAGTTACTTATCTCCTTGACATCTGACTGGAGGGTGATCCACAGGACTGGTGCACTTTCAGTAAGACCCTCTGCCTAGTTCCCTGTAACTTCTTGCAGGGAGGGAACCACCAGAAGGCCCTCAGAGCTGGACCTCAGTGTCTGGGCTGAACAATGGGGGTTAAGATGCTCCTTCAGGTATACAGGGCCACGGCCATTTAGGGCTTTAAAGGTCAGCGCTAACACTTTGAATTGTGTTCAGAAATGTACAGCTATTTGCTCACAACAAAACTATGCCACCCAGTAAATGGGACGAGGATATCATGTCACTTGTCTACTAGTGGAAGGACAGGAAAAGCAAGAGAATAACACTAAGCAAACATCTTTTTATTGATGGATTTATTGCAGTAATTAAGAACACAGAACCCATGGCATTTTGCAGCTCCATCAGAAGAGTAGGTAGAACTAATTCTGGCTCAATATAAACACAAAAGTAATACGTTTAAAACTGAAGGGGGTTTCATTAATACTAGGGAATACATCTTCTTTTGTGTTATTGTTCCCTGGACACATAGACCATTGTTATACGTGGCATAACAAGAAGGGCACAGGATTTGTGTATCCTCACCCAGCAGGGTACCAAATCAGTCCTCGCCTGCAGTCATTTGCTGCTCTAAAGGCCCCTCTTTGCTGCTGCTGCTGCTGCAGGAAAGCAAGGGCACAAAGCACAATATAAGGAAGGGTCAGAGCAAGACCCTGGAAAGGGGGAGGCGGAGTTTGCCTGTGATGCTGCTGTGATGCAGCAACTACAGTTTAAACATGATCAAATTGCAATGCTTTAAAACCTAGCAGCTTACTGCCCTTATCCTTTAAAAACATAGCTTCCAAAAAGAGAAAATAATAGACTGCTTGACCCCATGTTACATGCAAACAGGGCAGGCAACACATTCAGCAGCCGCCCTATCATGTTGCGATTGGCCCTTGTCCTAAGGACGAGTTTCAGAGATAAATAGACTTAATTTGTTATTATATCTGTACTTCAAGTCCGATTTGGCAAATCTCCCCTAGAAAGACTAATGTTTGATGCAACCTGTCTGAGAAAATTAATGAGCAAACGCCCAGATTTTATTTCATCGGAACTGAGTGAAGACGGCGTCTGCCACCAGAGAAAGACTTTTGGATTGAATCGGCATAAACACCAGCGTGTGAGGACATTCTGCAAACAACAGACTTACCAGCTGGAAAAAAAGAAAAAAAGGAGAGTCATACAAATGTCACACAGAGGCACATTATTGTTTATTTCAACTCGCCTGAGGAAACAGCTCAGAGGCCACGAAAGAAGGAAGGATAACAACAGGAAGATTTAAAGAAGGAACTATTGGAAACTCAAGGCAGTAGAAACATAAGATGATTGGAACCCCACTGAACTTGAAGCATGGGAAGCCCCAACAAAAATTTATAATTTGGCAGAATATTTGGACTATATGATATGTATTTGTATAATTTGGAATACTTAATGTGATTTGATTGGATTGTTAAAATGGAAAATTTAATAAAAAATATTATTATTAAAAAAAAGAGATCGGCCCTTGTCCTTACACACACAACTGCCCTCTCTCTCTCTCTCTCTCTCTCTCTCTCTCTCTCTCTCACAACACTCACTTACTTTTAGGATATTAAATTGCAGACTCTCCAAGTGTCCCTGTTTTCCAGGGGCAGTCCTGGATTTACAGAAGCTGTCCCTGTTTCTGATTTGAGGATACTCAACTCCTCAATGGGAGCCATCTACACATTGCTAAGGATATTTGAAGGCAGAAAGAAGAAAGATAGCCAGGTCTGCTCTCTCAAGTCTTTCACCCTTTTGTTAAGCAAACAAGATGGCCAGTTTCCAGTCCTTTTCACACTAGCATGGGCAAGGTGAGAAATAGGCAGGAACTCTGGGGGAAAGACAGGAATTGCTCATTGATCCTGGAATGTCCCTATTTCCCCCACCAGTGCTGCCCCTGGCTGCTGAGATCAGGGGAAAGGATGAGCTGGTAGCACCCTGTTGTCTTTTCATGGCGGCTGCTGCCAGTTTCTTCCCTTGGGCAGCTCATAGCAGCTGCTGGAGAGGGGGTGAGGAGGAGGAGAAGCTGCCATCACCAAGGCCCAGCCCCACATGACACACCGGCTCTGAGGGGTGGGCAGAGGGCAGGGCCACTCTGGGCAGGAAGAAAGGGGGAGTGGGGTTGAGTGCAAGGAGTCTTTTTTAAAAAAACCCACAACAACTTTGTGTGTCTGCATCTGATCTTAAAAAGGTAAAGGGACCCCTGACCATTAGGTCCAGTTATGGCTGACTCTGGGGTTGCGGTGCTCATCTCACTTTATTTGGCCGAGGGAGCCAGCATGACTAAGCCGCTTCTGGTGAACCAGAGCAGCACACGGAAACACCGTTTACCTTCCTGTCGCAGTGGTACCTATTTATCTACTTGCACTTTGACGTGCTTTTGAACTGCTAGGTTGGCAGGAGCTGGGACCAAGCAACGGAAGCTCACCCCGTCGTGCGTATTTGAATCGCCAACCTTCTGATCAGCAAGCCCTAGGCTCAGTGGTTTAACCCACAGCGCCACCCGCGTCCCTAATCTTGTGTGTCTGCATCTAATCTTACCACTTTCCAAAAAAAATATTATTGGTGTATGTTATGCTTTTGGTAAATCTAGAAGAGAAGAAAAAGGGGTTTTCTCAGGACATGGAGGGTGTATGCACTGAGTCCTGTTGGTGTAATGGTGGTCGCACTCACCCTTCTGATACGAAATGCTCTGCAGGGGTGGGGTGACAACCAAAAAATGGGGGGTGGGTTGAGTGGAGTCAGATTTTTTTTTGGGGGGGAGAGTAAGAAATGTCCCTAGTTTCATCTGAGGAATGTTGGAGGGCATGAAAGCCTTTCTACTCACCTTGAAGTTGAGACTTAGAATAACATACCCTCCAACATTTCTACAATGAAAATAGGGACGTCCCATTCCATAATGATAATTATACTATTTATACCCCACACATCTTATTGAGTTGCCCCAACATTTTGGGCAGCTTCCAGCGTAACAAAACACTAAACATTTAAACAAATATCCCTAGACAGGATTGCCTTCAGACAGCTCTGGGGCTGGATACCTCCATACCCTCCAACATTTCTCCAATGAAAACAGGGACATTCGAGGGAAAAGCGGGACATTCTGGGATCAAATCAGAAACCAGGATGGCTTCTCTAAATCAGGGATTTTCATGGGAAATTGGGACACTTGGAGGGTCTGGAATAAGGTGTAGACACTTAGGCCATATCCTCTTTTTCCACAGACAGGGCTGGGTTGCCCAACTAGCTGCAGGCTTGGCTTGTTGTCAGTTGATTTCCATACCTATAAGAGTTTTCCCTCTGCAGGTATTTCCTTGTTTATCTGGTTTAAATTTGACATGGTGCCCCTGGCTTAATCCAACTAAATATGTCTGGATCATTTGTCAGACACCATGGTGCAAACAGTTTTATTATGGCATAAGTTATTTTGCACTGGATTCCACTTCACCAGATCATTATTTATAATTTATGAAAGCTTATTCAATAATGTGTTTCTTAGCCTTAAAAATGCAACTCGACTATTATTTTGTTTCTGCTGTAAGCCATGGCTAGCTGGTTTATCGCAATAGCTAGTTAGCACCTGCTTCCCCAGTGCAGAATCTTTGCTCATATTTAATAATAATATTCTACGACAGTGATTCAGCCTGAAATAGAAACTCTTCATTACCAGTCAGCCACATAGAATCACTGCTATGCTTTGAACAAGTGGGATAAACAGGAGCAATTGGCTCTCCACCCAAGATAATTATCACTGTAATATTAAGAGCAGTTGCAGGTCTGGCTTTATCAAAATCAGTAGCCAATGTTACGCTCCAGGCAAGGAAAATATGAATAGATTTTATTTTTGAAGGGAACTCCCTTCAGCTGATACCTGTTGAGGATCCTAGGTGAGATACCAACATAGTACTGGTTGCTCCCAGTACCAGTCACCACACAAAATCTGATAAAGTTTCAGATAGTTTACTGTTGCAGAAGATAAGACTCAATAATACAGTTCTGGACACAGCTTGTATATACAGCTTGTAGGCTTTTTCAGATACATATATAATGATACATACAAGTACAAAGAATATCTGTTGCTCTAAATAAGTTCAGCAATTCAAGACATAACACTGGGCAATTACTACTGATTGGCTAACTGACTAAGAGACAGATAGACTAACTACAGATTGACACACTGAGCTGGCATGCATTAATCACAAGATATAGTTGGTGCACTGGGCCTTTACTATAGGAACTGGCTTTATTAACATTGCACCTGTGTTTAGCTCATCCATGACCCCAGTTACACTCATGAAGGAAATTAACCCCTTCTCATGCTCAATTACTCCAACAATGTTTCCCCAATTTTGGAAGAATTTTTTGTTTGGGCCTTTCTGAATTAGGGCAAAATCAACCAAGGTGGGTTAAAAACCTGTTCTGCAGATCTTTGCTATAGCTTTTCAGCCCAGACTTTCATAATGGGACAAAATAAAAATTTAAATAAAACAAATCTGGAAAGAAACATTTAAGTAACCTGCTTTTGTTAACTCTAAAAAAAGACTTGCCTATCTTCACAATTCAGAACTTGTTGGTGAAATGGAAAGCAAGAGTATGGGGATTAGACAATTGGTTTCCTCCATATTTAATCTGACCCCCATCATCGGACGCTGCTGCATCCTAGGTTATTCTTTTACAGTGGTACCTTGGGTTAAGTACTTAATTTGTTCCGGAGGTCCATTCTTAAACTGAAACTGTTCTTAACCTGAAGCACCACTTTAGCTAATGGGGCCTCCTGCTGCCACCGCACCGCTGCTGTGTGATTTCTGTTCTCATCCTGAAGCAAAGTTCTTAACCTGAGGTAATATTTTTGGGTTAGCGGAGTCTTTAACCTGAAGCGTATGTAACCTGAAGCGTATGTAACTCGAGGTACCACTGTATCATGCTCATTAGCATTCTTTGCAGAAAGCTAAGACACAGGTTGAACCACTACCATGCATGAATTCTGCTAAAAATGTGCAAATCTCCCCATACTCAGCACTGCAAGACTGCTACATTTAAAATGCACCCAAGTGAAGTATGCAGCACTTTAAATTTATTAATCACCCCCACACCATTTTTGCAATACTATCTAATCACAATTTGGCAACTTCACCTAGTGTCAGGAATCAGCCAGCTTCCAGTTGCTGCCAACTGAAGGAAGCAGCCAGGAACAGAGAAGGTTAACTGCCATGCAGGATGAGCATCGGTTAGTGCCAACTCCCCCACCCCTTGGAATGCTGGCCGATAAGGGAATTGTGGAGAGCAAGCCAGAACTCAGTCAAAGGTTGCCGGAAGTACAAACAGGCGGGAAAGAGCTAAGAGACATCCTCTCTGAGAATGGAGAAGAGGAGGGAGCTGACCCACTCAGTCTGAGGTCTCGACGAATGGGAGGGCTGCAAGATAGGAAGCAAAACAAAAGATGTATGGAGCGAAAGTTCAGTTGCTTCTGGTCTCACCGGAAGTAGTCTTCAGAAGGGTCATCTTGATTGATGATGGTGGAGACTGTGTAAAGCCGTCCAGAGCTATCTGTTTGTTTTGACAATAAATCGTCCTTTTTAATTAACTACACTCACTGTGTTATCAAGCCGGGAACTGGAGTCCTAACACCTAGTAATCATGGGATTTGGGGAGAGAGTTTATACTGTACATGCTTAATTCAATGGATTTAAATGCCTGAGTAAACCAGCAATCTAAAACACAATATTAAAAACAGTTTAAAACAAATTACAATCACAATTGAAGTGGTTCCTAAATAAATACTGATAGCTCTGAGGATCAAGCGTCAAAGTCTAGGCTAAAGAGGTGTGTCTTCAATACATGATAAAAGCTGCAAAATGAAGGTACCTGACACAACTCTGTAAGGAGAGAATGCCATAATTTAGGGGCTGCTGCAGAGAAGGCCCTCTCCTGGGCCTCCACCACCTGAACTGATGAGGGCAGTGAAACCACTAAGAAGGTCCCTCCACTGAACTTAAGACCCAAGAGAATCTGTAGCGAAGAGGCAGTTTTTAAAGATGTTTGGGCCATACATAGAAATACAATTATGGCAAAAGCTTTACCTATTGACACTGGTTTACTTTTGGACCCTGTATTTGAGCATGGCAACCTGTTAGACTTTAAATGCTGTAACTACAAGGGTGGGCCCTTTTTCTTGTTCATTTTCCAGCGGTGGAAAAAAATTTTTTGTTCAGCAAGTCAAAACAATATTTTGAACACAGACATTTTAAGATAGATACAGTCATACCTTGGAAGTTGAATGGAATCCGTTCTGGAAGTCCATTTGACTTCCAAAATGTGTGGAAACCAAAGTGCGGCTTCTGATTAGCTGCAGGAAGCTCCTGCAGCCAATTGGAAACTGCAGAAGCCCCATCAGACGTTTGGCTTCCAAAAATAGTTCACAAGCCAGAACAGTCACTTACGCGTTTGCGGCATTCAGGAGCCAAAACATTCAAGAACTAAGTTGTTAGAAAACCAAGGTATGACTGTAATGCCTTGGCATATGTTGTGGCTATACCTGTTTCACTATGGTGTTGATACTGCTGTTTTATTTCAGTCTTCCTCAGCATAGCACTTTCTAGAAGATTAAAATCAAAACTCCTATCATGCCCCACCATTGGCTATTATGAAACTAATGGGATATCTTGTTCAAAATCTTTGGAGGGCACCAAGTTGGGAAAATCTGATGGGGAAATTGATGATTATTTACATTCCATACTGCTTAAAATATTTAAAATATATCTAAGCGGCATACAGAAACCTGAAGCAAACAATACAACTAAAACAATACCATGCAAAGATACAGTTACATATAAAAATGTTACATTAATACAAAGCTACTAATATATATAAATCAATATCGGTTCATTTTGCTTCTGAGGCACTCTCCCATGCAGCCTCCCACTTCTCACCCAAGGTCCCAAATCTCAGCTCACCCACAAAAGTGTGCGATTTATTGATTAGGGCGTGACCTGCTAATTGGTTTACGATCCAACTTAGCTCTTTACAGTGGTCCGGCGCGCTTCCAATCAGCTGCCCATTCTGCTCCTTCCAGTCACGCCTCGCAGAGTAAACACAGCGGCAAAGCTGTCACTTAGCTTCAGACAAACACACAGAGTACCGGATTGTCCATTAACAGTTCTTTATTGCGACATTTCTCAGAAAACCCCTGGACTTCTCGCAGCCATGACAAACTGCGTCCTTTTCCCTCAAACACAGAGAGGAACAGAGAAAACTCCTCCCAGCTTCCAAACCTGACGTCAGAATGTTGAGGCATCATGGGAACAACTTAACCTATTAAGTTCCGAACTCTAACACCCCCTCTTGCATCACATTCTGACAAGACCTGTGGAACATCCACATAATTCTCAGATTCGCACTGTGCGAAACTTACCCACGCACCTGTGGCCTGATACCTTTCAGGTGGAATACCCTTCGTTGTGCGACTGGACCGCCTGGGCACAAACCCAGATGTTTCCTCTGACTCACCGTCACCAGTAGGTGTGTCCTCAGCATCATGGGATTCCCCCTCTGACTTAAAGCGTCTTCGAATCCTCTCCATTACACTCACAGGAGAACTAGGCTCACTTTTGGGCTCTCTTTTAACATCTTGTGGAGATGCCCCATCCTGCTCCTGACTTTGGTCAGTGACCTGATCGTCATCAGCAGACTCAGCCTCTCCTTCCTCCTCATCAGAACCTTCCTGCTCTGGATCAGAAAGACATTCTGAAAGAACATCACGCTTGACAGGAGTCTTTGACCTTTCATCCTGCTCATAGAACTCAGCGTGTTTACTGATCAGCACCTTACTCTGATCACCTGATGGGTACGCAAACTTCCATGCACGCGCTGCTGGCTCATACCCACAGAAGATCATTTTCCGGAACTTGGATCCATCTGGCCCTTGCAAAGCCTTAGGCACCGGCACAGATGCATTCGAACCAAACGTACGCAGAAAATGAATCTGGGGTTTCCTGCCATGCAACAAACCAAAGGGTGTGTCGCCTATCAGTGAATTGTAGGTACGATTCCAGGTGAAGCCCACATACCTGATTGCCTCCAGCCAAAACCTTGGAGGCAACCCAGAATCTGCCAGCATCACCTGTGCAGCCTTAACCAGAGCCTCACTTCTAAGCTCTGCCACCCCCCTCTGATTGGGTGAAGTCACTGTGTGACGTATCCCTTTCTTGTGAAAGAACTTCTGCAAAGCAGATCCTGTAAACTGAGCACCTCTGTCACTGGTGACTGCTTGCACATTGGTGGAGAACCTTAGTTCCACCTCCTCAATCCAACCTTTGATCAGCTGTGCTGCATCTTCCTTGGACTTGAGACCATGGGTCCAGGTGTTCTGCGTAAAGCTATCCTGCATCGTCAGCAGATACCTGGCCCCTCCTAGACTTGGTTCCTTTACAGGACCCAACAGATCTATGTGAACCAGTTCAAAGGGTTTTGTAGTTACCCTCTCCACCTTTGGGTAACTGCACCCTTTTACCTTTGCCTGTCTGCAAGTTTCACAATTTATGGCACGTCCACATTCTGTAATCTTACAACCTTTGGAGACCTCAGGCAGCGCCTGTAGTTCTTCTAAAGAACCATGAGCTGTCCTTGAATGCCAAACATGGGCACATGACACATGAGTGGGAACTGTAGCACGCAGGGCTTGTGCTTTCTCAACCTTCCCCTCACCCTCCAGAGGCGTTTTAAGAATGAAGAGATCATTCTGCCCCCTTTTAACCTTGGCAAGTATCCTCTCTCCTTGGGAGATTGTGCAGACAGCATCCTCGAAGCAAACCTTAAACCCCTTTTTTAACAAATAAGGCACAGACAAAAGACAGTGGTGCATCCCTGGGACGGTACAAAACTCCAACTGCTCCTGCAAAACAGAAATATAAACATTTGCAACATTAGTTACATTTCTTTTTTGTCCATTTGCGAAAAGTACAGTTTTTCCAGCCGGAACTGCCTTGCAATTCCACATCTCGACAGCAGTGGTCTCTGGAATCAAATTGCAATTTGCTGCAAAGTCTATTACAAAACAAAGCTCAAAGTCTTTCTCACAGCTGTCCTCAAACAATGCCAGACTGGCTGTGAGTTGATAAGCCTCCTCATGTTGTTTGCCACGTCCACCTGACTCAGTCCCACGCCTGGCTGTTTTTCCAGGCTGGTTGCCATGGAAACCCGGCTGGTTCCCATGGGAAGTGACCTTGGCAACATCCTGCCTTGCCTCTCTGCTCCGGTGGGGGCAATTGCGACGCAAATGTTCCGTCGAATTACAAACGTAACAACGACGAACGGAAAAAGCCTGGACCGTGCATTCCGCTGGCTTGGCTCCGCCCTTACACCCAGAGCTCCCGTGCCAGCCCTGCCCTCTTTCTGGCGTCGTTCTTCTTCGTCCTGTAAACGTCCCGCCACGTAATTCAGAGTCAAATTTTGGGGATCCATCGATTCCAGAGTTAGACACAGATTGTCATAACTCTTGTCCAGAGAGCTGAGCAAAATGTACACTTTCAGCTCCTCTGAAAAGTTGACCAAGGTCCCAAATCTCAGCTCACCCACAAAAGTATCCTAAGAGTTCCTAGAAGCAGTGGACATCACCCTAATCTCTCACTCTAGATTTGATTTTTATAGGCAGGCCCCTGTTAGATGCTACTTCCTCAGGCTGTCCACAGCTGTGCCCCATTCAGCTGCACTATCCACACCCAGTTTCTGGTACAGATGGTCCCCCTTCTACTCACAGTTCTTTCTTTTACACAACTCAAATTATTAATTTTTTGCTGAATCATAGAATCTTAGAGTTGGAAGGGACCCCAAGGGTCATCTAATCGAACCCCCTGCAATGCAGAAATCTAAGCTAAAGCGTCCACGGTCGATGGCCATCCAACCTCTGTTTAAAAAACCTCCAAGGAAGAAGAGTCCACCACCTCTCATGGGAGTCTGTTCCATTGCTAAACAGCTCTTACTGTCAGAAAGTTTTTTCTGAATGTTTAGTCAGACTCTCCTTTCCTGCAACTTGAAGCCATTGGTTTGAGTCCTAGCCTCCATAGCAGGAGAAAACAAGCATGCTCCCTCTTCCATGTGTCAGCCCTTAAGATATTTTAAGATGGCTGTCATATCTCCTCTCAGCCTCCTTTTTTCCAGGCTAAACATACCCAGCTCCTTCAAGCGCTCCTCATAAGTCTGTTTCCAGGCCCTTGATTATCTTGGTTGCCCTCCTCTGCACACGTTCCAGCTTGTCAACAGAACTGGACACAGTATTCCAAGTGTGGTCTGACTAAGGCAGAATAGAATGGTACTACTAATTCCCTTGACCTGGACACCATATTTCTGTTGATGCAGCCTAGAATAGCATTAGCCTTTTTTTGCTGCTGCACCACACTGTTGACTCATGTTAAGCTTGTGGTCCACCAAGACCCCTAGATCCTTTTCACATGTACTGCTAGTAAGCCAGGTGTTCCCCATCCTATATTTGTGCATCCGGTTCTTCCTGCCTAAGTGCAGAACCTCACCCTTCTCCCTAATGAAATTCATTTTGTTAGCTTGCACCCAGTTCTCCAATCTGTTAAGGACATTTTGAATTCTGATTCTGTCTCCTGCGGCATTAGCTACCCCTCCCAGTTTGCTGAATATATTTCAACAGTCCCAAAGTTTGAGAGTCAGTAGCACAGATGTTGTAATGGTTGTTGCACACAACCCCATGGAAGAAGATAACAGTGGTTACCCAGACTTCATTGCTGGTTGCGAAGGGCCTCTCAAGCTTCAGGACTCCAGAAATGTTGATTCACCACTGCACATAACCCAGGCTTGACCCTGACCTAACCTCAGCCTTCCCCTGGGAGGCTAATAATGGATACACACCCAATGCCTAAGCCAAAGCTTATCTACATCAGTAATCAAAAAATTTGGTGGCCAATCCCAGAAAGTTGTTGGGTCTAGTTCATTCCACCCTTTATTCCTTATGTCTTCACCCACGAGGATGGTGTGCACCTTCGCTCAAAGCTATTTCTTCACTCTCTGTCCTCTCCACCTCCTCCATCTTCTTAGATGCTGACTGCTGCTATGACACATGCATCACAGCCCAGATGGTAGTCAATATGTACTATGATTCACCCTGTGTCAGCGACTGGGTAGAGGGGGAATGGTGGGGACTGCCTCCCCAGCCTGACCTGTCAGGTGGTGGTGTGGTTGCTTGAGAGCAAACAAGCAAGACTCCAACCTCTCTTTTCCAGCTTTATTATTAGTGCAAACTATTTACAGTGAAGAGCGTTGCAAGTTCATGTCTGGCTCAGTCACTAGCAGAATCTGGGCGTGGCTGGTTCTTGTACCCCCCCCAGCATAACAACCATGTGACCCCCATCCTTCTCCTCCACTCTCTGTGCCGAAACCTACTGCGCAGAGTGGGCGCTGGCAAAGGGGTACTTCCCTCCCCTCCGCTTTGCTCAGGCTCAGTGTTGAGGCTCTCCCTAGCATCTCCTGGTCCCTGCACCTCCTCCCCACTTGGAGGCAGGGCTTTCCTCCTCGCCAGAGGAGGAACTGCTTCGCAAGATCTTCGGAGGTTCCCTATAACACAACTGCCTTTCCACCTCTCGCCTCTGAGCTGATGGCAGTTCCCTGACATGACCCTTCCAGAGAAGAGGGAGACAGTTTATTTTTTATATATATAAGATATTTATTAAGCTTTTTTCAAAGAAAGACATAAATTTACACAATAGAGAAAATAAGAACGAAGAGTTACAAGAATAAAAAAAGCATCAAGAATAGAAAAGAGATAAAAAGAAAAATACAGGTATTATAAAAAAAATGCATAGAAAATACATACAAAATACAAAAAACAAAATAGCTAAGAAAAAAAGTTTAAAAACAAATCCAGTTTTCAATATCTATAGACTCGTTTGCTTATTTTCTTGACTTCCTCACACCTCCCCTTTTTGTATTCCCATTTATATAATCGATTCAGCAATTCCTTACCCTCTTTCATTAATCTTAACTTTAGATCTTAACCTATTATAACAATATATTTTCATCCATTATCATTCCGTATTTACATATTCCTATTAATCTTGTTACCAATACCACTTGTTTTCAATCCAACATCATTTTAACATTCATTAATTTTACAGTATTTCTGCAAGTAGTCTTTAAATTTCTTCCAATCTTCTTCCACCGACACTTCTCCCAGGTCTCGGATTCTGCCAGTCATTTCTGCCAATTCCATGTAGTCTATCACCTTCGTCTGCCACGAAGAGGGAGACAGTTTAGAATTACAACAGGGGTCTGAGGGCACTCACAGTTCAGAGGCAGAGGGGGAAAGTTGGGAAATAATGGGAGAGGAGGAGGAGAGGAAGCACCAGGGAGGTGACAGCTGATGGACACAGTGTCTTTAGAAAGCATCCCAGACCCCACCTCCAAGAACCCAGCGAGCCTTGAAAGTAGGAGAACAAAGAGCTCAAAGACAGAGGGAACTTCTCAGCACCCGTAGTAGAGAAGTTGAGCTTGATGAATGAGAAAGTGGAAGAGAAGGGGGTGGGGTGGGGTGGAGATTCACTCGAGACAACACCATTATTCCAAGAGGCTGCGTTCTAAGCCTCTCTCTGTATATATTGAATAAAAAGCAGGTTGTAAGGACTTTTTCTTGTCTTATCCGTCCCTGGCAACCTGCTGTGGAAGTTGTTTCCTCTGCCACCTGACACCCTGGTTGTATACCACCCTGAAATCTTATCTGATGAAAGTCAGTATAAATATGTTTGAAATGAAGAAATTTTATGTGGAGTGCAGGTGAGACAAACGGCCCCTGGAGAAGATATTACACAATAATATTACACAATAATTGTGTTATAGGATGATGTTCAGGTTCTGAGATCTTTCCTGTCTTAAGTAGTTCCGAGTTGTTACTCCAAGTAATTTACCTTGACTTCAGTGTGGGAGGATTCCTCCAGTTGCAGCTGCAAGGGCTTGGTGGGACTCATGCAATATCTGATGTTTTCCTATGGTTGTTTTGCTGTTGTTCCTTTCCCTGAGTACAGGAGTCACATGGTGGCATGAAAAGTTTGGTCTCCTCCTTCCGCCTTACTCACAGTTGACTGCCCTTCTTGAGTTTCTTTTCCAGAGTTGCGTGTAAACGCTTCTCCCCTCCGCTCTGAATATTGCACATCTTTGGAGATCTGTGACTAAGAATAAATCAGCTGGGTGATGCTCAGTAAACGGGAGAAGGAAAGAAAGGGAAATTGTTTTTAACACGGCTGCTGATTCCTGCCAACTATCTCTCAGGTAAGTGATTGTGAAACTTCTATTGACTCCAGACATGTGAATTCACACCCATATTCATGCTGGTTTGGCAGAAGTAAAATGAATAGGGGTGTGAATTCACTTCAGGCAAATAAAATTGGGTAGATTTGGACCTTGCCCATAGTGTAGCGGTGCATCTCTGAAGCAGACAGATGCAAAATGACCCACTTATGAAGCTACAGATATTTGGAGCGACACAGACCCATTGCAACAACCTCTGTAAAATGAACAATGCTAGGCATAGAGGAGGGAGAGAAAGGGATATGGTTTTGAGACTGATAGCTCCAGCTTCCAATGAGGAAATGACGTTCTCTCTTCAATCACCCTGCTTTGGGGAGTAACACTGAAGCATAGCTGTCAACTTTTCCCTCTTCTTGCAAGGAATCCTATTCAGAATAAGGGAATTTCCCTTTAAAAAAGGGAAACGTTGACAGCTACTGAAGCAATGTATCTGAACTCTGTCCATTTCCCATTGTTCTTTGCCAGCTCACTCTCTTTTATGGCCAATGCCATGTGTACACAGATACAAGCACCTGGAGCCAGAATAGTACATGGTAATGTGTACACAGCCTTAGTTTCACTCACCACCACCCTATCCTCTTCTGGCCCTAGCAGTAGCTGCATTTAATGTCAAACTCCTTGTTGTTGTTGTTGTTTGCAGGTGTGTGAGTAGCACTGCAATCTGTTTGACCCTATGATTGTGTTCTTTGTTGCGTGCATATAGGTTAGCTGTGATTCTGTCACCCCCTCCCCAGTTGTATGGGACAGCTCCCCCTTTTAGGAGGGGCTGCTTTGCGGGCAGGATCTGGGTCCCCACAGCGACCCTGCAGTGGGTGGAGGTAAACCGCCCTCATTAGCAGGATCTCCGGCCACATCATATTCTGTCCGGCCAATCAGGGCTTGCCTAGGGCGTGGTTACGCCCGTTTGAATATTGGTGTGGCCAGGGAAGCAGCCTCCTTCTACTTCCAGCCGTGGGATCTCCCAGACCTTCCACCCTCTTTTCTTGCGTGGTTTGACTATGGCCTTGCTATGACTTATGTTGGTCTCCTGGTTGTCGGGGCCAGGTAGGAATTTTTCCACTTGGCATAATTGGCACTGGTCATTTGGTTTTCGCCTACCTACCTAAGAGGAATTGTCACAACTTTATAAGGTTAGGCATTGGGTAAGCCTTATTATGGGAGGGGAGGTTGTTGCCTCTGCCTGTCCCTCCACGTTAAGGGTATCCCGTTAAAGGGATCCGGGGTGTGTGGTCCCTATCTGAAGCCTGGGTGTAGGCTAGGGTCATGGCACAACCCCAACGGTGACCGGGGGGGGGGGCTCATTTGATGTACACCATAGGGCTCCCCCTTCCGGTTGTTGACCCTTAAAGAGATGGGCAGGAGTCAGGTTAGTCTTGCTTCACCCAATTGCCTAAGCCAAACCGCTCACATCTGTAACCAATAAAGTTGTGGCCTTATTTATCCCATTAAGCCAATATACATGTGTTCATGTGTTTATTTCCGGGGCCTCGCCATGCATTGTGCGCAAGCACTACATTAGCATATCCTTTCAAATTTCAACAGACTGACAAAACTCATGCTGCCCCAGGCAAGGGTTGACTTTGTTTTTTCAAATTTCAGTGGCGCCCTGTGTGAGGCCAAAATTTGTCCCCTTGCCTTCCGTTCTCCTCAGCTCACTCCATCACAATTGTGACACCCTGCAGCATCCTTTTGGCTTGGTACCCATTGCAGTGGAACCATTCACGCTGCCCTAAATCTACCTCTGCCCGAAGGCAGCTTCTTAGAGGACAAAGGCAAAATGTGAGATAAATCATTCTCTCTCAAATAAACTTTAAAGGGGCTTAGCGTAAGGTCACACACCTGTACCCATCGGTCTGAAATCTGACAAGTGTGGTGTAGTGGTTAAGAGCGGTAGTCTCATAATCTGGTGAACTGGGCACAAAGTATGTGTAAGGTTGTCTGATGTGAAGTGACCTGCTACCTGAAGCCCATTTTTTAGCAGGCACACTCCAATATTTTGTTTGCTAATGTCATTTTGAAAGCTGAAATTGCAAAAAAGAACAACAGGCGCTTTGAATTACCATGAATCTCTGCCTTGCTTTTTGAACTTCATATTTAATATTGTTTCAAAACGTTAAACAACAATTACACTGTCAACTCAAGATGCCATAATCATTCCCCTATAATAGTGGTGAAAAGCTACAACATCTGCAATGTACCGGATTAAAAAGTAAATAATCTTGGCTTCCTTTTTGCTGGTTGGGCATTCTTTCCTATTTTCCAGGGCCTGCCACACTTCTTTGAAGTCTCTCAGCCCCATTCACCTCACAGAGTGTTTGTTGTGGGGGAAGAAGGGAAAGGAGAATGTTAGCCGCTTTGAGACTCCTTAGGGTAATGATAAAGCGGGGTATCAAATCCAAACTCCTCCTCCTCCTCCTCCTCCTCCTCCTCCTCCTCCTCCTCCTCTTCTTCTTCTTCTTCTTCTTCTTCTTCTTCTTCTATTTGATTTTTTTGTCACCGAAGTATGCTACAGGATCCTGCCCTTGCTGGAAACCCACAGAGATGAGGCGGATTGCTCACCTCTTCTGCCCTTTGGAGGGTGACTGTGCTGTTGGGCTGGCGACGAGATCACACTGGCCTATCTATTCTAAATGTATTCTGAATGTTCTTATGGGATGCCAATAAAGGTGACTTGACTTGACATATCAGGTGCAGCAGGGAAGGTGGTTCCAACTAGATTGCCCCCCACCCCCTCCATGCCGCAGACCTGATCTAGCTCTCTTCCACAGTTCCAGGTGTTCATTAGACAAAAAAACAAAAAAACAGCCAGCAACACTGAAGTATGTGATGAAACTTGTAGCCAATCTGGTCGTCATTTGCTCATTCCTGTAGCCTCACGTTACTGAAATGTGAAAAGGGGCGAGGCTCTGGCATTCATAATTAAACACACTGAGTACTTGCTAGTTTGAAATATTCTTATAAGAGGTAATGCTGCCAGGTGCTAACATCCAATTGCTCCAGACCACATGCAACTGAAATGATGTTGGCATCCTTTTCTAATGCAAAGGAGGTAAGAAAAGATGTCTAAACTTTAAAGATTAATGTTGTGTTCCACTTATTTAGTCATTTAGATATCCAGTTACAGTGGTACCTCTGGTTAAGAACTTAATTCGTTCCGGAGCTCCATTTTTAACCTGAAACTGTTCTTAACCTGAGGTACCACTTTAGCTAATGGGGCTTCTTGCTGCCACCGTGCAATTTCTGTTCTCATCCTGAAGCAAAGTCCTTAACCTGAGGTACTATTTCTGGGTTAGTGGAGTCTATAACCTGAAGCATCTGTAACCTGAGCTACCACTGTATTTAGACAAAAATATGTATGTATTGTTTTCCATTTCAGGGCTGACTGAAAGTGTAGGAAAGACTAGTTTATGTGTTTATGACTGAAAGTGTAGGAGAGACTAGTTTCTGATTTTTTAATATAATGGAATATACTTGTGCTTTGTTTCTGTTTATTTCTTTTATAATTTGCTCCCCTTTACTGAGGACTTTAATATTCCGGGCTGGTAATTACTATTGGAATGAGATAATAAAGTATTATTATTTCTGCATGCCTGCAATGGTAATAATATAACTTTATAAGTAATCTATCTAACTCTAGAAGGAAATAAAGTCATAGAATGCATCCTTCAAGTTTTGTTTTCTTTGATAAGCAATGCCTTAATACTCTGACTGGAATCCTTTACTTACTTACTTACTTACATACTTACTTACTTACTTACTTACTTACTTGAACTGAATGCGGCTCACTTTGGATGGGACATGTATAGAATTCTGCTGCTCATGTAGCTTGTGAGAATAAGGGTGATTAAATTGTGATACTTTCAATGTATGTTTTGTAGGTAATGTTTACTGATTAGAAGAGGAGACAGCAGGAGGTGGTTGCTATTCAGGATTAATTTAAAGGGCCATAATCTTGTCTATGGGTTCTGAAAAATATAGCCAACACTTTTTACCTATACTCTGTAATGACTGCATTATAGATTTTGTGGAAATCCTTGATTGTGATTTCCTTATAATATGATTTCACCATCTTCTTTTAGCCATAAGCATTAAGATAAATTGCCAGAGTCTTGGTGCAATTTTCTACAAAATTTCAGTTTTGGTACATATCTATTCGGGTAAGGGAATATGGGCAATGCCAGGGCTTTCTTTTTTCCAGCTGGAACTCACCTGAACTCAGTTCTGGCGCCTCTCAGGTGGATGCCATTGCCATTATAAGAGAACAAGTGAGGCATTTATGGTGAGTTCTGGTACCTCTTTTTCTAGAAAAATAGCACTGGGCAATTTTCTTTACAAAAACTCAAAACAGCAATTTAGAATACTCTTAAGAAGCCCGTAGCAGCTTGCAAATATAAACAAGGAGTGAGTTGGCTGATTTGTATATTTATTTTGCATTGTTATCATGCTGCGGTACCATTTCAGGAGGGCTTGGCTGAATTTTTTGCTTCATTCATCAGGGTCTGAAGTCTGCTGCCAGGAGAAGAGCACACAGCATCACCCACACCCAAAACGAGTTATTTTATAGAGCATTACAATCCCTGTTAAAACTGCTTGCTCAGATTCATGGCTGTGTGAGAATTGCTTAGTCAGACATTCTTGCTCTGCTCACAAGCTTTCGTCTCTTATATCAGACATGTTCAACTGGCTGACCATAATCACGGGATCCTGGTCGATTGCGGGATTTAAAAAATGGGGGCCTGAATGTCTCCATCCCGCTGTGTTCCTCCGCGTCAAGTGGGCGGTCCTTTGGCATTAGCTGATGGTGATAGGTGATAGGATGATTGACTTTAGCTCTGTGTGCGTTTGTTGTTGTTTATGCCACACCCCCCCCAAAAAAGCTCAACAACCCTGGTCAGTCCTCCCCTTCCACCCACCCACCCCACCCCACGCACGCTCCTCCTCCCTCCAATGATAATGGGTAGATCACTGCCAGTTTTTTAATACTGGGAGTAGATCACAGTCTCTTGGGAGTCGGGTGTGCTGCTTCATTGCTCCACATGAGTAGAGGTAGTTGCAGCAAACCATAACTTCCCATTGTGTCAAAACCAGGAAACTATGGATAGGATTCCAAGCAAACTAAAATTTCCATATTAAGCAGAAGGATATGGTGATTTCATAGCGTGGCTTGCTTTGAAGGTGTCTCAATACTAGTTGTTTACAGCAGCTTCCAGGCTTGTTTGTTACTTGTGTGACGGGATTGGTGAAGTAGTTGTGTGTGCGCGCACGCGCACACACACACACACACACACACACACACAAAAACAACTTATTAGGCTGCATTTGGACAATCAACTTCTTTTCAGTCAAAAGTTTACGTAAGTAAAATTGTCTTGACATTTAGTTACACAGCACTACCTGTGAAATCAAACGTTTTTATTATTATTCAGTCCCATCCCCCCGCCCACTCCTTGGTTACCGGCCCAATTTTAAGTAACAAAGTGCTTACCTCTCTATCAGAACTAGGGCTGATCAAATTAGTCCCACAAAATTGTCACTCCGTTAGTATGTGGTACATTTGAAGGGGTTTTTTTTTTTGTTAATTTGTAGGATCAAGTGTGTGGAATTTTTTGAATAACATAATGTAGCATTCTTTCAAGGGCATGCAGAGAGGGTAAGGATGGCAGCCAAACACTAGTGACCACTGAAAATAGTAACTGGGAAACACCCTGCTTTTGAAATCCTCTCTTCAGGCAACCACACCTGGCACCAACCTTCCTTATCATTTTGGCACCAGTTAAACAATTTTTATTACTCCAAGTACTGGGACAGCTTCCAAGAAAGTTGCTACAGTTACTCAGTCCAAGTGTAGGTGTGTTTTGTTTTGTTTTGTTTGTTCAGTTTTATTTTTTTGTTTTGTTTTACACTTGTCGTGATAATATTATGTTCATAGAATTGTAGAGTTGGAAGGGACCTTGACGACCATCTAGTCCAGGGGTCTGCAACCCGCGGCTCCGGAGCCGCATGTGGCTCTTTTACACCTTTACACTGGAAAACTTTGAACCCCCAACCTAAAGGTGTTGGAAAAGCCTCGTCATCTCTGAGGAGTAGTGGAAAGGCAGGGCAGCTGCAAGTAATTCATGTAGAAGAGAGGAAGACACCTCTCAAAGATGCCCCCTCATTGCCCTCCAAAGCACTAGTGGGGGCGAAAAGCAAGCAGAGCTTCAGGGAGAGTCCGGATATGTCAAAGACTGTCAGGAATGAGCCAGCTCTAAGTGAAGGCTTGCAGCCAACTGCAAAAAGCAGCCAGGAACAGGGAGAGTTAGATGTGAGACAGGAACATCTTCGGCTCTTCTTGACTTTGATGAGCAAGCTGACAAGGCAGTAATGGAGTGCAGGCTAGAACACAGCCGAAGCTTGCTAGAAGCACAAAAAGGTGCAAAGAGTCTCAGAGTCAGCCTCTTAGACCAGGAAGAAGGTGGAGCTGACCCACTAAGTCCTAAGGGTCGGCATATGGGAGGGTTGTTAGACAGGAAGCAAAACAAGAGACGTAAGAGTCATAAGTTCAATATCTTCTGTAGATCCCGGAAGGAGTCTTTAGAAGGGTCATCTTGAGTAATGATGTCAGAGGCTTTGTTCGAGCTGTCTGGAGTTATCTGTTTGTTTTTGCAATAAATCCTCCTTTTAATGATCTACACTTATCAAGCTGGGAACCTGGACTCCTGACAAAGACAGACAGACGCCAACAACAGCCCAAGTGACAATTCCAGTCAAAACAGTAATGGGTGTGGAAATGGCTGCTGTTTGCATATTCCCTCACTCTCAGGACCAGATTGACTTCCTGCAAAGTGGCAGTTGTTGACACTTAATTTCAAAGCTGCAAACATCTATCGCAAATTAACATAACTTGCACAATGGTAGCATTGTTTATATAAAGACCTGCCATGGGGGGAAAAAAAACCCTGGATCAAATTGTGTTTTTGCTATGTGGAATGGAAGAACACTGAAAAAGAAGAAAGACGGTTCTCTACTACACATCAGAATGAAATCAACAACTTTTTACATTCCTAGTATTACCTTGGTTCAGAAAGAACCCTTGCTGTCACAATTTCTACTGTGGGTTCATGGCACAATAACTACATTACTCTTCAAAGTAAGCCCCATTGAATTCCATGGAGATTGCTCCCTGAGAAGTATATACAGGATTTCAGCCTGAATTAGTTAGTCTTCAACACAGGGCTCCCATAAAATTCCAAGATCTATTACAAAACACTATTCCCCTCCCCCTGGGACGCAGGTGGCGCTGTGGGTAAAACCTCAGTGCCTAGGACTTGCTGATCGTAAGGTCGGCGGTTCGAATCCCCGCGGCAGGGTGAGCTCCCGTCATTCGGTCCCAGCTCCTGCCCACCTAGCAATTCGAAAGCACCCCTAAGTGCAAGTAGATAAATAGGTACCGCTATATAGCGGGAAGGTAAACGGCGTTTCCGTGTGCGGCACTGGTCTGGCTCACCAGTGCAGCTTCGTCACGCTGGCCATGTGACCCGGAAGTGTCTGCGGACAGCGCTGGCTCCCTGCCTCTAGAGTGAGATGAGCGCACAACCCTAGAGTCGGTCACGACTGGCCCGTACGGGCAGGGGTACCTTTACCTTTTTATTCCCCTCCCCCAGCTTATTAACTTCTATGTCTTTACCAGAATTTGGAATAATGTGGTAGGATATTACATGGACTTGGCTGGGATACCAGGGTTAAAGGCACCATGAAACTAATCGCTGTATCTCAGCCTAACCAACAGGTTTGTTGAGTGGATAACATGGGGACTCATGAATTCCACCTTGAGCTCCTTCGAGAAATGGTAGAATGGATATAAACATAATACTGATAAATAAGGAATAATCAAAACAAAAAAGCCCCTCTCCAGCTTGCCCACCCCTTCTTTTAAATGGGGGAGGTAGGGGGATGTGCAGGTTTTTAAACATGAAAAAGAAACCCTAAATATCAAAGAAAAAAAACTCTGAAACACAACCAGGTCAACAAGCTTCTAACCACTGGATTTTACATGTTGATCCTTGGCAAATCCAATGTGTGGCTGTCTGCTGGGGCAGCCAGGGTGCAATCCATGCTCCCATACTACTTATAGGCTCTGCACATCTTCTTTTAGTAAAAGCATTTCAAATTCTCCAAAGTGTTTTGCAGTCTTTTTATCCTTGCAACAACTCCATCAGGTATATGATCGTGCAATTTAGAAAAACAACCAAGAGAACAGTACTAGCAGTTTAAAGACTAACAATTTTATTATGGCGTAAGCTGCAGAGCAGCTAAAGTACACATCATCAGATGCTGATCATCATTCTTGGTAATCATGAAAGCTGAAGTAATACCATACCCCTCAACTGTCCCTATTTAATAGGGACATTCGGTTTTGGCACGGCCGCACTATCGCGTCATGTATGCATGTCCCAGTTCTCCTCTGGGACATGTTGCAGGGTGTGAAATACTCCAACAAAAGCTCTTAGACCGATTTGTCTGCAATCTGGAGAGGCTTTGGCGCCTGCACATTTATTCTCCTTCTACCTAAAGAGGAAAATGTTACAGCTGTTTCAATATTCTCCATAAAAGCGATTTAGGAGCCTGTTATGTACAGAGCAGCTTGGGAGCCAGACTGAAGAAGACAGAGTATGGAGTGACTCAAAGAAGATAAAAGAAGTTCTCATAAAGTCTTGAAGCAGGGCAAAGTTGGTTGGCTGTTCACACCCTACAATATGCTGTGCATCCAGCTCAATGAATATAGAGGAAGGACAAACTCAACAGCGTCCTATATTTATTATTAAAACTATTTATGTGGAGCAGCCCTGAAGATGATTTTGACAGTGTTGGGATTTAGCCAGGATTTTTGCCCCTGGCAAACTCCAGAAGACGCAGGTTAGAATTATTTCACCAACACTCCCACGCCCCACGCCCCAAAAAGAAAAAAGAAATTCAATATATTTGCTGTTATCTTCCGTAATCCTTCTGTTTTAATTGCAGGGGAGGCAAATGTCAATAAACCCTCCCCGCCACAGACCAAAAACTGTCCACACCCCCATCAAACTAGAGATGACCCAGTTCCTAGAGAGGACAGGTAAAGGCATGTGAAAAGGAGAAATCACTTTGCAGAGGGAATACTATTTTCTCTGCCACTCTTCTTGCAAAGGCCTTTCTGTGGCCTTGCACCACCATTGAACTCTGTAAGTCCTTTCCTGCTAGGCTCCTGACCAAAGTGAAGTGGCCTCTGTTACTCCTGAGCGCTGCAAGTGGTCCCTACCTGGTTCTGGTGAGTTACCACGCCCAGTCTTTGTGCGTTTGGATGAGTGAGGTAAATTAGTAGGCATTTTTTGGCTCTATCCTGGCACAAGCAGTACGGACAGCCAGGCCAGTTCCTCAGGTGCAGAGATAAAGGAAGGAGTCCCCCTTCACAATTCACCACCAGTGCTGAGTGGGGGGGGGCAGGGGGCAGAGGTCCTCCCAAAATTTCAGTGAAGGGGCCACCCCTCCAAAGTTCCCCAGCAGCTGTGGCCACACACATGCTCGTATCATGCGCACAAGCTGCAGGACGTCTGCCCGGCATGTCATCATGTCCCACGGTATGCATGAGTTATGTTAACATGCCGTGGGGTATGTACGCATGGTGTGATGATGTTATACAGCCCCGGGCCCCCTCAATCACAGGGGCAAGGCGCACCCATGCACCCTGCAATTTTCAGGTTGTTGCAGCAGATCATTATGCAACAATTAAAGAAAAGGTTTGTCGTAACTTTCTGGTCCGATAGCTGTGTCTGTGTCACGGACTGGACTGAAGAGGAGGAGGAATGGTGGAGGTCTCTCTCTCTCTCCCCCCCCCTCTCTCCCTCTCTCCCTCTCTCTCTTTCTCCTGTAGCTTCCCCAGAGGAGGAAGGCAGTCTCGATTTACAGCAGGGCTTTGAGGAAGATAACAGCTCAGAGACAGGCGAGCAGCAGAGTTATGCGGTCTTAGGAGAAGGGGAAGAGCAGGCAGAGCATGTTTCTGGATAGCATAACCAACCCCCTTCTCCCAAAATGCGGCATTCATTACGGGTGCAAGAACAAAGAGCACAGAGACAATTGTCCATGGACAGACGCCGTAGAAGCAGGGGGGAAAGGGGGAGGAGCTCAGTGCGAGCAACTTCATTATGGAGGAATGACCAGAATTCTTTGTCTTTTACCGTGATGACTGAATAAATACAGTGGTACCTTGGGTTAAGAATTTAATTTGTTCTGGAGCTCCGTTCTTTCTTTTTTTAAATGTATTTTTATTAAAGATTTTCTTGGTTTACAAAAGTATGTGCAATCTCTCTCTCTCTTGTTCTTCAAGTAACATTTTTTACAGATCAGTTTCATTTGCTGAGACATTGGGAAGAAAAGGGGGGGAAAGAGGTGGAGGGGGGAGTGAGTGGGGGTGGGGTCAGGTGGCAATGTTTCTATTTTCCTTAATATATGTGGGTAATATGTGTGGGGTTTTGCGTCAGCATCGCTTGTGCAGGTTCTCTGCTATTCACTTGTGTTTCTTTGTTGGTGATGGAGGCTGGGGTTGGCCTAGGGTGTGATTGCTTGTTTGTGATTGGCTGTGGTGATCTTTGTTTTCGTGTTTGAGTGAGTTGGGTGGGTGTTTTGGATCAGGTTAGCCATATTGATTTGTATGCTATTGGTGGATTTTTGTCATTGTCTTGTTGGGCTGTGTATGTCATAAAGGGGAGTCATACCGGGGTGAAGGTGTCTTCTTCTATTTGTCCCCGTGTCAGTTTCAGTTTATTGGTTAATTTTTCTAGTAAGGCTGTTTCCCATACTATTTGGTACCATTGGTCCATGCTTACTCCTGAGAGGTCTCTCCAGTGTCTGGTTATGATGTTTCTGGCTGCTGAAAGTAGGTGGGTTATGAGTTCTTTGTGGTGTAGATGGGCATTATTGTCTTGGAAGATGTTTAGTAGGGCCAATTCTGGGGTGATTTCTAATACTTGCTTAGTTATTTTACATATTTCTTGTATGGCTTTTGTCCAGAATAGTTGGATTTTGGGGCACTCCTACCACATGAGATATGTGCCTGTGGAGGTGCACCCTCTCCAGCATTTTGGTGAGGTTCCTGGTCGTCTTAGCGCTAGCTTTCTTGGTGTTGGGTACCACCTGTAGGTGAGTTTCAGAGTTAGTTCTTTTCTTTTCGTTGATATGGATTTAAAGGGGGGTTTAGACCACATTCTGGTCCATTGAGTGGAGTTAATCTCATAGCCTATGTCATCCTCCCATTGTTTTTTGATTGCGTCTAGGGGGTTTGTGGGATTTTGGAGTAGTATTTTGTATATTGCGGATACTATCCCTTTACCGTGTCCCTTTGTTGTTAGGAGAAGGTTTTCAAAGGTTGTCAGGAGCCTAGTTGCTGCTAATTTTACTGCTGAGTTGTTTAAGAGGGCACGTAATTGGTGTTGTGCTAATCAGGGCATTTGGGTTTCTTCTAGTTTGTCCTGTATTTCTTGTGTTGACAAAGATTTGTTATTTTTATAGAAGTCTATTAGGCGATATAAGCCTCTGGTTTGCCAGGTTTTTATCTGGAGGTTTTGTGCTACATGGTGGAATAATGGATGGTACTCTAGGGGAATTAGTGGGGATGGGGTTGGGGATAGTTTGCCTATTTCTGTTTTCCATGCTTTGAGCATGGTCTGTGTGTACCTGTTAAGTGTTGTGGGAATTTTCCTTCGTTTGTTTGGGAGGAGTGGGTATGCTGTATTGTGTCCCTCTCTAGGTGTATCCATTGTTTTGTCTCATCTTTTAGTATATTTGGGATTATATGGTGTATTCGGTTGGCAATGTAATATGCTTCTATGTTGGGGATTCCCCATCTTCCTTCTGAGGTGGGGAGGTGCAGGTATTTGGGGCTTATTCTTGGTTTTTTATGTGAGAAGATAAAAGAGTGTAGTTTTCTCTGCGATCTGTGGAGTTTGGTTAGGGGAATCCAGATTGGGAGGGTTTGGAATAGGTAGGTTAGTTTTGAGAGGGTGATCATTTTGATCATGGCTATTTTGTCTGAGAGAGTGAAATTCATGTTGTTCCAGCTCTTTAGGTCTTTGTTAATTTGTCACCACAGGGGCTTGTAGTTGTGGAGGTACAATTTATTGAGGTTTCTGGTTTTTTGTACCCCTACGTATCTGAACTTGGCGTGGTGAAGTTTTATCTTGGTGACATTAGTGAGTTCTTTTTGGGTGTGAGGAGAGTTGAAGCACATAGTAGGCCCGACACCATTGCAAATGTGTTGAGTTCTCTGATTAGGGAGGTTGCTGTGCTTATGGGGTCTGCTTTTGTGACCATTAGGTCATCTGCAAAGAGCGCTAATTTATAGGTTCTGCCTTTTATTTCCACTCCCTTGATGTCTGTGGCCGCTCGGATTCGGATTGCTAAGAGTTCCAGAGCCAACTGGAGGTCCGTTTGTAACCTGAAACTGTTCTTAACGTGAGGTGCGACTTTAGCTAATGGGGCCTCCCGCTGCTGCCGCCACGCTGCTGCCACACAATTTCTGTTCTCATCCTGAAGCAAAGTTCTTAACCTGAGGTACTATTTCTGGGTTTTCAGAGTCTGTAAATTGAAGCGTCTGTAACCTGAAGCATCTGTAACCCGAGGTACCACTGTAATATGTAAGAACTTTCTGGTTTCCTTCCTGCCTCTTGGTGCCATTTAGGGGAGGGAGAGGATCCCTCAAGCCTGGCAGTCTGCCAGCTCTTCATAGCTGCCACACTGGCTGAGGAGCTGAGGGGAGTTGGAGTCTAACAACATCTGGAGAGCTGTAGGTTCCCCAGCCCTGTTTCATGTGAGATGGCTGGGGGAGATCTAAAAACAGGAGCAAAGTATCATCAGTATGCAGGTGACGTGTGTCTTTATCTTTCCTTTCCATGTCTCCATACTTCCTGTTGGTGACATATTCCACCAAGAAGCAATTAGACCTATTATGGGTGGAGTGGCCTAAGGTGGATCACAACAGCAGCTCCAGCGCCATCCAAATTTATGGTTAAAAAAAGCTTAAGAACTGGATCTTCAAAAGATTGCAAACCACTGCCTACGTAACTGTGAACCCGCAGAAAGAAATCTGTACATTTTATTTCTGCCCAGCACATAGTTTATTTTACAGAGGGGTAGCCAACAATTGCAACAAAACCAACCAGAGGTGCCAACTTGTGAGGGGGGGGTAACATTGTGCATGTGATGTGACACGCATGTGACATCTTGACATCCAGTGCATGACGTCTTGACATCTGGAGGAGCTAGAGGCGGAGTCAAACTCAGTGGCTGCATAGTTTCAATAGCCTGCGGCTTCTCCTATCCTGGCATTGCCACCAGTGGGAGACTGCTTGAACCCTCCTCCCCTCCATAGCAGGAGGAGTCGGAGTCGGAGTCATACCATGCTGGGCTCCACGTTTCACCTCTGTGCTTATGTGATATTGGGGGTCCTGGCCTTTACCCCCCAAATATTGAGGGGGCCGAAAAGGGCTCGGCCCCCTGGAGCTGGCACCCTTGAAACCAGCCAAGATTCCTGTGGCGTCTTAAGGACTAACAAACTATTTATAGCATAAGTTTTTCATGTCTACTTCACCAAATAAACCCTTGTACAGATATCTGCACAGTTCAGTAAACTTTTTGTTTGTCATTGTTCTGCAGATGGAGGTGTCACCTTGCCATTTGTTGTGTGTGAAAATCATACAAATAAAAAATCTACGGAAGGCAGATTTATGTGAGTACCCCCTTGCTTCCACAAATCTGTGGTAATGTTGACTTCTAACAGGGGTTCTGTGCAGCAGAAGTGCCTTCGCATGATAATTTTGACATGGCGGTAACATAGCAAAACTGCTGCCATTGCGCGAAAGCAGATAAGCAAGGAAAAGATGCTAAGATTATATAATTCATTTCTTTTGTTTATTTGATTAATTATTTCAAAGGATAAATTGTGTTCCTCTGTGTGCCCCAAAGTGCACAAACTTTAAATCCCAGAATGTTTTGCATTCAACATGCTGTTAAGGCTTTGAAACTCCTCCAACATCTCTCTGCTGAAAATAGGGACATCCTCTTCCATTATTACTACTACTCCTACTCCTATTACTACTACTATTGTTCTATTTATACCCCACCCATTTGATTGGGTTGCCCCAGCACCTCTGGGCAGCTTCTAACATATATAAAAACATATTAAAACATTAAACATATTTTTTAAAAAAATTCCTATACAGGGCTGCCTTCAGATCAGACCCTCCAAGTCTGATGTCCCTGATTTAGAGAAGCCGTCCTGGTTTCTGATTTGATCCTGGAATGTCCCACTTTTCCTTAGGATGTCTCTATTTTCATTGGAGAAATGTTGGAGGGTATGGAGCTATTCAACTCCCAAGCTGTCTGAAGGCAATCCTGTATAGGGATTTTTTTTACTATGTTTAATATTTTATTATGTTTTTATATATGTTGGAAGCTGAGTAGAGTGGCTGGGGCAACCCAATAAGATGTAAGGGGTGTAAATAGTATAATTATCATTATGGAATGGGACATCCTTATTTTCATCGGAGAAATGTTGGAGGGGATGTCAGATGGTTTGGCAGTTGGATAACTCGATATCCTCCAACATTTCTCAGATGAAATTAGGGACATCCTAAGGAAAAGCAGGGCATTCTGGGATCAAATCAGAAACCAGGATGGTTTCTGTAAATCTGGGACTGTCCCTGGAAAATAGGGACACTTGGAGGTCTGGTTTGAGGCCTAATGAAGGCTAGAGGAGTAATCCTTTGCTTTAACACCCCATGCTCTCACTGCAGCTGAAAGGTAAGCTTTGAAAAACAGGATGGGAGTGAGGCTTACTCAGAATGGCACATGGTTAGTTGCAAACCCAGCTGAAATTCAAAGGAATTTTGTCTCACATTGTAAAAAGTTATTTGTTGCTTTATTGCTGAACTGTGTGTACTATGGTGCTTCTTTTTTCATTTACTGTAATATGTGTTCAGTACAACATGTCAGGATTCCTATGATAACCGACAGAAAAGTAGGCATTTGTGCTGGGTGTGTGTCCTCTGATGTAAGTACTGTACCAAACCTGTAACATTGTTGTTGTTTAGTCGTTTAGTCGTGTCCGACTCTTCGTGACCCCATGGACCAGAACACGCCAGGCACCTCTGTCCTCCACTACCTCCCGCAGTTTGGTCAAACTCATGCTGGTAACCTCGAAAACACTATCCAACCATCTCGTCCTCTGTCGCCCCCTTCTCCTTGTGCCCTCCATCTTTCCCAGCATCAGTGTCTTCTCCAGGGAGTCTTCTCTTCTCATGAGGTGGCCAAAGTACTGGAGCCTCAGCTTTATGATCTGTCCTTCCAGTGAGCACTCAGGGCTGATTTCCTTAAGAATGGATGCGTTTGATCTTCTTGCAGTCCATGGGACTCTCAAGAGTCTCCTCCAGCACCATAATTCAAAAGAATCAATTCTTCGGCGATCAGCCTTCTTTATGGTCCAGCTCTCACTTCCATACATCACTACTGGGAAAACCATGGCTTTAACTATACAGACCTTTGTTGGCAAGGTGACGTCTCTACTTCTCAAGATGCTGTCTAGGCCTGTCATTGCCCTTCTCCCAAGAAGCAGGCGTCTTTTAATTTCGTGGCTGCTGTCACCATCTGCAGTGATCATGGAGCCCAAGAAAGTAAAATCTCTCACTGCCTCCATTTCTTCCCCTTCTATTTGCCAGGAGGTGATGGGACCAGTGGCCATGATCTTCGTTTTTTTGATGTTGAGCTTCAGACCATATTTTGCGCTCTCCTCTTTCACCCTCATTAAAAGGTTCTTTAATTCCTCCTCACTTTCTGCCATCAAGGTTGTGTCATCTGCATATCTGAGATTGTTGATATTTCTTCCGGCAATCTTAATTCCAGCTTGGGATTCATCCAGCCCAGCCTTTCGCATGATGTATTCTGCATATAAATTAAATAAGCAGGGAGACAAAATACAGCCTTGCCGTACTCCTTTCCCAATTTTGAACCAATCAGTTGTTCCATATCCAGTTCTAACTGTAGCTTCTTGTCCCACATAGAGATTTCTCAGGAGACAGATGAGGTGATCAGGCACTCCCATTTCTTTAAGAACTTGCCATAGTTTGCTGTGGTCAACACAGTCAAAGGCTTTTGCATAGTCAATGAAGCCGAAGTAGATGTCTTTCTGGAACTCTCTAGCTTTCTCCATAATCCAGCGCATGTTTGCAATTTGGTCTCTGGTTCTTCTGCCTCTTCTAAATCCAGCTTTCACTTCTGGGAGTTATCGATCCACATACTGCTTGAGCCTTCCTTGTAGAATTTTAAGCATAACCTTGCTAGCGTGTGAAATGAGTGCAATTGTGCAGTAGTTGGAGCAGTCTTTGGCACTGCCCTTCTTTGGGATTGGGATGTAGACTGATCTTCTCCAGTCTTCTGGCCACTGCTGAGTTTTCCAAATTTGCTGGCATATTGAGTGTAGCACCTTAACAGCATCATCTTTTAAAATTTTAAATAGTTCAGCTGGAATACCATCACTTCCACTGGCCTTGTTATTTGCAGTGCTTTCTAAGGCCCATTTGACTTCACTTTCCAGGATGTCTGGCTCAAGGTCAGCAACCACACTACCTGGGGTGTACGAGACATCCATATCTTTCTGGTATAATTCCTCTGTGTATTCTTGCCACCTCTTCTTGATGTCTTCTGCTTCTGTTAGGTCCTTACCACTTTTGTCCTTTATTATGGTAATCTTTGTACGAAATGTTCCTTTCATATCTCCAATTTTCTTGAACAGATCTCTGGTTCTTCCCATTCTGTTGTTTTCCTCTATTTGTTTGCATTGCTCATTTAAGAAGGCCTTCTTGTCTCTCCTTGCTATTCTTTGGAAATCTGCATTCAATTTCCTGTATCTTTCACTATCTCCCTCGCATTTTGCTTGCCTTCTCTCCTCCGCTATTTGTAAGGCCTCGTTGGAAAGCCACTTTGCTTTCTTGCATTTCCTTTTCATTGGGATGGTTTTCGTTGCTGCCTCCTGTACAATGTTACGAGCCTCCATCCATAGTTCTTCAGGCACTCTGTCCACCAAATCTAAATCCTTAAACCTGTTCCTCACTTCCACTGTGTATTCATAAGGGATTTGACTTAGATTGTATCTTACCGGCCCAGTGGTTTTTCCTACTTTCTTCAGTTTAAGCTTGAATTTTGCTATAAGAAGCTGATGATCTGAGCCACAGTCAGCTCCAGGTCTTGTTTTTGCTGACTGTATAGAGCTTCTCCATCTTTGGCTGCAGAGAATATAATCAATCTGATTTCGATGCTGCCCATCTGGTGATGTCCATGTGTAGAGTCGTCTCTTGTGTTGTTGGAAAAGCGTGTTTGTGATGACCAGCTTGTTCTCTTGACAGAACTCTATTAGCCTTTGCCCTGCTTCGTTTTGATCTCCAAGGCCAAACTTGCCAGTTGTTCCTTTTATCTCTTGACTCCCTACTTTAGCATTCCAATCCCCTATAATGAGAAGAACATCCTTCTTTGGTGTCACTTCTATGAGGTGTTGTAAGTCTTCATAGAATTGGTCAATTTCAGTTTCTTCAGCACCAGTAGTTGGTGCATAAACTTGGATTACTGTGATGTTAAAAGGTCTGCCTTGGATTTGTATCGAGATCATTCTATCATTTTTGAGATTGTATCCCAGTACAGCTTTCGCCACTCTTTTGTTGACTATGAGGGCCACTCCATTTCTTTTACGGGTTTCTTGCCCACAGTAGTAAATGTGATGGTCATCCGAACTGAATTCGCCCATTCCCGTCCATTTTAGTTCACTGATGCCCAGGATGTCAATATTTATTCTTGCCATCTCATTTTTGACCACCTCCAACTTACCCAGGTTCATGGTTCTTACATTCCAGGTTCCTATGCAATATTTTTCTTTACAGCATTGGACTTTCCTTTCGCTTCCAGGCATATCCGCAACTGAGCGTCCTTTCGGCTTTGGCCCAGCCACTTCATCAGCTCTGGATCTACTTGTACTTGCCCTCCGCTCTTCCCCAGTAGCATGTTGGACGCCTTCCGACCTGAGGGGCTCATCTTCCAGCGTCATAACTTTTATATGCCTGTTGTCTTTGTCCATGGAGTTTTCTTGGCAAGAATACTGGAGTGGCTTGCCGGTTCCTCCTCCAGGTGGATCACGTTTGGTCAAAACTCTCCACTATGACCTGTTCATCTTGTGTGCCCTGCTCGGTGTAGTTCATAGCTTCTCTGAGTTCTTCAAGCCCCTTCGCCACGGCAAGGCAGTGATCCATGAAGGGGGTAACATACTTAGGCAGTTTCTATTAATTTGAGTTGTATAATTTTGAATTTAAAAGAGCAGTAGCTTACAGAGGCAGAAAACTTGATTACATCTTGCATGAGCTATGATAGCTATGCTGTAATTTGAATTTGAAGGCTGTCAGGAGGACAATGATTTGAGGAGCATCTCAGTTACATATCAGATATAAAGAAGGCACAACACAGATTGCGATAAAGGTTACGTGAATTATGGAAGTTGGGAAAGGGCGTGGGAGGAGTTTATAGCAAAACTGTAGATCAGATTGAACTTCTGCCAATTGTGCTCATTCATGGGGAGTGCTGGGACATCACTCGCCCAATAAAGGAGGAGAGCCAGAAACAACAACATATACTGTACATGACTCTGGCACAGGAGCAATAGTTACCATGAATAAGTTCAGACACGAACATGATTCCATCTCCCATCATTCCTGAACATTGGCCAAACTAGTTTCAGCTGACAGGAGTTGAAGACCAGTGCTATTGTGGCCACAGCACCACCTGCATCCTTTATCTCTCTGAATTATTTATCCTGCATTTTATACTGTGAACCACCCTGAGATCATATGATTATGGGTGGTATATATAAATCTAATAAATAATAGCAGTTATGTCCAGCTCGCAGATAGTCATAGATGTGACAGTCTGTTCATCCTTCTAGATAACTCCACATCCCTGCTAGCTTTCTACCTGCATAAGTGCCCTTGGGGGTTTCTGAGTTATTTTGGGAAATTGAGGTTCGTTAGGTCACAAAATGGGAGGCCTCTGGCCTCCTAGCCCTGCTGATGAACTCGCTTGGCTGCTTAACTTGCTTGTTACATTAGCTTGACACTTTGTCGCTGGGGCTGGCACATCACGCCAACTGGGAATTCCCTCTTGTTCCTTGTCCCTTGCTAGATTATTCTAAATCTATACCTCCCCCCAGATGCTGATGCAGCCAAATAGATTCAGGGCAGCCCAACTTTTCATATTAAGTGGATCATAGGAGTATTTAGACATGGAACTCATGGTCGGCATACTGCCTTGTCGCTGGGGTGGGGATGGGGTGGAGAGCAACGCCAAAATTGGATGCCTCCCCCCCCCCCCATGCTTCCCAAAGCTGCATAAACGAGGTGTCAAGCTTTGGGAAGGAGACACGAGTCCTAGAGCTCTTCTTTCTCCTTCCCAAAGCTGGAAAAGCTCTAATTAGGCTTTGGGAAGGAGCAGGAGCTGGCAGTTCTGGAGCAAGACTTGACTTCCACGTAGAAATCTTGTCAAATACCTTGTGCTACACTTCTACATGACCATCAAATGGACTAACATGCCACTATGCATACATTTGTATGCACAGGAGCAGTTTGCATATGCATGAAATCCCACTCTCTTCCTTCTTAAATGTTCATGGAATGTCTGAAAAGGACGGTTCTCCTTTCTGTGCCACTGGTAAACTCTACTATATATAGTCCAAGAGACTATATGGCAGAGGTGGCTAACCTCCCCCCCCCTGCCCCCGCCCCCCGCCGGTTGTTGCTGGTCTACAATTCCCATCAGCATCAGTCAGCATGGCCAATAATCATGGATTATAGGAGTTGTAGTTCAGCAACCTAGACAACATCTTAAAAAGCAGAGACATCACCTTGCTAGCAAAGGTCCTTATAGTTAAAGCTATGGTTTTTCCAGTAGTGATGTATGGAAGTGAGAGCTGGACCATAAAGAAGGCTGATCGCTGAAGAATTGATGTTTTTGAATTATGGTGCTGGAGGAGACTCTTTGAGAGTCCCATGGACTGCAAGAAGATCAAACCGCTCCATTCTTAAGGAAATCAGCCCTGAGTGCTCACTGGAAGGACAGATCCTGAAGCTGAGGCTCCAATACTTTGGCCACCTCATGAGAAGAGAAGACTCCTTGGAAAAGACCCTGATGGAGGGCACAAGGAGAAGGGGACGACAGAGGACGAGATGGTTGGACAGTGTTCTCGAAGCTACCAGCATGAGTCTGACCAAACTGCGGGAGGCAGTGGAAGACAGGAGTGCCTGGCGTGCTCTGGTCCATGGGGTCCTGAAGAGTCGGACACAACTAAACGACTAAACAACAACAACATCAGAAGGGACACCTGTTAGTTACCCCAGCTATGTGCAATTAGCTGAGAGCAGGTGTTTCTATATTGCCTTGCATGTTTGCTCATAGTTTGCATCCATCATATATTAATTGATGTTTGCATCCATCATATATCCATCATATATTAAAAGGGCAATTCACCAAAGGCTTGGTTAAAGAGGAATGTTTTTGCCTTACGCCACAAGGTTTATAATGAAGGTGCCAGGCTGCTTAAGAGGCTTCTTTGATCTCTTAAAAAAACTGCTTTCCTGTACAAAGGGAATTCATTTTTTCTATCTTCAAGCACTATTACTCTTGTGCTAAGGAACTTGTAACTCTAAAAGTGGGGCAACCTCTAATGATAAGAATGTGTTGATTCCTTTAATAATAACAATGCATTATAACCTCAAAATATAATGTGGTTTGGTCTGAAATGCTTAATTAGTTTAAGCCTGTGGAGAACTGTTAAATGGGTGATTTATGATAGCTTTCTAAAACAAAACAAAAACACGCCAAGGAAGATGTTCCATCATAAGGAAACAAACATATTGTGCTTAGTCATCATTTCTTCTTAATATGAATTTCCCCTGCCTCTGAGAGAAATAGGACAACGGGAACAAAACATGGTTTTCATATCCTATATATGTCCTACTGACTTAGCTCTGACTTGTGATGTCAAAAGCGGCAAGGGGGAAAAACGCTATCAGGAAGGAATGTTGTAGATTGTCCATTCATTAGACTTTGTCAGATGGGTGGCATAACCAACAACAACAACAACAACAACAACAACAACAACAACAGAGCCACCCTGTCCTATAATAACTATATTATTTTCTTCAGGCACTTTGAAAAGTGGCAAGCGATTATTTATGAATAATTTGCTAATTAACTACAAAATAACTCTTCACTTCTTGCCTGTTTTCTAAGCTCCTCAAAGAATCTGATGCAATCTGCCACAGCACTAGCAAATAAGCTTTTTGGGTGCTGTGTATCTATGGCTCTGTGCCACTGACATACCAAATTGACTGAAAATATTACCGTGGGATCCTTTTTGCTACTCCTAAAGCTTCCACTGTTTGTAGATGTGTTATATAACTTTGACATGTGACTGGAGTAGCGTATGGGTGGGTAAAAAATAGAGACAACTCACATATACTGAATCCTAAAGGCTACATCATTACGGTCCTACATGCTTATTGGTCCAGCTGATTAGCATGTAATGTCAAACTATGATTTAGCATTACAAGGATGAACTGCAGCAAACCACAGGGTGCTGTGACTCTTTTTCCTCCTCTTCTTGCCAGTCAGAGCCTCCACCTAAAAGGATACAGGAAGTCATGGAATCCTTCAAACAGGAGACATGACCTTTCCCACATCTACAATGGAGTTTAACTGCCTTGACTTTTGAGCCACAGGTTATTTGCTAGGCTTCCAGGATAACTCTATAACCCCCAATGGACAACAAAAAAGATATGTAAGACAGAAAAAATATGCATTGTAGGAATGGGTTTCCCAAATCTAAAATCCGACTGTGCAGTCAGTCTGAAACGGGCCCCAAAATCCCCATTTTCCCTTCTCCATTAGCTAAAATGCATTAACTTGAGCACTTGAGCCAAGAACCCAGCTGTATAAACAAAGCTCTCTCCTTTATCAGTACTTTCCTTGCCAGTTCCGAAGTGGAGACAGGATGTCAGAGCTGGGGCTTATCTTATCTTGCGTGACGCACAGACCTTGCATGACACCCGCGCGCTCAGGAATGATGCCAGGAGTGCTCTTAGAGTTGGTGACCTTCTTACCCCAAGATAAGGAATACAGGAACAGGAACATCCTTTTATGGTCAAGAGTACAGGAACAGGAACATCTGTTTATGGTCATGGATGTCAACTTATGTGTATAAGCTGACGTGGTTAGAGGATGTCAACTTATGTGTATAAGCTGACGTGGCTGGATTCCTGAGGAGGGGGCAAGGGGACCAGAAAGGGTGTGTATGTATGTATGTATGTATACACACACACACACACACACACACACACACACACACACACACACTGTATATATAATTGATTTTAACATATAAATTATAAAATGTACCATAAAACTCATCACTTATACAATCTTTTTAAGACTTCCATCAGCACCCCTGATGATCCACCGTTTTAACCACTTCTTATGCATTTCTTAACTTTATATTGCCTTTACTCTCTTAACAAATCATCCTTCCCAAACAAATCATAGAATCATAGAGTTCGAATAGACCACAAGGGCCATCGAGTCCAACCCCCTGCCAAGCAGGAAACACCATCAGAGCACTCCTGACATATGGTTGTCAAGCCTCTGCTTAAAGACCTCCAAAGAAGGAGATTCACGCAGTGCCTTCTGCTATCCGGAGAGCAGAATAAACTCTTTCTCTGAACCAAACCTCGGTGTCATTTGACTTCCTTCCTCCCATCCGGGAGCAACGCTCACCCAACCAATCGGTAAAGTCTAATAAGGCTACAGCATGACCCTATGATATACAACCACCCATACAAGTGAAATATGTATTTCCACATATAATATGCAACAGTGCATACAAGTAACCAGGGACAATGCAGTCCAATTCTTTCACAGTGCTTATGCAATATAATAGATTTTTATGATATAAAAATTAAAACGGATGAGCACAGAGAAGGGATACAATGAAGAAGTGACTTGGTTCCCATGTATTCTCTTGTAAACACTGTGTGATCATGACAATGGTAAACATTAAAGTTTAAGGATTTAATGTGGCCTAACAATGCATCTTAAATTGACACTTTTTAAAACAGTTAGCCAGTCTGATGGCTATGTGAGCTTGTACCTGCCAACAGCTTCATTTGAAAGACCTCGGACCAAGACTATTAAGGACTGTAAGGATCCAGTATGGAATGAAACCTTCTACTTCAGGATACAGACGCGGGTCAAAGTAAGGCACAAAGTCAACGACTAATAATTTGTCTGAACTCAGCCATATTTAGAATACTGTTTTCTAAGTTGTTACCTATAAAGGACCCACCAAAATCATTAAATCTGGATACATAGGATGAGATGGTTGTTAGTTAAAGGTAAAGGTAAAAAGGTAAAGGTACCCCTGCCCGTACGGGCCAGTCTTGCCAGACTCTGGGGTTGTGCGCCCATCTCACTCAAGAGGCCGGGGGCCAGCGCTGTCCGGAGACACCTCCGGGTCACGTGGCCAGCGTGACATCGCTGCTCTGGCGAGCCAGAGCAGCACACACGGAAACGCCGTTTACCTTCCCGCCAGTAAGCGGTCCCTATTTATCTACTTGCACCCGGGGGTGCTTTCGAACTGCTAGGTTGGCAGGCGCTGGGATCGAGCAACGGGAGCGCACCCCGCCGCGGGGATTCGAACCGCCGACCTTCCGATCGGCAAGTCCTAGGCGCTGAGGCTTTTACCCACAGCGCCACCCGCGTCCCATGGTTGTTAGTTATTAACCTTAAATCTATTAGCAGCTATTAGTCATGACAGGTGGAATAGAATGTTCCAAATGCTCTTTTTTCAGGGCTTCTGCTGGCACCTTAGCTCACCTAACCTACCCTAGCTGAGCCAGGGTTGGGCCCTTATGCCAGCATATCTCTGGCAGAGCCAGGAACCTGTTCCCTGAGCTGGAAATTCACCACATCCCAGCAGATCTAGGGTTAGGATTGTGCTCTTAGACTTTCAAGTTGCCACAAGACACACTGTTGCTTCAACTGTTGCTATGTTAGTATACACTGGGTACTACTGCAGCTATATGTTACTTCAAGATGTAAGCCATTGTTTGAGTAAGATGAAGTAACTGATTCAGATTTAGAAGATAGTTTATGCCACTTTTCTCTCTTTCATGCCCACATCCCTTTCGGTGCCCTTTCTGTCTTCCTTTCTAATGTATGGAGATTTTGGGCTGACCTTTGAATCTTTTGTCTAGTTGTTTGAGCTTTGTGGTCCAGAAGCAAGCCTTGATGACTGTCAAGGCTCTGGGAAAGCTATTCCTCTCCTGGCTGCAACAAGAGCATAGAAAACAAAGAGAGTTCTTTTTAATTAGTTTTATTCAGTCCTAAGAGACAAAAGAACGCAACACGCCTTAACATGGCATTGTTCCAAACTGGGCTCCTCCTCCCACATTTCTAACAACAACAGCCCCCCTTACGGTAGCTGTTTGTAGCCAAAAGTCTTTGATTCCGTTGTTCCTACACCCTTAATGAACACCGAGTTCTGGGAGAAGGGGGATCAGAAATACTCTCCAGTGACAATGGGTCAGCTGGCTGCCCTGTCGCAATTCCCCCCTCTTCTTCTAACATGTTCCAACTCCTTTGTTTGTCTATCTCTGCACTGTGACCTTCCTCAGACTCCTCAAAGCCCTGCTGTAAGTCAAGGCTGCCTCCCTCTTCTTCTGCAGCATCAGGAGAAGGGTGGGTGTGTTCCCCACCAGCCTCCTCCTCCATCTCACCCTCTTGAGTTCTATCCCTGACAATGACTAACTTTGCTTCCCTTCTCAGAATGTTTTGGAGATGATGGTTCACGATGAAGACCACTGCCTCATGGATAAGAATCTCTGCACTGTTCTCTTTGATGTTTCCAAGATCCAGCTTGGAGAAAGAGTTTGCCTCACATTTCCATTGGATCCAAAAGTAAGAAGGTAGAACCGAAGGCTGCTGGGAGGGCATTATTAACAGGTGGAATCACCGTGCATAAAAAGCATATAGTATAGTAGGGGAAAGGGCATATGAGAATATTTAACAAAGAAAAAAGGCATTATGTTATGGGAAATTGCTTGCAAAAATGTGTATATCAGGAGAAATGCAAACAAATGTGTATGATGTGGAAACTGATGTGGAAATGAGATGAACTGAAATGTGAAACAGAGAGAAACTGAAATGGAGAGGTTTGTCCACCCTTCCCAATTGATCCATTCAGCAATGGGATTTATCATACTTGCACATGGACCTTTTCTTTCTGTTCACAGTTGAGGAAAACATTATCTCAAACCAAAACAATGTAATTATCCTTTTACAGATTCCAGAAACTCTGGAGGTAGAGTTTAGCCGGGAGAGCATGTAAGTACATCCCAAACAATGCAATATATTTAAGAATATACAACACTAGAAAATAAACTTTGGAACTGTGTTGCATATCAAATCAGATGGACCTGGACCTGGAGCTCAAGTTTCTTGTGATCTGGCAAAGCATTGCCAAAGGGTAACTATCAGATAAATGTATTTTTTTCTAGTCTTGTTGTAATTAGATTACATGATCTGGGCTATGTTGAGTCAATTACATTAACATGGAATGTCAAACTAGCAACTAGAAACGTAAATTTTCATTACCAAAGACCAGATATGACATGTCAAATATATTTATTTTGTTTTGCAGCCCAGTTCCTCCTGAGCATATTGTTACTAATGGCGTATTAGTGGTAATCTCATTTTTTTTAAATGAATTCTCTTTTTACAAAAGTGATATTTAAATCATATCTGTTATGGGTATATGATTGTGGCATCTTGCTGCAGTTCCAAAAGTTCTTGCTTCTAATATCATTCGGCCACACATTTCAGGGTGGGGTGGGGGTGGGATTTCTGGGTCAGAAGGCTAGTGTGGGGAGGCAAAGTGTTCCTTACAGAGATTTTATTTTAAAAGAATATTTAGTGAACATGGCACATTAGAAACCTGCAAGCTATGTGGCCACTTATTTCTACGGAGATGGTCCAATCAGCAGCCTGGGAAATTAGCAAGGGCAGCAATATGTTGGGTGCATGGCGCACAGGCTGAATTCTAAACGAGGTCTAAAGCATGCGCCCCTCAGTGAAACTCCCACTTTGATGTAACACAGGACAGTTACGAAAGATGTAACTTCGGTGAACCGCCCCAAGTTCTTCCAATGAAGGGCGGTATATGAAAATGAATGAAATAATCAATGAATAGTTTAAAACAACCAGCGTGATGATAATGGTTAGATTAATTACCCACCCTTCACTGAAGCTAATAATCTGTGGGATGGGAGTAGGGAATCAGATGCAAAAGAGCAGTGCTGGATTTACGTACAAACTAAACAAGCTATAGATTAGGGCCCCACTCTTTTGGGGGCCCCCAAAAAAATTAAAGGGAAAAAAATACTGGATGTACATTTCCAAAATATAAGAACAAATAAAATAAAAGCTACATACATCACAGTGTATTGCGTTGTGTAGGCTCCTATGATGTAAGTAATGGGCCCCGCCTCCTAGCCCGCTCCCTAAAATATCACTGGTTTGCTGATTTCTATATATAGGGTGCCTACATTCTGCATGGACTGATTGCATGGCAACATGGGCAAATGGCTTTAGATACTTATTAGGTCCATAAATTACCATATAGCATATATTCAACAAAAAACACAGCGACAATTTGTTGTTGACAAAGGACAGATGGACATATTACCTTCAGTAGCTTAAGGTAAAGGTAAAGGAACCCCTCCCCGTACTGGCCAGTCTTGACAGACTCTAGGGTTGTGCGCCCATCTCACTCAAGAGGCCAGGGGCCAGCGCTGTCCGGAGACACTTCCGGGTCACGTGGCCAGCATGACAAAGCTGCATCTTGCGAGCCAGAGCCGCACACGGAAATGCCGTTTACCTTCCCGCTAGTAAGCGGTCCCTATTTATCTACTTGCACCCGGGGGTGCTTTCGAACTGCTAGGTTGGCAGGTGCTGGGACCGAACAACGGGAGCGCACCCTGCTGTGGGGATTCGAACCGCCGACCTTTCGATCAGCAAGCCCTAGGCGCTGAGGCTTTTACCCACAGCGCCACCCGCGTCCCTTTTCAGTAGCTTAGGACCTCATTAAACCTAATTCTGGCCCTGTAAAAGAGAATAGAGCTCCTACATATAGTAGTGCATATAGTGCATACTATACTACATATAGTAAATAGTAGTGTGAAAGAGGAGATTTCAGAAAGGCATGCAAGTTACGCCTGCAGAAATTCCCTATTCCACACAACTTTCTGTGAGGAGAGTCAGAACTTACAGGGTTAAACAGTTCTGTGTGACGTCTCACATTCTGAGGCGTGGTTATGTTCACATACGGGAATCTTTCTCTGTGTGTGAGTTCTCTTTCGTTTTTGGCTGAGAGACGAAAGGATGTCTGCTCTCTCGCCGGGCTGATTTATGATGTTTTTCTTCTCATTAAAAGACTGTTGGAGATTAGCAAGAAGCCTGCTGTCAGTCTGAATTTATTACCCACACACGGCAACAGTTTCTCCCGCTGCTGAACTCTGCTAGGACTATGCTAAGTGAGCTAAAGTGAGCTCGGCACAGAAGCGCAGTGGCGCAGCAGAAACGTGCCGGACGCCATCTTATCTGCACACTTTCTAAGGTGGAAGTGGCTAGACATGTGGGAAGAAATAGAGCGCGATGTGGTTTCTGCAGATGGGAAATAGCATCATGAAACCATGACACATCATCATGAATAAAAACAATAATATATGATCAAAGTAAACCCTACAATATAGTAAAGGATTCAAAATCTGTTCTGTACATGCTCATGAAGCAAACCCAGTCTCTGATTCATCTGAAAATTAAGTCCTATAACTATCAGATTGTGGGATGCTGGGTTAAACCACAGAGCCTAGGGCTTGCCGATCAGAAGGTTGGCGGTTCGAATCCCTGCGACAGGGTGAGCTCCCATTGCTCGGTCTCTGCTCCTGCCAACCTAGCAGTTTGAAAGCACGTTAAAGTAAATAGGTACTGCTCTGGTGGGAAGGTAAACGACGTTTCTGTGCGCTGCTCTGGTTCGCCAGAGGTGGCTTAGTCATGCTGGCCACATGACCCCGGAAGCTGTCTGTGGACAAACGCCGGCTCCCTTGGCCAGTAAAGTGAGATGAGTGCCACAGTCCCAGAGTTCTTCACTACTGGACCTAACAGTCAGGGGTACCTAACTATCAGATTAACCCTGGGACCTTTGCGTGAAGGATGGGTAATAAATAATAATAAAATATCCGTGACCATTTCAAATATACACTTGAAGGTAATAAAACCACCGATATTCTATTTTATTAAATTCTAGTCATTAAATTTTATTAAATACGGTGATTAAAAGTAGATTCATATATTGAAGCATCTGTTTATTATGGTCAGTGACCAGTAGAGTCTCTCTCATATATATAAGACTTTGGCTGAAAGGGATGAGATGTTACGAAGCACACATACCTGCATGCTCTCCTCCTTGGTAACATCTTCTACTACAAAACATATGACATTGTATCTGATCTCTTGGCCCACACAAGTAGTAGCTAATAAAACTGACTGGGGTTGTGGATAGAACACCATAATGATGTCCTGCTACCTGTTTTATATTAGCAGATGTCACTGTGGGGAGAGGAAGGAGAGTCATGAGCCTATATGAGACAGAAGCAGGATCCCTGGTGTGTTGAGTCTCTGGGTCAAAATTATGCAGCCAGGTTCTGTGCATGTGTACCAAGAATTATGCACCTATGATAATTACTCAAAAGTAAGCCCCACTGTATTCAGGGGTAAGTATGCTTAGGACTAGGGACGCGGGTGGCGCTGTGGGTAAAACCTCAGTGCCTAGGACTTGCCGATCGCATGGTCAGCGGTTCGAATCCCCGCGGCGGGGTGAGCTCCCGCCGTTTGGTCCCAGCTCCTGCCCACCTAGCAGTTCAAAAGCACCCTTAAAGTGCAAGTAGATAAATAGGTACTGCTTTATAGCGGGAAGGTAAACGGCGTTTCCGTGTGCTGCGCTGGTGCTGGCTCACCAGAGCAGCTTTGTCATGCTGGCCACATGACCCGGAAGTGTCTTCGGACGGCGCCGGCTCCCTGCCTCTAGAGTGAGATGAGCGCACAACCCTAGAGTCTGTCAAGACTGGCCCGTACGAGCAAGGGTACCTTTACCTTTATCTTTTTTATGCTTAGGACTGCAGCTGTAATTTATGGTTAAAATCATTTCTAGAAGCTTGGTCAATTCTTTTCACATTTGGGCAGGAGGCCTAAGTCATTTCACAACACAATACCATTGAATGAGTTCATCATGTATGTCTCTTGTGGCTTAGCAGTCACTATGTTTATGCACATTTATGTTGATGTCATGCATTTACAACTGGCAAACAGCTCTGGCACGATCACAGGGGTGGCGAACCTTTTTTCAGTAGAGGGCTGCCTTCTCCAGAGCTTTCCAAGCTTTTCATGTTGGTGACACACTTTTTAGACTTGCATCATTTCGCAACACAGTAATTCAGTTTTACTAGCAAACCGAAGGGTGACTAACCGCTTTCCAGCCCTGGGAGCAGCGTGGGGAGCGTTCGTGTGACACACCTACATCAACACACTATCGTGTAGTGTGTAATCAGTCAGGGCCCACTAGTTTCAGCTCCCCCCCTTCCCCCTCTGCCCACCATTTTGGGCTATCCCATACTCCCATGAAATGGACTGAGGGCCATATGCCAACCCCTATTCTATAACTTACTGGCATATTCCAGGCTTGTTCTAAAGGACCTGTTACATCACAGCTATGCCGTGGCCACTAAGGTTTTACCTTATGCTCTTTTATTTCCCTTTCTCTTCTTATAGTCTCGTGAAATTTCCTGCTTGAGTGTACAGGTGAATGGAGGGACAGCAATGAAGAAGAAACAAGGAGGTTAATATGTACCTTTATGTATAGATATAAATAGATTTACAGTTAATGGTTTCAAAGGTTTTATCATTTTACTTTACTTGCTCATTAAAAGTCTCATTGCTGGACCTTTGCAAACAAACACTTTAGTTATTTTGCTGTTTTAATGTTGTCGTTGTTTAGTCATTTAGTCGTGTCCGACTCTTCGTGATCCTATGGACCAGAGCACACCAGGCACTTCTATCTTCCATTGCCTCCCACAGTTTGGTCAAAACTATTTTAATATGATGTGCTAATTTGCTTCCACTATAGTGTCTAATCAAATAATACTTATTTTGAACACAAATGTAAGCGCAAGCCCGAATGGGGGGGTGGGAATCAAAGCTGATTTAAATGATCAAGTGTACCCTAAGACATATTGATGTAGTATATTTTACACAGTAAGTAAATGAATGATTATCATAATCTATAGATCTCAATGCATTTAATGTGGTGTTCCCTTTGAAAACTGCATTTAAACTAAAGCATGGAATACAACTGGGCAATATTGCTCAGTTACAATTAGCACTTCATCTTATTATGCCTGTTCTATACCAGCCACACTATTTCCCAGTCCATTTCCAGGCCCAAGTTTATTGAAGGGTGGGATTAAAAAAATATCAGTAATCTTTATTGGCACCTTAGCAGAACTATTTATCTTATGAAATCATAATTTCATTGCCAACAGCATATGTGTGAAAGATTAATGGTGGAATTGAATGTTCTGATTGATGTTGGCATGCCCATCTTCTCGGCTTGGCTCCTGATCCCCAGAGTTCTGGCGCTTGTCCCACACACACCAGTGTCAAGAACTGAGCTTCAGAAAACTGAGCAAATGTGGCAGCAAACTGTAGAGCTGTGAACCTACCACTAGAGCAGTGGTGGGTGGTGGCCATTAGAAGTGGTAGGGCGGAAGGCAGAGAGGCCAACAGGAGGTGAGCCAGAGCCAAGGACAGGCAAAGCCCATTAATTTTACTTTCGTCCCCATCCTCCTCCCACTTGAGTTCTACAAGAGTAAAACTGAGACTGAGGAAGAAGCTGGCAGGCAGTGTTACCCTCTGAACTAGTTGTAGGTAAGAAGGCAGGCAAGTAGTGGCTGGCTGAGGGCAGACTAAGGTTGTTAGGGCCTAATGCCCCATTTGCCCTAATCCAGTGGCCCATCTAGTTCTCAAAATGGCCAACCCTATGGGAAGCCTCCAAGCAAGACCTTCCTGTGATTCCCAGCAACTGATATTCAGAAGCATACTGCCTCCACCATATAGCCATTATGGTTAGCAGCCCATTCTTTATTCTTTCATGGATTTACCTAAACGTCTTAAAGTTTTAAGTCAGAAGGTAGGCAGGTGATCTTGGAGGAATAAAGACTGCAGTCAGAGGGGCAGTGCCCTAATTTCCACAATGGACCAGACTCCACTGAACCAGAGGCATCACAAAATCTCCTCCAGCTAGAAATGGAGGTGGGCTAGTGGTAGTTGCATGTCGAGGTCCCCAAGCCACCCCCCAATAACTCACACATCACACATCAATTTTGGTTTGGGTTTTTGGCGCGATTTTGGCCACAACTTTATTTAAATACATCCAAGTGAGTGGTTGCTTAGGCATTGGTTCCGACTATCTTTCCTTGCCCAGGGGACAGAACTGGACTTCCGAATTCCAGCGAAAGCCAGTGCGGGAAACAAATTTTGGGGAGAAAATGAAGCTGGGCTTCAGTCCCTCACTTCTCACCCTCATGCTCCTGGTGGCTTGCACGGCCCAAGTCCGATGCCAGGGACAAGGACGAAAAGAATGGCAAGCCCCTGGATTCCTTTAACGGAATTCCCTTTCCGCACCACCATTGGAGGGGTAGGCACTCACCCCTCCACCAACCAATCTGAACCAATGCCTAACTGCCAACCTTACAAGTTGTGACGATTTGCTACGCAGTAGGCAAAACCAAATGGCACCAGCCAATCAGCCAAATGGACAAATTCCTACCAGGCCCCTGCCTCAAAGCAGATGACCCCATGACAGGCATAGCAAGGTCAAGCGAACAACCCCCCCCCCCAATACAGGGAGGGTGGGAGGGTGATCCGGTGCAAGCAGCCAAGAGAACGCTCAAAGTTGGGTGACCAGTATTTAAAACCTCTGACCCCTCCTTCAAAATTGGCAACAAGCAGTTCTCCCCAGCGACCCGATTAACCAATACACAAATGCGCCCAGCAACAATGGGGTGGCTTGTATCCCCCACCACAACACGCGCTCTCTGCTAGGGAGAACACGTTTTACATACCTACACATCTGGAAGTGAGAGTGAGGTCACATGAGAATGGCACTGACACCAGTAAGATTAGTTTGGACCAGGAGTCACCAAAATGGGGATCTCCACATGTTGGATTGAAGCTCACGTCAATACTCATCCAGCATGGCCATCAGTCAGAGGAGATGGGAGTTGTAGTCCAGCAACATTTTGAAGGCAGCACGTTGGCTACCCTTTTGCTAGAATCTTTGTTTGCTTTTTTAAGGGGAATTTATACATGCTCATGAACTGAATAAAGCTATGTTGTGACAATTACATCAGGGTTCTTTATGTCCTTTGTAGAGCAAAACTTCACATTCACTGTGAAAGGATCCTATGAAGAGAGCCAGGACTTTACGTTGAGCTCTGAGCTGTGCCCTGCTGATCCTCTTGTGCTTCACTGCATCAAGAATATGGACTCTGCACTGGAGATTGAACCAGCAAAAAAGTCACACTCTGTATGTTTTTAAACTGTCTCTTCAATTTAAAAAGCAATGTAAAGCTACGTCCACTGTATAAAATGCTTTCATTTTACATCAAAATACTGAGGAGGCTACACTTTCTCGAGACTTATATATGGTCTGGAGAAAGTGTGTGAGCATAATTTTATTTTTCTTCTTTCTCTTTTAGTGTACTCCTGGTGAAAGTAATGACGCAAATAAAAGACTTTGCTTCACTTTGCCTCTTGATTCAGTTAGTATGGAAAAAGAAGTGACCATAGGCAAGGTAAGTATTGTTTCATAGTGGAAGAGGAAAATCGGGGAGAAAATATATTTATTTATTTATTTTAGTATATGTGCTGCCGAATTCATTTATTTATTAACAAAATTCATACACCACTTGATTGTGGGGAAAAAATCCTCCAAGTGGTTGTTCTATTTACAAATAGAAGATGAATAGCAGAAGATTAGTAAGTCAGCAATTACATACTATCCATCAGTGTTTTGTTTTTTTCCAAAAAAAATTTCATTTTATAAAAACAAACAATACAAACAAATTCTTGTCTTATCCTTATTTTTTCTAAACATTCTTAAGTGAGCTTCCCCAAGTCCCCCCTATCTGATTTTCATTTTACCTCATCTTTAGCAGTTTACATATATCATAATTTTAAACCATTTTTTATCACACTTAAAATCTTCACATATTATCCCTTGCAAATCATACTATTTTAAAATACACTATCTTCTACTTCTAACCCTACAGCCTATATCCACTTCCAAAGCTATTCTAAGATTTAAATAGTAACATATTTTTTTCAAATATTCTTTAAACTTCTTCCAATCGTCTTTCCCCGTCTCTTCTCTCTGGTCCCAGAGTCTCCCAGCCAGTTCGGCAAGTTCCATATAGTCCATCGTCTTCATCTGCCATTCTTCAATAGTTGATACATCTTGTTTCTTCCAGTTCTTCACTAATAATCTTCTCGCAGCTGTTGTGGCATACAGAAAAAAGTAACATCCTTTTTGGGGATTTCACCCCCCCCCCTCTATCCATCACAGTGTTAAGGGGCTTCAGTTAATGTAGCAGGACCATAGAATCTATAATTCCATGATACCACAGGAAGCTGCCTCATACCAAGCCAGAGCCATGGCTCTGTCTAGCTCAGCATCGTCTGTGCTAGTATTCCCCATCCAGATGTTGTGGACAACTCCCATCAGCCCCAGCCAGCATAGCCAATAGGCAGGGTGAATGGGAATTGTAGTACAAAACATCTGGAGAGCATCAGGGTGAGGAAAGCTGACTGGCAGCAGCTCTCCAGAATTGGGCTCTTTCCCAGTCTTACCTAGAGAGCCAGGGATTGAACCAGAGACTTTTTCTGTGCAAAGTACCTGCTGTACCTCTGATCTTATGAAGTTGGTAGGGATAATTCTACGCAAAAATGTAGAGAAACTGGAATGGGCAGGACAAATTTGTTGATTGTTCAGTGTCTGGAAGTACAAAATCTGGGGCACAGAAGGTGCAACATTTAGGTATGGGGAAATTGCACCCAACATGGCCCTGCTAGAAATTATGTGGGCAGGATGATGATGATGATGATACAGAAAGGAACTGTGCCACTGCTGCATTTGTATGATTCCTTCACACACATTGCCAGAAAGCCATGGGAATAAATGAAGGGAAGCAGCTCATACACCACCACCAGTAAGTGTGCAAGGGAGAACCTGTGGCACTTCAATTCAATTGGACTCCAATTCACATCTGCCAGGATGAAAAAATAGGAATTGGAGCCCAGCAACTTAAGAGTTTCTCAGCTAATGACACCTGCTTTTTCAAACTTGAAGAAGTGATTCATACATTTTGCCTATCATGCTTGTGATTAGGATGACTGCAGTCAATGGAGAACTTAGCTCCTTTAAGAGTTGTGTAGAACAAAGTGATTCAATGAGGAAAACCTTTTCTCATCTTTGGATGACAGACTGCATGTGTTTATGTAACCTCATTCACACAACTATTAAAGGTCCAGTTGTTGTTGCTACTTGTGGATTAAATTCTGGTGGAGTGCTCTCTCCCCCCTCTCCCCCCCCTCTCTCTCACACACACACACGCCAGTGATTTCTAAAAGTTGCATGGATTGTTCTGCAGCTCCTAATATAGCTTCATGGACTTCACCAATATTTTGTCTAAAAGGGCTAGATCAGGGGTTGGCAACGTGCGGCCCATGAGCCAGAAGCGGCCTGCGGAGGCCATTTAACTGGTCCACGAGTCGCCCCAGAACTAAGTGTTAGGATATTTCCGTTCCACCTTAAAAGGGAGCAGGATGTTTGTGTCACAGCCTGCGTATTTCCTGTCTCACAGGATGTTTCTGTTGTGTCTTTGCTTTCGTTTCTCTTCGTGCCTGAACGCTGAAACAGGCGGTCATGTTTTTTCTTTGTTCTGACCAACGCTGAATAAACTGTAAATATGCTCTCCTGCTGTGCATCTTTCACTGTGTGAATTCTGCTGATAGAGTGTGCACCAGCCTAAGAATGTGGCAATCTATTTCTGAGGCTTCGTGTCGCTAATTGCTGATACTGCGTGTCTACGGGAGGTCGATGGATCGCAGCCGGCTTGGGGGCTATGATGGACTTTGTCTCCCTGGCAGTATCCCAACAACAGGTTTCGGGCCCAGATTCACGGCACTTACAGGAGAGTAAGACTGCGACAGACTGCTGAGAGGTATGTGGAGGAAAAGCGAAAGTGAGGCTTTTCGTTTGCCGTGGCAAAGTCTCTTTGATGTCCGGCAAGACTAATGGCCTGGGAGCTGAGCCAAGCAGGCTTCGTGATTTATGAGCTGCCGAGATAAGACATCTTTGAAGTCATAAAGGCTCACGGCTAAAGCAAAAAGCTGGAATGGAGTTTTTCCAAGCTTCTGAGGTCACTGAGTGCCCAAAGTTAAATAGGCACAATTATCAGACCTGGGCAAAATGGTGTGAGAGTTTGCTGCGTCAGTTTGGAGTGTGGCATACTGTGTCTGAAGCCCCTCCAGTTCCTCTGACAGAGAAATGGAGGGCCCAGAATTCAAGGGCCATTGACGTAATAGTCTTGTCCATCTCTCTGGAGGAAATTGCCACGCTAGCTGGCAACACGACTGCATGTAAGATGTGGAATGCTTTGAAAAAAGCCCATCTGCCAATCATCCCAGCCCAGAGTTTGACTGCATCGGAGGTCCTGGCTGTTTCCCAGAATGCGAATGAATGCAGGGATGCCGAGGGCACCGGTTGCAAGCTGCAGGGGGAGCTGACTGTGAGATCATCCCAGGCAGCATTCCAGCCTCCAGGGGGAGCCAAGGAGTCGGCAGCTGAGAGCTTTGTTTCTTGTGAGAACCAAGGTCATCGCCTTTGCAGAGGCCGGAAGGCCAGAGGTAAACAGAGCAAGATGCCTGCAGATGGCCCGAAGCAGAGGGAGGGTGAAGAGCCCACGCCAGTGGAAAACAAGGTTTTGTTTGCTGGCACAGTTTCACCAAAGGCTAAAGGCAAGTCTGATGGCCAGGAGCAGGGGGGCAAGCTGCAAAAGCCCAAGCTGGTGGAAAACAATGTTTTGCTTGCCAGAAAACCTGCTCCAAAGGCCAAGGCCAGGTTTGTCGTCGACTCTGGTGCGAGCCGCCATTTGTCAAAAGATAAGCACCTGTTTATCTCCTTCACACCTCAAGATGGAGAGATCCACCTGGCTGATGGAAGGACGTTGCAAATTGCAGGAGTAGGAACTGTGAAACTTGCAAGTCTCCACACTACCATCAGAGATGTACTTTTTGTTCCAGGTGCTGCGAACAATTTGCTTAGTGTCCCACAGCTGACTGGGCATGGCTTTGAGATATCCTTCAAGAGGAGCATCTGTGTCATCAGAAAATGCAAAGAGGACATTTTGCATGCAAAGTTTATGGATGGCCTATTCTGTATAACTTATGATGACAATGCTGTTGCTGTCTCAAATGTTGATTCTTATTGTGTTGCACAAACTAACAAGGTTCTTCATGCAGGATGTATTCATGATCAACATCGAAGATTTTGTCACATGTCTTGGCAAGCGCTGGCCAAGATGCCTGGGTTGGTTGAAGGTTTGAACATCAAACCCTGTAAGTTTCACATGAAATGTGTATCTTGTGCAGAGAACAAGGTGAAGGTTGCTCCAAAAGGCAAGGAGTCTAGCAGGCAGGCTTCCAAACCCTACCAGCTAGTGCACGCAGACCTGGTTGGTCCACTTGCGCCCTCTTTGGGAGGAGCAAGGTACTTCATGGTTCGAATTGATTCTTTTTCCAGGTACATTCATGTGTTTATGCTTGAGCAGAAATCGCAAGCGTTTCCTAGGTTCAAGGCATTCTGTGCTTGGTTGGAGAATGTTCACGGTAAACGTATCGGGTGTTTGTTTACTGATCGAGGCAGGGAGTTCACTTCTCAGCAGTTTGAAGCTTTCCTGACTGAGAAGGGAATCCAGCATGACTTGTCAACTCCTAGATCGCCATGGATGAATGGGCTTGCGGAGCGAGCAAATCAAACGTTGCTGCAAGGAATGAAAACCTTGTTGCATGATGCCAATCTGCCTGATAAGTTTTGGGGGGAGGCTCTGTCGAATTTTGTTTATACTTTTAATCGGAGATTGTCATCACCTATTGGTTGTACTCCCTATGAGAAGATGTTTGGTAAGAACCCATGCGTCAAGCACATGAGAATCTTTGGTTCTGACATGTGGGTACACACCCCAAAAGCAACAAGCTTGGGAAGCGTGGGGCACATGGTTTGTTCATGGGGTACAAAAAAGGTGCATACAGAGTATGGATGACTGACTCTAAGTCCATTAAGTTCACAAGGAGTGTTGAGTACAATCCTAAGGGGGGGGGGGAAACGTGGGAATTTTCCAGAGTTACCCAGAGGAGGATGAAAGTGATGTGAAGAAAGCAGATAATGTTGAGGAAGCTGAGGAAGCTGAGGATGATGATGATGATGATGATGATGATCAGAGTTCGGATTCCAGCTCAGTGGGCGGCGCTGCTGCTGATGTCGGTGACAGTGATGACACAGCAGACTACAAGAGCGCAAAGGCCTCAGTCAGACCATCTGATGCGTCTGACAATGAACTGGAAGAACCACTGTTCACCATTGGTCACTTTTCTCCTAAGAAAGAGGAGATGAGTCCAGAAGACTTGCGTCTAGTACGCAGGTCTGAGAGAGCCACGAAGGGCAGACCTCCAAAGAGATTTGCTGATGAGGTTGCTAAGATGGCAACTGCTGTTCTTAGTAGCTCAGAGAAGGTGTGGGAATCTTCAAGCTTCAAATAGGTTCAGGAGTTAACCTCTAAAGATGCTGAGCCTTGGCTTAATGCCATGAAGGCTGAAGTTGATTCCTTGAACAGGAACCAAACTTGGGAACTGGTACCGGTAGTCCCAGGGATGAGACTGGTTGGCAGCAAATGGGTCTTCAAGGCCAAGACAGACCAGAATGGCAAGGTTGTCAGACACAAAGCCAGATTGGTTGCCAGAGGTTTTTCACAGGTACCAGGGCAGGATTACCCCGAGACCTACTCATCCACCGTCAAATATGAGAGCATTCGGCTGATGCTCAAGATCGCTGCGGAGGAGAAACTGCATGTTTCCCATCATGACATTAATACAGCTTTTTTGTACGGGATTTTGGGGGAGGAGCTGTACATGCTTCCACCTGATGGAATGCAGATACAGAAGGGAATGGTCTGTAAGCTGCGGAAATCCTTATATGGTCTCAAGCAGAGTGCCAGGTGTTGGAACACAAAACTCACTGAGACATTGCTTTCTCTAGGTTCTCACCAGGGCAAAGCTGATCCATGTGTGTTTGTCAAGGAGGAGGGGCAAAACAAACTGTATTGTTTATGTTTTGTTGATGATCTTCTGATGTTTTGGAAGAATCAGGCTTTCTACCAAAGCACCCTAGCTCAGCTGAAGGAGCACTTTGACATGAAGGATCTTGGTGAGGTATCCAACTATCTTTCTCTGCAGGTGGAGAGGGACCAAGCAGGTAATTTTCTGGTACACCAAACACAGAAAATTGCTGATGTTAACCAGGTTGAATTTGGTTGATGCAAACCCAGCAGACACACCGATGGTGACAGGTTACCAGGTAGATAGTACTGCTGAAGCGTTTTCTGACACTACGCTGTACAGATGCATTCTAGGCAAGTTGAATTTCATTGCTAGATGTTCAAGACCTGACATAGCTGTAAGCACTAACCTGCTTAGCAGACATGCTAACAATCCTACTGTTCAGGATTGGAAAGCTCTGAAGCGCATAGCCCGCTATTTGAAAGGGACTTTGCACTACAGGCTGAGGTTCACCAGTCAGAAGACTGGAGGTCTTGAGATCTTTGCAGATGCAAGTTTTGGAAGTGACACCACGGATGGTACAAGCACTTCTGGAGTATGCTACATGTACAACCACTGCCTGTTTGACTGGTTATGCAAGAAGCAGACGACAGTGAGCCTAAGTTCCTGTGAAGCAGAACTCAATGCTCTGTCATTTTCACTCATGGATTGTGAATGGTTGATGCAACTGTTTAAGGACATCAGAGTTTCTGTGAAATGTCCTATACAAGTGTATCAAGACAATAGATCTTGTTTGGCTTTGCTGAACTCGGAGAGTTGCAAGCAAAGAACCAAGTACTTGCAGATTAAGCTACATCGTGCAAGAGAGTGTATTCAGAAAGGATTCATTCAGGTGTCCTACATGCCAGGAAATGAAATTCCTGCTGATCTGTTGTCTAAGGTTGTTAACAGAGAACAACTTAAGGTTTATGTACAAAGGTTGCAATTGGGTTGAACCACAGGTACTACAGGTTACACGGAAAGGGGGAGGATGTTAGGATATTTCCGTTCCACCTTAAAAGGGAGCAGGATGTTTGTGTCACAGCCTGCGTATTTCCTGTCTCACAGGATGTTTCTGTTGTGTCTTTGCTTTCGTTTCTCTTCGTGCCTGAACGCTGAAACAGGCGGTCATGTTTTTTCTTTGTTCTGACCAACGCTGAATAAACTGTAAATATGCTCTCCTGCTGTGCATCTTTCGCTGTGTGAATTCTGCTGATAGAGTGTGCACCAGCCTAAGAATGTGGCAATCTATTTCTGAGGCTTCGTGTCGCTAATTGCTGATACTGCGTGTCTACGGGAGGTCGATGGATCGTCCGGCAGCCGGCTTGGGGGCTATGATGGACTTTGTCTCCCTGGCAGTATCCCAACAACTTGTTTTCCACCGGCGGGGGCTTTTGCAGCTTGACCCCCTGCTCCTGGCCATCAGACTTGCCTTTTGTTGCCTGAGCATACCGAAGCAGGCAGTCATTATCTCCTTCACACCTCAAGATGGAGAGATCCACCTGGCTGATGGAAGGACGTTGCAAATTGCAGGAGTAGGGACTGTGAAACTGTTGTGTCTAATGCTCGGCGAGTCCCAGTGTGCTGCGCTAAACTGGTGCAGTGCGTCGCAGGAACTCTCTTCCGCAGCTCCGGAAATCGCTTCTGCATATGCCCAGATGCTGGAAATTGCTCCTGCATAGGCACAATTTCCGGCGCCGCAGACATGCGCAGACGCGATTTCTACTACTACTACTATCCATACTCCACCCATTTGACTGGGTTGCCCCAGCCACTCTGGGTGGCTTCCAACATTTATAAAAACATAATAAAATATTAAACATTAAAAACTTCCCTTTACTGGGCTGTCTCCAGATGCCTTCTAAAGGTTGTGTAGTTGCTTATCTCCTTGGCTTACGGGTTACATAACTCCATACCCTTCAATATTTCTCTGATGAAAATAGGGATGTTCTGAGTAAAAGTGGGACATTCCAGGATCAAATACAAGGCCCCATTTTGCTAGCCCTGAATGGAGGTATGTGTGATGTGTGGCTGCTGCCTGCTTTCCTCTGGGGATACCAGGCAGTATGTCATACTACCAAACAGTATGTCATGTTATGGCAGGTTACTGACAACATTCCATCTTTTCTCTCTCTCTAGGACAAAACAGTTGATCTATGTGTGGACGTGAAAGAATGGTAACACAATAGTGTTAATTTTACCCAACTCTGCCTACTTGACTTCTATATACTATCTGAAATATATATCTAAATAATTAGAGGATTATAGTACATTGAGGGGGGGCTCCTAGGATTTGGCCAGATTTGGTACATGAAGTATTTACATGAAACTAGCAAATACTATAATGATAATAATAATAATAATAATTTATTATTTATACCCCGCCCATCTGGCTGGGCTTCCCCAGCCACTCTGGGCGGCTTCCAAAAGAATATTAAAATACTATAATACATCAAACATTAAAAGCTTCCCGAAACAGGGCTGCCTTCAGATGTCTTCTAAAAGCCTGGTAGTTGTTGTTCTCTTTGACATCTGGTGGGAGGGTGCCACTACCGAGAAGGCCCTCTGCCTCATTCGATGTAACTTGGCTTCTCGCAGTGAGGGAACCGCCAGAAGGCCCTCAGTGCTGGACCTCAGTGTCCGGGTAGAACGATGGGGGTGGAGACGCTCCTTCAGATATACTGGACCAAGGCCGTTTAGGGCTTTAAAGGTCAGCACCAACACTTTGAATTGTGCTCGGAAACGTACTAGTTGTGGGGGATAATATAGGGAATGAAGTTTAACTCTCCCTCTGCCAAGGTCCTGAAGCTGCTATTGGCCTCTAAGAGGGGTCAATGGAAGCTTTCCTTGAAATGGAAACATTTGCTTTGGATACGTGTTTTTTGTTGAGACTGTGGCTCTTCATAAGAAAATGATAACAAATGGAGGGTGGGGAGGATGCAGTGCACTGATGCTTTCTTTGTTCTGCTCTGGCCTACGTGCAAGGCTGAAAAACCTGGATGTGCGTTTGGGGTATGAACTATGTATGGATGAACAAACAGTTATACGGAAACGGAAGAAGTTTGTTGCAGCTGCCCTGGAAAGGGCTCTTGGCTTAAAGAAGGGCTTACAAGATCATGAGGTACGTAGGACAACATTTTGCTTAATAAATATTTGGTATGAAGGATTTAGCTTCTCTCTTTTTTTTACCAAAAGATACTTCGTAGGCACAGTTTGACTGTGGTTTTTTTTATTTTGTGTGACTGTTTTCAGCAACAGATGGGTAGTCGTGTTGGTCTGCCATAGTCAAAACAAAAAAAATTCCTTCCAGTAGCACCTTAAAGACCAACTAAGTTGGTTCTTGGTATGAGCTTTCGTGTGCATGCACCCACCCACCCACTGCTTCTTGCACTCCATTCTAGAGTATCATTGTGGTGCCCCAGCAGTGTGGCACCGTGTGGCTGAACTGGTGTGCTACCCTAAAACCGCCTCTGGTAGACATGCTCCACTGGGGAAACCCTTTGTCTGCCCATAGCTTGGTACTGTCTGCTTTGAGTGACAGTGGTTTTCCCAAGTCCCTGGCATTACGTTGGTCTCAATGAACTCCCACTCCAATGGAGATGCTTGGGACTGAATTGTGGACCTTATGCAAATGTGTGCAGAACACGTACTCAGATCTGCGGGTATAGGGCAGTATACAAATTAAACAAACAACAAACAAACAAAAAATACCACTGATCTATAATGCCTCCCCATGAGAGACAAGCAGAAGATATAGGGGCAGGGTGTGGTTGGTTGTCTGTGGTTGGCTGCAGTGGTGTTTGTTTGCATTTGTGAGGGGAGAGAGCTTGTTGAGTCCGATAAGCCAGATTGATTCATATGCTGCCAGTGGATTGTTGTTCTTGTCTTGTTGGGCTGTGTTTGTGATAAAGGGGAACCATACTGGGGTGAAGGCATCCTCTTCTGTTTGTCCCCGTGTCAGTTTCAGTTGGTTAGCTTTTCTAGTAAGGCTGCTTCCCATACAATTTGATACCATTGGTCCATGTTTACTTTTGACAGGTCTCTCCAATGTCTGGCTGTGAGGTTTCTGGCTGCTGAGAGTAGGTGGGTTATAAGCTCTGTATAATGTGAGTGGTCATTATGATCTTGGAAGATGTTCAGTAGGGCCAGTTCTGGGGTGCATTCTAATACATGTTTAGTTATTTTGCATATTTCCTGTAGAAGTGCTGTCCAGAAGGGTTGGATTTTGGGGCATTCCCACCACATGTGGAGGTATGTGCCTATGGATGTGCAGCCTCTCCAACATCTTGGTGAGTTTCCTGGGCGTATCAGTGTCAGTTTCCATGGTGTTAAGTACCACCCGTAGGTGAGTTTCAGAGTGAGTTTCCTTCTTTTGGCTGATGTGGACTTAAAGGGAGGTTTAGATCACATTCTAGTCCATTGGGTGGGGTTTATTTCATAGCCTATGTCATGCTCCTATTGTTTTTTGATTGCATCAAAGGGGTTTGTGGGATTTTGGAGCAGTATGTTGTATATTGTGGATAGCATCCCTTTGCTGTGTCCCTTTGCTGTCAGGAGAAGGTTTTTGAAGATGGTCAAAGACCTAGTGTAGTTTATTCTGCCACTTATGGAGTTAGGTTGGGGGAATCCAGATTGGGAGGGTTTGGAATAAGTAGGTTAGATTTGGGAGCGTGATCATTTTGATCATGGGTATTTTGTCTATGAGGGTGAATTTGGTGTTCCATTTCCTCAAGCCTCTGTTAATATGTCACCACAGGGACTTGTAATTGTGGAGGTATAGTTTGTTGAGGTTTCTGGTTATTTGAACTGCTAGGTACCTGAATTTGGTGTGGCAGTGTTTTATCTTTGTGGTGTTGGTGAATCGTTTTTGGGTATGCAGCGGTATGTGGGTGTTGAAGCACATAGCCTCAGATTTTATAAAGTTTACTTGCAGGCCTGACACCATTGTGAATGTGTTGAGTTCTTTAGTTAGGGTGGTTGCTGTGTTTATGGGGCCTGGTGTTGTGACCATCAGGTGGTCTGTGAAGAGCCCTAGTTTGTAGGTTTTACCTTTTATTTCCATACCCTTGATATCTGGGGCTGCTCAGAGTCGGATTGCTAGGCGTTCCAGGGCCAAGATGAATAGGAAGGGAGACAGTGGGCATCCTTGTTTTGTGCCTCTTTGGATTGCTGTGCTATTGAAGTCCATATTGTTAATTCTGCATTTTGCTGAGGTTTGGGAATAAATTTGTTTGAGGGTTTGTAGGAAGTTGGGGCCAAATTTCATGTTAGTTAAAACTGCTAATAGATATTGTCATTCTTTTTTTAAAAAATTGGGTTTTATAAACAAGAATGATGTTATACAAGCAAGTATACCAAGTTTTCTCATGTCATTTGTATATCACAAAAATAGCATAATAAATTGGAAAAATATTTACAATGTATGTTTTATTATTAGTGGTCAATTGACAGGTTCTTGGTTCATGAATTGGTTTAAACAATTGGAAGGAAGGAAGGAAGGAAGGAAGGAAGGAAGGAAGGAAGGAAGGAAGATATTTCCATTCTAAGCAATCAAAGGCTTTAAGGATGTGCCATTGGAGCTGCTGGTCCTCAGGAGCTCCACGCGGTTGTGGCGTTTGCCATCTTGCCTTGCCGGAACTCCCCCAAGGTTCCATTTATTAATCTTACTATCCTTATTGTGAAACAGAGAGGAAGTTGGTCTAGCAGGCAGCGACAGAGCATGTCTCCATGCCGCCCTGTGTGTGTGTGTCTGTGCCCTGCATTGGGGGTGGAGTGAGGGGCGGGGGATGAATGGAGCTCATCACACCCACCCAGACCCTTCCACCGCTGGAGTGCCACCAGCCCTAAGTGGCATGATTGTTGCACCCTCCTTGCACTGCCCTCCCCTGATCCGAACCTTGCTTCCTTCAGGGGATGTACAACTGACTTCAATATCAAAATCATTTTAAGAGTGACTTCAGCATTCTGTTTAGAAAGGAAGAACAGGGGCTGTGAGGACCTCATCATATTATCCCCATGTATTACTTTTAATCATTGGTTTCTTAATGCACCCTTACATTTGATTATTAAAAAATGTTTTATGTTGAACAGGTGCCAGTGGTGGCTGTCATGACAACAGGAGGAGGTGCCAGGGCATTCACAGCTTTACATGGCAACCTGTATGGTCTTCAAAAATTGAATCTCTTAGATTGTATTTCATACATCACTGGATCATCTGGCTCCACATGGTAAGGATGGTGCAATGGCAAGTTCCCTTTTGACATTTCTATGGTCCATACTGCAGTGACTAAAGAGTGGTCCATATATGGCTGCCCAGAAACTTTTCTGTGAAGGGGAACATGGAGAATAGCCTGTGTGCTGTTAGAAACTTGCCAGGCTTGAAAGTAAGTAAAGTGGTGGTAAAAGCTCACAACACAGGCTTAGCCTATAAATCCTCTGTTGGGTCCCCCCCATTTCTTTTCTGTAGAATAGCTTCTAAAGCAGGCATAGGCAAACTTGGCCCTCCAGATGTTTTGGGACTACAACTCCCATCATCCCTGACCACTGGTCCTGTTAGCTATTCGGAAACTCAGAGAATAAAGTTCTGGATAGGGTAGGGAATGGAGGGAGGGAGGGAGTGGAGGGGGAAAGCGAGGTAAGCTGATACATTACTAGAGCACCAAATGAATTATTAGTCATGAGAGGCAATGAAATTATTGATATATATTATCTGTTACCATAATAAAGATTACCATAATAAAATTAAGATTAATTAAATTAAGATTACCATAATAAAAGACAAAAGTGGAAAGGACCTAACAGAAGCAGAAGACATCAAGAAGAGGTGGCAAGAATACACAGAGGAACTATACCAGAAAGATATGGATGTCTCGTACACCCCAGGTAGTGTGGTTGCTGACCTTGAGCCAGACATCATGGAGAGTGAAGTCAAATGGGCCTTAGAAAGCACTGCTAATAACAAGGCCAGTGGAAGGGATGATATTCCAGCTGAACTATTTAAAATTTTAAAACATGATGCTGTTAAGGTGCTACACTCAATATGCCAGCAAATTTGGAAAACTCAGCAGTGGCCAGAGGATTGGAGAAGATCAGTCTACATCCCAATCCCCAAGAAGGGCAGTGCCAAAGAATGCTCCAACTACCGCACAATTGCACTCATTTCACACGCTAGCAAGGTTATGCTTAAAATTCTCCAAGGCAGGCTTAAGCAGTATGTGGACCGAGAACTCCCAGAAGTGCAAGCTGGATTTCGAAGAGGCAGAGGAACCAGAGACCAAATTGCAAACATGCGCTGGATTATGGAGAAAGCTAGAGAGTTCCAGAAAGACATCTACTTCTGCTTCATTGACTATGCAAAAGCCTTTGACTGTGTCGACCACAGCAAACTATGGCAAGTTCTTAAAGAAATGGGAGTGCCTGATCACCTCATCTGTCTCCTGAGAAATCTCTATGTGGGACAAGAAGCTACAGTTAGAACTGGATATGTAACAACTAATTGGTTCAAAATCGGGAAAGGAGTACGGCAAGGCTGTATACTGTCTCCCTGGTTATTTAACTTTTATGCAGAATTCATCATGCGAAAGGCTGGGCTGGATGAATCCCAAACTGGAATTAAGATTGCCGGAAGAAATATCAACAATCTCAGATATGCAGATGACGCAACCTTGATGGCAGAAAGTGAGGAGGAATTAAAGAACCTTTTAATGAGGGTGAAAGAGAAGAGCGCAAAATATGGTCTGAAGCTCAACATCAAAAAAACGAAGATCATGGCCACTGGTCCCATCACCTCCTGGCAAATAGAAGGGGAAGAAATGGAGGCAGTGAGAGATTTTACTTTCTTGGGCTCCATGATAACTGCAGATGGTGATAGCAGTCACAAAATTAAAAGACGCCTGCTCCTTGGGAGAAAGGCGATGGCAAACCTAGACAGCATCTTAAAAAGCAGAGACATCGCCTTGCCAACAAAGGTCCGTATAGTTAAAGCCATGGTTTTCCCAGTAGTGATGTATGGAAGTGAGAGCTGGACCATAAAGAAGGCTGATCGCCGAAGAATTGATGCTTTTGAATTATGGTGCTGGAGGAGACTCTTGAGAATCCCATGGACTGCAAGAAGATCAAACCTATCCATTCTTAAGGAAATCAGCCCTGAGTGCTCACTGGAAGGACAGATCGTGAAGTTGAGGCTCCAATACTTTGGCCACCTCATGAGAAGAGAAGACTCCCTGGAAAAGACCCTGATGTTGGGAAAGATTGAGGGCACAAGGAGAAGGGGACGACAGAGGACGAGATGGTTGGACAGTGTTCTTGAAGCCACAAACATGAGTCTGACCAAACTGCGGGAGGCAGTGGAAGACAGGAGTGCCTGGCATGCTCTCGTCCATGGGGTCACGAAGAGTCGGACACGACTAAACAACTAAACAACAAATTATCTGTTTCAGGAATGGGGAACCTGTAACCCTTCAGATGCTGTTGGACTCCATAAGCCCCAGGCAGTCTGGCCAGCTGTCAGGGTTGGAGTCAGTGTCAGTCTAGCAACATCTCTGGGCCGCTGGTTCCCCACTTCTGATCTATTTGCTTCCTGCACACTCACGCATGATGCTAAAACTCTGATTAAGGAGGAGAAAGAACATGCACAATGTATTAGATTAGGAAATGAGCCTGTGTAATGGAGTGCCTTGTTTAGATCAGCAATCAGCAATCAAATCTATACCCAGGCAGCTTACTCAGTCCTACTCAGTCCTTACACTTGGCATGCCTAAGGTGATGGGTTTCCGACATGCCCGGGTGCGAGCGTCAGTACCAGAGCTGCCCTGCTCCCTGTGGCGGTAGACAACAGTATATGCCATCTAATGCCACAGGCTGCATGGCCAACCCAGAAGTCTTTTATTTTCAGTCTCTTATAGTTGCATTTTGTTTATCTTTAGCCTTTATCCAGTTTTGGGAGGGGGGGGTTGTAGTTTTTTTTGGATATATACATATATATATATATATATATATATATATGCTTTCGTAGATTTTCACGGGTATAGGTATGCAGGTTTTGGTGTCCTCGGGTGTCTTCCCGTGTAAAAGTTGGGGTGTCTAGGCGACGTTTCGACGAGGTCTCACTCGTCATCTTCAGGCTGGTGCTTTCGGCTTCTTGTTACTGGAACAGAGCAGGATCTCAGTGTTTGAGTTCCTATAAATACTGTTGAGGGGTGTGGTGTATAGCCTCCAATGTTCTGGGCCGAGAGGAAGTTCCCAGGCTAGTGTGCCTTTTCTTCTTTTGTTCCTTAGTTGCTTGAGGGATATCTTGAGTGATTTCTTGAGTGATATCCTGAGTACCACTTAGGTGGGTCATTAGGTGTGGATTAGTTGCTAAAGCCTTTGTGTCTTGACCTCTTGAACTTTGTGAAGAGTTTTTCTGAGAAGATGGCTGTAGTTGTGCTCTGGCTTGGCTTCGTGTATAGGGGCGAGCTGTGGTTTTGTGGCCTGTGCCAGCCAGATCTGTGTAGGGATTGCAGGGGGTGCAGCATCCGGAGGTGCCATCATGGTTTGGCTACTGGATGGTGTCTGTAATTTATCTGTGGAGAGGGTCTGGGTTTGGGTCTGGTGTGGTTGATTGGTGATGGCGTTCTGTGTGCCTCTGGATCTGGTGTCAGTTTTTGTGGGGAGGGCTAATTTCCAGATGTCTGAAATCACTCAAGATATCCCTCAAGCAACTAAGGAACAAAAGAAGAAAAGGCACACTAGCCTGGGAACTTCCTCTCGGCCCAGAACATTGGAGGCTATACACCACACCCCTCAACAGTATTTATAGGAACTCAAACACTGAGATCCTGCTCTGTTCCAGTAACAAGAAGCCGAAAGCACCAGCCTGAAGATGACGAGTGAGACCTCGTCGAAACGTCGCCTAGACACCCCAACTTTTACACGGGAAGACACCCGAGGACACCAAAACCTGCATATATATATATATATATATATATATATATATATATATATATATTTGCACTGAAAAATCCCATGGACGTATCAAATTCCTTCCAAGCATCAACAACATGTTTTGCATGTTTTTCTGGTTTTTCATAAAGAAAATTGTTTTTGTTTTGTTTTGTTTTGCTTTACTGATAATATTCAGTATGTCTCATAGCAATTTATTTTACACTCCCATTATTTTACACTATAATGGGAGTGTAAAATAAGTCACTATCTCTCAGCCTAACCTGCTTCACAAGTTTCTTATGGGAACAAAATGGAGACAGGGAGAGCCATATACTTCACCTTGGCTCTGTGGAGGAAAGGCAGAATATAAATGAAAAAATGAAGAAATAAATAAATAATTCCTCTCCCCTAGGGCCTTATCCAATCTTTATGAACATGCTGACTGGTCACAGCAAGACCTTTCAGGAGCAATTTCAGAGGCTCGCAAGAGTATCACCAGATGCAAGCTGGACTTGTTTTCCCTCCAAAACTTAAAGGAATACAGTGCTGCACTGGAACATCGGCAAAAGGAAGGCTACAAAACATGTGTCACTGATCTTTGGGGACTTTTCATTGACAAAGCATTGAGCAACGGGGTAATATATATTTCTGTTTTTATTCATTTTCTATTTTCTGAAATTAAATCTGAGAGATGATGATGATTCACAACATAAAATTTCAAAATGAGAACTCAAAATGCATAATAAATACAAGAACCAAGAGCAAACACAAACCAATAACCCCATTTAAATGGTCCTGGAATGTCAATCAGTCACTGGCCTGGTTAAAAAGGAATGCTTTTATTTGGCCCCTAAAGATAAATAATGAAGGAGCCAGGCAAGCCTCTCTGGGGAGAGCATTCCACAAAAGGGGAGCTACCACAGAAAATACCTATTCCCTTGTTGCCACCCTCTAGACCTCTCATGGCGGAGGCATATGAAGAAGGGCCTCAGATTATGATTGCAGAGTCCAGGTTGGTTCATATGGGGAGAGGCGGTCCTTGATATATTGCAGCCCTGAGCTGTTTAAGGCTTTATCGGTCAAAACCGGTACTTGGAATTGAGCCCAGAAACTAAGTGGCAGCCAATGCAATAATGCCAGGATCGGTGTAATGTGCTCAGACCATCTTGTCTTGATGAGCAACCGGCCTGCTGAATTCTGCACCAACAGCAGTTTCCAAATTTCCTTCAAAGACAGCTCCACATACGATGCTTTTCAGCAATCTAATTCAGAGTTTACCAGAGCCTAGCCAACAGAAGTTGCCATTGGGTTGAATCTATAGCTGCTCCTGAAATTCTCCACCAGTCCTACTGGCTGGCAGAAAGCTGTGTGTGTGATTTCACAAAATATTTTTCAGGCAGCGGCTGAAATTCTCTTAATATTTTAAAGGACCCCCAAAAACACATTCTCAGCTAATTCCTTAGAGGAATTTCAACCCATCTTTCACTTCAGATGAGGCCTGTTGGGATGTGAACAAGGCCTGAGAGGTGGTGGAGATGAAGCGTTTTTAGATATGCGGATGAAATCAGGGTTAGGGATTAAGCTTGTCTTCTCACCACCCCTTCCTAATATTTGTTACTGCCTATAGGATTGGATTTCCTTGCCGTTTTAATAATTTGGTGTTATTTAAACCATTATTTTTAAAGAGATGCAGCGACACACTCTCAGGGCAGAAGCGTGCCCTGACTCACGGTCAAAGCCCCCTGCCGATATACATGGTACTCAACACCAAGGACAACTATAGCCTTGCAGAATTTAAAGGTAATGTTATCCATATTGTATTTGATTTGAAAGTGAAAAAGCTCCCATGGTGACTTGACTTACTATTGACTTTATGATTAACACTTTTTCATATTTAATGTATTTGTTTATATGCCACTAAATGCCACAATAGGCATATAAACATTTTACAAGTATAAAAACTAGTTACATAAGCAAGCATGAAAATCTGCTCCAAAAGATCCCTTTTGTATTGAGGGATCTGTAAAAACAGCACCCCTTCATAGATTGAAGACCTTTAGAATGCAAAGGGGGGCCAGATTATCACTTCTGTGCCTTTACGTCACACCCTGATAGGTCTTGATCTTGAGAAGAGGTGTTTACCTATCCTTTCAGCTGAGCATCCTAGCTTCCAGCTAAAGCAAGATAAAATTAGTACCTGCTCATGGGACATGAGGTGGGAGCCTAGCTGAGCTGTGTGAGATCTATGCTTTGCATGTCATGGCACCAGTAAGGCCAGGGATGGGGAGGCCAGAAATATCTTCCCCTTCTTACACCAGGAGCCTTCTTTATTTCCAGAGCAGGTCATGTGACCATCCAGAAATGTTTGCACTTGCACCCAAAATGGTGATTCTATGGAAGCAGAAGGCCACCTGATCCCCACTTCTTGTGTGTAAAGTTCAAAAGAGAGCCAGTGTAGTGTAGTGGTTAAGAGCGGTAGACTCGTAATCTGGTGAACCAGGTTCGCGTCTCCGCTCCTCCACAAGCAGCTGCTGGGTGACCTTGGGCTAGTCACACTTCTTTGAAGTCTCTCAGCCCCACTCACCTCACAGAGTGTTTGTTGTGGGGGGAAGAAGGGAAAGGAGAATGTTAGCCACTTTGAGACTCCTGAAGGGGAGTGATAAAGTGGGATATCAAATCCAAACTCTTCTTCTTAGATAGCAGTTCCAATTTGGTAAGGTCAAATTAGCCAACCCACCATAAGAGAAAGATAGTGGTGACAACTTGGTGACAAGGAACACAGACGACTGCAGGTAGTGATTGGGCGACTGCCCCTTTATTTCCCTGGATTAATCTGCTTTGTTTCCCATGCCCTTGGATATCCACAAAGTCTAGGGAGTGTCTTGGATATCCTCACTTTTCTGAACAAGAGGGCTCTTGCTTCTTTTTAATGAAAAGGCTGTTGTGCAACAGATCCTCATTATTATGGCAGAGAGGAGTTCCGCAAACAAAGGATCCAACCCACTATTTATAGTAGCTTCCCTACATCTACCGCTTTAAATAATTGTAGCTGAGTTGAATAATTATCTCAGATTATTTGAAGACAATCTTGTAATACATTTAATTAAGACTTAGCCAAACTGGGGTCCTCCAGCTTCACTGCTCTTTCTGAATGCTACAACACTGGGGAAGCATCTTGGCAGTTTATGGAGGGCTTGTAAGAGGATCAAGAGTACAACAAACCTATCACTTGGAGCGCTAGTATTCCCAGGAATTCCTAGTATCTGGGGGGCTTTGTTTCTTCTGTTGAACCCCAGAATGTGGGCATGAACCTTTGCCCTAATTCTGATGGAAGATAATGTCACAACATCACATAGCATCATCATGAAGTCAAAGAGAGTCAAGTCAATGCTATCTGACATCACTTTTGAGCTTTCTAGGAAGGTAAAATGGTGCCCACCAGCTGAGAATGGGGACCACAAAACACAACTTTCCCCTCATTGTGAACTGAAAATAATTTTTCCTCAGTTTTTAAAATATTTTTTGTGTCTGTTCTAATAAAACATTGTGTATAAGGTTCTGCTTTTCTTTCTCTTTTCTGACATTCAGGTCAGGTCATATATCTGCTATGATAAATAAGTAACTCAAAATGCAACAATCACAAACCCAGATTTCACCAAAGCAAACTTTTAATTTGAATCTATAATTGCTTTTGTCCTGTTATAGAATGGATGGAATTCACTCCTTTTGAGGTTGGAATAATAAAATATGGGGCCTATGTTCGTGCTGAGGACTTTGGAAGTAAATTCTTCATGGGACGGCTGATGAGGAAACTTCCAGAATCTGGAATCTGTTTCATGAAAGGTGACTTAAATTCTCTACTTTTACAAACATGAGCTGCAGATACCATTTTCAAGATACTATAATGTTAAAAATCCCTCCAATTCCCATTAGAAGAAAAAAAATCTGACTGTAGCATGAAGGTTTGTTTACTGCCTAAAAATCACAAAGGCTATTCTACTCTACATACTTGCTTAGCAATAAGCTCCACTGACTTTAGGATAGTGTGAAAGAGTTGAGCTTTTACTGAGGCAAATAATTGCCCAGTTCAGCTTATTCACTGAGGAAAATTTACACAATGTGATTTCTACATCCCTTGTTTACTTCATGTAAGCAACACTTATGTAGTTGCCAATCAGTATGCAAAACAGTACATTCTGGATAAAATCAGAGTGGTGTAGCAAAAACCAGCCTGATTTCACATTAAACTATTCATGCACAGATAAATAATATAAAACAAACAGATGGGCATTAATGTTAGGATATTTCCGTTCCACCTTAAAAGGGAGCAGGCTTTGTGAGTCATAGAGTCTGCGCATTTCCTGTTCACAGGATGTTTATGTTTTCTGTTGCTTTCGTTTTCTCTCTCGCTGCCTGAAACACTGAAGCAGGCAGTCATGTTTTTCTCTGCTCTGACTAAGGCAGAATAAGCTTATAAATAATGCTCTCCTGCGTGCATCTTCTGTTGTGCATTATCTGCTGATAAGAGTGTGCACCAGCCCTAGAATGCGACAAGCTATTTCTGGAGCTCGTGTCGCTAATTGCTGATACTGCGTGTCTACGGGAGATCGATGGACGTCCGGAGGCGTCTTGGGGCCATGATGGACTTTGTCTCCCTGGCAATATCCCAACAATTAACCCTACATGCATCTTGGAAGTAATATTGCTAGGAGTCTGATCTCATATGCATGCATTTAGTGTATCTCCCTCAATTTACACTTGTTCCTAAAGGCTTTTATTCCGTTTCCATCTGCTCAACTATCTGCTGTGTTAAAATATTTTTAAATGTTTAGCCTGTTTACTAAATCAACTCTTCCAAATTTGGTATCATCTATTAATTTGGCACATTGCCACAGTGTCATCTAAGTAATTAGTGAACTGAAGCCTATATAGCAACTATCCCTCCACAACACTAATTCATTCCTTAAGACAACTCCATTATTGTTTTGCCTCGAATATTCACAGGACTAGTAGAGTCAAAGATTACTCTTTTGCCTCGAATATTCACAGGACTAGTAGAGTCAAAGTTTACTGTCTGTGGCTAGAGGAGAACTAACTTTCCTTCCTGGATTGTATTTGGTAATAGTAATGACAGAGTCAAAGGAAGGTTGCAGGTTGTTGGAAACTCAACTGAAGAATTATCTTCTTTGAGTTAGAGTGCCCAATTCAAACCCTGATAATGTTGTGAAGGACATTGTAAAATGTCGTCTTTCTTTGAAACACTTTTAAAACACTGAACCTCAGTTAGTCCTCACACACCTTTCTGAGGGAACCAAGAAAGATGCAAAATGATTTTTTATTGCAAATATCTGGTGTGAGGGCTTTCAAATATTGTGCTTTAGGTTATTTTCGCTTTGCTTTTAGCTTTCCTGTCATGCCTTGTCCCTCAAAAGGTGTGGCTCACCTGGAGCTTAACATAGGTGTGGCTAATCCCTGGCCGGAAGACCCAATGAGACCAACCCCAAGCAATTTTTGGTGCCCCCCCCGCAAGACCCCATTACTTTTGGTGGTGACAGTGGAGGGAAAAAAGAAAGTAGTCACAACAAACTGGGATGCAGATCGCCCCTTATGATGTTTGCACTTCTTACTTGATCTCTCCCTCCTTTTCTCTAGGTGTGTGGAGTAATGTATTTTCTTATAACCTACTGGATTCCTGGCGTGCACTTGATTCTTCGGAAGAAGGTCTGTGGTACCTGCTTACCAGGGACAAAGTACAAGATATTGGTTAGTCATCCATGTTTCGTTTTACATTTGGTTATAAAATTTAAAATTCTTCTTCATCCTGTCCCTCCCCATAGTATGCTAATTATGTACTTAATATATTTTTAGGCCATCCTTCCTGGTAAGGAATCCCAGGGCTGCACATTTTTAAAGTGCCTGGGTCCCAAATTGTAGAAAGCTGATTTCAACACTAGCAACTTGAGTTGGCACATTATTGTTATTTGATTATTACCTGCCATTCGCCAGAACATCCTCAGGTGATATAATATGCAGGATAAAAAAATTACAATCACCACCAGAGTGAGTTCTAAAAATATACATATCACCAGTGCTTTTTTCTGGGGGGGATGCAGGGGTATGCATACCCCTAAACATTTTGCGAATCTAACAGGAGAAGAAACTAATTTTTTTTTTAAAAATAGTTTCTTCTCCAGCACAGTGAATCATCAGTTCCGTTGCTACCCCCAATGGCGGCCTCATTTCTTGTCACGGTGTTTCCTGAGTCTCAGATGGAAGCGAGCGTTTAATGTGTGAAGCAGTGTGGAATGTGAATGTGTGGTGTTTTGCTGATGAAAGTTTGGCCTCACTGAAAGGCAGCAAAATATCTTGGGATAGTCCTGATGGTAAGGTATGTAAGGAACAGCCTGCACCCATCATGAGGAATGAACTCTGCACCTCACCTACCTACTTTTATTAGGGTTTAGCTGAATGTGCTGAGACTACCTCTGTACGCATTCATTTTATATGAACAGATACCTGAATATGGCTTCCGCAATATGGTATATATTTGATAAATATACAGCCGTCACATAATCGGGGGAAACCCTGATTATTTCACTATACATCAGTTCATATCATTGCATGCGTTCCTTATGACTGCTTCAGTAAATAAAATTTACCATTTATTCTGACTTGCAGAAGAAAGACCACCTCAGCCACCAAAAGCAGATGAATTGAATACTCACTTGGTTATCCCTGCCAATAAATTCATGAAGAGCCTTCGTGAAGTCTTAACACAAAGGATAACAACCTCAAAGTTCTACAATTTCATAAGGGAATTGCAGTTAAATGATGGATATATAGATAATAAAAACTTTGCCATATGGAAAGGTATGTGGTCAGGGCTTGACTAACCAAGTTGACTGATCTCCAAGTTTTAAATTTTAACTGGGTTGATGATAATTGAGATGAATTTTTTTTAAAAAAATATTTATGCTTTTAAGGTTTATACATTTCACTAATTTAACAATCATTTTAACATTTCAAAACTTGACTTCCTTCTCCCTCTTTCTGCGGTTCTTTAAATTTATTTTTAATATCTTCTGCATATCCAAATAAACTTAATTTGCTCATTTATTCATCTACTTTAAATATATACTCTTATCAAACTGCAGGTTATTACAATAATCCTGCCAATGTTCTTATCTGTTTACAATTTATCTGTAAATATTCAATAAACCATTTCCATTCTTTTATATATAAAAAGTTTGTTATCTTGATTTCTTATTCATCCGGGAAGTTTCACTATTACTGCATATTTCATAAGTTTTTGTATCCATTCTTCCTTTGCTGGGACTTCTGCCTCTTTCCATTTTGGGGCAAGTAACATTCTTGCCGCTGTAGTAGCGTACATGAAGAAGTTTCTATACAGTTTCGGTAGTTCTGTCCCTATAATTCCCAAAAGAAAAGCTTATGGTTTTTTTTATAAACATTATTTTAAACATCCTTTTCAATTCAGTATATATCATTTCCCAGTAAGCTTTAATGTTACTACAAGACCACCACATGTGATAAAAAGAACCTTCTTTCTCTTTACATTTCCAACACTTATTTGATTTAGATTTATACATTTTTGCCAATTTACTCAGTGTTAGATACCATCAATATATCATTTTCATATAATTTTCTCTTAGATCATAACATACTGTCAATTTTATATCCATATTCCACAACCCTTCCCCTGCTTCCATATCTATATGATGACCAATATCTATTGCCCAATGTATCATTGAGGATTTTACTTGCTCATCCTTTGTCTCCCATTCCAATAATATCCCAATATCCCAATAATATTTTATGCATTTTAGACAGCACTTTTACATTACATTCCAGCAGGTCTTTCTCCAGTTGTGATATTGTTGGGGAAGGAGTAATGGATCTTGAGCTTTGGAATGCAAAGCTCTTTTTAGAACTGCAGACAAATGCAGAAAACTGTGAAAGTGCATATTAATCAAAGTAGCAGCAGACTATTACTTGCTAACCATGGTATTTGCCTTTCAGATACTGATCTAGACCCTCTTCCCAACCGGCTGACAGCTACATCAGAATACCTGTCTATCACAGATACTGCAGCATATATAGATATCAGCTACCCACCACTCCTGAGGCCTGAGAGGAAAGTGGATGTCATTATACATTTAAATTATTCTTCAGGATCACAAACATCTGTGAGACATTTTTAGTTTTTGAATCATTGCTTTCTAGTTTTATATTGATTATTAGCCCTAGAGAAAATGATAAGCATCAGTTGATGTGTTCTTATGTTATAAACACCACTTGGAGGCAGCTTGAAAAGGCTTCTGCTCTGCATGGCAATGACTCCCTGTCACAGTGTAACGTAGCTTTGTCTCATGGGTTGCCCCCATTTTGTGAAGCCGTTTCACACCATTACCAGTAGAAACATGATGGGCTCATACACATACTAAGCTATTCTATATGGGCTGATCAGAACATGCTGCAGCAGCTGCTACACACAACTTTTACTGAACAGCCTCCAGCTGGAAGCAATAGCTTCTGAAGTCCATAGTTGGTTGGCATTAAAAAAGAAGCAACTTCAGTTAAGTGTGACCTTATTTTCAAACTCCCCAGTCTCGTTACTCAGCTGTCACTCTAACCATCTCACCCTTGGTCTTCACAATAGTTGGTTTCACTGATAAATTCCCTAAATTGATATTAGGGCAATTGTACGTATATTTAAAATGACCAAATTTAAACCTGAAGTTGATAAAACAGATTAAAACTTTAGCGTTTTGCAGGTCATTTTACTACATGATAACATTTAACTGGCTGCTTGACAAAGCCAGCCCTGCTGGACCTATAATAGAATTGTGGAGTTAGAAGGGACCCCAAGAGTCTTTTAGTCCAATCCCCTACAATGCAGGAATCTCAGCTAAAGCATCTATGGCAGATGGCCACTCAACCTCTGCTTAAAAACCTCCAAGATTCAAGTACCAGTCTGATTGACTAGATTCTCTATCCTTTCTCTCCCTCTCTGTGTGTAAGATCTTATTCTTCATGACAGGCAGCAAAATGAGATAGTCTTTGGAGCTGATGATACAGCAGACTACTCATTAGTTATTAGGATCCACTGTTACAGGGTATGGCCTCTCTGTTTCCTGCTTTTCACCTTGGTCTTTGCTACTTTCCCACTACCATTGAGTCTTTGTCTTAGTCCTGCTTCCCTTCCTACTCCTGGCTTGCTTTTTGTCACTGTGGCCTTCTGAATTGTGGGCATAAGTTAAGTTTTTGTGATTTTGCTTTGCTGCCTGGATTTAGACTTTTTCATGATTCTAGGGGTTCATTGGACTAGTCAGTCCATGACGATGCTCATACAGTGGGACATTAGTGAAACATGTGGGTTGTAACTAGGGTTGGGTTCAGCAGGCTATGAGTTATTTTTTTGCAGGTTGAGAATTCAGTTCTAGATTCAGATCCCACCCCAAGGAAAATCTGGGTGTCAAATTTGGATATCTGAGAAAATGTCCTCCCCTTGTCCCTGGACACTCACACCTGATATATGGCCAGATAATTTTATTCACATTAACAAAAGGCACCAGCAAGAAGAATATAGCAACAGACAAATCCACAAGTATGCCCCCAGGTTCAAAACTTCCCACTTCTGACTGAGGTCAAATGTGTCCCTGAAAGTCTATGTCTATTGACCTCACTTACAGTTATACCAATGATGCAGTCAGTGAATTGGAGTCTCTATCTCACACTGCCAAGACAAAAACAAACAAACCAACAAACCCTGAGAACATTGCAATATACAGTGATCCAGCAGGTGGCTCAAGCAGGTGTAGTGTTGTGGATTTCAGATCTTGTCGTTTCCAATGGAGTCCAGACACCGGGAAAATGCTCTAGAATTTTATTGAAAATTCAGACCTGGGAAAGCTGGCCTCTGTAATAAGACAGCATATAGTTTGAACTGCCTCTGATGTAAATGTTCCAGGTAGCCAATCAGAAACTGCTTACCAAATTGTTCCATCTTCATAATGCTTTTGGAATTTCCATTACATGAGGACTACCCAGTTCAGACCAGTTGGCATATTGTAAGAAAGAACTGAAGTGGGAAATGTGATTCGAGATAAAGCCAAATAGTTATTGCCCAGCAGGGTTCCAGAATCCCAGACACTCTAGATCCGGAGTGGGGAACCTGTGCTCCTCCAGATGTTGCTGAATTACAGATGTTGCTCCCATTACCCTGACCATTAGTCATTCTGGCTGCAGTGATGGGAGTTGTAGTTCAGGAACATCTGGAGGGCCACAGTGCCTTCCCCTCTGCTGTAGCTGATGGCACAGGTTTATATTAGAATGGAGGATTTCTCTGCTGTTCTGTTTTAACTTCCAGTGCTAGTTCTTCTTGCCTCCATCCTACTTCTCATCAAAAGTTAATCATGCTCTTCTCTCACTTGTCAACCAGATGAGAATTACCCAGGCATCTTAATGATTATCTGTATTTTTATTGTTTAAATGGTGTTTTATGTTTGAACAGAGTACTCTTCCTGATATGGTGCCATCAAAATACTTTGATATACAGTGGTACCTCAGGTTACATACGCTTCAGGTTACATATGCTTCAGGTTACAGACTCTGCTAACCCAGAAATTGTACCTCGGGTTAAGAACTTTGCTTCAGGATGAGAACAGAAATTGTGCTCCGGCGGTGTGGCAGCAGCGGGAGGCCCCACTAGCTAAAGTGGTGCTTCAGATTAAGAACAGTTTCAGGTTAAGAACAGACCTCCAGAACGAATTAAGTACTTAACCCGAGGTACCACTGTACAAGTTAATGCTAAGATAGTGAGTTGTGAACGGGTAAATAAGTCCATAATTCAAGTTTGATCTTCCACTGTGGACTCGCTTAAAAGGTAAAGGTAAAGGTACCCCTGCCCGTACGGGCCAGTCTTGACAGACTCTAGGGTTGTGCTCCCATCTCAGTTAAGAGGCCGAGGGCCAGCGCTGTCCGGAGACACTTCTGGGTCACGTGGCCAGCGTGACAAAGCTGCATCTGGCGAGCCAGCGCAGCACACGGAAATGCCGTTTACCTTCCTGCCAGTAAGCGGTCCCTATTTATCTACTTGCACCCGGGGGTGCTTTCAAACTGCTAGATTGGCAGGCGCTGGGACCGAGCAACGGGAGCGCACCCCGCCGCGGGGATTCGAACCGCCGACCTTTCGATCGGCAAGCCCTAGGCACTGAGGCTTTTACCCACAGCGCCACCCGCGTCCCATGTGGACTTGTTTAGACAACCATTAAAAAGCAGGAATCTCTCATCTCCAGATCCTCATTTGCTTACTCTTGAAAGATTTATTTATGTAATGTGTGTAAAGCAGTTTGATCACTCTAAGGAGATCAAAATGAATCCAAAGGACACACTCTGCTCCGCTAGAGGAGCAACACCCATTCATGGATTCCCATAGGCTCAGTAGAGTCAGGTTTGTCTCCACCTGCCAACACACACAGGGACACATGAAGTCTGCACATCATGGCAGGAAGTGAGGTGTATGGGAAGGTCTCAAACCTAAGCATCTTTGTATCTAAAAAACCAAACTAGATTATTTTAGTAAGGGTGAAGTCTCATTTCACTTTTTGTCTTACGACAATCCAGCCTTTACATGAAGCCTCCAGATACTTTGCAAAGCAAGGAATTCCTTTCCCCAAAGTAGACCTGAGTCATATTAAGGATAAGGAACTGAAGGAGTGCTATGTCTTTGAAGATCTCGAGAATTCGAAAGCACCCATTGTGGTTTTCTTTCCTCTGATAAATGACACATTCAGAAAATATAAAGCACCGGGTAAGTTTGTTTGTTTGTTTGTTTGTTTACTAGCAGGGAGTGACCAGAGCTGCCTGGGAATTTTTAGAAGTAAAAATATATTGTGGGTGTTTTTTTAATGGATAGTGTAATGTCTGAATTTTGACAGATCACATCAAAAATCGGGTGAAGTCATGCCAAAATCATCACCTTCACTTTGGGAACCTTTGTGGTGGGTTTAGCAGTGATACCTTGGCAGGCATCCATTTCTCATTTACACCACCTTTTCACCCAAACAAGGCCCCCAGCCCCTAATATGTTGTTTTGCTGGCACAGCTAATGCTACCATATTAACATTGGGGTTCATGCAAATACCTTCCCATTTTGGATGGGTGAAGGGACGCGGGTGGCGCTGTGGGTTAAACCACAGAGCCTAGGACTTTCCGATCAGAAGGTCGGCAGTTCGAATCCCTGCCACAGGGTGAGCTCCCTTTGCTCGGTCCCTGCTCCTGCCAACCTAGCAATTCAAAAGCACCCCCGGGTGCAAGTAGATAAATAGGGACCGCTCTGGCGGGAAGGTAAACAGCATTTCCATGCGCTGCTCTGGTCCACCAGAAGCGGCTTAGTCATGCTGGCCACATGACCCGGAAGCTGTACGCTGGCTCCCTCGGCCAATAAAGCGAGATGAGCGCCGCAACCCCAGAGTCGGTCACAACTGGACCTAATGGTCAGGGGTCCCTTTACCTTTACCTGTTCATGCAAATACCTTCCCATTTTGGATGGGTACTTTCACCGTAATTCACACATTGCAGAGATAGCATATTCATTGGATCTCATTTCAAAAGTGCCACTGATCAGCTTTTGCAAATAAGAAGACAGCACATGCAGAGAGTAGTGTCAGTCATGTGATAATGACCTTTGTTTTGCAGGTGTGGAACGCAGCCCTTCTGAACTGAAGCAGGGTGACGTTAATGTGACTGGTCCTTGTTCTCCATATGGACTCCAAAGCTTTACATATACAGAGGAGGATTTTGATAAACTGGTGGGATTGACCAGCTACAATATTCAGAATAATGAAGATTCGATCCTCCACGCTTTGCGAAGAGCAGTAGAGAGAAAAGGACACCAAACAAAATAGGCATTATGGGGCAACCCATCCAGAAATGATAGATGCATAGCTTTTGCATTAAGTTAATCATATATATATATATATATATATATATATATATATATATGAATGAGATAATGTGCTATGTTTTGTACAAATTAGTTTATCTTCACTGGCTACCTCAGCTATAATATAATATAATATAATATAATATAATATAATATAATATAATATAATATAATATAATATAATATAATATAATATAATATAATATAATTAATATAATATAATATAATATAATATAAATAATATAATATAGTCTTACTGCACTTTGAAAATGTATGTAGCCCAGTAGTTTGCAAACCATTTGCTCTGGAAACCTAAAAGAATTTGACTTAACTGTTACTCAGGACTTCCCTGTGCCTCCTGTTATGTACAGTGGTACCTTGGGTTACAAACACTTCGGGTTACAAACACTTCGGGTTACAAACTCCGCTAACCCATAAGTAGTACCTTGGGTTGAGAACTTTACCTCAGGATGAGAACAGAAATCGCGTGCTAGCAGTGTGGCGGCAGTGGGAGGCCCCATTAGCGAAAGCACGCCTCAGGTTAAGAACGGTTTTGGGTTAAGAACGGACCTCCGGAATGAATTAAGTTTTTACCCGAGGTACCACTGTAATTGCACTATATAATCTTAAGCACTGGTTTAAATGTATGTATTTATTTAGATATAATTATACCCTGCTGAATATTTTTAACGGGTGGGAGTCACCTAAGCATTCCTGTCAGTGGAAGCCCAGCACAAGGACTTGCAGAAATGGGCTCCCCCACTCCTTCCTGTGCCCGTAACCCTCACAAATTGATTTTGAAGAAGATGGCGGGAGAACATCCAGAACAGCGCATCTGGGGGGAGAGGAGAGGTGAGGGTATCATTCTGTCTAGAGAGGTGAAATACTTGTGCAGACAGAATGACTGGAAGAGCACGGCATTGAATTCCATCCAAACTCTCTCAGCAGTGCATTCCTCACCCCTCCCCATCCCATTTTTTCTTTCAAACCCAATATCATTAAGAAAAATGCAGCCTAAAACTAATATAACAGCAATATAAAAGCAAATTGAACAGGACTTAGGGGATTTAAACACATAAAGCAGGGTGCAATCTTATAGGCCAGGGAAAGCAAATAATGAATTTGAAATCAAATGTGAATTTCTCAAATGCTAACTACAGTTAGAAGTTAAAAATAATGCTTTGCTGAAATAATAGTTTTTAATTGCATCTTTATTTATGTATCATAACTATAGATCTATGAGCATACAAATCATTTGGCTAAAGTTTTAAATTCTGAATAATCATTGGCTAAATATTTGTGTGCCTCTTTTCAAGCAAGTACACTTTTGTCTTTATGAAACAAACTGTAAACTATCAATATAAGGCAATAATTTATGTTTACTCTTTTTCCTCCAGTAGTTTTACATATGGAGGGATTCTTCAGGGAACTGGTAGCATATTATTTATTAACAATTAAACTTGCAGGCTGCTACTCAGCCGTACGACCTCAAAACGGTGTGTGAGTTTTTCTTTTACACAAGGTTGCCATGATAAAAATTCAGTTCAGCCACAATCGAGAAACTCTGAAGGGGTAAACAGGAAGAGTATGGTGTGCCAAAGGATTATAAGATAGAACTGTTCTCAACCTCGGATTTCAAGAGAGCAAGGCCTGCTGGATTTCCCTAGGGAAAGAATGTCATAATACGGCCTCAATTCCAAATGCAATTTACTAACTAGATATGCCCAATTGAAAACAGTGCAAGATGTTTCTGAGCAAACGTGCTAATACATTCCCCACAGCCTGTTTCTGGGCGGTACCGACCCAATACCTCAGCTACTCTCCTGAGTTCCAGATTTCCCTCAAAATATCTGGATGAACTGCTAAGCCAATTTGTAGTTTTCTGCTCCTTCCTTGCTTCCTCGACTGGCAAGAAGGAGGGACTGCACAAGCTGCTTTCACCAATTGGCAGCTCATGCACAAACTAATAACACTCTGTTGATGGTTTAGTTCTATACAGTGGTACCTCGGGTTATATACGCTTCAGGTTACACACTCCGCTAACCCAGAAATAGTGCTTCAGGTTAAGAACTTTGCTTCAGGATAAGAACAGAAATCGGGCTCTGGCGGCACGGCGGCAGCAGGAGGCCCCATTAGCTAAAGTGGTGCTTCAGGTTAAGAACAGTTTCAGGTTAATTACGGACCTCTGTAATGAATTAAGTACTTAACCTGAGGTACCACTGTTTTATTTATTACATTTGTATACCACCCACACCACCGAGCTCTTTGGGTGGTTGTACCATCATAGCTTCTTATGATTACACCTATTTTCCCAGTTTGAAACTTTTAGAGAGAGAACATGACAGACTTGCTCTGTCAATAGTTTTCTGTTTTCTTGGGAAATTGGGAAAAAAGTAGTCTAATATCAGGGAAGCAGGATGTGACCTTGAGTTTTCACCTGGTGGTGTTGAGGGGAAACATGGAGAATAGCCAGTGTGCTGTTAGAAACTTGCCAGGCTTGAAAGTACGCAAAGTGGTGGTTAAAAGCTCACAACACAGGCTTAGCCCATAAATCCTCTGTTGGGTTTCCCCGCTCTTTTTCTATTCTGTAGAATAGCCTCTAGAGGTCAGTGCACTATCAAGTGACCTACTGCAGACAACTGAAATAAAATGCCTGTTACTGTTGAAATGTTTGAAATTTTGCAGACAAATAATTTCATAATTCAGTAGAACTTTTACAGCCAGTGTGGTGTAGTGGTTAAGAGCGGTAGTCTCGTAATCTGGGGAACCGGGTTCGCGTCTCCGCTCCTCCATATGCAGCTGCTGGGTGACCTTGGGCCAGTCACACTTCTCTGAAGTCTCTCAGCCCCACTCACCTCACAGTGTTTGTTGTGGGGGAGGAAGGGAAAGGAGATTGTTAGCCGCTTTGAGACTCCTGAAGGGGAGTGAAAGGCGGGATATCAAATCCAAACTCCTCCTCTTCTTCTTCTTCTTCTTCTTCTTCTTCTTCTTCTTCTTCTTCTTCTTCTTCTACTGTGATACTGAATAAATAATACTGAAGAAAAGCAGTTTCTTTCTGTTGCTGGTAATGCTTGTAGACTGTGCTGCATTTATAGCAACATAATACCAAGGAGGGAAATTAACAACTTAATGTGCTGTAGAGGGAAATGAGGGGCAGGTGGGCCTCATCAACCTGGGAAGATAGCCCATCTAGGAAAATCTAGCCACTGCCCTGTGGCTATACTTATCTGTGAGAGAGGCTTCAGGAGTAAACCCTGAGGAATAATCTCTCTTTGCTGCCTTGCAGAACATCTTCTGGAGAAGAAAAGGCCATTGACTAAACCCTGCACAAATCCAGAGTGGAGTCCCTAAGGTGGCAAACTGCCCAGTCTTGGGCCCCAGGAGAGGTCATCCAGTGCTGCTAATGCAGCAAAAACAACATGGGAAGCAACAGTTACAAGTTATAAGCTCAACCTGGTAGGCATACGGTAGATTTTGATAATGGGAGAGATCATTGTGCCTCACTGGTCAGCTACCCCAGTCAATAAGGTGCTGACCTGCCACTGTCTTCCTGCTTCAGTGGGATCTGGGAGCTCAAAGAAGCACTTGACAAGTGGACCGGTCTACTGCACTAGGCAGCAAAGAAAAGAAAAGAGATTGACTTTACTGCTGATAGCACACTCTTCCATTGTCTCTTGAGACAGACGGGTGCCAGCAACCACCTACTGCCATGTAGAGAGCAGTAGGACTCTCCCTTTATATTCCTACATCTACACTAGATAAGTGGTGTGAGATTATTTTCTTTGGAATCCACCCAAAGGAATCCAGCCAGACCAGAACATCGATGGTTAAAACGCAAACTTGTTCTTAATTAAGAAACTTCCAGAACAAGGAGCCATTATATAGTGAGTTGCTCTGGTGTTCCGACATAACATACTTGACTGCCCTACTTGTGAGAAATTGCAGTCAAACGTAACTATGAATATGTGCTTGAATATGTGAATGAAGGGGTTAAGACCAGAGAGGTCTATTCCTAGACTCAGTTAGGTCACACCCCCTTACCTTCATGAGGGAGGAAGTGAAGCTACTTCTCTTCCTCTCACACTCTCTCCACACCATGTAACTGACCAGGACAGATATGCCTGAACTTGCTCCAATGTTTGAACTGCAAGTTTGAAACTATGCTCTGCAGTTTACACCCAAGAGTATTCTACCTGTGTTCTCCTTGCTGATGCATAGAACAATGCATGAACCAGACCTTTGGATTTAGTAAATAAAGCATTTTAAACTGTACAGTTTGTGATCTGTTCATTGCAAGAGGGGTAGAGAGCCCTGTAAGAAATTAATCATGATATGAAAAGGGTCTAATAGCCAGTATTCCATGCTAAACTGCTGCTTAATTTTGAGTGTGCTTTTAACTCTGCTTGGGGCTCTGTCCCACTGGAGAGTGTGCAAAGCCCCACGCTTTGAATCTAGGCACCCAGATGATTCTTTTGTTAATTACCCACACGTGGGTAAGATCTATTTTCCCTCCACACTTCTCATATTCATAGCAGCTATCTTAACTCTCACAGATGCTTTCATTATTCCTCTTGTCTCATATCCCCTCAGCCTCTCTGTCTCCCACAGCCCCACTCTCCCCACTATGGCTGTCGTTTCCCAACCAACACTTAGTCATTCCTTCTAACTGTATCCAATATTCCACCCCACTCACCCACTGCCAATTGCACTTCTGCTAGCTCTTCTGTCACACATACATGCAGGTTGTCTAATGTGAAGTGCTGGTATGAGAAGGGAAAATACAGGTGTATACAAGGATAATTCCCTGGATACAGAAGAGGAGATGTGGCTGCCTGGAAGGCTTTCTTAGTGATAATGCCACAGTTCTGAAATACCCTCATCACTGAAGGCGGAACCAACTTTGACTATTTTTCAGGATCAACTGAAGACTCTCCCCTTCTGTTAGATCTTCTGAAAGGATCATTATTTGCCTGAGAGTTAATTGGTTGGGAATGGTTGCATTTTGAAGTAAATTATATTGTCCCTTTTATTGTTTATTCAGTAAATTGTCGTGACCTAGTCTGAGCTTACATGTGATGAGGGGTGGAATATTAATTTTATAAACAAATAATAAACAGGCAACTCAACCATGGAAAATGGTGGACTGGTCCATTGCAGAATCAAGGAATAATAGAATATAGAGTTGGAAGGGACTCTGAGGGTTGTCTAGTTCAACCTTTCGCAATGTAGGAATCCTGTCCACAGCTGTCCTTCGGTGGCCTCAAACCACCAAACTTCCGGTTAACAAGCCATACACACTGACCCATTATCACACACAAAAGCCCTAACTATAACAATGTTATCAACACATGTCAATCATTTTTTTCTTTTTGAGCTAAAAAGGATCTGAGACTTTGACATGCATATAGGCATTTTAGTATTTAGGGTAAATTTAAGGTAAAGGACCCCTGGATGGTTAAGTCCAGTCAAAGGCAACTATGGGGTTGCGGTGCTCATCTCACTTTCAGGCCGAGGGAGCTGGTTTTTGTTCACAGACAGCTTTCCAGGTCATGTGGCCAGCATGATTTTACCGCTTCTGGTACAACGGAACACTGTGACAGAAACCAGAGCACACAGAAATGCTGTTTACCTTCCTGCCACAGCGGTATCTCTTTGCACTGGGGTGCTTTCAAACTGCTAGGTTGGAAGGAGCTGGGACAGAGAAACGGGAGCTCACCCCGTTGTGGGGATTCGAACAGCCGACCTTCTGATTGGCAAGCCCAAGAAGCTCAGTGGTTTAGACCACAGCGCCATTTAAGTACAGTGGTACCTCGGGTTAAGAACTTAATTAGTTCTGGAGGTCCGTTCTTAACCTGAAACTGTTCTTAACCTGAGGTACCACTTCAGCTAATGGGTCCTCCCGCTGCTGCTGCACCGCCGCCACATGATTTCTGTTCTCATCCTGAAGCAAAGTTCTTAATCCGAGGTATTATTTCTGGGTTAGCGGAGTCTGTAACCTGAAGCATCTGTAACCTGAGGTAACACTGTATTTATACCAGCAGCAACCACTCACCCACAAGGGTCCCTTGATCTTTCCCAGGTTCCCAGTATTCTTTGGATTAATGACTATTTAAATTAGTATGATACTGCCCTAAATGTATGGTGTCAATAGGAACACAGGAGAATTCTCCTTATCTAGCAGGAAATATTTCTAAAAAACAATAGCATTCAATTTGAATTCATTGTAATGGATTGCTATGATAACCTAATCCAGGTTAGGCAGGAGACTGTGCTGCTCCTTTTGACAGTGTTGCAGGTCTAATTTGCCTTTTTGAAAAATCTTTTTTAAAAGAACAGTTAATTGCCATGACATACATTGCAAATAGCAACTAATTAATGTGTTTGAAATCTTGTTTCATGTCACTAACCTCTCCCTCCGCTAAATTGCCTCTATGTGGGTGCAGGATATCCCTTTATACCAATGACTCATTGGAATTCATGAACTTAGAATTATGAGGCACCTAAGATGATAGGAAGGAAAGTATAACAGTCATACAGTGGTACCTCGGGTTACATACGCTTCAGGTTACATATGCTTCAGGTTACAGACTCCGCTAACCCAGAAATAGTACCTCGGGTTAAGAACTTTGCTTCAGGATGAGAACAGAAATTGTGCTCTGGCGGCATGGCAGCAGCAGGAGGCCCCATTAGCTAAAGTGGTGCTTCAGGTTAAGAACAGTTTCAGGTTAAGAACGGACCTCCGGAACGAATTAAGTACTTAACCCGAGGTACCACTGTACTATAATTCTTAGTGGGACAAGTATGCTAGTCATTTAAGAACCAAAGGGCTATCTAACTCATCATCCTTTCCCCATAGCATCCAACCAGATGCCTCTGGGTTGCTCACAAGCAAAATGTGAAGACAATAACCCTCTACCACTCTTATTCCCCACAACAGATATTCAGGGGCATGCTGCTTAACCCTGAAAGCAGCATACAAAAGAACACCTTCTCCCAAGCCCAAAAGAGGTGTGACCACTGGGAGCTGTCTGGCTGACGTTGCCCCACAACAAGGTCTTTTCAGTGGTGGTTCTCCAGCTGTGGGATGCCATCCCCAGTGAAGTGTGCCTGTTTGCACCATTATTAACTTTCAGTATGAATTTGTAGAACATTCCTCTTTAACCAGGCCTTGAGTGCCTGAAGAATGCTGTTTCTGTCAACCTCGAGATCATTGTTCAGAAGAATGTATTTAACTGTAACTGACTTGTGACAGTGAATTCCATAGTTTGGATGGATAGAGTGATTTTATTTCTGTCTTATGCAAAGCATAGGGATAGTACAGATACCTACAATCCAAAAATTAGTAGCAGATATAGATTCCTGCTAGGACAAACACCAGAGAAGCAAATTTTTGGAGCGGCTACTGCAAAGGTGGTTGCCACCTTGCTTGTAATGTCTTTATTATGGTCTGCCAACAGATCACAAGCCATATCTGTTAGGGTCCAGTCGGGCCAGGGGTGCAGGCGAAGGAGGGGGGCAAAAATCAGCTAAAAATATGTCCATAAATATCTATTATTGCCTCATAAGAAATGGTTTTAAATAGAGGGTGAATTAAATGGGTGGAAGGGGGGGAGATGGAGGAGAGGCTAGGGAGCGCAATCTGGACAGTACTGCCAGGGATGCAAGATCATCTACCTATGGTTCTGGGTCCAGTCAGCTCTTGTTCTCAAAAGGTCTCTGGAAAAATGCACTCTGAGATCTCTATACAAGGGACACTGCAAAAGCTAATGTATGACATCTTTCACCTCCTCGATAACACAAATGCTCACTGTGCATTAGGAATCCCCTTTATACTTTCCTTCCAAAAAGGCTGAAGGCATTGTTTGGAAACACAGGGCAGTGAAAACTTTTCTAAGGCAACGAAAGCTAGGTCTAGAAAATACTGTTGAAAATACTGATCTCTCCTCATTAAAACTTAAACCAAGGAGAAAACACTTGACTGGCAGGAATATTTTCATGAGAATCTACCTAAAAAACTCTGTTTCTGATGAAAAAGTGTATCAGGGAAGTCTGGGCATCTTCAAAATAATATTGTGACAATTTCGATGAGTAAAGGGCCCATCCACCTTTGTCACGTTGTTCTATGAAACTTTGTTTTTGCCTAATTATTTTCCTCAAAATTCACCAGTCTTTTCCCATGAAGTATGGTCACATTCCTCTATTCTATGTATTTTTTTCTGGATTTGTTGTAAGAATAAGAATGTGACTGTTTACTTGTCATTTTGTTCTGTAGTACATTTAATTTTCCCATTGATTTTGTGCATGCCAAGACTTCCTGCTTTATGCATGTGACATACTAACATCTGGGTAATCTTGGGCTAATCCATCAGGTTTGTTTAGATATGAGATAGTTTAGATATGAGGTACCTCCCTACAGTGTAGGATGCTGGCCAAGATGCAAATCCCGTCTCATTATATTGTTGTATGGTTTGCATGGTATGCTTGTTAACACTTGCATTTGAAGTTACTCCATCAACTCTGCAGAGTGATTCAGATATATTTGCAACATTAACATTGCAAACTCTGATAAAGTTATTACACATAAGGCAGGCGGGAATGACTCCTAATCATCATAATCAGTTAATGTAAAATGTAGCACTAACGACAGGTGATCATCACCTGCCATGAAATTTTTGTAGTAAAACAGAAGTGGCTTTACATACTTTTTCATTTAATGAACCATGTAATAGGACAAACCCACTGTTTACTCAATAAAAATGTCTTTCGTTTAAGCTAACATAACTTTGATTTACACCCTCCCGTTCTGATGAAGTAATGTTCAGCTGGAGAAGCTTGTGTCAGTGTGGTAATACTGTGGTACCGTGGTTCTCAAACATAATCTGTTCCAGAAGTCCGTTCCAAAATCAAAACGTTCCAAAACCAAGGTGCTTTCCCATAGAAAGTAATGCAGAATGGATTAATCTGTTCCAGACTTTTAAAGACAACCCCTAAAACAGCAATTTAACATGAATTTTAACTATCTAATGAGACCATTGATCCATAAAATGAAAGCAATAAACAATGTACTGCAGTCACACAATCAATCAATCAGTAGCTGAACTAGGTTCCACACAGTCACAAAAACAAAAAGAGCCGCAAAAACAAAAACGCAAAATAAATAGCAAAAACTGACAGACCTCAGTGTAACACTCAAATTGGAAGTGTGTCACTCAAAACGGGGCACGTTCAGCTTCCGAAAAAAGTTTGCAAACCGGAACACTTCCCGGTTTGCAGTGTTTGGGTTCCAAGTTGTTTGAGTACCAAGGCGTTTGAGAACCAAGGTACCACTGTACTGTGGTTTTCAAACTTGTTCATGTCATGGAACTGTTTCTATATATATATTGAACACCTGCTTTCTACTACAGAATCTCTGCACATTCCAGAAGATTCTGGGAGAGAATTGTGGTGTTTGCTTGGTTCACAGCAGGGCAGGAATAGTGAACCTGTGGCCCTCCAGATCCTGCTGGACAACAACAACCTTCATCATCCCTGACTGTTGCTGATGAGAGATGGCAGCCAACAACATCTGGAGGGCGACAGGTCCTCCAGCCCTGATGCAGGGGATTCTCACTGAAGCCCAGTATAATCTGAGATTGTGCCCTAAAACACACCCAGCCCTTCTCTATGGTTGCCATTTCAGTATTCTTAGGAGATCAATAGTGCTAGAAGTGTCACCTCCATTGCTAATTTTTCAAATGAAGAAAGCCCTGGGAAGTTTCCAAGGACAAGTCAGATGTTGCCAATACTGAATTCAGTACCCAACAGCCTGGTTTGGTGTAAGGCAGCGTTCTGCATCCCTGGCAACCCTAGGTGATGCTGGCAAGCCCTGGCTGAAATTACTCAAGTTTCATGCAATTAAAGTGAACTACTGAATACATAATCCTAGCTAGAGGACATGCAAATCCATGAGCTACTTTCAGCTGTTCCGTGGCATGAATGTAAAAATGCAACTAAAAATCATGCTGCATCTACCACAGCACATTGCAATTAAAAATCAGTGAGACATGCCAAAACCCCCAGCAATTTTCAAGAGGTCCATGGAAGAGAAAAATATGGGAGCGACTGTCATAAATCATCATAATATAAAACAGAATAGACGAAATGATATAACAAACGTGGTGAGAAATAAAGGAAAATTAAACATAAATCAATAAAACCAACTTAATTAAAACCTGGCAGTCGAGCCAACAAATGGCATAATTACTTAGTTTGAATCAGAGGTCGGCAACCTAAGTCCCATGGGACAGAAGCAGTCCATGAGGGTCGCTTAACTGACCCATGAGCCACCCCCGAACCGAGCCACCCACTTGGCAAGTCCCCGCTGCTGTGCTAAACCAGCATGGCGTGGCTTGGGGACTCTCTTTCGTGGCTCCGGAAATTATATCTGCACATGTCCGCAGCGCCAGAAATAATTTATGCGCATGCCCAGACGACTGAAATCGCTTCAGCGCAGGCGCAATTTTTGGCATCTGGGGATGCGCAGAAGCGATTTCTGGCACTGCGGACACGTGCAGACGCGATTTCCAGCGTCGCACTGCACTGGCTCGGCCCACGGAGGATCTCTACGGGAGTGATCCAACCCATGCCCAGTAAGCCTTGCCAACCCCTGGTTTGAATGAAGTAATTGTGTCCCTAGATTTAAAATGGCATTGTATTAGTTTTCAGATTTAGTTTCTGTAAGCAACAATTAACCATGATAAAATGTAGAAACATAAAATCAAAATAACTGAAACTTATAATCCAAGTTTTGCAAAAGTGTTACACAGTTTAGCTCATGCCCTGGCTAGTGCTGTTAAGAAAGTAGCAACTCTTTTCAGTAACTTCTGGATAGCCTTGTTAAAGCAAAATAAGCCTAACTTTTGGCACATTGGTTAATTGGAACAATTTTCAACTGAACCAGCAAGATATTTTAAGCGTACCTATTATCTCTGTGTTGGCATTGTTGATACAACGATGCTTTAGACCAGGCATATTTGGACTGTGTACACATTCCCATCTATTCTGCATCCAGCATGCTTCCACCATTGCCTTGTGAAGCCATGTATGCATTATATTAGCCACAATCCACATCTATCCTGTAGTCTCCCAAGAAAAACTGCATGTTGATGTGTCTCTGTCCACCTGCCCAAACAGATTAGATTTGTAGCCAAGACATATGAAGACATCCATGCCCCCCTCTCCACCCACAGGCGTGGGCAGTGGGCAACTTGGAAATGCATCAAGTAAGTACAGATTATTACAATGACATGCAAATGCTATCTGAGATGCAGGGAGTGGGTGCTGGATGACCTCCCTGCAGTTTAAGTTGGTAATGTGTACACAACTTCAGTTTTGACTAACTTAAGTTTACTGATTTCAGTGGGTCTTTTCTGAGCAAGACTGACTCAAGTAGAAATCTATGTCTGCTCATTGATTTTTGTCTGTGCTTTAAATATTTTTGATTCACAACAGGGGTGCCAATTTCAATAAAATATGGGGGGGCAGGTAAGCCGCACCCACATAATTGATCACAAGACACAGTGCACAAACATCATTTGAATGGCAATGGCCATCAATGGGGGGCCCTCAAATATTTTATAGGGGACTGAAGGGACCTCGGCCCCTAGGAGTTGGTTCCGATGATTCACAATCTGTCTGTCAGTCTTCTAATTATCATATAATTGGATAACTTCATCACCTCATTTAGATTACTATTGTAAGGTGTCTTGAGTCTGTGCATGTTGTGGGGTAAAAGTTTTAAATTAAACCACAAAAATTTATCTCACAGGAAAACAACACCTGATGCTTTCGTCATCTAGCACAAATCGGGGGAAAGGAGGTGAGATGGCGATGGAGAAACATCTCTAGGCAGAGCCTCCTTCGTAATTAGTGTTCTTTTCTCCTTCTTTTCATCTGAATTGGGTCACTAGAATTAGGGAAAACTGCTTTGAAATCGCTCAGAAAACAGCTGCTACCTGAGGGAGTATTCCAGCCTTGAGAGAAGTTGCTCAAGTTAAATTCTTTATCTAGCACAAATCAAGAGTTCTCAAGTAACTACTGCTTGACTGTAAACAGAAATGGGAGGGAGGGAGATTAAGAAAGTACCTTTCACAACTCCATTCCTCTAGACAATGAGCCTCTTCCTTTTGTAGCTATCTTATGAACTTCCTCTTCTACCTGAGTAGGAGAAAATGGGCTGGCATCTACATTCCTAAAGGGCGGGCCTTGAGTTTAGTTTTTAGATGCCTCCTCAATTACTGTTGCCAGCACAACAGGCTGTAAGGATGTTTCAGGAGCACCTTCCAGCTCAACTGCCTTTCCCAGCTAAACATGCCTTCAATGTGCCAACCAAAACAGCATGCTGTTCCAGTTCGTGTCAGGTAGGCATTCTATAATAGAAAAAAGTATATGGGTCTACCCCCTACCCAACTCTGGATATTTTATTGAGGGTGGTTGACTTTCTGTTATTTGAGCCACCCAAGAGCTGATTTTATGGTTTTGTTCTCAATATTTTCCTTTTCATTGCTCTGTTATAATTGTTCTCTCTGTTTTATATACCTGTATTTTTCCGTGTATAAGACAATGTTTTTTGCAAAAAAAAAAAAAAGTCAAAAATTGGAGGTCGTCTTATATGGGGATGGTGAATGCACAGGGGTTTAGGCTTGGGCTCTGGGGCGGGTGGCCCAGGTGGCCTGATCTCAGGTTCAGGTTGGGGTTCACTCTCTGGCATGGGCATGGGTGGAGTTGCTCAACAACTCAAGTTGTGTCCCCATGGTGTCCACCCCCTGCGCCAGAGGGTCATGCTCTACTGCTTAGCACTTCCACCAACCATTCCACCACTGATGTTTAAATATATGGTACTAAATATACTGGTGCTTTGAATATTTAAGAAAATATCAACATTTTTCAATTTTATGCTTAAAATATTGATATTTTTTTTAAAAAAATTGGGTTAAAAAAAGGGGGTCGTCTTATACAGGAGGGCATCTTATACACGGAAAAATATAGTACATTACAAAACACTACATTGCAGGAATAGCCTGGTTCCCAAGGGATCAAGAAGTAGGGTTGCTGTTGTTTTGCCTGCTAACCAGAACATCAAAGAGACAGGTTGTTGTCTCCACCTAACTATGTTGCACTGTGTATCTTGAGGAAGATAGTCAGTTAGTAGAGATGGAATACAAATAGGATGTAACAGAGGTTCTCTGAACAAGACTGTCTGGAAAAGCAGGTTACAAATACAGTGGTACCTCCAGTTACAAACGAGATCCATTTCAGAGGCCCAGCTATATCCCGAAATCTTCGTAACCGGAGGTGCTTCTTCTTCGCTTGTGCGAGGCACACAGAGCGCTTCTGCGCGAGCGCGAGTGGCAAACCCACTTCTAGGTTTGCCACATTCGCAACCCCAAAGTTACGTAACCCAAGGGTCCACTGTAGAGTCATTACTGAATGCTTGGAAACACCAAGATTCCTTAGACTTGCCAATTGGGGCTTTGAGAACTGGGAGGAAAGTAACCCCGTGAGGCCCTGGCTTGGCTTTCATGCCAGAGAAGCAGGAGGGGAACATAAGGCTTCAGTAGAATGTAACATTTCTCTACAGATGCACCAGTTCTTTCATTCTCTGTTTCATTCATTTCTCCCATAGTTTAAATAGAGAGAGTGTATAGGTACCACAGTGGTGGGAATCCAGATGGAAAGTTTTAAATGCAAAGGTTTGTTCAAAAACAACAACCCAAGCATTCATGCTTTGATGACTTAGACTGTAAGCCTATACAGTGGTGCCTCGCAAGACGAAATTAATTCGTTCTGCGAGTTTTTTCGTCTTGCGAATTTTTCATCTTGCGAAGCAATGCACCCTGGGTATTAACGGTTTTAAGAAAAAGGAAACAAACTTGCAAGATGTTTTCGTCTTGCGAAGCAAGCCCATAGGGAAATTCGTCTTGCGAAGCAACTAAAAAAACCAAAAACCCTTTCGTCTTGCGAGGCATTCGTCTTGCGAGGTACCACTGTACACACTTACCTGAGACGTGGGTGGTGCTGTGGTCTAAACCACTGACCCTCTTGAACTGCTGATCATAAGGTCGGCAGTTTGAATCCGCATGATGGGGTGAGCTCCTGTCACTTTGTTCCAGCTCCTGCCAACCTAACAGTTTGAAAGCATACCAGCACAAGTAGGTACCGCTGTGATGGGGACGTAAACAGTGTTTCCGTGCACTCTGGCTTCCATCACAGTGTTCTGTTGTGCCAGAAGCGGTTTAGTCTTGCTGGCCACATGACCCAGAAAGCTGTCTGCGGACAAACACCGGCTCCCTCGGCCTGAAAGCGGAGATGAGTGCCACACCCCATAGTCAAATTTGACTGGAATTAACCCTCCAGGGGTCCTTTACCTTTTACGCACTTACCTGCAAGCAAGCTTCTTGGATTTACTTCTGAGTAGACAAGTGACTGCACTTTAAAACTGAAAAGATGGCATTATGCCAAAGGGAAGGGTGTAATTTACATTCTTTTGACCTTTTCCTGCAACTCAGCATTCCCAGTCAAGAATATGTGCCCCAAATCATCCACTGATTAGTTTTTGTTTTTTTTTAATGTTGGCTCTCACTACTTGCTAAACCAGGTATTTAATAACCAACACCTCTACTTCAGAATTTCAACATTTATTCCTGTTTGAAGTGCATGCTATTGCAACATGATAAAGTTGTTGGTTTACATACACAGTTTATCTTTTTGAACGTTGTCTCCTTTCTGTCCCTTTGCCTCCCTCACAGGACTTCAGTATAAATGCATATCCAGTGGAAAGCCTGGGAAATGAACCCATGAACCTGTGCAATGAAGTGCACTGTAATTCTCAATACAAGGTATGGTGGGTATTTAGAATTGGGGCAAGGGTGCTCTGGAATGAAAGAATCAAAGAAGGGTAAAGGGTGAAAGCTACTTACCAAGTATCTGAACAGATGAACAATAAGGAGTTTTGGATGTGGGACCTTTGAATTGGTTTCCTTATTTATATAGTGTCTGCAGATTTTAATCTGTTGCAATTGTCCCATAACTTTAGAATCTGCTGTTCTGAAGTTTATGTGTTGAAACTTCTATTATATTTCAATTTGTGTCATTAGGATTCTTACCATAGTATGATCTGGGCCGTATCCTGTAAGCTCACTTTGGGCACATGTTTGATGTGTACACACGATAAGTTAGTTAAAGTGGGGGCAGCTTAAAGGGAGATAAGGGGCTGTATTTCCCCACTGATTTATTTACTCATTCATTCATTAAAACATTTATATTTCATCCTTCTCATGTAAAAAAATCACTCTTCGTATTTTTCAAGATGAAACATTAATAAAACTATATATATATATACACACATACACATACCTACAGTGACCAGCAGTTAAAAAAACTGTAGAAACATTGTCCGCCACATAAAATAAAACTCTTCTGGAATAAAAAGGTATTCAGTAGCTGGTGAAAAAAAAACAGTGAGGGAAGGGCAACCTGTATTTCAGATGTTGCAGTCACTAAGAAGGCCCTGTCTCTTGTCCTATCTAGCTGGGCTTCCCCCACGCCAGGAGGTTCCCAGAGAATCCCTCTCCTGCTGATCCTAGAGGTCAGGATAGCACGGGAGGACAAGATCCTTAAGGCACCCCAGACCAAAAGATTTAGTGCTTGAAAGGCAATGGCCAACATTTTTACTTGCGCCAGGGAGAAAATTGGAAACCAGTACAGTTGTTCCAAGATTGGTGCAATGTGATCCTATGGTGCAATGTGACCCACCAGGAATTTTGCAGCTGCTTTTGGGACCAATGGACACTTCTGCAACTTCTTCAGAGACAGCCCCATATAGAGTGTTCAATTCAGTAACCCAGCATAGATATAACTAAGACATATGTTGTCATGCCCAGGTCTCATTGCCACTGGAAAGTCTGCAGCTAGAGCTGCCAAGACTGGCGTACCGTTATAGGCTCAGATCCAGCAGATGGTCCAGACTCTGAGGTGTTATCTTTTTCAACTCAGTCTCTAGCCCTTTGACAATGAAAGCTATCAAGCAAACTTTGTAGGCAACCATTCGAAGCAATTGCTTTCTGAAATATGTTACTGCGCCTAGTAAATAAAGTCAGAGCTATGACCGGAATGCTATAGAGAAATTTAGTGTCACACAATTATGAAGAAAACCTCCAAATGGCTTCAGAACAACCCAGGAAATTCCTTCTTCAGACAATGGAGAAGAAAATGTGAAGCTCACCCCCCTTTCTTTTTGAGGGGAGGGAGTCTTTGGTGTGTGTCTCAGGGTGCTTCCAGACTGTCACTATTTGTGTGTGTGTGTGTGTGGGGGGGAGATTCAAACACATACTGGCAAATTCAGGTTGCACGATTATTGTTGATTGGGAAGTCCTTCACAACAAGCCCACTTCCCCAAACGATAAGGCTTCTGCAATAAGGAAAGTGTTGGGGAAAGGCAGTGGAAAGTGTGGAATCACGCTTGCTTTGATGCAACAAATCTTGCATTGCAAACAAATCAGGATGAAAGTTCATTAAATAGTCAACATCAACAATTTCCCCTGCAAATGGGGATGAATGCTCAATAAACAGGTTGTGTGGTAGCAAACTCACGCCAGCTTTTCTCTGCATTCAGATAATGCAGGAGGACTTTCTGGTTCATTTTGAAGTTTCTTCAAAACTTTCTTTTGCCTACCCTAGTTGAGATGTGGTTGTTGCCAGTAGAAAACAAATGAGAAACCCAGGTTTTTAGTGTTCAGGTGACTGGGTAGTAAGGTGTTCACTCAAAAGAAAAAGGATGCAACAATGAAAGGATTTCATGCTCTAACTGTTAAATAAATTCTGAACATTAGTATGAAAACATAAAACCTGCAAGTACAAATCAATCAATTGGAGGGTTGGTTTTTTTAATGGTTAAGAAAGTGTGGGTTATGCCAGCCTTGTGAAGTAGCCCAGTAATACTAATACTGCTGTGGGGGACTGAGAGGAAGTATTTATTTAATACACTGCTTGATTGTAAACAGCAGCAGCACCCTCAAAGTGGCTTACAAAAAGATAAAACAAGAAAATCAAGAAAAATGCACAGTGATACTTTAGAAAATACAAAAGTCAAAATATTAAACAAATTAAAAGTAGTATATGACTCCCTTGTAGCAGTGGCGTAGCGTGGGGGGTGCAGGGGGGGCCGGCCGCACCGGGCGCAACATCTGGGGTTAGGGCAAATCCATAGGTTAGGGGGCGCAAATCCACGGGTTAGGGGGCACAAATTACTTGCCTTGCCCCGGGTGCTGACAACCCACGCTACGCCACTGCCTTGTAGCCCATTGTGGTTATCCCTGGAATTGTTCAGGAGAATTGGGAGAGGCTGTGTGGTCCCTGGGCTGCTGCCTGGATGCAGTAGGAGGGTGGAAGATAAGCTGAGCTCGAATCCTGCCAAGATAGTGGCAATGTAGGTAAGTGTTTCAGATAAATTGGGGAAGGAAGGAAGGAAGGAAGGAAGGAAGGAAGGAAGGAAGGAAGGAAGGAAGGAAGGAAGGAAGGAATCATAGAATCATAGAATCATAGAGTTGGAAGAGACCACAAGGGCCATCGAGTCCAACCCCCTGCCAAGCAGGAAACACCATCAGAGCACTCCTGACATATGGTTGTCAAGCCTCTGCTTAAAGACCTCCAAAGAAGGAGACTCCACCACACTCCTTGGCAGCAAATTCCACTGTCGAACAGCTCTTACTGTCAGGAAGTTCTTCCTAATGTTTAGGTGGAATCTTCTTTCTTGTAGTTTGGATCCATTGCTCCGTGTCCGCTTCTCTGGAGCAGCAGAAAACAACCTTTCTCCCTCCTCTATATGACATCCTTTTATATATTTGAACATGGCTATCATATCACCCCTTAACCTCCTCTTCTCCAGGCTAAACATGCCCAAGGAAGGAAGGAAGGAAGGAAGGAAGGAAGGAAGGAAGGAAGGAAGGAGATTTGTCTGGCATGTCTTTGTTTTTGAGAAATCCATAATGAATATTAGTAATCACAGCATCCTTTTCTAGGTGCTCACAGAACGACAGTTGAATAATCTCTTCTAGGACCTTTCCTGGTATCAAACTCACCGGTCAGTAGTTACCAGGGTTTTCCTCCCCCTCCCACCTTGAAGATGGGGACAGCATTTGCTCACTTCCAGTCTGCAGGAACCCCACTTGATCTCCAAGAATTCTCAGAGATTATAGACAGAGTCTCTGAGATGACATCCACAAACTCCTTTAGTACCCTTGAGTGCAGTTCATCAGGCCCTGGAGATTTGAATTCATTTAAAGTAGCTAGGTGATCCTTTATCATCTCTTTTCCTATCTTGGGCTGCAGTTCCATTCTTGCATTATTAATTCTGATACCACCAGTTTGGGCGCTGCTTTTTGGGGGGTAAAGACAGAGACAAAGTAGATGTTGGGTGTTCCACCTTCTCTCTGTCACCCAATAGCATTTCTCCATCTTTTCCATGCAGATGACCTACTCCTTGCTTATTCTTCCTTTTGCTTCAAACATAGCCAAATAAACATTTTAAAATTACCGGTATTTTTAACATCTCTTGCAAGCCTGAGTTCATTCTGAGCTTTGGCCTGCCTGACCTTCTCCCTGCAATTGTTGGCTACTTATGTATACTCTTCCTTTCTTATTTCTCCTTTCTTCAATTTCTTACACTTCCCCTTCTTACAACTCAGCTCATCTGTAAGCTCCTTATGCATCCACACTGGTTTCTTTCAGTGCTTCCTACATTTTTTTCTTGCTGGAATTGTCTGCCTTTGTGTCTTCAGTATTTCACCTTTAAGAAACTCCCACCCTTCTTGGACTCCCTTCTCTTTGACTATTTCTAACCATGGGATCTCACCCAGTAGTTCCTTAACCTTTTAGAAATCAACTTTCTTAAAGTCCAGAGTGCAAGTCCAACTGCACTCAGTTTTCCCTTGCCTTTGTATAATTAAACACTAGAGGTCATGATCACTTCCTCCTAAGGTTCCCAGTACTTTCACTTTGTCAGTCAGTTCCTCCCTGTTAGTGAGGACCAAGTCCAAGAGAGATGACCCCCTTGTTGTTTCTCCCATCTTCTGGGAAGCGCAATTGTCAGTGAGGCAATTGAAGAATTTGTTGGCCCTTACATTCTTGGCAGAGTTTGCATTCCAACAGATATACCACGGTGGTTCAAGTCACACAACTCTCCTTTTTTAATGTTTGGTAATCTGCTGTTGCAAGGCATCATCCAAGTCTTCAGTTTGGCTTGGAGGTCTATAGCAGTAAGGTGGCTCTTGTTTCTATCTTCTCCATTTTTTACTCTTATACACTCAATCTGCCTTCCATACTCCAAGTCATTGATCTATTCGCAAGTGTACATATCATTTGCATACAATGGTACTCTTCCTCTCTTCCTGTTTGGTCTATTCCATTGGAACAGGTTATACCCCTCAGTTTCTACATTCCAGTCATGAGTCTCATCCCATGAGGTTTCAGTAATACCTATTAGGCCATATTGGCAACCTTGATTAAGAGCTCAAATTCTTCTTGCTTGTTTCTCATACTCTGCATTAGTATAGAGACAACTGAAACCATGAGACTTTCATCCACACACTGATACCTCTGTTCCCCTCAGAGTGACAGGAATCATTCTGTACATTATACTTTCCACTGGCACCTCAGTGTGTTCTGGAGTTTGCAACTACTGTTATTGCTACTCTGGCCAAGAAATGTCCAAAGTTAGGGCATGGAATCAGTTTTGCAGCTCCATTTGTGCCCACTCCCCAACTTTGATCTGTGGAACTGGCACTGCTACAGGTGCCACATAATGCGATTCAGCATTTATAAGAAATCATTTTTTAGTTTAGCAGCAACCATACTTTGGAACTCCCTGTCTTTAAAAAAACACCACAAAAAACCTATGACAACAATTACACATTCAGCAATTACAAATTAAAGAAACAATAAAAACAATAATAAGATCAGAATTAGAGATGGGAAGGCCTGGGGGGGGGACCAGAAAGATGAGGGGGGACACCAATTTTATTCCTCTTTCCCCCTGTTTTTCCCATTGCCCCTCTCTCCCCCCATTTCCCCTGTTTCCCCTTGTTTTTCCCTGTTTTCCCCCCAAAGCTGTTTTCCCCCCCAGAAAAATTGAAAAAAACAGTTTGATATGGTTTGAATATTCCAACCCCCCCCCCCCCTCATTTCTTCCAGAAAAAAACGGCTTTGGGAAGAAAATGGAAAAAACCTTGTCCCCCCACTCCAATTTTTCCGTTCCCCCCCCAGGCCTTTCCATCTCTAATCAGAATTACAACCATTTGTAGTACACTAATTCATTAAATACTGACACTCAATATATGCCAGATTTATTTTGGTTTCCCAGACAACTCACTGCCTAGTGATATCAGGCAGGCACCCTCTCTGTATGTTTTTTGATACCTGCTTAAAACATTTTTATTTATGCAAATCTACCCAGACAAATATATTTTGTTGTGTTTTAATTTCTTTTACTGTTAAGTTGAATGATGTTCAAATGTTTTTAATTGTTTCAAACTGTTTTATTTATAATGTTCTTGTAAACTGCTTACTGTAGAGGTTTTACTATAATCAAGTGGTAGATACATCTTGTTAAGCAGGGACGCGGACTTATAAAAAATATTGGGGGGGCCCGGGAAAGCTCATGAATAATAAATAAGCTCATGAATATGCAAATAAAGTGGCGCCGCCTCCTCGTGAGCGAATAGGGGAGAGCGTGCTGCGCCTATTAATCAGCTCCAAAGGAAATTGGGTGGAGCTTTTGCTCGGGAGGGAGGGCAGGAGGCATGCAGCCCGCCCCTCCCTGTGCATTTTGGGCTGGGGGAGGGGCGGCGATGGCGCTCTGCTGGAGGGGCGCCGGAGATTATTGGGGGGGCAGAGCCCCCCCAAACGAATTTTTGAGGGGGCTCGGGCCCCCTCAAGCCCCATGGAGTCGGCACCTATGTTGTTAAGTAAAATAAATAAGTATAATTATTCCAGGGATTTATTTTTTTCGGACTTCTCCCCATTAGCTAATGTGCTGCTATTCTCTCTTTTTAAAAATCATTTTTATTGAGTTTTTTCTCTCATAACAATATCTGCAATCATTACATTCAAGTTTCACTTTCCCCCTTTCCCTACTGACTTCCCTCAACTTCCATCCTTGGTTTATTACCTCTCATATTACAATCTGCTGTTTGTATATACTTCCATATTGTCATACTACAGTGGTACCTCGGGTTAAGAACTTACCGTAATTCGTTCTGGAGGTCTGTTCTTAACCTGAAACTGTTCTTAACCTGAAGCACCACTTTAGCTAATGGTGCCTCCTGCTGCTGCTCTGCCGTTGCTGCACGATTTCTGTTCTCATCCTGAAGCAAAGTTCTTAACCCGAGGTAATATTTCTAACCTGAGGTAATATTTCCAGCAGAGTCTGTAACCTGAAGCGTATGTAACCTGAAGCGTATGTAACCTGAGGTACCATTGTATTATGTTCTTTGTTCTTTACAAATAAAATTGCAAATGTTTATTTAAATCCTGCCAGTGACTCTATTGTGCTGCTATTCTCTACATTAGTGACAGATTTGTACCCGTTGATGAAAAATTAGGTCCAACCTGAGAACCACGAGAGTCCAAAAGACACAGAAATTGACTTGAATTGGAAACACCTTGTTCCATGTGCCTGATGAGCCATAGATGGAAGAGATTAGATACGGGCAAAGTCTTGTCTTTCAACTGCAATTCCTCTTATGTAGAAGATTAGTGGCCCAGCTCATAGAGATGTAATGAAGACAAACCAGATAGGGACCATAAATCCCATTTGAAGTGCTATATAAGTGATAAATAACAATTATGTCAGCAGCAACCTGCCCATCAACTTCACTCAGAACCCCACCCACAGGAAGAACAGTTAGGAGAAGCACTTGGGAATGCTTAGTTCTGATGACGAGGATTATGATCAAACACCTTTCCTACAGGAAATGATGAATGCTATTTTATATCTAGGATGGCTAGATATCTGCAGCATTTAAAAAAAAAACACAGACACATTAAGGGTCTAGGAGGCACCTTCTTTTGAAGAATCAGTGCTGGGTGTTATTTAAAAGTGAAACAAAACAAAACAAAAAAATGGTGGGGTATTAAAATGAATTTAATACCGAAAAGATACTTCCATAGTGTTGAATTCTTTCTTTCTTTCTTTCTTTCTTTCTTTCTTTCTTTCTTTCTTTCTTTCTTTCTTCTTCTTCCTATTCTTCTTCTTCTTCTTCTTCTTCTTCTTCTTCTTCTTCTTCTTCTTCTTCTTCTTCTTCTGTATTTGCTTTAGGGTCAAATGGTGTTTGTTCAGTTATAATGGAAGAAAGTGGTCCAAACAGAATTTGCTATTTGGAAATCAGCGAATAACCTGGAAGTAATGGTGGTTAATTCCATCTTTCAGAGCTTTCATTATTATTTGCTATTGAAAACTGGTGCCACTTGGTGATCTGAACACGCCAAGGACATGGAGAATGTGCGCTTCATTCTTTAGGCTAGACCAGGGGTTGTCAACCTGGTCCCTACTGCCCAGTAGTGGGCAATTTAGGTGGACACAAGCTGAATCCTCCTTCCATCTAGTGCTGGTGGGCGGTAAGGAAATTTTGCCATCAAGAAAGATGCATTAGTAGGCGGTAGGTATAAAAAGGTTGACTTCCCCTGGCCTAGACAATTACTTATATGTTGTTTTGCAGAATTATTAACCATTGGTTAGCTTGCTGCTCTGCTAGGTACTTGATTATCCAAACACAATTTAATATTCATCCTTTGCTTTGTTTTGCTGTTTTCCAGCAGAAAGAATTTCCTTGCAACTTGCTTACTGTAAGAGTCATACGAATGAGAAACCTTCGCCAAGCTGATGTCTGTGAGTATTCTTCCGTTCCTGTTTCATTTTCCTTTTAGAGTTCACTCACTCTTGATAGTTTGCACATCTAGCTTCATAGCAGGATTTCATAGCTGACAAAATAAATTGCATAGGAAACTGTATTTATATCAGTGCCCAAGTATGGCTTGCTCATAAACTCTTAAGTTGGGTAAGATAACTATTTGCACTGTTTGTGGGTGGAAAGGAGAACAGAAGAATAAACTGGTTTGCCTGGTTTGCCTTGCAAAAGATCTGGTGAAAATATGGAACGGGGGAAAGCAGAGTGGGAGGGATTGTTTTGGCTTAGGCTGCAACCTCTACACATTTACCTAGGAGTAAATCCCATTGAATTTAATGGGGCTTATTTCTGAGTTGGCATGCATAGGATTGCACCATTAATCACAAACAGGTAGATCCCACATAGTGATGCTAAAGGCATTTGAGTAGTCCCGAAGTTTATCTGAAATGTCCACCAAATTGGTCTCTTTAATCTAAGGAGGTTCCTGAGTAAAGGAGAAAGAGCCCTCAGATATTCTCACAATCACTTTTCCTCAGAGAACTTATATCAGGTCATGTCCTGGCCAGGATTATCTACTCTGACTGGCAATAGCTCTCTAATCTAAGGATGGGGAAGAAATTCAATGCCATTCACATTTAAAGCTGAATTTATCAAACAGCCTTCAAAATTCACACTTATCTGAATCTTGTGCCATTAGTGAAAATGGCAGACAAACAACATTATATTAGTAGAAATTGCTTGCCAAAATGCTTACATTAGTTGAAACTGTGTACAAAAACATGTTTATTAGGAGAAATTCACACTAAAATGCTAAATAATTTTCCTGAGCATCTTTTTAAAAACTGCAAATTGCAGCAGAAATGGGAAGATCAGGTTTTAGGATTGGGAGAATGAGAAACTGAAATAACAGGTATTGGCAGATCCTTCCATCCTTACCAGTGTCTTAAGCAAAGGCCTTTTCCATCACCTGCAACCTAATCTTTCTTCTAACTGAAGATGCTACAAATTGAACCTGAGGAATTGTGCAGGCAAAGCACATGCTCTGCCATTAGGCTATGTCCTCTATCTCAAGAGAGGGGCTCTCCATGAATAAATCAATCTCTAGCCACCTATATGACAGGCATGAATACTGGCCACTGTACTATTGTGGACCTGAAGCCTGCCCTGCTTTATGGAGTAGTGAACTGTCACATAACCCACAGATCTAAGGGATATCTGAGATGTCAATCTCAAATAACCTAAAGTGGTAATTATGGGCTTTGTTTCCTCCTGCCCTTATGGAGAAGTCACCAGAAGCCTGCATCCAGGAGGTAGTGCACCACACGATGTTCAGCCCAATCATATGGAGGTATTCAATCCAGTTCTGCATGTCCCTGGGAGCCATTGACACCAAAAGGAAGACTCTATGCATGGAGTACCAGTTTATAAATGTGACATCACTTGCCATGCCCATGTAGAATAATTTAGTTGAATGCTGCCCCATAGAAAGTGGAGTTGGAAGGGACCCTGAAAATCATCTAACCCAACTCCCTGCTTTGCAGAAATCTTCTGCATGGTGAATGACCATCCAACTCTGCTTAAAAACCTCCAAGGAAGGAGAGTCCACCACCTCCTGTGGGAGTCTGTTCCACTGTCAAACAGCTCTTACTGACAGAAAGTTATTCCTGATGTTTAGTCAGAATCTCCTTTCTTGCAACTTGAAGCCATTAGTTCAAGTCCTACCCTCCAGAGCAGGAGAAAACAAGCTTGTTCCCTCTTGCATGTGACAGCCCTTGAGATATTTGAAGATATCTATCATATCTCCTCTCAGTCTCCTCTTTTCCAGGCAAAACATACCCAGCTCCTTCAAGTGCTCCTTCTAAGGCTTGATTTCTAGACCCTTGATCATTTTGGTTGCCGTCCTCTGCCCATGTTCCAGCTTGTCAACATCCTTCTTTAATTGTGGTACCCAGAACTGGATACAGTACTCCAGGTGTGGTCTGACCAAAGCAGACTAGAACAGTGCTATTCCTTTTATTGGGCCATTCTGTTGATGCAGCCTAGGATAACATTGGGGGTTTTTTGTCTTTGTTTTGTTGCTGCTGCTGCATCACACTGTTGACTCATGGTAAGCTTGTGCTATACTAAGACCCCTACATCTTTTTCACATGTGTTACTGGAGAGTCAGGTATTTTATATCTGTGCAGCTGGTTCTTCCTGCCTAAATCTAGAACCATACATTTGTTCCTTTTGAAATTCATTTTGTTAGTTTGGGGCCAGTTCTCCAATCTTCTGGTTCCGTCTTCTGCAACATTAGCTACCCCTCCCAGTTTGATGTCCTCTCAATTCCTTTGTCCATGTTGTTTATAAAGATGTTAAACAATGGCAGGCCCAGGACTGAACCCTGTGGCACTCCACTTGTCACATTTTTCCAAGGATGAGGAAGAACCATTAGTGAGTACTCAGTTTTGAGTTGAATGTGCTTAAGGACACACAAATGAGAACCCTGGCTTATCAGGGAGAATTTCCAAGAAAATTCAGTCAAATATATTGAAAAACCCTCTTCAGACTTTTGAGCTAATTGTGCAAAGATCCAAAAGAGCAGTTAGTGTGTCACAATACATCGGAGGTGGACCTTGCATGTGAATTCTGTCCCCACCCCCAGCATAACTCTTCATGCGTTAGGCAAACATCTGAACATTGCTACTGTCTTTATAATTTACTTTAGGTTTCTGAAATAAAATAGTAGTTCACAGGGAACAATGTGCACAGGACAGCATGATATAACCACTGAAAACAACAGCAGCTGCAAATATCAATTGTATCTGTAGGATTTATTTCTGTTCTGGACAGGGGACAAATAAGCAAACAAATATGCAGTCTGTTTTCCAATGTTTGTTTTCATTAAAATTCCCTTACATTCCTACTTACAACCCCTCTTCAGACTTTCCCATATGAAAGGCTGACATGCAACCCCCGCCCCCCGCCCGCATAAATACAGTTTAGGAACTTCTGAATAGATTTGCAACAAATGTATTTGTCAATATATTGGAAATGGTCATATGAACAGGAGTTGCAGTTGGTTTATTTGCATACCTTTTTGTTTTGGGTGTTCCCAAATTAATGGTTTATGTCTCTGTGATTTTGGTTTAAGTAGCTTGGCATTAATGTTAGGGTGGATACAACAACACTGTCATGAAGCTTCCTACATTGCTTTATATAATGTGGCCACATTATCATAATAAATGAACTGAGATGAGATGCCATGAGCCTTGTGTGGTCCTTCTGTCTCATGTCTTCTTCAGTAGTGCTGTAAGGAGAAGTCTAGAAGCGTGTTTTTTCCTGTTTCTGTTTAACCACAGTTTGTCCTTTAATTTTCAAATCAACTAACTGTGGTTGATGTATATGAATCTGAAACATCATAATGTTGTTTGAGGCAAGCCAATCTGAAACCATGGTTTACCATGACATCCAAATGTAGCCAGTGTTGCCTCTATTTGAATTACCCATCCCACAACATAAACCAGGACTGCACACTGTAAAATGTAACACTTTCTTATTGTCAAGGCCAATGGAAAAGGAATAACGTACATCAACTGGTCAGAGTGTAGAGATTTATTTAAATTGTTATCTGTGGTAGCTGTCTGCAGTTCAATTCATATTATATCTAATAAGCTCACAAATTTGTGTTCTGAACTAGGCAGTTATGAGTTTCGGCAACATAATTAGAAAATTGTTGAATGGTTTCATTCAATGGCAGGAGTGGGGTTTGAGATGTGTGCCAAAGTAATCTCACTTTAGCAAAAACATTTAAGGTGTATTTGCCCTGATTTCCAAACCATGTTTGGGCAAATACAGTGGTGCCTCGCAAGACGAAATTAATCCGTTCCGCGAGTCTCTTTGTCTTGCGGTTTTTTCGTCTTGCGAAGCACGGCTATTAGCGGCTATTAGCGGCTTAGCGGCTTTAAGAAAAAGGAAACAAACTCGCAAGGCGAAGCAAGCCCATAGGGAAATTCGTCTTGCGGAACAACTCAAAAAACGGAAAACCCTTTCGTCTAGCGAGTTTTTCGTCTTGCGAGGCATTCGTCTTGCGGGGCACCACTGTATTGGAAAGGAGTCTCAACCAAACCCTTTTTCTTTGTCACTTCTGATTTACTACCATGCAGTGAGGATATGGACAAAATGCAAGCTTTGCATCTCGTAATGAAGAAATGGAAGCTTATTATGCTGTTCTTCTTTTACACAGTAAGCCAGTCTGATTGTTACGTGACCCTCTGGTTACCTACTTCTTCATGTGAAAAAGTGCGGACCAAAACTGTCAATAATAGCAAGAACCCTGTTTGGAATGAAACGTTTTATTATAGGATTCAAAACCAAGTCAAGGTGAGACTTTCAGTTGTGCACTGTTCTGAGCTGGCCATTTCAACAAGATAATACCATCACATGTGCATTCTTCTCCTGCTCCTAATACGGTGGTACCTTGGTTTAAGAACAGCTTAGTTTATGAACAACTTGGATTAAGAACGCTGCAAACCCGGAAGGTGGTGTTTTGGTTTGTGAACTTTGCCTTGGAAGCAGAACATGTTTCGCTTCCTGTTGAGTGTGCTCCATTTGTAAATTGAGTCCCCCGCTGCTATGGGAAAGCATGCCTTGGTTTAAGAACGCTTTGGTTTAAGAACGGACTTCCGGAATGGATTAAGTTCGTAAACCAAGGTACCACTGTATACACGATCCTTTGCCTGTTTTTGATTGCAAGACATCTGCATATGTGTGGATGGGCAGTATCCATCAGCAGGGCAGTGCAAGCAAGGCTGCATTGCTCTCCTGTCTCCCCAACACAACATGCTGCTGCCAGGACTGGGAAGGGCAGGGGCAGTGGAGCTTGGCATGTTGTGGGTGCAACACTGACAGCCTCCACTTGGCTCTGTTGCCCAGCCTGCACCATCCTGAGCTCCTGGTTGTCTTGCCATCCCCCCCCCCCCCGTTTGGTACTGGCAGCAGGCCATGGCATTGGGAAGATGGGAGAGCAATGCAGCCCCACCCATGGCACCCCACTGACTGCTATTGTGTTTATGCAAGGCATCACTGGAGGGAGAGGCGCAAGGTGTGGGGAACTCAGCACTGTGAAGATACATAATGCCAGGCTTAAGGGAATCCAATCCTCCTCCCTCATGGCAGGCTGCCAGTAATGGAAAAAAACAAGAAGGTATTTTATTCAATATTCACAGAGATGTAGGACATTACCTCTTAGATCATGGCATTGCTCTGAGTAAAAACCCCATCCCCTCCATCTCTCCTATTATACATCATCCCTGCGTCGGCTGATCTGTGCTTTCTGCCTCTGAGCTTTCTATTCTCCTACTTTCCATGCCCGCCAGGTCCTGGGAGAGGGGGGATCTGGAATGCTTTCTAAAGGCGCTGAGTCTGTCAGCTGTTTCTCTCCTGGTGCTTCTTCTTCCTCCTGCTCCTCCCCCAATATTTCCCAGCTTCTCCCCTCTGCAACCTCTGAACTATGACCTTCAGCAAACCACTCTTGTAAATCTATATTGTCTCCCTCTTCTCTGGGAAGTGCACCATTCCTCCGATGTCCAGTCCCTGACAATACTGGTTAAGTGTGTAAGATTGGCTGTGCTGCACAGCACTGAGCTCTCTCTCCCCTTGCCCCTGTTCCTCCAGTAATCTTCAGTCATGTGCTGTGTTCAAAAGCCAGGGAAGCAATGAAGTCTCATCTACATTGCCACACAACTGGACACTGCTGCCCATAACGCTTCTTCCTTGCCTAAATGGAGGATGGAATTTGTGGAGAAACTAGAGTACATATTGCATTTATTGGTTTGTCCACTGTTGCCTCGGACAATGCCCGTCACTAGTGTGTGACCTTTGGAAGGTTGCCCAGAAGTGAATGACACCCTGAGAGTGGAAAAAGGTTTCCTACTCCAGACTTAGAAGACGATTCCAAATACCTCACTGCTCTTATGGTTGGCATCCATCTTGGGAGACAACAGAAAACTGTAGCTTTGGGGTGAAGTGTACCATTGTAGTTATAGTGCCTGATGTGGCTGTACAGAACGATATGGGAGAGACATGTTTTTTTTGCAGGTGGGGCAGATGAAGGCTGCTTTTATAGACACAGATTATATCCTGCATCTAATATATTTAACTGATTCTCACAGAATTTGTTAGAGATGTCTGTCTTTGACGAAGATCTTTTCACTCCAGATGAGCTCCTCTTCACTATATCCTTTGATGTTGCTCGGCTTCCACTTGGTGAAAGAGTTCTCATGTATTTTAAGTCTGAACCACAGGTGAGATCTGAACACCAAGGTGGCTTGTAAGAACGAGATACTGTTGTGAATTTGTGGGCAGTAGACCTCTATAATGTTTTACTATGTGTTTTTTAAATGTGTTGTAAACTGCTCAGAGTGGATGGGGAAACACAGCCAGATGGGTGGAGTATAAATATTATCGCCACCACCACCGCCACCACCATTATGTCCGGATGAAGCTAGTGTTCTATTTTAATCAATGCTTGGAGTATTAAGACTTTGTGCTAGACTGTGTGTATTTAGCCAGACCCATGTGTATTAGGCTGTGTGCTAGACACTTTTACTCCGCTGGAATCAGCAAGAATTAAAAGCTAATTAAGCTAGGCTAATATTTCTGTGTTGAGGTGATAGGCTTGGTTGATGAGCCATTAAGAAGAACAAAGGATCAAGGGATTCTATGTGAGGCAGCAAATCTCAGTATAGCCAGTATTGAGCTGGATGAGCCAATTGTCTGACTCACTATAAGGCATCACCCTATATTCCTTTGTGTGTCCCGCAGCAACTCTGCAACGTGATAATTTTAATTTCAGAAAGAAAGGAATTGTGTGCAACAATTTCTTCTTTTTCCTTTTCTTTCTTCTTGGAAATAGAAACAAGAAGAGCTGGAAATTGAATTTTTGGTGGAGCCTGCGTAAGTATGTTAAACGCTTAAATTTTCTACATTGCTTTTACTTTTAAACTAAAATAAAAATAAAATGTGCATTTATTTCAAATAAATAAATATAATTATCAGGTGCAGAATTAAGGCAAAGGTAAATTAATAATGAGCATCAGAATTCCTGACGTTAGTATACAAAGATACAGGCAGTTATAGAGCCGAAAGAGAGCTACACAAACTCAGAATGTAGCCAGACTTAATTTTTGAATCTGAAATTTTGTTTTTTCTGTTGCATTTCAATGTTCCCCATTTTTATTTTAAATTTTGTTTGGATTCCAAAGACAATAAATAATTTTTGTTGAGAAATGTTAGGACAAAAGAGTTCTATGTATTAACTCAAACACATACTATAGAACGTCCTTACTGAAGTTAAGAAGCAGGAAGAATATCTGCTGTAAAGATGAATGTGCTACCAAAAATGTTGTTTTTATTTCAAACAATCCCAGTGAACAGCGAGGTGGGGCAATTCAAAGATTGGCAAAAAACATTATTGAAGTTTAACTGTCAGGCAGGGGGGACGGGACCAAGAATTAAATATAAACTACTTACAGATACAAAGGAAAGAGGTGGATTCTTGCTGCCAGATCTGCTGGCTGAGGGATTGGATATTATTGGAGAACACAGATTTATTAGATCTAGAAGAATATGATAATTGAAGGTTTGAGTCTGGTCAGCATTACCTGAGAATCTGATACATGTCCCCTTGAGTTAGGTGGTGGAAGAAAGGTGGGATATAAATGTATACAATGCTGCTGAATTAGTTGGATAAAAATGGAAAGTTTGGTGAGCAAACTGAGCAAAACTGTTTGGTTGGAAACATAGCTTTCTCTAGTAGGTTTCAGCTTTGCTCACAACATTATTATCACCAACATGAATATTGCTTGCAAATGTTCCCTTCGTTCCCACCCCCCACTCTTTCTCACATGGGGAAGGATGCCTCACTTCAATCTCCTATAAACAGATGGTTGGTGCTGATCCCTTGCTTGAAGGATAAGGTACCCCTGCCCGTACGGGCCAGTCTTGACAGACTCTAGGGTTGTGCGCTCATCTCACTCTAGAGGCCGGGAGCCAGCGCTGTCCACAGACACTTCCGGGTCACGTGGCCAGCATGACAAAGCTGCTCTGGCGAGCCAGAGCCACACACGGAAACGCCGTTTACCTTCCCGCTAGTAAGCAGTCCCTATTTATCTATTTGCACCCGGGGGTGCTTTCGAACTGCTAGGTTGGCAGGCGCTGGGACCGAGCAATGGGAGCGCACCCCACTGGGGGGATTCGAACCGCCGACCATGCGATCGGCAAGTCCTAGGTGCTGAGGTTTTACCCACAGCACCACCCGCGTCCCCTAGATCCAAATGACCTTTTCTCTCCCTCCCAAAGAGGTGATCAGCACCGACCATCAGATTGGTTAAGAATTATCTGTGCAGGCACAAAGCCAGAATTCACTTGATCTGGGCAATTTTACCCTTTAAGAATTCCATGATTAATAAAAATAGATTTCTAAGACATCAAACCTCCAGAAAAGTTATAATTGACTGTCATTGACTTTATGTGACATGGAGCCATATGGGAAGGGCTTGATCCTGAAAATGTAAGGAATCTGGATGGGAAGCAGCACAAGTATTGGCCATCCACCTCTGCTGTATTGTTTTGGTGTTCATGCCTACATTTACCAGACTAGTGTATGCTGGAGCCCTCAAGAAGCAGCAACCATATTGCAACTTAAAAGTAAGAATTGGGCTACAATTTAGGTTCATGGAAGCTAAAGCAGTGTTAAAACTCTAGGGTAAATAGATCTGTTGCATTTTCTTTGAAGGGAGCCCATTATTTAGGATCAGACTGGAAAGAAACTTTTGTTTGCCCTGTACCTATACTCTTATATTTGTTTCCTAGGCCTGGCCCACCTGAAACCATCATAACAAATGGCGTCCTAGTGGTAATTATTTATTTCTGCAATTTATCAATGCTGATAATACCTGTGTGATCTAAGAAACTATTGGTTCCTAGCTCAACCGCTGAGAGTGCTCTGCTACATCAGCCTCAAATGTGTTAAATTTTACTACCTAAAAATGGAGCTGAATCTTTCAGTAAAAAAGATCTCTCTTCTCTCTTTGGCGATCACTCGTAGCCGAGTAAGATTGTCTTCCATAAACACAGTTTTAACAATGAGTCCGTAAGTGACTGTGGAGGCCAATTCTAGACCCACACATCCTTCCACAGTGGGGACATTGGTTATGACGAGCGCCAACGACTGCTGGACAAATTACTGACTAATATGCTCCAGTGTAAGGGACGCGGGTGGCGCTGTGGGTTAATGCCTCAGTGCCTAGGTCTTGCCGATCGAAAGGTCGGTGGTTCGAATCCCCATGGCGGGGTGCGCTCCTGTCGCTCGGTCCCAGCGCCTGCCAACCTAGCAGTTCGAAAGCACCCCCGGGTGCAAGTAGATAAATAGGGACCGCTTACTAGCGGGAAGGTAAACGGCGTTCTGTGTGCTGCGCTGGCTCGCCAGATGCAGCTTGTCACGCTGGCCACGTGACCCGGAAGTGTCTGCGGACAGCGCTGGCCCCCGGCCTATAGAGTGAGATGGGCACACAACCCTAGAGTCTGTCAAGACTGGCCCGTATGGGCAGGGGTACCTTTACCTACCTTTTATGCTCCAGTGTGGTTATCAAGATTATACCTCAACGCAGGCTTCAAGGAAGGAAACCAAGGCGCAAAATCAACACTCAAGCCCTTCAAGATCCCATTAAGTGGGATTGCTTCCAAACAACTCTTAAGGACCACCTGCTTCTAGTAAAAAATATAGAGGGGGAGGATACAAAATTCCAGAAATTTGAATAACGAATATAAGAACTCTGTAACATAATAACTAAAGCAGATACCAAAAGTCAAAATAACATTTCCACAACATATGGAGAACCATACAATAATATGGATATAATGAAACACCCTCTATACAGTACATGGGTTGTGCTTATGCTTCTTCAATGCTGCTCTTTAGATAACTAAAATGCTAATATATGATCTTCCTAATGTTCATCAGTCAGATTTTCTGGAATGCCAATGCCAAACACATTTCAGCTTGGCAGCCTTCTTTAGTAGCCTATTTTCTTACGCTACGTCTTCTAAGAGTTCAGCCAATTGATATCCAAATGTTGTTTGAGACAGGGTTAAAATCCAACATCTTCAGTAAGTACAGGTTTGCAAAAAATTACAACGATCAGTGTAAAATTATAATGCCCAATAGTAATTGAAGGTTCCTATATTGGCTTTTAACGGTACTCAAGCAAGAGTGATATTTGGATATAAATTAGCTGAACCTCAAGTATAACATGCAGTGTAACAAAAACTGCCAATTCCAGCTGATCCCTGTTAATTTTGTTTGTTGCTCATTTCTGCTACAGTGTCGTGAGGTTTGCGAATTGAAAGCAGAGGTGGACCAGAAGAAGCCCCGTAAATCAAGTAAGTTTATTTGTGTTGTGGTAAAGAAGGGGGATTTATTAACCTCTGATACTGATATACAGACTAAACCAGACCCAATGCAAGCAAGTCTAGCAAATTCTGCTTTCCTTAATCACCACCATGGAAGTGCTTTCTGAAAGCTGAGAAGCACAAGAAGAAGGTAATAGACCCTACATGAAATAAACTGTGATCTTTCATTGGAGGGCAATGCTACATTTCCATAGGGACAGCAATAAAAAGTGAGGGGGAGGGGGAGGATCTTGTAGTTCAGAATGAATGGCTGCTATAGTATTACAGGGACGCGGGTGGCACTGTGGGTAAAAGCCTCAGCGCCTAGGGCTTGCCGATTGAAAGGTCGGCGGTTCGAATCCCCGCGGTGGGGTGCGCTCCCGTTGCTCGGTCCCAGCGCCTGCCAACCTAGCAGTTCGAAAGCACCTCCGGGTGCAAGTAGATAAATAGGGACCGCTTTCTAGCGGGAAGGTAAACGGCGTTTCTGTGTGCGGCTCTGGCTCGCCAGAGCAGCGATGTCACGCTGGCCACGTGATCCGGAAGTGTCTCCGGACAGCGCTGGCCCCCGGCCTCTTGAGTGAGATGGGCGCACAACCCCAGAGTCTGTCAAGACTGGCCTGTACGGGCAGGGGTACCTTTACCTTTACCTATAGCATTACAAGCTAGAGTACAGCAATCATTTTCCTTTACCCTATTGACTTTTGCCTGAAAATGTCATGCTCCAGCTTCCCAAACTGTCCCAGGTTTCAGATTTCAAAACAGCAATTCAGCCTGCTAGGCATCTTTAGCAGGCCTGGGACACCTACTAGACAGTAAGGAGGAGCTGAGGGAAAAGTGGGACAAAGTCACCTGAAAAGGGCAGTTGGACCACTGCTCACTCAGTAGTGGGTACAGCCCATCTTTATGAGCCCATTACAATATTCTAGCCTCTTTGCGGGAATTTCACTAACATTATAGAGGAGAACAAATGAGAACAGCATTGTCTGTGCAGCCCTCACTGTGAGGGTTGCAAAGGTACCTTTGTGCACAAGTGCCAAAGCGTCTGGGAAGTTGTTTTTGCTTTACGAGGTACTTTCCAGTCATTATGGTGCTGATACAATTATTACTTGCAAGCTGAGAGCCAATCAGGCCAGTGCATTATTGCTGTTCCAAAATGGAGGTGTACTAAAGATGGGATACAGTGACTTGAAGGAGGCTGTCCAGAACCTGGCTGCGTTGTGGGGAGGGGATGAGCAGAATGTTTTTGCTATGCCAAACAGGAGTGTGAAGTGGAGGGTGGATATAAGAAGAGGGTAATAAGAGCCTGCTGAATTGGGCCAGTGGCCCTTCCAGTACTGCAACCTGTTCTCACAGTGGTCAACCAGCTGCCAATGGGAAGCCTGCAAGCAGGACCTGAGTGCAACGGCACTCTCTGTTTCTGCAGTTTCCATTTACTGGTATTCATGCTTCCTTCAACTGTGGAGGTAGAACATAGCCCTCAGTTATGTGCCCTGCCTTTTTCCTGCCCCCTTCTTCAACTAATGAGCAAGATGATTTACCTGAATTCTATCCGCTTGGACAAAAACAATAGACAACAGCAAATCTGAAGGAGGCTTGCAGTATTATAATTTTCTTTTCTCTTTTGGTGGTCAGTAGAACACTTAATCCAAGCAAGTGTTCATGAACATAATGCAACACTTTCCTCCAGACCGAAATTAGTTTTCCAGCATAATACCTGGTAATACCATGGTAGCCCTGAAGACAGATGCACATTGTCAGATCCATTTAAAGCAGGGATAGGGAACTGGGGCCCTTCCAGTGTTGTTGGACTCCAACTCTCCTCAGCCCAAGCCAGCATGGCTAATGACCAGGGATAATGGGAGATCCAACAGCACCTGGAGGGCCACAGGTTACCCATCCTTGATTTAATGGCTAATCCTAGTCCACATGTTGGAGAACTCTGCAGTGTACTTTCCTCAAAATGGTAATGTTTACACTAATGTGCTGAGTGGTTTGAGAGCTGATCCTTTCCCTTTCCCAAGTGGTTTCTTTTAAAATTTATTGTGTTCATCCAAAATTGTTCATTATGGAAACAAATGCAATGGCAGGTTTCTCTTCATGCTTTGTCCCCTGTCTTTAGAGAAAGACCTTGCGCTTTCAGTGAAAGGTTCCTGCGAAGGCACTCACTGTTTTAAGATGGGTTCGGATGCTCTCATTATACCGCCATGCCCAACTACGTTCCACTATGTCAAGTACAAGGATCCTGCAATGGACATTATGCTACCAAAGAAGACACACTATAATCCTGTAAGTCAACTGATTTTAATAATTGAAACCACAAAAGTTTCCCTTCAGAAGAAAACAGTACAAGGTTTTTCTGACCAGGATGATCAGGTGGGATTCAGCGAAATTGTTGCATGCACAGAAAAAGATCTGCTGGCACTATGGGACATTTCCTCCTTGCCTCCCTCCTCTGCACCTCCCCATGCCCTAAATCTGCTCTGGATGGTGAGGGAACCAAAGAATAGGTTTGGGGGATACAGGAGAAGGAGAGGTGAGGAAGTCATGTTGTGCTATGGGACCCCATTCCGTGTGCATACCCTATTTAGTGCTGCATTCAATTTCACCCAATATTTCTCCTTTTCCTCAGATTACCTGTTCTTATAGCACCAAAACCAACGTTCTACCTGTCATGTTGAATTCCCTGCCCATGGGAGAGAAAGTACCAATAGTGGAGGTGAGTGCCATTTTTCAGTAGTAGCATTCTGAAAGTATTAAACCAGTAGCAAATAATTCCTAGACTGAGTTGATATGGCAACAACTATGGTGGAAAACAAGGATGGCTCATTACAATCAAACCCTGAGGTAATTCTACCTGCCTCCCCAGAACTTGAGGATTCTGGAAAGCACTTTATAGGTTCCTATTGAAGAGGCGACCTTTTCTTCTTGAAGCAAGCTTGCTTCTGTCCACTCTAAATTCCAGGGAATCCCATGGGAATGGCATAAGACATTCTGGGCGCTTCCATTGTTCTACTTTGTGGAATGTATGAATGAACGAACTCCGAAGTATTAAAATGTAGGGTCTTCTGAACTTGCCATCCCCTTTAAGTCCCTTTTAATAGTAACTTTTATAAGACTTGGTTCATACCAGGGCTGAGTCCAAAGGTTAATGCTTCAGATTATAAACTAACTGGGGCCCAGAGGCTAGGTATAGTTTCAGTAGTGGTCTTTGTGATAAGGAGGAACCATGGAGATGCCCTCCAGACTCTGTAGCTGCATTGTTGCAGCTTATCTGCTTAGGGCAGGGCTGCAGTAAGATGGCAGATGACGTCCAACTTTCTGTACAGCAACAAGTTTCAAGTACTTTTTGTCATCAAGCGCTCTGCCTGTTTTCTCCTTTGAGCTTTGACACAAGAACTTTCTGGATTATTTTTATTTTAGGAAAAGCTAACAACCTCCAACTTTTCAAAAAGTGTACAAGTCTCAGCTATCGCCACAGGGGTGCTGTTACATTGAAATGGGTGGGGGCAATTGCAATCCACATCTGCAAATAAACCTACTCTGGGCAATCTCTCACACAGAGGTCCCCACACTCCCTTACATAGTTGGAATATATAAGGAGGAGAAGTTGAGAATTATGAGATGGATTGAAAAGCAAATTGGGATAGAGGGCATCAGTTACATCACAAAACAAAATACAACCTGGAATTCCTCCTCCCCAAGAGAAAATGATGTGTGCACATACACTTTTTTTGTCTGGGTAACAAAAATTAAAATCTATAGATGGAAACCATTGGGCCAGAGTATTTTTAAAACAACAACAACACAACAACTGGGATATTAACTCTGTATGTGTCACATTTGCAAGGCAGCAAAAAGTAAGCATGCACTCTCTTGGGAAGGGGGGAGGGGCATGCAAAATTGTTTCTCCATCCCATGTGAATATATTGATTAAGTCTCTGAGTAAATGTAAGTGATTTCACAAGTGCATTTTAACATTAACCAGCAGCAAACAGTATTGTGGTGTGCTGCAAGTAGTAAATGCCGCAAGTATGCATGGTCCCACTGACCTAAAGCCATACCCTGCTCCCCATAGGGAAGCACATCTAAGCCATATTCATGCAAAATTGGCTGCAAGTTGTGGGCTGAAATTGACCTGAAGCCGCATCGTGTCCCCTTCCCAGTGTGAGGCAGGAAAAGGAGAGCAGCTTACATATTCAGGTTGAAAAAATAAAGCCATTTCTAGTCAGTTTTGCATGTGTGCGTTCACCCCACTTCTCCATCAATTTGTGGTTTGTTTGTTGTTGTTTAAATAAACTGTACGAAAATCCAAATTTAAATATGTATTTATTTCAATGTATGAATTTCTAAATATATTGTATCAAAAAATGCACACTTTAGTGTGTGTGTGTGTGTGTGTGTGTAAAGGTGAAGGTACCCCTGACCGCTGGGCCAGTTGCGGACCACTCTGGGGTTGCGCGCTCATCTTGCTCTATAGGCCAAGGGAGCCAGCATTTGTCCGCAAACAGCTTCCAGGTCATGTGGCCAGTATGTATGTGTGTGTGTGTGTGTGTGTGTGTGTGTGTGTAATTATCTGAGAACCATAATTATGAGAATTGAGAATAATTATGTTCTGATCTTCGCATTAGTCTAGGAGGTGCAGATCAAGCTCATTCACAGTAGAGTTCTCAGATATTCAGTTCCTTCAGCAATCTGTGGCCACTATGTGGAGCCATTTTCCAGAGTTTTTTCTTCATGTGAGGAATACCACATTATCATATGGCAGCCTGTTTATGTGAAGAGGCTCACCACATAATCAGGGCAGTTTTCTCCACAACAGTGTAAACATCTCAAAAAAAAGTATTGCCAGTGCTGAAGTAATATTTAATCACAACTTCAGTCAACTTCTGTGTGTGAGAGAGAGAGTGGGGTTTTTACATCTAGTCCTTCACTTCAGACAATTGGAATGAGAGTTGTTGTTGTTGTTTAGTCATTTAGCTGTGTAGTAATATTAAATTATGATTGCCCTATGTGACATTTACTTCCTGCTTTTCAGAAGAAAAAGTACAATTTGCACGTGCAAGTAGATGACTGGTAAGCATCCTTAATGATTAATTTTTTGTAGTGACAATATGAAATAAGTTGCCTCTCATAATTTTGTATGCTCTTATGTGGTTCCCCCCCCCCCCAATCAATCAATCAATCATTTATTGCATTTGACTAAAATCCATTACAAATCCAGTTACAAGTGGTTTTTTGAGGGGGGAAAGCTATTTAAACACCACATTTGATCTATGACAGTTGCCAGAACATGGTTAGAATATTGTATTCATTTTATTAGCCCTTTAAAGGGAATCCAGGGAATATAACATGCAACACAGGCTAATGTTTTAGAGCAACCCTAACATCCCACTTCCTGCCAAGTAAATGATGCTTTCATTTTAAGATTTGTTTAGAATGGTATCCGCCATACTTGTGTCTATTATCTTTGACTGAAGCTGCGGTTTTACTGTGAAACTGCATTTTTAACGGCAAGCTACCTTGTTTATTTATTTATTAAATTTATATACCCTCCTATTCCAAAATATTTCAGGACAGTTCACAGAATAAAATACAAAACAAAAATAAAACAAAACAAAAGTACCGTATTTTTCGCTCTATAACACGCACCTGACCATAACACGCACATCGTTTTTAGAGGAGGAAAACAAGGGAAAAAACATTCTGAATGAAACAGTGGATGTATCATTTTTGTGCTTCATGCTGTGGCCACAGACATGTGATCTGATGGTGAATTTGGGGTGACCCAATGCAAAAATCCTGAGAATTCCTGTGGATCCATGCTTTGTAACCACGTTTTTGCACCATTGCAGCCCCAGGCAACAGTGGGTGCGTGATTTTTTTGGTGCAGGCTGTAGCCATGGACATGCTATGTGATCTGATGGTGAATTTGGGGTGACCCAATGCAAAGATCCTGAGGATCCATGTGGATCCATGCTTTTTAACCACGTTTTTGCACCATTGCAGCCCCAGGCAACAGTGGGTGCGTGATTTTGGGGGGGCAGGCTGTAGCCATGGACATGCTATGTGATCTGATGGTGAATTTGGGGTGACCCAATGCAAAGATCCTGAGGATCCATGTGGATCTATGCTTTGTAACCACATTTTAAGTGGGGAGCGAAGGAAAAACAAAGAAGGGACATGAGAGGGGTGTGCAGAGAAGCAGCTGGCTAAGAATGCAGGAGAGGGATTTAACGGGAGGGAGGAAAGAAAGGCAAAAGTTTTCCCCCACCCAAGCCAGCCATCTCTCTCTCTCTCTCTCTCTCTCTCTCTCTCTCTCTCTCTCTCTCTCCCCCTCTCTCTCTCCCTTCCCCCCTCTCTCTCCCTTTCCCCCAGCAGCACCGGAGCACAGAGAGGAATTAGAAGTAGACACTCTGCTTTCCCCTCTGCTTGCCTGGAGGGGAGGGGCTTTCCCTGCTCTTTGTTCCGTTTCAGCAAACACAGCAACGAAACAGAGGAGGGTGGGCAGTAAGACCCTGAGGCAGAATGCAGGAAAGCAGCCGCTTCCTCTTTTCAGGCTTCCCTTCTCCAAGACGCAAGATTTGATTTTTGCCTGATTTTTCGGCTCCAGGGACCACACATTCGCTGTATAACACGCACAGACATTTCCCCTTCCTTTTTAGGAGAAAAAATCTGCGTGTTATAGAGGGAAAAATACGGTAAATCATGTGTGATGTGCAGTCATCAGAAAATAAAAATATTCTTATAAATTTTAAAAGTTATATAAACAATAAAACAGTATTCTAAAAAACCTTTCTGGGCATTCAGTATGATATTGTGTGAAATAGCCTCAACACACATTAGGCTATGTGTCTATCTATACCAAATAAACTCAAATAACCCAACTTTATTAATATCATGGAAAGCAAAAAACTTACAAAAGCAGATGATCAAATACTTAGCTGTATAGAAGTTTGAATATGAGCAAGATAAAATAAATGTTATGGAATGGCAGTAAACAAAGCCAAGTGGGGGCTCCCTCCCCCCTCCACCTTCTGTTGAAATTAGCCTAAACAGGATTAGGATTCAGCATTAATGCCTGATAATAGATACTAAGGTTTAATCAGTTTCTCAACAATGTGAAAAGTAGACCAGTTTTAAATATGGAGACCAGGGACCAATCTATCAAATAACACAATGCCCAGTTGGGGCAGGACAATAACTGAATTGTCTATGGTTATTTCCCATAATATGATGCTGAATGATCCCAAGCAGTAATCTATTCTGTTACATTTCTGCTTGATAAAATCCTAAGATTTCTCATATATTTGGATAAGATCTATATATATATAATGCCTGTGTATGTCCTAGTCATTGTTCCTGCCCAGCAGACCTCGATGTGCGCTTGGGATATGACATCTGCCCACAGGAAGAAGAGTTCTTATACAAACGGAGGAGACATGTTGCTCAGGCTCTGAAGCAGGTTCTCCAACTAGATTATGACTTGCAAGATCATGAGGTATGTGAAATGGGTTGCTGATTTATGCTAAGGGTGAATTTATTATCTTGTGGAATTTATTTTGCGTGTTGAGTCCCACAATTGCCACCCCCAAAAAATTCACACTTCACACATCAATTTTTGTTTAGGTTTTTGGCATAATTTTGGCCACAACTTTATTCAAATACAAAAAAATGTGAGTGGTTGCTTAGGCGTTGGTTATGACTATCTGTCCATGCCCTCAGGGACAGAGCTGGCATTCCGGACACCAACGGAAGCCAGTGTGGGAAACAAGTATTGGGTGAGAAAGTGAAGTTGGGCATCAATCTCCCACTACTCACCCTCATGTTCCTGTGGGGCTTGCACGGCCCAAGTCCATCTCCATGAACAAGGACGAAAGAATGGCAAGCCCCTGGATTCCTTTAACGGAATTCCCATCGCATCATTTGGAGGGGTAGGCACTTACCCCTCCAAGCACCAATTTAACCAATGCCTAACCGCCAACCTTACAAGTTGTGACGATTTGCTACGCAGTAGGCGAAAACCAAATGGCACCAGCCAATCAGCCAGATGGCAAAATTCCTACCAGGCCCCCGCACCAAGGCGGACGACCCCATGACAGGCATAGCAAGGTCAAGCGAACCGTAGAACCATCCCATTAAAGGGAGGGAGGGCGGGTGATCCGATGCAAAACGGCCAAGAGGACGTCTAACGTCTGGCCCCTGTATTTAAAGACTCTGACCCCTCCTCCAAATTTGGCAACAACAAAACTGCCCCAGCAACCCAATCTTAACCCCTTAGGAGGCTTGGGTCTCTCACAAATCTACCTAGTCATGGCAAGGTGGCTTGTTACCCCAACCGCAACACGTGCTCTCTGTTAGGGAGAACACGCTATCTTGCCACATTCCACCTTTGTAATTCTGCCATCCAATTCTGCTTTTTCTAAATGCATGTTCACTGCAGTCTGAAATGGGGTTTTTTTGTTTGTTTGTTTTAGAAGTCTTGCAGAAGCAAGCATCACAACATGAAACCGACTTGGTGATATATTTTTGCTGTTCAAATGTCTGGAAGCCAAGTGTAGAATTAGCCAAGCAACCATGGCAGAATGTGTCAAGTGTAAACAGAGATAGCATCCCAGCAAGTACAGTGGTACCTCAGGTTACAGATGCTTCAGTTTACAGACGCTTCAGGTTACAGACTCTGCTAACCCAGAAATAGTACCTCGGGTTAAGAACTTTGCTTCAGGAAGAGAACAGAAATCACACGGCGGTGGCAGGGCGGCGGCGGGAGGCCCCATTAGCTAAAGTGGTACCTCAGGTTAAGAACAGTTTCAGGTTAAGAACCGACCTCCAGAACAAATTAACCCGAGGTACCGCTGTATACAAAGTAAATGATTTGCAGAGTCAGCCCTGAAATAGCTGAGAAACCACTGCACCTTCATATTGGAAGGAGGAGGAAGGGAGAGAAACTGCTCCAGCGGGAAGGTAAACGGCGTTTCCGTGTGCTGCTCTGGTTTCACCAGAAGCGGCTTAGTCATGCTAGCCACATGACCCGGAAGAACTGTCTGCAGACAAACGCCGGCTCCATTGGCCTGTAAAGTAAGATGAGCACCGCAACCCCAGAGTCGTCTGCGACTGGCTTAACTGTCAGTGGTCCTTTACCTTTTTTTTTAATCCCCCCCCTTGCTTTTTGTTTCAGATAACATCAAAATAAAAATCTGAAATAAAAATCCTATTGCGAGACCATTGTATTTTATGTTCTTCTTCTTCTTTGGCGATCACTCGTAGCTGAGTAAGATTGTCTTCCATAAACACGGTTTTAACAATGAGTTCATAAGTGACTGTGGAGGCCAATTCTGGATCCACACGTCCTTCCACAGTGGGGACATTGGTTTCCAGGTGGGAATTGATCACGGTGTGGATTTGCCAAGCGTGCCTTCCTCTTAGCACATTTCTCCCTTACGTCCTGAGTTTGAATGTCTTCAAAGCCCATGACACCTTTGGTAAAGGGTGTTCTCCAATTGGAGCACTCACCGGCAAGTGTTTCGCAATTTTTGTCCAGTGCTGGTGTTTTGGTGTACTGGTGCATTTATTGTTTCCAGCAGTTGACTGGGATACAGTGATACCTCGAGTTAAGTACCGTATTTTTTGCTCTATAAGACTCACTTTTTCCCTCCTAAAAAGTAAAGGGAAATGTGTGTGTGTCGTATGGAACGAATGCAGGCTGCGCAGCTATCCCAGAAGCCAGAACAGCAAGAGGGATTGCTGCTTTCACTGCGTAGCGATTCCTCTTGCTGTTCTGGCTTCTGAGATTCAGAATATTTTTTTTCCTGTTTTCCTCCTCCAAAAACTAGGTGCGTCTTGTGGTCTGGTGCGTCATATAGAGCGAAAAATACAGTACTTAATTCATTCTGGAGGTCCGTTCTTAACCTGAAACTGTTCTTAATCTGAAGCACCACTTTAGCTAATGGGGCCTCCCGCTGCTGCCGCACTGCCAGAGCACGATTTCTGTTCTTATCCTGAAGCAAAGTTCTTAGCAGAGTCAGTAACCTGAAGAGTATGTAACCTGAAGTGTATGTAACCCGAGGTACCACTGTATCTCACAAGTAGCTGCCTATGTTGTATAAAGCATCTCTGGCCATCATTTCACCACCTTAGAATTTCCAAATGGGGTAATGCCACCCACTGTCAACTGTGAACGCAATATTCTAATTCTTGGCTTACCGAATGGTATGTACTATGTATCACTTCCCTAAAAATGTGTGGGGTTTTAAAATTTTTTGAAGGGAGATAAAAGCACATTAACTAAATAAAGTGGATTGGCCACATTCTACAATAGCTTAAGCCAGTGATGGGGAAGTACCGGTAGATATTTAAGTCTCCTGGTACCCACACAGCCAATCAGCCTGTCATCAGGGTTTAAAAAGCACAAGCTGGTTATCTAGGTTTGCAAAGTAACACGCATTGAGCTATGCAAGTCCCAGCTATCAGCTGATCCTCAGGGCTTGAGCTGTGCATGCCCTAACAATTGGCAGTTTGCCAGGACTAACACTAGCCAAGACCTGTCATTATGGCTTAGGCTATAATCCTAAACACGTTTCTCCACTGAGCTAAAATAGTTACAGATTTCTTTGTCAAGTAGGCCAACTTTATTCTTCCAGGGTTTAGCTCTTTTGAAACCCCTTTGTGATAGTGAATTAAACACTACAGTTCCTTTTTTTAAAATAAATTTTTATTAGTTTTCCAAACACATAATAAAAACAAACAATACACAATACACAAACATATAAACATGTATAATTTCATAATCTTATTTTCATACACCTTACTTCCCGGACTTCCCCATACCTCCCCTTTTCTGCATCCTTGTTTTACATTTCTTCAGCAACTCCTCCAATTAACTAATTATTCAATTCAATTTCATTTAAGTTCTTTTTTTTTAACTTATTGATTACAGCTGCAATTCTCTATTTCCTAATTCCTTGACATCTTAACACTCCTCAATTTTACAACAATTTTTAAGATATGTTTTAAATTTCTTCCAGTCTTCTTCCACTGTCTCTTTCCCCTGGTCACGGATTCTGCCAGTCATCTCCGCCAGTCCCATATAGTCAATCACCTTCGTCTGCCATTCTTCCAGCGTGGGTAGTTCTTGTGTCTTCCAATACTTTGCTAAAAGGATCCTTGCTGCTGTGGTAGCATACATAAAAAACGTCCTATCCTTCCTTAACACCGATTGGCCGACCATGCCCAGGAGAAAAGCCTCTGGTTTCTTAGGAAAAGTCCTTTTAAGGACTTTCTTAATTTCATTATAGATCATTTCCCAAAAGGCTTTAATCTTCGGGCAGGTCCACCAAAGATGGTAAAAGGTACCTTCAGCCTCATTACATTTCCAGCATTTGTTATTGGGCAAATGATAAATTTTTGCAAGTTTGACTGGGGTCATGTACCACCTGTAAATCATTTTCATAATATTTTCTCTTAAGGCATTACATGCCGTGAACTTAACACCAGTGGTCCATAACTGTTCCCAGTCAACAAACATGATGTCATGACCAATGTCTTGTGCCCATTTAATCATGGCTGATTTCACCGTTTCATCCTGTGTATTCCATTTCAACAGCAAATTATACATTCTTGACAAGTTCTTAGTATTGGGTTCTAACAGTTCTGTTTCTAGTTTTGACCTCTCCATCTGGAAGCCAATTTTCCTGTCCTGTTTAAACACCTCCATTATTTGATAATAATGAAGCCAATCTCGTACCTTAAACTTCAATTTTTCATGGCTCTGTAGTTTGATTTTTCCCTCATCTTGCTCTAAAATTTCCCAGTATTTTGGCCATTTAGACTCCATATTAAGTTTTTTCACTTCTTTGGCTTCCATTGGTGATAACCACCTGGGAGTTTTACTTTCCAATAGATCTTTATACCGCATCCAAACATTATATAATGCTTTCCTGACAATATGGTTTTTAAAGCCTTTATGCATTTTTACCTTGTCATACCATATATATGCATGCCAACCAAATCTGTTGTCAAACCCTTCCAAATCCAAAATGTCCGTGTTCTCAAGAAGTAGCCAGTCTTTCAACCAGCAAAAAGCTGCCGATTCATAGTACAGTCTTAAGTCCGGCAGGGCAAACCCCCCTCTATCTTTTGCATCAGTTAATATCGTGAATTTTATTCTGGGCTTTTTGCCCTGCCAGACAAATTTAGATATGTCTTTCTGCCACTTCTTGAAACAGTCCATCTTGTCCACAATCTGCAATGTCTGAAATAAAAACAGCATTCTAGGCAATACATTCATCTTGATGACAGCAATTCGGCCTAACAAGGAAAGTCTCAACCTTGACCATATTTCTAAATCTTTCTTTACTTCTGTCCAGCATTTATCATAGTTGTCTTTAAATAAGTTCACATTCTTAGATGTTAAATTTACCCCCAGGTACTTCACTTTCTTTTCTATCACCAAACCTGTTTCACTCTGAAACCTCTCTTTTTCAGCATTTGTTAGATTTTTCTCCAAAACTTTAGTTTTCTGCTTATTCAGTTTAAATCCTGCTACTTGACCAAATATTTCAATTAATTCTAAAACTCTTTTAGTACTAGTTTCTGGCTGTTGCAAAGTCAATACTAAGTCATCTGCAAATGCCCTCAATTTGTAATGTTTGGCTCCGACCTGAACTCCGTTAACCAGCTGGTCCCCTCTAATCATATTTAACAAAACCTCCAAGACCGAAATAAAGAGTAAAGGGGATATTGGGCATCCCTGTTGTGTTCCTTTTTCAATAGGTATTTCTTCCGTAACCACATTATTTACAATCAGCTTTGCTTTTTGTTCAGAGTATATTGCACCTATACCGTTTTCAAAACCTTGGCCTACCCCCATCCCTTGGAGATTCTTCTTCATAAAACGCCAGCAAATATTGTCAAAGGCTTTCTCCGCATCCACAAAGATTAAAACAGCTTTCGTATTAATGTTCACTTCTAACAATTCCATAATGTCTATTATATTTCTCACATTGTCTGACATATGTCTCCCTGGGAGAAAGCCAGCCTGGTCCTTATGAATCTCTCCTACCAACACTCTCTTCAATCTTTTTGCCAAAATGTCTGCAAAAATTTTATAATCCACATTGAGTAATGATATAGGGCGGTAGTTTTTAACCTGGTTCTTCTCAGTCTCTGTTTTCGGTATAAGTGAAATGAAAGCTTCTTTCCACGATTCAGGTGCCTTTTCCCCCTCCAAAATTTCATTACAAACCTCCCTCAATGGTTGTACCAACCATTCCTTCAATGCTTTGTAATATCTAGCAGTCAAACCATCTGGTCCTGGAGATTTTCCCAATTGCATATTTTGAATGGCCCCCTCTATTTCTTGTCCTGATATTTTCTCATTCAAGATCATTTTACTTTGCTCTGAGATTTTTTGTAATCGATATTTCTTAAGAAATTCTTCTATTTCTTCTTCGTTAACTGGCCCTTGTGCATATAATTTCCTGAAATAACTTTGAAAGCAGTTGCTTATCTCATTTGGTTTGTAAATATTCTTTCCATCCATCTCCAAGCTTGTCACCGTGTTCAATTTTTGCCTCTTTTTTAATTGCCATGCTAAAAGTTTCCCACATTTATCTGCTGATTCAAATGTCCTTTGTCTCATTTGCTTAATTTTCCATTCTATCTCTTTGTTCATCAGTTCCATATACTGCATCTGATAGAACTTAATTTCTCTCAAAATCTCATGAGACTTTGGTTTAGACCTCAGTTTCTTTTCTCCTTCTTTCATTTTTTCCAAAATTTTTCCTTTCTTCTCATTTTGTTTTTTCCTTTTTATAGAGTTCTGTTGTATTAGAAAACCTCGCATCACGGCTTTGCTTGCGTCCCAAATTATTCTTTTCTCCACCTCTGTTCTCAAATTTATCTCAAAGTAATCTTTCAATGTTTTTTGGGCCTTTTTGTAAATCTCTTCATCTCTAAAGAGGGAATCATTCATTCTCCATCTGAAGGATCCAGCTGTTGTTACTTTCATCTCCATCTTCACAGCGTTATGGTCTGAGCAAGTCTTTGGGCAGATTTCTACTTTTTTTATCTTTGGCGCCATACCACTAGTTACCCAAATTTGGTCAATTCTTGTCCATGTCATTTTTGCTTCAGAGAAAAAAGTTCCCTCTCTTTCAAGAGGGTTCCTTGTTCTCCAGATGTCAATCAAGTCCATGTTTTCAGTCATTTCAAAAAAAGTCTTTGGTAATCTCCCTTCCTTGGAAATTACCTGTCTTTGTGCCTTGTCCATATTTGTAGAGACCACACCATTCATGTCTCCCATCATTACAACATTATAGTCAAGATAGTCCATTAAAGTCTCATGCAGCTTCTTAAAAAATTCCGCCTTCCCTTCATTTGGTGCGTAAGTTCCAACTATCAACAGTCTTTCTCCTTGAACTTGTATTTCAATTGCCAAATATCTTCCTTGTTCATCTTTAAATATCATCTTTGGGGCCAATTTTTCTTTTGCATAAATCACCACTCCTCTTTTCTTAACTTTGTCTGATGAAATAAATTCCTGTCCTAATCTTTTATTTATAAGTAGTTTTCTATGTATCCTAGTCACGTGGGTTTCTTGTAAACAAATCAGGTCCAATTGTTCTTTTTTCAAAATATGGAAAACCTGGCTTCTTTTCCTGGGAAGGTTCAAACCATTACAATTCCAACTTAAGAATTGCAGAGACATTTTGTTATTAGGTATCTGTTCCTTCAACTGCTCCAAGCTGTTGTTCCTCTTCAGTCGGTGGTTTAAGTCCAAATGTTAGGTTCAAGATATCTGTCGATTCTTTTTCTTCTGAGTTTGGATCTACTGTTCCTTTCTGCAAATCCTCCTGGTTTCTCTCCAGAAACTGCTCTTTGTCTTGAATTGTTTTTATTTTGACCTTCTTTCCTTTGTAGTTAAAGGACAGTCCTTGTGGAAACTCCCACCTGAAAGGTATGATGTTCTTCTTCAGCAGGTAGACCATATCCTTGTAGAAGGCTCTCACCTCCAAGATATATTTAGGGATGTCCTTAAAGATTTGTATTTGAGAATTTTCTATCTCCAAAGCTTTTTGGTAGTGTAGATTTAATATTTTGTCTCTTTCTTCTTTGGATCTTAGAGTAATCAGGCAATCCCTTGGACTCTTTCTGTTTTGTCTCCTGCCCAGTCGGAAAGCTGTTGTTATCTTAAATTCTTCTTCCTCCAAATTTTCTTGCCAAAATTCCAAAAACTCCTGTGTGAGAAAGTCCACAAGACTGTCCCCTAAACACTATAGTTCCTAAGGCCATAAACCTATGCACATTTTCCTGAGAGTAAACTCATTAAACACGGCTTCTGTGGAACCTTCTTCCACATAAACATGCATAGATATGCAGCCTTAAATTGCAACCATTCATCTTCTCACCTGTGTAGAAGGTACGCCATTAATACAACAACTGTATTGTAAGCTGCTGTGTTTTAACTTCCGTCCTCCTAAAAGTTTCATCCTGCAGTAGCTGTATATTGATTTCTTATGCCTGTGTGCCATACAGGTTCCAGTGGTGGCAGTCATGACAACAGGAGGTGGGACAAGGTCATTCACAACAACATATGGCTGCATAAGGGGCCTAAAAAAATTAAATCTTCTAGACTGTGTAACGTACATGTCTGGCTTGTCTGGCACTTCGTGGTAAGTGGAACCATCATGTGGAGTCTTTTAAATCAATTAGAACTGTTAATGAATGAAGAAATGACATACTGATCACACCTGCCAATACCATAGTGCCTTTATACAAATCTGTGGTATGAACCCAAGTGCAGCACGCATGGATCTCTTAGCCCTGGACTTAGAATTTTTGACTTGTGGAATACAGTGTTTCATATATGTGTGGTTGTGTGCTTACTTTTTCTTTTTTTGCCCTTGAAAGTTTAGGCCACAACACGCCGCTTTTAATTTCATATCAATGCCTTATAACAAGGGTCAGCCAATTTTTTCAGCAGGGGGCTGGTCCACTGTCCCTCAGACCTTGTGGGGGGCCGGACTATATTTTGCCTCACAAATAACCCAGAGATGCATTTTAAATAAAAGTACACATTCTACTCATGTAAAAACATGCTGATTCCCGGACCATCCATAGGCCGGATTTAGAAGACGATTGGGCCGGATCCGACCTCTGGGCCTTAGTTTGCCTACCCATGCCTTATAATATCAAGAGATATTATTATTCATAATTATTATCAATAACAGTATGGATGAAAAGATATTATTATTAATAGCTTAGGTCATAAAAATGTTTACGTCTTTTTGTTTTGTTTTTCCCCAGGGCCATGACACACCTGTACAGAGATGCTTATTGGTCCCAGAAAGATCTTGATGAAAAAATAAATGAGGCTAAGAAACAAGTGACCAAGAGCAAGATGGAGATGTTTACCATGGAGCGCATTAAATATTATTATCAACAGCTGAGTCAACGGAAACAAGAAGGATACAATACAACATTTATAGATCTCTGGGGGCTTGTCATAGAGTATTTGATAAATGATGGGGTACAGTATCAAATCTGTCTTTTTGTTCTAAACAATTGCCAATACCTGCATTATAAAAAATGAAGGGCAACATTGCTATGAGAATTCTGGAGGAAAATGCAAATAGTACAGGGCTACCAGGGGTGAAATCCAATGTAGCATCAATTAAAGCCAGTGTGGTGTAGTGGTTAAGAGCGGTGGACTCGTAATCTGGTGAACCAGGTTCGATTCCCTTCTCCACATGCAGCTGCTGGGTGACCTTGGGCTAGTCGCACTTCTCTGAAGTTTCTCAGCCTCACTCACCTCACAGAGTGTTTGTTGTGGGGGAGGAAAGGAAAGGAGATTGTTAGCCGCTTTGAGACTCCTTAGGGTAGTGATAAAGCAGGATATCAAATCCAAACTCTTCTAAATGTTCCTTCATTGCAAGGAGTTCTTCCACATTACAAAATCTGTTCTAGGAGTTCTCCCAACCCCCTGGAGTAGATCTGGGAAGGGCACACATGGGGATTATTATTATTATTGTGGGGGGAGATTCCTGTTATGCCAATGGATATCCTTATTGGGATAAAGTGTCTGATTTAGCCACCCATGGCCAGGGGGGTAATCAGGCGATATTAAGATGTTGTTCTGCATTAACAGAAGCACGGTGTCCAGCCGTCGAGAAGCAATCATCCCACTCTGTTCTGTACTGGTCAGAGCATCTGGAATACTGGGCAGCAAATTTTAAGAAAGACTTTGAAAACTTCAGTGCATTTAGAGGAGGGCAACCAGTATGATGAGGAATCTGGAATCCAAATACTGTGAGGAACAGTTTGAAAAAGCTGGGTATACTTAGCCTGGAGAAGGTTAGGTGGATATAGGATAATTATTCACAAATCGAAGATGGGACAGGGTTTGTTCATCTTTTGCTCCAGACAGCATGACTAGAACTAGATCTCAGTTGTCGATCTGCCAAGGATGCTGTTGTTACAAGATTCCTACCCAGAGCAGGAATTGGACTAGATGAGCTCAGGATTCCCATTCAACTTTTAATATTTTATGATTTAGGTTTATTTTAGGCATTGGTTTAAACACTAAGATGATTTGCTAGTTGTTACTGTATGTGTCTGTTCCATGGCTTTGTAAGTAACGTTTCCCCCCTCCCTTCACAATTAGAAAGATTGCCACAAGCTTTCGGACCAGAGGGAATCTTTGACAGATGGACAGAATCCATTGCCCATCTATGTGACCATCAATATTAAGGACAAATACAGCACTCAAGATTTCAAAGGTGAGGGGAAAGAGTAAGGAAATCAAATAACTTGTTCTGCATTTGAAGCTCTTTGGAATCCATGACATGTGAATGACAAAAATCAAATATTTTGCATATCCTCATACAAATAAAATACTGGTTTTAGGCTGAAACTTGACCCATAATATTTACAAAGCCATAGCCAAGAAATTTAGCATTATATCTGGTACCCTAGCCTATGATAGGGTCATGTTGGCCTCTCAGTCAATATTCCACTATCTTTTCAGAGCTAATCAAATATTTAAAATACTCAAACGTTGGCATCAAAATCGGAGGTCAGTTCTTCTAACTGCTTAGCATTTTATTTTTAACATTTAATCTGAATTCAAGTTTCCTATACACGTGCAAATATATACACTTGCATGTGGTATATCTGTGAGAGGAACAAAGCTCCCTTTTATACTTGTAAAAAGGCTCATTTGGTCTGAGATGGAAATAGGTGGGTCAAACCTTCTGTTTGTTTTGTGTGATACTGTGGGCAGCTGATTGCAGTGAGTGTTTTCGACTGCTTTATGAGTTTATAAGATTCTGTGCCATTTCATTACATTTATACTGCAGCGAGTAAACATCTTGGGGAAATTAGCAGAAAATAATACCCGAGAACCAAACTATTACACAGTTATGTTAAGTTGTGGGTGAACATATCAGACGACACAGCTTCAAACAGCTCTTCAAACAGCTCTTGTTTATTCTGAGGCCAGAACAGAACTGAACTGAAGGGCTCAGCCAGCCTGCTTATATAGAGCTCCAGTACAACGTTACTGTAGCAACTTTCTAAAACTATCCAATCACTGAAAGTCACTTTCGATCTTTCATTTGCATAACTATCTACAGTATCCCCCTGCTGGCCCAGGGTGAGAACTTCAGTACATAACAAGTTAGCTCCACAAATCCAATGGCCCTTGCAATGCAGTTGTATACTTAGAAGTCCCATTGCGTACAATGGGGCTTACATGCAAATAGGTATATATAGGAGAGCACCTTTACGATGTAATTCTGTGTAAGTTCCTTCAGGTTCAATGCATTAAGTATGTATAGCAGATGTAGGGAGCTTTTGGCTCTCCAAATGTTGCTCACCTCCAACTCCAAGCATGGCCAAAAGCCAGGGATGATGGGAGTTGTAGTTCAGTGACAACTGGAGCACACATCACGTTCCCCACACCTGATGTCTAGGGCTGCAGCCTTAGACTTAGAATTAGGGGAGTAAAAAAATTCCATTCTTAAACTAGCCAGAGTACTAGCCAGTGTTTGCTTAGCCACTTATTCTCACATAAGGTAAAAGGTAAAGGACACCTGGATGGTTAAGTCCAGTCAAAGGCGACTATGGGGTTGTGACCCTCATCTCGCTTTCAGGTCAAGGGAACCGGCGTTTGTCCACAGACAGTTTTCCAGGTCATGTGGCCAGCATGACTAAACCGCTACTGGCACATGGAGGACCGTGATGAGTGCCAGAGTGCACAGAAACACCGTTTACCTTCCCGCCGCAGTGGTACCTATTTATCTACTTGCAGTGGCATGCTTCCAAACTGCTAGGTTGGCAGGAGCTGGGACAGAGTAATGGGAGCTCACCCCGTCGTAGGGATCCAACTGCCGACCTTCTGGTCAGCAAGCCCAAGAAGCTCAGTGGTTTAGACCACAGTGTCACCCGCATCCCACGTATTCTCACATAGACTAGCCTCAATGTGTGAAGCTATTTGACTGCAATTTTTGGTTTAAAAAAAGTTCTCTGACAAATCATACCTAGTTAATAAGAATCAGAAAGAAACCAAGGGGGTAGGTTTTTTTTTTTTACCTAATGTGGGTGCAGCACCTGTGTGATGCCCTCCGGGCTCAACAGAGATCTGTTTCTCTCCTCCTGCTGCACATACAGGCAGATCATGCACTTGGGACAACACAGAGAATGGGAAGCTGGTCTTACATGAGCTGCAGAGGCCCATTTAGAGCTTATCCACACTTTCCTTTTGCACCGCTCTTTCCAGGCACAAGTCCATACTTGAAAGCTCCATGTCCGAGCTCAGTCGGAGGAAGCATCAATTCTAGTTGTCTGCGGATTGCCGTTTGCTCCACTTGAGCTTTAAAGAGCAGGTTTTTACAAGGCAAGAAAAGGGGGGTTGCTTGAACACAGCATTCTAAGGTACAGACCATGCCTTGGAAAAGCAGTGGAAAGTTAAGTGTGTGTAAGCCCTTAGTTTCATTATGTTTGAAAGTCACCTTCTCTGCTCTTACAGTATTTTATTTCCTCTGATTGTAGAATGGATGGAGTTCACTCCCTATGAGGTGGGGTTCCTGAAATACGGAGCATTTGTGCCTTCAGAAAACTTTGGAAGTGAATTCTTCATGGGCCGCATGATCAAGAAACTTCCAGAAAGCCGAATATGCTATCTCCATGGTAATGTATTTAACTGCCTTATGGGAACGTCAAAGTATTGTGATAACCTCATTAGCAGGAGTAGTTTCTGTTGTGCATCTCTGTTCCCCTTCTGTAGCCAAGGAAAAAGGTTTGAATAATAATTAAAAAAAAATTATTTATATCCTGCCCTCCCCAACTGAAGCCGGGCTCAGGGCGGCTAACAACAATAAAACAGTACAAAAATACAACACAACACAACACTCTAAAATCATTCATTATAAAATTAATTCAAATCAAGCCACTGACAACCATTGGGCCAGAGCTCCGCGAAGATTGCCGAGGGAGGGAGTCAGGCTGTGTCCTGGCCAAAGGCCTGGTGGAACAGTTCTGTCTTGCAGGCCCTGCGGAAAGATGTCAAGTCCCGCAGGGCCCTAGTCTCTTGTGACAGAGTGTTCCACCAGATCGGAGCCACAGCTGAAAAAGCCCTAGCTCTACTTGAGGCCAGCCTAACCTCTCTGTGGCCTGGGACCTTCAAGATGTTTTTATTTGAAGACCGTAAGTTTCTCTGTGGGACATACCAGGAGAGGCGGTCCCGTAGGTACAAGGGTCCTAGGCCGTATAGGGCTTTAAAGGTTAAAACCAGCACCTTAAACCTGATCCTGTACTCCACCGGGGGCCAGTGCAGCTGGTATAGCACCGGGTGAATGTGATCTCGCAGCGAAGAGCCCGTAAGGAGTCTTGCTGCAGCATTCTGCACCCGCTGGAGTTTCTGGGTCAGTCTCAAGGGCAGCCCCACGTAGAGCGAGTTACAATAATCCAGTCTGGAGGTGACCGTCACGTGGATCACAGTGGCTAGGTGTCAGGGCGAGAGAGGTAAGGAGCCAACTGCTTAGCTTGGCGGAGATGGAAAAATGCCGCCTTTGTTATAGCTGCAATCTGCCCCTCCATGGAAAGGGAGGTGTCAAAGATTACACCCAAACTCTTAACGGACGGTGCTGGCACTAATTGCCCCCCCAATTCCATATCGCCCCGCCCCAGCCACAGGACCTCTGTCTTCGAAGGATTTAGCTTCAACCGGCTCCCATGTAACCATCCAGCCACAGCTTCCAAACATCTGGTCAGTGTGACTGGGGCCGAGTCAGGATTGCCATCCATCAACAGATAGAGTTGGGTGTCATCAGCATACTGATGGCAACCCAGCCCAAAACTCTGGACAAGCTGGGCGAGGGGCGCATACAGATGTTGAAAAGCATCGGGGAGAGTATCGCACCCTGAGGTACTCCACACACCAAGGAGTGGCGTGATGACAATCTCCCCCCCCCAAGCGCCACCCTCTGTCCCCGACCAGAGAGAAACGAGCGCAGCCATTGAAGGACTGTGCCCTGGATCCCCACGTTGGCAAGGCGGTGGTCCAGGAGTTCGTGATCGACCATGTCGAAAGCTGCTGTCAGATCTAGAAGAATCAGCAGCCCCGACCCGCCTCAATCCAGCTGTCTACGGAGATCATCTGTTAGGGCAACCAGAGCCGTCTCGGTCCCATGAACAGCACGGAAGCCGGACTGGAATGGATCCAGAGCCGATGTTTCATGCAGAAACCCACCAAGCTGTTCAGCAACTGCTCTCTCAATCACCTTACCCAGGAATGGAAGATTCAAAACCAGGCGGTAATTGGATAGATCTAAAGGATCTAATGACGTTTTCTTTAAGAGCGGGCGCACCACTGCCTCCTTCAGTTCCCCTGGGAATGTCCCCGTGCCAAGGGACAAATTGATGATATCCCCCAGGAGGGCCCGCACCTCGTCTGGACACGCTCTAATCAGCCAAGAATCTGGTCCATCTTAAAAGAGCATATCAAGCTTTAGGGCTACATCTTCCTGGGGCATGTTTGAATGACTGCTTTTGTCATGCTGCATCCTGAGATAATAATATCATCATGCAACTTGGATCTGCTTGCCCAGCAAAACATCCAGCAATGGGGCTCACCCCCATTTCCTTTTATGCCACACTGTATAGGCACAGGTCCATGTCTGAGCATTTTCCTTTTTCCTTTTGTCCTGCCACTTTCCCCAGGAAAACCTGCTCTTTACTGCCAAATTGGAACAAATGACAATCCAAGGAAAACACAAGTGCTCTTTCTGCTTTACTTTTTGCTTTCTTCTTTACTTTCTGCTTTCTTTACTTTCTGGCAGAAAGAGAAGGACCAACCACAATACACCCTCCTTTCTACCTTGACAGAGATAACTCATGGTCATTCTTTATAAACTCTGGAGCTTCTTTCCTGCCTTGAAGAGCATTCAGAGTCAACCCGCTGTCTACTGCTTCCTAGCACCCCCATGCCCAACAGTGAGCTCATCTTAATTTCTGCACAGCTTCATATAAAGAGCAGTCTCAAATTATGCTGCTCTTTGTATATCTTATCAGACTCAGCATTCGAGATTGCAAACCAAAAGCAAGTGCAGACTGATATTTCTGTTAGAATTCCTGCTCCATGACTGCAGTCATGGGATTGTTGTTTATCACATGAAGGTATATGTTTTGACTCCACAGAGTGGGAAGTGACGGAGACAGGATGTTTGTGTTACTGTGTTCCGTGAAGTGGGACTATTGTCCCTTGTTCCTTTTCTCTTTGCTGTCTGATGCTAGAGAGAGAGGGAGCCATGTTGCAGTGCTCCATGTGTGTTTATATGTAAATAAAGTAGATTAGCCAAAATGCTGAGTTGCTGAGGTCTGTCACGCAAGCTGTGAAGACTCTGTGGATCCCTAAGTGTGCCGATGTCTGTTGGCATCGGTCGCTGTGATGTTCGAGCTGAAGAAAGCTTTTGAAGCACCCGAACGATCGACCAGGAGGGAGAGAACATGCCAGCTGGGCATGTGTCTCTCCCAGGGTCCTACTTGAGTGTAGGACGAGCTCCTGACAATTTCATCCATTCAGAGTGTAGCAGTAAAATTTGTGACTGTGCTGTATCCCCCAGCTTGATTCATTTGCTCAGTTTATAGATGTTAATCTGCCTGCCGGGCATTAAAAACAGAAGTTTAGACTATATTTTGAGTTAAATATGCTCATATTCATGCATTCATGGTTGACTGAGAAGAACCAAGCAAGCTGAAAATAAGAGTCATTCTCAACTGGTTTGCCTTGAGGTCTTACTTAAATTTATTCGTGTGAACTCACTTTTCTTGTTCCCCATCTCTCTCTCTCCCCTCATAGGTATGTGGAGTAGCATATTTTCTTTAAACTTGTTGTATATCTGGAACAGAGTTAATGATTCAGAGGAATTCTGGCACAGATGGACTCAAGACAAGTTAATAGATATTGGTGAGCTTTTCCTCTTCATGTATCTGCTTCCTCCATTTCTCTGCTGTTAAATTGGTTGACTTTAAGAGATGGAGGTTGGGAGTTATTTTTCATTTAAAAACAACAACCATTGGGTGTCAATTTGGACGCATAATTTTCATTCTCTGTGGGTCTTCTGAATAATTTACTGTAAGCACAGTCGGGGTTGGTGTGTGTGTGCGTGTGCATCGCAGCAAGCCTTCTTTAAATGGGTTGAATAGTGACATGCCAAAACGTAAGGCATACTGACGGTGCCTGTCTCTGATGAGCCACGATGTATTTGATATAGCAAAGACTGGAAAACAAGGAAGCCACAAGCCTCATAGCTGTATGCAGTGGCAGCTGGGTACAGTGGGGTGCTGCTGCCTCAATTGATCTCTGGCCAGTCATGTTGTTGCTGCTTACTGGGAGGTAGAGGGGTGCAGAGAGATTGGCATGGTGCTGTGTTGCTGCTAGCGTGTTTGCACTGTGCCAACATTGCAACTGCCTCCCCTTCTACCTCCAAGTAAGTAGGAGGTCAGGCGAGTAACATCCTACCATGCCACCTGTTAAAGGTTGTGTGCCCATACCTTTGGATAAAATGCCTTTCGCTTTTGATTTGTCTCAGAGGTGCATAGCACGGTCCACCTCGGAAGACAATTTGACAATGTATAGTCTTAAAGGGAGGTTACACACCAGGTGAATTGCTGGCATGGTATCCGAACTGCCTAACCATTTTGACACTTCAGCCAAAAATGTGAAGCCAAAACAACATCAAAGTAATCTAGTTCAATGCTGTCAGTGGTGATGAAGGTCGGAGACTGTTATGCACCTATATGGACACATGTATGAAGTTACAGTGCTCTGTTAGGAAGCAAATCTCATTAAACTCAATGGGATTTACTTCCAAGTTAATACATTTAGGATTGGGCCATACGTTGTCTTTTACAGTGTTCTTGCAGCGGGTTTGCTACTATATAGCTGTCCGGTAACTGAGTTGATTAAGATTCGGCTTAGCAGCAAATCAGAGCATAGTTAGTGACTGCTTATTTTGTCACCTTTTGTATCTTGTTGCAGAGGAAGAGCCTTATTTACCTACAAGGCCATATGAAATAAGGAGCCATATGTACGTCCCAGCCGGAGAACTTGCCAATAAGCTCCGAGGGGCCTTGACTGATCGCTTTTCTGTTGCCCAATATCACAATTTTCTGAAGGGTTTTCAGATGCATAACTACTACTTGGAGAATGAAAATTTCAATAGATGGAAAGGTAAACAGGTTTATATAGTTGTCTATTGAAGCCACTGTTCAGTATTAGAACACTTGCTTTCCATAATCAAGGACCTCTGCCTGAGCATGGAGAGACACTTCCAGACACAGTTGAGGCTGACAGTATGAAACTAGATAGCTCTACTGGGTGCCTTCCATATGTTTTGGACTACAATTTCCATGTTTCCTGACCATCATCCATGCTGGCAGGGGTTGATGGGAGTTGTAGTCCAGACTTCTCCAGACTCCAGATGTTTTAGATTATACTGACCAATGACTTAGTGTTTTGTTTTATTGGTTATATTCACAGTATTCTATTTTACAGTTTTATTATGATGCCTATAAATTGAATTATTATTATTAATAATAATACTCAGAAGGTGGCAGTGTACAAAATCCAACCTTTCTGGAATTTGATATTCCAAGAAATTAATAAAATAACAATAAAGAAATTGGAAGTCAAACCAGAATTAGCTTTATTAAATATATTTCAAGACACCCATCTGGATTTACATAATAAAGAATTAATAAGCCAGTTATTACAAGCAGCAAGGTACAACATAACCAGACACTGGAATTTCTTTTCTGGCACAACAATAGACAATTGGTATGAAACAGTTTGAGAAACAGCTCTTTTTGAGGGATTAACAAACAAACTACAGTTGACACCTGGACAGATCAAGAAAGATGGTTTGACCCCAGTGCGGTTTAATTTCATAACATACCCCAGTATTCCAGAAAAGGAGCAATCCCACCCCCACCCCCATCAGCATTTGGCTCGATCTTGTTGATCTAAATTATTATTATTATTATTATTATTATTATTATTATTACTCAGAACTAAGTCCCACTGAGTTCATTTTATTCCCAGGTAACTTGGTGTAGGCTTGCATCCTAAATTCATATACCTAGTAATAAAGGACAAAGGTAGCAGGCTGTCTTCTGTGTTAGGACGCTTTACCCACAAATATTTTGACAGGTCAAAAGAGGGTTGGTGAAGGTCTATGGTTCTGATAGGTTCCAAAGCCCATAGGACAGGAAACCTGGTTAGACTACAATTCTCCACCATTATGGAAAGCAGACCACACACTCTGCTCTAAGTGATATTTGAATTCTCCTTAATCCAGTAAGTAAGTGGCATATGACTGCAGCCATATTGTCATAGGTAAAAATGCCCTATGTATTTTAATTTAATTGGGTTCCAAATTAGGCAGAAATATTCTTTTCTGATGGCAAAAAATATATTTCCTTTCCAGCTACGGTGTTAGACGGATGCCCAAATCAACTAACGGAACATGCAGACTCTATAGGACTGGTGGACGCTGGATTTTTCATCAATACAAGTTGCCCACCACTTTTAAGGCCAGAGAGGAAAGTTGATGTCATTGTGCATCTGAGTTACAGTGCAGGCTCACAAACACTGGTAATAGGTTTTGTGTTGCTTGTTTGTTTAAGGGATATATTTCAGGTTTATGTGGAAACATTGCGACATATTGCCCAAGGTCACCTCTCTAATTAACTGTCTGTAGCCAGAAGGCCACAGATTCCTCACCTAACTATAAATCAGGGGTATCCTCCCAATGTTGTTGGAATACAGTGCCCATCGCCCCTAACCATTGGCCATGTTGGTTGGAGCAGATGGAAGTTGGAGTCCTGGCAACTCTTGCTCTAAAATATCTGAATCTCACCTTGACCACATTCTGGTGAGAACTCATAAAAGACAATAATATATTTATTTATTTACCTGTTTAACAACAACAACAAAAATACATATCACTTGAATGTAATAAAACTGCTACGAGGTTTATAATAGCATAAAAGATATGGCTGATCGCACATCTACCAACCTGCAGCAGGTTTTTTTCCTTTGAGTTGCAGCAAGTTTAAAACATTACCACAGGTTTGTTTTTTTTTTAAAAAAAACCCTAAATGCAAATTTTATTCTCCAGTAGGTAGTTAGATAGAAAACAATGACTAATGCAATGAAAGAAAATACATTCTGTTGATGGAAGTAAAATCTAATCAAGGCAATTCCTGGGAATTCATCTCACATAAATTTTAGTCTGCTCCTCCTCTTTAAGTCATTAATTCCCAAGCTTAGATAATATTAATTTATAGGATCCATGTGTCAAGGCCCTGTGACCTAGCTGGGGGAAACTAATAACCACACTGGACAATAGCACATTGGGTTTTGGGTTTGAATAACGCCAAAGCTTCATTGGTTTCAGCAGTGAATGGTTTGGCATAGGCCTTGAGTAAAGCCATTGCTATTCCACTCCAGCACATCTGCTGGAAGTGCATTTAAGCGTAAACCACATCTTGGAAGGGGTGCCTATAACCTACATCAAATAGGGGTACCCCCTACCTGGGGTCTCTGTTGGAGGAGTGGTATGGCCCTAGTTCCCACCTAGGCATTGGACAGAAACCATTCCTCCTGGATCCTTTTGGATACTCTTTACCAAGGAGGGGCAGGCAGGGGCTACAACCTCACTTCCATGCAACTTACTCAATGCCTAACCATCACCCAAGCTGAAATCAGCTCACTGTCAAACCACTCACGCCTGCAACCAATCCCTGATAGCTTCTACGATGTCATTTAGCCAGATTTTGTTGTCTGCTTTTTTCTTTTAATGAACCTGAACTCCTTAGTATCATCAGCAAACATGGCCGCCTCACTGCTCACTCCTAACTCTAGATGGTTTATGAACAAGTTAAAAAGCAGGGACTCTGCTTTCTGCTTCCCCCATTCAAGGAACTGTTCATTAATTCCTACCTTGTGCTTCCTGGGTATCCCAGTTTTCCACATAGATTTTTTTAGTGGCATATGATTGCTTTTTAACATACATTTCTTGTCTTCTCTTGTTTTAACTTTCATGTGAATGAAGCCCCTAGAGCAAGCTTGCAAGTACTATATCCAGCAAGGTATCCCATTTCCACATGTTGTCCTTACGGAAGAAGACAAGAAACATCTAAAGGAATGCTACTACTTTGATCAATCAGATGTCCTTGGTTGTCCAATCCTGGTTTTCTTCCCATTAGTGAATGATACCTTCCGTTATTACAAAGCACCTGGTAAGTTATTGACAATAGCTAATAAACTCCACCCTAAGTGACAGTTATATCCAGTGCTGTCGGGCAATACAATTCCTGGAGGTGGGGAGATTTTTGCTGGACTTTCCCACTACCGAGAAATCAATTAATTCCTCTGAACTGAATTGTTGCAATCTGTTGTAAGCCATTGTGCAAATCATTTGATTGAAAGGCAGCGTATGAATCTTAAAAATAAAATATTTAAAATAAAATACCAAATCTCTGTGGTAACAACCCTGAAGTTTCAACCTCTGAATCTTGACTGACTACAACAAGCTCTAAGGCACTGGAATGGATCCAGGGTGCAGACTTAGTCATGCTTAAGAGTAAAGTAAAGGTAAAGGGACCCCTGACCATTAGGTCCAGTCGTGGCCGACTCTGGCGTTGCGGCGCTCATCTCACTTTATTGGCCGAGGGAGCCGGCGTACAGCTTCCGGGTCATGTGGCCAGCATGACTAAGCCGCTTCTGGCGAACCAGAGCAGCGCACAAAAATGTCGTTTACCTTCCCGCCAGAGCGGTACCTATTTATCTACTTGCACTTTGACGTGCTTTCGAACTGCTAGGTGGGCAGGAGCAGGGACCAAGAAACGGGAGCTCACCCCGTCACGGGGATTCGAACCGCCGACCTTCTGATCGGCAAGTCCTAGGCTCTATGGTTTAAGCCACAGCGCCACCCGCGTCCATGCTTAAGAGTAGACCCACTGAAATCAATTATACTTAAGTTAGTCACTAATGTAAGTCCCATTGATTAAAATAAAAGCCCTCTAAGCATGACTAAGTCTTTTGCTTCTTCTGTTCATGCTTTAGTATGGTCAGAATAAGATGGTGCCAACAAATACTAATCCAGCCTTGAGTGTATGTTCTTATAATTACAATGATATTGTGCATTATTTAATATGGTTTATTAACTTCATTATATTATATACACTGTATGTTCTTATAATTACAATGATATTGTGCATTATTTAATATGCTTTATTAACTTCATTATATTATATACACTGTATGTTCTTATAATTACAATGATATTGTGCATTATTTAATATGCTTTATTAACTTCATTATATTATATACACTCAACTACTTTGAGACCCTCTTAAGTATAAAGAGATATCCAAGCCTGATAAATCAAATCAAAATAGGGCATTAAAATTGTGGTAGATTTATTTTTTATATAAAAAAACACAAAACCAAAATTGTAAATGAACCATTCTAAGAACATTCTCATTGGATTAATACACATGTATGCTTCGGAAATAAGCCAAATATCTAACCATTAATAACTCGCCGTTTCTTTATCCTAGGCGAGAAACGCGATGGTGAAGCAGAGATGGCTGCAGGAGATGTTGATGTTTCCACCTGGAAGACACCATACAATACTTACTGGCTCACATACAGCGATGAAGATTTTGACAAGCTAGTAAACCTGAGTGAATACAACATCTTGAATAACGAGCACCTGATTCTGCAGGCTTTGCGTTCTGCTGTAGAACGGAAAAGGCGGTATTGATGGAGACAGTATAGATTGACTGGGGAGCTTGTGGGGAAGGCAGAAGATCAAGTAATGGTTGGCTACAGTTACTGATTAATCTGAAGGCTTCAGTGGAATTTATTTCATCTCTCTTATGATGACTGTTTCATATTTCAGCAGGGGCACGGCAAGCTACAAAGGCCCACTTCTGGATATATTTAATAAAAAATTGGGAAAAAGCAGTGTATTTTAAGAATGCATGTTCTGTCTACTGAACGCACGCACAATTCTATGGCAGAATGAGCAGCACAGGTCAATTTGTTGCACACATACAAACCTACATCTGTAAAGCAAAGGGAAAGGGTTGTTTTAATACCAACATATTTTTTTCCAAAACCCGTGGTTTGGCCAGAGATATAAATGCTCCTAAGAGATAGATACTGAAATATAGAATGGGGGAGAAGGTAATATTATGGATATAGTTACACATTAAAAATGAGGGCAAAAGAATGCACAAATTTGCATAAAATTAGTATGTGCCAATGTGCATATCTAGGTGTAAATTTAGAAATAATTACTATAATGTATACAGAAATGTATACAGATTTCCTCATACTGGGGGAAACTGTGACAAGCTGACCAGTGTGCTTCTTATTCTGCTGTTCAGATGTTAACTACTGATGGGCAGCTCCAAGATCCTTGCTCTTGCTTCTTATGGTTTTTTTTATCTTTGAACTGGGACTTCAAACAGAGGACTGCCCTCTGTAAAGCAGAACACAAAGCCACTGGGCACCCTAGAGGTTGACTTTCCGCTCTTCTTAAATGTGCAGCAATTTGTGATGAAAAGAATCATTGGTGATTCATACGGTCCTATGATTACATACCCTCCAACATGTCCCAGAGGAAAACTGGGATATGTGTCTTTTGGGGCCATGCTCCTGCACAAGTCATGTGACTTGTGCAAGAACATGGCCCCCCAAAATGGGACATCCCAGGATCTAATCCAGGCATAGGCAAACTCCGGCCCTCCAGATGTTTGGGACTACAATTCCCATCATCCCTAGCTAACAGGACCAGTGGCCAGGGATGATGGGAATTGTAGTCCCAAAAATCTGGAGGGCTGGAGTTTGTCTACGCCTGATCTAATCAGTAGCCAGGATGGTTTTTGTAATTCTGGGATGTCCTGCTTAAATCAGGACAGTTGAGCAGGATATATGACAGTGTAAACCTGGAGCAGGAGAAGATAAGATGTCAAGCAGTGTTAAGGTAAAAATGAGTAAAATATTTAAGTAAAATTTCAATGTGGACATGAGGGCTCCTCCTACTCATGCAAAAAGCTGACAAAACAGAAGAAAGCCGAGTTTCAATAAGCTTAGAGAATTTTTTCTAGGGTGTTCTGCATATTTCTGAGAACAGAAGTTGGACTACTAGCATGCAGTCACAGGCCAGGCCCCGGTGTAGTATATTTTCCTACTGTACACTGGAGATTCTTCTTACAAATAACATGCAAATCCTGTTGGGATTTCTGGGACTTGTAGGCAGTAGGAAAAGTTGTTCTACCAAGGCCTAGGAACATCCGCCACCTTATCCCGTCTAAATGCACACTTTGGGGTGAAGCAGCAGGAGCCCATAGGATCCAAGGGAGGGTAGTCCTACTTATTTTGCTTGCAATGAGCCTCAAACATAACTGTGTTCACTTCAGTCCTACCTGCAAGCATCTTAGTAGGAGGGCTCAGCTATGCCAGTGCCCTGATTGAATCATTGGACCTCAGCTCTGAGTACCAACCAGGTTAGAAAGCCCATGGAGGAATGTGCAGAGATCAAGGGACAAGAAGGACACATTAGTTATTAGTTAGGTGAAGAAACTTCATGGAATCATAGAACTTGTGGCTGTTTAGCCCTGTGAGAAGTGGTAATTAGGTGGAGATGTTGATAGCATCAATTTTCAGAAAGAAGAGGAACACCTACAGGATACCACCCCTCTTACTTCAGCAGCCCAGCTTGGGGGGGGGGTGGATCTGCTTCTATGAAGCTATTGGCTTAATGCATCCATCTTCATCTAAAACTGAAAGAAAGCCTAAGTAAATGGGTTTCCTCACCCTTGCCTCCCTCCCCTTCCTCATTGTTAGTTTAGACCTGGGCCAAATACCTGCCTTTTGCTTGGGTCAGGGGTCCCCAAACCGTGGTCTGCGGATGAACTTCATTTCAGATGGTCCACATGAACATCGGAAAAATATATATATATTAAAACCAAACATTCATCTAGCTTAGTGAGTTACAGTTGATACAACAGTCCACCAAGACCATCAGCAATTTTCAAGTGATCCGTGGGGGGGGGGGGGGAGGTTGGGAGTCACTGGCTTATGCTACTATGTAAGGGCTATGTAAATCATAGCACAATAAGCAACGGGTGGGATTCATCAAGTGAGTGTTGTCAATAGAAGGCCTGCACAAAGACTTCGGCCCCCATGCAACCCATAATTGGCTTGAGGGGTCAGGAGAACCCCTAGAATAGTGCACATGGGAAAGAGAGGGGAACATCGTTCCATTTGGCAAGTTTACACTGATGGAATAATTAGTAGAAAAGGACACTGAATTCTTCCTAACGTGTTACCACATAATTTGTGGCCCTATAAATCTCGATGTTATTTATTAATGCGTGCACTGCTTAATGGCAAAATAAGCAATTTACAATTATAAAAAACAAATTGCAGAAGCACTGAAATATAAACAACCATAATTAAAGTACACAAACATGCAATAAAACAGTCCCATTAAAAGAACACAGTAATTAAAAGAGGCGACTCTGGTCAAGAGATTAAGGGAATGCCTATGTAAACAGGTGTGTCTTCAAAAGCTGGCAGAATGCCAAGCAGGAAGTGCATCCCATAATGCCAGCGCTGCCAGCAAAGAGACCCATCCCTGTGCCAATGATCGTTAGGTTTTTGCAAGACTAACGAGGTTCCGTTTGCTGAACTTGATGTACCACTCAGCATATAGAACACAGCATTCTTACACCAGCTGCAGTTACCAGTGCATGTGTCACAGTGGCAAAACTATCTCTGTCCAGAAAGGGTGTAGTCGATTTGCCGGCTGAAACTGGTAATAGGCTCTCTTGGCTCTGGAGACCACCAAGTCCTTCAAGGACAAAGAAGGTTTCAAGAGCAATGCAAAATCACATGCCTATTCCTTCAGAGGGAGTGCAACCCCATCTAGAACAAGCAAAAACCCCAGTTCTTGAACCTGGGACTCACTTACCCCCCCCCCCCCCAGCATCTCTGTCTTAGCAGTTCAGCCTCAGTTTATTGACCCTATGCAGTTCTCTGCTGCATCCAGAAAAGGATTCACCTTGTGCATAGCATTGGGGACAAATCTGCTCCCCTAACAGCAGTGATTTCACAACGTATCTGCAACACAAATATCATCATGCCACTACTGCAGCACAGTCACAAAATGATTGCACAATAATGACCGCTCCCCGCATAAAACGGGGGGCGACCTTTGCATGGACGTGCACAGCCCCTGGATCTTGAGCGGCTCCACCAACACAGGCTTGGCTTCGCCTTCCCCAGGTGGGATACCTTGAGGTCTCCGCCTAAATCAGTCAGTTGCCCAATCCCGCCTGGGGGAAGCGTTGCCAAGGAGACCAGGCCAGGTAGGGGAGGGACTACCTGCCCACACAATAGAGGGAAGATCTTACCTGGGAATCATAATCATGCCACTACTGTAGCACAGTCACAACATGATTGCACAATAAAGTAATACACTGTGTTCCACAGCTTTTCAGAATCATGCTGAAATATAATTAGTGTTTCAGGAAGTAAATTTGGGAAGGTTTTGGGAATATCTTTATATAATGTATCATATAAGACATTTGCTGTGGCAAAACAGGCAACAGAGGACATACTTCTCAGTATGAACCTGACACAACTTCCCAGGTTGTGTTCTTTCCACCTCTCCAATCTAAATACAGTGGTACCTCGGGTTACAAACACCTCGGGTTACAAACACTTCAGGTTACAGACTCTGCTAACCCAGAAATAGTAACTCAGGTTAAGAACTTTACCTCAGGATGAGAACAGAAATTGCACACCGGTGGCAGGAGGCCCCATTAGCTAAAGTGGTACCTCAGGTTAAGAACGGTTTCAGGTTAAGAACGGACTTCCGGAACGAATTAAGTTTGTAACCAGAGGTACCACTGTAAAAGCGAAAGCATAAAAGTTATTCTCTCATTCTCAACAACTCCAATTATTTCCAAGTCCCCATTTTAAATAGTGATTCCACTGTGTTTGCCTAGGGATGACTATCAATTGTTGCTCAGAGGTTAATTTCGCTATCCTTGTCTGATTTTGGATTTCTCACCTAGAGGCTCCCCAATACATTGGACCCAAGAGACCATTTCTCACCCAACAGCCAGTACAAGAAAGATGTCTCTCCCTGGCAGAGAAGGTTCTGTGGCTTCTTAGCGATATTAACATTTCATTGACTCACAAAGTCACCCTTTTTGCTCTGGTGGCCAGAAAGATCAGAAAGAAGACCCTGGACAATATAGCATTGAACTGTAAGGGAGAGATCTAAATAGAGACTATTATTCGTGGCATGGCATCCCTTTATGTGTATTTATTTTTTACTCAGATTTGTCATGGTCAATGGCTAGTACAGTACATTTTAAAAACTACCTAGAGACTTCCCCTGCTGGCAAAGTATGGAAAAATATTAGGGAAGAAAATGGTGCAAAACGATGTTCTCTCATTCCTCACCATACAACACAGTATAATAAGAAGCCCTGCTCTTAGCTGTGCCCTTGACTGCAATTATATAGACTTGGAAATGGAATTTTCAGAATGACTTTGCAATATTTTTAGACAGTGTCTCATGTACTTTGATTGCAGTATTACTTCAGAACAGTCACTAGTAAGGCAATGCTGGGATACGTTTCAGCAAAGGCTGCTAAACCAGCCTGGGGATGAGTTAGTGCTGCATCATTAATGATTTCTGGAACTGGAACTTCTTCAGGATGAATGAAATAATACTTGTCCCCTATTGCAAAGTACATAGGCACATGACTCTGGAATTAACCCAGGTTGAGAAGTAGGCAACTGTAAGCATAAAGCTCAGTTTAAGGTCCTGAATCAACATGCAGTATCAACCATCATTCCCCAGAGTAGTAGGCAAATGGATTTATATTCCGGTGCAAAGTGATGTCATAGGTGATCATGGCTTGTGGTAATTTAATAGAAAGTCCCAAATGGGATCTTCAGACGGATACAGGAGTTAGTGTTACCTTTCATAGAATCTTTCATAGAATCGTAGAATTGGAGAGTTGGGACCACGAGTGTCATCTAGTCCAAACCCCTGCGATGAAGGAATCTTTTGCTCAGCATGTGGCTCAAACTCACAATCCTGAGATTAAGAGTCTCATGCTCTACCCGCTGAGCTATCCCAGCTGAGCACTATCCCTGCTAGCTCAAATGAAGATACAGGTGAGCTGGACACGATGTGAAAGGATGGCAGTGGCTGTCAAGCATTATACAGATACCCACAGCGGTGACATGAAAGGCAGGATGCTGAAATGTAGGGCAGGGCTCTGAGAAAGAGGGAGGAAGAACAGACAGATATTCGAAGGATTTATAGACCACAGAAAGGCTACAGAGCAAGGCAAGTGAAATAATGAAACTTGGGGAGAAAACGTCAGATTGCAAGGTGATATAATGTTAAAGGTGAAAGGTAAGGAAATAAGTTAGGAGAGAGTGAAGGAAAAGCATGAGGGGTGTGTGTGGAGGAAACCACTATGCACCGATGGGGCTGTGGATGGAAAGAGCTACAATATGGAAAAGAGGGTAGCTTGCAGCTTCCTGTGATGAAAAGGGTACCTAATCCCAACTGGTGAAGATCTTACCAGGTGATCTCTGATAAGAAGAGACAACCTGAACTTCCGCTTGAGGCACCACGGAAGATGGCTGAAAATTCCATCGCTCCGGCTCCCATGGGGTAATTAGAGGCTGAGATGGGAGTAATCAGCCTCCCAAAATCTTCCCTGGGTATGGGAAGACACAGTCTCATCCGCGGATGCCCAATAAACCAGTCCCAATTTCGTAAGGAAGGAGAGGCTGGGGGCACTGGATGGAAGCCCCCCGAGAGAGTCTGGCTCTCCTGGACACTGTCTCTGCGAGCGCATCAAGTTCCATTACTTAAGATGAAAAATTGGATTTAAGTTTTGGACATGCTTCGAGCAAGGAGGGAGAAATTACTCTGCCAATTAAGCCAGCCACTGAGGTGCCAAAAAAAAAAAAAAAAGAAAAGAAAAGAAAAGAAAAGAAAAACTGAGTGGAAGAAGGATTAACATCTAAGTTGGTATGTTGGAACCGAACGGAAAGGGGGGGGGGTAAGCCTCTCCTACTATTGTACTTTGCTTCATTATAATATTCGGCAAACACCCCCCCCCCCAAAGAACCGTTTATATTATCTATAGCAAGCGAGACTGGAAAGTTTTGTATTTGTTGATATAAATATGGCTCTAAAACTATAAACTGTGTGGAAATAATAATATTATATATTTAAGGTTTTTGATCTTTGATTTGCTTGGAAGAGGATAAAAGATTCCCCAATTTGTTGATATTAGACAGAAGCAGGATCTCATTAGCCATGGGGGAGATGTTAAAAAACTTTGAACGGTTCCCTAGAATTGTGTGGGAGCTGTGTCACATTTTTAATTTGGAAATCTGCAATGATGGAAGTCAAGACCGAGCTGCAGAATTATAAATAGCCATAGGGGGAGGTGAGCTTTTAATATGACATTATATTTGTATTTCCAGTTTGATTTGGTAAACCTCCCCTGGAAAGGCTAATGTTTGATGCAACCGGTCTGGAAAATTAATGAGCAGACGCCTAGACTTGATTTCATTGGAACTGAGTGAAGATGGCAGCTGCCAGCAGTGAAAAGACTTTTGGATTGATTCAGCAGAAACACCAGAGTGTGAGGAGATGCTGCAAACTTATAGAGGGGAATCATAGACATAAAATCCACACAGAAATACATCACTGTTTGTTTCAGCTCACTTGTGGGAACAACTCAGAGGCCGTGAAAGAAAGAAGATTAGAGAATTAGAGGAACCATCGGAAATGACTATGAAAAGCAGTAAATATATGAGATGATCAGAACCCTCTGAACTTGTCCCATTAAAAAAATTATAATTTGGCAGAATATTTGGATTATTTGACATGTATATGTATAATTTGGAATATTTAATGTGATTTGATTGGATTGTTAAAGTGGAAAATTTAATAAAAATGAATTTTTTAAAAAAGATAAGAAGAGGCAACCTGGGACTCTAATGATCCTGCGGACCTTATGGAGCATGGACTACCGTTCAGCCTGCATCATTCTGATTTTCCTATAGTAATTACCTCTAGGCACCCTTTAGGGTACTTTCCAGACTCTCCCTATATTGGGGTGGGAGCAGGGGTGCCAACTTGAATAAAATATTGTGGGGGCCCAGGTAAGCCCCGCCCCACATAATTGATCACGTGATGCAGTGCACACACATCATTTGAATGGGAATACCCATTAACTATGTGGGGGCCTGGCCCCCTCAAATATTGTATTGTGGGGGCCGAAACCTCCATATCCCCTAAGAGTTGGCTCCTATGGGTGGGAGTCAATCACATACTGGTAAACTTAAGTTGTACAGTTAAAGTTTACGGGTAGGTCTTGTGCAGCAAATTCAATTCCCCCATATGTCAGGAGTGCTCTGATGGCGTTTCCTGCTTGGCAGGGGGTTGGACTCGATGGCCCTTGTGGTCTATTCCAACTCCATGATTCTCTGATTCTGTGATTCTAAGATTTGCCTTTTTGAAATAAAGGAAATCAGCTGGGAAATGCAGTGCAAAGTGTGACAAAACACTCAGATGCAGCATTGTCCAGCTGCTTGGGGGGTGGGGGGGAATCAGGATGAATAAACAGAAGTACCCTGAGTCAAAACTACAAGCAAACACAGCAGTTATGTAAAACAGCAATTAAAGTAAAAAGAAGTTATGCTAAGTCTGATTTTAGAAACCTCCAGGTATGCCTACTGGTACTGTGGCTCAGGCACAACTGAGAACAAAACAAGTGATGTGATTTTAACCAGGTTTTCTTTTTCAAAGTCACATCAACCGGTGATGCACTTCCATACATAGATAATTTTGCTGTGATATTACTCCAAAGGCTGAAGGCAAAACAGATTGTGAAAATTAAGGCAATTCTAGCATCAGAACCATCCATTCATATAGAGAGATGGCTCTGTTGGGCACATGCTGGCCAGAGCCATCTCTGCCTAAACATCATGTGTCTAAACTCTCCTTTCCAATTCCTGTGACCTGGGATGACTTTGTTATAGCCACTCTTTTCAAATTAGCTTTTAAAAGTAAGCTGTAATTGCAATTGCTGGCATGTCTAGAGAACACACTAAGATTATGTCTCTATTGTGGTATTTGAGGTACCCAAAACCTGTTATACAGGTATTATCAGATGAATCTGAAGCAGGTAATTCTTCTAATTTTGAAGTTATTGTGCATGCAGAAGTCAAACTCAGATTGGTACATCATCTTCCACACACTCAGTTCTTTGGCCTTGTGATCTGAATGATTAACAAACCCTACTTCTCTAGTTTCATGTAGAATTTGCCAACTGCCCACTCTCCGAACGTACACCTATTTGTTCTTATGTCCTCCTCACTTTAGTAGCTCCTAGTCAGCCAGGACATAGGTGTGTTTCAGTTAATTACATAGCATGTTCTCCCTGAAGGAGAGCACGTGTTGCGGTGGGGTCCGCTGAGTCACCCCTCTGTTGCCAGGCTGGGTGGCCCAAACTGACCCCTGGCAATTGATTGGTTGGCTGGATTGCCGGGGAAATTTACTTGTTGCAATTTTGGTGGAAGGGATCGAACCTTTTAAATTTTGGGCACGCAGCTTGGTGCTTTCTCTTTCGCCGTGTGAACCGGATCACCCGTGCACCCGCCCTGTGTCTCGAGGGTTTTGCTTTGACCTTGCTATGCCTGTCATGGGGTCGTCTGCCGTTGGGGCAGGGGCCTGGTAGGAATTTTGTCCATCTGGCCGATTGGCTGGGCCATTTGGTTTTTGCCTACTGCGTAGCAAATCGTCACAACTTGTAAGGTTGCGGTTAGGCATTGGTTATAAATTGGTGGAGGAGGGGTAAGGATTGGCTGGGCCTGCCCCTCCAATGCTGCTGCGGAAGGGAATTCCGATAAAGGAATCCAGGGGCTTGCCACGATTTCGTCCGAATCCCTGGAATGGGGCTAGCCCCGGGAAGCATGCGGGTGAGTGCTGAGGGCCTGTGACTCAGCTCCATTGCTCCCCAATATTGTTTTCCCTTACTGGCTTCCGAGGGAGTTCGGAGGTCAGTTCTGTCCCCAGGCGGGGGGGGGGGCAGATATTCTTAACCAATGCCTAAGCAACCACTCACAGATATGTATTTTAATAAAGTTGTGGCCAAAATTATGCCAAAAACCTTAAACAAAAATCATGTGTGAGTTGTGAGTTATTTGAGGAGTGGCTTGGGGACCTCAACACACAACTATTCTTGCCAGTAATGCATATTATCCTGCTAGAATTTCTGTAACATAAAATACAGAATAGAACAGGAACAAAAATCTTCAAAACTCAATCAATTTGTTTCAACAATACATTCTTCTATGACAAAACCATCGCCTCTTATCTAGTGGAGATTCCTTCCAGCGGAAGTGGGAAAGGCCATTCTTCCCAGTCTAACCTTCCCTTTGCATCCTTTGATACCACCAGCTATACTGGAAGGATTTCCAACCTACAGGGATGGGGGGGGAGGCTATAGGGAAAGGGGGGATATCACTTCTCCCACCATGCCCACTGCCCAGAACTTACAGTGGGTTCTGAACAATATATTTTAGAAGACTCCGAGGGCCTTCTGGCGGTTCCCTCACTGTGAGAAGTGAGGTTACAGGGAACCAGGCAGAGGGCCTTCTCAGTAGTGGCCCCCACCCTGTGGAACACCCTCCCATCAGAAGTCAAGGAAATAAACAACTATCTGACTTTTAGAAGACATCTGAAGGCAACCCTGTTTAGAGAAGTTTTTAATGTTTGCTGTTTTGTTGTGTTTTTAATATTCTGTTGGGAGCCACCCAGAATAGCTGGGGAAACCCAGCCGAATGGGAAGGGTATAAATAATAAATTATTATTATAAGACTGGAATTAAGAGATTCCCTCCTCCTGCCTAGCACATGCATACAGATACTTTGACACAGAAAGATGACCATCCAGCAAGGGAGATCCATGCATAGAGCCTGGGGAGGTGTGCATTTATAGCATCGGGTGGCGCTGTGGGTAAAACCACAGAGCCTAGGACTTGCCGATCAGAAGGTTGGCGGTTCGAATCCCCATGACGGGGTGAGCTCCCGTTGCTCAGTCCCTGCTCCTGCCAACCTAGTAGTTCAAAAGCATGTCAAAGTGCAAGTAGATAAATAGGTACCGCTCCAGCGGGAAGGTAAATAGCATTTCCGTGCGCTGCTCTGGTTCGCCAGAAGCGGCTTAGTCATGCTGGCCACATGACCCGGAAGCTGTACACTGGCTCCCTCGGCCAATGAAGCGAGATGAGTGCCACAACCCCAGAGTCGTCCGCGACTGGACCTAATGGCCAGGGGTCCCTTTACCTTTACCTTTTTACGTGACTAACAATGCTCATCCTTCCAGACCCTGCTGCTCAGAGCCAGTATGGCATAGTGGTTAGAGAGTTAGAATAGGATCTAGGGTTCAAATCCTCACTCCACCATGAAGTTCACTAGGGAGCCTTGAACCACTTGCCAACTCTCAGTCTAGCTCACAGGATTGTAAGGGTGATATGGAGATGGAGAGAGCCACCTTGAGTTTCTTGGAGGAAAGGTGGCATATAAGAGACATGCAATAATAAACAAATATAATTAAATAAAAAGGACAGCTCTTGAGGACATAGTTTCAGCCAGTTTAACCCGGGAGAGAGGACATTCATTTCTGATCCAAATTGTATTTCAAAAGAAAACTGGAGGGTGGAGGGAGATGCAATAGCGTAGTTTAGAAGGAAAAGGAACACCTGTTCTTAGCAACTTCATTGCACCAGCCCTAGCACATTTAAAGACACTTCACGCTGACTCTTGTTCCGCATAGCAACGTAACAACGGAGGTGGGAGGGAATATTTTTTTTGTTTCTGAAACGAGAGGGTGTGTGGCTCTGAATCACTTTTGAAACAGGCGTTTATCCACCTCTGCCGGTTTAAAGCCTGAAAAATGTGTGTGAATATTTACAGTCTTATCCTTGGCTCCATCGAGAACATTTAGCCTGCACAAACTTGCACGGAAAACAATAATGGAAGCATGTGGAAGTTTATCACATCTGGTAAGCGTCATGGGTATTCCGGTTCAGATAGGCGGAGCAAAAAGCAGATCGTGTATGTTCTTTTCTTTCATTATAAAATTGTGGTGCATTTGTTGCTGTTTGTTAGCATATACACACTACAAAATGACATTGGTTTTGTACCAATTAACTAGGGAATGACAGCAGGAGAAACTTGTTGTGCTCACATTCTCCTGCATGGTGTTCTATAGGCATGTTTCATTATGGGATGCTGGTGTTTGGTCTGATTCAGCAAGGCTTTTCTTATGGCTGAGGATTCTGTTCCATGAGTCTTTCCCTGCCCCCCAGATTACAGTTTGCAATATTCCTTGGGGGACAGAAAATCATTGTTCAACCAATTCATGCTTTAAGTCTCAAGGTATTTCACAGTGAAGAGGCTTGTTTTTATTTTGGTTCTTTTGTCTTTGCTCTTTTTAGTTTTTATTGTATTTTCTTTGAATAGTGGGGCAGCTGCTCAGCTCAATCAGGAGAACACGAGACTCTTAATCTCAGGTTTGTGGGTTTGAGCCCTTTGACGGGCAAAAAGATTATTGTATCACAGGGGGTTGGAGTAGATGACCCTTGTGGTCCCTTCCAAACGTTTGATTCTGCGATTTTGTTATCTTTAAAGTCATTAGCAGTCTAGGCATTGTGTGTGGGATACAAATTATAAATAAATTAGGATAGTGGGGAATGGGTTTTTTCCCCCCTCTTGGATAGAAAGGATGTAAAGTATTGGCTTTGAGTGAGGCATTTAAACTGCTAAATGGTCTGAGCCTAGGATGCCAGATGCAGGATCTCCTCTGTTTAGACCATTCTAGCTTTGAGATCTTTTTTCTAGATGACATCAAAAACAAGAAAAATTCAGAGGCTGTTTTCTAGAACATTTTAGAAGAGTGGGGAGGAGAAAGACTTACATACGCAACATACATTTAAAGCACTCTTGCAAAAGAAAAGAAAAAAGAATCCTGTGAACTTAAGTTTGTTAAGAGTGCTAGAAACTGTAGCTCTGTGAGGGGTAAATTTCTTTCCCAGGAATTTTGTAGCAGTTGTGCGTGTGCTTTAAATATATGGAGCATACACAGTTAAAATACGTATTTTTAGAGGGACTTAGTTGTGACTATTAACTAAGAGTATTTCACAGATGCTGTGACTTGGCTGCATTTTTACGTTTTGTTTGTTAATTTCCCTTGGTGGTTTGCAGGAATAAACTTTTTTTATCATTCTTAAAATTATAATTGAAGTAGGGTTGCCATATTTTGAAGAGCAAAAAAGAGGACACACTGCATTCTCTCCCCGCACATTACCACATGCTTGTTTTCCAGAAACATGGAAACCAACGGGATTTTCTGAATAAACTTGCTGACGCCTCTGCTGCAAAATTATTCTGCATAGTACATTTATTCCTCCCATTATACATATAAGCCTACAAGGAAATTCAAAATGGCCACTACTGAGCCAGCTTGTCTGTCCTTGCAGTCTCTACCTGCTGCCTCAGATTATTCAGCTGCTGACATGTCATCAGTTCCTTCCTGACGGTACAAACTAGGCAAAAACCCACATAATATCTGTGTAAACCTTCTATTAATTTATTTTTAAGTGCGAGGTTTCACATTTGGACGCCATATTTCCCCTTAAGGTTTCCAAAGTAAGCTTTGTCAACATGGCGCTCGTTTTTATTACAGTGCTTGGATCAGCCCGCGAAGCAAAAGGCACTGCAGCGAGACCTGTGAATGGAGGGGGAAGCAAGGTGTAGAAGTCAGCCACCCCTGGCTGCTCCGTGTGGCATCCGCCAGGCAGTGGCCTTGTGGGGCCATGTGTATGTGTATATGCATTGGCTATTGTGTACTGCATTGGCTCCTGGTACGTTTCCGAGCACAATTCAAAGTGTTGGTGCTGACCTTTAAAGCCCTAAACGGCCTCGATCCTGTATACCTAAAGGAGTGTCTCCACCCCCATCGTTCAGCCCAGGCACTGAGGTCCAGCGCCGAGGGCCTTCTGGCAGTTCCCTCATTGCGAGAAGTGAGGTTACAGGGAACCAGACAGAGGGCCTTCTCAGTAGAGGCACCCACCCTGTGGAACGCCCTCCCTTCAGATGTAAAGGAAATAAGCAGCTATCTTATCTTTAAAGGCAGCCCTGTTTAGGGAAGTTTTATTATTTAATGCTGTATTGTTTTTAACACTTGATTGGAAGCTGCCCAGAGTAGCTGGGGAAACTCAGCCAGATGGGTGGGGTATAAATAAATTAGTAGTAGTAGTAGTAGTAGTAGTAGCCATGTGTTTACACATTGGGGCATGTGAACCTGCTAGCTGCTGCCCCTTCTCTTGTCTTGGGAGGCTGTCGCAGAGCAACAACATTCGTGCGGCTTCTCTTTCCTGTCGCAAGCCCTCAGCCGCACCGCAAGACAGGAGGGTCAGCACCGAAACTCCCTGGCCAGGCCCTCCACGATCCTCCAGAGAGGCAGACGAGCGGGCAGGCAGCTACTTGACGAAATGGGATCCTGCATATTTAAGAGCCCCTTTGTCTCTGAAACATCCTAAAGCAGTGGCGGGTATGTCCTGCTGGCTCCACATCATCCAGTGCTATGTGCAGTGGCGGGTGAGGGGGAAGCGTTGAGGAAGGATGGAATGGGGCGGGGTGAGAGAGTGTGGCTCCACATGGTGCTCTTCCCTGAGGTGGGGATGGAACCTGGCAAGGCAGGGGGCGCGCACAAGAGGATTAGCATGCGTGCCGAAACGGTGCCGTACTGTTACGGTAACAGTAAAAGGGAGGTCTGGGAGGAAGAGGGGGGTGAGGAGTGAGGAGGAAGAACAAGAGTGAGCTCCCTTTGCTCTGATGAACGGAGGATGGCCGGATCCCCAGCGTCTGTTTGCTTCAAAGTTCAAGGAGGCCCTTGCGCTAAAAGGGGCCGGTGCTAACGTTGCTACCTCACAGACTCAGATTGGCTCCCTGCAGCAGCCATGAGTGGGCTGTCTGGCATGATGTTCAGAAGCATGTAGCGTCCTTGTCACAAGGAAGTGCTTGTGTGGGACGGTTAGTTGAGGAAGAGGGAAAGGGGCCATGTTTAATTTGGGTGCTGCCTTTCTCTTTAAGTTAAAAAACCAAAAAACTCTGGCCATTCTGCCAAATTTTAAAAATCCACCTGGACAGAAATTTTAGCCATGAAAAAGAGGACATGTGCAGGAAAAAACGGACACACGGCAACCCTAATTGATGAAAATATATGAGTGAAACGTAGTGGCAACAATTTCAAACCAAGGACCATTTGTTGTTGCGCTTGCCCTGGTCAAAGATGTTTCAAAAACGTTATTTTGAATTTTGCCGCTGGGAACAAATAGCAAAGATCTGTTGAGTAAAATTACACTTTTATTTGCACTTGCCACTCCTGCGTCTTATTCTAAATGCTAGCAATTTTATAATTATTTCATAATTGAGGCACTAGTTGTTCCTAAGTGCAACAAGTGGATACACTTACTTCTGAGCAGGGACTTGGAGCTTATCCACCCTTACCTTTCCTTGAGGCTTCCCAGGCACAGTCCACGCTTTAAAGCTCCCTATGTGAGAGCTCTTTTTAGTGCTGAATCAAAGTAATCCACTGAAAACCCAAATTGCCATTTGTTGCGTGGGTTTTTGCAATAAATGCTCTGGGGCAAAGAAAAGAGCTTTGCAGCACAGACCTGTGCCAGAAAAGCATGGGGCAAAAGGTAGGTATGGATAAGCCCTCAGACTACGGGCACGCACCTCAATCCTATTCTGCGCTATTCTGTGCATTACAATCTAGGGGAAGGAAAATTGCTTACATGTAATCCCCAGTTGTATAGGAAAATTTGCTCTCATGAGCAGGGCTCTCGTCTCCTAGGGGTGAGATTTCTACAGCCTAGCGCAGGGGTAGCGTGCATCATGATCTCCAGATGTTCTTGGATTCAAACACCCAGCATGGCCAATGAATGATGGGAATTATAGTCCAACAACTTCAGAAGGGAACCATGTTGGGTGTAATAGCTGCCTTCAAATATCTGAAAAGGTGTCAGCCACTAAGTAGGTGGAGTGAGATTTGTCTTCTATTGCTTCAGGGCAGGACTAGAAAGATCGGTCAGGTATTGCAAGGAAGTCAATTTCAGCTTAACATTACAAGAGGCTTCCTAACAGTAGAAGCTGTCCAGCAGTGGAACAGACTGGGGACATGGCTGGACAAGGTGGAGGGGATCCTATATTGAGAGGATTGGCCTGGATGACTTCCAGGGTCCCCTCAACTCTATGATTCACCCCCAGAGTTGTAGACAAAACTATGCCCAGACCATTCACTGTTCAAGATAACTCACATCCAATGCCCCAATTCCTTGCATTGGTGTACATACCTGCTCTCAGAATACAGAGGATGAGACCATTAATGTTTATACCATTGAATTCTAAAATTAGCCAGAAATGGGGCTGTTGTATGCCTCCCCCAATAGCCATTAAAGGTAAAGGTAAAGGGACCCCTGACCATTAGGTCCAGTCATGACCGACTCTGGGGTTGTGGCACTCATCTTACTTTATCGGCCGAGGGAGCCGGCGTACAACTTCTGGGTCATGTGGCCAGCATGACTAAGCCACTTCTGGCGAACCAGAGCAGCGCACGGAAACGCCATTTACCTTCCCGCCGGAGTGGTACCTATTTATCTACTTGTACTTTGACGTGCTTTCGAACTGCTAGGTTGGCAGGAGCAGGGACTGAGCAACGGGAGCTCACCCCGTCGCGGGGATTCGAACCGCCGACCTTCTGATCGGCAAGTCCTAGCCTCTGTGGTTTAACCCACAGCGCCACCCATGTCCATTAAGCACACTTTAATAGTCGTCTGTGGTTTTCGCCTGCTCAGTTCTTCTTTCCTCATCACTTTGATGCCCTGCTTTCAATCCACATTTTCATGTTGATTTTTGTACATGATTTGCATGCAGGTAGAAACATCACCTTGTTGTCTGCTTAGTGTAAGAGTGATCAGAGCAAAGAATCTCCGGCGAACAGATACCCGTAAGTAGCTTTCCTATTCCTTTGTGGTGTGCTAGAATGCAATGAGACTATGGTGCCCAATACAGCTTTAACAGGCCAGTCTTTTACTGAAAAGGAAAAGGCAACTACCCTGAGCCTTGGCCATGCTGGCTGGGGCTGATGGGAACTGGAGTCCAACAACATTCAGTCAGTCACTGGTTCCTCATCCCTGTGTTGGAATATTGATACTGGACATTTCACTTTATATGATGTGAATTTTAAAAGTCTGCAAATTCTAATTATGGCAACTAAATCTGCATGCTGCACTTTAAATAACCAGGGATAATTAATTTAACATTTCAAAATTTGACTTCCTTCCCCTTCTTTCTGTGATTCCTTAAATTTATTTTTTAACATCTTCTGCAGATCCAAATTCATTTAACTTGCTCATTTAATTACCGTATCTACTGTAAATATATACTCTTATAAAACTGCAGGTTATTACAATATGTAACCCTGCTAATGTTTTTATCTGTTTACAATTTATCTGCAAATATTCAATAAACCATTTCCATTCTTTTATAAAAAGTTTGTTATCTTGATTTCTTATTCTTCCGGTAGGTTTCACCATTTCTGCATATTCCCCAAGTTTTTGTATCCATTCTTCCTTTACTGGGACTTCTGCTTCTTTCCATGTATTACAACTCCTATTGTCAAATAAATAAAATGTATAAATTTGAAAAGTATAAATAAAAAAAACTATAAAAAGGAGTTGTAATACAGTGACATCTGGAAGGCCACAGAATCCCTACCCGTGTTCAAACAGAGAATTTTTTGAAAGGATATTTGCCAATATTGGGTATGAATTAATTCTGTACAGATATCAGCCCATTGCACAAAGATATATATATATATATATATATATATGCAGGTTTTGGTGTCCTCGGGTGTCTTCCCGTGTAAAAGATGGGGTGTCTAGGCGACGTTTCGACGAGGTCTCACTCGTCATCTTCAGGCTGGTGCTTTCGGCTTCTTGTTACTGGAACAGAGCAGGATCTCAGTGTTTGAGTTCCTATAAATACTGTTGAGGAGGTGTGAAGACACCCGAGGACACCAAAACCTGCATTCCTGTACCCGTGAAAATCTACGAAAGCAAATATATATATATATATATATATATATATATATATATATATCTGTTAAAAAAATAGTTACAAGGTATACAGTGGTACTTCGGGTTACATACGCTTCAGGTTACATACACTTCAGGTTACAGACTCCGCTAAACCAGAAATAGTACCTCGGGTTAAGAACTTTGCTTCAGGATGAAAACAGAAATCGTGCTCTGGCGGCACGGCAGCAGGAGGCCCCATTACCTAAAGTGGTGCTTCAGGTTAAGAACAGTTTCAGGTTAAGAATGGACCTCCGGAATGAATTAAGTACGTAACCCGAGGTACCACTGTATTATATCAGCTATCACACAGTTAAAGTGCTACTTTCTCTCCCAACAGTAAGCCATACTGATTGCTATTTGACCCTATGGCTGCCAACGGCTTCTTCTGAAAGGTTCCAGACAAAGACTGTTCAAAATTCTAAAGACCCAGTCTGGAACGAAACTTTCCATTTCATGGTCCAGAGCAAAGTGAAGGTCAGAAACTGATGGTCACTCCTTGTTGGTATATCATAATCTCACTGAAAGTGATTTCTTGTGAATTTGAAACATGCCTTGATTTGTAGAAGACCAGCTCACAGAACTGAGCAGTAGAGTTCCGATGTTAGTGTCATGACACAACTTGCACAATAGGGCAGTTGGTGTTGCTATGCCTGTTGTGGCTTTGCGCCGATTCTAATATATGCATACAGTCCTTTACAAATCCTATTGTATGTGAATGATTGCTTCTTTGAAAGAATCATCAGTCTTCTCCCTAATGTGTGAGTTTTCCTTGTGCAGGGAAATTTGGATGCATGGATGATTTCAGATGAGCAGTCGCTGACGCACATAGGCTCACATAAATATTTGAATTTGCTTCCAGGACTGATTTAAATTTGACAGTAGCCCTAAACAGTGGCGGAGCTTCATGCAGGCTGGGGCGGGGCTGGCTTGGGTCCCAGCGCGGGCGGGGTGGCAGCCGCGATGGCACCCCACCGGGATCATGCTGCGGGGGCAGTGCACTCCCCCGCACTCCTCTTCCTCTGCCAGTGGCCCTAAAGAAGATCCCAAAAGTACTTATTCAGGTTATGCACACAGTTGGTTTAACATTTAAAATGCTTCATCCCAAGCACTGGCTACATGCATGAAATGTCTACACAACTTCATCATACATCATTAGTGCAAGACTGTTGCATATGAATGGGATGAGTCAGTACATAGGGAGATTCCACCTTACATGATTGTCACCTCATTTAGAACAGTACTTAGATATGCCATAGGTCAAGTGGGGAAGGCGTGGGTCAGCAGTTTCCCAAGGTCCAAAGACCACAGAAGCAATGATGCTGTTGACGGAATACATGCCTATTTTTGAAAGGGCAGGAAATTGAAGGTAAATGTACCCCATGCCTAATTTATATTCCCAATTATCCAACTCTTTTCTAAATTGAACATGTTTGGTCTCTTCTTGCATGGAATTCCATGCCATTGTAAAATGTTTTCCTTTTCGGTCTGGGGTATACAGAACTGTAGAAAAGCTGTACAGTTCTTTTAGCATTTATTTATAGCTCTTTTCTCTCCTATCAGAACATGCTGGAGCTGGGTGTCTTCGATGAGGATGTCTGCCAAGACGAACAACTTTTCACTATTCGCTTTGACATAGCTGGACTCCCACTAAATGAAAAAGTGCTCTTGTCCTTTAAGTCCAATCCAAAGGTCTGTATAAGCAGAAAGAATGTTTAACAGGGCAATCCTATGCATGTTCACTCAGAAGTTCAGTAAAAAATTACTCGCCAATAAGCTGGTTTAGCCCAATGAGAAAGGAAGTATTATTATTAAGGGGAACTTGTTTCTGAGTAAACATGTTTAAGATTGTACTGTGATGTGAATAGTATTTGTTGCCTGAAATGTCTAAGTTCCAGAATTCACAATCTTGATAGGTAATTAAGTAAAATAACTTAGCTGTAATGTGTGTATTATTTAGGGATAGGAGGGATTTTGATTTGGTTAGTGTTTTAGTATGAACCCACCTAATTGGCACTTTCTGAAACAATACTTGAACCAAAATGCACCTATCCTTTGAAATTCACACTTCTCTGAATTTTGTGAATCAGTTCTCCAGTAAGATATTGATGCAGAAATGTGCATATAGGGAAAGGGGGCATAAAAATGCCTATATTCGTGAGAAAATTGTACAAAAATGTGTTGTATTAGGGGAAATTGCTTACAAAGATGAGTATATTGGGTAAAATTGCATACATAAATATGTATAATGGGAGCAATCATACAAAATGCTGAACAAATTTCAACGCTGACAAATTTTCAGCAACGAAAAATCACAGGATAATACAGAAATGGGGCAAAGTAAACATAAGAGTTTCTCATGTTTATGAACAGGTGCACATCCATATCTGTACTACATGTAGTTTGGTTTTATAGTGCTCTCTTGCAATACAAATGCAACACACACACATACACACACACACACACACACACACAAAACCCCATTGCCCCAATCCAGCTCTGGTACCATTCACATGGAAGTTGGCTCTCCTAGCTGGATGAGAAACAGTTTTTCAAGCAAGATGAGGTACATGCAGCTTTCTTCTTTAATCCAGAGTCTTGTATGCATGTCAAAGGCTGTATGCATGCATACCTTTAAAGAAGCTAAATTTCCAGCTATCACCTGTTCAGGAGAGGAAACTAGAACTGGATTCAGTCCTTCATCCACCACAGCTCTCCTTCCCCAACAAGAACTGATACATAGATTCGGGCCTTGGGGATCAGGGAAGTTCAGGGGTGCATAGTACTAAATAAAATATGTGTTTGTGGGAGGGGGGTTTATCTTGTATTTTTATCTTGTGAACCACACTGAGATCTTTTGATGAAGATCAAATTCTAATAAATCTAATAATAATAAAACAACAACAACAACAACAACAACAACATACTACAACAACAACATACTAGCCAAAGTAATCCATGGGAAATTTAAACTGATTTTAATGGAACTAGGTTGCACCTAAAAAGTTGGTGAGAAAGGAAACATTGTCAAACTAAAGAATTTTGGTATATAGAAAATAAATGGTGATCAAAAGAGGAAAACATTGTCAGGGTTGCTTCAAGATCCTAGCTCACAGAGGATCACGCTAGCCAACGGTCATTAAGTAAAAGTCTTTATTGAGTTACAGTTTCCATTCTCAAGCTGCTGCGTGCAACCCTACGTCTAGTAGCTAGATCGGCGAAGCTCCGTCTGAATCTCCGCCCCTCGTACACCAACTTAATATCCTAGCCCTGCTCCACCTTTTCCGCCTGACTGTTCTTCTCTGGGTCCCTCTGCCCCCCTGGGTCTCTTCCTTCCGGGATTCTTCGGACGCTGACCCCCCGGACTCTCCTGTCTCCTTGCGCCGGGCTTTAGGACCCGGCTCTCTTTCCGGGCTGCCTACTGCGCCTCCTTCCTGTGCATTTGAACTTGGCGCGCGCGCCCAACCTTCCACCTTCCGTCTAACCGTTTCTTCGCTCCCAGATGGAGGTGTGGCCACCCCTGACTCGTGCCCTCCCTCCTGCTGTGAGCTGCCAGCGCTTGCCCCCGGCTCCTTTCCTCTTCCCTGCTCTCTGGCGGTGACGCTGGACCCGATCTCCAACTGCTCTCCTCTGATTCCCCTCTGGCTCTATCTCCCTGGGGTGCCCCCCTAAACTCCCCCCTTGCCTTGGCCACTGGTGCTCCTTTCTGTGAATCCTCCGACTCACTGGAGAGACTCGGAGATCTCGGGTCGTCGTCATCGCTCATCCTTTCTTCTGCCTCCTCCCCTTCGCTCTCTGTTTCCTCCCTTGCCCTTGCCTCTGCTCCTGAACCCCTGACATCCATCCCCCCCTCGAAGCCCCCCACTCCCCCTTCCCCTCCTTCCGGTGCTGGAGCTGGGTGCTGCTGCGTCAAGGAGACGAATGTCGGGTACCGTTCGGTTCCCGTAGCGGGCCTCCCTCCGAAGTCTTCCGGTTCTTCCTCCCTTCTCTCGTTGACGACGGTCACCTCTGCTTCCATCTCTGTGCCGCCGTGCTCGAAACCTGGATCGTCCCCGAAAAAGTCCATGTCCGTCTCTCCCTCGCTTCCTCCAGGCGGCGTTGCTCGGCCTGGACCTTCTTGCCACTTCCTGCGCCACTGTTCCTCTGGTTTGTCGTCCCACCAATACGAGGGTTCTGAGGCAGATCCCGAGGGCGACTCCTCCGGGGAACGGACGTCTCGTATCGGGTCCTCGTCAGAGTCGAACCCCCGGAACGTGCTGCCCGAAAGCGTGGGTGTGAAAAGCCAGTCGTCGAAAAAGTCTGCTGGCATCGGTCTATGTGGGAAGAGGGCATGAAACTCGTCTTTGAGCAGAGGTTCGTCCAAGGCGTAGTCCGGCACCCAACTGTTCGCACTGGCCGGGGTGCCCTCCCTGGCGAGAAAGTATTCTACCCCTTCTTCCCCCCATCTGGAATCCAAAATCTCTGTGACTTCGTTGATGCGCTCCTTCTGTGCCACTCCTGCGTGCCCTGTTCTGTCTCTGGCCGGACTCTGCGCCGTTCCGGGTTCCTGAAACCTGTGCGGTGCCTTGTAGGGAGTGAGCACCGATCTGTGGAATACCGGATGCATTCTGGAACCCTCCGGAAGCGCCAGCCTGAAGGCCACCGGGTTGACCTGCTCTTCGACTTGATAGGGCCCCAGTTGCTTATGCCCTAGTTTCTTCTTGGCCAACGACCTGGCCGGCACTGCGTGGGCTGCTAACCAGACCCAGTCCCCCACGTGTAGCTCTTCGCCAACCCTTCTGCGTTTGTCCGCTTGTACCTTGTATGCGTGCTTGGCCAGCTCCAGGTGGCGCCTCAGCTGATCGTGGACTTCCTGCAGTTCCGACGCGAACGCATCTGCCGTCTGCGGCTCCCCTTCCCCCAGCCTTTCCAGTCCCGGGAAGGTTCTGGGGTGCCTCCCGTTGTTGGCGAAGAACGGTGTGACCCCCGTGGACACGTGCTTCGTGTTGTTGTAAGCGAACTCGGCGAGCGGCAGGTAATCCACCCACGTCGCAGGCTGTTGATTTGCATAGCACCTCAAGTACTGCTGCATGATGGCATTGACCCGTTCTGCTTGCCCGTTGGTTTGCGGGTGTCTCGCCGACGCCAGGTTGATCTTGACGTTCAGGAAGCCCATCAGCCACTGCCAGAAATTTGAGATGAACTGCCGCCCCCGGTCGGACAGAATAGACCGTGGCAGACCGTGAACCTTGAACACGTGGTCTATGAACAGTTTGGCGGTTTGTTCCGCCGTGGCCACCTTCGCACACGGAATGAAATGTGCCATCTTGGAGAACAAGTCCACCACCACCAGCACTGCCGTCTTGCCCCTCGAGCTGGGCAGATCCGTGACAAAGTCCAGGGCCACCCTCTCCCAAGGTTCGGCCGGAGTTTGCAGCGGTTCCAACAGTCCGGCCGGCGGTCTAAGCACTGGCTTCGCCCTCTGGCAGGTGTCACACCTCGCCACGTAGTCCGCGACCTCCCTTCTCATTCCAGGCCACCAGAAATCCCTGGCTACTAGTTCCACCGTCTTCTCCTTGCCGAAGTGCCCTGCAGTGGGCGCGTCGTGCAGCTGCTGCAGCACCTTGGCGCGAAGTTCGTCTCCCGGCACGTAGATGGCCCCTTTACGGATGAGCAATCCATCTCTTAGCTGGAAACCGTCGGCCGCTGCTTTGCCCCTTTGCACCTCTGAGATCTTTGCTTGCGCGAAGGAGTCCCCTTGCAACGCTCGTCGCACCGCCTCCAGATCCACGGTTGCCGCGGCGCACGCCCACACTGTTGGTGCGAAGATGTGCATGGCGGCCGCTGGCGTTGCTTCCTCCAGATACTGTGGCTTGCGGGAGAGAGCGTCCGCCATGATGTTGGTGTCCCCCGGGACATACTCTATTCGGAAGTCGAAGTTCGCAAAGAACTCAGCCCAACGTATCTGCCTCTGGTTCAGGAACTGTGCCGTGCGCCAGTGCTCTAGGTTCTTGTGGTCCGTGCAAACCTGCACCGTGTGCTTGGCGCCGATCAGAAAGTGCCTCCATGCCTTGAACGCTGCATGAATGGCCAGCAACTCCCTGTCCCATATGGTGTAGTTCTGCTCGGACTTGCTGAGCTTCCTGGAGTAAAACGCTCCCGGTCGCCACACCCCCTGCGGGTCTTTCTGCAGCAGGACCGCCCCCACGGCTCTGTCCGAGGCGTCAGTCTCCACCCTCATCGGCTTGCTGGGGTTGACATGAAGCAGCTGCTCTTCCGACGCGAAGAGACGCTTGAGTGCCTGAAAGGACTGTTCCGCCTGCTCTGTCCAAATGAACTTCTTTTTCTTGGAGCTAAGCGTGTCAGTGATGGCCGCCGTCTGCATAGCGAAGCCCTTGATAAACTTGCGATAGAAGTTCGCAAAGCCGACGAACCGTTGGACCTCCTTCCGGTTGCGCGGGCTCTTCCAATCCAACACCGCTCGAACCTTGGCGCTGTCCATGGCGAGCCCCTTGTCAGACAGCTTGTAGCCCAGAAAATCCACCTCCGTCACGTCAAATTGGCACTTCTCCAGCTTGGCGTAGAGCCTATGGTGCTTCAGCCTGTTCAGTACTTCCTTGACGTGTTTGTCATGCTCCTGTTGCGACTCCGAAAAGATCAGGATGTCATCTAAGAAACAGACGCACGTCTTGTAGAGAAGTCCCGCCAACACGTGATGCATGAATGCTTGAAAAACGTGGGAGCCATTTTGCAATCCAAAAGGCATAACTCTATATTCGTAGGTCCCCAGTGGCGTGAACATGGCTGTTTTCCACTCGTCTCCCTCCTGCATGCGAATGAGGTTGTACGCACCTCGCAGATCCAATTTGGTGAACACTCTGCCCTTCCGCACCTTTGCGAGGAGGTCGTCAATTCGGGGCATGGGGAAGTCCGACGGCTTAGTCACACTGTTCAAGATCCTGTAATCCACTACGAGCCTCTTTTGGGGCGTATCCCGCTTCTTAACGAAGAACACCGGGCTGCCTCCCACCGCCTTGGACTCTCGGATGAAACCGCGCTCCAAATTATGATCTATGAACTCCTTGAGTTCTTGCAGCTCGTCCTCTGACATGGAATACAGTCTCCCCTTAGGCAGCGCCGCCCCTGGCAGCAGGTCAATCTTGCAGTCATATGGCCTGTGAGGGGGTAGCCTGTCTGCCTCCTTCTCGCAGAAAACTTCCAAAAATTCTGCGTACTTGTGGGGAATCGCTTGCAGCGTGCCTAGCAGTAGCTGTGACTCCTCTTCCTCTCCTTCCTGCCTGGGCACGATGCAGTGTTCAGCACAAAAGGAAGAGCCGAAGGTCAGCTGCCTCTGGTACCAAGCCAGCGTTGGGCTGTGTTTGTCCAGCCAACTCATGCCCAACACAATGGGCGTGTCCGACAATTGAGTGACGTTGAAGCTGATGACTTCTTGGTGATTCCCAAGTCGCATCACCATCGGTGGCGTCTGCTGCACCACTTGCCCTCCTAGCAGCTCCCTGCCATCCACCGTGACCACCTGCAGGGGCAGTGTGGCCGGCAGCAACTGTATAGCATGCTGGTTGACGAAGTCCTGCCCCATAAAGTCTGCATTGCTGCCTGAGTCAATGGTGATTGGCACGTCCATGGTGATGCCATTGGGCAGCTGGAGCGACGCGGTGAGCCTCACCACTGGTTTGGGCGGGAGGGGGTTCACGGGCTGTAAAATCTCTGGGGACTGCATCATTAATACGTCTGGCTGGGCCCCAGTGCCTCTTCCTCCAGCCAGACAGCGTCGTTTCCCTGCTGTGGTTCTCCTTGCTGCGTTGCTGCAGTCGCCATTGCTGAGGCTGCAGTGAGCTTGTGGAGCCTCTGGGGACACTCTTTCGCCATATGCCCTGGCTCCTCACAGACGTAACACTTCCTGTTCCCTCTAGGAGGCTTCGCTTTCACTGCTGCTGGTGCTAGGGCTCTGGTTGCTGACTGAGCCCTGGCACCTCCAACCTCCATCGGTTCAGCTCCTCCCCCTGGCGGAGGCGTGGATTGCGTACGTGCTGCTTCTCTGGGAAAGAAGGAGGAGCCCCTGGCTGGTTCGCGCCCTCCACGCCCTTCGTCCCTGCTCCACGGACGTCCTTCCAGCCGTACCCCCACTGCCAGCGCCCTCTGCACGACCTCCTGGGTGGTCCGGGGTCTCTCCCCCCTCGCAATCTCATCTTTTACAGAGCTGTTTAGTCCCTCCCAGAAAAGGTCTCTTACAGGGGTCGCATCTCTGTCCCATTCTAGGGCACTGGCCAAGGCGAAAAAGCGGGCATGGTACTGCCGTACGCTGGCCCTTCCCTGCTTCAGTCCATGAATCTGTTGCCGAGCAAGATCCACGTCAATGCTTGATAAAAAACACGCATCCATCGCTTTAATAAAGGCATTCGCATTTTGGAGCGCCGGATCGTTATCCCTCCATAAATTGCGCAGCCATGCTCTGGCATCCCCATGCAAATAAGACATGATGAACCCCACTTTCTCTTGCTCATCTCTAAAATCTTTACTCAGCAGTTGCAGTGCACACAGTACGTCTGCTTTAAAATTGGGATACTGTTGCAGGTTCCCATCGAAGTGAGAGACCAGACCGCCTGTGCGTCTCCCCAACCCAATCCCCTCTGGTTTGGGTGTCTGTTGCCCTTGCTTCGTAAGCACTTCCAACCTGACCTGGAGATCCCTGTAGGCGGCAGCTGCGTCCTCCTCTCTCTTCCTGGATGCGAGAGCCTCGGCATTCAGCTGTGACACTGCTTCTCTGAGTTCCGCTATCTGCTGTTCAGCCGTCATGTCGGCTGCCGTTCGTGAGCTCACTAGTGGGCACCTGCTTCTCTCCTCTCCTCGAGGCTGTAGATGCCCACAATACGTGAGACGGAGCTTACTGTCAGGGTTGCTTCAAGATCCTAGCTCACAGAGGATCACGCTAGCCAACGGTCATTAAGTAAAAGTCTTTATTGAGTTACAGTTTCCATTCTCAAGCTGCTGCGTGCAACCCTACGTCTAGTAGCTAGATCGGCGAAGCTCCGTCTGAATCTCCGCCCCTCGTACACCAACTTAATATCCTAGCCCTGCTCCACCTTTTCCGCCTGACTGTTCTTCTCTGGGTCCCTCTGCCCCCCTGGGTCTCTTCCTTCCGGGATTCTTCGGACGCTGACCCCCCGGACTCTCCTGTCTCCTTGCGCCGGGCTTTAGGACCCGGCTCTCTTTCCGGGCTGCCTACTGCGCCTCCTTCCTGTGCATTTGAACTTGGCGTGCGCGCCCAACCTTCCACCTTCCGTCTAACCGTTTCTTCGCTCCCAGATGGAGGTGTGGCCACCCCTGACTCGTGCCCTCCCTCCTGCTGTGAGCTGCCAGCGCTTGCCCCCTGGCTCCTTTCCTCTTCCCTGCTCTCTGGCGGTGACGCTGGACCCGATCTCCAACTGCTCTCCTCTGATTCCCCTCTGGCTCTATCTCCCTGGGGTGCCCCCCTAAACTCCCCCCTTGCCTTGGCCACTGGTGCTCCTTTCTGTGAATCCTCCGACTCACTGGAGAGACTCGGAGATCTCGGGTCGTCGTCATCGCTCATCCTTTCTTCTGCCTCCTCCCCTTCGCTCTCTGTTTCCTCCCTTGCCCTTGCCTCTGCTCCTGAACCCCTGACAAACATGATTATAATTCCCATGCCTTTTCCCAACCTCATCATTCCCCCTTCTAATTTTCCATAACAAATGTCATACGTTTGGCTATGAGGAATTGCTGACAGCATATGTCAGGTCTCACTAGTCTGCAGTTACATACAGTGGTACCTCGGTTTTCAAACATAATCTGTTCTGGAAGACCGTTTGAGTTCTGAAACGTTCAAAAACCAAGGCACAAAGGGCGGTCTGCAAATTTTATAAAGAAAATGGGGGGGGACCCCCAGTGGAAGCCGTTCAACTTGCGAGGTGCGTTCAAAAACAGAAGCATTTACTTCCAACGTTCGACTTCCAAGACGTTCAAAAACCAAGGTACCATGTATTTTGTAGTCTAGCAGCGCAGAGTCTGTTATTAAAAGGGTTTAATTCACTGACCACCCTCTTATTTCAGGATCAGGAGGAGCTGGAGGTGGAATTTGAGTTACGAAACAGGTGAGTAAATTCAGATACTACAGATTACTTAAAGCAACATACCTTACCCTTCTGATAACCAGAATGTAAACCCATAAAAATGAGTTAATTTTTAGTACTCAGGGAACATTGTCAACATTTCTCTCAATGACAGTAAAAGAAACATGTATTAATGCTCCAGGCCTGGCCAGAATTTTGACAAAGCCCCATAAGAAATGGTGTATTTTTAAATTTCCCAGGCTACAATGGCAAAGCTATGTATCTGGTATGGGGAAGGAGAATCAAAAGCAGAGAAGTTGTCAAATTCAAAGCCTTACTGAGCTCATGCCAGCAGACTGGAAAGTCAAGTCAAGTAACCTTTATTGGCATCACATAGGAACATTCAGAATACAAACAGAATAAATAGGCCAGTGTGATCTTGTCGCCATTTCAACAGTACAGGACTGGAAAGTGTATTTTTCTTTATTTTTTTCTCCTTCTGCCAGCGTTGAAAATAAAAAGATTTCTGAAGGGAAAACAAATATGGCAGCAAACTTGCCCTCACACCCTTCAAGGACCCCTCTTGCTCTCTCTGCTATTGAACACTGACAGCACCTCAGCAATAGTTCCATTTTCAAGAGGAACATAAACATTTTATTACATGAATGTATATTCATTTATATTCCATTTATTTTTCAGTTTGAGTGTTCCTGAAACCATTGTTACGAATGGAACTCTTGTGGTAATTTTGTTATTTTCTGTCTGCTTTCTTGTACTTTAGATATATAGTGCAAGGGAAACAAAGAGATTATTAATTATATCAAAGTTAATGAATTATTATATACTCTCTGAGACAGTTACAGATAGTGTATCTGAAGAAGTGTGCATGCACACGAAAGCTCATACCAAGAACTAACTTAGTTGGTCTTTAAGGTGCTACTGGAAGGATTTTTTTTTGTTTTGTCTCTGAGACAGGAATAGTATAAAACTGAACATAATTTTCCTACTGAGCCATCAGGCATCTTCTCCTTTATGGGATGCTTAATTACTTGAGGGTTCAGTTGAAGTTATCATGACCTTCCCAAGCATGTGATAAACCCTATGGATACTTATTTCTGGAATAAGTCCAGTTGAAAGAGGTTTATTGTAGCCCTAGTAAAAATATATACTCTGAGAAACAGGTTACTAAATGTGACAATATATTGATAACTCCAATCATTATTTTTAATCCAGTCAAGTGTGGGTAATATGTCATTGGTCATTCCTGATAAATTTACTGTCCATTTGGATTTGAGCCTGACTGAATAGGTCCCAGCAGAACCCAGTTTAGCCCTATTGGATGTATTCCCTGTTTCTTTAACCACAGACATTAGGTTTTTTTCCTTTGAGAATTTAAAATATGGGCAAATATAAATACCATCCATAATACATTTGTCTGTTCTTCGTGGACTGAGGTTCTGAAATTAAACATTCCATAAAAATTGTGATCCAGGTGGCAAGCCTATGGCCACAACTTTCTTACTTGCTTCCTTTTTAAAAAATGCTCTTCTTGTTAAAAAAAATTAAATCAATACATTGGCTCCAAACTAAGTTGTGTGTGTGTAGGCTCATTAATTTCAGTGAGTTTGGTTGTAAATTGCTTTGGGTTGCCTTGGGCAAGATGAAGCGACTAACAAATTTAATAAATAATAATAATTTTTAAATGGGTTTAATTAAGTGGTGCTGTGGTGTAAACCACTGAGCCTAGAGCTTGCCGATCAGAAGGTTGGCGGTTCGAATCCCCGCGACGGGGTGAGCTCCCGTTGTTCGGTCAACTCCTGCTCACCTTGCACTTCGAAAGCATGTCAAAGTGCAAGTAGATAAATAGGTACCACTTCAGCGGGAAGGTAAACGGCATTTCCGTGCGCTGCTCTGGTTTGCCAGAAGCAGCTTAGTTATGCTGGCCACATGACCCGGAAGCTGTCTGCAGACAAACGCCTGCTCCCTCGGCCTGTAAAGCGAGATGAGCACCGCAACCTCAGAGTTGTCTGCGACTGGTACCTTTACTTTTACCTTTAAGTCTGAATTGTAATCAAACACTATATAAAATTATTTCAGAATCCTTGTTTTTTCTGTACTGTACTGTATTTGTGATTCAGTCATTCGATTTTGAAAGGGATTGATTATTATGCCCCCCCTCCAAATGCTAACTTTTATATGGCGAAGAAAGTAATAAAAGGAAGTTTCAACTAGATTCTAAACTTTCAATGTTCTTCTGTCTTCTTGTATGCCTACAGGCTCGTGAAGTTTGTTGTTTGGAATTTGAAGTAGAGAAGAAAAAAAGACAGAAATCAAGTAAGATTTTCATCATAGTAATAATGGTTTCTCTAGTTTTCAACCAGTAATAATTATTTTGAAGAATGTTTAAAATGAATTAACACCATTGTTTTAAATATATAGAATGCCTAGTAAAACTTACCTAATCTTACATAAAGCCTAGTTCTCTTAAGCTGATATTTCTTCATACTGTATCTTTCATCAATATATTCTGATCATTACATTTCTCCTTGATTAGCCACATCATACACTCCAACTTTTGCAAGGCTAATATATCCCATACATATTTCTCTTGATCCAGCAAGGGAGCTTTGTATATAGAGGCTGTGTGCAAATGAAGATTCACCTCTAAGACTACAAACCTATGCACACTTACTTGAGATCAAGTCCCACTGAACTCATTGACACCTCTGAGCAGTGCTTTTTTATGGCGGTACGCATACCCCTAAACATTTTGTGAATCCAAGTTTGGCCTCATTGAGGGGCAGTATTTCAATATGCGTAGGAAAATGAGAGTACTCCAAAAAATATATTTTTTTTAGAAGAAAAGCACTGCCTCTGAGTATACATGGAGAGGATTGTGCTGTGAATGTGCCTTTGCATTCAAAGAGTATTGCTCACCTGCTGGGTGAACGAATATTTATGATGGATGGGAATGCAATGAGCAAGGCAAATTCAATAAGGAGCTGTATATATATTTCACTGTTCGTATTTGATTTCCTCAAAAGTATAGTTTTTGTTCTGAGTCTTGTTGTTTAGTCGTTTAGTCGTGTCCGACTCTTCGTGACCCCATGGACCAGAGCACGCCAGGCACTTCTGTCTTCCACTGCCTCCCGCAGTTTAGTCAAACTCATGCTGGTAGCTTCGAGAACACTGTCCAACCATCTCGTCCTCTGTTGTCCCCTTCTCCTTGTGCCCTCCATCTTTCCCAACATCAGGGTCTTTTCCAGGGAGTCTCCTCTTCTCATGAGGTGGCCGAAGTACTGGAGCCTCAGCTTCACGATCTGTCCTTCCAGTGAGCACTCAGGGCTGATTTCCTTAAGAATGGATAGGTTTGATCTTCTTGCAGTCCATGGGACTCTCTAGAGTCTCCTCCAGCACCATAATTCAAAGGCATCAATTCTTCGGCGATCAGCCTTCTTTATGGTCCAGCTCTCACTTCCATACATCACTACTGGGAAAACCATAGCTGAGTCTTAGCATGGTGCAATAACAAGGCCAAGTTAACTAATGGAGCAAGTAATATATAAATTAGTGATGTGGATGCCATTAAGAAATCTGATTTCTGCAGAGGCCCGCTTTGAGTTTAGCACAAAAAGTTATTGCAAGCAACAGACCTGACATGAACATTTTTCCTTCTTTCTTTCAGATGGTGAACTATCCCTTATGCTGAAAGGATCCCATGAAGGACACCAGGAGCTTAGTTCAGGCCAGTCCTCATTCCACTATGCCAAATATAAGCACCCGACAATGGATGTTAAACTACCGAAGAAGGGTCTAGATTATGCCTTTGTACGTTATTCATCAGCCGAACACTAAGGGCTTATCCACACTTCCAGTTGGTCCCACTCTTTCGGGGCCTGCACTTAAAATCTCTGTGTCTGAGTGGTTTTGTGTGTGTTTGTTTGTTTGTTTGTTTGTTGTTTGTTTGTTTGTTTTGTCCCAGAGCTTTCCCCCATTATAACCTGCTCAATTGGAGCAAACATCCATTCAGATTTTACATAGATTGCCATTTGCTCCAACTGAGCTTTAAAGAATGGGTTTTAATGGGGAAAGCTCCAGAGCATAAAAACAGGGGGGAGATGTGCTTGGACATGGAGCTTTAAAGCTCAGACCATGTCTAGAAAGAGAGGAGGAATTGTAAGTGTGCATAAACCCTAATGATAAAAAGGTTCCTTTTTTCATTTATGTTTTATTTCCGGGGGGGGGGGGGGGGGAGGGGATTAATTGTGAAAGCCACTCTGAGAATATATATCTGTTGAGCACTGCCGACATGGGCTGCCATATGGATTTTCCCGGACATTTTACCAATTTTCGCCCAGCCACTGTATGGCCACCCTACTGGAGGGAGAAGTGGAAACTGAAATCCTGTTGCATAAGTGGAAGTTCTTTCTCCTCAGGTGCAAACAGCATTGGATAAAATCCTAGACATGCAACTTTGCACTCTTTCTCATAGAAACATGTGGGTTTTTTTCTTCTTCCAGGGGCCAAGCTCTTATAACAGGAAAGAAAGATCCCTCAGAGTGGATATAAATTCACTTCCTACAAGCAAGAAAATAGTGCTCGCAGAGGTGAGAGTCAGTTGCTGTCCTCCTGAATATTGCTTTGAATGGATTCTTTTGGAAAAGAAATAGCCATCATTGCTTGCTTCCATAATCTACAGCGTAAGGGGCCAGTATATCACTGTCATTGTTAATTGTTAATATAATGATTAGGTAGACTGTGGCCTCTGCATCATAGACAAGGCCATATGTACAATGCAGTAAAAAATATTTCAATTCCAAAGTAAAATTCCAAAGCTATCTAAATCCTTAAGTCTGAATCAATTATTGATTTATGGCTTATTGAATCACTTGCTTCTTATTTTGTTGCTTTTGAGGAATAATGAAATAATGTAAAAGGATCAAACTATGTATCTTTGCTCTGGCAGTTTTAAATCTTTTAACATATTGCTTAACTAACAAATATGATAAAAGTCCTATTTTATTTTATTTTTAAATCTAAATTCTGAGTAGAAATTGTAGAAAGAAGGAAGAACTTCCCCTTTATTTATGATTCCCAGAAAGGCAAATTTATCGACATGTTTCAATATGGGGGTGAATATAAATTTAATCAATTAATTCATGAGTCACTCAGAAGCCAGTTTATTGATTGTTACAGTCTTAATTGGTTGATAGACACTGTTGTATGATTTGATTTGGTCTGCAATATTAAGGAAACCAAACCAATTTACACCTCCTGGATTAATGCACTGATCAGATTATAATTAACCTTCAGATTTCTCACTTCCATGTATTAAAATGTGTACATTGGGGGCAGGGGGGAGTAAGCAAAAAGGTATGTTGTGGTAAAATGCATATTTAAATTTTAATTTCCATGCAGATTTTAAGAGGGGATCACATCTTAATGTGGAAATGGGATGGAATGGATTTGTGACTAACTACATAGGATACTAACACAGATCAGCAATAGACTGATCCATCCCTGTTATGTTATAAAGTGGGCTGCCTAGCCAATTGAAATAATTGTTAGAAATTATAGCATTTCTTTTTACCCTTTATCTAGCTCTAGTCATGCATAATCAAGATGCTAACATTTACTTAGCTGCTTGAGAACATAGAAGGGGATTTGCATTGGAATGTGTATCCCATTCAAAGTAATATAGCCTGTATAGAAGAGGAATGGGAAATCTCAAATACAGCCCTCCAGGTCTCTCTGTTCAGCCTGTGGGACTCTCCCCAGGCTGTGCACCTCACAGGCCTTATTATCCTCAAGTACAGTATCTTCCTGTACGGAATGTGTTCTGTAACTGTGGTAATGCCTCTTATCTAGATGAAGGACGGAGAGGGGTGTGTGGGTGTAAATGGCTCACTTTTGCATAATGTAGCCTACTGTACAAAGGCCATGTCAATTGCTGCATCCGCTGTTGGCTTCTAGGCCATATATAGAAGGTTGTTCAAAAATGTGAGAGGCAATGTGACTCTCAGGCTGAAGAAAGTTCCTCACCCTTGTATCCTCCTTTCAATATTTATCTGAATTTGTGTTAAGATTTATGCCCAAGTAAGTGGAACGTGTGAACCTAAGAACCCCTGCCGAAACAAACCAAAGAACTATCTAATACAGCATTCTGTTCTCACAGTGGCCAACCAGATTCTGATGGGAAGCCCACTCACAGGTGGGGACTGTGCTGTTGTGCTCAGGTGCTGCTTTCGGGCATCTGATTGGTCATGGTAAAAACAGGATGCTGGGTTAGACAGGCCATTGGCTCAATCCAGCAGGCTCTTCTTATGTTCTTAGGACCTACGTGCAACCACATTCTCCCCATTTGTGATGCCCAGAAACTGGTACCCTGAAGATGGAACATGGTTAAGAGCAAGTGATAGGCTTCATCTCAAGGAATTCTCTAATCCTCTTTTAAAGCTACACAGGATGGTGGTGAATTCTGGTGCCTCTTTTTCTAAAAGAATAGCACTGATGGTGACCCATCACTACATCATGTGGGAGTGAATTTCATACTGAATAAGTATTTATTTATTTATTTGGTCTTTCTTGAATCTTCCAAAAGAATTCTGTTTACATGCATGCATCTTCAGAACTGACTCAGGGCATCTATGTCCCATGTTTCAAAGGGAGGCAATGTATTCCTAGGAGTGAAATTTGAGTTTGTATTCTGTTTTTGTTTTTTCAGAATAAAAAAATGGCATTGCATGTGAAAACAGAAGTCTGGTAAGAGATCCTTCCTGTGTTGGATAGCTATAATCTTAACTATTTTTCTACTTGTCTGTCTGTTGGAGAAATATTCTTACAGGAGATTATCCACGTGTTCAGGATATTAGTCATTTGTATGCAGTATGAACACTGTACCTAACATTTATTGAATAAACAGCGCTTACATCTATATAACAAGAGTCACGTTTTATACAGAGAGGGCTGATGGAGCCTATAGCTTTAGAGCTCTAGTAAGCCACACTTTTGTGGTGTCTATCTGCTTAGTCTTTTTAATCGAAAGCACTGCTGTGTAAAAACCACCACATAAACCTTGCTGCCTTGTAAAAGCAAATGACTTGATGCCCCGTGAGGCTTCGCCTGCCACACATTTTGTTAATTGGTCAGCTCAGGGATGTTGGCAAGCAGTCTCTAAACTTGACTCTTGGATGAGTAGCACCTTTTAAAAGTTCTGAAACGGATTCTGAGATACAATATGCCTGTGTTCCCCCTACCACCCTCTGTGTGGCTATTCCAGCCAGACTGACCTAGATGTGCGCTTGGGATATGGCCTTTGCACACAGGAGCAAGATTTCTTGTGCAAAAGGCAGAAGATTGTTGCTGGGGCGTTGAAAAATGTTCTCAAACTAGAAAAGGATCTGCAGGATCATGAGGTACGTGATGCAGAACTCTGGCTATCTCTGCTGTGTGAATTATCACAATATGTGGAACGGAAATTGCAGAGAGAGTCTGGGAGCAAGAATAATATGTTTCATGGTCAGCACACCACTGTGGTAGCCTCCCATACAAAGTTGTTTTCCTGTTCCCTGCAGTGATTTAGTGTTACGGTGTCAGAGTGCTGCATCTGAACTGGCCACAGTGCACACGGGGAATAATTCACCAATGATGCCATCTTTTCCAAGGCTTGAGTGAGAGCTGAACTTTCCAAGCGACTGCCCAAAGCGGTATCACACTCGTGCCATTATTCATTCATGTGCCCTGCTGAAATTGGCTTAGTCGCCCGTTCTATTTTCTCATCCTCTGAGATGAAGGCGAGCATAATAAAATGCAGGCTAAAAGAGCTGTAGCTCAATAGCATAGGTTCAATCCTTGGCATTTCCAAGTATTATTTATTTATTAAATTTGCATACCAGACTCTGAGGTCCGGCTCCGGGGGCCTTCTGGAGGTTCCCTCCCTATGAGAAGTGAGGTTACAGGGAACCAGACAAAGGGCCTTCTCAGTAGTGTCACAAGCAATGAGAGAGGGGCATTAGCTCACCATAGCACATGCATTTTTCTTGCCTCTGACTACTTCGCTAAGATTGCTGTGCTGCCTTTAACCCTATTGACCTCATTAGACTGAAGAAGAAACGAGTTAGTAAGTTCTCCGCCACTGAAAACAGCAGCCTTGAATCTACTCTTCATTTTTGCCTTGTGACATTTTATCGTGTTTTTAATTTTCTGTTGTGAGCCGCCCAGAGTGGCTGGGGAAACCCAGCCAGATGGGTGGGGTATAAATAATAAATTATTATTACTGCCCTTCATCCAAAGATCCCACAGCGGTTCCCAACAGAAAAATACATAATGAGAATTCAAAATACATAATAAAAATGAAACAATAACCTCCCTCCCACAAACGCATTTTAAAAGCCATAGAATGTTATTCGGCCAAATGCCTGGTTGATGAGAAACGTTTTTGCATGGTGCTGAGAAATATTCAATGCAGGTTCCAGGCGAGCCTCCCTGGGAAGGGCATTCCACAAATAGGACTGGGAGTGTCTCCAGTCTGAAACCACAGAGAGGGATACCATGGGCCCTTTCAGTTCAGTATTTTCTACCCTGACTGACAGGGACTCTCCAATGGTTGATATGTTTTGATATTCCAGACACATTGGGCATATTGAATGTTTCAATAAACATTTCCACTTTTAGCATCAATTGGAGGCTTCCCATTTTTCCTTTGACTTTTTCGGCTTCTTGTTGTTGCCCCTTCCTTTGCATGTTCTGCTGATCTTGACAACACCAGTGGTGATGACATTTAATAATAGTTATTATCTATCAGGTTTCCCAGGCTTCAGACCCAAGTAATGAGTTAAGCATGCAATTAGTAAAGCGACCTGTAAAGTAATTGCTTAAGCATGCACTAAACTCTCCCATTGAAATCAGCAAGACTTAATTAAAAATGAGGGGTTTAAATCAGTAGTCTGCTAAAGTTTTCATCAGTTGTGGCACAGAGAGCAATTTTATTGATTTGATTCATTATACTTTTATACTGCTTAGCCAACTGTGTTCTCTTTGAATTTTAATCAGTGCAGGAAGAACCAGTGATGATTACTAGGGTTGAGATTTTTAAGAGCACATGACTGCTCGAAACCAGTGGAGCACTAATTAAACATCCCATCAGCATAAGGATATACACTTGGGCAATGGAAGTTTCTCCCCACTCCTTCTCCCACTCCTCCCTTAAATCTGTTCTGGGTTGTTTCCCCCACTCCCAACTCTCTGGACCAGATTGGAGTGTGGGGCAGAGAATGAAGTTGTTGAAAGTGACCTTCCATTCAGGAGTGGTAGCTGTTGTTTTCAAAAATTACAAGTTATATTCCAAGTTTAGATTGCTTCAGGATCTAAAAACCCCCACCCCTACTAAGGTGTTCGTAATGTGCAGATGTCTTCAAACAGAATAATCAGTTCACTGGTTAAAAAGCAGTTTCTGCAATTTATTTTATTGATTGACAGCCATAATTAAAATACTTCAGTTTCTTGTGCATTAGCCTGCTTTTCCACAGTCATCTCTAATTTGTTTTTTTAAAAAGTAATATATTCCTTACATGCAAATTAATTTCAAAGGGGGCATACATATCATGAGATGTGTGACATATGTGTTGCATGTCATGATTACATATTTCAGACAGCTGTCCAAATATGTATACAGTCATGCCACACTTCGTGTATTACCATAGATGAGATTTTCTATTCAAATTGGTAAAACGTGTATAAAATTGTGGTCTGCGAATAGGCTTATGTAGGGAAGGAGAAGTTGTGAGATGGAGGAGACTTTAAAGCAGGCATTGACCAAAGCAAATGAATGAGAGGGATGTGAGAGAGATCGTATTTTCAGTTAGCCTGGTTATGGAATGCTCTGAACTGATATGCAATGTCTAAAAGAAAAATAGGCTAGCTGTGAAACTGGGTATGAAGCAACTCTTTACTAATATCACAAACTGGCAGAATAACTGCCTGAATAATAATGAAGAACAGCTGATTCATTCTTTGCAGTTTGTAATTTATCTCTATTATTGATTATATTGCTTAATTAATTAATTAATTACCACCTTTATAAAGGCTCTGTGGAGTAGAAAATATTAACAGTGAATTATCAGTTTCCACTTTTGCATCATCAAGCAGGATGGGTCCTAACAGCACATTTCTTTCTTGCTGCCAGTCTCTTCTAATCCAGAAATAGATTAGCTGCAGATTTACTTGGCCAGATCCCATCATAACCCAGCAGGGAGGCCAGACCCCTCATGGGATCATGGGGCTGCCATCTGCACAGAGGTCATAATGGTGTCCATATGTGAAGTGTCCCTGCATCTTTGTGTGCTCTAGCTTGCTTGTTTATGCATTGCAGGTTCCAGTAGTTGCAATTATGACGACAGGGGGCAGTACAAGATCACTGACTGCATGCTATGGAAGCCTACGAGGTCTTCAGAAGTTGAATCTCTTAGATTGTGCTACATACTTAACCGGTTTGTCTGGCACAACATGGTAAGGACACAGACATTGGGTTCTATGCGGAGTTATAGAAGTTAGCCTTGTTTGGTCTGTAGGTTACTTAACTGCTTGGCTGAACATAAAACGGAATCGCTGATCTATATCAGTATCAAAGCTCTGGCTCGCTATTGTTTGTGAACCTTTTCCAGTGTTGTTCTAACTTGAAGACATAGGAGCCAGTAGAGTCATTTACATACTTGGCTGGATCTAGACTTATTTGCAGTGAACTTGCAGTAGACCCACTGAAATCAATGTTAGAAGTTAAATGTGATAAAAAATAGCATGGCACCAGCCCTTTCATTAAAAGCCATCAATTCCCCAAGAATCTGTAGTGATGCAAATAAGACTAGAATCTGAAGTTGCTAACTAAATAGGTTTGGAATAGACAAAAGAAAGTTCCTCTTTCCATAACTGTTTATCAATAGCTAGCATCTATGATCGCTAAATAGAAATCCCATGTTGAGAGATAGCATACCTTTAGAATACCATTAGGGTACAATAGGAGAGCCGTTGACTTGTGGACTTCCTAGAGGCATCTGTCTGGCACCGCTATTGGAAACAGAATGTGTTGCTAAAAGGAACTACATCCAAATGGATTCCAGGATCAAGCAACATAGCAGCCCTCATCCAAGCAAAACAACTGGAAGGTACCAAACTGTATAAGCTTATGTTCTCACACTGTCCTTCCACGTCTTTCCTTTCTCAGGACCATGGGGAACTTGTACAGAGATGCTTGTTGGTCCAAAAAAGATTTGGATGAGCAAATCAAAGAGGTGAAAAGACATGTGACCAAGTGCAAGCTGGATGGCTTCTCCATAGAGCGTTTGAAATATTACAACAGACAGCTGCATGAGCGGAAAGAAGAGGGACAAAAGACATCCTGTATAGACCTATGGGGGCTCCTGATTGAATATTTGCTGCATGATGGGGTACAGTACTTTTGTTGCGTTTATTTTTAGCCTGTTAAATAGCACAGATGTTCCAGGCATACTGGATATAACTTAGACATTTATAAATCTAGGCCTTTGAGTTGGGAGAGATGCTAGTGTGGATAAGCTAGGCTGACAGGAACTGGGTTTGAGAGGGTCACTGCTGCCATCATAGTACACTCACAATTTTGACCCTATGGTCAAATAAATTTTGTGGATAATTGAAAGAATACGGAAAAAAACAAAAACCAACCCACAAAGCCTGTTGTGCCAGAGGCGAAAGTAGGGGGAGTGCATAAGGCATGAACAATAATCTTTCACCTTGCACTCAACTGCCTCAAAAAATAATCTGCCTCCAGGCTCAGCATTAGAAACAACAACAAATTAACAAATTAATGGAGAATATGATGCTTAAATGAAACCTTCATTATGCTCAGAGATGTTGCTCCTCAGTATAACAGTCTATTTGGCTCACAATGTGATGCCAGAATCACATTGGACCAGTGGTTTTCAACCTGTGTTCCATGGCACCCTGGGGTGCCTTGAATGATGGCCAGGGGTGCTGCGGGCAACACTGGCCTCTGTCCCTCTTCCCTTGCCTCCCTCCTCTGATTCCCTCTCACATCTCTGCCTCCCCAAGGCTTGCACAGTTGTTTGTTGCAGCAGCCCTGGCTACAAGCTCTTCAGGGGAGTGTTGCCTCTGGAGCTGGCCAGGGGGTCCTGATTGCCAGAAGCTGAGGTGGCCTTGGAGTAAGCAAGCAAGTGGGTGAGGGAGCCCAGCCAGCCAGTCCGCCAGCCCTTGCTTCTGGGAATGGACAGACAAGTCCCAGGCCCCTGTGGGGCAATGTGAGGAGGCACCTTTCTCTGGGGCTGGGGGGGGGGGGGGAGGAGCTCAGAGACCAGGGGTGGCAGCATCAACTGCTCAAAGGACTCCCAAAAAGAAGGGAGAAGAGAGGAGACTGAGGGAACACTTCACAAAGGAGGGTGTTTGAAAAGCGGTGAGGGGTTGCTAGCTCTGCAGGCAAGGGGTGACAAATAGGTTCCTGAGCCCCACAGGGGTGCCGCAGAAAGAAGGTAGTTCGTCAAGGGATCCATGGACTCAAAAAGGTTGAAAACCTCTGTATTAGACCACTTTCTTTTTCCTGAGCTCATCTTATATTTCTTTCAATCAACACAGAAAGACAACCATAAACTGTCTGATCAGCAGCAAGCAATTAATGAGGGCCAGAATCCTTTACCAATCTACACTGCAATCAATGTGAAAGAGAAGTACAGCACTCTGGATTTCAATGGTAGGATATTTTTGTTTTTTAATCTGTCACTAGATCATCATCTCCAATTGTTTTCTGTGAGAGAAAAATGACGGAGTAGGAGTTTGTTATTGCCTCGTGATTGGAAAGCCACCTTAACCAACTATGTAAAAGTTGGGTAAAGGGTGAAGGGACCCCTGACCATTAGGTCCAGTCGTGGCTGACTCTGGGGTTGCGGCGCTCATCTCGCTTTATTGGCCAAGGGAGCCGGCATACAGCTTCCGGGTCATGTGGCCAGCATGACTAAGCTGCTTCTGGCGAACCAGAGCAGTGCACGGAAACGCCGTTTACCTTCCCACCGGAACAGTACCTATTTATCTGCTTGCACTTTGACATGCTTTTGAACTGCTAGGTTGGCAGGAGCAGGGACTGAGCAATGGGAGCTCACCCCGTCGCGGGGATTTGAACCGCCGACCTTCTGATCAGCAAGTCCTAGGCTCTGTGATTTAACCCACAGCACCACCCACGTCCCAAAAGTTGGGTACAAATGTAATAAATACATGAAGCCCAGAGGCAATGTGGGTATCATAACCCCACTGAGAATGCTGTCCCTAAAGATGTGTAGAAACATAAGAGTGATCACTCTAGCATACCCTCAAACTGCCCTGATTTTCCAGGGACAATCCTGGAATTACAAAAGCCATCCCGGCTTCTGATCTGATCCCGGAATGTTCCGCAACTGCTGATCCTGGAATTTCCTCCGCAACTGAGCTCAAAGAGGAGGATGAGCCAGAGCTCCTGCCAAGCGACGGCAGATGTGGCTATGAGGGGAGCATCCTCTTGCCTCTCCATGGCTGCTGCTGCCAACATCCTCCCATGGGCAGCTTGTAGCGGCTGCTGGAGAGCAGGCGAGGAGGAGGAGGAGAGGCTGCTGCTGCTGCTGCGAGACCCAGGCCCCTGTGACGTGCTGGCTCTGAGGGGCTGGCTGAGGGCAGGGCTGCCCTGGGCAGGAAAAAGGGGGAGTGGAGCACAAGGAGTCTTGATTAATAATAATAATAATAATAATAATAATAATAATAATAATAATTAAAAAAAACAATGCTTTGTGCATCTGCGTCTAATCTTGCCCCTTTCTTAAATTTATTTATTTATTTGTGTGTGTTTTTCTTTTTGTAAATCTACCAAAGAATAAAATAAAACTGGGACAGTGGAGGGCATGTGTTCTGTGTCCCATTGGTGTGGTGGTGGTGGGGATGACAAAAATGGGGGGTTGAGGAGGGTCAGTTGGGGGGAGTGAGAAATGTCCCTCTTTTCATCCGAGGAATGTTGGAGGGTATGCTCTAGCTGGCTTGCAGTTTCCACCTAAGGTCTGCTTCAGAGTTGAGGCTTCTCCACACTTACATTTTGCTCCATATTTTCCAGCTACAGGTCCACACTTTAAAGCTCCATGTCTGAGTGCTCTCTTTTTTTGCACCAGAAAAACCTGCTCTTTACAGCTGGAGCACAACGAATGGCAATTTGGGCTTTCCGCGGATTGCCATTTGCTCCAGTAGAGCAGTAAAGAGTGGTTTTCGTAGGGAAAGCTCCAAAGCAAATAAAATAAAAAATAAAAAATAGAGCGCTTGGACATGGAGCTTTAAAGCACAGACCATGCCTAGAAAGGACAGAGGAAAGAAAGGTAACTGTGGCTAAGCCCTTATAATGCAATGACCTAGTTTGCACATGACATTTAACCAAGCTATGCTTTAATGTGAGCAACAAGTGTGCTACTGCACACTGTGATTTCTTTGGACAGGGTGAGCTATAAGTTAAGCTAAAGAAGAAAATGTGTCTTAATTCATAGATGGAGAGAGAGAGAGAGAGAGAGAGAGAGAACACTTTGCTCATGTTCTTCTAAATGTGATTGTAACTGCAGAATGGGTTGAGTTCACACCCTATGAAGTGGGGATACTAAAATATGGAGCTTTTGTCCGTGCTGAAGATTTTGGAAGTGAATTCTTTATGGGGCGTCTGATGAAGAGGATTCCAGAGACTCGGATCTGTTACCTGCAAGGTTCTTATTATTTTTGTTTAATAATGAAATAGCAATAATATAACCGATTTAGCAATCAAGTCCATGTAGTATGGGTAGTAACCAAGCTGTATGATCTGTCTAAAATCATATTGATGTACATGAGCATGTAGGGTATCTGAAACCCACACCAAAACTAATGAATTACCTTTTCTATGAATAGGTCAGTTTAAGGCATAAATGCTAGCTGGAACATAAAAAGGGCCTGCTGGACGAGGCAGCCTGTTCCCACAGTGGCCAACCAGATGCCTGTGGAAAACCTGAAACCAGAACCTGAGCACAACTGCACTCTCCTCAATTGTGATTCCCAGAAACTAGAAATATCAATAAGCTACAACTGCAGCCCAAATTGTCACTCAACCAGTTCCAGTCATTGTTTAGTATTGGTAGAACTAGTCTAGACCATGTGAAATGAAAGGAAAACAGACTGTTATCTTTAATGTTAAGTTCAACAATCTTTGTACAATAATTCAGGTACCTCTATAAAATTGTACCCCAATTGTACGGCCTCGGTCCAGTATACCTGAAGGAGCGTCTCCACCCCCATCGCTCAGCCTGGACACTGAGGTCCAGCGCTGAGGGCCTTCTGGCGGTTCCCTCACTGTGAGAAGCAAAGCTGCAGGGAACCAGGCAGAGGGACTTCTCGGTAGTGGCGCCCGCCCTGTGGAACGCCCTCCCATCAGATGTCAAAGAGATAAACAACTACCTGACATTTAGAAGACAGCTGAAGGCATCCCTGTTTAGGGAAGTTTTTAATGTGTGACATTTTAAAGTATTTTTAATCTTTGTTGGAAGCTGCCCAGAGTGGCTGGGGAAACCCAGCCAGATGGGCGGGGTACAAATAAATTATTATTATTATTATTATTATTATTATTATTATTATTATTATTATTATTATTCCTTAGAACACTCAGGATGCTACACAGAGATTATCTCAGTAATTCAACAACGTTGTAGGGTGGGCCAATACTACTGTCCTCCTATGGGACTGGGAACTGAGGAACAGTGACTACCTAGTGAGTTCATAGGAGAATTGATATTAGAGCCAGGAGCTTTGTAATTCATAGCTCATATGTCACAAGCAGTGAGAGAGGGGCATTAGCTCACCATAGCACATGCATTTTTCTTGCTTCTGACTACTTCACTAAGATTGCTGTGCTGCCTTTAACTCTATTGACCTCATTAGACTGAAGCAGAAACTAGTTAGTAAGTTCTCCGCCACTGAAAACAGCAGCCGTGAATCTGCTCCTCTTTTTTGCCTTGTAGCCCAACAAGATATCGTCAGGTGAATTTCTCTATCCCTACCTAACTTCATTGGCTGGCATTTCTGGAGGCAGGGAAATTCACAATGCAATGATATCGCAGCAGAAAGAAGAGATGCAAGCCTCGTGCTTTTGATGGCTAGAGAATCTCCCATAGCTTCAGTCACTGAGTATTTGTGCATGACAGAGGCCTATACCAGGAGCTACTCTGGGTCACCACCCTGATGTCTGGCATTATTTGTTCAGTGTTAAAATAACTTTGCATATGTTATGTCAGGATCCCTTCCATTGTAACGAATGCTAAGGTAACGTAGATGAAGTAAGGATTGAAACAATGCTTATACCGGTAATCTGTGAAGGGATGCTACCAGTGAATTGTGTGGGTGTGTGGCTCTGATTCATAATCACAGTAGCGCTCACAGAGTCCCCTGATTAGTGGAAAGAAAGGCAAACATGCTTTGAGTTTACACACCCACACAACTGAAAGAATACACCCTGTACTTGCCTTAACCAACCCATTAAAGCAGAATGGGCAAGCAGCCACAAATAATCTGCTGACACAAGGTTGGGTACAGCAGAGGCAAATGGCAGCAGGGCAATTGATACATTGCCAGCACAATGCCAGGCATCAGAAGACTTGGGTGTCTCAAGACATGGAGCATGTGCAGCCGGTGGTAGCCTATTTAAGGCCAATGAGGCTGCGGGCAGGAAGGAGATGCCCAGAGTTGAGCAAGACTGCAGTACTGGAAGGGCGGAGGAGGAAGAAGTGCCTCCCCACCCTAGCCTGAGGTTACTACAGGGGTGGCTGTGTGATGCAAAAAGAAGACTGAGCCCAGTGCATAGAAGATACAGCACATATGGCAGAGTGTATGGAAGCCCTCCAGGACCCTTGGCAAATAGTTTGCAGCCCACAGTCAATCTCTTCTTCTGACCACATGGTGGGAGAGGATTCCTGCTGTGCCCCAGTCCTCTAGGGCAAGCCTGCGGAGAGTGGGGGGTAGCCAGGTGCACACTTGCCCCAGGTCTTGGGGGGCTAAGTTGGACAGAGGGCCCTGCCAGGGGCCTGCCAGACTGCCTGCTCTGGGGCATGAGTTACAATGGCACAAATGGAATTCCTAAAAGCAAGGACCGTTCTGCCTTCATCATCGTTTCTTAAGCATGCGTCTGTTTGAACATGGAGATTGCAAATGTGTGCTCTGATTAAACAGTGCAATTTACTGCAAAAATTAAATAGTGTTTTTTCAGTAGAATAATGCTAAATTGTTATCAATTATCCCTCACTGTACAGGCATGTGGAGTAGTATATTTTCCCTGAATTTGCTGTATTTCTGGAATGATTCTCAAACCCCAGAGGACTTCTGGCACAAGTGGACACAAGACCAAATAGCTGACATTGGTTAGTTATTTTCCTAAGTGGCCTTTGACCTATTGATGGTGTTCTAAACTGATCTGTGAGCAATGAACAAATATTTTGGAACTTTGCTGCCTGTATATTATTAATGTTGGCTCCTTGTAAGCACATTTGTCTAAATGTTTTCAGATTTGTCTAAATGTTTTCAGATTTGTCTAAATGTTTTCAGATTTGTCTAAATGTTTTCAGATTTGTCTAAATGTTTTCAGATTTAGTCATCCTTGTATTAGACAACTGAAGCTCTAAATTGTGTGTGTGTGTGTGTGTGTGTGTGTGTGTGTTTAATGTTAAACGATGATTTTGAATGAGGGCTCAAAATGATTTTCTGCTTTTGCTGATTGAGCAGACACTTTCACAAAATATTTCTCTTTTGGAAAGGATTGTAGTTTGGAAAGGATTGTAGTTTCAGAAATTTATAAATTTTATAAATTCATCGTTGCTGCTTTTCCTTTGTAGATACAGAGCCTCATCTACCCACTCGACCACATGATCAAAAGACACATCTGTACACCCCTGCTGGACCGCTATCCAGTGCATTTAGAGATGTGCTTACTGATCGCCTATCAGTTGCCCAGTACCACAATTTTCTCAGAGGTCTCCAACTGGACAATGGCTACCTTGAGAATGACAATTTCCGTAGATGGAAAGGTATTATCATTTGGGATATATATATTCTAATGTAAAAAACATGCTGCCTGAGCTCAGTCTGAAATTAGAATAAGCACACTGCTTGCCAAGGCTCCTCACTCAACATTCCACCCAAATGTCCAGTCCATGGATATGTCGTGTTATTGTTTGTGCACATGCTAGATCATGCTATGGACTTGAATGCATTAGGTGGCAGTGGCTGTGTGCTAACTGAGCTTCAATGGGCCTTTGCCTAGTTACTGTGCCCCTCCTATGAGCCCCAGGCAGAGAGGTCAAGGGTCAAGGATGATGGGAGCTGTAGTCCAATGATATCTGGAGGGCACTACATTGGCTATTGTGTAACCCATTATATAGTGTTGATGCTTTGTTCCTAAATTCACTACATGAGGTGCTGTGCATTAAAGTGTATTTATACTTTTTCGGATTAATTAGCTGTGACCTTACAAACTGCTGTCCTTGTTTAATTGGTGTCTCCAAAGCACAGTAATGGCATAAATCATCTGATAATGAGATTCAGAGCTGGTTGCAGACATATATAATAGCATTGCATTGATAATAGCAAATAGAAATGATTCTACATTGGGTTATAGCTAGGGTTGCTACCTCTTTTGGGAGGGGCTTGCTCCCGTGCCTTTAATAGCAGCTCAGAAGTTAAGAAGGTAATACCTTGACTCATTACTTACATCAGTTCCCAGAAAAGTTACATTTGTTGAATTTGTGCCACATACTTGATAGTGCTTCCTTTAAAGAAGAGCAGAGCTGTAATTATCATATAAATATTCTAAAAAATAAATGAGATTTCCCCACCACCACCACTCTTCTAGAAATGGATAGCCACTTTGCAGAATTTTCTCTGAATAGTCTCCATCTCCCTCCTACCCCAATGCTTTGGAATGATGCTAGGTCCAGGGCATTTTGTAGCATGCAAAATGGTGGCCAGGCTGCCATGCAATTGCTGCCACTGCTATCTACAGCAAGAGCAAAAAATCTTAGGAAAAAAGACAGAAGCTGTGCTATTTCAATTGCCAATGGTTAGCCCCCACACCCAAGAAACCATTGGAGAAGTTATTTGCCCCAAAATAGGTGGAGAATTTTTAGGAGTCATTACTGGACAGCTCTAGTTTGGGGGCTGTCAGGGAACTGCCATCGGAGCCAGAGGGAGAGGGAGGGCTCCAGAGGGATTCCGGAGAGCGTCCCGGGAGGGAGAGAAGGAGCACATCTTCTGGGGAAGGAAATCAGCGTAACACCAGTGGAGAAGGGGGGCAGATGGGGGAATCGGCGAGGTGGCTCCAAGACTCCTCATCGGGAACCAGTGGGGAGAGCACGGGTCCTCAGATGCCCACACCCTCCCTGCGCAGAAGGCTTCCACGCAGAGAAGCTAGGCGGCGACTAGGCGTCAAAGAGCTTCTTTGCTGGAAGAAGTTCAAGAAACGCCCACTAACGGATTCTGCCAGCGATTGAGACAGCCACGGGCGCGTGGCTGTCCAGACAGAAAGGGTTCATTCAGGCAACCAGCCCAGGGTGGCGTTGATTTACACACAAGCAACCCCTAGAACCATTACAGGGGCCTGTGTTTATTAAAGCAAAGCCTAGTTCCACCCTTAGGCAAATAATTGAAACTTTAGACAATATTTGGAAAGCACTCAACATCTGAAACTGAAGAAGAGAAGTTGTAGGAGAAAATTTCCAAGTACGGCTCTTCTTTAAAGTTGAGCAGGAACAAAGAAAACTCCAGGTTGGAGAAGATTGCCTCTGTGGCAATGAAAACTCGAGCTTACTCTGTTCCACTTAAAACTGATTCTGTTTTGCCATTTAGGTACTATACTCGATGCTTCTTCACCCAATCAGCTGACTCAAACAGAAGAGTACTTGTCACTAGTAGATACTGGATTCTTCATCAATACAAGCGTTGCACCTATACTGAGAAAAGAGCGGAAGGCAGACATTATCATACATCTAAATTACAGTGCAGGATCACAGAAGTTGGTGAGAAATGCATCTTTCCCATTTCTGCCCATCTCTATAGATGATGAGTATCATAAATCATGGCTATAGCTAAGTACAGTCGTACTTGGATCCCGAATGCCTTGGCTCCCAAACAAATTGGCTCCTGAATGATTGAAACCTGGAAGTGAGTGTTCCAATTTTCAAACGATTTTCGGAAGCTGAATATCTCGCACAGCTTCCATGGCTTCTGATTGGATGTAGGAGCCTCCTGCAGCCAATCAAAAGCTGTGCTTTGGTTTCCAAATGTTTTGGAAGTCAAACGGACTTCTGGAATGGATTCTTTTTTACTTCCAAGGTACGACTGTATATCACAGTCCAAGGGACCTATATCCTTTCCCTCCAACTCCTATCTTCCTTTGGACATATCTAAGGCAAGTTTCAGTTGTGGGGGGAGGAGAGAGAAGAGGAAAAGTACTGGAAAGAGGAGGTCTAGAAAAGAAGGTAGGGAGAAAGCTGAGAGATGAGAGCAAGATTTATTCAGGAAACAAGCTGCAGGAGTAAGAAAAGACTAGGAGAAAGCCCTTGAATAAGTTGGAGGCTGGGGTTACTGTAAATGTCTCTGGCTATGAATCATCCTGCCCTGACATCTGAATTGCTATGATGTCACAGAATGTTCAGGAGAAACTACTAACACAGAGCCTAAGGACACAAGGAACACATTGTTTCTCGTAGGACAGGCTGTGCAGAGACAAGATGAAATAATTTCCCCTGATCCCTCACCTAGTAGCTAGTATTTCCCCGGGGAGTTTCAAAGAGAGTTCTGGTAGGTGTCTGCTCTTGGAAGGAAATCATACAGAGAAATGAGGAGTACTGAATTTTAAATAAGCCTTTCCACATTTAGCATATTATTGTATTACTAACCACCCAGAGTGGCTGGAGTGACCCAGTCAGATGGGTGGAGTATAAGTAATAATAGTTATTACTACTACTACTTTTTTCCACCTAGCCCCTGGAACAGTCATGCAAGTACTGTGCAGAACAAGGAATCCCATTTCCCAAAGCTGTGATACACGAAGATGACAAACACTTGAAGGAATGCTATTTGTTTGACAATGCAGAGAATCCAGAAGCACCAATATTAGTATTTTTTCCACAAGTGAATGATAGCTTTCGTTACTACAAAGCACCCGGTATGCCATTATTATTATTATTAGTAGTAGTAGTAGTACATTATACTTATAAAGTTCTGTATTTAGTGGTTTATTATCTACATGTTTACAGATGAGGAGAAAGAGGATAACAGAGGAAAGGGAGACACACAGAAAACCCATTTCCCCCACACATTTTGGAAGCAAATAAATTCCTCTAGAGTCAAGCGTCTGTCCTCAGAAATCACAAAATCTGCAAATTTGGACTCAGTTATATATCCTATGAGGACCCACTGTTGTGCATCTTCTTTAGCACAGCTAAGGAAGTCTAGCTTCAAAGGAAGTACCTCCAGTGCCAGCCTTACCATGGGAAGTCTAGCTGACATTGACTGAGCTTAAACTGGCCTTGTGAAGTTGAATGGACCTACGTCCTAAAAGCTAATCCTTCCCACCATTGTTCTCTAAGACCTTCCTGTTAGGTCGGGCCTTTGGAAACTAAGGTGCAGACGATGCTGATCATTGGGCTTCTGTCAGGGCAAATTATATTTAAAATGCTAGCTTTAGATATGTTGTGATGTATTTTAATTATCATTTTTAACTAGTTTGTTGTTTTAATTATTCTGTATTTTATAATGGATGTTTCTAAAATGTTGTAAGCCACCTTGATTGAATCCCAGCTCGGGAGAAAAGTGCGCTAGAAATACATTGAATAAATAAATAAATAAGTTAAATCTGTATTCATGAGGCAGTTTGATAGTCAGATGGTTGGCACTGGCAGGTGGCAGAGTTTGCTCATCATCAGGTAGTGGTGGCTGTTCAGCCACCAGCACACTAATAATTCTCAGGCACCTTGCACCAGGCGTCTTGTTCAACAACTCTGCATTTGTAATGCTCATAAACTTGGCTCATGGAACCCCTTAACCTCCTCGGTTCCTCATTAGACTGATCTATTCCTGAAAATGCCTTGATTATCTCCTTGGATCAGAGGTGTGAGGCATGCTGTTTCATCAAGATCTCACTGTCTTTCATCTTTTTTTTTGTTTTGTTTTTGGTTGAATAAAACTGTTCTCTTAACACTATAGCAGAGTTGTAAATGGAACCTACGCTTCTTCAAGGTTGTCAGCAATGGCCAAACTAGTCGTTTCACAAAATGCACAGTGTGCAACTAATTCTGGTTTCTTTCCTTCTTTATTTAATGAACTACAGGCACAGGGCCCCAGATTGTCATCAAATCATCAGTTCCTTTTTCAGCCACTATCCACAACCTTCCCCCACCCCCAGGGATGTCTATAAGACTTTGGGGGAAAGCTCCCATTTTTATCCTAAGCTTCATAGCCATGCCAAGGAGGACTTTGGTCCAGAGCATACCTGGAGATGGAAGGAATACACCTCTTCTCCCTGTACGCTGTGGTCCTGATGACAATTCAAGATAAAGATAGATAGAGATAGATAGATAGATGATAGATGATAGATAGATAGATAGATAGATAGATAGATAGATAGATAGATAGATAGATGGATGGAGATAGATAGATGATAGATAGATAGATAGATGATAGATAGATAGATAGATAGATAGATAGATAGATAGATAGATAGATAGATGATAGATAGATAGATAGATAGATAGATAGATGATAGATAGAAAGATAGATAGATGATAGATAGATATAGATAGATAGATAGATAGATAGATAGATAGATGATAGATAGATAGATAGATAGATAGATAGATAGATAGATAGATAGATAGATACATAGATACATAGATAGATGATGATGATAGATAGATAGATAGATAGATAGATAGATAGATAGATAGATAGATAGATAGATGATAGATAGATAGATGATAGATAGATAGATAGATAGATAGATAGATAGATAGATGATAGATAGATAGATAGATAGATAGATGATAGATAGATAGATGATAGGATGATAGATAGATAGATAGATAGATAGATAGATAGATAGATAGATGATAGATGATAGATAGATAGAGATAGAAAGATGATAGATAGATATAAGTAGAGGGGGGAAAGAGATAATTGCTTGCTACTCACTGAAGAAAGGGTGGCGCTGTGGGTAAAACCTCAGTGCCTAGGACTTGCTGATCATATGATCGGCGGTTCGAATCCCCGCGGCAGGATGAGCTCCCGTCTTTCGGTCCCAGCTCCTGCCCACCTAGCAGTTCAAAAGCACCCCTAAGTGCAAGTAGATAAATAGGTACCGCTTTATAGCGGGAAGGTAAACGGCGTTTCCGTGTGCTGCGCTGGTGCTGGCTCGCCAGAGCAGCTTCGTCACGCTGGCCACATGACCCGGAAGTGTCTGCGGACAGTGCTGGCTCCCGGCCTCTTGAGTGAGATGAGCGCACAACCCTAGAGTCGGACACGACTGGCCCGTACGGGCAGGGGTACCTTTACCTTTACCACTGCAGGAAAAACCCTTGTACAATATATGAAGGGTCTTAATTTCCTAGCATTGATGTATCAAGCCTCAATAACAGTACCACTAGCATACAATCCAAGAAGTTCAGTTTTTAAGCAGCAGCAGCAGTAGTAGAAGAAGAATTTATATACCACCCTATACCCGGAGGCTTCAGGGCAGTTCACAGAGAAGAAAACATGTCTTCAGTCAAACAGAACAATTTCCACAGGAAATCTGTGTGCCTTAGCAGCTGTTGAATATGCATGTATGAACTTAATTTTGGTAAATCCCATTCTTACAGCACTACCTTACTGCAATTTTTTCATAGGTGTTAAACGCTCTCCATCAGAAATGAAAGAAGGCAAAGTCGATGTCTCCAGTAAGTGCACCCCTTACTCTACCTACTCCCTGACATTCACTGATGAAGAGTACGATCAACTAGTGAAACTGAGTGAATACAATATTCTGAATAACCAACGTATGATCCTAGAAGCTTTGCATCTGGCAGTGGAACAGAGAAAGAAACTGAAGAAATGCACGAAATGAGATGCTGGAATATGGACCCAAGCTCTCTGAGCGCTCGTAAACCTCACTGAACTTTGGTTTGGACCAAGGGGCCCTACGGGATAAGCCAAGCAATTCAGGATGTCAACAAAAGTTATCTTTTCCCAAGACTGCTTGTGCTTTTTTGAGTGACTGAGATTCTAAATCAGCATGTCACTTATTTGAAAACTCAGCATCAGCTGTGCTGATTCTCCCAAGTTGGTTGCTGTGAATCTATCTGTACTTAGCAGGATTAAGGATTATTGTGTTCGTATCCTGTCCATGGACTTCCCATGGACATCTGGTTAGCCAAGATGAGAACAGGGTGGCAGACTTGGATGGACTTTGGCTCTGATCCAGCAGGGCTACTATTAAGTTCTTATCTCAGGAACAAACCAATTGTCATGCAAAACTTATAATATAGCTCCAGATCCCTTATGTAACAGGTATCATCTCTTACATTTCAATTCTGGGTTTGCATTTACTACTGGACAGGGGAGGTGCTGACATTTGAAAGCAACCTTCAGTGATCTCCCAGCACATCCTTGTGTGTGTTTACTCCAGCGTAGGAGCTTATCCACACTTCCACTTGTGCCATACCAAGAAAGCAGACTGGAACTGTCTGTGTGCATGCTGAGACTCTCAGCTTCTAATCCTGTCCTGGAGGGCCCTCCTTCTCCTGAGGTCCCTTGATGACTCAAGTCTCCTGTTTCTAGCTGCTCCCAGCTCATCCCTTCTGCTGACTGCTCCTCAGTGTCCCACCACCAGGCTGAAGACTCTAAGGTATCATCTTTGGAGCCTTCCTAGGGGGCTTTTGGGAGGCAGGATCCCACCACTCCTCCTCATCCAGCCTGTCCTTGACAACTGCTATAGATGTGGAGTTTATTTAACCTGCCTATTCTGAGATAGACCAATAACAAAAGGAATTGGGTGCCAATGTGGGGCTGCAGCTGCTTTGTAGGAGGCTTTTAAGTGGCAGATTCCGACTGTGCCACATGAAAAGCAGTGTTTTGCATGGGAATGCACAGTGCTTGGCACCATTAGAGTTGCCACCTATCCTGTATAATACAGGATTTTTTCTGTATTTCAATGTAAAATGCTGTGTCCTGCATTGATACAGTTTTGTCCTGTATTTCAGGTCTTCTCTGTGTGTGTGTTTCTGTTTCTGTCTCTGTCTCTCTCTGCCAAGTTAGGGATCCTCTCCAAATACATGTGCTTGAATAGGTGTGGGAAAGGACATGCATTTAACCTCTGGGTAGCCAAGCACAGAAAGATTTACAAATTCGTGTGTGTGTGCACGTGCGTGCATGCATGCATGCGTTTGTGTTAAATTCCAGAGGGGTCATCCACTTAGGCTGCAATAGATTGTAATGGATTGCTTTTGAGTCACTTCAGCACCAGGTGTGGGGGGGGGGATCACTCCCAACCGCCCCACCTTCCCTATCCTGTATTTTGCCAGAACAAAGGTGGCAATCTTACAAAACTAATTTGTTTGTAATGTTGGAACATCCTGTGAATTCTGGTAATGATTTAGGAACGTTGGAACATCCTGTGAATTCTGGTAATGATTTAGAAACACATAACTGAAATGGAAGGCTTGGCACTGTACACACGATTCTGTATCTATAAGTAGCAAATGGCATTTCCAAAGTCAACGCGACTAGATTATTTTAATACTTAATTTATTGACAGCAGCCTGAACTCAGCAGTGTGGCTTGTGCTTCTGCTGCTGCTCTGTTTGGCTTTTGTGGTTAATTCATCAATATTAAAGAAAACACGCTTGTTGGCTCAAGTTACTATTTGTAAGATTAGAAAAATAAAACCTGTTGGTTCAGTTTGGTAATAATGATGAACGCAATGGAGTGTATCTAGTTTCTGACTTGAGAAATGCTCTTCCTGCTTTTGGGCTTCTCATGAACATCTGGGAAAACAGGATGCTAAGCTAAATGGGCCACTGGCCTGAATCAAGAGGGATTTTCTTATGTTCCTATGAGGAGTACATTTCTAGCAGCTTTCAGAGTAACAGTAACAGAGCAACCTGAAAGCTGACTCAGTACTCTGAGTATCACATAAATACTGCCAAATAAAATGGAAGTCAATAAAATCTCTTGGATGCAGCCATGTTTCCAATTAAAAATGCTTAATTATTCTCAGGGTGACATGTCCTGTTGTGCAACAGAATCATGCTTCTGTCTCATGTTCATCCATCAGTATCACCTCAGTCTTTCTACCCAGCACAAATGTCTACTCAATCGCTCAACTTTTCCTAATTAAATTTGGCAGGTGTCCATCACCCACTATCTGCTAATTAAATCTGGTGGACGCATTTCTTCTTCGATTTTGAAAAGACTATTAGCACTGAACCTAGCAATGCATATGATTGCTTCTACAAAGCTTATGTTGGAGTAGGGTTGCCATGTGTCTGAGAAATCCCAGACATGCCCTCATGTCCTCTTTTGAGGGGCCAACATGCCCATCAGGGTTTTTGTTTACATTTTAAAGGCAATGTCCTGGTTTGGGGTCTTTTTATTCCGGAGGGGGGTTGGCTCAGGTGTAAGCAGATTGGGCTTGGGCTGCTCTACACACCGTGGCCGGACCGAGCTGGGGAAAGAGGCACACAGGCGTGACAGCAGTCCCACACGCCTCTTTTCCCTGCTTGGACGGGCATTGGCTCAGGCGATTCCTAAGACTTACATCCAACAGGATGACCCCCGTAGGGACTGCCATCTGGGGGAGGAACAAACAGGCTGAGCTCCAGGTGCTGGCTGCTTAAATGGGCAAGGGGCAGATCCGAGAGACGCCCACAATCAGCTCCATTGGCTCCGCCCCCAGCACAGCCCAAGTCCCAGCCTGCATCCCCATTTGCCAAAGCAGGGTTCAGGCTAGGATCCAATTCCTGATAGGCAGAGAGGGCTCATGCCCCCTCCCCTATCAGGAAGGGCACAGCCTCCTCCACTCGCAAAGAGTGAGTGGGCTTGTGCAAACTTCTGAGGGCTGCATCCTGCAAGTGGTTGGTGGGCAACAGTGTTTGGTGGGTGGAGCAACAGCACATTTTTGACCTTGACTCTCCTACCACTTGGGAGGACAATAGCTCAAGGGTACAGCATCTACTTTGCATGCAGAAAGTCCCAGGTTCAATTGCCGGCTTCTCCAGGTAGGGCTGGGAGAGGCTTGTGTCTGAAACTTCCAGTCAGTGTAGGCAACAGTGGTCTGATTTTGTATAAGGGAGCTTCCTATGAGTCTACAATAAGGGACATTGCAGCCACAGGAAAGCCATCTGCACACACTTCTCCATCCTCCATCCAGGCAAGAGGCATCATCAAAGTTCAAGGACCTGTTTCAGCCTCAAGGAGGCTGCAGATGTGGACCAGAGAGGTATGGCCCAGAGAAAGGACTATTGTGAAGAACTGATGCTCCCTTTGGAAATAACTGGTGTTTCCCATTTAATTGTCTTTGTAGCCAATTAAGCTATATTTCAGGAAAGGAATGCTATTGTTGCATGCCACCCCAATCTCCCAGCAGTGTGAGATTCCAGGGGTTCCAGGCACTCACTCAGGGTTCACGTATCCTTTTGGAAGTGAAGCACAGTGGAGACTGTGGTGTCTTTATGATATATGGTTTATTTACACATATATACAACCTGAGCCTAGGATGGAGGGATACACAGGATTTACACCCCAATAGGGTCTTGTTTCTCCCATATCCACAGCCTTGGATATCAGCAGAAATCAGCCATGGCTCTTACCATCTCTCCAGCTTGCCACCTTTACCACACTACAACCTTGGTGGAATCTAGACACATTTAAAAAAAAGTTATGAAAATGCTTTATAAAAAAATGTTTTGAAAAATGTATTGAATTTGCCATAGCTCACCATCGCCATCTGGTGTCAAATTTGTATAAGGCACTTTACAATACAAAACGTTTTATATAGCTGAGTCCCTTTTCCCTCCAGGTCACATCCCAGCCAACTCTAAACCCCTGCTTTAACTCTAAGCTGGAGGAGCGGCCCCATCCAGAGACGCCTCCCTTTAGCTTTATTGACAGGTCATCATCTTCCCTTTTGTTTTCTTAATGGCTCATCATCCAAGGTGATTACCTCATGAGGAAGCTGGCCTGACTGATTTAGCTTTCAGAATTTGATTAAGTGTCTGGCACCCACAAATTCATAATAACATCAATGATTATTTTACTTTAGACTGTTGTCCAGTAATTCTGGCAGCTGCTGTAGCCATCATATGATTCTAGCCACAGCTTGCACGTGTTGAAAAAAACTTAAGATTGCTGTTCCTTGAAGTCGGTGATAACATTCCATGCACAAAATTGCATGTTGTTGTGCTTATGTGGGATTACACAGCCCACAGTGGGTGGAGTGGGTTACAAATAATGCAATAATGTCAAAGGGAACTACAGCAACTGAAATACAGAATCCATTATCATATGGATCTCTTACATTCACTTTGCTGCAGTAATACATGTACACATCATGTTGATGCAATGATATGGAAGGCTTCGGAGAGACATAACTTGTTAAGAAGCCTATTTGTGGCGCAGCAGAGGTTTTGGCCCTGATAAAACACAAGAGCTACCCATCACAGCTGAGAAATTGAGGTCAAGAAAAAAGCCCAAACTCAAATGAACATTTAGATTTATATTCAGAAAACTAATAGAATTTGCTAAAAGGTAGCATGACTCTCTTAGAGCTACATCTCTGGTGAGAACATGAATGCAGCTCGCAAACTCATGCAGACCAGTGTGACTGGTGAGTATTTGGTGACCTTTATATTTTGCATTTATTTATTTATTTATTTATTTGATTGACTGTATTTACTGTGCTTTCATTGTCTTTTCCTTGTGTATTCATATGCTGTTTGCCTCTGGGCTGAAAAAAGTATATAAATAAACCATAACATCACATCATCACGTCTAACTGCTGTGTCTATCTGGTCCATTGATTTTGTCACTGGTGTGTTCTATTTGTTTTTTGGGACAAACCAAGTGACAATGCAAATGCCAGTTTATTGCTTTCAATACTGCTTCTACATCAGTCCCTCCTCTTTCCCCTTTGATGCACCTTTTTCTTTCTGTTGAGAATGCTGGGGATATTAGTCACGACAATTTCTTCTGCAGCAGAAACTTCACAGGGACAAATTTGCCCACACACGCATAGGAATAAACCAGCAGCTATCTGCAGAAGAAAATGTGATCTTTTCACTCCCTATGTTAGTAAAGTGGTATGTTTAAGATGCTTCAGAGACTCAGGGAACACAGGGAAACGTTCAAGGCAGAACATACCTTTATTCAAACAACTTTACCATTGACAAGTATTCATTGTGTTATGACATCCTGAGATGCCTTGGGTAGGGAATGCCCCCCCAAAGGCGCCACTTCCATGTTTTGCAAAAACAAATAAATGGAGAATCTTTCATTGTTTTCTACTAGGTCTAGCTTGGTTGGAGAGGAGAGGAGTGTGGCTTACATTATAACTGCTTTGAATTATGGTGTACTGGATATCCTCTGTGCTGGGGGTGAAGATGGGGAAGAGAAAGAGAGGATAAAAGCTAGTTTAAAAGCTAGTTAGATTAATGCACCTCTCATATTGTCCCAGAACAAGTTTGTGCTGCCCATAGGTTGCTTTTGTGCAGGTCACTTCTCCACACGGGAAAATTTTCGGCAGCAGAGCAGTGTAGATTTGAGCCATTGGCTGAGCAAAGCTGGGCATGTGGGTGGTTGAAAGGAAGCTACTGACCCAACAGTTGCTTCCTGTCAGCCTGGGACCTAAAGTATACTGTGATGTGGTGCTTGTCCTCCAAGTCCCACTCCAGAATCCTTTCAGAAAGGGGTAGAAGGACATCAGGCGCAGCTTTATGGTGGTTCCTTTTTAGAAATGGGCAAATCCATCCATTTCAGTTTCTCATTTTTCCAACCTTAAGTTCACTTTGCCACATATCTGCATCAGTTTGTGGATTTTTAAAAAAAAAAATTTTAAAGGTGCAGGAAAATTCATATGAATTTTGGGACATGTTTCCCTTAATAGAGTAAGCTTGCTACCTAAGCACATTTAACTTGCGCACATTCAGAACAAAATTGGGGGGAAATTGAAAAGGGGGCAGAAAGACATGATGGCACCCAAGTGTTCAGGACTACAGCTCCCATCAGTTCACAGCTGATGGTCAGAGATTGTGGGAGTTGTATTGAAAACAGCTGGTGGGCATGGCATTGGCTAGTCTTGGTCTAAGTAGTTGCCTGTGGGGAAGAAATTAGGCTCAGAGAATCTTCTTCTTCTTCTTTGGCAATCACTCATAGCCGAGTAAGAATTGTCTTCCATGAACAGGATCTTATCAGTGAGTCCGTAAGTGACTGCGGAGGCCAATTCTGGATCCATACGTCCTTCCACAGTGGGGACATCGGTTTCTGGGCAGGAGTTGATCACGGTGTGTGTTTGCCAAGCGTGCCTCCCTCTTATCTTGTTTCTCCTTTTTGCCCTGAGTTTGTGCTTCTTCAAAGTCCATGACACCTTTGGTAAAGGCCATTCTCCAACTGGAGCACTTGCAGGCCAGTGTTTCCGAGTTTTAAGTGTTTATGTTACATTTTTTTAGATTTGCCTTGAGAGAGTCCTTAAACCTCTTTTGTTGTCCACTGGTATTTTGATTTCCATTCTTGATTTGGGAATAGAGTATTTGCTTTGGAAAATGATAATCAGGCATCCAAACAACATGGCCAGTCCAACGAAGCTGATGTTGAAGAATCATTGCTTCGACACTGATGATCTTTGACACAGACATCATTGCTTCAACACCGGATAGGCTTTGGGAAGATGACAGGACGGATCTTGGACCCATTGGATCCTCGCATGTCCCTCCCTAAGCCGGGCAGAAGCTTCCCGAGAATTTTGAAGGAGATACCAGGGGAACATTTAGGGGACTAGCCTATTCCCCTTAGTCCAATGATCACACATCACTGGCTTCCATGATGCTTTAAATTTATATTTTTGTCGAAAGAGTGTGTTGGTAATAACAAGGCGGTCAGAGAATATGCTTCATCTGAGGAGACAGCCATCCCACCCACTAGGAAATGTTTCATTGGTCCCAAGTTCTTTCAGGAAGTAATTTCCTATTTGCCTGAAATATATGACTGGCTCTGGCTTGTTGTTTGAAGGATGAAGAGTCACTGCCATTTCTCTGACTTGTGCATGCCTATAAATGTGTCATCTCTCATGACCCCCACCCCCAACTAATCAGCATGGAGTAAAGTGTTTTACATGTTGGCAGAGGTGTTCATGCAATGATGAATATATCGGTCAAATGTCAGACCATCCTTAGGGTTATTTAGTTGTTCATCAGCAATATTGCGATTGCCATATATGTTGTGTAAACTGCTCCTGAATAAACATTTCATAACTTTGCAGGCAGTATTGGTAAGGAACACCCTAATCCTGCACATGTTTTCTCAGAATGGCAAAATGCATGGGAGGCACATTCCAAGTTAGGGAACAATAGGAAAGGAATCAAAACTAAAACCGGCAGCATTGCAATTTTTTAATACAGTTCTATGATGTAAACACACTTGGAATACTGCATAGAGTTCTGATTGTCTGGCCTCAAAGGAGCTGAGAGTCACAACATTTGGGACTTCTTAGCTTAGAAAAATGCAAGTAACAGGGGCATGAAAGAGTGCATAAAATTATACTTTGTGTTGGAGAAAGCTTTCTGTACTGCCTTTCCCCTCATTTTTCTCCTGCCTGCATGCCTCTCACCATCTTGCTACTATTCCTCCTCCTCCAAACTGCAGCCTGTTGGTTTTTTAAAATCAGAATTGAAAAGTGAAGAAGTTATATCAAGGAGGCAAATAACTGCAAAGATCATGGGATCTTTAGCAGCAGAGAAAGCACAAGATATAAAATTGTGGATGGTGCTAATGTCAGTGTGATTAGAACTGACAACCATTGCAGCAAAGGTATCGAGGCTGGAAAAAGATATATTACAGAACAAGAAGAAAATCCTATCCAAAATGTACAGACTACTGCTGGATTGGGAGATTAAGGAGGAAGTGAAGGATGTAATGATTAAATGGGCAAAGGATTTTGGATACTCCATTCAGATGGACGATTGGGAAAATTTATGGAAAAGAGATTTAAAATTTACGGCTTGGTACACATTAAAGAATTTTTTTCATGAAAATGCTCTATAGATGGTACATGACCCCCAGCAAATTGCCCAAAATATATAAAACAAACTCAAAAATATGCAGGAGGTATAAGCAAATGGAGGGAACAATGTACCACATGTGAAGGGGTTGTTAAAAAAATAATAATGGGATACTGTTTATGACATGGGACATGGGTGGGGCTGTGGGTTAAACCACAGAGCCTAGGACTTGCCGATCAGAAGGTCGGCGGTTTAAATCCCTGCGACGGGGTGAGCTCCGGTTGCTTGGTCCCTGCTCCTGCCAATCTAGCAGTTCGAAAGCACATCAAAGTGCAAGTAGATAAATAGGTACCGCTCCAGCGGGAAGGTAAATGGCATTTCTGTGCGCTGCTCTGGTTCGCCAGAAGCGGCTTAGTCATGCTGGCCACATGACCCAGAAGCTGTACGCAGGCTCCCTCGGCCAATAGTGAGATGAGTGCCGCAACCCCAGAGTCAGTCATGACTGGACCTAATGGTCAGGGGTCCCTTTACCTTTACCTTTACTGTTTATGACGAGTTAGAAAAAAATGTTTAAACAAACATTTGTGAAAAAGCAGGAAGCCTTTCTTCTAGCTAGGCATTTTGACATCTTACGTACCAAATGATAAGAGGAGGGTTTTCTTATATGCAACAACAGCAGTGAGAATGCTAACTGCTAAAAACTGGAAAGGAGAGAAAACCCCTACAAAGGAAGAATGGCAAATTAAATTATGTGAATACCTAGAACTAGCAAAAATGACAGAGGCAATCAGGAACCATTCAAACCAAAAATTCAAAAATGTATGGGATTGTTACAGTGTATTTGGAAAAAACATTGACCCCAAGCGAAATCCTTAATATGCCTTGACTAATTTTCACAAAGTAGATAACAGATAGATAATACATATTATGAAAAACCAATGAATTAAAAGGAAAAAAGGACTCAGTAAAAAAAGATAAGGAAGAAGCATGGAGCCGCAATGAGGTGGAGGGAAGTCGATACTAAAGACTAAGACTTAAGGTAGCAGTATTATCTGATGTTGAATTATTTTGGATTCATGGTGTGTAGCTTATTATGTCTTGAATAACGTATGTCTTGAATAACTGTATAAATAATGAAACGCAATGAAGAATATATGAAAACAAGAAAGAACAGACAACCATTTAGCTGGGAGAGCCTGAAGGTAAATTGGAATCTACCAGAGTAGATCTCTGGGTTGTTTTCAATAGATTGGCAAGGGCTCCTGGCTCTTATTTATTTAGGAACGGCAGCAACAATAAAGAATATAATGCTGAAATTAAGAAAGCTGGGGGGAACCAGGGGTGGATTCTCATGTAGAAAGACTGTGAGATCCATTCAGTTTTGGTACTCAAAACCGACCCCTGGGCTCAGGATTGTTTTGTTTTAAAGTGTATTACTTTTGCACTAGACTTCAATCTAGAGTAAAAAACAAAGTTGATCCTGCAAGCCTAAGGTGTGCCTACCCTTGCCTTAAGACACCTCATGTCTCTAGAAATGGCTGAGGGAAGTGGAATAAATGTTGTTCCACTAGAGGACAGGAGATCCCACTGGCAAGAGGCACTTAATAACACCAGAATCCCCACAGTATACAGAAAGTTGAACTAGTGTGTTCTAATGCAGAGATGAGGAACCTGTGGCACTCCAGATGTTGTTAGACTCCAACTCCCAGCAGGGCTAGTGGTCAAGGATGATGGGAGTTGTGGGGGAAGAGAGGCCGTGTGTCCTTACTTTATCTAGGTAACACATAAAATCTCTCTCCCTCCTTCGCCTGATGATGCCTTTGATAAGTAATTTACAGAAGGGAGGAGATGCTACAGGCTCTGCCTAAGATGCTGGGTTAGGAGAATTATTTCTGGGTGGAGACAAAAGAACAAATTAAACTCTCTCTCTTTTAATATAGTCACCAGGTGTTCTAGAGCTGTCTCTCTCACCGAAGCTTTTAATTATGCTTTATTGGAGAAGTGCATTTCTGATCTCAAAGATCTGAATGTTGTGGTTCATTCCTTCTTTACAATCAGCAGCCATTTGGAGCACAATATATTGGCATGGCATTAAATGTAGCCCACTGAAATGAGCAGGATCCCCCTTCAATATTGCATGCACATGTGCTCTGAGGAACTCTGTTATGACCAAGGGTACAAGGTTGGGTAGTATGTAAAATTAGCCAAATAGAATTTCCCTTTATGTGGCATATTGGATGGCTTTGTTCACAGTCAATGTTTGATAAATCACACTATTTGGGGGAATGAAAATGAATTTTCCCTGACACCAACCTTGTCATTGTTTTGGCACCAGCCCCCCACCCTTTTTTGTTTGTTTGTTTTTGCTTTGCGTGTTGAGTCCCACAATGCCACCCCCCAAAAAATTCACACTTCACACATCAATTTTTGTTTAAGTTTTTTGGCATAATTTTGGCCACAACTTTATTTAAAATACAAAAAATGTGAGTGGTTGCTTAGGCATTGGTTATGACTATCTGTCCTTTACCTCAGGGACAGAGCTGGCCTTCCGGACACCAACGGAAGCCAGCGTGGGAAACAAGTATTGGGTGAGAAATGAAGCTGGGCATCAGACCCTCACTTCTCACCCTCATGTTCCTGTGGGGCTTGCACGGCCCAAGTCCGACGCCACGGACAAGGACGAAAAGAATGGCAAGCCCCTGGATTCCTTTAATGGAATTCCCTTTCCGCATCATTTGGAGGGATAGGCACTTACCCCTCCAAGCACCAATTTAACCAATGCCTAACCGCCAACCTCACAAGTTGTGACGATTTGCTACGCAGTAGGCAAAAACCAAATGGCACCAGCCAATCAGCCAAATGGCAAAATTCCTACCAGGCCCCCGCTCCAAGGCGGATGACCCCATGACAGGCATAGCAAGGTCAATCTATCAAGAAAAAACCACCCTATTAAAAGGGAGGGAGGGCGGGTGATCCGGTGCAAAACGGCCAAGAGGACGTCCAACGTCTGGCCCCTGTATTTAAAGACTCTGACCCCTCCTCCAAATTGGCAACAATCAAAACTCCCCAGCAACCCAATTTTAACCACTTAAAGGCTTGGGTTCCTCACCAAATCTGCCTAGTCACGGCAGGGTGGCCTGTTCCCCCAACTGCAACACGTGCTCTCTGTTAGGGAGAACACGCTTTCACAGGGATTTGGGAAGCACCAATGATATGGTTGTACTGTTAAATCCGCTTTTAATAATGTTGAGGTGATTTTTTTTTTATTGATCATAACTCATTTTGGGACTTTCTTAGTGGGAAGCATCATATAAATCTAATAGGTAAAGGTAAAAGGTAAAGAATCCCTGGACGGTTAAGTCTAGTCAAATGAGGATTATGAGGTTGTGGCGTTCATCTCACTTTCAGGCCGAGGGAGCTGGCGTTTGTCCAGACAGCTTTCCAGGTCATGTGGCCAGCATGACTAAACTGCTTCTGGCGCAACAAAACACTGTGATGGAAACCAGAGCGCATGGAAACGCGGTTTACCTTCCTGCAGCAGCAGTGCCTATTTATCTACTTGCACTGGTGTGCTTTCAAATGGCTAGGTTAGCAGGAGCTGGGACAGAGAAATGGGAGCTCACTCCGTTGAAAGGATTTGAACCGCCGACCTTCTGATCCGCAAGCCCAAGAGGCTCAGTGGTTTAGACCACAGTGCCACCCACGTCCCATCATAAATCTAATAAACCTAAGCTCTTAAAAAAAATATTCCCTAATATTCCTGGGGAAAGAGTGAACCCTTGTAGTGAACTGCTGATAACATAATGCTGTTAAAGAAATATATGACACAACCACATTTGAAATACTGTGTCAAATGCCGGTAGCCTCACCTCAAAAAGGATATTGTAGAGTTGGAAATACAGTGGTACCTTGGATATCAAATGGCTTGGCTCCCGAACAAATCGACTCCCAAACGCTGCAAAACCGGAAGTAAGTGTTCCGGTTTGTGAACGTTTTTTGGAAGCTTCTGCAACCAATTGGAAGCTGCGCCTTGGTTTTCGAACAGTTCCAGGAGTCGAATAGACCCCTGGAACAGATTACAGTAAGTTCAACAACCAAGGTAACACTGTAGTTCAGAAGAAAGCAACCATAATGATCTAGAGCAGCAGTTTCCAATCAGTGCTCCACAGAGCACTTGGTGCTCCACGAAGCATCTCCAAGTGCTGTGTGTAGAGAATGGAAATAAAAATAAATATTTGCCTTTGGCTTCATGACTCACAATATTTGGGAACCACTGATCTAGAGAATGGAGCAACTCTCTGTTGCAGAAAGGTTGGGACTTTTTGGTTTAGAGAATAGTTGAGTAAGAAGTGACATGATAGACGTTTATAAATGGGCATGGAGAAAGGTCCTACTTGTGCAATTTCCTCTGGTTGGCTTCTGTGAAACCAGGATGCCTGACTAGATGCTCCATTGGCCTGATCCAGCAGGCCTTTTCTGCGTTCTTATGATGTACTTATCCTGCCAGGGGCAGAGGAAGGGGGGTGCGGTGGGGCGGACTGTTGGGAAACTCCGAGGCCGACGCTTTTCCCCCAACGCAGTACCGCCCAGGATGATTCATAGTGATGAAGTGCCTGTGTCCCATCACGCTGATGTGACCCATATCCAAGGACACGAGCACACGACTAGCAGAGTCCAAACAGAAGCTGAGCCTTGAGGTGTGACATTGAAGCCTAATTTATTATGTACAAAATCAAACGTAACAGAACAAAGAAAACATGGCTCCTCTCTCCCTTTCTTCCTCGGAAGGGAGAAACAAAAGCTGTAATACAGAACGGAACAGCATATCTGAACTTCCATTCCCATGACATCCAACACTGCGGAATGTAAACACAGACGCGTGACAACAACAATCACACACCTGCAGCACGGAGGAATGACATTCCTAACACGGTCTGCCCTGGGTGTCACCACTGAGAGGGGTGACAAAATACCGGGTGGCATTCAGCGCTGGGCCTGCATAGTGCCCAAGCCACACGTCTCTCCTGGGAGTGAGGCAGTGGCTTGAGCACCCGCCGCCTCCGTGCTGCCTCAAACAGTCCGCCTGCCACCTCCCCCTCAGCTGTAGGGCAGCTGAGTGGGAGGAGGCAGGCAGACTCCTCGGAGGCCTTGTGGAGTTTCCTGCCCCCACAGGCGCCCGGTCGGCTTGCTCTGCCTCTGTATCCTGCCAGAACAGCGATTATGTTTCAAGGAAGGAGGTGTCTGCTGCAGGGCAGCCAGTCTCCCCTAGCAAATGGGAGGGTAGAAATATTGCCTCACCAGGAACAACAACAGAGACCGGGCAGCTGACTTTGTCTTCTTTTCCTGAGGCAAGGATGGCTGTGAATATGCAGTGGTTAGCAAAGGAAAGAAAGCAGCATTCATGTAAGAATACAAGAAGAGGCCTGCTAGATCAGGTGAAGGGCCTGATCCAAGGAAGTGCCTTCTTTGCTTGTGAAAGGGTAGACAAACTTGTTTCAATCCAGGCAAACCATCAGTTCTTAGAAATCCGTGGTAAACATGATGATGACAAATATGATAGGGTTGCAGCATTTCAAACAGTGAAAATCTGGTACAGAAAGTCTTGAGTTTTTGAGTTTTTTGTGGGGGGGGGGTTGCCCAAAGTTGTTGCCATGCATCTGGATTCTCCCAGATATGTCTGGGAAATTCCGGTCGTATGGCAACGCTAAAATATGAAGAAGCAACAGAAACTCAAGCAGATAGTAAGTGCTTAGAAAAGATGAGACTGATTAAATTTCATGTACAGTGGTACCTCGGGTTACATACGCTTCAGGTTACGTACACTTCCGGTTACACACTCTGCTAACCCAGAAATATTACCTCAGGTTAAGAACTTTGCTTCAGGATGAGAACAGAAATTGTGCTCCGGCAGCGCGGCGGCAGCAGGAGGCCCCATTAGCTAAAATGGTGCTTCAGGTTAAGAACAGTTTCAAGTTAAGAACGGACCTCCAGAACGAAATTACATGTCTGGGTAGATTTGCCTAAGCAAAAACGTGTTTACCAGGCACCAAAGGCAATGCAGAACCAGGAAGGTGCCTGCCTAAGATTAACATTAATATTTTAATGTTAATATTAATGCCAGATCATTGGTCAGTCTACATCAGGATTGTCTACACTGACTTGCAGCGAGCATTCATGGTTATAATCAGGAGCCTTACCCAACTCTACTTGCATACCATCCAATTGTCCCTATTTCCCAGGGACAGTCCCAGAATTACAAAAGCCATCCTGGCTTCTGATTGGATCCCAGAATGACTCTATTTACCCCAACAGTGCTGTCACCGCCGAGTTCAGGAAGGAGGATGAGCTTGGCATTTGTCCCAAGTGGTGGTAGTGGCAGCAGCTGTGGGAGCATCCTGTTGCCTCTTCATGGCTGCTGCTGCTGGCCTCCTCCTTTGGGCAGCTTGTGGCAGCTGCTAGAAAGCAGGCAAGGAGGAGGAGGGGCTGCCACACAGGCTCCGAGGGGCAGGCAGTGGGCCAGAAGAAAGAGGGAGCGGAGCACAAGGAATCTTGATTATTTTGGGAAACGCTTTGTGTGTCCACATCTAATCTTGCCCCTTTCTAAAATTTATTTACAGTGGTACCTCAGGTTACAGACGCTTAAGGTTACAGACTCCACTAACCCAGAAATAGTGCCTCGAGTTAAGAACTTTACCTCAGGATGAGAACAGAAATTGCGCGGCGGCAGCAGGATGCCCCATTAGCTAAAGTGGTACTTCAGGTTAAGAACAGTTTCAGGTTAACAGACCTCCAGAACGAATTAAGTTCTTAACCTGAGATACCACTGTATTGGTATGTGTTCTTTCTGTAAATCCCAAAGAATAAAAATGTTTCTATTTTCTTTTTCTTTTTTCTATTTCTGCATGCATTTGTATTGGTTACACACACACGAGAGAGAGAATGAAAAATAAAATAAATAAAATAATATAAAATAGGGTTTAAGGGGTTTTCTCAGGCATGTATGCTGTGTCTTGTTGGCGTGGTGGTGGCAACACTCGCCCTTCTTCTGAAAGGAAATGCTTTGTGGGGGGTGGGGGAACAGGACTCAAAATGGGGGCAGGGGTTGAGGAGGGTCAGTTGGGTGAGGAGTGGCAAATCTAACATATGATCTACCACTGAGTTACAGCCAATCCCCTGTTGTTACATTTATGTGCTTCACAATACTGTGACAGGCTAAAATAATAAACATTATTGTAATGTGGCTGTGATAACATGGGAGCGATGGCAAAAGAATACATTTTGTTTCCTGGCCACAAAGAATTGCCAACCAAAGTTTAAGACGAACTGCAATAGCTAACAATAATGCCAACTATCTTATGGGCCCAGCATTAAATTGATCCTGCGAGTGGCTTTGAAAATCAGAGTAACAAGTTGGACCTGTAAAAAAGGAAAATGTTGCAGTGTAGAGTGCTCCTTTTCATGGAGCCTGCGAGCCCCTTTCCAGGATATTCCATTCCATTTTCACTCCCCCTGGTTTTTGGATTTCCCCCTGCAACAGCACTCAGGTACAAAAGACAGGGGTGCCGGTTCCTGGGGGTCCCAAACAGCTATGTCCCCAGGAACTGGCACCCTTGCCTGAGTGCTGTTGTTGTCACTACATAGATAAGTTTTGGCATTCTCCCTTGAAGATCATAAACCGAATATAACAGATAATTGTGTGGTGGCTGAGGTATGCTGGGGCTTTGCTTCCCAGGTAATTTCAGAATATGTAGTATTCAAATATCCCCCTCCCCCGTTTATGACTTGAAGGAATTGTTACATGTGACTAACCCAGGCATTGTTACCGTATTTATGAGTAACCAGCCACATCTGGCATTTGAAGTGGTGTGGAGAATTGCAGCAACTGGAGCTTCTCCTTTGAAAGCAATTAGCTAATCATTTAAACAATGTAAAGGAAGCGTTTGTGTTTTCTTTCTCACTATTACTTCAGCCCTGTAAGCAAAATATTAAAGGCAAGTGAGTAATTAACACAGCTGAATTACTGAAACCAATTGCTCAATTGAATTAACCTGGAAAAAAATGGTTTCAGGATGACTATTCCTTTGAAAAAGTTAGCAAATAGTATGAACATCAACACAATTCCAGCAAACTGGCCATTAAATGACACATGGGTTTGGATCACGAAATGGAATTAGAGGTGAATAATGGAATATTGTGACTGTTGAGACTATTTTATTTTATTATTTTTTGCAAAAAGTGAAATTTGGTTCAGATTTTGAAGTTCCCTCAAAGCGGAATTGCGTTTCAAAAGAGTTGGCAGATGTCGCTCAATTACAAACGGTGAAGCCGAGTACATCTACCAACTGTTTTGAAATAGCCAATCAGAAAGACCTTTATTGATTTCAGTGTCAGTGCAACAAGCATTCTATAGCAAGGCCCTTCAGATGTTTTCTGACCCTGACGCATCTGAAAAGCCTCAGACTCCCCAAGTCCTATCATCTCATAAGATTTTTATTCCCACAATATTTCATATAAAATCATTTTTTGTAATCTAAACTGGCTCCCTTCTGGTTGCCCTTCTATCAGCAGATGAAGATCAGTTGTTTAGTGTTGTAACAATCGTTTTCTCGAAATTTATCTTCTGTAGCATGAAAATAAAAACAGTATTATTATTTTTTAAAAAAGATTTTTATTCGGACAGGCATTTGAGAGCTGATTGTTTAGGAAAGGGCTTTTAATAGTGCTGTACCATCATTCAGCCCGGACACTGAGGTCCAGCGCCAAGGGCCTTCTGGTGGTTCCCTCACTGCGAGAAGTGAGTTTACAAGGGAACCAGGCAGAGGGCCTTTTCAGTAGTGGCGCCTGCCCTGTGGAACACCCTCCCATAAGATGTCAAGGAAATAAACAACTATCAGACTTTTAGAAGACATCTGATGGCAGCTCTGTTGAGGGAAGTTTTTGATGTCTGAAGTTTTATTCTGTTTGTAGTGCTCTGTTGGGAACTGCCCAGAGTGGCTGGGAAAACCCAGCCAGATGGGCATGGTATAAATAATAAAATTGTTGTTGTTGTTGTTGTTGTTAACTATCTGTTTGTTAATAGGTTTTTTAAAATATGGTTTTAATTCTATCAGTGTTTAATTACTTCTTAACTTTTCTCTTTAATAGGTTTTAGCTTTTTGTATTTTATCTGTGTTGTTCTAATTCATGTAAGCCACCTTGAGGCTTCATCTGGGGAAAAAGTGGGATATAAATAAATATTATTTATTTTCTAATAAATACAAAATAAAGGCGATAATTGTAATTGCCTTTAACCCCACAATAACATTATGGGAAATAACGTTGTGTTTGCACAACTATAAAGAAACCCAATTGGTGAAACGATAAGCAAAATCTGGCCACATAGGCACACCTAATCATTTGTGTAGGTTTAAGAAGGCCAAATGCACATTCAAACACAATTTTTAAGAAATTCTATCACAAATGAAACCAACTGGGGGTATGTGAGACTGAGTGGGTCCTGTGGTCAGCACATCTTTATGGGAAGGAGTCATCCGAACTGTAAGAGATAGGGTGGGAGTGTGTCCTACTTTAGAGAGGACACTCCCCCATTTGAAAGACTGGCAATGGAGAGCCCTTCCTTTGAAGGAGTCCTCTATTTGGCAGGCTAGTCTACCCAAGTCCTGTTTATAGATCAAGAACCTTAAGAAGGGAGAGCAAGCACCACAAAGTTGTTGTTGTTGTTTAGTCGTTTAGTCGTGTCCGACTCTTCGTGACCCCATGGACCAGAGCAGGCCAGGCACTTCTGTCTTCCACTGCCTCCCGCAGTTTGGTCAAACTCATGCTGGTAGCTTCGAGAACACTGTCCAACCATCTCGTCCTCTGTCGTCCCCTTCTCCTTGTGCCCTCCATCTTTCCCAACATCAGGGTCTTTTCCAGGGAGTCTTCTCTTCTCATGAGGTGGCCAAAGTATTGGAGCCTCAGCTTCACGATCTGCCCTTCCAGTGAGCACTCAGGGCTGATTTCCTTAAGAATGGAGAGGTTTGATCTTCTTGCAGTCCATGAGATGTATTTTATTTCTATTCAAATTAGAGCAAATATTTCTACCTTTACCGCTATGCAGAAAAATTAGAAAATGAAAATCTGTGTCCTCTATGTTTACTCTTCCTTGGTAATGCATAAGTTATTGGGTTGTTTTGTTTTTATTATGTAGTTTGTGATTTTATGTTGTAACCGCCCTAAGAACTGTGGGTATATAGTGGAATAAAATTTAATTAACAACAACAACCAGACTTCGGGGGCCCTTAGCATGGTGCCACCAATGAATACCATTCTTAAAATACTTATTCATGAGCAAAACCCGGTGACCTGCAGTTGTGGGATCTATGGAACATGGGTTTTCCTTGTTCTAGGTCTGCTGACACCACACACCCCTTTCTTGCAACAGACGGTGCACGGTGCAAGCTAAGTGGGTGGGGATTCTTTCTGCTTCTGAAATCCCAAAAGAGGTGGGGCTCTGACTCAGTGTTTATAGCACCTGCTGTACAGCTTTTACCCATTCCGAGGTCTGTAAATATCTTTCACTGCTGCATACCAGAAGTACTCTTAATAGCATGTGGCAGGAATCCAGTGGTTTCTACAATGGGATCGCCTGCTGTTTTCCCTCAGGTAGGCATCATAAAACCAAGTGGCTGCTATAGGGGCTCTGAATGTGCTGCACTTACATGTATGCATGCTATTTCCTTTTCTTCTTATCTGGATTGTTGATACAAAGCCGGTGCTTCTTCCATATCACACAAGGCTTTGCAAGGGGGCAGCCTCTCATTAATAGACTGGCTATTTCCACATTATTAGTAACTGTGGCCTGAGAGGTACAAAAAGGGCAGAGTGTAAAGGAGAGCTTTTGCAAATGCAAAACTCAAATGTAATACTGTGCTCTTTATACAGCGAGGTGAAACGAGTAAAACAAGCAGGGCACATATCTTCAGGGTCACCCTCTCAGAATGCCATTAGCATCTGAAATTAAGCAGGAGACAACAAGGTCGGGTTTTTTCATTACTAGTGTTTTGATTATTCAGTTTCCATCCCTTAGGAAGTTGATCTGGTACCTAACTTGTTGGCTTTTAAGGGACAGGTTAAGATTTTTTTGTTGTCTCATGCATGTTAAGTGAAATTATTGTTTTCAGATCTGATGGGGAAAGAAGCCACATTTTAAACATTGTAATATAGAATGCAATCCTCATTGGGTTCAGTGAGACTTAACATCCAGATTACTGAATATACAACTGATGCATAACTGCAGAATTATTATTATTACTGTATTTTTTCCATGTATAAGACTAGGTTTTTTCCTTTAAAAATAATGTAAAAAAATAGGGGGTGTCTTATACATGGATGCATCTCTTACCCCCATTTTCTTGAATCTGAGTCCCTAAAAATAGGGGGCGTCTTATACACAGGGGTGTCTTATAGATGGAAAAATACGTTATTTTATTTCTTTGTCTCTGAAGAATCTTATAATGGCAGTTGGCTGAACCTTGTCAATAGGGTTCTTTAGGCATATGTCTGGCTGCTTGTTTTCTAATGGGGGCAAATGTTTTTCATGAGTCAACTGATGTGATCTTGGGAGAAGCAGTCACTTGTACTCTCCATCACAGAGACTTCTGTGATTCAGTAAACACAGGGTGGCAATTTGTCCTGCTTTACAGAGGACAGTCCTCTATTTGAAGGGTGGGCTGAGTCCAAGTCCATTTTAAAGATAAATAACCCTGAGAAGGTAGAACAGGGGAGCTAAAGTTGCTCACTAACTACTAGCACATAGACAGTGTTGTATTTCTATTTAAATTATAGCCACAATTTCTAAAATTGCGTCAATATGTCTACATTTTATGCAACTCTGTGTCCTTTTTTGTTATCTATTTAGTGATGAATATGTAGCCACCCTAAGTATTGTTTTTTAAAAATGCAAATGTAACAAAGAAAGAGAGAAGAATGGGAAGGGGGGAATCCATCAGCTCACCCTAAAAATACAGTGACCGCCAATACATTCACCTTAATTTAAACATATGAATTGATATAAGTCCTCCAAATGCCAGATAGGTATCCACACAAAGCTGACGTTTATAAGGAAGGGGTAGCAGGCACAGCGGGGCCCTCACACCATTGCATAATAGATGGGTATTTGCAGTGCCTTTTTCCCTAAAAAAAAAAATGTTTCGGGGTGTTCTCCTTTTCCTACTCATATTGAAATACTGCCCCTCAATGAGGCCAAACTTGGATTCACAAAATGTTTAGGGGTATGCGTACACCCCCCCCCCCCCCCCGGGAAAAGCACTGGGTATTTGTAATAAACACCCTTCAAGAATGGGAATTATGAGAAACGGAGGAAAATTTTATCACCCCTCCCACCCAACATTGTTCTTTCTCTTCTTTTTGGACAGATTCTAAATAGCAAAACAAAAAGCTCAGGAACTGTAGCTGTTCAGTGGATGTACCAGAATACTGTCCAACAGGATGCTGAATGCAAGGTACTGTTGCGTGGAGAAGAACACAAAAGAGTGTGACTTAATTGAGGGTTTGTTTTTATTTTGAGGTATTTGAGCACACTACTTGCAAGGCCTCTGCAGCTGGAAGTGTGGAGCAATTTTATTGGCCAAATTCCCTGAGCATTCACACCTTGATTATTTTCTTTTCTTTTTAAATGGTTTCATAATGCATCTGTTTGGAAACAGGTTTCATTTGCTTCCTGGAGTTTCTGGCTGCTTAAGATCGCAGCCTATACATATTCTTGTGTGTGTGTCAGGGTTTTCTTGTGTGTGTGTTTGTGGCTGATTAGCTGCTCTCCCTGTGCAAAGGTCAGAGGGGGCAGGGTTTCTGTTGAGTCAGGTGATTAGCTGTGGGAGGAGCTTATCAGAGCTTGCAGGGCAGCTGCAGTTTGATCCATCTTTTAGATTTAGGGGAGCTAGTCTCAAACGTTTGTTGGGGGAGACCTAGGTTTTTTTTGGGGGGGGTATTTGTCCTGTCTTCACGTTTTTTAAGATGGAGGACCACTGTAGCCACCCCAACGACACATTTTCTTTTTTTTTAATTATTTAAAGTTTTTTATTTATACAACAAGAAAAAAAAACAAAAAAAACCACAAATACCAAATTATGCACAAATTACAAAAATAACCATAGACACATAATATTCTTAGCAAACAATAAAACATCTATTGGTCTTAACACTAAAGATCCAACCTACCATCTATTCCATACTTCAAATTCATATTACTTATTGCCAATACACATTTTTTTTCATAATTAAACTTATTCTCATTAAATCTAATTTCTTATATTTAGCTTACAACTATTACTGAAGTTCCTCGAATGCTGCAACAGAATTTAAACTACTATAGCCAACGACACGTTTTCAAGATGGAGGGTGAGGGAACAGCTGCAGTCGCCTGCGGTTCCTGCGCAATGTTTGCCATCTTGCCAAAGGTTGCAGGCAGCTTTACCTGCAGCAATTGTATGTTGATTGCCCTCTTAGAAGACAAAGTCCAGCAACTGGAGGAACGTGTAGCTACGCTCCAAAGAATTAGAGAGCTGGAGCTCTTCTTGGAAGCAACAGAGAACACCGTCTCCACCAAGGAGGAGACAGGGGACACCCCTGGGAAGGAGGCTAGTTCACCAACACAGGTGCCAGATATATGGAGTAACGTGACTCAAAGAAGTAGGAGGCCCAGGGTTCGCTCTGATTGTTTAGAAATACACAATCGCTTTGAAGTCCTCTCCCATAGCATGGAAAACGAAGAACAGACTCCATTTGAGGATCTATCCCTCATTACAGTTGATCAGGTATATGAAGACGAGCAGCAAAGTCAGTCCTCAGGGAATGTGCAGGCGACCTTGGAACGGACAGCTCACGGAAGAACCCCGACCAAACCTAAGAGGAGGCGTGTAGTGGTGATAGGGGATTCCCTACTGAGGGGAACAGAAGCAGTGATCTGTGGGCCTGACAAGATGTCTCGGGAGGTGTGCTGTCTCCCCGGGGCTAAGATCCAAGATGTAACTGAACGACTGCAAGGAATCATAAAACCCACTGACAAATACCCCTTCCTCTTGGTTCATGTGGGAACCAATGACACTGCAAGCAATAGCCTCCAGAAGATCAAAAGAGACTACGAGGCTCTGGGCAGGAAATTGAAGCAATTAAATGCACAAATTGTCATCTCATCTGTCCTCCCAGTTGAACGCCGTGGCCCAGGGAGAGAGGGAAAAGTAGTGGAAGTGAACAGCTGGCTTCGCAAATGGTGTAAACAGGAATGGTTTGGATTCTTAGATCACGGACTGCAGTTTTTTGAAGATGGACTTCTGGCAAGCGATGGGCTGCACCTCACAACAGTTGGGAGGAATGTTTTTGCCAAAAATCTCAGAAACCTCATCAGGAGGGCTTTAAACTGACTAATGTGAGGGAGGGAGACAGTGCTCCTGAAGGTAGGAGTCTATCAATTGATGAAGATGATCATCCAAATGTCATAGACCAAATGGAGCAAACAGCACACAGACCTAGTGGTGGGATGAAAAAATCCTTAAATAAGAGACACGGGGGAATGATTAATGGACTTCAATGTCTGTACACTAATGTGCAAAGCATGGGAAATAAACAAGATGAGCTTGAGCTCTTGGTACAGCAAACTAAATATGACATAATAGGCATCACTGAAACCTGGTGGGATAAGTCCCATGACTGGAATGTAATAATGGAGGGATACAATCTATTTCAGAGAAACAGACCAGACAAGAAAGGAGGAGGAGTGGCGTTATATGTCAGGGATGTGTATACCTGTGAAGAGATCCAAGATTTAAAACCTCAAAGCCAAAGTGAGAGCATTTGGGTCAAAATTAAGGGAGAGAAGAATAACAGAGACCTCATTGTGGGAGTTTACTATAGATCCCCAAGCCAAACGGAGGACATAGATGATGCCTTCCTGGAACAGATGGCCAAGCATGCAAAAGGAAGGGGGACTTCAATTACCCGGATATTTGTTGGATGTCAAACTCAGCCAAGAGCATAAGGTCAAACAGATTCCTCACTGGCCTTGCAGACAACTTCATTGTCCAGAAAGTGGAAGAAGCAACAAGAGGAACAGCCATATTAGATCTGGTCCTAACCAATGTTGAGGACCTGGTTAGTGGGGTAGAAGTGGAAGGATCATTAGGCGCGAGTGATCATGCTCTTCTGAAGTTTACTATACAGCGGAAAGGAGCAGCCAAGCATACTAGGACTCAATTTCTTGACTTTAAGAAAGCCGACTTCATAAAACTTAGGGAAGTGCTGGGTGAGATCCCATGGACAGTAATACTAAAAGGAAAGGGAGTTCATGATGGCTGGGAGTTTGTTAAGAGGGAGATAGTAAAAGCACAACTTCAGGCAATACCAATGAGACGGAAACATGGAAGGTGCCTAAAGAAGCCAGGGTGGCTATCTAAAGAACTTTTAACCGAGTTAAGATTAAAAAAGGATGTGTACAAAAAATGGAAAAGGGGGGAAACCACCAAAGAGGAATTCAAACAAATAGCCAGCACATGTAGACACAAAGTCAGAAAAGCTAAAGCACAGAATGAACTCAGGCTTGCTAGAGAGGTTAAAAGCAACAAAAAAGGCTTTTATGGGTATGTCCATAGCAAAAGGAAGAACAAAGAAACAGTGGGGTCACTCAGAGGAGAAGATGGTGAAATGCAAAGAGGGGACACAGAAAGGGCTGAACTCCTCAATGCCTTCTTTGCCTCAGTCTTCTCCGATAAAGAAAACAATGCCCGACCTGAAGAATTTGGAGCAAATGATTCAGCAGAGGAAACACAGCCCAGAATAACTAAGGAGATAGTACAAGAATACTTGGCTAGTTTAGATGTATTCAAGTCTCCAGGGCCAGATGAACTGCATCCAAGTGTATTAAAAGAACTGGCAGATGTGATCTCAGAACCACTGGCAGTCATCTTTGAGAATTCCTGGAGAACAGGCGAAGTCCCGGCAGACTGGAGGAGGGCAAATGTTGTCCCTATTTTCAAAAAGGGGGAAAGAGAGGACCCAAATAATTATCGCCCAGTCAGTCTGACATCAATACCAGGGAAGATTCTGGAGCAGATCATTAAGCAAACAGTCTGTGAGCACCTAGAAAGGAATGCTGTGATCACCAATAGTCAGCATGGATTTCTGAAAAATAAGTCATATCAGACTAACCTGATCTCGTTTTTTGACAGAATTACAAGCCTGGTAGATGAAGGGAACGCAGTGGATGTAGCCTACCTTGATTTCAGCAAGGCATTCGACAAGGTGCCCCATGATATTCTTGTAAAGAAGCTGGTAAAATGCGGTCTTGACTATGCTACCACTCAGTGGATTTGTAACTGGCTGACTGACCGAACCCAAAGGGTGCTCATCAATGGTTCCTCTTCATCCTGGAGAAGAGTGACTAGTGGGGTGCCACAGGGTTCTGTCTTGGGCCCGGTCTTATTCAACATCTTTATCAACGACTTGGATGATGGACTCAAGGGCATCCTGATCAAATTTGCAGATGACACCAAACTGGGAGGGGTGGCTAACACCCCAGAGGACAGGATCACACTTCAAAACGACCTTGACAGATTAGAGAACTGGGCCAAAACAAACAAGATGAACTTTAACAGGGAGAAATGTAAAGTATTGCACTTGGGCAAAAAAAATGAGAGGCACAAATACAAGATGGGGGACACCTGGCTTGAGAGCAGTACAAACTTGACATGAGCCAACAGTGTGACACGGCAGCTAAAAAAGCCAATGCAATTCTGGGCTGCATCAATAGGAGTATAGCATCTAGATCAAGGGAAGTAATAGTGCCACTGTATTCTGCTCTGGTCAGACCTCACCTGGAGTACTGTGTCCAGTTCTGGGCACCACAGTTCAAGAAGGACACTGACAAACTGGAACGTGTCCAGAGGAGGGCAACCAAAATGGTCAAAGGCCTGGAAACGATGCCTTATGAGGAACGGCTAAGGGAGCTGGGCATGTTTAGCCTGGAGAAGAGGAGGTTAAGGGGTGATATGATAGCCATGTTCAAATATATAAAAGGATGTCATATAGAGGAGGGAGAAAGGTTGTTTTCTGCTGCTCCAGAGAAGCGGACATGGAGCAATGGATCCAAACTACAAGAAAGAAGATTCCACCTAAACATTAGGAAGAACTTCCTGACAGTAAGAGCTGTTCGACAGTGGAATTTGCTGCCAAGGAGTGTGGTGGAGTCTCCTTCTTTGGAGGTCTTTAAGCAGAGGCTTGACAACCATATGTCAGGAGTGCTCTGATGGTGTTTCCTGCTTGGCAGGGAGTTGGACTCGATGGCCCTTGTGGTCTATTCCAACTCTATGATTCTATGATTTCGTTGGAAATCAGTCCGGTTTATTTCCACAAATTAGTGATGTCAGCAATGTTTGTAATTCCTTGACTTGGAATATGAAACTCAGTTACAAAATATCCACCTTCAGTGCTAGGATGCACATTACAGGAGAAGAAGTCTCTTGACCCTTACACCTCCTTTACCTGGTGACATCTGCTTTGGTGGCAGCAGAAGAGAGGGGGGAGGTTTCTTTCTTTTCCTCCTCTGTTCCATCTCTGTCCCCATGGTGCTTGGAGTGCTGCAACTGTACTGGGGTGTCAAAACAAAAAAAAAATTCCTTCCAGTAGCACCTTAAAGACCAACTAAGTTAGTTCTTGGTATGAGCTTTCGTGTGCATGCACACTTCTTCAGATACACTGAAACAGAAGTTGCCAGATCCTTGCAACTTCTGTTTCAGTGTATCTGAAGAAGTGTGCATGCACACGAAAGCTCATACCAAGAACTAACTTAGTTGGTCTTTAAGGTGCTACTGGAAGGATTTTTTTTTTGATTTTTTTTTTACTATGGCAGACCAACACGGCTACCTATCTGTAACTGTACTGGGGTGTGTGTGACAATTCTGACCAAATATTGAACACTTAGGCAGAAAAACAACAAACCATCTCCAAATGTTTTTCTCCACATTATTCATTTTTGCTATCTATCGAGTCCAAGACATTTTGGCACCTGAGGCGAATGACAAAATGGTTCTTCCCCCTTGCCAGCGGAGAAAGGGGTGAGAGAGGATTTATATCAGGAACAAGGAGGGAATAACAATCTACATCAGGAACAAGGAACAATGAATTTTTTCAGTTCATATAGAAATTTTAAGGTGACAATTGGCAGTTGATCACAGCAATCCATGACTGGGCCTTCTTGGTTGTGGCACTACCAATTTTGGAATGCTCTTCCTAGGGAAAATCACTGAGTCTGATATCCTTTTGGCACCAAGTTAAGAATTTGTTTTTATTTTCCCAGACCTTTTAGTGTCTTTCATTTTATCTGGCATCTAGATTTTCTACTGCTCTGTTATATGTTTATGCAATTATTCTTGTTTAGGAACTATAGGAAGATTTGGGCCTGGAAAGTGGTACACATAGAATACTCATACAAATACTCATAAATTACAAATTGAACCTGCAGTTGTTGATTTTCAGCACATGCACTCTGTGATCCATTTGGAAATAGTTTTAAAAGGCTCTTAAGGTCTACTCAGTGTACTATTTCGAAGTGGTGACCAGAGATGGGAATGAGACCTTGCTTCTTCCCCTCTCTCCACAGACATTGTTGCCACTGCTGTTGATACCACTGTGAATAAGTATGGTTTAAACAGGAAAAGGAAGGGCAATGTGGGGTCTGTTGGGTGCATGGATAGAAGGGTAAACTAGGAATTCTTCTCTAGTGTGGATTTTAATCTGAAATTGTGAGGGTGCTGATAAGCTAGTAAAGCAACACTCTGGGCTTCGCGCCATCTCTTCACAAGATTTATTGTTCCGCTTCAAAGCCGTTTACGAGAGATCAAACACATACATCCATACTCAGCTATCCAGATGAGTCATCTGACTTTCGTCTATGACGCTGCCAACAAGCCCAATCTCGGAAATGACGTTTCCTTTTTGTTTTGCCCTGTGAATGGCTGGGTCCTGCTTTAGGCTCCCCCCTGCCAGTTTCCCCTTCTGACGAGGAAGAGACACTGCTGAATGCTGGCTTGGGCTCTCTATATTTGTCTCCCTCCCTCGTGGTTTCCCCTGCAGCCTCCAATTCCTTGACAGAAATGGAGAGAAATTTGGAACCTCATAACATTCACTTTCTTTGAGATGGGCGTTGTATGCCCAGAAAGCTTATGAATCACAAGCAGTACATTCAACACTCGAAAGGTTCATTTGTATATTTTGTCTTGTTCTGCAGAGTATAGAATCACCATGCTATCTGCTCACAGTAAGAATCATACGGATGTGGAATGTCCGCCGAGAAGATTATTGTAAGTATTTTCATTCTTTTACTATGGCTTCTTGTTATTCCAAAATATTGAGCATGCTTGAGCAATAATGTTAACCAAAGTTTTACATAACTTTGCTAATGCCATTTTATGGGTGAAATTAGTATTTCTGAACTTTTATGTGGTTTTCTCAAAAAATAATCTATACAGTGGTACCTCCAGTTATGAACTTAATTCATCCCGGAGGTCTGTTCTCAACCCAAAACCGCTCGTAACATGAGGCGTGCTTTCTCTAATGGCACCTCCCGCTGCTGCCACACTGCTGGCATGCGACTTCCGCTCGTATCCCAGGGCAAAGGTTGCAACTGGGAGCATCTACTTCCGGGTTAGCAGAGCTCATAACCCACAGCGTTCACAAGGGGGATGGTATGTAACACGAGGTTCCACTGTATAGGCACTGGTGGAGGAAGAGGAGTGCGGGGGGAGCGCACCGCCCCCGGCAGCGCACTGCCCCCGGCAGGGTGCCATCGCAGCTGCCCCCCCCCCGGCCCGCGGCCCGCCCCCAGGACGCACGCCAGCCCTGGTTGGGAAAGTTGGGACTCCACAGCACCATCTGGTATCACAGTGTTATATTGCATATACAACACATATAAAACACTTTTTCATTACCAATCTAGCTCAGTCCTAGGTGGCCTTACAAGCCACTAGCTCTCAAACTCAATTTCCAATCTATATTATGGGGACTATAATGCCAGCTGAATCACAGGATTGACTTCTTCGTTTGAGTAATATGTGGGAAATTCTTTGATCATACTAAAGCACTATATTAATTCTAAGAATTGTTATTGGAAAAGTTAATTCAGGAATAATAGGTTCTTCAACTGACATTAACCTCATTGTTGTACACATGAAAAGGGAAAAGTGGATATATACGTAACTTCAGGGAAACTTTTTATGAACCAGGGGTAAAAATGATTATTTTGTTTTTCTACTTAGAAGTGCATATGGGATGTGCATACATACTATGTGGGAAGTAATTATGGTAAACTTCGACATGTGAACATAGCCTTTGAAAAACTACAAAGTAAGCTGTAGCTATCAGATGTAGCTATTAATTCAGTTTTCACCTGTGGGAGTATTATTGCATCTGATCTTCCCAACGATCAAGACAAAGAATGTTTCTCATCCAAGTTAATTACATCTCTAATAAAGGACAACATAGGGACATAGCTAGAAAAGTGTCCCTAACTAAAGCTTTAACAAGCCATTTATAATTCATGTGTGGTGAATGTACGCAAAATAAATACTACTGTTTAGCATCCATTTTATCAATAGCCTAAATTCTATCTTAACTAGTCAAGTAAGGACATCAAATTGTGGTTTGAGCTTCCTTAGACAGTCATGACTTAAAACTACTTGTCTGCTTTCATATTCTAAGGGCTCGTTGAGGCAGTGTATTCTGTCTTGATATCTGTGAAGGAACATAGGAAATTGTCCTTTACCGAGTCAATTGGTCCATCTAGCTGGCAGCTGGCTGAATGGCTGTGCAAAGTTATAGACAGGGGCCTTTCTAGCCCTACCTGAAAGTGTCAGGGATTGATTCTAGGAACTTTTGCATGCAACAGAGATGTTTACCACTGAGGTATGGCCCCTTCTCTAGGAGGCAGAGCAATGGCTGTCAGTTCACTTGTCATCCTGACAAACTCAAACGATAGTTTGCAAAACCCTTTCAGACTTCAAACCCCCTCAGTTTCTAATTCTGATTTCATGAACAATTTGCTAATTCAGACATCATACTGAACTATTGTAAACTTCACTGGCATGATGTCTGAACTGAGCCAACATTGTGATTGCTGCTGAATTGGTCTCCCTTCTGAAAGGTACCAACTTAGAGAATTTTTTTAAAATACAAGAACATAATAAAATACTATTTTTACAAATTTATATCCCACCCATCTGGCTGGGTTTCCCCAGCCACTCTGGGAAGAAGAGGAGTTTGGATTTGATATCCCGCTTTATCACTACTGTAAGGAGTCTCAAAGCGGCTAACAATCTCCTTTCCCTTCTTCCCCCACAACAAACACTCTGTGAGCTGAATGGGGCTGAGAGACTTCAAAGAAGTGTGACTGGCCCAAGGTCACCCAGCAGCTGCATGTGGAGGAGCAGGGACGTGGACCCGGTTCACCAGATTACAAGACTACCACTCTTAAGATATATAAAAACACAACAAAACATCAAACATTAAAAAATGAAATATTATATAAAAGCAACAAACAAACCAATAAATCAATACAGTCGTCCCTTGGTTCTTGAATGGCTTAGTTGCCCAACAAATCGGCTCCTGAATGCCACAAACCCAGAAGTAAATGTTTCGGTTTGTGAAAGTTTTTTGGAAGCCGAACGTACGACACAGCTTCCACTTGAGTGATGGGAGCTCTTGCAGCCAACTAAGCATTTAACCAACACCAACCTGACAAAAACAAACCAGAGGAACCAAAATTAGAACCATTTAAAACATTTTAAAACATTTTTGCCAGTTGCTCCAACACAAGAGTTGTTCCAGCAATGTCCCAGCGGCCTCCCGGGAGCCTCTTTTAGCTGTTTAAGGTGAGTCTGGGCTCCGCCTCCTAGGCCAGGTAGAAATGGGCCTTATAGCAGGGAGTGGTCTTCCTTCCAGCACTCACAGCAGCAGAATTGTGACAACAGTGCATAATTTCAGTCTCCTCATAGAAGCAGTGATGGTTTGTTTGTTTGTTTGTTTGTTTGTTTGTTTGTTTGTTTGTTTAGTTAGTTAGTTATTTCATTTGTTTGTCACCCTTCATCAGAAGATCATAGGGTGGTTCACAACATGAGAATACAAGATGAGATTACAGAATACAAAACGAAAACAAACCAATGCCTCCATTCCCACAAACACATTTAAAAGGCCATGGAATGCTAACCAACCAAACGCCTGGCCAAAGAGAAACATTTTCACCTGGCACCTATGTAATGAAGGCCTCCCTGGGAAGAGCATTCCAGAAATGGGGAGCCACCACAGAAAAGGCCCTTCTCGTGTTACCATCCTCTGGACCTTTCACGCATGAGGCACACAAATAATGGTGCTCAGATGGTGATTGCAAGGTTTGGGTTGGTTCAGATGGAAAGCGGCAGTCCTTCAGCAGTTCAGGTACTATCTTGTAGTTCATTTGGAACAGTTTCTTTTCGATTGAGAGTCTGGGTTCAACCTTGCCTAGACCTCTGACCTGAGATCTCCTCAGTGGAGGAGCAGGAGGAGGACTCCCCGCCAAACAGAACTCCTGCACTTTCGTGATCCCTGCCGCAGGACTGGAAGTTCCTATATGAGCTGCTAAGATTCCTGGCTATTTCTCATGCCCTCCTTTATCCGCCACAGGAGCAAGACAGTGAGCCAGGCAGAAGTTTCAGAGCCACTGCTAAAGTGCAAGGCTAGCTGCATGTGAGCAGGGGGAAGGGCACAGAAACACCTGCCTGGATCAGGGCCTGACTGAGAACTGGGGAGGGATGGAGTCTCCGGCTCCTATATAAACTACTAGTCTGAGCTACTTTATTGTGCAATAGTCCCAGCCTGTGTTGAGCCAAGTCAAATTAGGCTTTCTGAAACAATACGTAAATCAAAGCCCAGCCATCCTTCAGCATTTTCACTTTTCCAAATTCTGCACTGCAGTTTGCAAGCCAACTAATGTGTTAAAAAATGCTTACTGTGTGGCAAGGTATGCATAAAAATGTATAACAGTGAAAGTAACATGCAGTAATATGTAAATTAGCAGGCAAATTTGCTTTGCCCAAATATTGGGAGACATTTTTGCAAAAATGCTGATGAATTGTCATGAAAGAAAGAAAGAAAGAAAGAAAGAAAGAAAGAAAGAAAGAAAGAAAGAACAACCCAGAAATTGATGGGAAGTGTGGAGAATTGAACTTAAGAATGGAAAAACTGAGAGAGAATGAGAAAACCCCAAAGTGACCGATTCATCCTAGTACAGCTATCTGGCAATATAAAGGAAGCAGTGCTTCTCTTATGACTAGATCAGCTGGATGCTATCAACTAGGGTAAAGAATTCTTGGTAGTTCAATCATTTAAGGCAAGACAAAATCTCTATAAAAGCGCCACTGCATTTACAGAGTATATTCTTGTGGTTTCATGGTTCTTTCCAGCTGGGTGAGGCAGCAAGTATTGCAAAATGTGCCCTCTTACTTAAAACTGTATGGGTTTTCAGATGCTTTAGATATTCCCATCTTGCACAACTGGATTTCCATATATGCAGGTAATAAAAACAACTGCCACCAAGCACATTTCTGCATCTCACATCTTCATCTAAATCAGGACAAGGCTACTAGTTTAAGAGTGCAATCCTAAGCATGTCACCTCAAAAGTGAGCCCCATTGAGTTAAATGGGACAGGATAGGATTGAAAAGTCTCAACAGTTCAAGTTATGTTGTAGAGCTTTGAAGCAAGACTACTCCAAGGTAAGTCCTGTTGAGTTCTGTGTGGCTTAATCTCAGGTAAACAGATATATGATACCAGGCTGCAATCAGTATATCCACTTACCTGAGAATAAGGTCCACTTAATTCAATGGTATTTATCTTTAGTAGACATGTATAGGATGCACTGCTCTTCTTTTTAGCATTAGATAATAAACACAAGCTCACTGCTGGCTAGTAAGGTTGTTACTGCATGCAGTGAGCCACCAAAACTGTAGTAATTTCAGTGGTCCTTTAGAAATGGCAGTGAAGAGATGATCTCTGCTTAGCAAGGACAACTTCAGTAGTGCGCAGAGGGTAAACCAGATTGGAGTAGGTTCAAGACTGATTGGAAGAGAGAAAATCAAGACAGCAGGAGTGAATTAAGATGCAATGGGAAAGAAGCTCAGCTGGCAGTGAGATGATGAGGATGGGTAAGGCTTTTGGGGAAAGGGGTGTTGAAGAAACAGTGACAAAGATGAACAAGGTAGGGAAAGAGTCAGAGAATGAAACAGTTGGGTGATGTGGGTGGGTGATACTCTGGAAGAGGCAGCAGATAATAGGATAAAGATCAGGTGGCAGTTCAGGTGAGGACAGCAGAGTGAGTCTCTCATCATGAGATACTGGGGTAAAAGGGGACGTGGGTGGCGCTATGGTCTAAACAACTGAGCCTCTTGGGCTTGCCGATCAGAAGGTTGGCGGTTCGAATCCGTGTGATGGTGGTTAGCTCCCATTGCTCCATCCCAGCTTCTGCCAGCCTAGCAGTTCAAAAGCACACCAGCGCAAGTAGATAAATAGGTACCACTAAGGCAGGGAGGTAAACGGCATTTCCATGCACTCTGGCACTTGTCACAGTGTTCCGTTGCACCAGAAGTGGTGTAGTCTTGCTGGCCACATGACCCGGAAAGCTGTCTGGGGACTAATGCCAGCTCCCTTGGCCTGAAAAGCAAGATGAGTGATGCAACCCCATAGTCACCTTTGACTTCCAGGGTCATTTACCTTTACCTTTTTTACTGGGGGGATAGCAAAGAAGTTAGGGAGATGGATGAGGGTCATTGAATAGAGGGGTAGAAATATTATGGAAGATGGTATCAGTTTTATAAGTGAAGGTGATGAGTTCCTGGCACAGGAGAGGCAGGTGTTACTGGAGCAGCAAAGATAAGGAAGAGGCTCCAGAGGATTGTTAGCAGGGGTGTGGATCAGGGTGGTGTAATGTTGTTTGGCCACATAAATGACAGAGGAGAAGGAAGGACAGCATGAATGTAAAGTGAGCCTTTTGATTTCCTTCATCCTCATTTAGCAGCCTGAAAGAATGAGTAGAAATTACAAAAGAAAGCAGCAAGCCAAAGTTAGGCGCCAAGAGCACAAATTTATCATGCCTACAGATGCAAAAAGGTTGGGGGTTGGAAAATGTATTATTAAACACATCTGCATCCCTGAAGATGCTTTTTTGAAACAGGTTTGGCTCAGCAACATTATTTCAGTGCACCCAGAATCTTCTCTCTCTCTCTCTCTCTCTCTCTCTCTCTCCCACCTGAGGTCAACAAGTTAGAAAGCAAGCAAGCAAGCTGAGATTTATAAGATACATAAGAAGGTGGAGTAGAGGAATGGGGAACAACATGCCACAGCAACAGAGAGTAGAGCCCTAAATAATGGCTTTTGAAAGCTTCTGAAGCAATAACAGGGAACACATTCTCTCCCAACTGCTTGCCCTTATTGAAACATGGCCGCCCCTCCTCTGCTGCCCTGTCATTTGGAGGCCTCTCTTCATTCCACACACCCTGCTCCAGTGCCAGAAACACAGACCTCTTGCCTAATCCCTGTTATTGCTTCAGAACTTCCAGAGGGATAGCCATGTTATTCTGTTGCAGCATAAAGAATATAGATTCTTTATGCCTCTTAAATGCAAATTTATTAGGATGCAATCCAGCTTTCGTCAACCTGGTAACCTCCGGGTGTTTTTGGACTACATTTCCCATCAGCTCCAGGCTATGCTGGTGGGGCTGATGGGAGTTGTGGTCCAAAAATCTGGAGGGACCCAGAACTAGAGCCCACTTTTATCAGATGCATGGAGTGTTATGCTAAATTGGGAGGTATGTTTGTGTGCGTGTGTGCGATATATGTTCTTTTGTGTGTGGATGTGCATGCATGCAAATACAAAATGTTTGCAAACTTATTATATTGTATCTATATCTCAGGTTTTTCCTCTCCAAGGAACTCAAGGTGTTTTTCACACTTCTCCCCCTGTCCATTGAGCCTCACAACACAAAAGGTTAGGCTGAGATGCAGTGATTGACCCAATTTCAGCCTGTGGCCTTCATGGCTGAGTGGGGAATTTGACCCCTGGTTTCCCACCAAATCATACACTTCATGCATCTGATGAAGTAGACTATAGTCCACAAAAAACTATGCCATGATAAATGTGTTAGTCTTTAAGGTGCCACAAGACTCTTCTTTGTTACACTTCAGAGAATAATAATAATAATAATAATAATAATAATAATAATAATAAATAAAAATAATAAAAAATTATTTATATCCCGCCCTCCCCAGCCGAAGCCAGGCTCAGGGTGGCTAACAACAATAAAACAGTACAACAGTACAACACAACTTTGTTAAACTCTAAACTGATTCTGATTTTTACCTAATAATGTGCTGGAAAGGAGCCAATCTGTGTGTTTAGTCCACAAACATAGAAAGAGGGAAGCCTGCCTAAACCCAGGGACGAAACTAGGCTTTATTTCACCTGGGTCAAAGACCCAGTTTGGCAATCCCTCTCTACACAAATTTGCATACACACACAGGCTGAGAGCCTCAATGGTGCCCCTCTGGCGGCTTCCCCCGGGGCAAAATTCTTGGCTAGCCCCACCCTATATAGCTAAGGCTCTGCATGGTCCCCAACATCTTTTCACAAAGGTCATAAATGGGCACCAAATAGGTCATTCATTCAGAAGCTTCTTTGGCTAGGAAGGCACTAAGGACGTCAAAAGAGTGACCACAGCAAAGTTGCAGCTGGATCTTGATAAGATGCAGGTGAGGCACAAAACAGAGCACATTTCCTGGTTGGCAATGTCTGACAATGCCAAATGTGCAACCACAATCCTTTGTTCAAAGGAGGAGAGAATCCTCAGTAGGATGGATGCAAATAGGCAGGAAGAGCGCCTAATTGAACCTGCTGCTTCTTAACCCACACAGGAATTTAGAAAGAGCAACAGCTGTTTCTTTAGTTAGCCAAGAGATAATCTCGTCTCCTATATTTCCAGTGGGGTGACTGCGTTTGTCTCTTGTGGCAAAAATAGGACAATCCAAGAGTCTTGTGGTACCTTAAAAACAAGAAAACATACTATGGCGTAAGTTTTTGGGGGCTCGCTTAATCAGAAGCATATAAATAGAGCAAATTAAAATGGAAAGCAAGTAAACACAGACAGTGTTGGGCTACAGCACATTTGAATGACTTAGGTTGCAAGCCTAGAACAACTCTTCATACCAAGTGGGCCGCAAGTGTACTTTGACACGGAACCTATGGGCCACACACTGCCTTGTTGCGCATGTGGGGGGAAAGAGAGGCCAAAATTTGATGCCCACCCCCCTCAGTCCTTGCGCTGCCTTCCCAAAGCTGGCTAAGCAAGGCACTGAGCTTTGGGAAGGAGCCACGAGGCTCTGGCCAAAGTTGGGAAAGCACTAACTAGGCTTTGGGAAGGAGCAGGGAGGACTCTAGGACCTTTGTCAGAGCCCTCATGCCTCTTTCCCAAAGCCCCGCGCCTGGCTTACTCAGCTTTGGGAAGGCAGTGTGAGGGCTGAGGAGAGCGTCAAATCTTGCCAAGGGCTGCAGGACTTGTGGAAGTGGGAGAATTATAGCAACGGGGAGGAAAGAATACATTTTTTCAAAGCAGGACCTCCAATAGATGTGTCTCTGGCTTTCTTCCTCTCCTCTTAATTTGTCCACATTGCCTTTCATCATGGCTGTCCCTCAATATAGAACCACTGAGATGGGAATATGAGGGCTGGGGCTTTGAGTATGGCTCTTGTCTATACATTTAAAATGCAGCTGAAGAAATTACCGTATTTTTTGCTCTATAAGATTCACTTTTTCCCTCCTAAAAAGTAAGGGGAAATGTGTGTGCGTCTTATGGAGCGAATGCAGGCTGCACAGCTATCACAGAAGCCAGAACAGCAAGAGGGATTGCTGCTTTCACTGCGCAGCGATCCCTCTTGCTGTTCTGGCTTCTGAGATTCAGAATATTTTTTTTTCTTGTTTTCCTCCTCCAAAAACTAGGTGCATCTTGTGGTCTGGTGCGTCTTATAGAGCGAAAAATGCGGTAGGTTCTTAATTTTGGATCCAAAGCCTTGTTTCCAAATTTTACACCATTGGGATAGACAGACAGACCCCACTGTTGACATGGAAGAAAGTCTACCTCCTTCTTTTTGTGCATATATTTGTGGAGTGGGAGAGGATTTTGAGTGGAAATAAAACTGAAGTTCATGTTTAATTAGATGGGAACATGCAGTGGAATGTTGCTCTAAGGATATTATTTGTTCTGTTTGATTTTATATTTGACATGAGAGGGTAAGTTGTTCATCTGCCTTTTATGTAACTATAAAATGAGAGTTTGCCTCCTGCTGGACAAAATAGAAATACAGTTGGGTTAAATATGCTTCAGGTTGAGCGTTTTCAGGTTACACCCTGCGGCAACCCGGAAGTAACGAAACACGTTACTTCCGGGTTTCGCGCTTCTGCATGCGCAGACACTCAAAATGACATCACGTACATGCACGGAAGTGGCGAAATGCGATCCATGCATGCACAGGCGCGCTGTCACATGTTACGTTCTACTCAGGATGCGAACGGGGCTTCGGAAGGGATCCCATTCGCATCCAGAGGTACCACTGTAATGACCTCTTGAATGAGATTTGCAGAAGTAAACATTGCTCCCCGCCCAGACTTTCTCTCTTTTAAAAATGATTTGCCATACATTTTCAAGAATTAAAATGTGTCTGCATAGTTTTCAGAGCTTGCTTCTCCTTCTCATGCTCATGATTGGGAAACAGCAAAGCAAGAGCAATTAGGCATTGTAAGCAAGAGGTACTAGAGTCAGTCCTGGATTTACAGAAGCCATCCCAGTTTCTGTTTTAGTCCCGGAATGTCCCACTTTCCCTTAGGACAGCCCTATTTTCATCAGAGAAATGTTGGAGGGTATGGTAGGATGTTCCTATTTACATCAGAGAAATGTCGAAGGGTATGGAGTTATGAAGTCCCTGAGCCAAGGAGATAAGTAACTATGCAACCTTTAGAAGACATCTAAAGGCAGTCCTGCATAGGGAAGTTTTGAAATGTTTAATGTTTTATTATGTTTTTGTATAAGTGCCTGGGACCACCCAGTCAGATGGGCGGGGTATAAACAGTAAAATAATAATAATAATAATAATAATAATTATTATTATTATTATTATTATGGAATAGGACATCCCTATTTTCATTGCAGAAATGTTAGAGGCTATGTTGTAAGTCATTAACCATGATTTACGAGCTGGGCCACTGCTCCCAAAGATCAAGCTCTCCTCTTGCAATAGTTAAGAGACACGTGGTACACCTTGAAAACATTGAATCTGCTACCCCCCACAAGATTGAACTAAATCTTCAGTCTAATCCAGTATGCTAATCTCATTTTGGCCATAATTAAAATATGAATTACTCCATATTCTCCCCTACAGTAAGTGAAACAGATTGTTATGTGACCTTATGGCTGCCTACGGCTTCATGTGAGAAAGTTCGGACCAAAACAGTGGCAAATTGCAAAGATCCAATATGGAATGAAACATTCTACTTCAGGATCCAGAGCCAAGTTAAGGTAGGATAAAAGATGGTATATGCATAGGTTCCTCTAGGAGAATCATCTCCATGTTGCCCTAGTTATTGATCTTCTGCATCTGTGACCACTTCTTTGTTTCACTGACTTTAAACTATGTACTAAAGAGTCCCTTCTAAATAAACCTAGGCTAGGATCTTGGCTTCTCCTTTATCACAGCTTCCTTTCTTTTGCTGCCACCATTTTGAAAAGTATCTGCTATTCAGATACACATACTGTACGGTCATTATATAATGCAATGCAATACAGATCTCCACATTATTAGTTGTTCTACACAGGAGTCAGACCAGTGGCCTATCTAACACAATATCACCTACAGTGTCCGGCAGCAAGTACCAGTAACTCTAGGGGTCTTTTCAGTTTTACTACCTGAGATTTTTATTATTATTATTATTATTATTATTATTATTATTTTAACTAGAGGTGCCCTGTGATTCAATTTGGGGCCCTTTCTCATGTAAGCGAGTACTCCTGTTTGATAGAGCCTTCCCACAGGTATACGTAGCACACTTCTGTTTCTCCTTTGTAGCCCACAGTTGGACTAAAATAGCCTTCTCTCTCTCTCTCTCTCTCTCTCTCTCTCTCTCTCTCTCTCTCTCTCTCTCTCAGCTCTGTGTTTCCATTATTCATTCATAATACTTTTTAATTTCTGATTCCAGAATGTTTTAGAATTGACTGTATGGGACGAAGATGTTATTCGAGATGATGACTACCGTGTCATTTTTTTTGACGTAGCTAAAGTCCCCTTTGGAGAATCAGTTTTTATGAAATTTGAATTGAATCCCCAGGTGAGCATGCATAGAGATCAATCCTTAACTGAGCTTTCTTTGCATTTCTCGCATATTGTCCTGCCAGGTACAGGTAGGTTTAGAACACTACAACACACACGTAACTGGCTGTAAAGTAACATAACATTATATGTAATAAAACTGTAATTTAATTGTCATATCAAAAAATTGCAAAGCACAGTTCCTGATGGCAATAACATATCATATTACTATTAACCTTCTATATGTATTATTGTTGTAAAGTCCAAAGATTGTCAAGTCCAACGATTACAACGTACAGTTCCTGTTGGCAATGCCATTTCATACTGATATCTTCCTTCTGCATTGTCCTATGTCTTGAGAGTGTAACAAATGGAACTACTTAGTAACAACAAAGCAGCTGATGATAGACCAATTCTCAGGATACACCCTTGTTTTGCCCATCGGGCTTCTTCAGTGACAAGATTTCCGGGAATTTTTTCATTAGGTTTTTTCAGCCGAAAGTAGTCCACAGGAACGCAGAAGTTGCCCATCAGAGATGCTCCGGTACAGTGGTACCTCAGGTTACAGATGCTTCAGGTTACAGACACTTCAAGTTACAGACTCTGCTAACCCAGAAATAGTACCTCGGGTTAAGAACTTTGCTTCAGGATGAGAATAGAAATCGTGTGGCGGCGGTGGGGCGGTGGGAGGCCCCATTAGCTAAAGTGGTACCTCAGGTTAAGAACAGTTTCAGGTTAAGAACGGACCTCCAGAACAAATTAAGTTCTTAACCCGAGGTACTACTGTACAGGTGGTAGCCATGTTGGTCTGACATAGTCGAAATTAAAAAATTAAAAAATTGTCCAGTAGCATCTTAGAGACCAACTAAGTTTGTTCTGGGTATAAGCTTTCGTGTGCATTCACACTTCTTCAGATACTTGTAGACCAGTGTTTCCCAACCGGTGTTCCGCGGCACACTAGTGTGCCGCGATACGTTGCCTGGTGTGCCGCGGGAAAAATTGGCGGGGGGGGGAATAAAGGGGAAAAAATTATTCCCCCACCGCCAGGCGTGGGGCTGGGGCGGGGGAAGCCCGAGCTTCCCCCTCCCCCAGAACGGGACCCAGAGCCATGCCGAAGCTGCGCGCAGCTTTGGCATCGCTCTGGGAGCTTGCGGGGCTGGGGGAGGAGGAAGCCCTCCGCCAGCCTCCAAACCATGTCGGGAGACAGCGGGATGGCGCGCTGCGCCTCTCCCGCTGTCCCCCGAGTTTGCAGGGCTGGCGATGGGGAGGAGCAGGCTTCTCCCCCCGCCAGCCTTCCAGCCAAGTCGGGGGGCAGCGGCAAGGGCGCGCTGCGCCTCTCCCGCTGTCCCCCGAGTTTGCGGGGCTGGCGACGGGGAGGAGCAGGCTTCTCCCCCCGCCAGCCTTCCAGCCAAGTCGGGGGGCAGCGGGAAGGGCGCGCTGGGTTTCTCCGCTGTCCCGGACGGCTTTCAAAAGCCTGCCTTCAAAAGCCGTCCGGGACAGCGGAGAAACGCGCTGCCTTTCTCCGCCCTCCCGGGAAGGCAGGCAGGGGGGAGCAAAGGCTTTCGCCCCCGCCCGCCTTCAGAAGAGGTCAAGGACCTCTTCTGAAGGTGGGCGGGGGGCGAAAGTCCTTGCTCCCCCCTGCCTGCCTTCAAAAGCCATCCGGGACAGCGGAGAAACGCGCTGCCTTTCTCTGCTCTCCCGGGAAGGCAGGCAGGGGGGAGCAAAGGCTTTCGTCCCCGCCTGCCTTCAGAAGAGGGACCTTCTCAGGGGAGAGCGTGCACGAGACCGAGATTGCGGGTAAGGAGCTCAGCCCTGGGCAGGAGGAAGCGGGGCCGCGCGTGCGGGCCACATCCCCACAGAGAGCGAGCCTCCCCCGGCCCACCACTCCGGGCAGGTCCACTCGCATGAGGGGGCGGCGATGGCGACGGCCGGCAGCTTGCCTGCAATGCCATCCCTCGAGCAGGCGAGGAGCCCGGAGGCTACCAGATGCGAGTCCTCTTTCCCACCCTGCTCGGGAGTCCAGAGCACTTGGTCGCATTCAGGATCTAGAGTGGGGAAGCGGGGCTTGTGTCTGGGCTGGACACATTGGGCTGCCTGTGCCGCTCGACCTGCGGGGAGAAATCAGGGTGGGAGTCACGACCGTGAGGCAGGGCTGCCAAGTGTGGCAGAAGAGGACACGGCCGTCGCACCTGTCCTTAGGTAGGAGCTTCTTCCGTGTCAACCTGCTGCCCTAAAGTCTTGGCTTTTTTCTTGGCTTTTTGGCGGTTGGCACAGAAGGAAGGCAAGGGGGAGGGGGAAAAATTGAAACTTACACTTTCGTGCGTCCCTCCCGGCGTGACGCTGCGCGCTGACGTCACGGGGCTGTAATGGTGGTGTGCCTCGATATTTTTTTCATGAAACAAGTGTGCCTTTGCCCAAAAAAGGTTGGGAAACACTGTTCTAGACCAAGGATGAGGAAGAACTGCTCCCAGAACTGCTCTCTTCTCCAAACCATCTTTGCCATGCAACCTAAAACCCTCATATGTGATTAGCCTCCCTCATGAAATTGGTACCCTCTAACAATTAGAGCTTCCTACTCATTAGATACAAAACCCAACAAGAGATACCAAGGTATCGCAATATGTGGGACATGTCTGCTCAATGGCCATTCAGCCTACTAAGTCTGCTGATAGGGCTGAAGAGTGGTCAGTGGCAGAGGTAGGGGGGTGCAGTAGGTGCGGGCCACCACGGATGTCACCACTGAGGGGAGTGACAAAATGCCGGGCGGCACTCACTGCAAGGCTGCAGAGATGCGGTGGCTTGGGCGTGTGCAGGCTCCACAATGCCCAAACGGTCCGCCCGCTGCCTCCACCCCAGCTGTAGGGCGGCTGAGTGGGAGGAGGCAGGCAAACTCCAAAGGCCCCATGGTGCACCCTGTCCCTATGGGCGGCTCACCCCGCCCCTGGGCACGCCACCCCAGACACCTGAGCGGCTTCCTCTGCCGCTGAGAGTGGTACTACATATCAAGGTGAGATTACCATATGGACTTAATTCACATCAGGAGACCCTGTTGTTCTCATCATCCACAATTTAGTTCTATGTAGCTATATACAGTCCCATGCTGAGAAGATGCATAGTGACATATGCTTCCTTTTCTAACCTTTATCATATACCTGGCCTTTCAGCTTTGACAAAGAAATCCATCTGAATCCTTAAATCCAAACACTTTATTTGAAAATGCCATCTTTTAAAAAAAGGAAAGAAAATGTACATACTGTTAAAAAAAATTACATAAACCAGAGGCGGGTTACCTGTGGACCACCAGATACTGCTGAACTACAGCTCCCATCATCCCTATCCCTACACAATCAATGGCCAGGGGTGATGGAAGTTGTAGTTCAGCAACATATGCAGGACCACAGGTTAGCTGCTCTGATTGTGAAGAATTTGGGATATTCACTGTTGCTGATGACCTAGACAGCAAACAAATATGAAAAGAGGAATCCGTAAAGCTAATATATAGGACTCATAGTTTAACAGCAGCAACAAACCTGACCCTATTGTGCACATCTGAACATGCAAACATGGGATTTTAAACTTCTGTATTTAAACAAGCATGGGATTGTTAACCTTGCAAATTGGGATTGGGCATCATAGTCAAACAGGTGAAAACAGACCTGAAAGCCGCAGTTCTGCATGTTTTTTCAACTGCCCTATGGTGTGGTGCAATGGGTCAGTGCATCTAGCTATTAACCGGAAGGTTGGTGGTTTGAGCCCCCCCAGGGAGGCTGGGGGCAGGATTCCTGCACGGCAAGGGCTTGGACTAGATGACCCCTGGGTGCCTTCCAATTCTACAGTTCTATGATTCTATGAAAGAAAAAAGGGTGTGTGAGAGAGGAGTGCTTTTCACCAAGTTCTTTTTCTTTCTGAAGTTCAATTTTCAATATTCAGTTTTAATTTCTGCAATAAGATTGGGGGGGATTGATCTTTGATACGTCCCATTCCATGCCAGGAAAGGCACATTCTTAAAGGAATTACAAACTCAATGTCTATGGAACAACTATTTGCAAAAATTTGTGCGATTTATGCTGCATTCTAATTTTCAGACGCATGAACAATTGGAGGTTGAATTTGCACTGGAGAATATGTAAGTAACCCAAGTACTGTAGAAACCAATTACTATAGAAGCCTGTCTGCTGCAATGAATTGTATTCTCTTTTTTTTATTATTTTATTTTATTAAGAATAAGGTCTCTTGTGTTACTCGATGTTTTAATGTTCACTGGGTATTTCATCGGCAATCATTTGTAGCCCAGCGTGGGATCATCTTGTATGTTGGAGAGTGGGACAGAAATGTTTTAAATCTAAAAGTTACCATCAGCAGCTAATGGCCATAGAATGAGCCCAATTGTATAAACTTGCTATTTATAAAAATTCAAGGCGATGCAATTCAAATTAGCTATCCATCTCCCTTCCTTGAGGAACTTGTTAATGGGGGGAAGTTTTCCTTTCTTTCAACACATGTGCCTACGTAGCAAATAAAACACACCTTAGCGTGCCTTCAAATGTCAACTTTGCCTGTGATGATTTCCATAAACTGGAGAGCAAAAGACGACTTCCTCATAAGAACTCTGATTTACATAATGCTTCCTCTTCTCCTTGCACTAATCCTTCCTGTGCATCTGGAGTAGCAGAGGCCAGAATTTTTTCCATCAGGACTGATTCCCTCAGATGTCTAGTTTGCAGGTGCCTGGCATACAAATATGATAATGTATTGCTTTGGCTCAAAAGCACTATGATTGCTGGATAAAATTGACATCAGGGATTTGTACCATTTTATCAGACTCTTCCCCTTGTGTTACTATTGGGCTACTACTAAGAAGAGTATTCAAGCTGCCATACTTAACCTAACAGTAAGTCTCATTGAACTCAGTGGCGATTACATCTGAGTAGGCATGCATAGGATTGTACTGGAAACAATTAAAAAAATATAGAGCAGTATTATTTTGAAATAATTGCCTGTTGTCTCCTACAAGAACTAAGCTGTCGATGCAAGACAGAAGTTAGGGATGGGTCATATTGCTACAAGGTTCTGAATTTCCTTGTCCTGGGAATTTTGCAAGAATAAGTAGTGTGTCATGCTAGAGTCACAGGCAAAGAAACGTGGCGATGACAAAATGGACTAGATTGTGGTGATGTGGCAGCAAGATGATCTGAAGGATCTACGAATTAGAACACTGACCTGATTAACCCGGTCACTTGGCTTTTGTATTTTGAAATCCTCATCAGTAGAGCATGCCTAAAATCTGCTTAATATGATGATTGCCATCGTTGCTGCCATTCACAAGCACAGCCTTGCCCTCTGGCTAAAGCCAAACCTTTCCTGCTAAGCAGTCAGAATTTAGGAACTCTTTTCCCGGAGTGACCAGGGACTCAGCTATACAGCTGCAAATGAAACATTTTAAGTGTGTTGTAAAGTGCGTTATACAAATGTGACACTAGATGGCGATGGCAAGCTATGGCAAATTCAATTTATTTTTCAAAACGTTTTTTTAAAAACATTTTCACAACAATTTTTTTTTATGTGTGTGTAGATTCCACCTAAGGGTAATCCCACACCACCAGCCTCCTGATAGTGTTGTTGATGTTACTTACCAAAACTAGGGGGGAGCAGGGCAGTGGAGGGGGTCAGGACTGGAAGAGCCAATCCCATCTGCACTCACATGCATCCTTGACCTCACTGCTCTCCCACCCCCTAGTGAGCAAAAGCAATGTCTCTGTTGGGAAAGCAGCAGGGCTGGCTAGTCCTGGGGGTGGTAAGCAGCAAAAGGAAAAGGGCAAAGTTAAATTCTAAGACATAAGTTGACTGTTCAGCTCTAACTTATGTTTAACAATTGTGCCTTAAATCATTCAAGTTGTAACATCATGTGTATATATATACTGTATATATGTATATTTATTTCCTAGATGTGGTCCAGCTGAAACCATCATTACAAATGGAACAATAGTGGTAATTTCCATTTCTTCAAGTATTTACTGTGCAATATCTCTGGGTTGCAGGAACTCTGTAAGCTACCTCTACTTAATATTGACTGAACAAAATCCTGAGTAAAAGTGTGAAAGAGAAATCTTAGATATGGGTATGGTGGAATATTGAATACTGAAAGCAAGCATCACACAGTGTATGGGAGAAACTGCAGCTTTCTTTCCTCCTCCCCTCTTTTTCATTCCCACTCTTATGATATGCATACCATGGGAGCCAAATCAGATGTTAGCAAATCAGAAAAATAATTTTTGGGTGGTCAGAACTCAACTTGGCTACAGTAATATTTGAATTGGCTTCCCATGTGAGTTGACTCAATCATGTGATAAGTGCTCACATCAGGTTATATGCCAGAAATGGAATGTATGCATTGGCCCATACAGATAACTGCCCAAACTGTGTCAAAAGAACCTTGATGTATGGAATAGTGAAATGAATATATCTCAGTATTAGGACACCAACCAAGTAGCTGCAATGGACTAAAATCTTCATGACATGAAATATGATGAACAATTTTTTGCAAATGTCACCCATAATCTTTTCCTTTCAATGCCATCACTAGGTTTCAAAGAGGTACACACACACACACAAACACACACACACACAGTGTGTGCACATCCAGGGTTTTTTTTAGAGCTACTGTATTTTTAAAAGTGTTATTTCTAAACACCGGAAGTGTTTTGAAAAGCAGTCAGTGACTAGGCACAAGAACTCTGGGATCTGTCTGTGTACATTTGTTAACTCTTCTTTATATAGTAAGTTATGGAGGGGTAATTAACATGGGACCCTCTAGGTGTTGTTAGACAACAATTCCCATCATATGTCTGAAGATTAGCCATTCTAGCTGGACCTGATGAGAGTTGAGTTCAGTAACATCTGGAGGGTATCACATTATACTATCTAGCAATAAAATTGCCTTCAGGTTTTGGGCAATATTCGTAGTGGCTGCATCCCAAAAAAGCCCACTTATAATTAGGTAATTGTGAAAGTGGGCCTTCACATGTCTGAGAATTTAGTTTAGGAAAAAGCCATGTCTTTCTCCTCACAAAGCAGGCCCTGTATCATGCAACTACTGCTGTCAAGTAATGTCTGCTTGGGGGGGGGGGTTCACATTTTCTAGAACAATTGCTAAGTCATTTATTAACTTGATGAATCTCCAGAGCTCATAAGTTTAATTCAATCAATTAAAAGCATCATGTGAGAACATGAATATATGTAGTGCTTTCTTTCTGGGGGGATGCAGGGGTACACATACCCCTAAACATTTTGTGAATCTTTGTACTTTTGTCCATTTACTGTATTTTTCCTGATTTGAACTAAAAAATGGTGATTTAAGAAAAAAAAAAAGCACTGAATATATGGCATTTGGCCAAATAAATTAAGTTTGTGGTTGCATAACATTCATGGCGCAAACTGTGAGATGAAAAATGTTATTCACTACTTTGTGGGTTACTTCTGTTGCAGTGTCGTGAACTTTGCTGTTTAGAGGTTCAGGCGGATCGAAGGAAACGAAAGAAAAAAAAGAATACGTATTTTAAACGTGAGGGTTATTCCTTCATTAATGCTTTTCCACACTACCACCCATTAGACTAGATGATAGAGGCCTCAGGTTTGGAGTTCAGGTGCTAGGTCCAGTCTGGAATGGGTAAAATTGCTAGTAAACACACTCAGGCATTTTGCTGATGTGGCTTCCACCTTAGATGGTACCATAGTATACTCCAAAATGTCAACAGCCCCGACTGAAAGAGTCAAGTTTAATGTCTTCAACCTCTGTCCTGGTGAGCACACCACATTACACCATGGTGTAAAACAAACTATGGTTTAATGTGAGTAAGCAGCTTCCATGGCACACCGATGAAACAAATCTGAGCCTGAGCCTGTGGTATGTTTCTCTCTCAAAAACCATTAAGTGGCAACCAAGGTTTGTTCTTGACTTGCCACCAGAGGGTTGTATGGGGAAAGCGGTGGAGGTGGCAGGGCAGGTGGTGCCTCAGGAACTTCTGCCGCCTGAGGCAGCAGCCTCACCCTCCTTAATGGCTGAGCCAGCTCTGGTACCATGTCTCTATAAAATCACTGTTGACTCTCCTTCCTGTTAAGACTTTAATTTCCTGGATCATTTTTTCTGCAAGTGCTATAGTCCGAACTTTTTGGACTATAGCAGCATTTGTAAGAGTCTGTCACATTTATTAAACTCCAGAGTGCCACCTGTTCTTGAAATGCCCATTTCCCCAGATTGGGACAAGGCAGATTTGGATGTAGAGATGAACTGTTAGGCTCCATTAAATGGTTTTTAAGGTTATGTTTCTAAGCATACTTACAGCGCAATCTCATGTGTCTTCTCAAAAGTAATCCCCATTGAGTTAAATGGACCTTACCCAGAGGCAGGTGTGCATAAGATTAAAGTCTTAGCTGTAGATACTTCCATTTACTTTACTGGGATCAGGATGTAGAACAAAATGCTAAACAGAGTTAATTGGAGGTAAGACCCACTGAACACAGTGCAGCTTACTTCTAAGTAAATGTGTATAGGCTTGCACTGTCATTTATTCATAAACCTCTATAACATTTTTCACAATAATGAAACACTTTCAAGAAATGCATGTCTCAATCCGCATAAAGAGATCTCAGTGGCATGGAGGTTGGTATTATTTCTGATAGGGATGCAAGTGGCGCTGTGGTCTAAACCACTGCGCCTCTTGGGCTTGCTGATTGGAAGGTCGGCAGTTCGAATACCTGCAATGGAGTGAGCTCCTGTTGTTCTGTCCCAGCTCCTGCCAACCTAGCAGTTCGAAAGCACACCAAATGACATTGTTGTGCGCTCTGGCTTCTGTCACAGTGTCCCATTGCACCAGCAGTGGTTTAGTCCTGCTGGCCACATGACCCGGAAAGCTGTCTGTGGACAAACGCCGGCTCCCTTGGCCTGAAAGCCAGATGAGCGCCGCAACCCCATAGTCACCTTTGATTGGACTTAACCATCCAGGGGTCCTTTACCTTACCTTTTATTATTTCTGATGGTTGGGTTTTAAAAAAACAAAACTGCTCTACTTCCTTTTTTCAACAATGTCCTCTTTTTCTTTTCTTTTTTTAGAACAAGATGTCAGATGTACATTGAAAGGATCCTTTGAAGGAACTCAAAACATTTCATTAGGCTGTGTCTCCAACTTGCATTTCACTGATCCTTCCCTTTTCCACTATGCCAGATTTAAGCAAGCAGAACTGGATGTTCTACTCCCAAAGAAGAGGTCACTTCCCACCTTTGTATGTCATAGCTGAGCATGGTAGTAACCTGGATAATTTTAGTTAGTCGCGCCTTTTATTGGGAGAGGTGTTTTAAAAAAGCAATTCTGTTTTTAAAGAGGCAATCTCTTTATTTTCAGTGTTGTTGTTGCAACTCATGTGGAGCTAACGCTTACAAAAACAGGAACCTGACTCTGCCTCTGAATACACTTCCCACTGATCAAGATGTAATCAAAGAAGTAAGTACTCCTTCTCAGCCCCTCTGTAGTTATGCTGCAGGGTTCAACAGGGTTCTGTTCTTTCTCACATGCTTTTGGACATCTATAGGAAGCCGCTGAGAGCCATCATCCAATTATTTGAAGTCAGGTGTTCATCAGCATGTGAATGGCACCCAGCTCTGTCTCCATTCCATCTGAGTAACCAAACAAACCCCTGTGTTGCAAAGAGAACATCAGCAATGTCTAGGCAACACGATGACCATGTACATACGCAATAGACGATCTTTATAGAATTCCTTCAAACCATAACAAGTACAAAATGAAATATTTAGTCTCAAACTCTCTGAAAATCTTTAAATGAAGCAAGGTACCAGACTTTGTACGATGAAAGACAAGCTATGAGGTTTTGTGTATTCAGCAAATATGATGTCCAACACTGAACAGTGATTCCGGATATTGACTACTGTTTCGTAGAATTCTTCATCAGCGTGGTGGGCGGATATAGAATTGCTTCATAAACCCATCTTATTTTGAATGAATGTATGTAAATGAAAATATCAAATGCTGAGGAACAGTGCTCATGTAATAATGTAGTAACTGGGTTTATGAACCAGTTACAGATAGGTAGCCGTGTTGGTCTGCCATAGTCAAAACAAAAAAATTCCTTCCAGTAGCACCTTAAAGACCAACTAAGTTAGTTCTTGGTATGAGCTTTCGTGTGCATGCACACTTCTTCAGATACTGAAGGTACTGTATCTGAAGAAGTGTGCATGCACACGAAAGCTCATACCAAGAACTAACTTAGTTGGTCTTTAAGGTGCTACTGGAAGGAATTTTTTTGTTTTGGGTTTATGAAGCAATTCTATATCCTCCCACCATGCTGACGAAGAATTCTACGAAACAGTAGTCAATATCCAGAATCACTGTTCAGTGTTGGACATCATATTTGCTGAACAAAGCTTCACAGCTTGTCTTTCATATTACAAAGTCTGGTACCTCGCTTCATTTAAAGATTTTCAGAGACTTTGTGTAATGGTTCTAGGGGTTGCTCGTGTGTAAGCCGGTGCCCACACCTGGCTGGGTTGCCTGAGTGAACCTTTTCTGTCCGGACAGCCACTCTCCCGTGGCTGTCTCAATCGCTGGCAGAATCCGTCAGTGGGCGTTTCTTAAACTTCTTCCAGCAAAGAAACTCTTTGATGCCTAGTCTCCTCCTACACTCTCTGCGCGAAAGCCTTCTGCGCAAGGAGGGCGTAGGCAGCGGAGGACCTCTACTCTCCCTGCTGGTCCCCAGCAAGGAGTCATGGGACCGCCTCGCCACTTTCCCCCATCTGCCCCCCTTCTCCACTGGTGCTACGCTGATTCTCTTCCCCAGAAGATGGGCTGCCTCTCCCAATCCCGGGACGCTCTCTGGAATCCCTCTGGATTTTGCTCTCTCCCTCCGGCACTGATGGCAGTTCCCTGACACTGGCCAAATATTCTTTCAAATACTTGGGTCCCAGGCCAGTTTTGTGATGTCATCACATTACGTTTCCCCCAAGTGAAGCAAGCATTGAAAAGTACCATAAGGGTACCATAATGGGTGGAATCCAATACAGTCGTACCTTGGTTTTCGAACAGCTCAGTTCTCAAATGTTTTGGCTCCTGAACTCCGCAAACCCAGAAGTGACAGTTCTGATCTCCTGCAGCCAGTCAGAAGCCGCACCTTGGTTTTCGAACGTTTTCGGAAGTCGAACAGACTTCCAGAATGGATTCCGTTCGAGAACCAAGGTACGACTGTTTAGCATTTTTTTCCCTGTCAGAGCAAGGATTTATTTTTGCACCACAGAACTTTCTCCCTCTCTCTTCCCCCACAACCCATGTGCCCCTGTTCTAGGGGTTCCCCCAAATCTCTGGAGCAGATTTGGGGACAAGCATGGTGCATGCAGGAGGAGAAGTGTTGCACAAACAGTTGGGTTGCACAAACGTTGGGTTGATGGGGTGCAGTAGTTGAATACTGCCCAATGGGAACAGGAGGAAAGCTTGACCTGGGGCTGCTGTCTTCACTGGCCTGCATGAAACAAAACCACTATAGTGTGTGGGACTAGTTAGAGAAATGGATCGTCCTGTGGAATAACTGCAACCTGAAATACATGTGAGATGCCCTGCCCACATCCTTCCTAAATATTATCACAATATATAAACTGCAGGCGCATTTTCCAGAATATGTTGAGGTCACTTTATAAGTCAGTAAAGGTACTAGAATCACCGACTGCAGAATGAAACCATTCTGAGGTTGTGAATTCCAAATTTTAGAGATTGTCAACAATCATTAGAAAGAGTGTAAAAACAACACACAGAAACCATCTCCGATTTTGACATTCACAACAGCATATGCAAACTTGGCACAGAACAGGAAATATATTTTGTCTATTTTTGGAAGTTGGGGAGGCTTTTATGATATGACATAATTGATTGTATTTAAATTCTTAACTTTTAGGACAAAGAAGTTAATTTACACTTCAAAGCAAAGACCTGGTAAGATTCAGTCAAAATAAAATAATGTGGTTTTTGGCTCTTCCACTATATCCATTTTTAAAAGATGTGACCAATTTTTCCCCTTGCATATTTACTTCACAGAACAACCTAGCTTTATGAAGCTTAGATTCAAGGAACCAAATTTTGGGCCTTCAATTTCAAGTTGAGAGATCTCCTCTCAAATATTTGTATATAGTTTTGACTTGAAAACTGGAAAATCTCAACCTATGCCAAAAGTAAATTTAGGATCATAATGATTATGTTTATCACTAACACTATGACTTGAAATTGTCCTTCTCAAACCCCTTTACTACTGGGTTATTGTTTGAGAGTCATTACATTCAGAATTATAGTCCTCTTCCACTAAAGCATGTCCTCCCTAAAAGAGGCCACATGTTGCGGTGAGACCTGGAGACTGACCTCTTGGTTGTGGGTGGGTATATTGGATAGCCGCAACACCCGATTGGTAGATCCCTTGTTGCTGGGTTTAATCTGACCAATGGGGTGCAGTCTAAACAGATCAAGGGACCTGTATATAACTACACACTTGACCCAGAGCTTTCTCTTTCAGCTTGTGCATCGGAACACCCGCCCACCTCTCCCTACTCTTAGGGCATTTTTGTAATTGACCTTCCTATGCCGTCGTGTGTCATCTGTTGTTGGGACAGGGGCATGGCAGGAATTTTCCCCACTTGGCTGATTGGCTGTTGCCATTTGGGTTTCGCCTGCCATGTAGCAAATCGTCACAACTTGTAAGGTTGCGGATAGGCACTGGTTCATGTGATAGGGATGGGAGAACGGTCTCGCCATCCCTATGTGAAGGGCATTCCATTAAAGGAATCCAGGGACTCACTTGGTTTGGTCAACCCCTGAGAGGGGTTGTGCCCGTGCCTGAGTCCAGGGGAGCATTGGGGAGTGAACATAGTCTGTTCCTGGGCTTTTCACCTACCTCAGGTGTTCACCCCTGGCTGACCTATTCTGGTACCCTGGGTCAGCGCTGCCTGCAAGAGTGCAGGGAGCTAGTCGAACCAGAACATGCAACCATTCTTCTGTAATCAATAAAGTTGTGGCCTAAATTCTGCCAAAAACCAAAACTAAAATTTGAGTCAAATGTGTGTTTATTTAGGGGGGAGGTTTCTGGGTCTGAACACGCAATGTGCTCTGCTCACCATTATAGAAGTGGAGGAAGAGTTTTCCGCAACTAAAAAATGTACTTAAAAAATTTCTGCACTGTCGTGAATTGGATTTGAGGTTTTCTGGTTGGAGTTAAATTAACATAGCATCATCTATCAGTTGGCCACAGCCCAGCATCACACATTATGCAAAGTGGTTTACATTTTTGAGGATCAATGCACTGGATGCAGACCTGTCCATTTTCAATACTGCTTCGCACAAGCATCTGGTTGGCCACTGAGAGAGCAAAATGCCCTGGACCAGTTGGACCTTTGGTCTGATCTATCAGGGCTCTTCTTGTGTATTCTGAAAGTTCTGCTGTATGATACATTTTCACCTGTGTTACAGCACATCGGGCTTAGATGTTCGCTTGGGGTTTGATCTCTGTCCAGAGGAACTAGAATTCCTGCAGAAAAGGAAAAAGGTTGCTGCTGCTGCCTTTAAAAGGGCACTACAGCTTGAGGAAGATCTGTGTGAAGATGAGGTAAGGGGGGGGCGCACATTTTACATATGATTTTATCTACTTCTGCAAGCAGATTAGCTGGCAAACAAACAGGTGTAGCAGTTTTGCACACACATACCTACCTGTGTGCTCTAAAAATCTGGACTCATCCCATGACCTGCTTTGGTTCTTTGGAGGAAAAAAAGTCATCAATCTTTTTCTAACAAAGTTTACAATTCATGCCAGCAGTGAATATTACCTCAATGTGTACTCTCATGTCCCATCTTTCCCCTGAGGTCACTGCTGGGCAAATAAGCTGGGCTAGTGCTGTTTCCCCAAGTCAGCTAAATTCCTTGTGACCTGGATTCCAGGAACAAGACCTGGAAGGCTTTTACGTTTGCATTCCTTTCTGCTGCTCCCATTGACACGCTGTTTGAAGCTCCACAAATCTATTCTATACCTGCCCTACTGGCTTGCCTGCATGTAAGGGCTCTGCCAAGAACCTGGGAATGGCTCCAGGGAGCAGTGCCTTGCACACAGTTCTCTTTGAAATGTTATGGCTGTAGCTCTCCAGATATTGAAGTACCAGCTGTATCTATATTTTGTAGCAGCTTCTATCCTTGATATAATTATAAGACCCCCTTCCCTTTATAAACCATCCTAATGAATGTTCTGCTTTTTTCTATATCAAAACAGGTGCCAGTGGTGGCAATTATGACGACAGGAGGGGGCATGAGAGCACTTACAGCATTATATTCCCACCTGTTGACTCTCCAAAAGTACGATCTTTTGGACTGTGTTTCATATTTTACTGGCTTATCTGGCACAACATGGTAAGGAAATGTGAGCAAAAGCGTTAAGTAACCCATATTTATGTCCACGATGCAATGAAATGAATTAATATAACAAGATGTTCCTTATGCTGCAGCGAGACTCCTTACGGGATCCTCGCTGCGAGATCACATTCACCCGGTGCTATACCAGCTGCACTGGCTCCTGGTGGAGTACAGGATCAGGTTTAAGGTGCTGGTTTTAACCTTTAAAGCCATATATGGCCTAGGACCCTCGTACCTACGGGACCGCTTCTCCTGGTATATCCCACAGAGAAACTTACGGTCTTCAAATAAAAACATCTTGAAGGTCCCAGGCCACAGAGAGGTTAGGCTGGCCTCAACTAGAGCCAGGGCTTTTTCGGCTGTGGCTCCGATCTGGTGGAACACTCTGTCACAAGAGAGTAGGGCCCTGCGGGACTTGACATCCTTCCGCAGGGCCTGCAAGACAGAGCTGTTCCACCAGGCCTTTGGCCAGGGCACAGCCTGACTCCCTCCCTCGGCAAGCTTCGCAGAGCTCTGGCCCAATGGTTGCCAGTGGTTTAATTTGAATTAATTTTATAAGGAATGATTTTAGAGTGTTGTGTTGTGTTGTGTTGTACTGTTGTACTGTTTTATTGTTGTTAGCCGCCCTGAGCCCGGCTTCGGCTGGGGAGGGAGGGATACAAATAAAATTTATTATTATTATTATTATTATTATTATTATTATTATTATTAACCTTCGCATGATGGGGAAGTGGTAGCTACAGTCAACTTTCAGTAAATATTGGTTCCTTTGGAGAAACTTGTTTGTTTTTGAAACTAATACCCTGTCTTTCCGTAGTATAATCAAGTCTAGAGAAATAAAACACAGTATTAAAAACAATAACAATTTAAACCCATTCAATACAATGGATTAAAAGCAGCTTGAAAGACAGTGGCAACATTAAAAAAAATTGAGAGCAAATTCTGCAAAATCTCACTGATTTGTTTTTTTAAAAAAACAAACAAACAAACGTTATTGCTGCTCATTTAAAAGAATGCCAGAATGGGATTAAGTGGATGCTTCCAAGGAGGGTTTTTCCAAATCTTGGTCACAACTGAAAAAAGTACTTGTGAGTATCCACTGGCATAGCTCTGAAGGCAGGAGGAAAAAGCCAGGTGCCAATGCTAATGATATTCTGGTTACAAACAATTTTAGGGCAGAGATGGAGAACCAGAGGCCCTCTAGATGTTGAAGGACTGCAATTTCCACCATCCCCATCCATTTGCTAAGCTAGCTGATGCTGGTGGAAAGGGCTCCAATAACATCTGGAAGGCCACAGGTTTCCCACACCATATGTAGGCTTTTAAAGGTCAAAACTAGCAGCTGGAATTGAGCTTTTGAACAAATTGGCAATCAGTATACCTGGTACAAGATCGCTGTAATGTTATCTAATTAATTTGGTTCTAGCCAAAACCAGCTGAAACATCTGGGCTATCTTCAGGCGCAGCTCCAGGTAGAGTGAATTACAGCAGTCTAGGTGGATGGATTTTGATTCTTTTTCAAATCTTACTGATCACCAAGTTTGGGATCACAAATGCACTTCCTTCTTACTGTAGAATGGTCAGTGTTGCTTGAATCATCTCATGCTATTAATTCTGTAGCTTTTTTGATGTAGTTTTGGTTACCCATCCCACTTTTTAAAATGGAAGTGCTGGGCTTTTAACAACTGCATAAGAAGCAGAAATCATTAGGTAAAGCTTTGTCTATTATTCCATATCCAAATCTTGATTGTGGTCATTGGTGAAGAAGAGTTTGGATTTGATATCCCGCTTTATCACTACCCGAAGGAGTCTCAAAGCGGCTAACATTCTCCTATCTCTTCCTCCCCCACAACAAACACTCTGTGAGGTGAGTGGGGCTGAGAGACTTCAGAGAAGCGTGACTAGCCCAAGGTCACCCAGCAGCTGCATGTGGAGGAGAAGGGAATCGAACCCGGTTCACCAGATTATGAGTCCACCATTCTTAACCACTACACCACACTGGCTCTCAAAGTAGTGAAAGCTGAGTTATCATCTTTGGCTAGCACAAATGGCCAATCTTTTACTGGGAATGCTCCAATAATTGCTGCTCTCAATACAGTTCACATGGATCCCCCAAACCCAGTGGCGTAGCGTGGGGGGTGCAGGGGGGGGGCGGCCACACCGGGCACAACATCTGGGGTTAGGGCAAATCCACAGGTTAGGGGGCGCAAATCCACGGGTTAGGGGGCGCAAATCCACGGGTTAGGGGGCGCAAATTACTTGCCTTGCCCTGGGTGCTGACAACCCACGCTACGCCACTGCCCAAACCTAGAACTCAAGTAAAGACATGGCCACAAAGTGTCAAACACCTACATTTCATGTTTCTCCTCTTCTGAAGCCAAATCTGTATTTACTGTGTTTCTTTCCAGGACAATGGCAAATTTGTACGATGATCCTAATTGGTCACATAAAAATTTAGAAGAGCCACTGGTTGAAGTCCAAAAACAACTGAAAAAAAACAAGTTCCTTGCCAGTTTTTCCCCAGAACGTCTAGCATACTATTCAAAGGAGCTGTGGCAGCGTTATCAAGAAGGGCATCATATCTCTTTTACAGATCTTTGGGGACTTATCATTGAAGCCATGCTACACGATACGGTATTATATACTTTACTCTAAAAACACCAGCTAATGCCTAGTTTTGATTAGGGGTACAATCTAGCAAAAATGAAGCATTTCAAGTTCCATCATACTCAGAGTAGACCCACTGAAATCAATGAACTTAAATTAGTTGAGACAAGCTTAATAGTTTCAACAGCTTTACTCTGATTAAGTCAAATACATCCCAACAGTGTTCAAAATTCTCATTGTTCTAGGCTCATTTTGTGACAGGCAATTTCACTAGCATGAGCAGTTTCTGAGCTCTGGGCGCAGTACTGCGCCTAAGATTTCAGATTAAAAGATTTGCAGAGTGGAAGGAAAAGAGGACCCTTTTCTGCCTTCCCACTTCCAGCTACTGCCTGAAGACTGGAGAAGAGACCCTCTTAAGAATATTAGTGAGGGGTGGGGAGTGGGCAGGGGAAGGACTAGACCATGTGAAAAATGAACATAATATTTTAGCTGTAGTTCATTCGTTTTCAGTTTTGTAATCTTGTTATAAAAAAGCATGCCTAGACATTCTGTTGTTGTGCCCACAACCAAGGTTTAAGGTGCCATTTAGCTGCTAGCTTTCATATCTCAGTTTCTAACCTGCATCCCAGTAAGATGAAGTGAGGCATCTGGGCAGGATAATTTTTTTTTTAGTTACAAAATAGTAGCGTATATCACAGAAGTGTTTGATTCCATAAGAATAAATTACCCAAAGACAGCAATCCTAAATTACTAGTAAAATCCATTTTGTTTTTTCTCCACACAGAAAAGTGCTAGGTAATGGATGGTATTCAATTAAATAATCGCAGAAGTGCAAGAATTACTGGTAGTTGAATAGGACTTCCCTCTATCCCCTAATCTGCTCTAGAGATTGTGGGAAAACACACACACACACACACACACACACACACACACACACACTAGAACAGATTTAGGGAGTGGGCAGACAGAGGAGAGGAGGGAGCATTACGTTTTGCAAGGATTGTGATGATCATTGTGCTGATGGAATGAGCTGCTTAGTGCTTCATTGAACACAATCCCAACCATGCTTCTTAACATACCAAAATATAATGTCAGATAGGAGTGTCAGCTTGGCCCTGGGGCTGTGGGTGCCATCCAGCATGCATGGCCCTGGCACCAAAATTTGTGGGTGCCCAGCCCCTTCATGGGGAATTTTGTGAGTGCTTGGGCCCCCAGGGCCCCAGGGAGTTGGCACCTACCGGTAGGTGCTGAGGTGGGAGCACTGTAAATTCTGCCTGAGCGCCATATTGTGGAGGTGTTGATGGAACATCTATATCAATCCTCATTGTACACTGTGATGTTTGGTGTCTGAAGTCAGAAAAGGATATACGTGCACTGCAAATAGTTGGGTGTTTATCATACATTCGATGCATATAGGAATCCCTCAGCTTTCACGTGTTATCCCACACGAAGAAACTCCATATGGTGCAAGGGTCATGGGGCCACACTGCTCCCAATCACAAGTCTAGCCAGTTCACACTTTAAATGTACAGAGGCCAAGGATGGAACTGGACCAGGCACAACTTCAGGAATAAGGATTGTGGGACAGCCATGCTACCCTTTAATTATGTGGAGCCCCTTTGCATGGAATGAAGTGTGAATGGGGGCTTATGAGCCTCCTCTAATCACTCCCATCAAATGATATTGGCGGAAGGGATATCGCTCAGTGGTAACAGCATCTCGGGGGGGGGGGGGGATTCCTGGCATCTCCAGGTAGAAAACCCTGCCTGAAACCCTGGACAGTCACTGCCACTCAATGTAATCAGTACTGAGCTAAATGGACCAGTTGTCTGGCTCATTATAAGGTAGGGTGGCCATATTGCAAGAAGTAAAAAGCACACAAACACACACTTCCTGGTTCTGTTCTGGCAAAAACCCTGACATTTTGTCATTTTTTTGAAATTCCCGTTTGGATCCCCAACGTATGGCAACCCTGTTATAAGGCAGCTTCCTAGGGAGGCTTCTCAAAGAAACATTGGTTTGTACAGAAAATTTTAGCAATATGCTCTTCACAACTGTGTCCATTGTTTGAGTATCTGTACCTTTCATTAAGAAAAGAGTTTTCAATGCAGGAAGCCTCAAGCTCTTTCAAAAACCTTTCATTAATGTTCATTTTGAATGGGGTTGGACAGAATTTAATTGCACGTATCCCTTTTTGTTTAGAAAGAACAACTGAATCAAAGTAGGCTAACACACTAACTTAGCACAATAGTTTGGGCTTCGGTTTAGAGTAAGATGCCATCACTAGAGTATAAATTCTAGAGCAGCCTCTTACACCCTTTTCAGCTACATTAACTGCTTCTCTCTGCCTTTCACAAACAGGTAGATCAGAATAAACTCACAGATCAGCAGCGGGCGTTGACTAATGGCCAGAACCCTCTGCCTGTGTATCTCTGTCTCAATGTAAAGGAAAAACTAAGTAATCGGGGATTTAGAGGTAATTGCAAATATTTTATAAATATATGCTTGCATTTAATTCTCAAACAGTAGAACTGAGGACTAGAAAGGCCAATTCATGTAATTTAGGAATACTAAAAGATACTCTTCTGTGGCTTCCTTTTTAGAATGGTTGGAGTTCACCCCATATGAAGTGGGATTTCAAAAATATGGAGCCTACATTCGTGCTGAACATTTTGGCAGCGAATTCTTTATGGGTCATTTGATGAAGAAAATCCCAGAATCACGGATCTGCTTCTTGGAAGGTAATTAATAGGGCAGTCCTATAGACACCTATTCAGCTGTAAGTCCCATTGAGTTAAGAACATAAGAAGATCTGGCTGAATCAGACCAATGGCCAATCTAGTTCAGATTAATTGGCACAGGATTGTAGCCAATAATAGTAAAATACTTTTATTTTTAGGAGTATTTGAGTCTTTAGCAAAGAGCTCTAGCAGATTATAAATAGTTCTGTGTACAGTAAGGTTCTTTTGATAAACAATCTATTTGCCACTGCTATGAACACATAAAACCTACTCTATTTAGAATTTTTCTATGTTGGCATAAAACACTGAAAGACTAAACATATTTGGGACATATCTATCTTATTATAAAGCACATTTAAATTAAGTGTGTGCTTAATTATCATCTACTGTGACCAATATGTATTAGAAGAGCATGCACAAAACATTTCCTATACCTTGTTGCTGGCAAATAGGCACTTCCACATCCTATATGCAATTAGCAAGAGGGTGGGAATGCATTTGATGATTGCACCGAAGACGCAAAATAAATTATGATCGTTCCATAATTGCAGCGTTTGGAGTGTTGCTACTAATGAGCTACTTACTTAGATGTTCTTGATGACCAATAATTTCAAATCCCATCATGTGCTCTGTTCTAATTTACCAGTAGGTGGCTCTGTGTGCTTATACTAAGAAACTATAAATTATAATGACGTAGCAATCTTAAAACATTTTATGTGTTCGTAACTAGAACAGAGCAAAAACAACTTCCTGGATTTTTTCACCCTATTCATAGGCAGCAAAAATGGGTACCATTTTGTCAATTATTCTCTGGAGGGATAAGAAATTATCCAGTTTCTAGGAAGTGTGCCTCACCATTAGCTGTGGCATCAACATTGCTTCTTCTCTCTCTCTCCTTCCAGCATTTATATCCTTTTTTTTTTTTTTTTTTTTTTTTTTTTTTTTTTTTTTTTTTTTTTTACGGTGGCAACTGTGTTGGCAGCCTGGCCAATGTCCCCAGCCTAGCTTTGTTCCTTAGCACTCTTGGGTGATCTTCTGAGAAGTTTTGGCTCAATTCTTGTTCAAAGTCTCTTATATACATTATCTCAGTATACCCCCCTATCAGTCTTGTAATGTATATACCAGTATTAATATATTAGCATAAACAGAAGGCTGAGTAGAGGCTCTTCCTAAAGATTCATGACTGACGTGAGATTTGAACCAAGAAATAGACTCACAGCTCACCCACTTTTAGGCACTATGTAACATGGGCATCTCAAACATGAAAACTACACAAATTATTCCCAATTTCCCAATTTCTTCCCTATCACAGGAATCTGGAGTAGTGTATTTTCTATAAATATTATGGATGTCTGGTTTATGAGTGTTAGTACAGAAGATTTTTGGCAGATGTGGACACGAAATAGAATAACTGAGCTTGGTAAGTTACTGTTCCATTTTGTTTCTGCTCTGTTTATTTATGGGGACAGAACATTTATGTACTTTCCTTCTGTAGTCCTATTTATGTGCTATTTGTGTGTATGTTATAGCTGTGTTTACTTGGGAGTAGTGCTTTTAGCCTTGCCTCTCTCTTTTCAGTAACCATCACAGTTGCCCATAAAGCAGCTCTTAACACACAGGCTTCTGCCTGTACAGGTGTTCAGATCATGCACACAAGCAGGAGCTTGCTTTTTGCAGTGACTTCACGGACAACTGTAGGCAACCTGTGGTTATCATAAGAGAGAGACCTGATGTCAGTACAGGGCAAAAAGTACGAACATGACTATGCCCTACATGTGCACAACACATCCTTTCTTATTTCAGTGATGTATTTTACAATTCTTTAAGGCAATGCTACAAAACACACCAGTAATTATTAGTGCCATATACAAAATAATCACAGGCTTACTTTGGCCTGGTTTTGGCCCTGGGACTGACTTTGTTGCCCTGGTAGGTGACCTTTACCGGAAAAGAAACAGGATGGTGTGTGCCTGTTTGTTCTGCTGTCCTTCTGGGAATTTTCCAGTATCATTGACCACAGGATCTCTCTGGATTGGCTAGCTAGGCTGGGGCTGAGATGGCACTGTATTGTGATGATTCCAGCCCTATCCGGAGCCTGATTCCAGAAAGTGCCTCTGAGGGACTCCATCTTGTCATGGGTCCATCTTGTTATCCTTGTGCTGTTCATCACCTACATTAACCCAATGTTAATGTTCATCACCTACATTAACCCAATGGGAGCAGCCATCCAGAGTTTTGGAGTACTTACTGTCCCCCATAACTCCATCTCTTTGTTCTAGCAGATTCCAGAGAAGTAATGCGGGTTCTAAACCAATGTTTGGGATCTGTTCTGGACTGGATTTGGACAAAGAAACTGAGACTTAATCCAGATAAAATGGAGATACAAATGGCCACAAGAGAGCTAGCCTGGGATTGGTAATACACAAAGTTTCTGACGGGATAGCACTATGTCTGAACAATCAGGTGCATTGCATGGAGATGCTACTGGACCACCCATGCTCTTAGAGGAGCAATGGATGTCTGTGGCCAGGAACTTCAGTGCATAGCTTCAGCTGGAGTGCTAGTTACACATTTTCTAGAAAAGACAGATCTGGCCAGTTTCACTTCCCTGGGCACATTTTGGTTATCAACTACTGTAATGCAAAGCTCTCTACAGTAGGTTGCTTTTGAAAACTAAGGAAATGGAAGCTGGCGCAGAATGCTGCTGCCAGAGTCTTGCTATTCAAAGCATATAACCATTCGTATTTGATCTGCAGTGGCTCCTGGTGTGTTTCCGGACCACTGGTTCAGACCACTGGTCCTCACCTTTAAAAGTTCAAGTGCTTCAGGTCCGGAATCCCAGAATTCTGCTTTTGATTTAAGATCTGTTGTGAAACATTTGTTCTGTGTGCCACCAGCATCTGAGATATGCAGGCCATGGGCTTCCTCAAAAGGCTCATCTGGCTCCCTCCTTTTTAGTTTTTTGTATGCATTCTGCTTATGATTCAGTTTGATTTAGATTAATACTCTGTTCCTTGGGATCACAGCTTTTTGTTGCATCATGTATCGCTGCTGCTTGTTGTTACAATAGCATTTTAAATATTTTAGTGGTGTTATTCTGTTTTTATTGCGGTGGTTCCAAAACACAAGTTTGCAACAAAGTGTAAACCCTATATGGTGCCTGTGTTAGCAAAGACATGTTTTTTTAATCAGGTACACTTTAAACAAAATAGTTTTTCTTTTTTTAAATAAAGTGTGACAGCGGTAACAGGGACATATTGGTAAAGTATGACTTTGATTTTCTAAGTAAAAGGAACTAAGGACTCAAAACCTCATTTAAAAACAGTTTACCCTACTGGTACTCAACACTGACAATTAGCACAAGGGTGGGGGCACAAGTGAGTATTATACTGACTGGATGAGCTTAGAGTGGAATACTACCAACAAAGGTGTTTCCCAATGTTTGCTTCCTGCAGCAGTGGTAACACTTTTGAGCTTAACTCCTGCAAATCAGATAGGGTTTGGGCTGGATCTCATGGCTATCGCTGCTAGTCCAAATGGCTAGTAAATGCTGGCCCTACACAGCAGTGCAAGTTATATCAACAATAGATGACACCTATGACATATGTTGGTGCAGAACAGAGCTGGTGTAACAGCTGTCTACCTACATGATGCAGGCAGATGAAATGTTGCACATAATCACATTAAGAAACTATATATGAAGCAGACCATATATAAGCAGACCAGCTTTGGAACAGTATTTTGGAGTTTTAGGTAGATTTGAGACAAAACCAAACTTGTAGAAAGCCAAGATGGTGTGGGGAAATGAAGCACTGTAAATTCCAAGGATCTCATAGCATGGTTACTATTTTCTAACATAGAAAAAAAATGCATTTCATATGTTGTTCCTTCTACAGAGGAGTGTCCTTGGTATCCGTCAACAGATAAACTCCCTACCCGTATGCAGTATCCTCCAGACAGCCTTGCCAATGCTTTTCAAAATCTCATTATGTGGCGACCAGCAGTTTCGGTGATCCCTAATTTTCTGAGAGGCTGCCCGATGCACAACGAATACCTAGAGAGCGAATTTTCAAAGTGGAAAGGTATAGCAAGAGCTCTTTTTTAAATGAAAGTTCCCTTGGGTTAGCTTGCTTGGCCAATACCTAAAGCCTTCATATGGTAATCAGGGAGTCTTTAAGGACTGACCATTTCCTCTTCTTCCAGAGGGGAAGGACTTCCTGGGTAGGCAACAGAAACTGTGTGCTCTACCCAGTTACTGAAAGACAGAAGTTCAGAGACCGGAAATGGACAGTCTCTTGAAATGTCATGAGTGGGGAGAACTATATTTTGAGTGCATTTTCTGTTTCTTTATGTTCCCCGTAGGAGCAGCACTGCCCGTTTCTGACCACAAATTCATTTCTTTCAGACTGTGATCTTGATACCTTTCCGAACCAGCTGACAGGAGCTGAAGATTACCTGTATCTGGTAGATAATGCATTTGCCTTTGAAAGCAGCTACCCACCACTCATGAGGCAGGGAAGAAATGTGGATCTCATAATACACTTAAATTACAGTGCAGGATCACAAATAATGGTAAGTCATCTTGAGCACAGCTTCCCCCCCCCACACACACACACACAAATAATGGGAGTGTGCATAACTTATTTGCTTTTGACAGTCAGTTACTCATTTCTGTCCCTATCATACAAAGAGGAAGTTGATGGTCTGTACCCTCTGCCTTCTCTTCTGTTGAAATCATCTTCTTGCAGCTGTTTCCTCCTCTGCCATCAGCAATACCAGGGCTGTGAGAAGGGGAAACTGACAAATGCTGTATTTCACTTCCCTGTCAGATGGAAGTCTTCCCTGTCAGATGGAAGAGAGATAAGATAAATATTCTGCTAGCTTTATTCACATTGCACCACGGCTTCTGTGAAAGCAGTTAGGTCCACCAAATCAGTTTTTTTCTCTTCTAGACAAGTTCTGCTGCTTTTTGTTTGCATGTACACAAGACATATATTTGGAGGTCAGTTCTGAATACACAAATAAGGAGGTGACTTTTGTGTGAGAGTTGTTAAAAGCCTATGCACAGGATGTATGTTCTCAGTCCTGTTTGCAAGAACAGTACCAGACAAGTTTCCAGACCACACTGAGAAAAACTTCTTTCCCATTCTTTCTTTCTTTCAGTTGCAAAGAAAAGGCCTTTTGCTTTGATACTGCTGCTACCACTGGGACAACTGTGGATTGATTCATTTTATGAGATTTTTATAGCACTTTTTACCAAATGAAAGATCCCAAAGCAATTAATCCCCTTGAAGACTTACTTTCTCAAGGGCTTTGGGGGGGGTGTTTCTTCTCTTGCCCTCAGCACTCCTTTCTCCAACTCTTCCTCTTATTTACTCAGAACAGAGATGGAAGTTCTGGGAGTTGAGCAAGGTTGAACAAAATTGATATTAATGGGTGGGGTTCTTTAAGGCTTCCAATCACCCTACAAGCTGTTCACATAGTTAAGTTTGGGCAACTAAGGGCACCCTTCTCCCCAAAAAGAGATGGTTAACAATATAATTAGTTTGTTCTGCAGCATAATTTGCCTTCCACACAGCTGAGATAGAATCTCAAAGCCCTTTAATGGAGAATTTAAGATGACCTTCTGGTCACAGGTGAAGTGCAAACTCTGCAGTGTTCCATGTTGCTGGGATTGGAGAAACCAGAGATTTTTTTTTAAAAAAAAGTCTACGAATTAGGCGTGTGTGAATGCACTTCCAGTCTATCAAGTAATGGCTCCACTATTAAAATCATGCTTGGATTTTATCCCCCTTACATAGCCTCTGGAAAAAGCCGCAGAGTATTTCTCAGAACAAGGAGTCCCATTCCCTCAAATTATACCAAAGGACGATGGTGATCTGAAGGAATGCTACTTGGTGGGAGATCAAGAGGGCCCTGAAATTCCAATAGTGCTTCTTTTCCCCTTAGTGTGTGACACATTCAAAGAGTATAAAGCACCTGGTAAGTCTGTACAAGTCTGATAATTTTTGCTTTTCATTACGTTATGATCAATTCTGTTCTTTGACTAAGTTGGAAATCTAAGAGAGTTGTTTCAAAAGGAAAATGAAGAAGCAGGGGTAAGACATGCTTACTACTAAACAGAAGCAGTACACAATTCAGGATACCCTCCCCCCCCCCCTTTCCCCACCAGTCATATTCTTTGCAACATCGGAGGCGACACTGGGCTGTGCATGTCCCAGATTACATGTGGCTTCATGTGCTCCTCTAAAAATACTGCCACCCCAAAAAGCTATCGAGTTTTTTTCTGCAGTTGTACTTGGGAGATGGGAGATGTCATAGGTCTTCTATGCCAGCATTTGGACCAAAACATTGATTTTTGAGATAGCACAGTCAACTGGATGAAGTATTGCACTCAGACCTAAAGACCCAGTTTTAATTGAGTCCGGTCTCAGCCACACATTCCGAAAGAAGATTCGGGCACACTGCTTCTGTACTGAGGAGAAACTGAAATAAAGGGAAGAATAATTACACTCCAACAGAATGATTTTCCAAAAGAGATGCTTTAAAGTCTGTAATGCATTTTGCTGTACAAATTATTGAAGACAATAATAAGCCTTCCCTATTTTCCTCACCAAGATGATATCTTTATTTCTTTCCGGGTTATTTCCCATGTACATATACCTCATGCATGAGAATTAACAATTTATATATCTGAAGAAGTGGACTCCTGCCCACAAAAGTTTATGCTGAATTAAATCTGTTAGTCTTTACGATACCACAAGACTCTCTGTGGTGTTTGCTGCAACAAAAACCAGGCTATCCTTCTGAAATAAAACTACCTACTTATATATTGTTTTTAAATCTTAGGTGTGAAACGAAGCCCTGAGGAGATGGAAGATGGTGAAATTGGTGATCTTACCAGTTCCTTTGGCCCATATAATGTATATACTTTGCGGTATTCAGAAAAGGACTTCCAAAAGCTAGTAAAACTTTGTGAGTACAACATCCAAAATAACATAGATTTAATTTTCAAAACTTTGCGTATAGCTGTGGAACGGAAGAAGCAGCAGAAGAAGAGTTAACAATTTCAAAATCCATGGCGAGCCTTTTAGCGGAAAGAGATCCTCAAACCTCTGACATTGTTCAGTACTAGGGAGTAATCGGCATTTCATTCCAGAAGGAAAAACAAAGAACTCAATCAAACAAATATTAAAGTCGCTGTTCAACCCCTTCAGGAGGAAATACTGGATATTAGAAATTATTAATGAATACTGTAAGTCATTCTACTTTTGTTCTTCATAGACAGTTCTGTGGCCGTACATTACATTATCATCTTGGAAGCTACTTTTAAGTGTTCTGAACAAATTATTATAGAAATACACTGTAAAACTTCTTTCTTACAGTGCTATTTATGCTCTACATATCACTCCCTTTCCCAATGCATTTGAGGTGTTTTATGTATTGTTTCATGGTCTCTGTACAAATTATGTAAGAACAAGTGTTTTGCATAAAATTGTTTTGCTGAAATATGAGTAGTGCTAAATGATTTTTATTAAAACAAATAAAGCCAGTTTCTGGTACTGTACCTATGCAACAGTATCACTCTGGAAAAGTCTCCATGTGCAGGAACAGGCAGTACTCATACTGTTCTATGTAAGAATCTTCATTGGATGAATCTGATTGGTCCTATGATTTGATAGGGAAGGAGGGACAGCTGTTCAAAACTGTCGAAGAACGTGGTGCTGATCATGTTTTGATGTTGGGGTGGTGGTGGTGAATCCTTACACATCAGTGTTTACACAACAGGATGATGGGGCAAAGATTCCTGGCTACTGGAATAAGGGTGATTTCTTCGTATAAAGGTAAAGGACCCCTGGATGGTTAAGTCCAGTCAAAGGAGACTATGGGGTTACAGCGCTCGTCTGGCTTTCAGGCCGAGGGAGCCAGCGTTTGTCAGCAGACAGCTTTCCGGGTCATGTGGCCAGCATGACTAAACCGCTTCTGGTGCAACAGGACGCCATGATGGAAACCAGAGCACATGGAAACACCATTTACCCGCCACACCGATACCTATTTATCTACTTGCACTGGTGTGCTTTTGAACTGCTAGCTTGGCAGGTACTGGGACAGAGCAACTGGAGCATGGGGATTTGAACTGCCAACCTTCTGATCAGCAAGCCCAAGAGTCTCAGTGGTTTAGACCACAGCGCCACCTGCATCCCTATCCCATCCTCATTCTTTATATAGCACCCAGCGCAACAGACAACCCCCACAAAAAAGTCTGTATCTACACACAGAGACTGAGAAAAAAGAAAGATGAATGATTTTTATTTAAGAGAACTAGTCCCGGGTTTAATGCAGAGATTGCATGGCTAAAATTTATAACATAAAGGGTCTCGTTTTGCGCCTTCAGGAAATCATTTTCTGCATGTACAAAAGCTGCAAGCACATTTCATTAACTGAAGATCTTACCAGCTGGTGCACTAGTAGTTTTCAGAATGCACAATATTTCAAATAAAAGAAAAGTAGATTTAATTCTACATGGGATGCCTTGTGCCCATCTTCAGAAACAGACTGAATCACTTTTCAGAGAGCCAGTGTGGTGTAGTGGTTAAGAGCAGTAGTCTCGTAATCTGGGGAACCGGGTTCGTGTCTCCGCTCCTCCACATGCAGCTGCTGGGTGACCTTGGGCTAGTCACACTTCTTTGAAGTCTCTCAGCCCCACTCACCTCACAGAGTGTTTGTTGTGGGGGAGGAAGGGAAAGGAGAATGTTAGCCGCTTTGAGACTCCTTAAAGGGAGTGAAAGGTGGGATATCAAATCCAAACTCTTCTTCTTCTACTGCTATTATTCAGCATTCATATTGCCAGTCCATACTGGATAGGGATGGGAATTGTACTGTACCAACAACAAACTTTTATGGTTTTTGTTGCAGGAAGATACATCAGCTCTTCCATTGTGGGAAGATGTCTGGGTTCTCGCAAGTAATAGATCTAAGATAGGATGGCAGGGCATAAAAATCTTAGGTAACAAGGATCTCTTTTACACTCTTTTACACTCTTTTATCTCTTTTATTAAGCATTAATATTAACATTTTTAGATTCAGTACCAGAGCAAGATGCCTAACATTTCACCTGCCAAATCAATAATTTTGGGGATATGCTGCAGTGTTACATTTATGAGATGTGAGGAACTGGTATTCAAAATGAATACAGATTCTGAGATGCCACCATAATTGCAAGCTGTTGTGGGAAACTTTCATATTCAGTGCTAATACATCTAGCTACAAGCCTTGCAAGAACCCTACAATGCAGGGAAGGGGAACTTAGTGGCCTTCCAGCTGTTAATGGACTACAACAGCCAGCCAGCATAATCAATGGTCAGGGATAATGTAAATTACAGTCCAGCATCTCAACAACTACAGTTGCCCCTGCTGTAAGGTCAATTATTATTGTTATCCCACATTGTAGGTGTGTAGCTTGGGTACTTCATTAGTGACCCATGCTCTCTGAGGCTAGGAGTGCCTTTTACCAGCTTTGTCTGGTTTACCAGCTACAGGTGTTCTTTTCCAGTGTAGTCCATGCACTGGAAACCTTGAGGCTGGATTACTGCAAGGTGCTCAGCCTGCAGAAGGCACCTGACATGTGACACCATTATTAAAACATCCTTTAGCACCATCAGCTGTGTCTTGTGGAACCCTTTGCCAACAGGGATTCAGCAGGGGCTCTCTATTTCAACTTTGCTGAAAACTTTTCTATTCTGTCAGGCTTACGCAGGCAATCAACAACACATCTTTCCATAATAATCAGATCTGATTTTAAATTTTTCATACGGTTTTCTTTATAACTGTTTTAAATCACCCTGATGGGGTTTTTTGTGAATAGTGGTATATAAAAATATTTTAATAACACGAATAAATAAGGGGGGAGGTTTGAGATTGAGAATGACTTGAAAAGGCCACCTAGTTAATTCAGGGTAGAGGGGATTTAGACTAGGAGCATCCTTGTGTGTAGCTCAGTCTCTAAGTCACCAATTCCTATCACTGAAAGGTTGCAGTTGGTGAATGTACTATGACAAGCTGAGGACTTAACAGGAATTGCAGGGAAGGGCATGATTTAAGTTGCCCATTGTGCAATAGTATGAGATTCTGCTAAGTTCTAGGGTCTAGACAGGACCCAACACCAAACCTGAGAATCTCAGCATTGCAATCCAATTACTGTAAAGCACTGACTGCAGAGATTTGGGGTAAACTGAGTAGGAAGCTTTGGTGTGCATCCCCAAACTTACCGTAAGTTCACCAAGCCTTCAAGAAGCTACTAGGGTCTTTGGAACCCTTGGAGGAGTTATTAATTAAGCAACTAGGAATTGCTTTTCTTCCAATGCCAATTAAATTTCTCTCACCCAGAATTCTTTTTTACTTCAATGTGGCCAATGCCTATTTTGAACTAAGAGAAGGGGTGAAAGCCTTATGGTATACATTTGCTAACCTAATGCCCTTTTCCAGGTCACGATAAATGGTCACTCACTTGATCAGGCTGATTATGTTCCAGCCCATGCTGTTTTTCCCTCTCCCTCCACTCCCCATCTCCCTGAACCCTCAACACTCCAGAAAACTCAGTCCTCAGGAGCTTGTTTTGTTTTAAATTAAAAACAAATATTTTTCTGGATACCTGGGGCATCTCCAGACTGGTGGGGTTCCCCCGCCCAGGTGTATTCTGCAACATGTTACTGATGCAATAATAAGCCATTAGCAGATTTATAGTTGACCATCCACACATCATTCTGCTTTACTAAGTTATGTGATGCTTCCCAAATGATGACACACTATTGCTACCCAGAAGGTCACTCTTGCTCTATGGTGCAACAAAGTCTGGGAAAACAAAACTGGCAGCATTTGTGGTATGAAAAGTTACAGGACTTCAGCAGAAAGCTGGTGCATGCTCCAGAATGAAGCAGTAGGTCTGCGCCAAAATCTTGCAAACAGTACTGAGAGCGGGATCAAGGATAACCACTCTGTTCTACCATCTTGGTTGGTGACAGATAGAAGAAGAAGAAGAGTTTGGATTTGATATCCCGCCTTTCACTACCCTTCAGGAGTCTCAAAGCGGCTAACACTCTCCTTTCCCTTCCTCCCCCACAACAAACACTCTGTGAGGTGAGTGGGGCTGAGAGACTTCAAAGAAGTGTGACTAGCCCAAGGTCACCCAGCAGCTGCATGTGGAGGAGCGGAGACGCGAACCCAGTTCCCCAGATTACGAGACTAATTCCCCAGATTACGAGATAGAGAAATAATGAATGCACAAGAAAAAGGAGCACAAGAAAAAGGCTTCTGGATTGGGACTAGTAAACCTGTCCCAAAAAACGGGCAAAAACAGAGGAGGCAGCAATGGCTCCTTATCGAAAGTAGCCCTGTGTGTTTACTTTCTCTCTTGGTAGCTCAGTCGAGATAATTATTTATTGTTCATTCCTGTATTCCCCTCTTCCCTCCACAGGGCCCCAGGATGGCTAACCACTGCAAAATACAAACACAATAAAAACAATAGTTACGCTATCAGTAAAATATATTATGAATAATTAAAACGTAACACAATGAAAAATCAGTTAGGCTCCTGTCCAATTTGTCCTATCCTGGTAAAACAAATTACATTTTTAATTATGTCCATCTGGGAGAACCACCAATTTCGACCACAGAGTATGTTCCACAGATGTAGCCACGAAGAAGGCCCTGCTCCTTAATGGGACTGCAAACAGACTTCTCCCCACCCCCTGATTTTCATAGCCTAGAGGGAGCACACAGGCAGGGCCGGATTTAAGTTTGATGAGGCTGTAAGCTACTGAAGTTAATGGGGCCCTTTATATGTCCAGCTGTCTTTTGTCAACAACAAATTGTCACTTTTTTGTGTTGAATATATGCTATATACTAATTTATGAACCTAATAGGTATCTAAAGCCATGCAACCAGTCCGTGCAGAATGTAGGCACCCTATATATAGAAATGAGCAGACCAATGATATTTTAGGGAGCAGGCTAATAGGCAGGGCCCATTACTTACATCACAGGAGCCTACACAACACAAAACACTGTTGCTGTATGTAGGTTTTTTTAATTTGTTTTTTATCTTATATTTTGGAAATGTACATCTTTTTTCCCTTTATTTTTTTGGGGGGGCCCCCAAGAGAGTGGGGCCCTAAGCTATAGCTTGTTTAGCTTATACGTAAATCTGGCACTGCACACAGGCATCCAGGTGGGCAAAGACAGCTGCTCATGCAAACTACAGCTGCTGCCGCCTCTCACTCACCTGTGCACTTCCCCTTTGGGTGGCATAATGGTGGGAGCTGAGCGTAGGGAGCCCAATTGTCCCCTCCACCTTGAGAAGCAGACAGCGAGGAAGTAAAGCCTTCCAGCGCAGGAAAGTACTGTACGGAGAAGACAGGCAAGCAGTAGTAGTTGCCCCTTGTCGCCATCACTGAGAATTGCCAGAGACCAAGGCTGAAATCCCTAGTCAATCATGAAGCTCACTGGTTGACCTTGGGGGCCAGTCACTGCCTCTCAGCTTAACCTACCTCACAGGGTTGTTGTGGAGATTAAATAAGGAGGGGGAGAACCATGCACGGCACCTTGATCCCCTCCCCGATTGCTATGCCATCCAGAGAGCGAGTGCCAGAGGAGCCTGCTCCCTGTAGCAGCAACAACTATTATTATTATTAAATATTTATACCCTGCCCATCTGGCAGAGTTTCCCCAGCCACTCTGGGCGGCTTCCAACAGAATATTAAAATACAACAATCTATTAAACATTAAAAGCTTCCCTAAAGAGGGCTGCCTTCAGATGTCTTCTAAAAGTCTGGTAGTTGTTTATCTCTTTGACATCTGATGGGAGGGCGTTCCACAGGGCGGGTGCCACTACCGAGAAGGCCCTCTGCTTGGTTCCCTGTAACTTGGCTTCTCGCAGTGAGGGAACTGCCAGAAGGCCCTCGGCGCTGGACCTCAGTGTCCAGGCTGAACGATGGGGGTGGAGACGCTCCTTCAGGTATACTGGACCGAGGCCATTTAGGGCTTTAAAGGTCAGCACCAACAGTTTGAATTGCGCTTGGAAACGTACTGGGAGCCCCTTGGCTTGCTCGCCTCTCCTTTCCAGTCAGCACCAGGGGGAACTGGGCTCATGGAGAAGAGCAAGATCCCTATAGTAACCGCACCATAACGTGGAGCCAAGCCCCGCCCCTCGCAAGCAGCTCTGTTGGGTGACCGAGAGAAAACTGAGTCTGAGGTGCTTCCAGCCTCCGCCCCGCCGACCGAGAGAGGCCGGCGCAGAGCGAGGGCGGAAGGCACGGAAGCGGGGAGGAAGGGCGGGGCTCGCCGTCTGCCGGCTCGGCCTTCCAGTGCGGGCAGCGGCGAGGCGAGCGAGGTGGGTGGACGGCGGCTGCGTCCTATTAGTATTACTACTGCTGCGAGAGGCGGTCGAGATGTTCAGCTGGCTGAAGCAAGGCGGGCGCCACCGGCCCGGGGAAGGCGAGGACGTGGTGGAGACGGTGACGGGCGGCCTGAAGGAGCTTTACGCGAAGAAGCTGCTGCCGCTGGAGGAGCACTACCACTTCCACGAGTTCCACTCGCCCGCGCTGGAGCCCGCCGACTTCGAGAACAAGCCCATGGTGCTCCTCGTGGGCCAGTACAGCACCGGCAAGACCACTTTCATCCGGTAGGTCCGACGCGCGCGCGCGCTCGCCGCCTGGGGGAAACGCCTCCCGGCCTCGCCAGGCGGCGAAGGGCGCGTCACCTCAGGCACGCACGTCTCCCTTCTGGCCCAAACTGGCCCATCTCTCCCTTTGTGAAGCCCCAGGCGCCTCCTCCTCCTGCTGCTGCTTCTCCTCCTCCTCCTCCTTCTTGTTATTAGTCTAAAGGTGATATATATGGAGGTCTTCTTATAAGGTCCGCCACATGCCTTGGCTGGGCTCCTGTGCCTGCAACCACAAGGGGGAAATCTTTCAGCTGCTCGGTGTCTCCTTGACCTGCCTTTGGAAGTGCAGGAGGGGTGAGGCAACCCTCTTGTCATTTCTGAGCAAGTAACTCAAATATGACTAACTTCCAGGTCATTGCCCCACAGTCATTTGAAAAAGTGACACCTGCCCAAGTTTGTTATATCGTCCTTTATATTTATAGCCTCTCTTTCCTCCAAAGAGCTAAAGGTGGCCTTTGCCATCTGTCCTCACAACAACCCTGTAAAGTAGGTTATGGCGAAAGGAGGTGACTCGCCTAAGGAAACTCGAGAGGATTTCGTTGTCAAGTGGGAATTTAAACCTGGGCCTAGTTGAACCATTGCACCTTGCCTATTAGTTCCAAAAATGATTTGCAAGTTTGGGTTGTAGGGTTTTTTTGTTTGTTCCTTTGCTGTGGGGTCCACTTGATTACTGTTATCCACCGCTGTCATAAAAGTGGGGAGAAATAAAGTAAGCACCCTGTGAATTGTGCTTGTATGTATATTGCCCCTTTTTGGAAATGTTTAGATACATTTTTGTTTTATAGCGGTATTTTTAATCTCTTCAGTGGTTGCTGAGCTCCTTTGGAAGGAAGGGCAGGATGAAAATTCAGTAAACAATGATAACATCCTTGGATCAGTCATGATTTGGAAGGCATGGGGTTCTAAACCCCAATGTATGTATGCTGTTAACTATGACAGCAAATACTTGAACTGGCCACAAGATGTGGGGGTTTGGTGAATTTCGAAAGAAGGGTCTGTAGTAGTGAATGGTGATGGGTTCTCTTGTTTGTCCCAGCCAGTCTAACTGGACACATAGGTGAACTTGAGAGGCATTCCGCTCCCGTCATCACTGCCTTCTTGTGAATGTGTTGACGATTGTATCTGTGTGGATAAGCCTCCCTTTTTGGGCAGTGTGTTGAACTAGGATAAGCTTCAGTGTTCTGTCTGTTCTATTGTTAGGGTCTTGCTGGGTAACTACCATATTCTATCTGTCTGAGTGAACAACACAGGCCAGTCCACTACGGTAATATTTTTAATGCTTTGAAATCCAAGTATAATTCATCTTTCCAAATAACCTGTAAGATAATGTTCCCATTTTGCAGACTAAGAGTTCAGGTTGAGAGTATATGGGCTGTACTAGCTCTTATTGCTAAACAGTGGCAGTACCTCCTCACAAATTGGGCATCTTCACTTGCCATCTATTATGTATTGTGGTGTGTTTTTTTAGTATTACGTTTAACTGGATCTCTACTTTGATTCAGTTTGCATAGTAGGGGTATACCTTTGTTTTTGTCATGACATGTAGGGATTCTGGAGCCAAACTAGTCCCGCTTCACAGAATATATTTACCAAATATTCCATAACAGCTCATGCTGTATAATCTCTAATTTTGCTAGATATTAATCCTGTTAGTGCTCTCCCTTGCTGTGGTGAATATTCACTGCACACATTCCCTCTTCTTTAGTCCCACGTAGCTCATTGGTTAGTACACATGTGAGGGCTCTTTTGTTGGTGCATGTGCATGGAAACTACTGCACAAAAGTAAAATCCAGATACATTTTCTCTTCCAGCTTTGCTTCTGGCCCTGCCCACCAACAGCTTACAAGCCCTGGAAGGTTGCACAGAAGGGATTGTGCCCCATTGGCTGAAAAAGAGCCCCAATGTGTGTACTAACCAATGCAAGATACATTGTCATAGTTCAAGGACATATTCTAGCCAGGTAAATACACTCAAGAAATGTGTGAAATAGGGTCAGTGAGGGAAAATCTCAGAGGCTAGAGAAAGAAACCTGGAAGGTCACATTTGGTTCCCATGCTTGGGGCTTCTCATCCTTTGGTTGGTACGTCAGAGTGTAGCCCTTTCAGCATTTTACCTTTCTGACATCTCATTGTCCAGTTATCCTGAGCTTTAATATTTACCTTCACAAAGTCAGTGCTACACCCCATAGGTAATTATCCCAGGATGTTTTTCTTAATAGGCCTCAACTTGCAAAAAAAATTTCCACTTGCAAATGTCTTCTAGAAGAGAAGTTGTGTTAGTATTTTGTCTTGTGACAATAGCACATGCATTACTAACAAATGATGTGGACTTTAGTCATGCCATTATAAATTAGTTAGGCTTTAAGGTACCACAAAACCCTTCAATTTTGCTTTTAACACCTAAGGGCAATTAGATGTAAAGATGTTAAAGGAAAGTGAGGTGGTTAAGGAGAACAATGACCTTGAGGTAGTAGGTGCTGTTGTGATGGTTACAATAAGGAATGCCTACTGCTGTGCAGAAGAGTGTACAATATTGATGACTGAAATTATGTAACATGGGATTTTTTAAAAGTGTCCTTTAAACCACATGTTTGAATTTCTTTACATTCCAAAACTGTACAGTACACTTGCAGTAACAGCTTTCCTGACTTCAGACCACAAAGATGATTCTGCCATTGTGTTTTTCTACTATGGCTGTGTTTTCTTCCTCAGTGTTTGCCTAGACAGCTTCGAAACGAATATCTAATTTTAATTCAAAACCCTAATAACTAGGTTATTTTACAGACAGAACTTAAAATTCATGTAGAACAAATAATTTTATTTCTGGGAAATTCCTTTCCTTCCTTTTTACTTTTCCATGTACAGGAAAAACACAACTGAACAATTTGTATATGTTACACATTACATTGTATATGCATTATACTATACATTACTTAGTTGCATTCTTCTTTCATTTATCAACACACTTCTCAGACTTGTAACTTGTCTGAAATGTTCACTTTAAATTATTGCAAAGGTAACTGTAGGCATTAATGGAATAAGATTTTGACCAATTACTTTTATTAACAATTTGCTTGTTTTTTGAATAATTTTTGAATTATATAGAATGCCAATTTTCCTTACTAGGTTGCAAATAAGTAGACATTTCTTTCATAAAGTGTTTTCTTTTTAACAGATATTCACATCAAACAAAAGTGTAATGTAATTTGTCTTTATTGTAAAGCTATACCAGTGCCACAGGATATATGTGAATATCTGGAAAATCTAGACACTCCACTCTATTCTCTTCTAAAACTGCTTTTTGGGAATTTTGACCATTCTTATTTGTTTACTTTTTCATGGTCAGCTCAGGGGAATGATACACATCTGTTGTTTCTGAAGATGACTTAGATGATTTGTATGTAGGTGGGGCATTGAATAACCAGTCAGCCTTCAAAACAAAAACAAAAAAAGCATTGTTCAGAAGCAGCAAACTCTTTAATGGCCAATTAGAAGCCTGGAGAAACAAAATTGTTCTAACCTGGCACCTGAAGGTCATTGGGTTATGCACCAGGTAACTGAGATTAAGAATCTGATATGCCACCACCAGAAATACCATATCCCTTGTAGTTGCTCACCTCTTCTCTCCTCACTCCCTGATTGTACAGAGAAAGGTTAGTTTGTGAACCAGACAGTACATGTGTGGGTTGATTGTGCCTATGCTTCTACCAGAAGGCATAATCACATAAATATTTTCTGGTTTGTTGCATGCACTTTCCAGTTTATGGTATTTCTCCTCTGTGATTTCATGTATGTAAAATGTGGAGAAATGAGTATGAAACAGTTTTCTCTCTTTGACCTTTTTAGTCTGATTGTGAGGCAGAACAGAGAGTGCCCACATTTCGCTGTACTGCTGAGATTTCATGCGCTCCTTAACCTCCTCACTTTCTATTCCTCCTTACTGGTTTCAAATGCCATGCGTTTTATTTCAAACAGGATTTCTACTCTTCAGCAAATCTAGTACCACAGGATTTGCTTTTTCTTTTTTTTTCTTTTTTGCTAGTAAGTAAAAAATAGTTTTTAGCCTGGTAATTCAGGGTGGAGTGATCATAACAGAGGAAAGAGATCAGCCCTGTTGCTCTGCACTGCCCATCAGAACAATTTATGGATTCAACTCACCTCATCCTAGAAGCCCAGCGGTGCAAGTGAAGCATTTCCATATTGCTGAAGCAAGTATGCTTCAGACTGGTTGTTTTCAAATAGTTTCCCTTCAGGATAACCTTTCCATAGTGGGCTGCGAACCTCTGCCTGCCTGTCTGTCTGTGATGGAACCTCTGTGTATTAGAAGTGTTTTCATCGTGCAGCTTTTAATTATGAATAGGAAGATGACTGGTTAGCAACCTCTCTAGAGTGTAATGGATATGAGCAAGATTTCTTATAGCTTAAAAGAGTTAGCCCAAACAATAATTTAACAATTAGAATAAACCAAAGTACCCAGTGGCGTAGCGTGGGGGGTGCAGGGGGGGGCCGGCCGCACCGGGCGCAACATCTGGGGTTAGGGCAAATCCACAGGTTAGGGGGCGCAAATCCACAGGTTAGGGGGCGCAAATCCACGGGTTAGGGGGCGCAAATTACTTGCCTTGCCCCGGGTGCTGACAACCCACGCTACGCCACTGAAAGTACCAATGAAGTTAGCCTCAAGCCCTTTATTTCTAACTAGCCATAAGAAGTTCATATCAGTCTATTGGCTCTCTTGCCCATGTTGACCACGTTCAAACAAGCTTACGACACAAAATATGATAGCTTGAATCAGCTCTTCCTCTGCTTCCTGATGCCTTTTCAGCTGTCTTTCTTTTTTATTCCTAAGGTTCTGTCTTCAGTTTCTCCTTCCCCTCCTAACTGTCACCAAGTTACCCCCCATCCCCACATCTTTCCCCCACCCCCCTTCCCTCCCTTCCTCTTTTACAGCAGTCTATTTGCTTCCTTTCACTTGCCCTTTTATGACTTCCTAGGAGTAGGCATTCCATGGTTGACTTATGTGGAGCACTGGTTGGGCTTAACTGGGCCTCTTCATTGTCCTGTGTGAACTAACATTCCACCTGGGACACACCATACCCTCTGCTGCCACAGAACAAGTGCAGGAAGGCTTGTCTGGCATTACAGATTCTTCCCACTGTGGATTCCCTGATGAACTTACCCCAAAATTCCCCGGAGTGGAGTTTGAAAAGTACTTCTGTGATTACCACAGCAGGGACTCAAGGATAACTCTTAGCACTGCTCTAGTTTGAAGCTCAAATTGAACTGGGCTTCAGGAAAAATTGACTCCATTGAGCTGAAAGAGGATGGGGGTGGGAATGAAATGTGAGCAGAAGACCAAGAATCAATCTTCAGATATCCTCAGGATGTCTGTTGTGTGAACTACTCTACATTTTGCAGACTATCTTAAAATAGCCTTCCTGTATATCACTCTATGCCTTTGAACTTTTGCTCCCCTGATACCTACTGGCCACATAAATCCTTGCTTTTCCTGTGTTAATAATATAACAGAGTGGAGTGGGGGAAATTCACTTTTGTCCGCTTTTATTGTACTCTGCCTCTATTTTTTATGAGCAATTTGCAAGTTGAGAAGGAAGATGGTAATGTGTGTGTGTGTGTGTGTGTGTGTGTGTGTGTCTACTTCTTAAGGCACTAGGTTCGCAAACCTCTGACATGGAGCAATTTAGTTCAAGTTAGTCCTGTTCGTATTTACTTGGAAGTAAGTCCTGCTGAGTTAAATGCTATTGAATGTGTTTAGGATTGCAGCCTGAAATGCTGTATAAGAGTACAGGTCTATCTTGTCTAGCATTCTCTCTCCAACATTGGTTAGCCATATACCTTGGGAAGTACACAGGGGGCAGAAGTGTTCACACATTACGAGTCAGAGATCAACTATTTCGAGTCCATGATGTTTTTGTTCGGTATCCCTTGGTTTATCCTAAAACTTTTAATAAAAAACAATGGGGGGGGGACTAATGTTTATCATGCCATATGGTGGTTAATTAATCCCATAAAGTACTTACATGAGGTGGTTGGATAGTGTTTTCGAGGTTACCAGCATGAGTTTGACCAAACTGCGGGAAGTAGTGGAGGACAGAGGTGCCTGGCGTGCTCTGGTCCATGGGGTCACGAGGAGTCGGACACGACTAAACAACAACAACAACAAAAACTTACATGAGGTGTAATGAAGGAAATGTTTCATATTCTGTATCCATTCCAAATATATCATTCCTAACCATGTACATATTTATCTATATTTTATCTATATTTATATATTTTTCTAAATGAAAAAAGACCTGTCTTGCTCGGTCTTCTTCCACAGGGAAGATTATTTATTTATTTATTTATTTATTTATTTATTTATTATGTATTTATTATATCCCACCTTTCTTCCAAGGACCTCAAAATGGCATAAATAGTTCTCCCTCCCACCCCATGTTATTCTCACAGCAAACCTGTGAGGTAGGCTAAGAGACAGTGACTGACCCAAGGTCACCCAGTGACGTTCATGGCTGAATGAGGATTTGAACCCTGGTCTCCTAGGCCCTACCTAGCCTGACATATTGTAGAATAGAACACTGAGCACTACACAACACAGGCTCCAACCCCTAAATCATTTTTCTGTACCATGTCTCTTAGAAATTTGTTGATCAGAACTCTTCACAGTGTTTTAAATATGGCTGCACTACGATGCGCCATGATACATGAAATTAAATATTCATTCCCTTTCCCAATATTTGAATTTGGCTTGTTGCTATAGCACCCAGAGCTGATATCTTAGTGAATTGCCTATTAGCACAGATAGCATGTGAAACTGGTTGCAGTATGGTTGCCTAAATGTAGCAGGGAGGGTGGACTGCCTTTTAAAAACAAGAACAAAGTTAATAGAGCCCAATTACAAGGAGCTGAAGCTTTTCTTTTATTGACAGTGTGCAACAGAAATACAGAATTTCTGTCCTGCAACAATAAAGAATTCCTCATATCTTCTATCCTGCCTTTATTTCCCCCCTGTGTAAAGCAGGAAATGGATAACCCAATAAAATGTTGCTAGGTAATTGTTTATGGATGTGGGTAGTGGAAAAATAATTGACACATGGTTTATTTGAGAGCAGATTGGAAATAATGCTACTTGGCATGCCAGCTATAATTGAATTCATCTAGCTTTTATTGTGGCTGTCAAAGTCTGTTAATTTTTCATTTATGTTACTAAAATAAGTGAATTATATCATTCAGGGAAACACTGAACAAACATAGTGATTTTTACATGTTTTCTCTTTAGGACTGGCAACCTAGGCAACTGACTAGTCCAATATTGCTATTTGTCTGCCTATTAGTTGGCCATGATCAAATGCTCCATAAGGCAAAAATGTTGCTATGTGGGTGACAGCCGAACTTGTTTCTGTAATCAGTCTAACTTTCAAACCTGATTGATTAAAGGGTTGTTGGCTCTTTTGTTCTTATACATAACCATTCTTCTACAAAAATTTGAGCAACCAGCTAACTAACCAAATCTCTTTCATCTAGCTGTAGGGCCTAACCTTTTTTTTTTTTTACTTCTGTACACTCCCATAGATTTTATTTGCAGATAATGGTGAACTTACAAGCCTGCAGCAGACAGAAGTGGAAATATAGTGGGTGACTCAGTGATGGTGACACTTGTAGAAATCCCCATTCAGGGAGAGTTGGCTACTGACCTCCCTACTTACTGTTAGAAGGGTTGCCCTTCATGTTTTGTGTCTCAGTTTGTTGATTGTTTCAATTTTAGTATTCTTATTTCCCATTCCACAGGTATCTGTTGGAGCAGGACTTTCCAGGAATGAGGATTGGTCCAGAACCAACTACAGATTCCTTCATTGCTGTCATGTATGGAGACACCGAAGGGAGTGTCCCAGGGAATGCTCTTGTAGTAGACCCTAAAAAGCCGTTTCGCAAACTCAGCCGTTTTGGAAATGCATTCTTGAATAGGTAAGTAATGGGTGGGTGGGAGAACAATTCTTGATGCTGTGTGCAGGCTTGTTTTGTTCTTGGGGTTGAATTGCACTCAATGAATACTCCCAAGATGGAGTGCTAGAGTACTGTAAGTATTCATTGTATGAGTTGCTTGTTGGCCGCAGCTATGAAGCTTTCTCCTCCCTCAAAGTATTGAATTCAATGTTTTTAAAAACAAGAAAATCCAGAAATTGCAAATTATTGGGCATGATCTTAAATATGTGCCCAGCCCTCTTCCATTGATCAGATTGTCCCTGCTGTTTGCTATCTTGGGAGTAGAATATGTCTACATTCCTTAGTTTTGATTAAAATAATGGCAGGTGTGTGTCAATGGTGGAGAGGCAGCTGCATATTGTATATTTATTTATTCCTTCACCATTTTTCTTTTCATTTGTCTCCTATCCCCATGGGAAATATAGAAAAATAAGTGATCAAAATAGTTGTGTGTTTTTTAAAAAGAAAACTTCTTTCTGTTAGACTAAATTACATTATTAGAATTGCTATGATGCACATCTAATATTAATGCTTTTAAAGCAAAAGCTCATGAAATGAATGTCCTTGTAGAGCAGGGGTGGAGAATTAGATCCATATGACAGCCTGAATCCCTAATGCCTTCCTGCCCACCTATGGGCCAGCTTTCGACAGGTGAGTGGGACCAGCATATGATGTCAGGGGTGGGGCAGGCAGACATAGCTATGGCAAAAGGCTTCACAAGGCCAGATTGGGACCCATCTCAGACCTGATTAGGCCTGCTGGCTGTGGGTTCTCCAGCATTGCCTTAGAGCACTGAGTAAAGACCAACACAAAGTTTGGGTGCATGCTGAAAGTAATGTGTGGGTTTTTCAGAAAACAATGAGACTTCTAAGTGTAAATAAGAATTGCAGTTTTATCTAGCCCCATGTAGTACTTTCAAGTACAATATTTAAGGGGGACCAAATGCAAACTATATTAGTGCTTAGGTTTCTTTAATGGGCACTCCTCAGATGTAACTGGGGCAAGACTGCTCCACATTATATCTGTACCGTATTAGTAGTTGTCATTCTGTTGTTACTCTGCTGTATTCTCAGTACCCCTTGTAAGTTCTGAATGCACCCATTTAAGTGGTTGAAACAGCTTCTGAGTAGTGATTTCTGGAAGAGTTTGGAAGACCTTCAAGGATGATGACTCAAAACTTTCCAAATAGTAAATGAAAACCTTTGGAAAATGAATAAATGAGCCAAGAAGAATATTATTTGGGGGTGGGACTACTTCTCTCTTGGCTGTGGGTGAGCCTCACACTATGGAAAGGGCCGTGAAAATATTAGACCAACTCCCATAGCAATGACTCAGGCTTTGCATGGTTTGTAGGTATTTGCTTTCTAGCCTGCCAAATTCCAGAGCTGCTCCAGATAAGACACCCTGGAAGTTTGAATATCTAAATACATAAATTTAAGCTCTGTATCTCACTTTGTCCATGGAGTTTTCTTGGCAGGGATACTGGAGTGGCTTGCCAGTTTCTGCTCCAGGTGGATCACGTTTGGTCAAAACTCTCCACTATGACCTGTCCATCTTGGGTGCCCTGCACGGCATAGTTCATAGCTTCTCTGAGTTATTCAAGCCCCTTCGCCACGGCAAGGCAGTGACCAAACTGCGGGAGGCAGTGGAAGACAGGAGTGCCTGGCGTGCTCTGGTCCATGGGGTCACGAAGAGTCGGACACGACTAAATGACTAAACAACAACAATCTCACTTTACTGCCATTAATCTGCTAAACGTTGGCTGCTCTCTGCGGGCATTGGTGTTTTGACTGATAAGCTACATTTTTAGTACCATGTTACTCTGTTTTGCCTGTAGTCATCAGCAGGTACAGCATGCCAATGAGTTCATAATGTTCTTCAGGTTTCCACCACCACCCATTGATCAAGGAGAGCCCTAAAGGGGTTCATTGGTCACCATTGTGTGTGTTTGTTTCTGGCAGCATAAGTAAGAGACTGAGAGAGCTTTATGATGAAGTATTACTGTGAGGCAGATGTTTTCCATACCTCTCTCACTCTTGACGTACAAGCTCCAATTCTGCTACCCTGGCAGGAGCAAAGCAACGCTGCCAAGTTTTGTTAGCTTCGCTTCACCCCCTCCCCAGGCCCACGCCATCGCACCCCCACCCCCAATATGTGGAACCAGCTTCTAAACTCTGGTTCTGCTTTTGTGACATGAGCAATGGGAAAGGGAAGACAAGGGTGGGGTGCATCCTGTTCTCGAAGTGTACTCACACCCCTCTTTGGCTTTGGTTGTTTTCAGTCATTCTCTGTGGGGTTTCTTCCGCTCTCCCAGTGCACATAGAAACAAACTTGCCTAGCTCTTTCTAATCGGATAGATGCTGTTAAACATATTGTCACACAGGGCTGCTTCTCACTTGCAAAAGGTTTGTAGAATGCTAATTTTAATAAGTCTATATCAAAACTTCAGACACCTTGCATTTATACTGCTATATAATGTCTTTCCCACTTTTTTACTTTTTTGCTGCCCTTACCCCCGTTCCTATAAATAGCTTAGCTGTATTGCACAGTGCTATCTCCTTATATCACTGCAGTTCTTGTTTTTCTTGTAAAACTTGCTCCTACTTCTTCATTGCTTGGCTTCCGGAAAATTTTAAACATTGTGTCATTGTTTAGCTGGAATGAAAGAGCTCAGTCTTCTCCTAATACTGGCTTCTTTAGCTTCCAGTAATACTCAGCTGAAGTCAAAAGGATTTTGCAGAAAATATGATAGCTCAGGAGGAGGAAAATCACATTCTCTAGAATATGTTGTAAAACATTTTCCCCCCCAGTTCAATCTTAAATCTGGTTTTAAAGCTCTTTTTTAAACAATCTGATTTTAAAAAATCTGCAGCCCACACCATACAAAACATCAGTGATTGCATCCAACTTTAGATGCAGTGAGAGGTGCATGCTAACAGGAGGGTGAGAGATTTTTGCCATGTCTTCCTCCTCCTGCAGCCTGGAGCATGCTGCAAAATCTGTTCTTAAGGGTCAGCCAATCCCCCAGAACAGATTTGTGGGGTGAGTATCATTGAGAGCTGCAAGGAGGAGAAGGATTTGCAAAAACTGCCACCTCTTCTCTTCTCTTCTGTTATCTCTGTTCGAGCAACAGCACAAGGACAACCAATAGGATTGCACCCTAGGAATTATTATTTTTTTAAATGGGGGAAGCAGTATTAAAAGTGGATGAAACTAAACAGCATACATTACTCCACCTGGTATGTTTGCTTGCTGTGTTTTCTTAACTTGTGCACCAGTGTGAAAAGACTCTCTTAACTAGGATATGGGTTAGAATTTGTCAATAGCCATGTGTGTTTTATAGTTTTTGGTCACTTTTTCCCCTTTCAAGAATGAGGAAGAAATCTTACTCTTGCTTCTCCTTCACTACTTGCTGTGGTTGGTATGTGAGAAATTGGGGACCAGATGCCCACTCCATCATGAACTGATCTGTCGTTTCCCCCCACCCCTTTCCCTTAGCCCATCTCATATTTGTTGTAACATTAATTCAGCACATCCAAGTCACAACTGTAACCAATGATTATTCTCTATGTGGCATGGCTCTTCCTAAAACTACATGAGTTTTGTTTTTGTACAAGGATGCTTTGATAGGAAATCCTGTATGTATTGAAATAATGTTCTCAGGAAAGAAACAAGTCCGTCTTGACAACTGATCATTTGTACTGACATTGATCACAGAGAAGAGAATGTCTATAATACAGCAAGGCTTTTCTTCTTTTTGTATGGCAGGAAGGTAGTTTAGAATAACACCCCTCACATATTGCAAGTTAGTGGGATGGTAAGAAGGGTTACACCCAGCCATGCATTCAATGAGCATGAGAAGTGCCCCCTGCATTTCCCAATGCATGGTAGAGTATTTCCATGTGAGGGGGGGGGAATCTCAGGATATTCGCTCTTGGAATTTTACTTTTAGAAATATGGCAGCCCTACATGAAAGAGCCCTTTCTCACATCTATGGCTGAAGGGGAGGTGCTAGTCCACATGACTCCACAACCCCCTCTTGCATTCCTTTAACTTTCAGAGTGGTTTCTTTCTCTGCATATATCCATATAAACATATATAACTTCTTGTTGTCGTTTAGTCGTGTCCAACTCTTCGTGACCCCATGGACCAGAGCACGCCAGGCACTCCTATCTTCCACTGCCTCAAACTCATGCTGGTAGCTTCAAGAACACTGTCTAACCATCTCATCCTCTGTCGTCCCCTTCTCCTTGTGCCCTCAATCTTTCCCAACATCAGGGTCTTTTCTAGGGAGTCTTTTCTTCCCATGAGGTGGCCAAAATATTGGAGCCTCAGCTTCAGGATCTGTCCTTCCAGTGAGCACTCAGGGCTTATTTCCTTAAGAATGGATGCGTTTGATCTTCTTGCAGTCCATGGGACTCTCAAGAGTCTCCTCCAGCACCATAATTCAAAAGCATCAATTCTTCGACGATCAGTCTTCTTTATGGTCCAGCTCTCACTTCCATACATCACTACTGGGAAAACCATAGCTTTAACTATACGGACCTTTGTTGGCAAGATGATGTCTCTGCTTTTTAAGATGCTGTCTAGATTTGTCATTTCTTTTCTCCCAAGCAGCAGGCATATGCATATATATATATATATATATATATATATATATATATATAACTTAGTCTAACAGAAATGTTATCTGATATACTTAGAGGGTTCCCTCATTTGTTGTTCAGATACAGAAAAGGATTTTCTTGCTTTTCCTAGAGGTCTGAAAACTAATATTAAAATAACTGGGCCCTTTTGTTTTTCCCTGTAGGTTCATGTGTGCTCAGTTGCCCAATCAGGTTCTGAAGAGCATTAGCATCATAGACAGCCCCGGCATTCTTTCAGGAGAGAAACAGCGAATACGCAGAGGTGAGCTTGTTGCTTTGTTTTATCTATAGTAAAATGTATGTCCCACCCTTTCCCCATCCCAGAGTACTTACAACAAACAGAACAACATCAGGTTCTTAATTAAATAAGTAGTGCAGAAAAATAATTGCAGGGACTAGTGACCTGTTTTGCTGTACAGGCTAATCCAGCTAATCTCTTGAGTGCTTGCTCTATCAGCTTGGTGACAACATGGTCCAGTAACATTCCTGGAAGTCTCTGGTGCCTTGTTTTAAACTAATGCCTGCTGAATGGATAGGGACCAGGTTTTATTAAATCCATGTTTTGCAATCTGTTGTGCACATGTTGGTATTGCTTTCTATAAGGTGAAAACTCACAGCCCTCATCTTTATACAACTAGAGTTCGTTTTTTCAAACAGACAACAGAGTATATATTGGTAGCAGGATAAAGGTCTGTTTCAATGCTTGACCTCCCAGTTATCATAGTTCCTCCTCATGGAGGCTTATTCAATGATCCAGTTCACACGTCACATTAAACCACAGTTCAAAACAAGCTGTGGTTTAATGTACAGTGCTACTCTTCCCCAACTCCTACAGCTGCTGGGAATCAAGCTAGACTCTGGCTTGTTGTGATGTCTGAATTTGAGCTCATGGTTCATTTCTCTCATCCTGACCCAACAAACCAGGCTCATGGTGTATTCTGCTTTGGAGAAGCACAAGTTTCTGTTCCCTTGCATTTTTGTCCAATACCAGGCTGGAGGATAATATTAATTTCAAAACTGAAGCAGAATCTGTTGGATTGTTAAATGCAAGGGAGCTCTTAGATGTGGAAGTTCACAATTTTACTTGTTGGATCAGTCTCTCTCTCTCTCTCTCTCTCTCTCTCTCTGTGTATGTGTGTGTGTGTGTGTGTGTGTGTGTGTGTGTAAAGGGACAGAAACACACACACACACACACACACATATATATATACACACACAGAGAGAGAGAGAGAGAGAGAGAGAGAGAGAGAGAGAGAGAGAGAGAGAGAAGCCTCATTTTGCTTTCCAAAATGAAAATGTTTATTTTAAAGACCACCCAGCTGCTTTCCTTGAGCACTTACATAGTTATCTTCTTCCTACCATTTCCTCTTCTTGGCTGATATCTGATTTGCCAGTGATATCATATAACCTCTCCATCTATCAGGAAATCTCCTAATCTAGGGTTCTGTCTGTGTCTGTGTGTGTGTGTGCGCGCGCGCGCACGTTTTAGAAGGTCTATTTCTTAATTAACTTAAAAACCGTGACTACATTGGAAGTGATCCAGCCAAAATTAATGGCAATTTAAAAAAAATTCAATGGGAGAACTAGGTGCATGATTAAATATTACTTTGAAATTCTGTAATAATTGATGACAGAATTTCTGTCAGATAAAATTTCTACATTTTGTGGTTTAAAATACCCTTTGCATCATCAAAGCTAGCATGAACCTGCAAGAAGTCTCACTGAATGTATCTAAGGTATCTTGAGTTTGCCCCAATGCAACATCTGAACTCGCTGTTTTCCCAAGCATTGTAAAATTATGTCCAGACTCTTCTCCAAGTACCTATGTTAGAAAATTAAAATTACTTCTAAATAATTCTAAGCACTGTCAGATTTTATACCCTCCCCTCTCTTTCCCCCCTTTCTCTTTCAGGCTATGACTTCTGTCAGGTTCTGCAGTGGTTTGCTGAGCGTGTTGATCGTATCATCCTCTTATTTGATGCCCACAAACTTGATATTTCTGACGAGTTCTCAGAAGCAATCAAAGCGTTCCGGGGTCAGGATGACAAGATCCGGGTTGTGTTGAATAAGGCTGACCAAGTAGACACCCAGCAGTTAATGAGAGTCTATGGGGCACTCATGTGGTCTTTGGGGAAAGTGATTAACACTCCAGAGGTGTTGCGTGTCTACATTGGCTCTTTTTGGTCTCAGCCCCTGCAAAACTCAGAGAATCGAAAGCTGTTTGAGGTGGAAGCACAAGATCTGTTCCAGGACATCCAGAACCTACCACAAAAAGCAACAGTGAGAAAACTGAATGACCTTATCAAGAGATCACGACTTGCAAAGGTAAAATTGTGGGATAAAGCTTGGCTTTCCTTGAGCACTTCTTGGTGAAGTGCCGTTTTTGTTATCTTCTCTGCTTTCTGTGCAGCAGTGGACAGCCTCTGTAAAGTGAGCTGAGGTGACAGTATTAAATCAAGGTGATTATTGTTTTACTTTTATGGGAGGAAAGGAAACTTTCCAGACCAACAGGGACCTGTGGTCCTTAACTTATTCATAAATGACTTGGAGTTCAGGATGGACAGAAAAAGATTGCTGATGACAACAATTTTTTCAGGTTGGGGTTCAAAAAGGGATTGCAGGGAACTCCAAAAGATCTCTCCAAATTGGGTGAATGAACTTTAAAATGGCAAATGCCGTTTCAGTGTAAGCAGCTATAAAGTTATGCACATTGGGGCAAAAAAATCCTAACCATATGTGGAGTCTGAACTGGTAGTGGTTTAGCAGGAAAGACATCTTGGAAATTTTACTGGACACCCAGTGACACTTCTGACCTAGTATGCAACAGCTGTAAAAGGAAAGGACAGTTTCTCAACCCATCCTCCTTCCTCCAATCATCATCAGCCCCTCAAAAGCTCATCCAGAGAGTCTGGGGCCCTCCTGAACAATCTGGGATGGGGTGGTGGTGAGGGCATGGGAAACATTCCTTTTATAAACATCTTTATCTTAGGATCAAAGTCCAGTTTTGGACAATGCTCCCCACCCCACCCAGTCTTGTGGGGCATGAAGGGGTGTTGTAGCTGACTGCAAGGGTGCATGGATAAGAGGTGAAACTTTGCTTCCTTGAACTTCCTTAGCTTAACATAGAATCTAAGCCAAACTGTTAATTGTCTAAGTGGCAAACAGAGTTGAAAAGGAAGTTTGAAATGACTTTAAATGGATTCCAATCAATACAGCAGTTCTTTTAGAGCACCACATTCTTTCTTTCTTTTTGTGGGTGTTTGTTTTCTTTTATAGAAAAGCAAAAGTATTATGTAGCTTCTCATTTTGATGTTGCTTTCCCCTCCTAAGCATACTCTTGAAATTCCTATCATGTTAGAATATTTGAGTAAGTCAGTTGTCAGCTCCCTATCAACTTCAGGGTCTTATCAGCCGCTCTGGTATTCCTTGTGCGCAGTGTGATAGGTCATATTTAAATGCTTTGAAGGCTGAAAGCCTCATCTGTAAAAGCACAATGGGGGCTTTGAAGAAATGTAATTGGTTAAATGAGGCATTGGGAAATACTATTAAAGGCATTCAGCATTTGACTTCCCATACTCCTTGCATCAAAATCTTGTCATTCTATCATGGATCACATTCAGTAAGAATGTAGAAACTTGCTGGATCAGTGTCATAATTTGCATAAAAATAATATACAGACACCATGTTTTAAGCTCATTTGCACACACTTGATCAATACATCCTAATTGGATCCTCACCTTCATTCTGTTACAGTAGCTCGCTCACTCTGGTTTGCTTGATGTTTGCTTGGTTCTTTATGTTCCTTATGTCTGTATTTGTCTGTCTATATAGTTAAGTGCTTGATGTTTCTGCTTCACATTGTATTAGATGGGTGATTAAGTGATGGACAGGAAGAAGGGTTGTAGGGTTTGTTCTTGCTAAAGTGAATATTCAATAAACTTTTAAAGTGATTCATTTCAATCAGTTTACTGTCCATGGTAGGTATGATACATAAATAGTAGCTTAATTTTTCATAGACAGGAACTGCTCTGCTTTCCTCATGGCATCTCTTTGTAGTTGTCTTTAAATACAGAGGCAGCAAATATATAACACATACTTCTCTTTGGTTACATTCAATCCATATCATTGGCCTTGCTCACATGCCACTTTAAACCATAGTTAAACTTAGCAATAAAGGGACGCGGGTGGCGCTGTGGGTTAAAGCCTCAGCGCCTAGGACTTGCCGATCATCAGGTCAGCGGTTCGAATCCCCGCGGCGGGGTGCGCTCCCGTCGCTCGGTCCCAGCGCCTGCCAACCTAGCAGTTCGAAAGCATGTCAAAGTGCAAGTAGATAAATAGGGACCGCTTACTAGCGGGAAGGTAAACGGCGTTCCGTGTGCTGCGCTGGTTCGCCAGATGCAGCTTGTCACGCTGGCCATGTGACCCGGAAGTGTCTCCGGACAGCGCTGGCTCCCGGCCTATAGAGTGAGATGAGCGCACAACCCTAGAGTCTGGCAAGACTGGCCCGTACGGGCAGGGGTACCTTTACCTTTACCTTAAACTTAGCAATACAGCTGAACCTGGGCAAACAAACCATAAGCAGAAAGCTAAGAACAAACCTTGGTTACAGCGTGTGGTTTGTTTGGAGAAAGACAAATCACAAGCCCAGCTTTGGGTGTAACACTAAACCTGACCATGGCTTGTTTCCTGGCAGTCTAGCAGCAGCAGGGGAGGAGTGAAAGGCACATGGCTTTAGCCCCATGCACAGCTAAGTTTAACTATGGTTTAAAACTGATGTCAAAACCAGACATTTTAACTGATAGATTTGTATTTTTTTGGGAGGGCGGGGATGACGACCACATAGGTTAAATTCACAAAGGTTTATGAGCAAATAATATGTTTTCCCTTAAGGAGGCCCTAGCTTTCCTTAACGTAGTCATTATCTGCCATCTCAGCCACCTGTATTTGCACTAAGCTGCAAAGCGACATCTCAGTAGTTTTCCTGGCTACCACTTTTTTCTCTTCAAGAGACAGAATGTTATAATCCCTTTTTTTCTTCTTTTGGAGATGGGGAGCAGTTTCTGCAAAGCTAAAATGAGTGTGTCAATTACAGTGGTGCCTCGCAAGACGAAATTAATTCATTCCGCAAGTCTCTTCGTCTTGCGGTTTTTTCGTCTTGCGATGCACGGTTTCCCATAGGAATGCATTGAAAATCAATTAATGCGTTCCTAGGGAAACCGCCTTCAGACCAGGTCCGGGGACAGACTGTCCCCGGACCTCTTCTGAAGGCTGGGGGGGGGACAAGGGCTTTTCTTCCCACCCCCAGCATTTTAAAAAAACCCTGGGACAGCGGAGGACTTCTCCGCTGTCCGGGCGATCTTAAAATGCTGGCGGGCGGCATTTTAAAATCGCCCCGGGACAGCGGAGGACTTCTCCGCTGTCCGGGGCGATTTAAAAGCCCCTGGGAAGGCAGGCAGGGGGGACAAAGACTTTTGCCCCCCGCCCGCCTTCAGAAGGTGTTCCCGCCCCCCCCCCGCCCGGCTTCGCAGCAGCGCTACGAAGCCCGGCGGCTGGGGCAAGTGTTCCCGCCCCCCCGCCCCGCTTCGGAGCAGCGTTCCGAAGCGGGGTGGCTGGGGCAGGTGTTCCCGCCCCCCGCCCGGCTTCGCAGCAGCGCTACGAAGCCCGGCGGCTGGGGCAAGTGTTCCCGCCCCCCGCCCGGCTTCGCAGCAGCGCTACGAAGCCCGGTGGCTGGGGCAAGTGTTCCCGCCCCCCCACCCCGCTTCGGAGCAGCGTTCCGAAGCGGGGTGGCTGGGGCAGGTGTTCCCGCCCCCCACCCGGCTTCGCAGCAGCGCTACGAAGCCCGGCGGCTGGGGCAGGTGTTCCCGCCCCCCCACCCCGCTTCGGAGCAGCGTTCCGAAGCGGGGTGGCTGGGGCAGGTGTTCCCGCCCCCCGCCCGGCTTCGCAGCAGCGCTACGAAGCCCGGCGGCTGGGGCAGGTGTTCCCGCCCCCCCACCCCACTTCGGAGCACCAGGAGAAGCGATCTCCCCGCAGCCCCTTGCTTCAAAAGAGAAGACCCGCTGTCCCCGGGGCAAGCTTCGTTTTGCGAAGCAAGCCCATAGGGAAATTCGTCTTGCGAGGCAACTCGAAAACGAAAAAACCTTTCGTTTTGCGAGTTTTTCGTCTCGTGAGGCGTTCGTCTTGCGGGGTACCACTGTATAGGGAATGTTTAGTATTTGTGTATTTTGTACAATACAACAAACATTAAACTGATGTCTCTTGAGGGTTTTTCTTGTTCACATCTGTTGTGAGGTAGGAGGCATGAAAATCACTGCTAACTTGAATCGCCTGCTGTTCTGTTTTAGGTACATGCTTATATCATTAGTCACCTGAAGAAGGAAATGCCTTCGGTATTTGGAAAAGAAAATAAGAAGAAAGAACTGATCAACAAGCTACCTGAGATTTATATTCAGTTGCAGCAACAGTACCAGATCTCACAAGGGGATTTCCCTGAAGTCAAGAAAATGCAGGTACAGTACCTCAACAGATGGATAGTTTGTTTACCTCTAATTATTTCAGTCACAGCTTTATCATAAAAAACTACCAAAAAACAACAGTACATTTATTTCCTGCCTTTCAAGGTGTCATTCATAGTTATCCCCCACTCCTTTTTTTAATCCTCACAGATAATAGGTAACCTCGTAGTTGAATCTGGCTCGAAATTAGGACCATGTAGAAGGCACATCAGTGGGCTTACTAATAAGGCATTGCTCAAAAATGGCTGTTGTTTCAGGTTTCATAAGCCTGGACTACACATGAGCCAAGCTACACATGATGCTGAGTTGCATATAGTTTTTTGCCTTGAAGTGGGATTTTTTACTTTACAAATCGATCTTGGGGTGGTGGTGTCTTTATGTGAAACAGAAGTTCTGTGCAGAGGGAAGAGGGGAAAGGCTTTAAAAGCTCCCATCTCCAGTGGTTTTTTTCCTGGGATCTCAAGAAGTAATGGGGGAAATCAAAACCCTGTAGCTGCAGATACCAGTACCCCCTCCCTGGGGGACTTTGGGGGAGAGAGCTACTGAAAGGGTAAGGGGTCAAAAGCCCCATTCCCCATACTGGTCTGCTACTTGATATTGTAGCCTCTGCAGTTGCATTTGGTGGTGTTGGGGCTTATGGCAGAACTTCCAAGTTTGGCGTTGAAAGGTATGTAGATTATGAGAATGTCAGTGGAAAGTCATATCTCTGTTTCTCTTCAAGTTGCTCAATACCCTTCTGAAACAGTGAACAGCTGAGACAATTGAGAAATGAATTGCTAACTGAAACTGTCACTCCATGAACAAACACAAAAAAGTGTATCTTTAAGAATATCATCCAGTAATTAAGGCTGACTACACAGCCATTGTTGTGGCTGTATTGTGGTAAGCTGAATTTTTTGCGGGCTGTCCCAGAGTGGCAAGATTCTCTCTGGATTCACATGCAGGCACCTCTTCAGATCATAATTGGGCCACAAACTGGAAGCCATTTGAAATGTGTGTTATAACAAGCTGTGACTTTCACTAGATAATTCCACTGTGCCAGAACTGCCTGGAAACATCAATTCAGGGTGATTTTGTTATGCAAGAACAGCCCTAAGAGAGCCTCTTTTGTAAAGTAAATAGATATGTAGGGGTGCAATATAAGAACAGCCCTGCTGGATCAGACCAAAGGTCCATCTAGCCCCAATTTCCTGTGCTCACAGTGATCAGGCAACTGCCTATGGGAAGCCTACAAGGAAGGCATGAGTATAATAGCACTATCTGCTTATGATCCCCAGGACAATATTTAGAGGCATCCTGCCTTGGTTCTGGGAGAAGTCCATGGATGGCCATCATGACTAGTAGCCATTGATAACCTGAGCCCTTGTGAATTTATCTAGTCCCCTTTTAAAGCTTCCCGTTTGTTGCCATCTCCACATCTTGCACAAGCAAATTCCATAGTTTAACTGTACACTATGTGAAGAAGTATTATATCTGTGTCTTTTTGTGTTTGTTCATGGAGTGACAGTACAGGGTAAAGGTTTGTAAGTACACAGTCTTACTGTCAACATTCTGTTGTTTCTCTTCAAGTACCTTGGCTTCCTTCTATCTAAAGCATTTCACAGAACTATATTTTTGTGTTGTTTTTTTATGGTGCAGCCTGGGTAATTATAAACATGAACACGGCTTCCTAAATTGAAGGCTTCTTTCATGCAACATTCATTCTGGAATCATCCTTATTCACACTTGGCAGATGCCAAGAATTTTATCAAGGAATTGTTGGACAGTGTTCTTACTTGCAATCACTTGTTTTTCCATTTCACAGGAGCAGTTGGAGAAATACGACTTCACCAAATTCCATTCTCTGAAGCCAAAGCTGATTGAAGCTGTAGATAATATGCTGGCAAACAAAGTTGCCTACCTCATGACTCTGGTGAGCCAGGAAGAGCGTAACACGCCTGCGCAGAAGGTTCAAGGTGGGGCATTTGATGGCACCACAGTAGGACCATTTGACAAGGGCTATGGGGAAGGTGCCAAGGAAGGAGCTGACGAGGAGGAGTGGATTGTTGCCAAAGATAAACCTATATATGATGAAATCTTTTACACTCTCTCGCCAGTCAATGGTAGAGTCTCTGGGGCCAATGCAAAGAAGGAAATGTTGACCTCCAAACTGCCCAACAGTGTCCTGGGAAAAATCTGGAAGCTTGCTGACTGTGATAACGATGGCATGTTGGATGAGGAGGAATTTGCATTAGCAAAGCATCTTATCAAGATAAAACTGGAGGGATATGAACTCCCCAGTAGCTTGCCTGTCCATCTGGTACCTCCATCGCATAGAAAACCTTTGCGTGGGGCACAGTGATAAACGCATTCCAAAAATGTTAAAAGTTCAGTACCTGTTACAGTTAAAGATTGTATAACACACTTGAAGGTAGGGTTCTTGTCAAGCATTTTAGGGCCACTTCAAACACTGAATCTGTCCTATATGGGTACCACTTGCACACGAAAAAGCACAGAAGCTATCGTGTACCTCATGCACTGGGGAGCGATGCTTAGTGGCAGTTTTCTCATATGTGCATTTGTGCAACATGTATATCTTGTAAAATAAACGTGTATAATCATGGCGTGTGTCATGACAGGCTCCACATGCTTTCTGGCATTTGAAGTGGCCCTCAGTTAGATACTGCATTCCATGCACATTACAGGAACTGGCAACATAGCACAGGGATAAACCTATGTTAATAGATCTGAAGGCCCTTCAGTAAAAGGGCAGCAGGGGGAGTGTTTCTTACAAGTGCCTTTGAAAATTACCTTCTGGTTTTTGTGGGTAAGGTTTTTGACATTTTTTCCCCACTGTGTTTACAATCAAAATACTAAACTGGGATTGAGCAGATGTAAAAATAGTTGCAACTATATACTAAACAATACTTTGATAACACAATGCAAAACTACCTTTATTCTTAAAAGGAAATCTAACATTTTACACTTCCAAGGAGGCAGGAATTTGTTCACTAATCATACTTGAAAAGAAAATCCACCTTCTCCAATTCCATTTAGAGATTGTAAGAATGTGCTTCAGTTCAGGTTTTTTTGTTTTTTTTAGCCAAAACTTAAATGCCTGTCTTGGACTAGACTTCTTTACAAAGTTGTAATTGTTTGGGGAAGGAGAAAAGGGGAACGTATGTATGGAAAGAGCTTTCATAAGAATATGAAATTGTATTTAGAAAATAAACAAATTACTATATTTGAAAGTTATATATATTTAATTTGACATTTTTAAAATCTTACAGCTCTTTAGCTAATGTAGAGGTTATCACTGTTGTCTCTGTATAAGTAGAATATATATGAAGAGCCCTGCTGGATCAGGCCAAGGGTCCAACAGTGGAACCCAGTGTCAGGACATGAAGGCAATAGTCTCCGCATTGTTTACCTTCACATCGGCTAGCTGGAGGTGTGCTGTTCCTAAACATGGAGATTCTTTTTTAGCATCATGCCTACTAGATAGAACTAGTCTCTATTTATCTTAGGCATTTTTCAAGCTATCAAATACATAGGCCTTTGCCACATCTTGTGGAAATGAATTCCATAAGTTAATTTTTGTTGTAATACTGTGAAGCCCCTGGTAGTTGTTTGGTTGTTTTTTTAAGAAAAAGAATAATGTGCATTATATACAAATATTGACACCTCTGTTCACTGCAATGATGATTTGCAAAAGTCCATTTAGAGGGCTTAATCCCAAAGTACGACTTTGCTGAAAACACACCTACATACGTGACAGAGCTACTTTGCAGAATATATATATATATGCTTGTGTCAGTGGAGGGTGAGGTGACTTAAATTAGTTGATTATAATTTGCACAGGTTAAAGTAGTTTGATCTATTAATTCTAAGGCTTTATTTTTAACATGCACAGGAAACCTTCCTGTATATTCTAAGCTACAAAGTGTTATTTTCACTTCTTTCATTTATGGACCACCACTAGATTATGACTGCCTTGTGGCATGAAACCTGTACAGTGAATGCATCAAGGGAGGGCTACAGCAGTCTAGCCAAAAGGCCTGTAGGTGTCCTTTCATGAAAGACAGAGCAAATGAGTCAGTTTCTCCTGTTGCATCAGCGAAGTACTATTCATTGACTTAATCACTTATGCTATCACCTGTGGACTCAGTCTGAGCAACAGATGCTGTCACCCAGAAATCTCCACACTTTATATGAAACTGCCTTATACACATTACTGGTCCATCTGTCTTAGTATTATCTACTGTTATCTATTCTGGCACTCCAGGGTCTTTCCCAAACTAGTAACTTCAGATCTTTCTAAACTGAGTTGTCAGGGATTAAACTTTGGACCTGCTTGAAAAGCAGAAGGCCCCTTCACAGTTTGTGTTGTGTGGAGATCAGCCTATCCCTATACAGTAGCTGAGAAACTTAAGACTGATGCAATCATCATCTTAGTGCATCCTGTTAATGCTATAGTTCAGTGAGAAATCAATTAACAAACTTAACAGCTCTGTTTCTACTAGGTTTGTGTGTGTTCTTTGTTTACAGGCACAGACATCACTCGGGATAAGTTGCATAGGCTAACTTAGTGTTCTTCTTGCTTTCTGGTGCTTATGGATTTCAGAATATTTTATTTTTTGCCCAGGATTGTGATGGGATAGGAAGAATGGGGAGGGTGATGTGGGGAGGGGAGAAAGGAAAGAAGACAAATGAGTCAAGAGGCCAGACTTCAGGAAGAAGTTTGTTCATGTTCTTGTTGCACCTTGAGTCTTTACCTGCTCCTGTGTGTTTATTTTGAGACCACTCTTTGACAATACTTTATTACCTTTTCAGAAGAAAACTGAAGTCACTGAATGCTAGCAGATAAGGGACTGCAAGATCAGATTTTATCTGTTACATCACGTGTAGGCAGAATATATTATTTCTCTTACAGCTAAATTATCCAATTTCACTCATATTTAATTGACCTCATGTTCTGGAGAAAAGTGTCTCTTGCTGCACTATCTTTCTCTAGAACAGTAGTTAGTATTTATCTAAGCATCTGCTTTTCTTGTGCAATTTCCTCAAATCTTTTTTTCTCCCCACCATGAAATCATTTTTCCTGTTATTTATTATACTGCAGTGATTTTAGAGGTTTTGTAACTGAAATGTGCTGCAATTTCAGTCGGCTAAGTCGAAACAACCATCTTTTTGTCAACTACAGTGTCAGAATTTTTGAATGACTTTTAAACATGGTAGAGTTGTGGTTTTAGGTAAAGTCACACAAATAATGAAACTTGTTTGCTTGTTTTGGCTATGATCCTTATTATTTCAAGAACCCGAAGTTTTGATCTATGAGCCTCTTCATGCGGCTTCATACTTGGTGTAAGAATCAGTGGAATATGAAGCATGACTGATCTGGACATCTTTTTTCATGCTTCTAGAGTCTTTTGTGAGTTGCCCTTAGGCATATCTCCCTTGTGGCGAGCTACATCCTACATTGATAATACACACTTCAACTCCTTTTCATTATCACTCAAATATTGTCATCTTCATTATACCTGTTTATAATTAGTTTTCTTTCCATAGTCTAATAGTTCTAAACACCCTCAAATGATATGAACCACTTTATTTAATCAGAGTCTCTATACCATTATTGTTACATATTTATAGATCCAAGATCAGGTCACTTAAAAAAAAAATAACAATGATTGACCAATCCTTATACTACTGTGAAATATTTCAAGTGTCATCAAGAGAATATATATTATTGCTTTATGTTTGCTAAGGTTCAAATAACAAAACTCTTGGTAGAAATATTAATTTTCTCCCCAAGAGCTTAAATTCATTGGTGTTGCACTTTGATTATCTGCACGAATCATTACAGACGCTGTAATATATTTTTGTATATGTTTATAAGATTTCTCCTTTTTGTGTGTAACGATTCTGGGAAATAAAATTCGCTGTTTAATAAAGTTACTTGCATGCTTGTGGTTGGTTTATTCATTTGTCTATTCCTGTGGAGGGCTGCTCTCCAGTGGTTAGAAGGTAGTATAGCGGGAGCTGTACTTCCTATATAAAAGCTCTAGAGCCGATACAAACTCAGTACTGAACTTGGTAATTTGGTATTATTGCATTGTACCTTTTCTGGATTTAAGTTTCAAAAATATTATTGCCAAATTATAGACAGGAAATTGGAAGATTTCAAAATTTTACACCATAAACATAACATTTTCAAACCTTAAAAAAGTGGTTCTTTCAAACCTTGAGACCACCTCCTCTCCCCTCCATGGGTTCCAATTCTATTTTTCCCCCCTGCATCTTTCCCTGTAATCTATTATATAATTGTAAGTATCCAAAATCCATGTTACATTACAAGTGTCATTGTATTCCTGCCCATGATTTCAACTGTTTACAGTGGTCTCTCAGATACGTTAGAAATTTATTCCAGTCTTTTAAGTCTTTAATACAGTCTTCCAGTCTTTAATACTTGGTCTTCCTGATTTCTGATCTTTCCCATCAGTCTAGCCATTTCTGCATATTCCATCAGTTTGGTCTGCCACTCTTCTCTGGTCGGTACTTCTTCTTTCCATCGCTGGGCAAGAAGCATGCTTGCTGCTGTCGTTGCATACATAAAGGAGTCTTTTATTTTCTTTTGGTAGCTCCGCACCTGTAATGCCTAACAAAAAAATGCCTCTGGTTTTTAAACAAAAGCTATCTTAAACATTTTTTTACAGCTCATTATATATCATTTCTCAGAAAGCTTTTACCACCCCACATGACCTCCACATATGACACAACATACCCTCCTTCCTTTTACATTTCCAGCACACATTTGAACTGGTTCTAAACATTTTCGCAATTTTAAAAAGGTAAAGGTACCCCTGCCCGTACGGGCCAGTCTTGACAGACTCTAGGGTTGTGCGCTCATCCCACTCTAGAGGCCGGGAGCCAGCGCTGTCCGCAGACACTTCCGGGTCACGTGGCCAGCGTGACAAAGCTGCATCTGGCGAGCCAGCGCAGCACACGGAACGCCGTTTACCTTCCCGCTGGTAAGCGGTCCCTATTTATCTACTTGCACCCAGGGGTGCTTTCGAACTGCTAGGTTGGCAGGCGCTGGGACCGAGCAATGGGAGCGCACCCCACCACAGGGATTCGAACTGCCGACCATGTGATCGGCAAGTCCTAGACGCTGAGGTTTTACGCACAACGCCACCTGCGTCCCTTTCGCAATTTTACTAGGTGTCAAATACTAACAGTACATCATTTTCATATGGGTATGGAACTACTTATGTCCACTTACTCCCAGCTGCATAATCAACATGCAGTGGTACTGCACAACCTCAACAGTTGGGATTGGTAGCAGCCTCTAACGTCAGCCTCACACTCAAGGTGGCCCTGAAGGGTACCATAAATTCAAAATACTAGACTCCTCCACCACCAGCAACTTCCATCTCATGCTCCATTTCCATTGGCCAGCATCTCGTGCTCAGGCTGCCTGCCCTTGAGTGAGAACAGCAGGACAAGAACCCTTTTGCAATGACTCCCCATCCTTCTGGAGCCCTCAGGAAACCACCCATCTTCACTGTCCCAGCTCAACCAGCCCATGATAGTTACTTCTCATTGAGGAACCAGAGGGTTGCCTAGAATTTAGCATACAGTTTGCAAAGCTATGCCTCAAAAGGAAAGCTCATTTATTCCTAGCATCCAGCGGTGGAGGAAGCCTCTTGGGCACCTGGGGCGGTGTGCCCAGGGGCACGGGGCACCCACAGGGATGGGGCATGCTGTAAGGCCTCAGCTGCCCTACAGCTGGGGGGGGAGGCAACAGGTGGACAGCGTGGAGCCTGTGGGCGCCTGAGACACATGGCTTGGGTGCACTGCAGGCCCCGCAGTGAGTGCTGCCTGCCATTTTGTCACCCTTCTCAGTGGGGACACCCAGGGCGAGCCGCACCTTCTGCACCACCCCCCTTGCTACGCCCTTGCTAGCATCATCACATTTTGCTTGTGGCTGCATGCAAGAAGAAAACAGAAAGGAAAGTGAAATGCTATCTCTTCCCAGTGAGGCCCGCTGCCATTCCCTTATTGTACAATCTTTGTGGGGGTGGAGAAGTATACTCTCTGCCTTATAAGAGCAGAAAGGAGTTAATGAGATAATAAATTATGTGAACAAGCCATTCAGAAAATGATTAAATCAGATGTATTATGGAAACTATAACACATGGCTGCCTGATTCACAATGCAAGGTTACCAACTGGTATTTTACAGGAGGCAATAAACGTGTCAAATCTTGAGGCTTTTGCCTGAAGTAAAGGTAAAGGGACCCCTGACCATTAGGTCCAGTTGTGACCGACTCTGGGGTTGCGGCACTCATCTCGCTTTATTGGCCAAGGGAGCCGGCGTTTGTCCGCAGACAGCTTCCGGGTCATGTGGCCAGCATGACTAAGCCGCTTCTGGTGAACCAGAGCAGCGCACGGAAACGCCGTTTACCTTCCCGCCAGAGCGGTACCTATTTATCTACTTGCACTTTGACGTGCTTCCGAACTGCTAGGTTGGCAGGAGCAGGGACCGAGCAACGGGAGCTCACCCCGTCGCAGGGATTCGAACCGCGGACCTTCTGATCGGCAAGTCCTAGGCTCTGTGGTTTAACCCACAGTGCCACCCATGTCCCTTTGCCTGAAGTACTGAGTCACAATTATTGCTTTAAATGGAACTGTAAACAGATTTCCTAACATAGTTCAGGTACAAAAGAGCAGAACATCACTCCACTTATTGGAAACTGGAAGGGCAGCCATTTCTTTGAAGAACGTAAGCCTGTTGCACAAGTAGTGAAAATTAGGGGTCCCCAGGATAATTCGGATAGCTTGTTTTCTTTTGATCATTACTCTCAGGTCCTGCTGTTTCTCCATTAACTACTGAAAATCAGCTGCCTTAGCACAAAGTTTGATGAACCTGAAGGAATGCTCAAATTTCTTTGGTTCTTTTTATATGATTGATTTTTCTGTGTTTTTATATAGAAAAACAGTTCTTATATTTATCTGTAAGCTGCCTTGAGTCTTTGTCAGGGAAAAAGCAGTGTGTGTGTGTGTGTGTGTGTGTGTGTGTGTGTGTGTGTGTAATGTCTTATTTTATTCACATCAGCCCAAAGGGTCATATTATATGGAATAAACTTCTGGCAGGCTAGCTGCAGCCAATGGCCCAATATTGTAAATTAATTTATGAAATGAAGGCTTTCTAATTCCAGCACTTGGCATTTATTTCTATACTTTATGGAATTACCTCTATGGAATTACCTTTGTCATTTACAGCCTTGTACTATGGGCCAGGTAGTGACTGGAATCATCTACTCCAACTTAGTGTGGGAGGTACATATTTTCTTTATCATGAGCACCTGCCGGCATCGGAGCCCAACTTCCTCTTCTAGTACATTATGTCAGCATTTGAACTGCTGCAGATATATCATAACCATTCTGCTGAGAACCTTTACCCCCAATATTCTAATGACCTTTTCCCTCCCCGGCCAGGTGTAGAGTTTTCATATAGATTATAAATACTTTCCCACTGTCACAGTATTCAAAGGTCACTTTCAATGCCAGAATAAACCAGCAGTTCTGGAGTAAAAGTGTTTATTCTATTGAATGGTGTCTTGCTGGCTTTCAAAGGGACATCTTGACAAGGCTGGGTAAGTTTAGACTTCAAGGAATTCCTTTGCTTTCTGTGGATGGGGCAAATGAGGGCATAGGCATTTGAGTCATCTCAGAATTGCTTGAAGACAAATGTTATCCTTGCGAGAAGGTATGTTCTTACAAGTGACAGGCGAGATGTTCCAAAAAGAACTGACAGTCCTATTGTATGGTACTGCATGTGCAAAAAAAAAGTAAGTGAAGAAATGACAACTAAACAGAAAGCATAATCATTTTTAGCTGATTTTGGTTGACAAGTGATCCAGCCATTTTGCTGGGAAGGCAAGGAGGATAATGTATCTTCTTCAGGAAGAAAAAAAGTGCTGAGGACTTCCCGAAATGTGTGGGAGCTGGTGAATTGTGGGCAAAAAATCCCTCCTTCTGGGAGTTGCCTTGAAGGATGAAAGGGCTGCTTCAGAAAATTAGATTTCTCTAGCTTTTTGAAAACAGTTAATTCTCCCATTGTGCAGGAGGACCCTTGAACTTGTTGTGGAGTCCTTTGTATGAACTGAAAAGTAGAGTCCCAGCATTTTGTCTTCCCAGAAGTACATTTCACTGGGATATATTTCGCCAGCAAATAGTGACTGTCATCATTTAAACAATATTTGAGCACACTTCATAAACAGTGAATCAGGTCTGAGGCGGCTTTGCTTGTGGTTCATCTACCACATCCCCTAAGACCAGATCTGACCACAAAGATCTTTCAAGCACCACTATTCAGTCACTGCACCATAAAAGTTGGTTGTGGGGAGCCCAAGTACATTTTTGGGTGAACCAATTGTGTCCTGAGTGTTGGATTTGTTAAGTAAGAAATGATGGCATCTCACACGAATGCTAATTTTTCTGAAGTTTTTTCTGAAGTTTTGATGAAGCTAATCATCAAAGAAATTATTTTTCCTTGGTGTACAAATTAGGCAGGCAGAATGCTGGTGTCTTTATTCAGAAAGCACAATTACTTAGAAACTAGTGTAAGTGGAACCAGAAAAGCAGGCTGTCATTAAGAGCAAACTGAGTTAAGAATATATGAGGTTTACCAAGGATACCTCTCCTCAAGTAACCACAGGGGCCCATCAATAGGAGGCAGCTACTTGTTTGGGGAGCCCTTGCCCTCAACTCAATCTCTGGAACTGCTTCCAATATCTCTCTGTTAGTAACAGGAAGCTTATACTGAGCCAGACATTTGGTCCATCTAGCTCAGTATTGTCTATTTCAAGGGTTCCCAAAGTATGGTTTGTGAACCACATTCAGGTGGTCCCTGGCGTGTCTGCAAAAATAAAATTATAAACCATGCAGCTTCTAGTACGGCCTGTTACATACAACAAGCAGGCAAACCATGAAGTGTTCGACCAAGACCCTCAGAAATATTCAAGTGGTCCATGGGGACAGGGGGAGCTTGGAAACCTCTGGTCTAGACTGGCTGGCAGCATCTCTTCAGGGTTTCAGGTAAGTAGTCTTTCTCATTCCTACCAGGAGATGTCAGGGATTGAAACTGGAACTTTCTGCGTGCAAAGCACACTACCACTGAGATTGGCCACTCCCCAAAATTGCTAACACTGCATTCTTTGGGTGCAATCTGAAGTTCTTTGTCTTTCAATAAAACCAGGAAAGAGAATAGAAGAAAGGCATGCCCACCCCCAGTATTTCTTTTATTTCAATGTTGAAAAGCCAAAACTAGTATTAAAGTTTTTCTCGTTACAGTTTTGTTAACACTTTAATCTGATACCTTTCCAAAATGTATTCAGCTTAATAGAGATCTTCCTTGGTTGTTCTCAGCTTATTAGTTGATGGGTAGCAGCACCCACTTCCTTTTGGCAAGAAATGTATTGCAGGAGGTGTGAAATTGGCTCTGACCAGAGAGGAAGTGAAACGGAAGAACGTGGGCTCTCCGATTTGGCTGGTAGTTTTCTGTTGAATGCATAATCTGGGGCACATTCCTTGGCTTCAAGGAGAACAAGGAAGCTCAAGAATGCAAAAGAATTGGCAGCAAGATGGGGTGGGTGATGCATGGTTATTTTAGGAGGAGTCATGCTGGAATGTTTCTGTTTATAGGGCAGCATGGAGGAAGAATATGTACAAGGACAGTTCAAAAAGCTGCAGGAGCAGCGTATGACCATGCAGAAGAAAACGTTCACCAACTGGATCAACAATGTGTTCTACAAACATGGTGTAGGTACTTTCCTCAAGCTCCTTCAGAAGATGTGATCAGCTTAAAGACTTCCTTGGTGGAGTGACAAACAACTCATGGAAAGCCCCTGACAAACTTTATCCATACGATATCATTAATTGCGAGCTGCAACAGTGTAAACAATGCATTTTGATCTTCCATTGACATCTAAAGTTACCTCATTCAAGATGGCTGCAAAACAAACACCAGCTTGGGCAAAGCATTAGTGCAGCACCTGGAACCATTGTGCCTTAGCACAATTTGCTATTACTTAAACATTTAAGTGACTTGACAACTGCAATTTCCTGTCACAGATAGAGGTACAGATAGAATTTCCACAGCTTCTCAAACTCTGTAGGTTTTCAGTCAAGGCCTTTTACCCATTCAGCTGTGAGTCATCAGGTTGTACTTGTCAAGATGTATGTGTCATCCTTAATGCTATAGTTTACACCAATTGCAAGCTAATATAATAATTATGACTAGGCAGTTAATGTTTTAACATCAACCCAGAAGGTATTTCAGCTGTCAGAGCTGGACCAAGACATTTTAATCATTCATTCATTTACAGTAATTCCATTTATGAATTGCTCCCTCAGAAACATCTCAAAGTGATTAACAGTGACCACACCAATAATGAAAGCAGTAAAAGCAATTCCATGTATTTAAAAAAAAACAATTCAAATCCAGTACAGATAAAGACTGCAGTGACAATAAAATCTCCACTTAAAAGGCTTTGAGGTGCACCAAAAAGATGCTAGAGGTGGCACCTGTCTGATATGTGAGAATGAGGTTCACAGTTGGTGCCTCCACACTAAAGGCCTGATTCCTAGTCGTAGGGAACAGACCTCTGGATGAGATGGTATCTGCAGGAGGCCCTCTCCAGTAAAAGCACAGTGATTGGTTGGGAATTATAAGGGGCGAGATCAGATATCCAGGTACCAAGCCTGGTATCAAGGTTTTGCATACATGTGCTAGCTGCTTGAACTTAGCCTGGTAGCGAATCAGCAACCAGAGCTACTGCTTTTTGTTGCAGCTTCTGGAACAAAGATTGACCTTTTAAAGTTGCAGTCAGAAGCTCCAAACTGTTGCTAAAAATGTGTTTTAAATGAAGATTCTGGCAGCGTATCAGCCAATGGATTGAAGGCTGCAAATATTCCAATCACCCTTTTAGCTAACTAGAATAGGGGATATTTGTCAAGAATCCATGGAGGACGCCTGTAGGTAAAGGAATATGGAGAATTTGTTCAGACCTACCTATAGTTTCTTTCCATGTGCTGTCCTGTTCAGAATATTAAATGATGTGAATTTGCTCAGAAGCAAATAATTTCTCTCTTCTCTTCTCTTCTCTTCTCTTCTCTTCTCTTCTCTTCTCTTCTCTTCTCTTCTCTATGCCAGTCAAACATCAATTACATCACTTGCTTGCCATTATCTATCCTTGTGTGACATCTGCCCATGTCATTAGCTGTGAAATTTTGGCTGAATTCTTTGATGCTTCATTTTGCAGGTGGACATTAGGATTCATGATCTCTATACTGAACTGAAAGATGGCATTTATCTCCTGCAGCTGTTAGAGCTGCTGTCTGCTGAGCAACTGCCCAGACCAAACAAGGGTAAAATGAGGGTTCATTTTCTGGAGAACAACAGCAAAGCTATCCAATTCCTCAAAACCAAGGTGAGAATGTAAAGGTACAATGCAGACTTGTCAAGTTGCAGGACAGTGTGATGTTGCATATTTATAAATTTAATTTATATGCCATCAGGTGTCATTGGTACACAAATTTAAAGAAATTCTCTTTAAGAGTAATGTTAATTAACAGTAATGGAACAGTTTTAAACCATTGTTTCAGTCCCATAGAAAGGTTAAAGTCTTCCCCCTATTTCTTTTTTAATGTTGAAGATAGTTGATACATTTTTATAATTGTGTGTGTTCTGTGTGAATCAGGTACTTTTCCTCAGCCACTCTTGGCAGCTTATAGCATATCTAAAAACATAAAACATCAAGCATTAAAAAAAACCTCCTGATACAGGGCTGCCTTCAGATGTCTTCTAAAAGTTGTATAATTCTTTATTTATCTCCTTGACATCTGATGGGAGGGCATTCTACAGGAAGGATGCCACTGCCGGGAAGGCCCTCTGCCGAGTTCCCTGTAACTTCGCTTCTCGCAGTGAGGGAACCACCAGAAGGCCCTCGGTGCCAGACCTCAGTGTCCAGGTTGAATGATGAGGGTGGAGATGCTCCTTCAGGTATACTGGGTCGAGGCCATTTAGGGCTTTAAAGGTCAGCACCAACACTTTGAATTGTGCTCAGAAATGTACTGGGAGCCAGTGAATTTCCTTTAGGACCAGTGTTATATCATCCCGGCAGCCGCCCCCAGTCACCAGTCTAGCTGCCACATTCTGGATTAGTTGTAGTTTCCGAGTCACCTTCAAAGGTAGCCCCACGTAGAGTGCATTGCAGTAGTCCAAGCGGGAGATAACTAGAGCATGCACCACTCTGGCAAGACAGTCTGCGGGAAGGAAGGATCTCTGCCTGTGTACCAGATTGAGCTGGTAGACAGCTGCCCCAGGCACAGAATTGACCTGCACCTCCATGTACTGCTGTGAGTCCAAAATGACTCCCAGGCTGCTCACCTGGTCCTTCAGGGGCACGGTTACCCCATTCAGGACCAGGGAGTCCTCCACACCTGCCTGTCCCCCCAAAACAGTACTTCTGTCTTATCAGGATTCAACCTCAAATTGTTAGCCACCATCCATCCTTCACCCACAGATTGGCAAAGTTAACTGGAACTGATGGGAGTTGCAGTTGAACAACATCTGAAGGGCCATAGGCTGACCACTTCTGCTTTATCCATCCATCTGTTCATTCTTCAAAAAAATTCCCCATGAGTTTCCAGGGCAGGTTACAACAATGTAAAAATACAACATTGAAACTAATTAAAACAAGCTTAAAGCCTCAAGTTGTAGAAAGTTGTGTTTTTGCATTGTTGTAACCTGCCCTGGAACCTCATGGGGTTTGTAGAAACAAACTGACAATGGTAATAATTGCTGAAAAGCTGCATTTGTGCATTTAACAGGTACAGGTGAAAGTAATTGGACCTGAGAACATTGTAGATGGGGACCGAACTCTCATTCTTGGTTTAATGTGGATAATTATCCTCAGATTTCAAATTGCATCCATCAGACTTGATAAGGTAAAACTGTTCTTTAAAAGCCTTTGTCCTCTTTGCTTTCTGTTGTTCCAAAATGTCCTTGATCCCTAGCAAAGTGAAATTTGACTCTTAGGTTTCTAATTAGATTGAAAGCCTAGTCTAAGTAAAGGATTCAAGTGTTTGCATGTGAATAGGGGAAGTGGCCTCCTGCCAACCTAGCAGTTTGAAAGCACATCAAAGTGCAGGTAGATAAATAGGTACCACTTCGGCAGGAAGGTAAATGGCATTTCCATGCGCTGCTCTGGTTCGCCAGAAGCAGTTTAATCATGCTGGCCATATGACCTGGAAGCTGTTCGCCGGTTCCCTCGGCCAATAAAGCGAGATGAGCACCGCAACCCCAGAGTCGGCCACGACTGGACCTAATAGTCAGGGGTCCTTAGGGGAAGTGGCAGAGAGAGAGCCTCTTTACTTGAGGGTAATTTAACTTTAGCTAGCACAGTAACACCCACCACCACTACCAACTGTAACATGCATCTAATAATAAGTGGTTAATAAACTGTAGATAGAAAATGCCTCACTAAATTTATAATTATAAATCCTTACATTTCAGTTTGTAAAAAAATAAATAAAAAATGTTTCATCCTAGAGCAAACTTGTGAGAAGTTTTCAAATCTGGATATGTTGTTGCATGGCAGATTTTCAGTTATATATGCAATTGTCCTTTGAGTTTTTCTCCTTGGTGTGTTTCTAGGAAGAGTTTGGAGCTAAAGCCAATGTCCTTTCTGCCAATGATGCTCTGCTGGTCTGGTGCCAGTATAAGACTGCCAGCTACCCCAATGTCAATGTGAAAGACTTCTCCAAAAGCTGGAGTGACGGGTTAGCCTTCAATGCACTCATTCATGCTCACAGGTAAAGGAGAACTAGGAGGTCCTGCAGCAGTAGCTCAGACTTTCCTGTAATTCTTTAATGGAGAAGGTGATCAAATCTGGCAAGTTGAATCTTTTTTTGCGGACAATATCATGTTAGACAAATGGAAATTATTTATTAATGAGCTCAGAAAAGTTACTAGAGATAAAAATGTGCTTTTCAAAAAATGTAAATTGGATTCCACAAGGATTGGGATGGGTTGGCATAAAGAATTGGGAATTTCCACAGCCTTTGGTGCAGGACTTCTGAGCTCCCAAGAGTAGGTTTCTCTCTCACCTAGCCCTTAACATCAGATGCCAAGTTCATGCCCTGACACCAAAACCCACCTTCCTTGTTGCAATAAGCTGCTAGGGGCTTGGATTGGGCAATAGGGATTGTTTCTAAAGTTCAGGTTTCAGTTTCTCTTCCACCTCCCATGGTGTCCTTTGTGCTTCCTCTCTCTTGCCACCACCTCCCAGGCAGCAAGAAGGGAACAGATGGAACCCGTATGCTTTCTTTTTCCTCAAAACAAAAGAGAAAGAAAAGGGGCCCATTTATTCCCTGGCTAATGCCTGATCAGATTTCCTGATCAGCCTCAGTTGTCCAGAGCAATGAAGGTGGTGAAGGAGATTGTCTGGAGCTCTGCTCCACAACAGCACCCCGTGTTAAAGAATAAAGTCCTTTTTTACAGGAAGGATGTTGTGATGACTGTAATTGAAATGGCGTCATTGTATGCTCACCTCCTCATCTACCCTGAGGAGCTGGTCCCTAGACCTGCTTGCTGTAGTCTCACCCTAGCAGCACCCCCAACAATGTGGAGTGACCCAAGACACACCAGGAGCTTCCTAGCTAACTGGAGATTGAATTCAAGTCTTCTAAATCTGGTTGTGGCTGCTCTATGCTCCTCCCAACCTCACTTGCCTCTTTTAACTACGCGTACTAGAAATTCCATCAGCTGAACCAGATGAAGAGATTGGAAATGGCCAACCAACACCATTCTTTGGGCTCTGCTGAGAGACCAGCTTCAATAGAGTCTTCCTCTTTCTGAACTGCTTCCATTTCTGATGGCCATCTGAGAACAGATGCCTGAATCTGCTTGTTTTCCCTTTTCCACCCATTCCGTTTTCCTTATGTGCCATGTCTTTCAGATTGCAAACCCATGGACCAGGGCTGCCTTGTTTTCATTTGATCTGATGTAAGCCTTTTTGATTGAAAAGTGAAGCAAAATAATTGCTTGAATAAATAAAGGGTAGTGAATGGAAGATTGAAATGCACTTTAGGTAGTATTTCTCAGGCACGCCTGACTTTCCATGCAAGTCTTGGTGTGCACCTCATTTCATTTTCGAAACATAACCTTCCTTGTATGTTTCCCCATCACCACTTCTTTCATCTCCACAGGCCTGATCTCATCCAGTACAGCTCCCTGAGGCATGACCAGCCCATCATTAACCTAAATAATGCCTTCACTGTGGCAGAGAAGCAGCTGGGAATCACAAAGCTGCTGGATGCTGAGGATGTGGCCGTGCCATTTCCAGATGAGAGATCCATCATGACTTATGTGTCATTCTACTACCATTACTTTTCCAGGCTGAAGCAGGACCAGACTGTCCAGAAGAGGCTCACCAAAGTCAGTGCACTGCGGTCACATAAATTAGCATACCCTGTCTCTCAAGTAAATTCTCTCCACAGGGAAAATCAGATGGTGGATCAGTTCTAATGTATGTAATCTGTGGATAATGCCAAGGGCTTTTCACAAGAAGAATAAAAGTCAATATATTCCTCTACATTCAGCTTAAGGAAAGCCCTCCATGATCAAAAGGCAAATGCTTATGCAGTAGGAAAATTCGTTGCAGTTTGTTTCCTTTGTGTGGGGCAAATCTCAGCAGGTTTTCACCATTTTGGGCTCACCTTCATATAAAAAAAAATTCAAGGGCGCCATGGACAAGCAGGCAAGTCCAATAGGATAAGTTCTGGCTGAAGAACCTGGTAGATCTTTGCCAGTGCCAAAGGAGCCAGCCAGAAGCTTTATTAAAGAGGAACCCCAAAATCTGGGATCTCCTTCAAACTGATACCAAAGTTTTGTAATTGTTTTGTACCATTCTGTGGAGCCAAACCTAGCTTGGGTATTGCACAGACCTGAAGGCTTTCACAGATATAGTGACTGTGGGAAGGGACAGAAACACACACACAGTACACATGCTCTACTATTTATTCCTATATATTGCTGCACCGCAGGTGGTTGGACCTTTGGGTCATTTCCAACTCTACAATTCTATGCTTCCATGATATTCCCATTGCAAGTTTTAGAAGAACCTAAGAGTAGCTCTGCTGGATTGGACCACTTGCCCATGCTGTCCGGCCTCCTGTTCTCACAGTGGCCAATCAGGTGCCTATTGTAAGACTTCTAGCAAGACCTGACCTGAATGCAACTGTAATTCAGAAGCATACTGCCTCTTACAGTGGCCGTGTCAGAGTTCTGCTCTATGTGTGCTTCTCGCTTTAATGGTTTTCCTTCCCACTCGGATTCTCTCTCTCGGGGTTCTTTCATGCAGAGCCCTTCTCATTCTTCTTCTCCCTCCCTCCCTTCCTAAACAAACACAGGGAGACATGATAATCTCTCGCTGACCTCAGACACCCTCAATAAGGCAGCTCTGAGTTCCCTAATAGGATTGTGGCAGGGAAGCCTCCCTTGTGTCAAAGCAGCTTCAGTATGCGCTAAGACTAGTGGGTGACCAGGGAGTGCAGAGGGAATCCATGCGGTGAGGTAAATCTCCCTTCCCCCACCGCTCTCCAGTGACCATGCATTTGTTAGGATCCTTCAGCGAGAACTGGGTGCGATGGCAGAACATACAGAACGGAGCCCTAATGCCCCAGGCAGCTTTTCCTGCACTCAAGGTTGGTGCTTCTGTTTTGCTCCTTCTCCTGCCCATAACTGGGCTTGCTTTGTTATTTGTGTGCTCTGAAATGGATGCAAGCAGATTAGCACTTCCAGCTCATTGGTTTTTGTTTGGTTTCAGCACCTTCCTCATTAAAGCAAGGAAACAACTGGGGGCCGGCCGAGGCCTCCTCAAGAGTGACATGGAGTGTTGTCCTGCGCTGTCTGTTGTAGTTTGCTGTAGTTTGGGGGATTTCGCTTTGAGCTCTTTAGAAGCTAGGATTAAGAAGTCGGAACCAAAAATAGCAAATGAAAGGGGAGGGCAATGTGAGAAAGATGGTTACTTTTTGCACTCTGGCGATGCTTCCATAGGGTTTGTGTCCTGTGCTGAATGAACATGACTGTCAATCAGTCCACACAAGGAAGGTGCAGGTATTTTATGCTTAATGCTGATAGTTCAAATTGACTAACAGAATCAAGACTTTCTCTGGTAATGCCGAACCCTGTGCCGGATGGTACCATGTTACAGAGCCCCCTCTCATCATATTCTGATGGGTGCTTCTGATATTAGTTATGGGAAGCAACTACTTACAGGCCACTATCAGAGAGTTTTGGCAACAAATGCTCTACTGTAAAACTGGATCCACTCACATCAAAGAAGTGCTGCAATTAAACGCGTTACAAACTTTGTATGAGAAATCAGGTTAGCAAAAACGGAACTCCACAGCGCCATCTGGTGTCACAGTGTTAGAATGCACAAACAACGCATATAAATCATTTTTTTCTTTGCCAGGATAGCTGGGTCCTGTGTTTAAATTGAAATGAATGAATCCAAGAGTCTTCAGTAAGGTTGTGGATTCCTAACCTACAGTCAAAAACAGAAAATTGCAGACTGGTGGAGGGAGTGTATTTCCAGATCTTTGTTTAAATAGTAGTAGTCGTAGTAACAACAAGGTTCAGCAGTTGAATTGCAGAGGGTGGTTATCAGAGTTTGGTTATTTATGGTAAAACATGTGGTGATAACGTTGAACCCTGCACCTTAAAATCCCAGCAGCACTATTTAGTGAAGTACTTGCCTCTTTCTCTGGTATTAAAATGTATCATGAGTCCCATGGAAGTGTTGTGGAGGGGCTGAGTGGATCCAGAAAAGACATGGAAGGTGCTCAGAGAGTGGGTGCTGGAAGATCCTAAGTAGGGTCCCAGTTGGCAGCAGGTCTTCAATTCTAGGCTTCAAGAGGGGCCTGATCCTAGCAGCAGTTTGTGGGAACGATCCCCCAGCAGTTTGAGGAAAGGAGATCTGGGTCCCAGGAAGGGCTGTGGTAGTGATGAAAGAGTAGGACAGTGTGGTGTAGTGGTTAAGAGTGGTAGACTCGTAATCTGGTGAACCGGGTTCGCGTCTCCGCTCCTCCACATGCATCTGCTGGGTGACCTTGGGCTAGTCACACTTCTCTGAAGTCTCTCAGCCTCACTCACCCCACAGAGTGTTTGTTGTGGGGGAGGAAGGGAAAGGAGAATGTTAGCCGCTTTGAGACTCCTTCAGGTAGTGATAAAGCAGGATATCAAATCCAAACTCCTCTTCTTCTAGGCCTCCCCTAGTTGTGCCATGGCCTTGAAGCAAAGTAGGAGACTTCTAGGACTGCTTTTGTTTTCCAGGTGTATTTGTTTCAAATATTTATATACTTCTATACTTCTGTTCTTTAGAAAATATTGTCAGGTTATTGAAAAAAAAAAATAACACAGTATATAAAACAGAAAACATTGAACTCCACAAAATAGAATTCCACTCACTCAACACCCACACAAATTCCACACCCACTAATGCGCTGCTACCTCATTCTACATGACACCTACACTTGCACTCAGACTTACAGGCAAACACACACACACACACACACACACACACACACACACACACACACACCCTCACTCTTAACAGTTACTGGTCTCAATAATCTTCTGGGTATATACAGAAAAAGACTGCATTACCACACTTGGCAGCCTTTAACAGCAGATCTAACCTCATACCACCCACCCAAACACAAATTCAGATTTAGATATGGTTATTATCTGTGGCTAAGGAACAAATCTCTCATCCTAGTCTCAGCCAAAGCCTGGATTGACTGAAGTCAGTCATAAAACTATGCTAGGTTATATGATTAAGTATTTTATTCTCTCCCCCACCCCCTGCAGATTGTGTTCTTCCTGAAGGAGACGGATGACTTGAAGTTCCAGTATGAGCAAATGGTCTCAGAGCTCTTAAAATGGATAAAGCTCAAAGTGGTGGAACTGGACGATCGCTTCTTTCCCAACTCCCTCAAGGAGATGCGTCTTCTCATGGGCAACTTTAAGACCTTCCGCGTTGTGGAGAAGCCTCCCAAGTACCGGGAGAAGGGAATCATTGAAGCCAATTTCTTCCACATCAGAACCAAACAGCGAGCCCACAACCAACGTGCCTACCTGCCTCCTGAAGGAAAGTCATTGAGAGATTTGGAGAAGGAATGGGTTGTTTTGGAGAAGGCAGAACACAACCGAGGAAAAGCAATCCAGGAGGAGCTCTTGAGGCTGGAGAGAGTTGAGCAACTGGTCCAGAGATTTCTGAAGAAAGCAGCTGTTCGTGAGGCCTACTTGGAGGACATGAGAGGGATAATAAAGAAGCAGAACGACTGGCAGCCCGAGAGTGTGGAGGAACATCAGGCAGCCACAAGAAAGCTTGAAGCCATTGAGGCAGATATGCTTTCCCGAGACCTACGCTTCAAAGCACTGTCTAAGATGGCTTCAGAAATCAAGCAGGAGAACTACCATGGCAAGATCCAGATTGAAAAGAAGTGAGCTGAAAAGTGGCAGTGTGTGGTTTTGGGAGGTGGGAGAAGCAGGAATAGCTTTAAGGAGAATTAGAAGGACACAGAGAAAACAGTTGTGTTGGTAGCATGAATTATGTAGCTCCCCTTTTCAGAAAGGCATCAATGATAGAGATAACAGTGGCAATGGACTTCACCACCATGCTTCACATTCGTGCTTTTGAATAGACAGTGGACTGATTTTTTTTTTAAAAAAAGAGAAACATTCTGCTTTTTTTTTCAAATAAGAAGATTTTTCAGATAAAATCTTGGGAGAAAACCCTTCTCCATGTTTCAGCACTGGGTGAGGCATGTTATGGGTGACACAAGGGCCTTCTGTGCAGTGTCCTCTGTGCAGAATACAATCCTCTTAGAATTGTGGTTAAAGCCAGTGCTTTTTTCTGGGTTTAGTCAAGGGTACACAGCACCGGCTCCTTTTTTTCTAGAAGAAAAGCACCGGTTAGATCCAACACTTCTATCATTTCAGTGCCAAGCTAAGAAAGACCTTTCTGTTTCCCCAGACATTTTCAGTGGTTTAGTTAAATGAACTAGCCACATGGGAATCATGAGGGAACTTGACAAGGGCCTACATTTTCATTGTTTTCCCTGCGTTTCCTTGAAATACATAGTTCTGCTCAGAAACTTTTGATATACCATGTTGTTGTTTTCCCTCCTATCCAGGCAAAATGACATTGCGCATCAATGGCAAGACCTTATGACCCAGCTCCAGAGACAAAAACACTCCTTGGGGGTGATGCAGGAAGGCCTGGTCCTTTTGAGGGACATTGATACCATTACAGAAGAACTAAAAGGGCTGAAGGTATCTCGTGTTATACATTTTACATGTTAACAAGCACATTGTTTTAGTGACAACTAAAGACTGCAATTGATGTCATGTTGTGAAAGAACATCGTGTCTTCAGGTCTGAAAATAGGCACATAGTCATTGACATCCCGGGCTTCTTTGTTTATTCAATAAATAATAATAATAATACTGGAAATAAATAAATAAATAAATAAATAAATAAATAAATAAATAAATAAATAAATAAATGATGTAGGCATACGATTGTCAATACAAACTTGATTTTCCATGGACAACTAAATGAAAAATATTCCACTTGCCAGAATAATAGAATACGGACTTGAGGCTAAGAGCTATAGATTATCAGCATGCACAAAAATCTGTTCATTTTCCTTTACATTAGGTTAAAAGGCCTGTTTCTTGCAGTGAAAGCCAGTTACATATAGATTATAAAACTGAATCCGTACAGAGGCAGTGCATACAGGCTTAATTTGAGCTTAAGTTTAGCATGGCTTCCAAAGCCAGGAGTACCTATGACCATATAACTGCCTTCCTTTATCATAACCTATTTGGTCCCACACTTCTGGGATTAGGAGAATTCAGGTCAAAGGGCATGACTTCTAGGCAGTCTAGCAACCAGGCACAGTACATGTTGGAAACTAAGCACTGTGCTTATTATCGCTATACCCATTTGGAATATGTTCTGTATGTGGATGAAATTTGCCTCTTTCCTTTGAGATTAGTGGGCCTTGGATACCATCTGATGATTCCTAGCTGACATTGGGTGATAATTTACCATTGCATGAATGTAACAACTTGATAAACTGGGCATCAGTAATATCCTGCCAATAGTGTAGACTCCTGCACTTTAGTGCAAGTCACTATTCCCTTATTCTTCTGATTGTAAAAACTCCTCCCAGAAGTTGAAAGGATTATTAGTTTTATAAGTGGCTACATGCACATTGTGGTAAATTTACCATCTGGCAAATAGTCATCCGTAACTTAGCCATTTTCTTCGCGCAGGTTCTTGAGGACGATAAACACCATTTCTATTTCATTTAATTTCCAGAGTCTAGTGAGTTCCCAGGATTGTGGTAAACAGCTCCTGGAAGCCGTAGATTTACTGCAGAAGCATAAACTGGTTGCCTCTCAGATCTCTTCCCTTGGGGAAAGGGTCAGGCATATCACTGAAAGAACAGAAGTGATTGTCAAAGGTAAATCGTTCAAGCCAGATGTGCTTCAATCTAAACATCGGATGCTCCAGCAGCTGCATCAAAACCTTGTGGATCTCTGCAAAACACGGTAAATTTCTTCTTTTTGTGACTCAGTTCTTCCTGAGGAGGCTGGCCAATTATTTTATTTAAGAAATTCATGAGTAGAATATCCTAATTGTGGGATGTCAGGGGTGTTTGTATGAACCCCCACATTGAACATACAACAACAACAACAACAACAACAACAACAACAACAATTTATTTATACCCCGCCCATCTGGCTGGGTTTCCCCAGTCACTCTGGGCGGCTTCCAACCGAATATTAAAAACAATACAGTGTCAGACATTAAAAACTTCCCTAAACAGGGCCGCCTTCAGTTGTCTTTTAAAAGTAAAATAGTTGTTTATTGCCTTGACATCTGCTGGGAGGGCGTTCCACAGGGCAGGCGCCACTACCGAGAAGGCCATCTGCCTGGTTCCCTGTAACCTTACTTCTCGCAGCGAGGGAACCGCCAGAAGGCCCTCAGAGCTGGACCTCAGTGTCCGGGCTGGATGATGGGGGTGGAGACGCTCCTTCAGATATACTGTGAAGTGGACAGCTGGTCATGCCCCTCTCGTGCCAGCATGGATACTGTCTCCATTCCCACAGCTGTAAACACTTGGTGTTAGTGAGAAGGGGGCCCTGCACACCCACTGACATTCAGCATTAGCAAGAAAAGTACCCCATGCATGTTCAGCAGTAAGTATATCAGACTCCCCAACTGAGAGCCCTGAGCTCACATACTGGGGTTTCTCTGCCTTCTGTTTGGATTGTATCTGGATTCTTATCTTAAAGTTACAAAGGAATTAATTCACTGCTTCCTTCGTGTTGTTCAAATTCATTAGGTAAAGATAGTTGCTCTGAAGCAGAATTGAAAGCTACTTCCTTAAAACCAAGTACAGTGGTACCTCAGGTTAAGTACTTAATTCGTTCTGGAGGTCCGTTCTTAACCTGAAACTGTTCTTAACCTGAAGCACCACTTTAGCTAATGGGGCCTCCTGCTGCTGCCGTGCCGCTGAAGCACGATTTCTGTTCTCATCCTGAAGCAAAGTTCTTAACCTGAAGCACTATTTCTGGGTTAGCGGAGTCTGTAACCTGAAGCGTATGTAACCTGAGGTATCACTGTATGGATTTTACCTGAAACCAAGGAGAATGCAGAGAAGTGTCCAGGGCACAACTTAAGTATAAATAAATATTTCAAATGAGGCCTACATTGGTGGCTGGTCCAGCTTAGAGAAAGGAAGCCTGATTAATCCAGATTCCAGTATGCTGGATGTACTAGAAAAAACATGATGTGGCTTTATAAACATTACCAAATGCATCTCCCCCCCCCCCTTTTGGAATAGACAATATCAGCTGGAAAATGCTTTAAAGCTTTTTGAGTTTTTCCATGAGTGCAAAGAAGAGGAGCTTTGGCTGTCTGACAAATTGAAGCTGGTGACGGCGGGACAAGTAGGGCGTGATCTCAGTCACATTGCAGCCTCTCTTCAAAGTCATAAGGTTAGTGACGTGTAAATTATTGATCACTTGTGCAGGTTTTAGAGGGCTTTCAGAATTTTCTAGCTGAAATATACTCGGAGTCGCCCCCCCCCCGACCTCAGGCTTTATATACATTATCTACACAATGGGTTCCATCTGATTGGCTGATTCTGCTTCCCTCCTGGAGCCTGGTTGGGCTGCTCCTGCAGGCCAATCAGTTGTTGCATTCTAGGATCCTACCTGCCTAATAGGCTGATTAACCAGCTCCTGGGGTCTGATTGGTTTGCTCCTGCAGGCCAATCAGGTTGTTGCATTCTAGGATCCTACCTGCCTATTGTTCTAGGATCCAAGCTCAGTACATAACACTGTTTCTAGTAGCATAGATACTAAAGTACACGTTCAAAAGATTTATAACAGTTCTAAAATGGGGTGGGGTGGGAACTGGTGGTGAAGGAATACGTAAGATCTTAATATTATAAAACTCTTCGATGGAATGGGAAACTGTTAGAGATATGAGGTCAAAGTAACTTACAAATTTACCAATATTGCTTGAAATGTGCAGACATAATCAGCCCAGAGCCAGTGAAATTGACTGATTATATTGTGGTTTTTCAATAGGTCTAGGTAGACAATGGTATCACCCTATTTGCCTCTTGATTGGTTTAGCTAGTTTGATGTGACAAGCCTTGAGTTAAGCAATCAAATTCTAAAAGGGACTTGTTTATTTCTCTCTGGTTTTCTCTTTCTGAAATGTTATTTTATTTGTTTGCCTCCTTAAGGGTTGTGAGGGTTGGATTTGTTAGAAACACTGTTTAATTTGCTTATGTGGAACAGTATGCCCCTGTTGTTGCATTTGTGATATGCAAATTGGTTTTAAAAAACCCCCAGACTATAGCCAATTTGCCTGATAGCCAAATTCCTACCCGGCCCCACTAATACGCCAACCACCGCAGCCATAGCAAGGTCAAATCAATAACTAAACTGCAAACTTAATGGAGTGGGTGGGTAGGTTGTGTTAGCAACTTCACGCCTCCGAGGCTGCATTTTGTGATTAGTGGAAATCACACGGTCTGTCTGAGAGGAAGCATGAGAACCGGATATAGTCCTATCTGTATGTATTATATGATGTACTTTCACATTTGCCTGTTCTCTCTCAGAGCTAGATCAGAGAGAGCACCATGATTCCTTGTCTGTGTAATATAGTGTCAATAAATACAGTGGTACCTTGGGTTAAGTACTTAATTCGTTCCGGAGGTCCGTACTTGACCTGAAACTGTTCTTAACCTGAAGCACCACTTTAGCTAATGGGGCCTCCTGCTGCCACCATGCCGCTGGATCACGATTTCTGTTCTCATCCTGAAGCAAAGTTCTTAACCCGAGGTACTATTTCTGGGTTAGCGGAGTCTGTAACCTGAAGCGTATGTAACCTGAAGTGTATGTAACCTGAGGTACCACTGTAGTAGTTTAGAACTACGATGCCTCTTTCTTTTACTGTGTCAAGAGAGTCGGCTAGTGTGCAGAAATCAAGTTGGTTTATGTCACTAGAGCACCCTGGAGAAGAACAGGGTGCCTTTTCCCAGAGCTATGCTCACCTGAAGGACACTCAGAGATTGGGGAGGGGGGCTGCTGATAGCCCGGAGCATTTTCCCAATATGGTAGCAGAACTGATGAAAAAGAGCGGGTGTCAGGGGCTGGCACAAACTGTTTAAATCCCCCCTGGAAGCTGACCTGAAGGAAGCCTGATTTTTCCCTCCGAAGAGCCCTGCCCTCCACACTAGCCAGCCATTGGCCAATTTGGCAGGCTGGCATGGAGCCAGATTTCAAGCTGGGAGAGTGTGCATTCCCAGCATCCTTGCTCTGCATTGGGGGGGGGGCAGGTACTGGCTGCCCTGCAAGGCCGCCGCACCCTAAAAGTGGTTAAGCGGACTTGCTGGTGTTACATTAGGGATTAGTATCATAGCTCCATCGTTTATCTTCTTATTTTCTGCGACAGTTGCTTTGCCAGTTATGATGACCCAGTCATAAGCCAGATATTGCGACATAGCTAATTCCTCCTGCTTCCTCCAATCAAAGTATTGTATGGCTGAAAACAATGGTGCTCAGCTATATTGGATTGCACAGTAAATGTTGGTGGTAGGTATAATACAATTTGCATAAATGATTTCACCAGAGAAGATCACTTGACTCATGCGAGTGGAATGGTGAGAGATGTTATTCCTCATAGTTATCACTCCTGAAATAGTAAAGTGGATAAAAGAAGTGAAAACAGCATTCAAACTAGCATGACTGGATTTGGCTTCATGATGACATCCAGTAATTATGATCCTCCGACTTCCACCTGGCAGGCTTTGCAAGTTGAGTGTGACTCCCACCAACTGATTTGTTCTAAGATCATATGCAAGGGCCGGGAACTGGGTCAGAAAAACCCTTCAAATCAGAGGAGCATCCAGAAGGAGACTGACAATATCCAGAAATTGTGGCAGCAGCTCCAAGATGAGGTGGCCAGACGTAAAACCAGTTTGGAGGCAGCTTCTCTCATCAAACAGGTAAGTTGGTCTGCAGCTCTGTTCAAAATGAACTGACTTGATTATTATTAAGTCTAAACAAGATCTTAGCCTGTCCATTAAGTTTAGAAGGTCTTGTTAAGACATCAACAACAAACAGCACAGCCTTGCATTTAAGCACTTGTCTAATTGCCACTGGAGACAAGGAATTGAACACAGGTGAATGAGCAGGCTAAGAAAAGAGGGGTGGAATTCTTGGTCTCTCATTTGCACCTAGCATAAAAACCAGGAAAGCCACCACCAGCAAGTCATTGATGGAGGTAGGGTTCTCTCTGCCCCTCTTCTTTCACCTCCCAGAAGCCTAGCTGAATTTTTCTCAGGCAAGTCACTTATTTACAAGGTTGCAATAACAGTAATGCTCAAAAAGAACCGGTCTTTCTTCTCTTTGAGTCTTGAAGAAATTGTTGCTTTTGTTCAGATTTGTTACTCTCCTAATGTGATATTGCTAGTATGTCACAAGCAGGCAAGATATAACAACACAATTGTCCTATTTCCCCCCTCAGTACTTTGCTGATATTGATGAGGTGGAGTCTTGGATGCAGGAGCAACAAACCCTGCTAGCTAGCAAGGATTACGGGAAGGATGAATCCAGTGCAGAAGCTTTGTTGCATCGCCACTTTCGTTTGGAGAAAGAGATAGCTGCGTATTCTTCCGAAATAAGCCACTTGGATGAGCAGGCTCATTCTGTAGCAAAGCAGGCTGCATCAGTGGTAGGTAGCACTCGTCCTATCTTTTTATCACGTTTCTATTAAGTTACAGATCAGTTTGGCCCAAATATGGTTGCTATTGCTGATGAACCCAAATAAAACCAAAGCAGATGCAGACACGATTTTGTCTGTTAGACTGAATTAAACAATTTTCTCCTCTTCATCTTCAGTTCCTGTGTTGTGATATTTCCCTCAAAACACCATTTTTTTCTTTCTGTAGAATTGTGCCTTCAATCTTCTTATTTTTATGTTTACTCAATGTCCTAGAATTGTATGCTAATCAGCCTACTGTTGTCCCATAATATCTCATACTGACTTTGCAGAACATGAAGTATTTGTATTTTAAACCACCTGAAAGCCCTATCCTCAAACTAGTAACTCAGCTGAGGTAAAGTCGTCTTGAATATTTTGTGAGAACTGTCCTCACCAGCCAGCCTGGAAGTGCTGGAAAATGTCTTTGGGTGAAAATGATAGGAGCCATGGCCTTGTTTCGGGAGCTAATTGGAAGATGTAAAGTTCAGATTTACATTTTTAACTCTGATAAAGCAACTATTTGCTCTAAAACTGTGAGAGCAATTTTGTAACATTCTCAGCTATTGTTCTCACATCTATTGCTGTTTGAAAAATATTCTTTCAAATGCACACACAAAAGTGGCCTTGTCACATCTTAACTGCAGCCATTTGAGAGAACAGCCATTGTGTTTCTACTGCAACATCTGGTGGCGAATTCATTTTTAAAACTCAGAAACACTTTTGATTTGTTTGCTATTTAGAGATTCTGGGAATAGCAAAGTAAGATACAACATTCCTATAGTTGTAAAAGGTCTTTGCTATCTTCAGACCTTGCTATCCTAGATGCAACTAAGGCTATGTTCTCATTACCATTTACTGTGGCTCCACTGTACTCCTACTGTTGATGCTTGAAGCCAAGAACACACGACATTGGCCACAATCCATATGTTAACCTGTAGTTTGATGTGTTTCCCTTCAAACTAACTTCCATCTGATTTGAAAACATGAGCTGAGGTATGTACATTTGAGACAACCATCGTGCATACACAGATGAGAGCTTCATGAACAGGAGTTCATGGGTGGTGGTGGTGCAAGCAGGTCATGCACACTGGGTGGAGAAATCCCCACCCCCTCTCTGGTGCACACAGCAGTGTGCAAATGTCTAATGTGTACATAGACAGAAATCAGCATCTTAAGCTAAGGCTACGTATTGAAATAAAACTGAAAGTAAATTTAATTTGAACTTGTGAGCAATGCCAGTCTCAAAAACACAGAATTCAGGTTTTTTTGTATATTTCTTTTGACAGATGGTATCGGTGCCAACAGCAAACACAAAGATCCATGGCAGCACAGTCCAGAGGGTAACGAAAGCGCCAGCTAGTCTTTCTGTGTCATGCATGTCTGCCCAAACTACGCCAACAAGTCCATTTGGCTCTGATCCTCATTTTGTTACAGAAAACATCTGGAAAGCTCAGAATAAGATTAATTTATTATATGAAAAACTGCAGACCATGGCTGAGGTATCAAGTTTTTCTCATAATATTTTGAGTTCTCCCTCTCTTTTTTTAAAGACATAGAGTAATTGTTTATAGAGTTGCATTGCAGCCTTTGTTTTTTGTTTTTGTTTTTTGCTATCCTGGCTCCAGATATGAAAACTTAATGTAGCTTTTAGAGTTTACTCTGCAGAGAAGATACCAAGAATCCTGAAATGTGTTGCTGAAGACTGTTTTTTATATAAATGAATGTGCTAATTGCCCTATTGCAAAACCTCCAGGTGGGCAATATGTGAGAAACCATCCCTGCCAGTTTCCTCCAGTCATGAAGAAAACCAGCTCAAATGGAAGAGGCTGACTTTTTTAAAAAAATGCTCAGACTTATAGCAGAGAAATGTTTGAGGGCAACCACCAAGAATAGCTCTCTACAACAAATGGTGCTATTAACAAAGCTTTTCATGTCATTCTTCCTTTGACTTGCAATTCATCCATGAGTGAAGACAAATGTTTGGGTATGCTGGCCCAAGCCATTATATCCTGAGAATCCTCTCTCAGTTTCTCCTGAGAGAAGAATTTAATCTGAAATCTATGGACAGTAGCAAAATTTCAAATATATCATGACTCCCATCTTTCACATGTTTCACATTTGACAGTACTAATGCACATGACATAGGACTAGCAACCAGATTTACACAAATAGCTAACTCTTGGTAATTTGTTGGTGCCTCAGCTCTGAATTTGTTTTTAATCTGTTACCCTCATATACTGCCTTTGTGCTGATATGTTTGTATATTTGTATCATAGCATATTTATTCTCATACAGTGTTTGGATACTTAATCCTACAGCACAGGAGAAAAGAGTTAGAAGAAAGGATCCGACTCTACCAGTTCTACAGTTCCTGTGAAGAATTTCGGTCTTGGATGGATGACAAAGAGAGAATTGTTCAGACTATTCAGCCAACAGCAGATAATGTGGAGACTATGCAGCATAAATACCAGGTGCTGTTTCCACCTACATTTTCCCTGGCATTCTTACTCAGAGCCATAATTTACTTCAGTCTGTCAGCCAGGGTTGAATTTAGAGGAACCATTTCTGATTTTAGTAAAAAGTGACAGATATGTTATGGGGGGGGGGGGACTCCCAGCAACTGTCAAAAGCCTACTAGGTTAAATTGAAGAAGAAAAAACCCTGTTTATTTCAAATTCATTTTGTTGTAGTTCTAATACCTCATAAACAAGGCAGTGATAGGAGCACAGGCTAAACAATTAGCCCTAGAAATGGAGTTGTGCCTTTGACTTGCAAACCTACACAGTACATAGGTCCGTTTTATTGTTGATAACAATAGTTGCTCAGTAGTCAACTGCTATAAATATAGGCACCTTTGAAAATAATCACCTGTGGGCCAAAATCCCAGGAGGGTGGTATTATGCTGCTACCCCTGACCCATGCTGAAGACACTTGGATGGAGCAGAAGTTGAAGTGCATTAAAACAGTATCAATAAACTGAGAAGATCAAGAGGTCCTGAATTGTTTTCAAACCAGGCTGAACTTCTCATTTTTCCAATCTTAAATCCAGTTCTCCACATTTCTGCATAAATGAATTTTTTTCAGTGTTTTTGTGTGGATTTCTCTTAATAGACACATTTTTGAATCACTCTGAAATTTCCTGTTGTTTTTCAAAGTGTGGATTTTCAAAGGAATCATTATTTCACATCACTTGCTCACTAAAAAAAGAATGTGGACTATCCACTTGTTTGCTTCTCAGTGTTAACAGGAACAACTAGGTAAAAGTGAAGCATCACACCACTGAAGTTAACGTGGGAAGTAAATTAAATCTGTTTGGGAAAGTAACCTGAAGATAATAACCTTGAGAGAACTTCCAGAAATGTCTCAGTCTGTAGCAGCAAAAACAGGAGTTTCAGCTTCTGAAAGACGAGGAAATTTATTATAGCATGGGCTTCAGTTCACTCCATCATACGCTCAGCTGGCAGGGGTGTGGGTGTGTGGGTGCCAGGGGTGCCGGGTATAGGGGGCAGAGGGGGCTCCCCCCCCCCGAATATTGAGGGGGCTGCCAGGAGCCAGACAGCAGCTGGGACAATAAAGATCTTTGCTTTTGTCCTCTGCGCATCCTGCCCCCACCCGGCACATGCCGGGTGGTGTCATGTGACGCATCATATGGCTACGTCCCCTCAAAGGGGGTGGGCAAGTCAGCACCCCTGGTGGGTGCTTACACACAAATGTTGTAATCAGTGCATCAAACAGCAGTGAAATATAAAAAAAAGTCTGTGACCATTCTTTGTAAACCACTACATAAGCAAAGTGACCATTCACAAAAGCAGCAGTTGGTGATCTCAGTTCATGTCTGATTCCTGAGAAGTAAACACCCTATTCAGTTCTAATTCAGCAGTTTCATGCTAGAATTTCAAGGGGGAAAACTCTAGATACTGATGTGTAAAGCAGGTTACCAAAGATTCTTTTTGTTAGTTAAATTCTATAACGTCAAAGAGCTAAACAATAAATTATTACTGCTGTCTTTGTTGACTTCTGTTGTTCAGAGTTTTCTAACGGAATTGGCTACTGGGAAGAGGCAACTGGATGAGATCAGTTGCTTAGCAGATATGTTTTCAAAGAGCAGTCCTGGAAAACAGAATGAGATTCATGTCCATCAGAAAGAGATAAATGCGAGGTAAATGGTGGTTCATATATAGAATTAGCCCCGTTATGTCTAAGGGACGAGCTTTACTTTAAATGTAACTTCCAGTTTAGACATAGCGTTTTCTAGAAGGTGGTTGTTTTATTGATGATTTGTTAATTATTTTATATAATTTAAGTTGCAATTGTGATGTTCTACTGTTGTTCTTTTTGTATGCATGCCGCTTTGTGACTCATGTGAGTGAAAAGCAGCACAAAAATACAATAAACGAAATCCATTGAAATATACAAGCATAAATTACTATCCGGGGCTTACGAAGGTTTGTGTCCAGCAGCTTCTGAATGGCCACACATTCCCCATCCCTGCTTTAGACACTGAGGTGCCTGTTTGCTCACGCAATCAAGAGCAGGCTACAAATTGAAACCACCATCGTATTGTTCATAAGAATGTGATCCTCATGTTGAGACGCATTAACTTTAGAGTAAAATGTCCCTGAGCATGTGCAGAGTTCCTTTCTCTCATCACATAGTCCAACAGCATAGTCACCACTGCCGCAGCCTTCTTTACTTTTCGGCTCTTAGGTGGGAGCGCTTGGAAGCACTGAAAGAGGAGAAGGGCTCAATGCTGATTGGCGTGGCTGACGTGAAGACGTTCCTTCAGGATTGCCAGGACACTCAAGGGCTGCTACAAGACAAGATGACCCACCTTGAGGACTTGGGACATGGGAACGTGCCTACTGTTCTGTCGGCTGAGGCGCGCAAGCTGACAAACTTTGAGCGAGAGGTCTTAGTGCTGGAGAGAAAAATTGAATACCTGAAGAGTGTCGCCAAATCGTAAGAAACCAGCCCTTTGGTGCATTGTAGTCGGTCCTGGGGGCCCTGATTTCAGGGGGATTTAAAGTAAGAATAGGGAGATCTGGTGACTACTTTGGTAGGCATGTATTCTGTTCTTGCTGGGTAGCAGCAAGAATTGCTGTCTCTGGGTGCAGTAATGGCTTCCTTCCCTTTTTCAAACAGGTCTTCTACCTTATTGAATTATTAGGAACTTGGATCTAGTTTGGTTGTGGAGAATGAATAATCCACAGCACTAGTGGGCACTGATAAGATTTAGGACATATCATACAATTCAACAACCCATAGGCATCCCCCAAAACACACACACATTAACTGTGTACATGGGAATTTGTAGAGAATCATGGTACATTTTAGGGAAGTTTTTAATGTCTGAATTTTTATTTTATTTTTAATATTTTGTTGGAAGCCATCCAAAGTGTGGCTGGGGAAGCCCAGCCAGATGGGCAGAGTATAAATACATAAATAATAATAATTATTATTATTATTATTATTATTATTATTATTATTATTATTATTATTATTTTATTTTGCTGCCCACATTCAAAGCCCCATAGCATGCAGAATAGGGTTCCCTCCTTTTCCTCTTACATTGTTCTGTCCCACCTTTCATCCAAGGAGCTGAGGGTAGCACTTAAGAGAAGGAAATGTTTTTGCTTTTCTCCAGCACATCCAACCAAATCTCCCAGCTGACATTCCTTGATGGATACCGGTGGAATACAGTTCAGGTCATAATGAACTTGATCTGAGCCCTAGCACTAATTCAAAAACGTGTCTTGGCTTCATTATGCAGGATCAAGGATACCAATCCCGCAGAGAGCAGGGCCATAACAGAACAGGTTGAAGATATGGAGGAGCTCCTGTTATTGCTAAAGTCAAAGGCAGATGAGAAGGGGAAGGCTTTGCAAGTAGCACAGGACCAACAGGCCTTCCTGCAAGACAGCCGTCGACTTCTGTGGTGGGCAGATGCCATGAGAGAGAAAATGGCCAGCGAGGAAATGGGGGTAGATGTGGCCTCTGCAGAGTTGCTGCTAAAGGAACACCAGGATTTGCTGAAAGAGATACACAGTCAAAACCACAGGTAAAGATCTTCTTCAAAGGTGTATGAGTGTGTACCAATTCCATATTTTGCAAGAGAGGCATAAAGGAAGTCTGGAAAGGAGAAGACCCTGAAGTAGGGTAGCCTATATGGTGTCCTTCATACATTGTTGGACTACAATTCCCATCATGTCTGTGTTGGCTTGGTAAAAGGGAAAAATACTAGATATGGGTATAATGAAAAAGGAGAATTCCCTGGATGCCTAGATCCAGGTTTAGGGCAAGTACTCTTTGGTGAAAGAGCCTCAGCAGAGATTTAAAATCACAGAACGTGCAGCAAAGTAAAATGTGAAAATATAGCCTGTTGGGCCTTTAAAATACCCCTTCAAAGTTGCTTTCAAAGTCCCCCCCCCTCACTTCCCTTAGAATAGAAAGAGACCACACACTGCATAAGTTAAAAATGGTTTCCTTCAAAGGTTTGCTTCAAACTCTTCAAAGGTCAGATTTGTGTGCTTTTCCATACAGCAACAAGAAAAGACAGGCAGAATAACTTAGGTTCCAATAAGTGGTAAATGTTTCTGCATCAGTTCTGTATCAGGAAGTTTTTAATTTTTGATGTTTTAGTATGTTCTGATATGTGCTGTGAGCTACCCAGAGTGGCTGGGGAAACCCAGCCAGATGGGTGGGATATAAATAATAAAATTATTATTATTATTATTATTTATTTATTCATTTATTCATTCATTTATTTATTTATTTATTATTAAAATTATTTGGCTGACGAATGAGTAATGATTTTAATCTCTGGAATACAGACGTTAGCAGAAGGAGTGCTATTTTTAATGTAAATAAGTTTATAGAGTTTTTAATTATCGGGTACATCAGCTTCTTGACGCAGATGTGGCATATGCACACAATAAAGATTGATTTATTTGCATCAGTGTTCAAAATTCCCATTGTTCTAGGTGCATTTTCAACAGGGAATTTCATTAGCGCAAGCAGTTTCTGAGCTCTGGGCTCAGTAGCATGCCTAAGATTTCAGATTAAAACTGCAGAATGGAAGGAAAGGAGGACCTTTTTCTGCCTCCCCACTTCCAGCTACCCCCTTAAGAATATTAGGGGGGTGGGCAGACCATGTGAAAATGAACATAATATTTTAGCTGCAGTTCATTCATTTTCAGCTTTGTATCCTTGTTATTAAAAATACACGCCTAGATGTTCTGTTGTTGCGCCCATAACCTAGGTTTAAGGTGCCATTTAGCTCCTAGCTTTTATATTTCAGTTTCTATCACTGATTTGCATAGAAACACAAAGATGGCTCGCTTAAGGCATGTGGTCTTAACTTGGAACAGCCAGCTTAGACCTCATTAGTGGTAGGGTGGAAATCAGAGAACAAAGAGTTTGGTAACCCTTCCTCCCAAGGTGATATGGTGTGACCTAGCTAAACCTGGCAGGACAGCTTACTCTATGGTCTTAACCCCCTCAGTGCTAACCATGTTGGTTATATGAGGCTAATTTATCCCACATCTTCACCAATTGTTCACCATGCTGGCTGCAACAGATGGAAGTTTTAGTCCAACGATATATGGAGGGCACCATGTTAATTAACCTTTGTCCCATAACATGTTTAGCACTCTTACATGGTACCAAATACTGTTCTACTTGGGAGGGAAGAGCATGAGACCTATGATGGGTATCCTTACTAAACTTCTGGTACTGTATGTGTATGTTGCTATGTGCATGTTTGAATTGAATGATATTTCAAGAGTTCATTGTATGAAAATAAGTTAGACTCATCAGCAAAATGACATTGAATATCATAACCAAATGCATACTTTATTTACATCATCAGTGCAAGCATTGTATTTAATTCAAATTCCAGGAACTTTAAAAACAGAGTTGTTTCCAACTAAGCTAAACTCAGAGTAGACACACTGAAATTAATGGACCAGACTAACTTTAGTCCACTTATTTTAATGGGTCTACTCTGAGTATGACTTAATTGGATACCACCCATGGTCTTTCCTCAGAAAACATCTTTTTATTGCTTTGTCCTTAATATAGCTATTTATAGATCACATTTCTCCAAGTTTCCAAAAACGAAAATTGAAGACTGAAAAAGTAACAGGTTTCCATGAATAAAGTACTGGTCATTAAAATAATTTATTCTTAAGGAAATATGCATTTTCTTGATGAAGATGTGGTTTTCACTTATGGCAATAATACATGCCATTTTCGTGGAACTTTCACAGGTTTAAGCAGCTGCAAGAGTTGGGTCAGAAGATAATGGATGGCCCATTCAACACCAAGGCTTTGGAAATCTGTGAGTCTGTGCAAAAGCTTGCTCAGCAAAGGAATGAGCTAGATGAATTGTGGGTAAAGCGGCGCAAGAAGCTCCAGGAAGATGTTGAACTTCAGAAATTTAACAGAGAAATCAATGGCATTCATGCTGCTCTCTCGAGCCATGAGGCCTTTCTCCGAACTGATAATATTGAGGTAAATACTTATGGCTACAAAGCTGATCATATTTAAATTCAGAGTAGAAGTTAGTAATTTGTATCTGAGGTAATAAATTATTGGTATAAAAATATTTTTTTAAAACCTTTCATGCTACGTTGGATCTCATCCAATATTTAGAGTTAGGATGAGATATAAAAATACCACAACAAATACAAAACACACTTGGTTTTTTGCAGTTTAATCTTGCATATATCTGAGAATGGGGATCATTAAGCCATGCTATTAATCGTCCCCCACTAAAAAAATCTCAATGTTCTCCTCTGCAGAAAACCGAGACAGCATTTATATATGTATTTTTATATACATCTGTTATACACGCATGAGTTGTATGAGTAGAGAAAATTCCTTGGTTTCAAGGATGATGTGTTCTGATATCATGGAAAACCTTGTAGTGAGACATTAGCAAAGCCTAAGTTATTCTAACTGGAAAAACCTAGGCATGTTCACTGACAAGTTTATTGTGAAGGCTGCTTGCTTGCACAATGAAGAAGGCAGAGATAGAAGATATGCCAGAGATAGTGGCTGTGTTTGAACGTCATGTAAGCAATGGTTTATTGTGGTGAGAATTAATTTAGCTCAGCACTGGGCCTGTATACCCCTCTTCCCCTTCCCCTTCCTGACACAACTGAAAGTAGGAAATCAGAAACTTTTTCTTCTGTTTTTGATTCACCACAGTTTGTCATGTGCTCTGAACCCAACAAAATGTGGTTAACCTTAATTATGGTTTATTTGAAACTTTAAACCATGGTTTATGAAGTTACCTTGTTTCAATTAACTAAGGTTTACATTAACCACAGGTTAGGATTTTAATATAATGCTGAATTTAGGTTAATCAGAAAGAAAATGAAATATTCTAGTCTCCTGATTACGGCTGCGCCAGAGGAAGAGAGGGGTCTATGGACGGCCTCAGCCCTAGACTTGCCTTGGTTTGTTGCCATCAAAATAAGCTATAGTATATTATGACTTAAAACATAAAGTAAAGGTAAAGGTACCCCTGCCCGTACAGGCCAGTCTTGCCAGACTCTAGGGTTGTGCGCCCATCTCACTCAAGAGGCCGGGGGCCAGCGCTGTCCGGAGACACTTCCGGGTCACGTGGCCAGCGTGACAAAGCTGCATCTGGCGAGCCAGCGCAGCACAGGGAAACGCTGTTTACCTTCCCGCTGGTAAGCGGTCCCTATTTATCTACTTGCACCCGGGGGTGCTTTCGAACTGCTAGGTTGGCAGGCGCTGGGACCGAGCGACGGGAGCGCACCCCGCCGCGGGGATTCGAACTGCCGACCTTTCGATCGGCAAGCCCTAGGCGCTGGGACTTAAAACATATCTGATGCCATCTCTGAAACTGCTGTAAGAATAATGAAGTTGTGAATTTTAATCTGTTTTAGTAATTTAACTTCTGGTAAACTGTTTTGAGGTTTTTTACATGATCAAACAGTGTATAAATATTATGAAATAGATAAAAATGATAAATGAAGGAATAAATATGCTTGCACCATGATGTGGGATTAGGGCTAATCTGAACATCCAAACCTGGACTTCTCAGTGTTTGGTTGGATTCTAGGGAGGTTGGGAATCTACCCAAAGATCAGGAGAATACAATGGACATGCAGTGCAGAGTAAGGAGAAAGTGAAAATTCAGAATGAGAGGATGTTTACTAATTGAAGAGAAGGCTGAGGGCAATCTTTCAATTCCCCCTGTCTCCTTAACATTAAGAAAAGGCAAACGGCTGAATTCAACAACCTGCTGCCAACCGAATGGTGCTGGGAATGTTGTGATGTTGGAGCATAGTTCCTGGGAACATCTTACGTGGGACATGATGACCATCTCCATGCATCCTCACATATCAACGTTCTCAGCACCATTTGCAAACCGACTGCTGAATGTTAAGTCACCTGACCACCTCATCCATCTGTAAATACTCCACCCACTTAAAAGTGCTTTGATTTTTGTGGGAATCTGCCAAGTTCACAGAAGTTCTCATCACGCCTTCAATTGAAGGTTGAAGGTCCAGTGAATGTGGGAGGTGGGGTCGTGCTCAGCAAACGTGGGGTGTGGTCATGCTTGTTTTCCATATCTTCAGGACCACGTTGGTTCTATTCAGAGCCTCCTGAAGCGGCATGAGGATTTTGAACGAGTGCTACTGGTGCTGAAAAAGCGAGTAAATGCAGTCAATGAGCATGGATATCAGCTGGTGGAAAGGGGCCATTTTGCTTCTGACACGTACGTCTTTGATTTTCATTTTTCATTTATTTAGATCTGGAAGACAGGAAAGACCAAGGCCTATTCATGCATGATATTAAGAAACACATTAGAATGCCCTTTACATTTTTTGTGTCATGTATTAATGCTATTAGATTTTATTCCTTTGTAAAAGGAAATTATACAGCATTAGCCTGCCTTCCTTTAGCCAGAAAAATCCAAATGTCTTATACTGAATAGCAGAGTAAACTGTGGATTAATCTGAGTTAGATATTCAGCTATCCTAAACTGCCACAACACCCTGTAGATCAGTCTACTAAGGTACAAAGAGATGAAATGTTTTACCAACTTTGCAAATTATTTCTGATAGAGCTCCTTGCCCACAACCCATGTTTCTCCCTTTGGAGAAATTGAATCTCCTCTTATTTCATTTACAGGATTGAGGAGAGAATGGCTGCCATACGAGAGAGATGGAAATTGCTAATTAATAATAATGAACAGAGGAAGAAGAGGCTACTAGCTTCTCTTCTATTACAGGTTAGAGGGCAGTGTATCACAAACCATATGTAGAGAGGTTGGAAGGGGATTGTTTGCTTACTTGTTTACTTGTTTACTTGCTTACTTGCTTACCTAGGTTGAGTATTCTCCAGTTCAGGGGTACCTAACATAGTGGCTTCCTTTTGTTTTGGACTACAACTCCCATAATCTCCAGCTGTCATGGCCAAGGTCAGGGGTGATGACAGCTGTAGTTCATAACATCAGATTATATAGTGGTTTTCAACCAGTGTGTTGTGGCACCCTGGGGTGCCTTGAATGATGGTCAGTTGGTGCTGCGGGCAACACTGGCCTCTGTCCCTCTTTCCTTCCCTCCCTCCTCTGATGCCCTCTTGCGTCTCTGCCTCCCCAAGGCATGCACAGCTCTTTGTTGCAGCAGCCCTGGCTACAAGCTCCCCAGGTGAATGGTGCTTCTGGGCCTGGCCCTGTGGGGAGGCACCTCTCTTTGGGGCAGGGGGAGCAGTTCAAAGACCAGGTGCAGCAACAGCAGCTGCCCGGAGGGCTCCCAATGAGAGGGGAGAGGGAAGGAGGCTGAGGGAACACTCCACAAGGGAGGGTGTTCAAAAAGCTCTGGAGGCAAGGGGGTGACATAACTGGGCTCCCAAGCCCCACATGGGTACCACAGAAAGAATGTAGCTGGTCAAGGGAGCCATGGACTCAAAAAGGTTGAAAAACCTCTGGATTATAATATTCAGAAAGAGCATATAGTTTATCCTAGAATGTGGCTGGAATAACACATGTTTAAAAGCTTCCCTACACAAAAAATGACCTGCATGTAGACACTAGCATATCAGGGAGAAGGTTAGGCCTGGATACTGCTCTTTGATATGTTTGCTTTCCACAGCAGATCATTCTTTGACGCAGGGAAATATTAGGTATTGTGACCTTTCACTGGTGTTCTAAAGTGTAACCTGAAGAGTTCGCCTGGGGCCTGTTTTAAAGGATGGGTATGTTGTTCTTAAGCTTTCTTTGCAGGGAGTGTGCCACTTTTGTATTCTGCATTGGCATGAAATAAATGCTGGTGATGTTTATAGCAGACTTTCATATGTAAGGGATAAGAGGCATTGTGGGTCCGCAGGGACATATTACCACACCAAGTTCTTGAGGGACTGGCCCAAGTTTGCCTTTAATGCCTACTGCATCATATATTCCAACTTTCTGATAAGAAAGGGCTCACCTAACCTGCTCTAAAAAGAGTATTTTGACCAGTATGCAGCTGTAGGAAAAATTTCAAAATAAGAATCAACCACAATGTTTTTCTGTGCTGTAACTGCGAAGGGTCGGGTTCACAGGAACATCCCATAATGTGACATTAAACGTTGTAATTGAATACACACTATGTTTAATGCATTTTTGCTTTTATTGTGTTATCTGTAAATATATGTTTTAATGTATCAACATGTACATGGGGGAAAAAGAGATTTAATGCAATTGTAGGAGTTCACTCATGACACTGCTGAACTCTTGATGTGGATGGAGGAGAAATACAAGATAGCATCAGATGAGTCCTACCGTGAGCCAACAAACATACTACGGAAGCTCAAAAAGCATGAAGCTGCAGAACAAGAAATGATGGCCAATAAGAAGCATTATGTGGAGCTGATGGTGGTAAGGCTGGTCTCATGGAGATATATTGATGACTGGCAGAATAGCCAACAATTCCTTGTTTGATTAGAACATTTCAAATTTAAGTACAAGTGTTCCGTGCATATTTCTGGATTCTAATAGCAAACAACAAACATGCACAGCACACAGCACTGGATCTGAAATTCTGTGTTTCTGAAAAGCTAGTATTAATTTTTTGTTTTTAAATTATATTTCTAATATTAAAACTGAAAATGTGTTGGTGCTTTCTGCAGAAGCCTAAAACTAGGCTTTCAGGGGAAGCAAAGTACATAGCCTCAAAGAACTGTGCCTATCAAGTATATTGCTTACTTCGCTGCTTGTAATATCACTTAGGATGCCTGCATATAACACTAAAAAGCAGAAATTGAATTTTAAGAATAAAAGAGTCTAGTAGCACAACAGTTACAGCAATGTATTAGGAAGAACATTCTAAGCAAGTGTTTGTTTGCATGTATGCATGCATGCACTTTCCCATCATATGGTGTTAAGAGATGTCAAAGTTCATGCAAAAGACTGATGGGGAGCAGAGTTTTCCTACAGCAAAACAGATGAAAACAACACACTGCCCTTAAGTTCAGCTTGAATTCAGCCTTCTGAAATCAGGGCCACCAATGTACAGCATTGTTGGTTTGTTCAGTGACTGGTTGGTGAGCATCGCTTTGCAGTTTTTAGGATACTGGCTTCTTCTGCATACAATCACTTTGACATAAACAGAGGCAGATAGGAGTAACCAGAGCTACAGGAGTTTTCTCTTGACCAAATGCACTGTCTCTCTCCAGGCTGGAAAACAGCTGGTTCAGGATGACCACTATGCTGCAGATTCCATTCAAGATAAAATGTCAGAGCTGAAGAAGAAATGGGAGAAGCTGTACAGCAAGATGATAGAGCGAGGAGACAAACTGAGGCAGGCCGGACAGCAAGAACAACTTATGGAACTTCTTGAGGTCAGGGGCAAATGCCTTTCCACCAGGAAGGCTAGGGCTAAACTGAGTGCCATTGCCACTGTTCATAAATTTTAAAAGATCGTTGGCCATGTTGGTTGGGGCTGATGGGAGTTGAAACCCAACATCTGGAGGGCTACAGTTTCCTCTTCCTGTTTTAAAGTATTTAACCAGTGAATAGTTTTAGGTTCTCAAACTAGTAAAGAAAATGTAAAGTAGCGGAATACTTGAGCATCTGCTTTGCATGCAGAAGGTTCAAGTTTCAGTCCCCAGGCAGGGCTGGGATTGTCCCTTGTCTGAAACTCTGAAGAGCCTCTTCCAGTCAGTGTCAACAGTCATGAGCTAAATGGATCAATGATCTGACTCTATATAATGTAGTTTCCTATGTTCCTCCTATGACAGCAGAAAATGAGCATTCGCAGTGCTCATAGCAGATTCTGCACCAAGGAATAAAAACCAAGGTGCAGAGCTTGCTGAATGGTTGCACCATTCCATCAGCGCCACAGAGAATTTATGCCAGAGGAAAGAGAGCAAAGCGGGGAATCATCCACATGTCAATATTTCCCCTTTAGGATGCTGAAGAGAAGATAGAGAAGGTTGAGAAGAGTCTTCGAGATGCAGAGATGGGCCATGACATGCGTTCTAGTCGCAATTTGCTCAAGGAACACAGTCAGCTGGAAAATGAGATGCAGGGATTGGCTGAGAAAATGAGCTCAATTGTGTTGCATGCCAAGAAAATGGCTACAAACCATTTTGACAGTGAAAGGATTCTGGATGAGACACAGAAGTATTTGGAATGGTGGGTTGCTCTTTCTGTAAACATAGTACATTGTACAAGGCTTCATTATTCTCCTGTCCATAAGGATTTACTTTTATATCTCAGCCAAGCACAGTTTGATACTGCTTGTTCCACAGAACTCAGAAGACTACTTTAACAATAGAATAAAGCATGAACTTTTTTTCAGCCAGAATTTGCCAGAACTCAGTTTGGGCACCTCTCAGGTGGGCGCCATTGCCATTCTAAGAGAATGAGAGAGGTATTCATAGTGAGTTTTGGCACCTCTTTTTCTAGAAATATAACACTGGAATAAAGCCAAACATAACATAAGCAGGTAATGCAGAGAGAGCTAGTATGGTGCAATGAAAAGAGTACTGGGCTTGGATGTGGTGGAAAACTTAAGAGTCAAATCCCGACTTTGATATGAAGGGATGACCAAATCATTATCTCAACCTAAAGTACCGTATTTTTTGCCCCATTAGACGCACCGCCCCATAGGACGCACCTAGATTTATGGGGGGGAAATAAAGAAAAAAAATTATCCCCCCCCCAGGCGTGGGGCTGGCACGGGGGAAGCCCGAGCTTCCCCCGACCCCAGCCCCCAGAACAGCCTGCTATCCGCAAGCCTAGGGAGCCGCGCCGTCTTCCCAGGCTTGCGGAGAGCTGCGTGAAGCCCGGGCGCGCTCTTCAGCGTGCCCCAGGCTTTGGAATGCAGGCAGCTCTGCGCGACCTTTCGGAGCCCGCGTGTCTTCAAGCCGGTCTCCCAAGGGTTGCGCAGAGCTTCCTGAAACCTGGAGAGCGAGAGGGGTCGGTGGGCACTGACCCCTCTCACTCTCCAGGCTTCAGCGAAAGCCTGCATTCGCCCCATAGGACGCACACACATTTCCCCTTCATTTTTTGAGGGGGGAAAGTGCGTCCTATAGGGCGAAAAATACGGTATCTCACAGGCTTTTTTGCAACAGTAAAATGCTGATCAGCTTCCCTGTTATTATTAACAGCTTCACCAGATTATTAACGGGACACAAACACACACAAATCATTTTCGTCGAAGTATGATTGGAGAAGTGACTCTGCTGGCTTCTATAATTCATAACATTCCCAACATGCAATTTTATACTGATTCTTCTAATTAGTTTTGGCAATGTGAGTGAAGAAAGCAAGCTGGGTGCAGAAGATTAAAATCAATATTTCAGAATTATACATTATTATAGAGGGGAAGATATTTCACTGACAGCTGGATCACTGACCTTTTCTTTGTGACTCATCAATTATGTTGACTAATAAGAATGTTTGCTTATTGAGGGGATCCTGCATTTTCTTGGGCTGAGTGTGTGAACTTCATTGTTTTAACATCTGGTTCACAGGTTTGCCTCTCTCCAGGAACCTCTTGCTGAGAGAGGCCAGCTGCTTCAGGCCAGAGTGGAATTGTTCCAGTTCTACCATTACCATGACATGGAAATGAAGTGGATTAGTGAGCGGATGTCAGTGGCCAGTTCCACAAACCGAGGCCAGTCCTTGAATGTGGCTCAAAGCTTTCTACAGAAGCACAAGGTGACTCCTCAGTTCTGATAGCTGCTGTCACAAGTTTACAGCATGTTTTCTATTTCAGGATGAGATTAATAGCTGATTCTCCAACCAGCTGGAAGATGTTTCAGGAGAGTTTGCTTCTTTCCCTAGCTGTAGGGTTGAGATCTATAATGGTAAACAAGTGGCAGCCTCCTAATGCCATGGCAACATGCTTGCTTGATTGTTCTGTACTTTAGCAGTACGGTGGTACCTCAGGGTTACAGACGCTTCAGGTTACAGACTCCGCTAACCCAGAAATAGTACCTCAGGTTAAGAACTTTGCTTCAGAATGAGAACAGAAATCCCACGGCGGCGGCAGCGGGAGGCCCCATTAGCTAAAGTGGTACCTCAGGTTAAGAACAGTTTCAGGTTAAGAACAGACCTCCAGAACGAATTAAGTTCTTAACCTGAGGTACCACTGTATGTGACCTCCAAAAGCATAGCGAAGCTGGAGACCACTGGGCAACTCTAGATGCAGAGAGCCTTGTGCTTAGCAGAGAGAGGAACAAGGTACCTTCCAACCTAGAAATATGGCTTTAATGAATTATTTTTGCTGCCCGCCACATTCCAAAAGAGGGATATCCTCGAGCTTATCTGATGGCATATAGGAACTATTCCATAATTGTATCACTTCATATATATATATATATATATATATATATATATGCTTTCGTAGATTTTCACGGGTACAGGAATGCAGGTTTTGGTGTCCTCGGGTGTCTTCCCGTGTAAAAGTTGGGGTGTCTAGGCGACGTTTCGACGAGGTCTCACTCGTCATCTTCAGGCTGGTGCTTTCGGCTTCTTTTCGGACAAGAATGCCGTCAAAAAAGAAGAAAAAACTTCCTCTCTTTTCCAACACATGAAAGAAACAGGACACGAAATTAATTTTGCAGATTCCAAATTGCTCTGTAACATGGAACATCACCACAAGAGAATAATCATGGAAGCCATCGAGATAGAGAAACACCCTCACAACATGAACAAGCGTGACGACACATCCCGCTTGCCAGACATCTGGAAATTAGCCCTCCCCACAAAAACTGACACCAGATCCAGAGGCACACAGAACGCCATCACCAATCAACCACACCAGACCCAAACCCAGACCCTCTCCACAGATAAATTACAGACACCATCCAGTAGCCAAACCATGGTGGCACCTCCGGATGCTGCACCCCCCTGCAATCCCTACACAGATCTGGCTGGCACAGGCCACAAAACCACAGCTCGCCCCTATACACGAAGCCAAGCCAGAGCACAACTAAGTGCAGTACAGCCATCTTCTCAGAAAAACTCTTCACAAAGTTCAAGAGGTCAAGACACAAAGGCTTTAGCAACTAATCCACACCTAATGACCCACCTAAGTGGTACTCAGGATATCACTCAAGAAATCACTCAAGATATCCCTCAAGTAATTAAGGAACAAAAGAAGAAAAGGCACACTAGCCTGGGAACTTCCTCTCTGCCCAGAACATTGGAGGCTATACACCAAACCTCCTCAACAGTATTTATAGGAACTCAAACACTGAGATCCTGCTCTGTTCCAGTAACAAGAAGCCGAAAGCACCAGCCTGAAGATGACGAGTGAGACCTCGTCGAAACGTCGCCTAGACACCCCAACTTTTACACGGGAAGACACCCGAGGACACCAAAACCTGCATATATATATATATATATATATATATATATATATATATATATGCTTTCGTAGATTTTCACGGGTACAGGAATGCAGGTTTTGGTGTCCTCGGGTGTCTTCCCGTGTAAAAGTTGGGGTGTCTAGGCGACGTTTCGACGAGGTCTCACTCGTCATCTTCAGGCTGGTGCTTTCGAAGATGACGAGTGAGACCTCGTCGAAACGTCGCCTAGACACCCCAACTTTTACACGGGAAGACACCCGAGGACACCAAAACCTGCATATATATATATATATATATATATATATATATATATATATATATATTACATAAGTGGTGTTTAGAAAGGCTGTTGCTTTTTTTGTTATCTTTTCCTCTGCCTTGAATAATCAAAACTATTAATAATGAAAAAAGAGAGCGCCACCCTGAATATAACAGCTGTGCTTGCCAGAATCACATTGCACTGGAATATAAAATGGCTGTTTCCCTATGTTTCTGGAATTCCCTTTTCCTGCAGACTCAACAAAATATGAGCCATAAGTTCTTACAGAAGTGCTACGGTATGCATGTTTAGTATTGTTTTTAATTATTTGGTTTTCAGTAACTGGAGGGGGTAATGGGATATTACTACATTAATTGGTATTTTATGCATTTGTTGCAAGTTACTGCTCTTGAAAGCATAAGAAATTTTGTGTGCAGATGAATGCCTTTGAAAGGAGCTTACATTTGGGTTTTGGACTGGACGGCTGTGTTCCCACAGCAGTGTTTTGTAAACAGATGAACAGCAAATGTACTATGCCAACGCATAGAATCATCTGAAGATTTACTTCCTCACAGCAGGATCTCTTGGCAAATCAGTCCAGCCACTGAAAGAGAGAGAGAGAGAGAGCGCAGAATTAGGGAGCCTGTGGCGTCCCAGATGTTGCTGGACTACACCTTTCATCACCAGTGACATTTGGTTATGTGGCCTGGAGCTGATGGAGCCCAACAAAATCCCAAGGGCTACAGGCATTTATACCCCTGCTATAGACACTCGTTTTAAATGGCTTCAGGGGATGAAGAAAATATTGCAAATATGTGCTTAGTGAAAAGTTGGATCATTTACTAGTGGCACTGCACAGAGATTAGCGAGCATAGAATTCGCAGTGGAAATGGAGAAAAAAGAAACCAAATTTCCTTAGGGTAGGTTTGTTGACTTTATCTATTACTTTCCACAACAAAAACTTCAGAAACAATTTACAACAGGAACAAAATGCAGTAATGAAAATATATGGTGTTTTAAAAGCATAGAATAAAAGCATCCAAACATTTGGTGCTTGCAAAATGCCCAAGAAATCTAAAATGCCTGACACCTAAATGATGATAAGTTATTCCTCTCTAAGACTAGAGCTCATGGACATTCTGTGAAGATAGATGTTGGAAGATTCAGGTCATATAAAATAGAGTTCTTCTTCATTCAGTGAATCATTAAACTATGGAACTCGCTTCCCCAGGAGCCAGTGATGGCCACCCACTTGGATGGCTTTAAAAGAAGATTGGATGAATCAATGGAGGATAAGGCTATCAGTTGGTACCAGCCACGATGGCTATCTCAGCCTCCCAAGTCAGAGGCACTAATGCTTCTGAAAACCACAGAAGAGGAGAGTGCTGTTGCATCGGGTCCTGCTTCTGGGCTTCCCACAAGCATCTTGTTGGCCACTGTGAGCACAGAATGCTGGGCTAGATGGACCATTGGCCTGATACATCAGGCTCTTGCTCTGTTCTTATGTTCGCACATGGAAGGCCTTCTTGGAGACAACGTTCCATATAGAAAAGGCCTCAATCACCACACTCTGGATCTGGCATGTAGGGAAGGGCCTCACATGACAACCTCAGGACCCAGGCAGCTTCAAATGGGGGAAAGGTGGCCCTTCAGGTATAGGGGTCCAAGTTGAGGACATTACTCAGTTTCCCAAGAATTCTTCCATATCAATGTAATAAAGAATGAAATAATGGCTATTTTCCCCTTCCTACTTGACTGGGTGATCTTGCATTGCCAACATATTTTAGAAGTTACGTGAATAATCTGTTTTTACTTTCTTCTCTCGAAAATTAGTGTCAGAATGAAACACCTCAGCTTGACAATATTCAGAACATAAGACACATGTTTAAACTTAGCTCTGGTGCTACGAGTGACAGGAAGTTTTTTTAAATGTTTATGCTTCAACATGACAGCAATTTTTAAAAAACCACATAAGGTTGAAAAAGGCAATGCAGGATGGCAATCCCTCTCTAAAATTTCAGAAACCAAAAGACATATTTCCTGATTTTATTTTTGATGGATAAAGGCCATATTTAGCACCCTGTGCTAAAGCCAATGTAGCAAATAGGAAACCCCTGATTCTTTGTTAGGAGTTAAGAAATAGGGTAGTAACTTTAATCCATCAAGCATTCAGCTTTCCAGAAAGCCTCTCCTCCTACCAGAGGGGAGGGGTTGTGAGTGGAAGACGATTCCCGCGTCATGCAGGGGGCGCTCTGCCCCCTGCTTCAACTCCAGGGCTGGTGTGCCACGCCCCTCCCCAGTTGGGCACCCAATAGGGAAGCTCGGCGGGGGTGTGGCTTGCTGTTCAAGTGCGGCTGCGCCAGCAATCCCCGCCATTGCACACACATTTTCTTCGAGTTTTATCCTACTAAATGTTGCCTGTCTGTTTCTAGCTATCAGTGGCTACTAGTCAGAAAGCTGATCAGAGACAATACGTTCTCAATTGCTAGTTCAAGAGAACTAGCGATCAAGAGAAAGGAAGTGCTATTGCTCTCATACCCCAATTGGCCAATGCAGGAAACAGGATACTCGAGTAGATAGGGCTTCGGTCTGATCCACCGGAGCTTTTCTTATGTTCTTATCTTACATGGCAAATGATTTTCACTCCTCTTTTCCCACACATGCTGAAAAGATCTTTCTGTTTACAAATTTATTTCACTTCTGCACTCCCATAACATTTAGACCCCACAGAACTCCAGCCCCACAAAATGTGTGTTTTTCCTTCCACATATCTCCCTACAATAAGTTCCTTTTCCAAAATTAATTTGCAAGGAGATTCCCCTTCCAAAAATGAATTTCCAGGCATTTGGATGATCAACACCTACATTATTATTTTAAAAATAGTATTTGACCTTTTAGACTTTTGGGGGTTTTACTCCAGAAATAACTTGGTGGCTCTGAAAAATGGAAAGCACCTTCTAAGTTGTTATAAATGCCTCTTTTTACTACTTTTAGCCCTTACCTCTCACCTTTCCATGGCATTTCTGCATGTTTTTCTTCTACTAGGAATTGCAGGTAGAAGTGAATGGTCACAAGCAGCAGGTCTCTAAGGTTTTGGAGATGGGAAGAGCCATGACAGATAGCAAGCCTGTCCCATCTCAGAGAGTAAAGGAAAAGTGCCAGGAACTGAGCAAAAGCTGGCAGGAGCTGGAGGAAGCATGTGAGGAAAGAATCAATCAGCTACAGCAATCTGTTGCCTTCCATCAGGTATATTTCACTATATATTGATTTCACACAGTTTGCAAGCCATGTACCTTAAGTGCACAAGGTGCCAAAGGTCTATAGGATTTGAATGAACTCTGTGTGTCTGCTGTAACTGATACAGATAGGTAGCCGTGTTGGTCTGCCATAGTCAAAACAAAAAAATTCCTTCCAGTAGCACCTTAAAGACCAACTAAGTTAGTTCTTGGTATGAGCTTCATCAGAACAACGCATCATCAGAGATCTACAACCTCTCCTGGACAATGACAGTTCTCTTTCTCAAGCTCTGGGAGGAAGACCTTTCATTGCCTACAGACAGCCACCCAATCTTAAACAACTCCTAACCCAGTGTTTCCCAACCAGTGTTCCGCGGCACATTAGTGTGCCGCGGAACGTTGCCTTGTGTTCCGTGGGAGGGAGGCGGGCGACTCGGGCGGTGAGAGGCGGGGCGGCGGCGGCGAGCACACGCGGGGCGGCGAGCGAGCTCCCTCCCACATCCCATCGCCGCTCGCTTCGGCCGGCCTACTGGAGCGAGCGGCGATGGGATGTGGGAGGGAGCTCGCTCGCCGCCCCGCGTGTGCTCGCCGCCGCCGCCCCGCCTCTCGCCGCCCGAGTCGCCCGCCTCCCTCCCACGGCACACCAGCCTACCTCCGTGTGCCTTTGCCCAAAAAAGGTTGGGAAACACTGTCCTAACCCACAATAATACTACAACCAGACTTAACACGGACACTGGCACCAGAGCCTGCAATAAACCCAGATGCCAACTTTGCTGCCACATACACCCGGACAACACCATTACTGGCCCCAACAACATCACACATACCATCTCGGGACTATTTAATTGCTCATCGTCTAACATTGTGTATGCCATCAAATGCCAACAGTGTCCTTCAGCTCTCTATATTGGACAAACAGGCCAAACCTTACGCCAAAGAATAAACGGACATAAATCTGACATCAAGAATCACAAGACAGAGAAACCAGTAGGAGAACACTTCAATCTCCCAGGACATTCTATACAAGATCTCAAAGTAGCTGTTTTACTACAAAGGAATTTCAGAAATAGACTGGAAAGAGAAGCTGCTGAGTTGCAACTCATTACTAAACTTAAAACCATGGAGAAACCATGTCTGAACAAAGACATTGGATTCTTATCTCATTATACATGACAAAGCCAATTTTCACCTTCTCACCCCTTGCTTTTTCCTGTAAGACCTATTGCAGTCATTAAGAGTCGTCAACAGGCTCACCACAGCTATCTGCCCATCACCCATTTCCACCACCCTTCTGAGTAATACCCCTCCCCACCTTCTCACTATATAGAAGGATCTGGCAACTTCTGTTTCAGTGTATCTGAAGAAGTGTGCATGCACACGAAAGCTCATACCAAGAACTAACTTAGTTGGTCTTTAAGGTGCTACTGGAAGGAATTTTTTTTGCTGTAACTGAGTAACAGTTCGCAAATGTGGAGTTACCACTGTTGTCTTTTTAAAATTCAGGAGGACATATTCCTGCTCAAATGAGCCTATAATCTAAAAAAAAAAAAAAATAACAAAAGGGAGACAGTGACAGAAAAGGGAAGTGAAGGCAGGGGTAAACAGAACAGAATCTGTGTTATTACAATCACATATTCTTAGGCTTAGATACAATCTGGAATGGAGATGAAGGGGTTCTGCCAGAGCGATTTCCCTGTTTCTTCCCATTCCACATCCTTCCCTCAGATTTTCTCCAGAGGGTTGTCAGAACCCCCAAAACAACCCATGCTGGATGAAAGGAGAGATTACAGAATAATCTCCTTAGCACTACGTTGAATTCCACCCTCTATTTTGCGTATTTCAACAAGCTTCTCATTTTGCCCACTGAATCGATTGCTTTTTAACTTGTAACAATAGTATTTTGCAGGAAACGTTTCCCTAGGGAGAAAAATAACAATAACCATTATTTTTATTTTTATTTTAATTACAAAGTACTTAATAGATATCTTGGACCTGGAGAGTTGGGTAGCAGAGAAGTTCCCACTGGTAACCAGCAAAGAGTGTGGCAAAGATGGCGCTGCAACTCAAAAACTCATTAAGAAACATAAGGTAATTCTGTGCACAGTCTTCCTCCCCCACCACCCCTGCCCCAATGAATGTAGCATGTATTATTGAAGAGGTTGAATAGTTTCTTTCCTAGCCTGAGGTTACCCTTAAGGATGCCTGCCCAATGGATGCACACATTGTGGAGGCTAAACTTAAAATGGCTGTGTCTTGATCAAGGTATAGCAGGTCAATGTTATATAATATTCCAGCACATTGAATCAACTGCATGTGGTCCTTCAAGGTGCACCCCAGTCCCCAGAATCTCCCCGTCCCTCTCTCCCTTTGTCCCAGGAGAACCCTTGCTGCAGGCCTGTGTTATAGAGCCCTGCTAGACTGCCATATGTAAGATTTCTGCCCCCAGAACCAGTTCTGTAAGATTTAATCATGAAGTGATAATGCTTTCCTTAGTTGGAAAACAGCTATAATTCTTCTGGCAATAGCTTAGCCTTTCCAATAATGAGTCATCCATATATTCGGTATATTAATTGGCTCCTGCAGTTTGCCTGAAGGTGGCAAAAATTAAATACGCAGACTGTTTGCTTTTGCCAGGAATAAATCTGCTGGAAAATGTCTGGCCTCAATACCCTTGTTTTAGCCTCAATCTATTTGATGTTTGTTGAAGCATTTGTCGAATCAAATATAAACTGTATAGAAATACATAATATATAACATGTATGATGATGAATATAATATTATCAATAAAAGTTCTAGCCTCACATTGGCACCTCAGCTGTTGCTTCTCAACTTTGTATGTTTGGCCTCACTTAAGTTCTTACTTCAGTTAGAACTTTGCTTTCTGTTAGGCCCTGGAGCATGAAATCAACATCTATCAGAATTTAGTAACGGAACTAGGCGAAACTGCCAAAACGCTGCCCCTCTCTGGCTCCATCCACTATGATGAAGTTGACGCACCTCAGGAACAAGTTCAATCACAGATTCAGGAGTTGCAAAATATGGCCATAGCAAGGTAAGAAAATAACAGTCCCAGTTTCTTTGTATGGTATTTTGTTGGGCTTTGATCTTGTGCCAAACCATATGAAAATCAATAGCAAAGCTTCTGATCCCTTCAAGAGGCCTTTTAGGCAGGGATGGCCCTACCATTAGGCAGAGTAAAGCCATTGCCTCAGGCAGCAGATGCTGGGGGGCAGTAATTTCTCCCGAGCCCTACCAACTCAGCTGTTGCCTCTGTTTGGAGATCAGAGCTATGTGTGCCACAGACCTATCAGAGTCCCCTAAACTAGCCTGCTGCCTTCGGGTATGCTGGAAGATGTCATCCCATTGACATCAAGTGTTGAAGTAAGATCCAGCTGGCAGTCCAGTCAGCTTCTAGAAATGGAATGGGAGTGGGGGACATCTCATAATTCATGGGCCACAAATATCTTGAGCTGGCCCTGGTTTTTTGATGATGATGATGATGATGATGATGATTTCTTAAATTTCTATACCACCCTTCATCTAAGGATCACAGGGTGGTTCACAATATAATGTTGATGAATGCATATACAGTACATATTGTTCCACACTTCCTACTTCTCAGAACATTGGACAATCCCTGAATCATTAGTACTACTCAGAGTTGGTTTCCTGTGAATGAGAGAGTATTGGAAACCTATAATGTTTTGATTTGTTTTATTTACCAAGTGGAGACAAATAGCAAGCACTCTTAGAAGGCAGCAGATGTACTTCTCCTCCATCAAATCTCCAGAAAGAGGCATTGTTCCAGACAGAACTCCCAGAAAATATTGGTGGGGTGTGTGTGCAGGGAGCAGAAGTCCCACTATGCAAATGAAAGTCCTTGTGCTAACAGGACTTTGTTGGACAGAGGTTGCAGTGAGAGCCAGTGTGGTGTAGTGGTTAAGAGCAGTAGTCTCATAATCTGGGTAACCGGGTTTGCGTCTCCGCTCCTCCACATGCAGCTGCTGGGTGACCTTGGGCCAGTCACACTTCTTTGAAGTCTCTCAGCCCCACTCACCTCACAGAGTGTTTGTTGTGGGGGAGGAAGGGAAAGGAGAATGTTAGCCGCTTTGAGACTCCTTAGGGTAGTGATAAAGCGGGATATCAAATCCAAACTCCTCCTCCTCTTCTTCTTCTTCTTCTTCTTCTTCTTCTTCTTCTTCTTCTTCTTCTTCAGTGTTTGTTTATTACAGGAAATTATACCCCATTTTTCACTACGTATCTCAAAGTAGCTTACAGAAATAGTAAAAAAAAAGGTACAATATAAGAAATACCAATATAATTGCATTGTGATTCATACTTTAGTCTTGGATATATAGGTCAAGTCAGTTCTCTTGAAAATTCAAAGGAATCAATTTCCTTAAGTATACCTATGATATTGATATATATGCAGTGCAAGGTGGGGTTAAAGAGCATATCAGCTGGCCACTGTACACGTTCACCAGACCTCATGGAGAATGTATACATAATACACCCATGAAGAGAGAATTGTGCACATTTCCCAGTCAATATGCACAATCCAACAGGCCTAGGAGAAAGTGTATATCTCAACTGAATTTAGTACATTCTCTAGCAATTATGCAAGATCCCCAACAGACTTTGGGGAACGTACATATCTCAACTGCGTTTGTATAGTTCCCAGGTAATTTTAGACACTGGATTTAATTGTCTTATGATTTCCCTCCAGCCCCTTTAGATGCTTCATTTATTTCACTTACTTCAAAATGTGATCAGCCAGCTGTTGAGTGCAGCCTTGGACATCTGCTGCAAAAGTCCTGCCTTGACAGCACTGCTGCTATTATCTATTTCTTTCTCCAAAAAGGGGCAAAAGGCTGGAGGAGACTCTTACATTGCATGACTTTCTGAGGGAATATGAGGATCTGGAAGACTGGATCAGTCAGCAGAAGCAGGTAGCCAGTTCCGATGGCTATGGGACCAGTTATGAACACGTCCTGGTAAGTTATATTATAAAGACAGCAAGATATATTAAAATGCACCCTGCTTAACAAAGTTTTGTTACACCAAAATATTTTAATGGAAGCTCTGATGAGCCTTCATAAAGAGGATTGGGTGTAATATCAAGAAGTGATTTAGTTTTGTTAGCTTTCGCAAGCTGACAATTTAGGAATCTAGCAGACTTAAGATGGATTGTGCAAGTGGTGAAACCATTGTGGCCAACTTGTAGTTAATCATTATGCCAAATCCTTTGTAAGATGTCAATGAAGAAATGATACGATAATTTCAGGGATGTTTTTCAAATGACAGAGTAAGCCACGCAGAAAAGTACAAACAGTATGCCTGAGTGAAATAAGTTTGAAGGGTTATAATTAACCTGGTTGATAATCCTTTCTGAAACACTCTCGGTTTTTGTTTCCCAAGAAATGTTTGTAATTTGCGGATGGGTTGAACCAAGGTTGAAAAGCAGCAACTACTGTGTTTGTATTATGTTTCACCTTTGAAAAGTTCCACAGGATAACTTAAATATTTTTTTAAAAAACATGAAAACAGGAATATTAAATAAGCATAATCTAAAGTAGCGCTAAAGTAGCATAATCTAAAGGACATGGGTGGCGCTGTGGTCTAAACCACTGAGCCTAGGGCTTGCTGACTGGAAGGTTGGCGGTTTGAATCCCTGCAACGGGATGAGCTCCCGTTGTTCAATCCCAGGTCCTGCCCACCTACCAGTTCGAAAGCAGATAAATAGGTACTGCTCTGGTGGGAAGGTAAATGGCGTTTCCGTGCGCTGCTCTGGTTCACCAGAAGCAGCTTAGTCATGCTGGCCACATGACCTGGAAAAACTGTCTGCAGACAAACGCCGGCTCCCTCGGCCTATAGAGCAAGATGAGCGCGCAACCCCAGAGTCGTCCACGACTGGACCTAATGGTCAGGGGTCCCTTTACTTTTACCTTTAAAGTAGCAGTATAAAAACAATCTACCAAAATAAAAAAAGACAACAGCAGCATAAAAGCAATGTAGAGAAATTTATTTATTTTTTATGGGAAAATAAAAGTGATCTTTGCCTGGCACAAAAATGACATCAAGGCAGGCACCAGGAGAACCTCCCTGGGGATAGTATTCCATAATCAGGGTTCTGCAAGTGAGTTCTTTCTCCCTTTAGCCATCCCTTGTCACACCTTAGATCATGGAGGCACCTGACGAAGTGCCTTTGTTGATAGACAGTGACATGTGGAGACAAGTGGTCATTCAGGTATCCCATTCCCAATCTCTGAAGGGCTTTAAAAGTCAAAGGCAGTGTTCTAGTCATTATAGACTAGCCCAGGCACGTCCAAATCCCAAGAGACTGCAATCTACTCCCAGTATTAAAAAAAACCCTGGCAGTTATCTACCCATTGTCATTGGAGGGAGGATTAGCATGCGTGGGGTGGGATTGCCCAGAGTTATTGAGCTTTTTTTAGGAGCAAGTGCCCATAAATCACTCAACAAAAAATCCGCCACTAACCAACGCACGACGCAGCGCAAAAGCAGATGCCAAACAGCTGCCCACGTGATGTGACAGAGAGACAGAGTGAGGGGGTGGAGAGCGGAGACATTAATTCCCCAGTTTTTTAATATCGACTGCAATCCACCAGGATCACCCGGGGATCTACCTGTCGATCGTGGTCGACCGGTTGAAGATGTCTGAACTAGCCCGTTGAACTCCCATGTACTTTGAACTTACATTGTAAGATCAGCAACTAACTTTATTTATTTATTTATTTATTTATTTATTTATTTATTTATTTTCAACCATTGGTATGCTCCTTAATCGCAGCAGTCTCTAAGCAGTGGACAGGAGACTCAGTACAATGAAACTTCCCATCTGCTGGAAGAAGAATAAGTAGTAGTAGTAGTAGTAGTAGTAGTAGTAGTAGTCTGACCTAATTGGGGCCGGTCTGACCTAAACTGGAAGGGATTTCCATAAAATTGCGGCCACAATACTAAACACACAGGTCCTGCTGGGTAGAAGTCATGCATCTGAGCCATAGGAGACTACTAACTCACCTGAAGATGTCATATATATTGGGAGAGAGCAAGGCGGAGCTATTGCTAGATTTAATTGAATGAAAAGTCAGAGCAACACAGAATGTTTGGAACAATGCTGATAGCTAATTGTGTGTGTGTGTGTGTGTGTGTGTGTGTGTGTGTGTGTGTGTTTGTCCCAGAACTGTGTGTGTTTCTTCTGCCTGCTCACTCATTGTTTTCTCTGAAAGCATCTTTGTGCCAAATATGAAACGCTCCAGCACCAGATGGAAGTTGCTGCCAAGAGAGTTGTTGCATCCTATCAGCTAGCAGAGGATATGGTGGATCATGGCCATTTTGAATCCCGGGAGATTCGGAAGAAACAGAAACAGTTGCGGTAAGAGGAGACCTTCTGTCACCTTGGCTTTCTCTTCTGGCAGGGAAATAAGAAATGGCCACAGCCAGATCCTTGCTAATTAAATAATATATAAGAAAGATCTCAAAGACCAAAAGCTTTCTGAAATGATCTTCATTATGGTTTCTTTGACACACAAACTGGTCCTTCTGATTCATCACTAACTTGTGAAATACTGATCAGCTGACCGTTGACCATTCCAAAGAACTGTTTCATTGACTCTTTAGAGTTGTGTGCATAGGGGACTGGCCTTGTCCTCTAAGACAACAGTGGAAGGGAGTCTTCTTCCCAACACCACTTTATGCCTAGGAACAGGAAGCGCTAAAGAAGGACAGAACTAGCTACAGCTGTTGGAGGCTGGACCTTTCCTAGCTAACTGTGTTACCTTGAAGAAAGGTTGCATTGTTTGGGACTTCTTTAGAGGAAAAGCAAGCAATAGATACTGTACAAAACTATGCATACCAGCCCAGTTTTCATGTAACACTAAGCCAAGCAATGGCTTAGCACAAACAAGGAAAAATGGAAACACTCAGGACATGGGTGAGAGGAAACCACGGCTGCTTTCTTCCTCTAGTCATTCTGCTGCTGCACTAAGCCATAGTTTGACTTAACATGTTGTTCAAACTCAGGCTCATGGTTTAAATATCTCCAGACAAACCATGTACTGAAACCAACCGAGGCCTGTCTGATGGTTCATAGTAGAAGTCGAGAACCTCCAGAGGCTGTTTTTCCCCAAACCACACCCATTTATCCTACACCTGACATCATATGTGATGTCAGGTGTGGGGCAAGCAGAGATGTGGCTGGATCAGCTGTGCAGTGGAGTTCCCCATGAGGAACCCGATCATGTAGTCATTCCTTGCAAAAAGCAGGCTTTAAGTCACTGCCCATCACCTGATAGGTGATGACTTCAAGCCTACTAATCAGTGGCACTCCAAAGCACCACGCAGGTCTGTTTGCAATCCTGCATGCTGCTGTGAAGTCTCAGTGACCATCACCTGATATAATTATGATGCAAGGTGTATTTATATCATCTGATAATAGTTATCAGGAGAGGAGATAAGGAGCTGGCCCATTGACAGATCCCCATCGCTGGATTATAACATGTGTTTGTTGTAGAAGTGCTAAGCCATGAGTCTGGGATCGACAATATTTTAAGTTGTCTAAAGATGCTTTCAGCATGCATAAACAACTAGAGCCAGCACTGGTTCCATTTCATGTTTTTCAACCCGTTTCCCTCATCAGGAACAATTGGGATGAATTGCTGGAGATGATAAAGTTTCAAGGCGAACGACTACAAGATGCTGAGTCAATACACAAGTGTCTGCAAGACCTGATGGAAGCCCTTGTCCACACTGAGGTTATAATCATGCTGGAAAATATATGGATTGGGTATTTTGTTTCTGCCCATCTACTGTGTCCTTTGAGGGCCACATTAGCTGTGAAGAGAATATTGTTATGCATATGCATTAGCATAATCTATCCAGGCTTTCCCATACTTGGCACCCTATATGGGTAACTGTCACAGGAGTGTGCTGGTCAGAAATCACACAGTTCAAAAATGGAGTTAACTCTTTATTAGCAAAAACACAATCTCCACAGACGTGGACAAGTGTCAGGCCTAATGAGCAGGGCAGATCATGCCTGGTGGTCTTCCTCCATGAAAATCAGTTTGCCAAGACTGAAAGTCCCCATCTCTTCATGGCCGTCTAAGTCCCCTCTTCTCCAGGGCTTTTCTCAAGCAATTGGAGACTGTGCCTGCATGCAGCCAACCTTTCTACCCTTTTCATGCCTCCTTGTTCTGGGAAACAAGCAGGGAGGGGAGCTCGTCACAGCAGGAGGGAGAGGCACCTGTGACTCTTCAGCAGCCTGACTCATCTCTGCCTCTTGGCCTCCCTCATCCTACCCTCCTGCTTCAGCTTCTGCCTCTGATTCTCAGCTACTCTCTGCCACAGACTCTCCCAGCTCACTAAGCCCTGTTGCCTCTTCAGCTTCTGACACCTCCTCTTCCCAGTCTTCTCCCTCTGACCACTCATTGTTGTCCCACCACTATTACCCAGGCCCTGAGCTTTCTTCCCTTGATGGTTCCCCAGCTGGTTCCTCCCTCTTCGTCCAACCAGGCCATGACAGTAACAGCAACGAAATGTAAAATTACAGTATGATATAGATAGATGATAGATGATGATGATAGGTAGCTAGATAGGCCATAAGCATGTAAAAGCAAAACAGAAAAACAGCAGTCGATAAACTAAATATAAATAAGCTATTTATTCACACACTTGCTCCATGCACATCCCAGGCTTGGTAATTGGTTTGCCTGGATGAAGGTGCTGAACTCTCCCTCCCTAACCTCATTCAGACTGGCTCAATCCCAGCAATAGGGCTGGGCTGGGGAACAAAGTGTTTTATGCAGTGGGGTGCTGTGAGGCAAGGTGGGAAGAGTTTAGCTCTCCTCATCAGTGTGCTTCCCTTTATGGGGAAAAAACAACCTCCATATTATCTGTGAATGGGAACAATATGTGTATAAGTACACCTGGCTGTTCTGACACATATACTGTGGCTCAGCCTTGCATTTCCGTATACCATTTGGGACCTGGATGCCTATAAGATTATCTCATCCCTGACATACCAAACTGGTTGATGTACACTGCATGAGGGAGCAGGGGCGAAGGAAGGTGGCGTGACACCCGGGGCGGGCGTCGCTACATAGGGCGCGTGTGCGGCGTCGGTACGTATGACGCATGCACCGTATGTAGCGATGCCGCACATGCACTGTATAGCGGTTTGCTGCCTGTGCTTCTCCAGTACGGACGGTGCCTGCATGGTACGGACGGTGCCAGGATCCCTCCGTCGCCACCACAGCCGCATGTGAAAGATCCTCCATTCACGGCTGCAGCCACAAGCAGAGGATCCTGTCACTGTCTGTACAGCGCTGGAGCAACGCCGGCAGCAAACCGCTATACAGTGCATGTGCAGCAGCGCTACGTACAGCGCATGCATGTGACGGCGCACATGCGCTGTACGTAGCTGTTTGCTGCCGGCACCGGAATCAAGATGCTTCAAGATGCTTCATAGGAAGTGATTTGTGAATGAAATAATAATAATAATATATTTACACTTTGTTTCAAATAATCAACCCATTAACGGCAAGCTTCCCCATATTATTTCATTAGGAGAAGTCCAAGGCCATCCCTGATGACATTGCTAGAGACCTGGGTGGTGTACAGTCCCAGCTACGCAAACTTGCAACCCTCGAGCATGAACTGTCTGGGAATGAGCAACAGGTAAGATACATAGCAGTTCGCAGGTGGCAATTGGAAGCCAAAGCCCATCCTAGCATCTCATAATTTGCTCATTATCTTGTAAGATAAACAATAACTAGACATTTGGGGGGAAATCTGATTGTCTTTCTTCCCATTTGCATGACAAAACTACTGCTTTTTTATTTTCATCAGACCTGCCACCATTGAGTTTATTGAATTTCTTGTTGTGAAACTAGAATAAAAACACTTTTTTTGGGGGGGGGGGGAGTTACCCACTTCTCCACAATATGATTTCATAGTTGTGTTATTAGGTTAGGTTTTTCAAGAAGGCTGAGTATGAGACTCTCTGGTGCCCTCTCTTCCTGTGCATGTGCTATGGCATCCTCCTTCTTCTTTTTTGCAGCTGCAAGAACTGATTGATGCTGCAGATGGCGTGCTTTGCCGGTGCTCCAAAAGTCAAATGCAGGAGATACAAGAAAAGCAGCAGGCAGTGGTAGAGAACTGGGAGTCCTTGAGGTGCAAAGTGGAGCAATGCAGGGAGCAGCTGGAACAAGCCTGCAGACTGTACCACTTTCAAACACAGGTGAGCATTTCAGTGTGGTAGATATTGAAGTCAATCTTTCATCAGACTCTTTCCACACTTCTCAATTACACACAAAAAAACTAATTGCACAGACTTAATAGGTGGGTGTATTAATATATATAAGGCAGTACAGTGATACCTCGGGTTACAGACGCTTCAGGTTACAGACTCCGCTAACCCAGAAATAGTACCTCAGGTTAAGAACTTTGCTTCAGGATGAGAACAGAAATCGTGCGGCAGCCTCGTGGCAACAGCGGGAGGCCCCATTAGCTCAGGTTAAGAACAGTTTCAGGTTAAGAACGGACCTCCAGAACGAATTAAGTTCTTAACCCCTAGGTACCACTGTAATCTGCATTAGGAGATATGTAAGGGTTGCTTAGGGGACAGAAAAGATCATGAGGCCTATACATGCTTATATCAATGATGCTCAATGCTTTTTTTCTGGGGGTACTCAAGGATATGCAGTACGACACTTTTTTTCAAATGCTAAAAGTGTGGCACTTATTGTAACAACTTCCTGGTGAGTTGTTGTTGTTTAGTCGTTTAGTCGTGTCCGACTCTTCGTGACCCCATGGACCAGAGCACGCCAGGCACTTCTTTAAAATAAAAATAAAAAGCACTGGTGTATGCTCTATAACAAAGGAAATGCAGCGTTTGGCCTCTGAGAACAACATGCAAGTGTTAGACAGGCAGTCAAAGGTTGCACACCAGTGGCAATCAGTAGAGAACACACATTCATATGTATACATAGAAAGAGACGGATGGACAAACAATTTTCATGGAGCAAAAGTCATCCCCTAGAAACTGTAAGTGGCTCAGAAAAGAAAACTGGATGATTTCTTCCCACAACTGCAAACAGAAAATCCCAGAATATCACTGTAAAAATACAGAGAGGCACTTCTTGCATATTGTTTACCAAGGTGTGTGTTCTATGGAACAGGACATCATGACATTAACATGGGTGTTAATCCATCTGTAAGAAGTCTAGGGACACCCTTTCCTAGTTCTGGCTTCAGACAGAACATGCAAGAGCATACTTTGAGCAAAACAGAGTGACCACAAAAGTTCCATGTAAAGAAAGGGATGTCTGTTCCCAGCAGCAGGCTATGAAACTCTCATCAGTGCCACAAGCAGCAACAGGTGGCTTATTCTAGCTGTCATGTTCATTTCCCACGCATTTATTCAACATTGCCAATCTAAGCTATAGTGGTTAAATCCAACTAAATCCTACTTGGGAGTAGACCCATTGAAATCAATGGACTTCAGATACGCCCATTGTTTTCAGTGGCTCTGAGCATGGCACAGGTGGATGCAATCCATAATCCTTGGCCTTCATCTTTTATTTTTGTCTTGGCTTTCAGGCACGAGACTATTCCTCCTGGGCATCAGAAATGATGAGAGAACTGATGATGGACAAAATTCGAGATATATCTACTAGTGATCTGAAGCTGACTCAGCACCAGCAGCTGTTGGCAGAGATTGAGGCCCGTGATGACATGTATGAACGGGTGCTACAGCTGGGACAAGAACTGCTGCTGGAACAGAAAATGCCAACGAAAGACGTACGTAGGCATAATGTGGACTCATCATCAATACACATTGCTCACCAGTGTTTCTGGAAGTTGCCTTCCTACCCAGTTATCCCTTTTGTGTATGTGCTGCAATTAAACCATCAGTGAAGATGTAATCATAATGACTGGATGTTCCTCAGAGGGAAAACGGGTTACTGAAACATATCCAGATCCAGGTTTATGAAAACAGACAGTTGTTTCCTTTTCATATCCCTTGTACCTACGGGACCGCCTCTCCTGGTATGTCCCACAGAGAAATTTACGGTCTGCAAATAAAAACATCTTGAAGATCCCAGGCCATAGAGAGGTTAGGCTGGCCTCAACTAGAGCCAGGGCCTTCTCGGCCGCGGCTCCAATCTGGTGGAACGCTCTGTCACAAGAGACTAGGGCCCTGCAGGACCTGACATCCTTCCGCAGGGCCTGCAAGACAGAGCTGTTCCACCAGGCCTTTGGTCAGGGCGCAGCCTGACCCCCTCCTCTGGCAATCGGCATTCTGCACAGAATTTTGCTTGATGGTTGCCATTAATTTGATTTTAATTTGATTTAATTAATTTTATAATGAATGTATTTTGATTGTTGTTAGCCGCCCTGAGCCCAGCTTCGGCTGGGGAGGGCGGGATATAAATAAATTATTATTATTATTATTATTATTATTATTATTATTATTATTATTCAAAATCTTGAGCCCTAGTAGCATAGCCAAGTCTGACACATAACAAGCATCACTCACACTGTTTTGTGGATTATCATGGACATTTTCTGTTGTTTTCTTATATCAGATCCAAGGCACATTGCAGGCACTGTTGGAAGAAAAGGACAATGTGTACCGCAAGTGGGCAGAGAAGAAGGAATGGCTGGAGAAGATCCACCTTCTGCAGATATTTTACAGGGACTGTGAGCACCTAGAAAATATCTCAAACTCACAAGAGGTAGGTAAACAGTGGCAGTATGATGGGATGCGAAGAAGAGCTGGATGGGGCAAGCCTTGTCATCTCCCTTCTATACACACACATGCTTGTGGTGGCAATGTTGGACATAAAACAGCAGAATCTCGTGGTATCTGAAAGACTTAACAAATCAGTCACACTATGGAATCCGCTCCATCGAGAAGTAGGGATGGTCACTAACTTGGATGACTTTAAAAGAAGATAAGGCTATCAATGGCTAGTATCCACAATGGCTATGGCTTACTTCAGAGGTGAGGAACAGAGGTCAGATCTCCACACCCCTGGCAGGTGGACAGGGCTGCTCATCTTTCAATCATCACTTGCCCCAAATAGCCTAGTGGGCTAAAAGGGAGGCCTGGTGGACCAAGCTTGGCCCACAGGCCAGAGATTCCCCACCTCTAGTGCACCTCCACTGACCAAGGCACCATGAGCACCAATAATAATCAATGCCTAGTCATCATCATCATTTTATTTCTATGCCAATTTTCCATAGTTGAAACTATGCTCAAGGCAGCTTACAACATGACAAGATTTACATAATTACAAACATAACAGAAGTCATAAACAATAATAAAACACATCAAAAAGTACACAACCAAATGGAAACAATTTCCACATAAATCATATGATCTAAAACTAAAGATACAATAATAATATCAATAACGGCAACAAGCTCTCTCAACTCCCCGTAAACAATACTCCAGCCCAAAAATCTGTTCAACAGCCTCGGCTTTTGTAGCTGGAGTCAGTCAGCACTCCACTCTCCCAGCCCAGATGGGAAAGAGCCAGCAAGGCAGGGTGCAGGTCTTCCAGGGCTCACAGCCAAGATGGTCTCATTTAAAACAACACAGATAAAAATTAAAAACAATTTAAAAGAGGAGCCCTCTCTGCTGAGCAGCAGCCGCAGTCCTTGTGAAGCCTGGCAAGCCCCAAGCCAGGTGGAGAGAGGCAAGGGCAGGGCCCTTCAGTCCCTCAGCAGGCAGTCCTCCTGGGCAGCAGGGGTCTTGAGGGCCCCTTTGCCTTTAGCATAAAGCTTTGGGGCATTTATGCCTCAGGAAACTTAACACAACTACAACTCTGGAAATGTTGAATCTGACAGGCAGCAGTTGCCTCAACCAGTCTAGCACCATCCCTAGAAGGAATGGGTCAAGGCTCCAATTCCTAAGCATAATAACTTACGTTGTGCCTATGCATGCACTGAAATCAAGTCCTTGTCCCTGAAACAGAGGAGCCACTGGAACCTCAGAAGACTAAGCTTCAAATGAAGCTGCCTAGGGAATCCTGTTGCTTCCAGCTCACATCATCTGTAGTGGAAGTGGCCCAGCAGTGGGTGCAGGGCTCTGCCAGTGAAAGAATAGGAAACTGCCCATGTTTCACCAGATGCCTCTGGTTGGGCTCCATGAGCCCCACTGTTCCTTGCCTTTTCTCAGCCCTTAGAAAGTTATGCGGAGCCTGCAGCCCTCCAAATGTTTTTGGAGTGCAGTTCCATCAACCCCAACCAGCATGGTCAGAGATAATACACCTTGTAGTCCAGCAACTTCTGGAGGACCACATTTTCCCAAACCCTGCCTTAGCAGAAACAGCATCCCAGTGATGGTTAAGAGCAGACTGTCTCTAAGGAATGGGGGAGAGAAAATTGATTCAGTTTGCATTTAGAGGCAAATGTATCAAATTCAGACTTTCCCAAACAATATGAGAACCAAAACACAGCTGTCCTTTGAAATTTGCACTTATCCAAATGTTTCAATGAAGTTCTCCAACCAAACAATGTTTACAAAAATACATATATTAAGAGAAGGCATGCATAAAAGTAGATATATTAATGGTGTCACACTAATTGGCATTTACTGATCAGACTTAGCCAAGAACTTACCTTCAAATGCAGAGTGTTTATTAGATAAGATGTACCTTTTTATGATTCACAGTGGGTGGTGACTTTGAAACCTACTACATCTGTACGTAAAAGTTTTCACTGGGTTCAAAGTGAAGTTTTCCCCTCGGGCGAAACATCTGAGGAATTTCAGAGGAAGCCAAAACAGTTTTGATAAAGCGAGAAACATTTCTTAGAGAAGCTTTTGCACATTCCAGACTTATAAATGTGGAACGTTTTGTGGAAAGTTCCTAAACAGTTACGTACTAAGGATGTAATAGTGCATTTGCTCACCGATGCCATGTTTTTTCCGCATTCTCGTCTATTTATTCTGTTGCTAATGTATTTAACATACTCATGCCATTGATGCCATGTTAATACAACTCACCATGCTGGACCTTTGCTGCAAAATGCAATGAACACATGGTGTATCACTTAAAACCCTACTTTTCCATTAGCTCTACTTCTGCCTAGGGAATGATGAGGAGTTTATAGAACTTGGATGCCAAAGAAGACTCACCAGATTCAGTTTGGATCATGACCCAGATTGGTCTGGTCAGTCTAGTCTTATCGTGAGGGTCTCATTACAAGATGGTTTGATAGCTGCAACACTGCCTCTGTCAGGTTTATTATTTTATTTTCATTTTACAAACCTGAACTTTTGAATTGGATTGGACCATTAGGTCCAGTCGTGACCGACTCTGGGGTTGCAGTGCTCATCTCACTTTACTGGCCGAGGGAGCCAGCATACAGCTTCTGGGTCAGGTGGCCAGCATGACTAAGCCACTTCTGGTTAACCAGAGCAGCGCACGGAAACACCGTTTACCTTCCGGCCAGAGCGGTACCTATTTATCTACTTGCACTTTGACGTGCTTTCAAACTGCTGGTTGGCAGGAGCAGGGACCAAACAACGGGAGCTCAACCCATTGCGGGGATTCAAACCGCCGACCTTCTGATCAGCAAGTCCTAGGCTCTGTGGTTTAACCCACAGCGCCACCCGCGTCCCTTCTTTGGGAAGGAAGCAGCTATTTAAACTGATAGCAGCAGTTAGCTACATCACAAAGTGAAGATAACATTCTCCAAGACTGGTGAAAGGAACTGCTGAGGAGTAATGAGAAGGTATGAGGCCCTAGCCTTGCTCTCACACTGATCTCCATTGAGACTTCACTAGGACTGCATTCTCAGGATGCTAGACCTGAGTAGGAAAAAAAATGTTCTTACACAACTGAAATTGGGGGAAGGGGAACCAGTCCTGGTTATATGACCTTGACTCCCCCTGCCCCGCCCTGCCCCTACCCCACATTAGAAGGACCAAGTTGCATTTAAATATTTGCATTTTCTCACTGCATCCACAAAGGCTTCAGGTGGAACTTCCTAGTTACCTTTAGCAGAAAGGTTCATAGTTTTGGTTGGCTCAAGCGATCCTCTTTTTGAAAAACATTCTTACTCGGCAGTGTGCAATTTGTCATTCTCTGTATTTTTGGTAGGGGGGTGTTGATGGTGTCACAAACACAGTCACATGAATGTGAATAGGTATGTGTGTTTTTTATAATCACTGTGGATACAAGCAGAGCCCAAGCTGTTCATCATTTTGCACGTGGGCCGTGCTGTGCCTACCTTGATACAGAGGCTACCCCTGCGGTGGTATATAGTGAAAAGCATTCAGCAGTATTCTGAAAGAGAACTTTTCCCCATTCGTTCCCTGTGCCAGTGTGACGGCATTGACTGCGTGCCAGCATCTTAGGTTACATCCAAGTTACTTAAGCCTTCGAAGGATTTCAGCAAGGTTTAGCCTAGGATTGCTTAGTTCTAAAGTAAATAAGAGCACATATGGAGGAAATTAGGCAAACATCTATCTTTTTTATTACTGACTTTCTGGTGTGCCATTACTTGGAACGGTTGTAGGAAATTCTTCTAAGACCTGTTAAACAGAGATCTTGCTATTCTGAGTGCAGATAGGCAGTGACTGAGAGAGGGAGAGGAATACAGCTCTCTTGCTTTTAACAACAGCAGAGCACATTACGATCTGCTGTTCTCAAGGCAATGGAAGTGCTGGTGAGCTAGGCGCTTAATCCGTTTATCTGGAGAAATTGTAATAAGGTCAGCATCCGTCTTTGGATAGCATTTCTGGTTTGACTTCTGCCTCATCGCTACTAGTTTAGAGACTCGTTCTCGTTCATCTCTCTGTCTGCTTCCTGCACTCTCTTGACATGCTGCAGACAGGATAAATACCGCCAGTTGTGCTGAAGGAATACTGCTTCTCCTTCATTCAGTTACAGATTCTGTATCACTTCTTTTTTTTTTTTTTGGAGAAATATTTATTTGCTCTTCACCTCTACTTCATACCCAAGAGAGAATGGAAATTTCCAGTGCCAACAGAAAAAGGATGAAAAGAGTGTTTTAAAATACAGAGCACAGAAGCGTCTCCAGCTTTGGTCTCCCGAATTTAGGATTAAAACTGCAGGATGTCATGCCCGGACCATCGCAGCAAGACTTCGACCACACCCATCTATATTTCAACTGTGGAAGTTATGTTGTCTTCCAGTCAAGTGACCCCATCGCTGGCCCCCAAATCAGCTGTCTGGGGCAGCTCTTTCCAGAGGATGCCACCAGCAGCAATTTTATCAGACTCAGCCTGGTATTTCCCAACTCATTCATCACCCGCAGATACCTTGCCAAGAAATGACATCTCACCGTCTCACTCGCTATCTTCCGAGGTTTACAGCTCAAGGCTGGATATAGTCTTGGCACATACAGATAAGGGGAATGTTTTCGGGAAAGACAACAGTTGTGTTAATCCTCCTGGCATCAAGTCGGCGTGCCCTGCACTTCACAGAGATCCTCAGTACAATGGTTACAGCAGTGTTGGTACCCAGTCATCGCTCATCTCCAGCAAGCAGTGCTCAGGATCCGACTGGAGTGCTTGTGCTTCTTCTCCTGATCACACTAGTTCCATGCAGTTTGCAGTACCTTTCCCACCTGCTGCTGCTTCCAGAGCTCTACCATGTTGGACATCACGCCTGGATGTTTCTCTGTGTGCAATTCCATCTCAGAGCAAAAAGCTACATACAGCTCTGACACCTTGTAGTTCAGAGCTGCCAGTCCGGCATGGTTACAGCCCGTGCAAAGCTCAGCTTCCAGATCTCCATGCTTCAGTAAAGCTTTATATTTCAACTTGCAGTATAGCAGTAAAGCCATTTAGGACTTCTTCTCAAGTCAGCAGCCATGGTTATTCCAGTCTTTTTTTACCTCGTCGAAAAAACATGTCGTCAGCATCTTCCAGTCTTGCAACAGGTCCTCAGATGACCCATCAAGCCATCCCCTCAAGAAGCTCTGCAGATCTTCAGATTACACAGCTTCATGTCACCTCCACGGCTAAGTGCCCTGGTCTTCCCCAGCAAACAGTTTCCAGAGAGATATGGTTATCTCCAACTACAGTGTCTAAAGGAGATAATCCTGTTGGCAAAAGGACTGTTGCAAATGCACATTTAGATCCTGATTTGGTTGTCTTTCAGAACCGTCATTCACCCGGCAAAGAGTTTGGGAGGACCTCCAGCGCTAGGATAATTCCAGATTGCCATAAGGTTTCCAAAATAACCCTTATACTTGCCACCCCTTGGTCATCCTTCCCTATTCAAGTGATAAAGGAATTCAGGAAAAGCCCAGCTCCTTCAGTCTTCATCAGAGCATCAGGTTCAAACACAGGTGTTCCAGCGTTCCAGACAGATTATATTGGCTCTGGCTTCTCATTGTCAATAAACCCTGTTTGCTGGCCTGAATTCCAACCTTTGCAACAATATGATGCGAATTCACAGTCAAAACCTTCCAAGGAGCCAAACACTATAAGGAATGCGGATCAAGATACACTTGTGACAAACATGCAGGCGTGTACAGCATCCCACAGAACTGGTGAGAATGCATGGTGTCCATCTATCTCTGTAAAAATTGCTTCCTTTGGAGCTGGGCGGAGAGTGGTGAAGATTTCCATTCCATTTTAGAAACCTATGAAAACAAGCATAACCGTGATTTTTTATGTTTAAATTGAATTTAGTATCTGTTCAACTGTTGTTCTTTGTTGCTGTTGCTTTTTTCTGGTAGTGGTGAAGAAGGCGACCCAATGTAATTCTGTTTTGTTTTCCTAAAGTGGAGTTCTTTGTTTCTTCCTATGAACAGCGAGACTGTGGGGGCAGATTCACTCCTTTCTTTAGATAGGTTTGTCTGTGTTCCTAATTTTAGATGCTAACTTGTCAATTGCTGCTTGAATTTTACTTCTTCTAGCTTTCACCAGGAACAAAACAAATGTGGGTTGTAAGAAAGACCCAAAAATATGAGTTTTAAGGGGGAAATGTTTGTGTGTGTTTGGTTATGTCAAAACTCAGCTCATATGGCTGAATTTCCCCTGACTAAAATATGTCTTGAAAGCTGGCTGGCTACTGACAGGGTCTCTCATCCCATCAGTTTCTGGTTCTGCCAGCTACCCATTAAATGGTATAATTGAAAAGAAGTCTGGATGCTTTAAAAGCTAAAGTGCTTGGGAAGTTTTCTTTTTCTTTCTGTACATGCTATATTAGCCTGTCAGCCAGCTGAAGAAAGGGGTGTGTGACCTGAAAACCAGTCATTATATAATTGGTGGTGGTGGGTAATTTCTCTCACGCTAATCTCATTACTAGCCTTGTTGATGGGGTCGTTATGAAAATTTAAAAAGAACACCACCATTTTCTTTTGCCTGCTGTGTCCCAACTCCTTACATATAAGCTAGCATGTTGGGAGCTGAAATTTAAAAATAACAACCCACCTATACCATTGGACTCAGAGTGGCTGCCGGAAAGGTTCAGGATTCAGCTGAAATGATCTAAAACCTGTTGAAAAGCCCCAAACCAAAAGACATTTCTACTCATCCATAGTCCATTGTGTAATCTCATTATGTTTGTCATTGCTTATGAAAAAGGTTGTTTTTTGGGGGGGGAGGGGGATGTATCACCTGATTTTTCTTATGTCTTTTTCCATAATGTTTTCATAGTGAGACTAGCAGAGAGGCAAAGGGTAGAATTTAATCTTAGGTCATGATTCTGGGGCTCTGCATTCTACATCTCTATACATAGGCTCAAGATGCAAGCATCTTGACATTGCCACCATACCTTGCAGAATATTTCATTTTCCTTGGAAAAATGTTTCAAAAATAAATGTTTTTATGATGACAGAAAAATGTGACTCGGCGTGTTTATTGAAACCTCATTCTGTTGTTGTGGTCCCTGGAATAGAGCAGGGAAAGCCCTACCCCGTAGCCAGATGCAAACAGCTGTGCTATATGAATGGATGCAGTGAAAGCGGGAAGGAAGCGGAATCTCATTCACTACCCCATCCCAATGCTCTACACATTCATATGGCCTTCTGCACAGAGACCCTAAAGGCATGCAAGCTTTTATGCAGGTAGGCTTTCAATGTGTGGCCTGTACCCTGAAAAAATAAAAGGGCATAAACCACAAGCTCACAGCATATGTGCATACAGTTAATACACTTGCAGGCACTGTGTGTGGAGTGTTAGGGCAGGGCTGACACGCAGGACCAATACATGTGTTGAGTCACCACCCATCATTATTTGGAAAGGACACATGTTTATTCCATACAAGCACATTATAATCTTACTCAGCTTGAGATAAAGTGGCATCTGAAGACCATGAAAGTGGGGGGCAGGGGGCGAGTGGGAAATCCCATTTATAATAATGTGTAAAGTGCTGCTCTGTGAATATTTGTTGCATTTCACATCAGCTGGATAGTTATGGTGCAAATATTATTTCCATATAGGAAAATGGCAATATGTTATGCAGTCTTTAATCATAAGTACATGCTGATGTGGATATATTGTGGAAGTAAATTTTAGTGTTTTATGGAAATGCTTTATTCTGTAGTTTAATTTTATTTTCTGTTTTAATGCTTATATTTTAAAGCTTATGTAACTTGTTTTTATGTCAGCAAACTTCTTAGAAGCCTATTTAGGGGCTAAGCTCTTTAATAATAGTAATAAAAACACACATATTTACATTTAAAAATGCATCTAACAATAACAATATGTGCCTTATTCCACCCTCTATCTGATATAATACTAGATCTGGTGTACAGCTCCTGAGTCTAAGTGAAGTCAGCAGGACTGGATTCCAAGTGAGCATGCACAGGATCTAGCTGAATCTGTTCCTGTTATTGAGTACAACTTAGTAAATACATTTTTCTGCATGTCATCAACACTAACTAGATTTATTACTGCAGACTTGCACAACCTGTGGTCTGTATCAAGCCAAATGCAGCCCACCAACCATGTATGGCTGGCTGCCAAGGATTCAATAGATCCCTTATTTACATTGCATGCTGTTAGGGAGTGCAAAAAGCAGAGACGATATCAAGAGGAGCATAATATATTGCTGATGGACTGCGTTCAACTTGCCAGGCCACAAGCTGTATAAAACTGAGCTACTGCTAATGTAGCTCATCTTGTTTTGACGCAATTGTGGTCAAGCAGAAGCCATGCAATGTTTAGTAACAACAGAGATTTGACAGCTTTCAGTGTGACATTTAAAATTCCACAGACGTATAAAGCTGGTAGCGGTTTAGTTTTGCTTAACTAGACCAGCAGTCCATCTGCAATTGACTTTTCCACATACAACTGGAGTTTTAGATGTAGAACTACAAAGCATCAGGCTCCAAAGGGGACTTTCATACTGCCATACTTTTGTGTCTATCACTCATACCTTCAGACAGATGCTGTTATGCATCCTTTGAGTCATATGAGTGCAACTTCATGTCCTATCACAAAAGAAAGCAGGTAGACTTTGATAAATAGCAGCAGCTAAATAGCATTTTCAAACAACAAATCTGCTACTGTAACTTCCAGGCATCCAAATTTCCCTGAGCAAGCAATGCAGCTAAAATGGCCTCACTGAGTGATTGATTTGACTAATAGTGCAATAGCCATCCGCAATCTTCATTTTATTTGTAAAATATACTTTCAGGTTTGTTAATGAATACAGCCTGACAGCTTCTCATTCCTCAACATTCCTTATCCCTTGAAGATGTTTTAGCCAAAAGACAGAATGTAGTACAGTGACACCTTACCATCTTATAACCCTTTTACCTCCTACTGCTATTCCACTGCAGGTGTTATTTGAAGAATTATGCCTTTCCATTAACATGCATCTCCATGCCAGCGTTCCACTGAGCGATGAGAGACATTTCTTGTTCCTCATTTTGAATAGTCTCGGAAAAGAGAAAAAGGTTGTGGTTTTTTTCAAGGAGTACCCAGATGTCCCTACTCTCTCAATGGATCGGACAAATTGTGTATGTTCTTTAGAAAATATATAATCTGAGGTTACTGGAATCTTTTGAACACCTAGCCTTTGGTGACACACATTCAGGGAAGTAACAAGATATGTCCCAATAACTCCTTGATCAAATATAACAATCTTGTGATTTTCATTATTCACAGACATATTTGAAAAGCAGTGACTTTGGGAGCACAGTAGATGAGGTGGAGCAGCAGATCAAGAAACACGAGGCTTTTGAGAAGCTTCTGGCCTCTCAGGTTGAAAAGGTAAACACTTATACGATCCTGACCTTAAAGGAAGGTGTATTTAGGTTATAGGCAGATGCCCAGTTGGGTTCTTAAGAGTTGGTTAAGAACTGGTTAAGATAATTGAAATAATTTCTGTGCTAAGTGAAATCAGTCAGAATCATGGCTACAAGAGCTGATTCACGCCACCATTTGGGGGATCCGTTTTTTTCAGTGTCTTTGGAAGTTCTTCTTGAGACAAAACATCTGCTAATTTTTGAGGGAAGACAAAATAATTTCAACAGGTATAGGCCTAGGATTGGTAATAAGGGCGTTTTTCAGCCGGAGCTCAGCTCTTACACCTCTCGGGTAGGCACCATTGCTATTTTAAGAGAACAAGGGAGAAGATAATGGCAACCTCCAGCACTTATTTTTCTTGAAAAATAGCACTGGTATAATACATGATTTTTACTGGCACAGCAGCCAGGATGGCTAAAGAGAATCGGCAGTTTCAAATATCCAGCATTTCTGATTCCCTCCAATTTCATTAGGTTGAACTTCAGACTTGCATTTCTAAGGATCTCTTTTGCACCTATATTACCTTCCAGTAGAAAAAATACATTGTGAACAGGACAGGAACCCTTGATTGATTATGTATATCACATGAACACACAGCTTTGATTTTAGGCTTGTTTCCTTCTCAGGAATTGTCTCTTCAGGAACAATCAAGAAGGCTGCAGCAGGACAGTGAGCTGGAAAGAAAACAGATCGATCTCAAGCTCAGTGCCATGTTAGAGAGAAGAAGATGCGTCAAAGATCTCTCTCAAAGTAGGCAAGAAAAACTGCAGATAGCCCTTCTACTGGCTCTTTTCTACCAAAATCTGTCAGAGGTGAGAATGATGCTATTGCCAAGATTACGTTTTGTAATTCCCAAGTACTGTAAAGCCCATTTCTATTAATCATGTACCCATGGTAGTGCAAAGAATGTGGTACATAATAAAGAGTATTACATTATGAGAGCCACATTTATTTATTGGGGAGGGAGGTCATCCCACAATGCTCCTGTAACATTTTGAGAGTGATAACCATATAGGGAGGGCCAGTCACACAGAATGACCACCCAGCTGGGTTTGGGTGTCTATTCCATTAACTGCATTCACATCATTGGCCTTACCCAGATGGTTATGGCCCTTTGGATGAAAAGCAGGAGGCTGAACATAATTTCACAGCAATCACCCAATGGCTGCTGTATTTTCTGATAGAATGGCTTGCTATGTGGACCAGCTGTATCAGTAGTCTGAGAATTCCATAGATCAGGTATGGAAAAGCTGTGCACATCTCCTCCAGCCCCCATGGCCAATGGTCAGGGATGATGGGAATTGTAGTCCAACTAGGGACGTAATAAGGCATTGTTTTCTGTTCCACCCTGTATTGCCTTCATGCAGCACTATTTCTGTCCAGCTGCCGTTCATCTAACACAAGAAGCTGGGTTATTTGTCTCAGTGACCAGTGTGGCAAAATTATGTAACCTAGGTTGTTTATAACATTAATTAGGTGAGTTACACGGTCAGTGTGTTGTTCCACCCTGTTCATTTCACTGTAAAGGAAACACAATGCAAATGTGAAAGCAAAAAAGACAACAAATACCTCTTGTATTTGCTAGATTGATTTCTGTTCTGGACATGAGACAAATAAGCAAACAAGAGCAATATCTGCCCCTGTTTCTATTTTTATCAGAGTTCTCTGACATCTCTTAAGTCCAATAATATGTTGTGGTGTGTATGTCACAGGTTCCCCTTTCTTGCCATGGAGATATGAAGAAGTTAAAACTTGCCATTCTGAAAGAATCTGTACTTTTGTTAGCACAACCATGGATCAGCTTTCACTTTACTTTTTCATTAAATTTAGCCTGTTTTGAATATGCCCTTGGATTATCAGAACACAACTGGGGTGATCTTTGTCTTTGTTAGTTAGATTGGTAGGGAAACCACATGTGACTTAAGACACAAGGATGTCAGTGTTACATAGAAGGCAACAGCAATATGTGTGAAATACTAACCACACTGATTCTTTGGTGACAGGCAGAGAGCTGGATTGATGAGCGCATGCAAAAGCTGGAGGATCCATCTTTCCAAAATCTTACCAACCTGAGTGACAAAATGAAGCTTCTGCAGAAACATCAAGTATTTGAGGCTGAGATTCTGGCTCACAAGGATCTAATTTCTACTGTTAACACGGTGAGTATTGAATGGAGGTGCTGTGATCTTTAGGTCCTGTAGGGGCCTTCTGCAACTGTCAGATCAAAAAATGGAATAGCCTTAAAACCTTTTACCAAAGAAGAAAAAGATTGAAGAGCCTTGAAATGAAAGTTATTGTTATCCCCCAATGTGTAGATCTCTTCAGGTCTCTGAATTTGCTTGTCTCCATGTACTGAAAATGCTTGGTTACAGCTTGTATGAATAAACAGTAGTTACGGTAATTGCTATTGAGAGAGGCCAGTTCTCTCCCTATCTGCAAAAAATAATATAAAAATAAGTACAAATTCCTGGTTCTACCTTGTCCTTGACAAGAAGCAGCAGCTATAAGGAAGCCTCTGGAAATTATTCATAAATAATAATGGCTCTCTCAACAGCAGTTTGTTTTTTTTAAAATGCGGTCACACATTTTTAACCTTATCCACTTTCACAGAGTCATAAATCTATATGGAACTGCAATGGTTGTGTTGTCCAGCCTGTTTCCTGTTGCTGCAGGAAACCTGCTATTACAGGCCCACATCCCTGATAGTTTGGCCCTGTGTCTCCCTGGCGTTGAGCTTTTCTTAGAAACATATGGAAATACTGTGTTTCATCTTTTTCTTCTTATTTAATTATTTCCTAATTACATGAAGCAAGGAGAAGCCTTATTGTGCCAGAATCACCCGAAATCAGGGGAAATCCGTTGTAAGACTCGTTTGCTTCAAGAACGGTGGGAGACACTGAAATGTGCTGTTGCTGCTCGTGGAAAGATGCTTGAAGACATTAGGGATTTCCTGGAATTTCTGCAGAAAGTGGACCATGTAGAGGCCTGGATCAGAGACAAGGTCAGTGAATTTTACTGGCTAGTTGCAAACTAGTCATTATGTGACTCTTCTGTAGACTATTATTACCATTTTCATACATTTATAGCTAACATGTTTTCTGTAGTTGCAAAGTCTACAGAAGAGTCACATAGTTTTATTTATTTTTGAACATTTCTCTGCAGTCTTCCCACAGCAAATGCATAAAGTATGTTTAGCATGCAGATCAAACATGCACATGCATTTTTAAACACATTCTGGCCTATTTCACACATAACCTAAACCATGGTTTATGTAACCTAACTGTCCAACCCAGCAGACTAATGGTTTGTTTTCTGGCAACAAACCATGACTGAAGCCATTCTTTGTTGTTGGCTTGTTTTAACCATGGTTTGGTGTTGCATCTGAACCCAACAACCTTGCTTAATCATGGTTTCTTAGGGCTACCTCACAGTAGATCATCATCAAGGCATGAGTCAAGAGAAAATGGAAAACAAGCCAGACTTTGGAAGAACAAGCCATGGCTTCTTTGCTCATCCATGAAACAACTCGTGATTTGTTAAACGGACCATGGGTTTAGTGTTATGTGTACACAGTGTTTTTTGACAGAGCTCTTCTCCCAGGAATTTGGCCTTTTCTGCAACATAAAATTATGTTTGCTATATTTCAAAAGTGCAAAATGCACACATTTGAACATTCAGAATGATGGTCATCATGAAGATATGGGAAATCTCTTTAACAAATCAAAAAGTATCCGTTTTAAAGTGGTCTCCATTTTCCTTCTCTAAAGAGCTGTCATGTGAATTTTCTGATGGATATGGAGCTTTTTGCCAGCTACTTACAGGAGCATGCTGGAAATTCATTTGCGTTATGGAAAATGGCACCTCTTCCTATAAGTACAGCACATGCATGGAAATCCTTAAGCACAAAGCTTTAATCACAGATAACTGTGACATAGACTTCTATTGTTTTGGCTTCATAAACCAAATGCCTTTTGAGACAGTGGGGATTCAGTTGTCCTCCTTTGTATTAGCATCTGCATCAAACATCAGGTTCTGTTAATACCTTTACCAGAGCAGAATGTAACACAGCAGACGTGATGTTACCTGATACTATAAAAAGCATATTGCCACTCTCGGAATGGGAATAACTTATAGGGGACAGAGTGGGAAAATACCCAGGTGATAGGTGATGGATGTCATCTGTTGATACCCTGGACCTGCATTGTGCATGAGATATTAATGGAATGCTAATTTTACTGTTTTTCTTTTCCCAGGAAGTCATGATTAATATTGGTGATGTGGGGAATGACTATGAACACTGTCTGCAGCTGATGAAAAAGCTGAATGAGTTCCGAGGAGCATCAGGGGTAAGAGATACATTTCCAGATTCACCTTCCTCAGCTGGATAGCATCTACCGTATTTTTCGCTCCATAAGACGCACCAGACCACAAGGCGCACCTAGTTTTTGGAGGAGGAAAGCAAGAAAAAAACTATTCTGAATCTCAGAAGCCAGAACAGCAAGAGGGATCGGTGCGCAGTGAAAGCAGCAATCCCTCTTGCTGTTCTGGCTTCTGGGATAGCTGCGCAGCCTGCATTCGCTCCATAAGACGCACACACATTTCCCCTTACTTTTTAGGAGGGAAAAAGTGAGTCTTATAGAGCAAAAAATACGGTAACTTTTCAGCGAGCTGTTCAGACCTATTTGGCTGCTGCAAGTGTGAGTTAATACAATGCTAGATTGGTCTGCATAGCTCTTGTGTCTACCTGCTTTAGGTTGAATCCACCTTATTTGCCATAAAGATCATTTGGCATAGGTCAGTGTCTCTTACAACATCAGTCAGCTATCCTGTAGCGGGAAGCAACCTACAAAGTTATGGGCCTAGCATATGTTTGCTAAAATTTTAAACTGAATGTAAACTTTATGTGAAAAACTGACCACATATTTTCTACAAGAAAATGAAAATGTGATTCTAATTATCCATCCAGACACTCATATTTAGTTGTATGGTAGAACACTGAGCATTTGACGGGAATTTTGGCATTAAGTTGCAGTCCCGTTACATTGAGCATTTGGGGCTAGCAAGGAATTAAACCCTTTCCTGCTCTGCAGGAAACTGTATGACCACCAAGAGTTCAAAGTGAGATATATGCCCAAACCAGGCAAATGTAGAGTTTCTAGCTTTGTTTGATACTTATGGGAAGTCCTACCATTTGTGCAGCAAAACTACTTGTTGCACCAACATTACAACAGTATTTCCCACAGCAAAGGCATAAAGTATGTATGACATTACAACCAAAATAATCGCATACATGAATCTGGGGTCCCTGGCCAGATCAGGCTTCCAAGATGCATGCAGTCTGAATGCTTATAGATGTCAGGATATCACCCACACTTCACGTTTGCCAAGAAAAACGTTGGTCATAACAAAATTAGAGATGTCTTGTAACTTGAAGTTCAGCCTCTGATGAGCCAAGACCAGGTTATGTGTTATACACATCGGATTTAGCAATCAAGTTAACCATGGCAAAACTCTTTCTTATTTCTAAATATTGCATACTGTTCCTTTATACATTTAATTGCTTGAATATAATATAATTAATGTAACATAATGTGGGCCTGGCAAGATCAGCTTTCAAAACAATACAAGCCATTAGGAAAATATAGTAACACTTTGAGCAAAGGCAGCATGACATGACAGCTGCTTGTTTCATCTTTCTCTGCTGTGACCTCTCAGTTTCTTCATCTCTGGTGCTGAGTCATCAGGACTGAGTTGACTTATAGCTCCCCGGAGCTTTGCTAACTTTGGCACTGAACTGAGTTGAGCACTTGTGGCCAGTTGCTGTGTGGTGATAGTGGCCCGTTAGCTGCCACTTTCAGTTTTCTATGTGTGGCCATCTTTCAGGCATAAACAGAGTTCACAACCCCAGTGCATGGCATCAATTTTGACAGAAACAGAAAGTTTGGGAAGAGCCTCAGTTTTCTAGCAAGCGGGGTTTGGAAACAAATGGAACAATCTGAAGCTGGATGATGTTTGCTGGGGCTTCCCTTCTTTTCTTCTTCACTCAGAGTTCTTCCTGTTATCCAAGCATCTTTGTACTATGGGCTTCTCGCTCCTAATGGCAGAAGGAAAATCTGTATTGTGTCTATAACAACCCTTAGAAAGCTGGGATCTTGACAAACTTAAGTTTCCTTCTACAGTGCTTCCCTCTTCCCCAAAAATATTGGAGTGAAAATGCATCTGGCAGTTCTGGGCAGCATGCCAGAACTGTCCCATTTCAACTGCAGGAAATCAGCAGAGCTAGACCAGGCAAGGCTAAACATTTCTTGGTCCCTTATGCCTTCGACAGAAACCTGTTGGCTATAGCAGAACAATAAAATCCATGACACTCAGTGATAAAATAATGCAGGGATGAGGATGGAGATCATTTTTGTTTTATGTCATAATTAGAACAAGGCTACCAGACTTTATTTATTTATTTATTCATTCATTCATTCATTCATTCATGGCTCACCTTTTACATGCATCTCATACTGACTAGCCAGAGTTAAAAAGAATGTTCAATACAGTACAAGGGGAAAACAACTAAATATAACTTTTAAAACTATACAAAATTAACACTTAAGGCAAAGACCTTTTCATCCAGCTGGAAAAGCTTGTCAAAACAAAAATGGCTCCCAATAGCTTCTGGAAAGTACCATAGTAGGTTCTGCATAGTAAGAGTTGTTCTATATGTGCAGATGCAGAGTATTAATGGGCATATGAGACATCTTCCTGAAACACAATACAAGTGATGTCTGCAAGGTCAAATGTGGCTGCCATCCCTCTACACCATATTTCCCATCTTTCCCCCCTCCTGCACTGTTGGCTGCCATCACCACCCATTCCAATCTCCAGCTGCTACTTGTTAGCCCTTAGCCTACAATAGATATTATTATTGTTTTGCTCATTTGATACTTGCTTAGCTGTGGAGTCTAAAATGTGAGCCTACCCCAGAATGAATAGTGAATAGTGGTATGTATGTATCGCAGTGCATAAGGAATCAATACTTTAACTGATCCCTACCCACCCCCAAGGCTCTGCTAAACCCATGATTAATGTCTCCTTGCTCCTTGTGTGAGTTTATTGTACTTACTGCAAAGCTGAAAATTTGAGTACCGCAACAGAACAGTTTGGCCTTCGAAACTATGTACTGTTCAGAACTGGATATTGATCGTGATCCAGGAAAAGGTTCGTCACAACATAATCTGTGTTTGATGTGTTGTAAGCAAATATTTTCATTTCCAGTGTGCATTGAAACAGACAGGAGGTGGTGGTTTCTGAAGAATGTTATTCATGGAGATGATCTGATTTGTTTTTCACTGTGAAGCGATAATAGCTATGTAGAAAAGAGTGGGCACTAACTAGTCCTACAGCCCAGCTCAAAACTACATGCCTAATCCAAAATAGAAGGAAAAAAATGTTGCCTGTCTGCTGTGCAATTTCAATTGAGTTGGTTTCTTCCATGTTATGGCAATGCTGCTAGATTCCTCCTTTCCACCTTTGGGCCAAAGAAGACATAACACCATTCACACATTTAGCAACCCCATACATGTTTTGTTTAGAGCAAATTGCAGGCACTGGGGGCCAATTGAGATCAGGGCCCCAGTAGGAGATGTCAACCCCTTGCTGTTATCCTTATCTGGATGACCATTCTCCCCCTCTTCCTGTGCTTGCTGTTTGCAATGGTCCCAATGGGAATTTCCATTACAAAATAAATGGCAATAATGTGGGGGGGCATCAAAATAGGACTATAGCAGGGCTCAAAGGGTTAAGGCCTCCCAGCCCTCTGCTGTGGTCTTGATTGCCAGTGCCCGCATCTGCTGTTTATGCTAAAACGAACCAGACACCATTCATACAATGACTAATGATGTTATGTCTAGTTTGTCCCTTTTGTCAAGGGTCACATTCATTCAACGATGTGAGCAGAACAGCAGAGGTTGTATTACTGAGATACTCTGGCAGAATTACATAACTTTTACTTAATCACTGTTTATATATAAGCTGGCTGTTTCTCTTTGGTGTTGGTCATGTAGGGAGTGACAGTGGACGATGCCCACATCAAAGCCATCAATGTCCTTGCTGTGAGGCTGGAGAGGGAGAATAAGGAAGAGATGAAAACAATATACCAGCGCCGAAAGCAGCTGAATGAGAGGTGTGTGTGTGTGAATTTATAATGGTGTCCACATGGGGGATGAACAGGACAATCAAAACTGAACAGCTTTAGGGCCCAAGAGGAATTGGTAGTGCCACCTGCAATGATTTAAAAAGAGATAAGACTGATCTTAAAATATATGTATTTTTTATCATTCCTCACTATCCTAACCATACTCTCATAGAATCATGGACAGGTGCTGTTAGAACAAATGTGATGTTCAATTGGGCAAGTTCCTCTGTCCAAAGATTTCATTTTCCCCACAGGGATTGTATTGAGTTTTCAGCTTTTAGCAAAGGGAAGGGGGAATGCAAGAAAATAAAGCTGTGGGGTGAACTACAAGATGTACGCCAAAGGAGAAGTCAACCATCATTCTTAAACCCAGGTTTATTCCATAGGATAAATGATCTTCAGTTGTCATCAGTGTCCACTATTAACTCCCAAGTGGTGAGGCTTCCTTTATGACAACATTTCCAAAGCTGTCTTTCACAGCACCCTGCTATGCTATGAGCACAACCCATAATGCCTTGCTAATTGACCTTGGCAGCCAATTAGCATGCTGATGCCAGTGGTGTCAGTACTAGGTCAGACTAGTCTCTAGGCCAGTACTTCCAATCTTGGCAGAGAGATATGTGGTGAACAACAAAAGGCAACAAAATTATGAGTGGAGATCAATGAGCATGATATCTTCCTAGCCAGTTACAGATAGGTAGCCGTGTTGGTCTGCTGTAGTCAAAACAAAATAATAAAAAAAATTCCTTCCAGTAGCACCTTAGAGACCAACTAAGTTTGTTATTGGTATAAGCTTTCGTGTGCATGCACCTTAGAGACCAACTAAGTTTGTTATTGGTATAAGTTTTCGTGTGCATGCACCTTAGAGACCAACTAAGTTTGTTATTGGTATAAGTTTTCGTGTGCATGCACACGAAAGCTCATACCAATAACAAACTTAGTTGGTCTCTAAGGTGCTACTGGAAGGAATGTTTTGTTTTATTTTTTTGTTTTATCTTCCAAGCCATGTACTGTACTTTCTCAAGCTGTTCCTAAGACAGCTCCTTTCTGCATCTGGCAGGTTTCCAGCCATGACCTAAGATAATCCACAGAGCAACTTGGGATTCATGAATGCAACTTCAGTTTACCTTGCAGCTTGGAGAGACAAAAAAAAAATTCCCATAGAGAAGTTCTAATAGGCTATAACTTTGCAGAATAAAGCTATTAAAATGTGTTTTCTTATGGCTAAAATTAGAAACTTCCAACTGAACTTAGGCCACCAGGCCACCCATACCAAGCAAAGTTATAATCATGACAACTTTAATTTAATTAATAACTCTACATGTATTCTTCAACTTTTCTCTTAACCACTTTTTACATATCTTCATTTCCAATTGTTTAAACGTCTAACTAAGCAAAGCAGGGCAGTGGCTGAGAGGTCTCATAAACCAAGGTGCAGGTTTTGAAAGCAGCTTCTGACTCCCATCTTTGAACAGTGTGATCTGCTCCAATAAAATGATTTTTTTCAATATTAGGTGGAACAGTTTCCATGGTGATCTCAAATCATATAGAAGGAAGTTGGAAGGAGCTCTGGAGATCCATAGCTTGATCAGAGAAATGGACGATATCACCGAAAGAATAAGTGAAAAGGTGATTTGCTTTGTTATCAAATTTCCATTCCTATTATCCCCTTGGTGAGTTCCCGAAAGTGATTGAAATTCCAGTGACCCAAAAAACCTGAGAAATGCAGGGGTGGCATTTTTTTATAGGAATACGTGCAAAAAAGAGAGCTGGTATGTCATCAAGCAGTCCCAGCTACTGCAGTAGTTCTCTGCTTTGTGATTGGGGTTACCCACAAAGTAGCAAAATGGCCTATTCTCTAGAGAGATCTTGTCATAAGTAGGTTCAGTTTAAACTGAACTTGTTCTGTAAACTTTACAGTGTATATAAAATGATCCAAAATTATTGTTGTTATTATATGTTTATTTGTAAAAAGGGTAAAGGGACCTCTGACCATTAGGTTCAGTCCCTGACGACTCTGGGGTTGCAGCGCTCATCTCGCTTTATTGGCCGAGGGAGCCGGTGTTTGTCCGCAGACAACTTCCGGGTCATGTGGCCAGCATGACTAAGCCGCTTCTGGCAAACCAGAGCAGCACACGGAAACGCCGTTTACCTTCCTGCCAGAGCGGTACCTATTTATCTACTTGCACTTTGACGTGCTTTCGAACTGCTAGGTTGGGAGGAGGAACCAAGCAACGGGAGCTCACCCCGTCGTAGGGATTCGAACCGCCAGCCTTCTGATCAGCAAGCCCTAGGTTCTGTGGTTTTAACCCACAGTGCCACCCACGTCCCTTATGTTTATTTGTACCCTGCTCTTTTCCACCAGAGAACTCAAGGCAGGTGAAAAGTGTCAGCTTCTTCCTGCAATATGGCAGGCACCAATGATGGTTTGTTTCCATTGTTTATGAATAACCAGCCTTTTTACACTGGAGTTTGCAAACCATTGATTCTAGCTTTTTATGGATGCCCATGCTATGAAATGCATATTCCATGACGTCTTATAATACTTAGGAAAGAAGTTGAAGGTGCTTAAAAGAACTGAGCTGTGATCTTTTCTTTCTTTCCCCTACCCCCACCACACAAATGTCTTATTTCCTTAAGAGTGCACTGATACAAACACTGGACTATGGGAAAGATATGGAAAGTGTAGAAAACCTAATTCGAAAACATGAAGAAATGGAGAGGGAAACTGGTGTCATTCAATCCAAGATAGAGGTAAAAAATAAATAGTTAATATCCTGAAATGCGAATAGTAAATACTGTATGGACACATCCATTGACATTTGTCCTGCAAACAATTTTAAGCTAATGCAGTAATCATGTCGCATCAGTTTACAATGGATCATGGTTTTGTAAAGAGGGTCTTGGGGGGCTAGTTTTGCCATATTATGTTCCCAGTAGTTTACTTTGTGATTTTCCATGGATGGTTTCATTACTAAGATTATTTTTCTTGTCTTTCTTTGTGTATTATATTTTGTGAACAGAAAAGTAGGGCATAAATGTCCTAAATCAAAAGTTTTTTTTAGAAGGGCCCATTACACAGTGTGCTTATGCTGCTTTCAGGCTCTGGAGCTAGAATCATTTCCACTTTGCAAGAGGAATCCCTCTTCCATAACCGACAAACTGACTATGAAGCAAAAGGAAATGAAAAACAATTGGCTACGGCTTCAGGGCCAGACCAAGCAAAGGTAAAAATACTTAGAACATGGCCACCTCCATCCTGTATACATTGTTATCCCAAGAATGGAGAACCTCCAATCCAGGGGGCAAATTTGGCCCTCTAGAACTCTGTCTGGCCCTTGGGACTCTCCCTAGGCCATACTTCTTACCAGGTCTGAGTTGCACTCTTTAATGTGTTTTTCCCCCCTGTCTAGAATGTGACCTTGGACTTTGCATAATGCTTCTTCTTTGTCTGGTGGTTTTATTTATTTATTTATATATTTATTTTCCCACATTATACCTGAAGGTCTCAGGACTGTTCACAGAAAAGAACACAATATATAAAATAAAAATAAAAGCAATAACCCAATATAGAAACTTGCCTACTGTACAAAGGTAGAATTCTGCTCCATCTCACTGCTGGCATATAGCCTCCACTTGGGGTGGTATCCAGGTTCCAGATTCAGGAAAAAATTGAGTACCACTCTAGCCCTGCTACCATGAGTACCATAATATGTCTACACCACAAAACATGTTAGGGGCAGAACTTGGATGGAATGTACATGAGTTGAGTTGCATCTAGGTATGTGTAGTGTACTTTCATATTTCCTTGTTTGTTTGTTTGTGCGTGTGAATGTCGCTAAAGGAGAAAGTGTAATTTTATAGGTAACGGATATGCAAGGCTCTCCACACATGGCAAAATATATGTTTTCCTTGCTGCCTTGAGTTCAGTTTGCAAGCCTTCTATTTTCTCTGAACCTGGCTCTATTCCAGCAAAGATATGCTTAGGAATTGTTTCCATGCAAGAAGTACTGCTGGGAAATGCTGCAGGTAGGTCCAGTCAGAACTGCTATTAGATGGTTCTTTGTGTGACAGGGGTGAGAAATTGGCAGCCTCTTACCAGTTGCAGAAGTTTAATTCTGAAATGAAGGAACTCCTGGACTGGATTCAAGAGGTCAAAGGTCGAATGGAGGCTGGTGGTCTTCCTAGAAGTCTCGCTGAAGCAGAAAGTATGATTGAAGAACATCAGGAAAGAAAGGCAAGTATGAATCACATCAGCTGGCTATAGGCATCCTGATCATGGATTCCATTGCCTCATTCAGGATCAAGCTACATAGTATATTTAGCACATAGCCCGCATCTACATATTATGCCTTTTTCTTACTCAGAAGCAAGCACAAGGAGCCATTCTGAATAGGTGGGGAGGGGAGATCACTTAGGTACTTATAACACAGCAGTTTGACTTCACCCTCAGAGGCACACTGTCTCTTGAGACAGATGAATGCCAGCAACAGTATTAAAACTTCTGTCATTTACTGCAAACTTTTCAACGACAACAAAAATATATTGACTTGGAGTGGGACCAACTCTATGCTCAGGCTAGAGAATGGATCATTTGTTTTCTATATTTATTAGCTCTCACAGTTTCCTGTGCAGTTTCAGTGACAACTCAAAGACTAATGACTTTCCATATAAATATTAGTATTGGAAAGTACTCTGCGGAGCCTATTTTTGTCCCCAATGGCCTGTAATTCTGGATAGCTGTATTTCTGCATGAACATTTGACATCAATCTACCCAACATCTTTATAGGAAGAAATTGAAGCACGAGGGGAAAGGTTTGGGGCACTCAGCAGCTATGGTCAAACACTTGCCAACTCCGGTCATTATGCAACCCCTGAGATCCACCATTCCCTCACTGGACTTCAACAGGCCTTGACTGAAATGATCCAGATCTGGCAAGAAAAGAATCTGAAACTGCTTCAAGCCATGGATTTGCAGGTAGGTGGACAAATGGTCTGAGACAGCCAACCAAGACCAGAGCAATTGCTGTGAGGAAACATCTGTCAGTAGCTGTTTCTGGTTGATAGATGGAGAAAGTGGTAGCCTTAGAATTATGGACTCAAAGGGGAAGAAGGAAAGAATGCACTTAAAGAACTGCAATATGTTGCTGCTTTTGTCTTGGTTCAGTGAACTAAAAATGGATGAATGTCAGTTTCTTCTTTTTCTAATCTTAGTTTTCCCCATTTCTGCATGGTTGTTGTTTTAAAGTCCACATGAAAAATTCACATACATTGTTTGTTTACGCTTCTCTTAATATACACATTTTTAATGCCTTTCCTCTCAAATATAATTCACTTTTGCATACAATTTTCACCAATGCACATATTTTTGTGTACAGTTTCTCCAAATGTATACATGTGCACATGTTGTTGTTGTTATTGGGGAATGGTGTTGCAAAATCCAGAAAAATGCAAAATTGTGTTTTGATTTGTTTATTAGCCAAAGTGCAAGCAAATTAAGTAGGTTTGCATTAAAATGTGAATGAGTGCCATTCTCCCACATCCCTACACTAAAGGTATCTTCAGCTCAAACTGAAACCATCAGTTAACTTTGATAAATCCTCCTGTTTCAATTTTGGGCAGTGTATGTCTGTGTGTTTCCCTAAAATGCATTAAAAAAATATATTTTGCCAGGATTGATTTATATTTATATTATTTATATTTATATTTATATTTATATTTATATTTATATTTATATTTATATTTATATTTATATTTATATTTATATTTATATTTATATTTATATTTTGATATGGCTTGATTTATAAATGAGCATAGCTGGAACTCATCTTGGTCTAATAGTCGTGTTTATGCCCTTTCACATGGAAGCTATTTTCTCTATTCATAGATATGTAGAAAATGGCTTCTGTTTCTCACTGAGGAGACCATGGCACAAAGCATCCATTGAGGAGCACTCTTTCATTCATTAGTGGTTTACTTAGATAATTGACAGAGCACTTGAATTGCATGTAGAAAGTCCCTGGCATCTCCAGCTAAATGATAAGGTATCAGGAGATGGTGAAAGACCTCTTCCTAAGACCCTGGAGAGCAGCTGCCGGTCAGAGTAGACATTACTGGATTCAGCAGATGAATCTGGCATAAGACTAATTCCTAATTCCTGGTGCAAAGGGTGGGGTGGAAATCCAGTCACCACTGGATATAGTAATGACTCTGAATCGTAGAACTGTCTGCTGGGCTGCTTTTTAATATTAGCAATGACTTGTATGCTTATAAGTAATGTTAGATCTTCCACCGGTACCTATCCTAAGCATATTTTCTTGCAAGTAAGCCCCATTGTATTTTGTGCTGTCTTGATTTTATTGGGAAAGAGCTCACTATATTTCTCTCTCCCACACACAGACATTCTTAGGTTGTGTGGAGCAGAATGAAAGCTGGCTTAGCAGCAAAGAGGCCTTCTTAGCAAACAAAGACTTGGGGGTAAGAAAAATGAGCTGTATGTTTTCTATTTTCAACTAGAGGGAGAAGACGTTGGCAAAGAGTAGAAAGTGTAAAAACCCTCCTTTTAAAAAAATCACCCTTCGGAAAATTTACTTTTAGCTTTTTTATGCCAAAAGGCACATGGGATTCCTCACCTTTTGTCTCCTGCTACCATTGGCTTTATTTAGTAGTTTCCTATTCCTCACTCTCTCCTCTCTAACACCGTCCTGCAGTCTGCCTTTTCTTTCTAATGCACATGTATTAGGGCAGCCTCTGAAAACACTGATGAATTTCAAAGCCACGTAGTCAACCAGAGCTTTTGATGATACCCCCATGTTCTGTGGTCTTGCATTCAACAAGCAAAACTATCCCGACCCACTGGAAAGTTTAGATCAATGGACATTTGAATCCTGAAATAAAAGCTTCCCCCAGTTTAGACAGTGGACCCTAAACTCAGTGGAAGAACAATTGCTTTGTATGCAGAAGGTGCCAAGTTCCACCCCGGGTGTATCCAGTTAAATTGACTGACTAGATGACACTGACTAGATGAGGTGAGGTGAACCCTTGGTCCTCCAGACATTGCTGAACTACAACTCCTGTCAACTTCACCAAGCGTGGCCAATGGCTGGACTGATACAAGGTTGTTTCCTATGTTGCCGATTTTTGTCATCCTCTTCAGGATTCAGTATCCAGCGTGGAGAGCCTGCATCAAAAACACATGCAGTTTGAAAAGGCCCTGGAAACCCAGCTGGAGAAGATTGACATGATGGCCTCACGTGCCCAACAACTGAGGGACAGCCAGCATTATGACTCCGAGAACATCATGAACAAGTGCCAGGCAGTTCTCAGGAGGTAGCACCTAACCTTTTCCTCCCGTGCTGTCTGTAAAATCTCTCCTAGCAAGAGTAGAGAATCTCAGGCTCAGGGGAACCACTGTGGCCCTCCAGCCTTCTCTCTCTGGCCCTGGACTGCACTCACCAGCCCCTTTGAGTGCTTCTGCTCAGTGGGAGTGTGGCCTTGAATTGTGCTGATGCTTCTTGCCTACCAGGATGGGTGATAGAAAGATGTGTGTGTTGGGGTACGTTCTGACTTTTGAGTGGAAAGTGTGTTACATCTGTTGCTCTGCTCATGTTTGCCTCTAGTGCCCCCTGCTAGTTGCACGTGTCCCTGGAAGGTTCCCCATGGGGGAATATGGCTGTCTGTCTGAAAAAGGCTGTACGCCTTAAACAGAGACCCATCTTTTAAACGATTTCTTGATTACCTACCACTCATCCTATGGTATTCCAGTTCTTCAGAAGCTCTTTCAGATAAAAGTGCACTTACTCAGCTACCAGTGCCCCACTTTGGGAAATGTACATAATATTTACAGATGTTCCTAGCGCTAGGAATGTCTGGGAATATGTGCTTCAGGTGTGCTCATTTTTGGATGCTACTCTGTTAGTGACCTTCCTGCCTCCTTGCCAGCCCTGCTCAGTTCTGTGGTTCTTGGATTCTAGTGAGATTATCTGTCCCAAAAGTTAAGCATATATTTTGAACTCATTTTGGAAGTAGATCATGAGAAAGTTCAGTTAACCACCCGTGCCATCTTATCACCAGCAATGTTTCTTCTTCTTCTTCTTAGAAAGGAGAGGCTTCTGGAAGTTGCTTTAGCTCGCAGACGTCTGCTGGAGCAGTCGTGGCTACTACAAAAATTTCTACGGGATTCCTTTGAGGTATAATCTATTTTATTTGCCAAGACTAACTTAAGCCATGATGTGAGATCCAATTAGCATTGTTTGATATGAAGTAATGTGTGTGGATGCTGGGAGAAAGAAAATGGACCGAGTCGTGGAACACCTTGGAGTGAGAATGGCACCTCATGGGCTCTGCAAACATGAACTGGATTTATAGCCTTTCTGCAGGTGTCGGTGATACTCTGTGAAGTGTAGATAACAAGTGAGATAATTCACCCCTTATGGAAACATACAAATGCATTGCATACAAATGATGCCAGGATCAATCCGTTGCATCTCCAGAGGGTTTGATCTTAGGGAGACCACTGTCTGAAACTCCAGAGAGCCACTACCAGGATGCATGCCTGAATGGAGATCTGTCCATGAGAGTAGGGGCCTTGTTAATGATTGGGAACCTGCTTGTGTGGACAGAGCCCTTTCTCTGACAGTTGTACGTGTGGGAGCTCCTTCCAGGCATTCTGTGTATATGGAGACGGAGAGGGCTGGAGCCTGCCATCAACCATTTCCACACATTAATTAGTTACAATACCTGGAGGAAAGCAGATAGAGGAATAGTTCTGAAAGAACTCTGGGGGATCTCTTAACTGTATGTCATCCTGAGTATTAATGCTGGAGTGTGACCTACAACATTTTCTTTGTGAGTCTCCTTTTCCCAAGGGTGCTTCCAGGCAACTTGTTATTGAGCAGTCACTCTGATTGGTTTGCAAGGAAGCCAGATGACGTTGTGTCCAAAGCAAGTGTCATCCCACATCTTCCACTCTATTGCATTCTCCCTTATCACAAAAAATCTGCTGTTTGGGGGAAGCTCACTCGTTATGCAAGAGCTCCAAATCAGCTTCTGCTGTGAAACCTGAATTTGCTGGTCTGTGACTGAGCCCCACCCAGTAAATACTGTCAGCCTGGAAGTGCTTCCCAAAGTGGGAAGCATGATGGAGGAAGAAAAGACACTGCCAGCCTTGTTTGCTTGTTTCACTTCCTTGTTGTTTCTCCCCCAAGGTGGCTGCCTGGATGAATGAAAAAAACAGCATTGCTCTGGATGAGAGCTGGAGAGACCCAAGCAACCTTCAAGCCAAACTGCAAAAGCAGCAGACTTTCCAGGCGGAGATTGTGGCCAACAGAAGCCACCTAGATAGTATCAAAGCTGTAAGTGTGAAGAGGGGCTGCCAGAGAAGTCTGGTTCACCAAAGGAATGCTTGGCCATCAGAAATAAAATTGCTTGAGCTTAATTATGAGTCCCAAGGAAGATGAGATTGCTTGAAACTGTTGATACTTAAGGATGTAGATCAGAAAGATGTTGCCCGATTCAGAAAGATGAGCCAACAAGAAAAAAGACTTTGATTTTCTTTCTTTGCAGGAAGGAGAGAAAATGATCCAGGAGGGTCATTGTGCCTCTGATGCCATCCAGTCCAGGCTGCAGGAAATAGATGAGCTTTGGGATGAGCTGCTGCAAAACTGCCATGAAAAGAGAAGGAAGATGCAGGATGCCAACAAGGTGAAGCAAAACACTAGGGAGGGGGAGTGACAATAGAGGAAGGGTGGTCTAGCTGTGGACTTCCAGGTATTCCTGGATTACAACCCCCGACATCTCTGACCCTTGGCCATGCTGACAAGGTTGATGGGAGGTGCAGTTCAGTGCCACCTGGAGGACCACACATTCCTCACCTTTGCTTGGTTGACAGGCAGCCAATTTAAAAGTCAAGGTTAGCCAGAGGAAGGATTTGCCATCAGAATAAATAATCTGAACATAATTCACATTATGAGTCACAAGGAAGACAGGGTCGCTTGAAGGTGCTGATATTGAAGAATTTGGTTCAGAAAGGTGTTCCCAAGTTCAGAAAGATGAGCCAACAGAAGACGGCTTTGATTTTCTTTATTTGCAAGGAGGAGAGACGAAAGAATTACTTAAAAATGTGTGGTGTCTATGCTTGCACTCGTAAAAGGGCTCTGACCAATCCTCATTTGGTCTCTCCCCCCCCCCCCACTTCTAAATGTCACATTACATCTGGGTTCTTTCCTCTGGATTCAGGCCTTACGTTTCCTACGCACTGTGGATGATGTGGAGAAATGGCTGGAAGATCTAGAAAGCGAGATGAAGGCTCCAGAAGGCAGCAATAATTTACTGGTTCTGAATGATCTCCTTAAGAAGCAGGAGGAATTGGAAGAAAGCTTTGTCAGCTATAGAGACCAGGTCCAAGGCCTTATCAATGCAGTGCAAGAATTTCAACAAGAGAAGCATTTTCTGGCAGATGAGATAGAAGAGAGGGTTGACCACGTGGTGCACAGGTGCTTGAATAGTTTTTCATTTTTCCTTTCCTTCTGTGTTCTTTCTCCTTTGTATTGTCACTTTTTTTCTGTTGTCACCCTCCGCTTTCCATCTCTTTATTATTATTATTGCAATCCTCGTCTTGGCACCAGTTTATTATCCCATAATCTTCCTTGTACATCTCCTTCTGGCAACTCCTGCAGCCAAGTTGGTGCCAAACATATTGCTCAGCTTTCCTTTGGACCACATCAGCAAAGCTGGGGTGGTCTTGTCACCTGGGCATCCCAGGACCTCCACACACACTGCCCCGGCTTGTCCCCCAGGGAGGTCACTTCAGTGCTGCTAACACAGTGGCTTGACTTCACCCCTGGAGGCACACTCCATTGTCTCTTGAGACAGACGGATACCAACAACCTTCCTTAATACTGAAGTTGAGGCTTCACTTTGACTCTCCAGGTACAAAAGCCTTAGGGAGCCACTCCAAGAGAGGCGGGGGGTTTTGGAGGCCAGCAGACTTCAGTACCAATTCGTCCAGGATGTCAGTGAGGAGTTGACCTGGATTCATGAGAAACTTTCCCTGGCATCCTCCAGAGACTACGGCCAATCCCTTACAACTGTTCAGAGCTTACAAGAGAAGCACCAGGTAAGGTTCTATAGGAAGGGCAGGGAATGTTGGAAATAGAGAGAATGGAGTTTCTCCGTCACTGTTCCTTAACTGTATCTTTTTGCTAAAGTATCACTGCCAAGCATGTTTGCCGCCTCCCCCCCCCCATCCCCCTGTGCTTCAGCGAGGTGCATTTGTTATGAACACTTCTATTTCGCTATAAAAGAGACAAGAAATGAATAGCTCCTTCTGCTGGAGGGAGGGCATTTGACAAAATTCCTCTACTTCATTCTTTGAGCATTTTGGAATCTCTTAAGAGTGTTGGTGGATGCATGATTCTGACCTTACCTTATATAAAAGAGAAAACGTCTTCGTTTTCAAAATATGCTTTATTTTGTTGTACCTATCAGAATTTAGAAAATGAAATTAGCAGCCACAACGCCTTAACTAAAGCGGTGATCAGCACTGGGCAGAAGCTGGTGAAGGGAGGCCACGCTGCCTCACGGGATATTATGGAACAGGTGAAAGAACTGGAAGTTTCCTTGGACAACCTGAAGGGTGAGGCTCAGGAGAGAAGAAAGAGGCTCATGCAATCTTATGAAGCTCAGCATTTCCTCACTGAGGTAAGATAGGACTGGGATCTCATGTTCAGGTTTGATACCTTTTAAAGGATCGAAAGTTTTCTGATAGCTTGGTTGATAAATTATTAGAGCTTGAAGCATAATTAAAACATGGAAGTCATTACCTTCCTAGATTTTACTGTTCTGCCTGTTCTAATAATTTGTATTTTATTTTATTGTTGGTTGGTTGCTTGAAACAGGGTAAATCGATATGAAATTCTTGTAAGGAAATGCCCCCATTTGCCATTTCCCTGACTTAAATATACTCCATGTTTCTATTAGTCATTGGATAGATGGGATATGTGTCCCAATATCATACCTGTCCTTTCTCCTCCTCTGCAAGTTTCAGACAAGCAATTTAAATCGGGGCTGCGGCCTGGGATGAGAGTCAATGTAACCTCCTATCTCCCAGCGGCAGATTTAATCCAAATCCATCGTTTTCATAGTTGCTTTATATTGCTTTTCAATTTTTTTATGTTGATGTACACCACCCTGATGTTTTTCGAGAGGGCAGTACAGTGGTACCTCGGTTTATGACCTTAATCCGTTCCGGAAGTCTGTTCTTAAACTAAGGTTACCAGATTTTTTTCAATGAATCCGGGGACACATTGTTTGCTATGTACATGTGAATGCTGAGATAACTGTAAATCTGGGGATAGTCTCCAGGAAACAGGGACATCTGGTAACCTTATCTTAAACCAAAACCATTCTTAAACCAAGGCGTGCTTTCCCTAATGAGGCCTCCCACCGCCAGTGCCCTTCCACTATTCGGATTTAGTTCTTAGACCAAGGTAAAGTTCGCAAACCGGGACACTACTTCCGGTTTTGCGGAGTTCGTAAACCGAATCGTTCATAAACAGGACAGTTCTTAAACAGAGGTACCACTGTATATAAATTCTTTTATCAGTCAATCAATCAATCAGCCTATTGACACTCCACGGCCTTTAATGAAAGAAAAAGACATTGGGAGATCCAGTCATGGATCTCTCATTTCAGAGAACAGAGATTTCTAACAGAATTCTCAGCACCCTAACCAGACTATAATCCCAAGGATTCTTTGGGGAATGCCATGATTAGTTATGTGGAATAAATCTAATATAATTTAGTATTTAGCAGATGTCCCTCTGCCTCTTTAGGCTATAGCCTTGACATCAAACTAGGCATGTCTAAATGTGTCACTAGAAACTGCATCAGGGTTTTAAAAATGCTTTAATAGGCCACGGGCAAGATTTTTATCAGGACTTTAGTGCACAGGGAGAAGTAGTTTAAACTTTTCCTCCCCAGCTGCAGTCGCAATGAAAATTGTCCGTGTTCTGCAAATGGCACTGATGGGAGCTTTTTTCCTAAAGCTGATTAAAGTGCTGTGTGGGAGGGTGGATTTTTGTCAGTGGTGCAGCAGGGGAGCAAACAGTTAAATCCTATTTCCCAAAGTGCTATGATTCTGCTGAACATTGCCCCATGTCTGGTATTATTAGTAAAGAAGCAAGTAACACAGGGCTCGTCCACAGCTTGTCCCTTGCTCTAGAAAGCATGGGTCCAAGAGATTTTCTGCTAGTCCTGTGCTTTAAATGCATGGGTTTTCCATTTGCCCTGCTGCTTTCCCTGAGAAAACTACTCTTTACCACTGAATTGGAGCAAACGTCTTTCCATGGAAAAACCTTTCGACCTTTGCTACAATTCAGCAGCAAAGAGCAGTTTTCCCGGGGGAAAGTGACGAGATAAGTGGAAGTGTACACAATCCCATAGTTTCTAACGATGCATTTAATGCCACATCTCATTTAGCCCTTAGTGACTTATGTCACTGTTAAATATAGATTTGTTTCGGTGGATTGTAGGCCAGGGCCTGTTTCTCATTCAAGTTTGATCACCATTGCATTTCTTTTAAGCTTTTGGAAGTGGAATCCTGGGTGGCAGAGAGAGGACTGCTCCTGGAAACCCCTGATTATGGGAGGAATGAAGAATCGACTCAGGCACTGCTCCGAAAAGTGGAAGCTGCCAAGCTGGACCTGGAAGGATTCAAGCCCAGAATGGAGAAGCTGAGGGAAACAGGAATGCGCCTCTCAACAAGCGACAACCCAGAGAGGTAGGCAAGTCGAACTGGTTACCGATCTTCTTCAGACATGACTTCAGAGAGTTCACACACACGTAAATGCATACCGAATACATGAATGACGTGTAAGGTTGTCTCTCTTTGCAAATTGCAAAACTATAGAAGTGGGCTAGTAGCTCATTAGGCTGAGCCAGCTCTTTGTTCTGGGTGGTAGATCTCAAATGAGCCATGCAGTTCTCCCTCCCACAACAGATAGGCACATTTGTTTGCATGTGCTGGTCAGCTGTTCCCATTTAACTGAATGGAAGCCACTGTGCAGAGAGCATTTCTGTGCATAAATCAGAATGCACACACAAGCAGCTTTGAATCACAGTGCATGAATCTTTTTATACCGGTTATATGACTATTATTATAGTGCCTGTGTTCCCTGTATTCCTTTTAAAAGACCCATAACTTGATTTTTTTTTTCTCTCTCTCTCCCTCTTCATAAAACACAGCAATTATGAGCCACACTGCATCAGACAATTGTTCTATCTCAGTTGTCTTAAAATGCACAGACAATGGCTTTTAATAATAAATAAATAAATAAATAAATAAATAAATAAATAAATAAATTTATTTTATGGCACATGACCATCTTTTGTAGATTATTAATTCATGCAATACAGTCCATGCTGTCTCTCCTGTATCATTGCTCTCCAAACAGTTCTTTGGGGACTTTTTATTCTTCAAAAAGTTGTTTTTTCAATATCCCATATTAATGATCATACTCTAGCAACCTTTTAAGGGAGGTTGGGGCCTGAACTCACCAATAAATTTATTTTGGTTTGCAAAATACTTTTGAACTGTGTTGAATGAGTTAGATAGCCCATTTTCCATGAGCAGGGTGCCATCACAGAAACAGAAAAGGGGGCTTTTTTTTGTTAGCATACACTGGTCTTTCAGCATACATAAAATACAAAGGATTTCAACCAAAATGAAAGCACCTGCACTCATTCTGCAAATCAATAATCTGCCTGGGTGCTGGGCATTTATGCTACTGATACAGACAATAAGCTTCAGATCAAGACTGATACTTTCACTAGTAGTGACAGGGGCTGTGTTGGTGAAAGGTGCAGGATACAATAATTGTGATGTGAATCAGTACAGATTCTTTCCCCCTCTAAGGCTGTTAACTTTTCCCCCCTAACAGCTCCACTATCCTTCCCAAGCTCCAGGGTGTTCTCGAAGAGTATCTCTCTCTCCTGCAGAGAGCAGAGAGCCAGATAAAAGCTCTGCGGGAGCAATATCAGCTGCATCAGTTTGAGAGGGAGACCCAGTTGGTGGACGCCTGGCTTTCGAAAAAGCAGAGCACGGCTGAATCGGATAACTACGGTCAGGATTTGGAGGATGTTGAGGTAAAACAGATTTTATCTCTTGCCAAACAGGAAGACCTTGGCCATGTTATAGCTGCAGGCATCACTGTGTCATTGAAATACATTTTAGAGGTTGACATAGCTCCGTAGAGAGCTCTAGATGGCATATGCTGGTCACTTTCAAAAACTGCCCTAGCCATGTCTTTTCAGAAGTAAGTCCTATTAACTGCAGTGGGACTTGCTCCTTGGTAAGTGGGGTTAGGGTTGCAGCCTGTGAGCAGTAACATTTAACATTTATTGAAAAGTAATGGAATAGCCAAGCTTTCTGCTGTCATCAAACTCTTATGTAGGTGCCAAAAAGAAATCCCCCCTTCCCTCCATGCAGCTGGACCAGAAACATTTGTTTAATAAATAATAATAATAAAATTTTATTTATATCCCGCCCTCCCTAGCCAAAGCCAGGCTCAGAGCAGCTAACAGCAATAAAACAGTTTACATAAAATCACAATCAATTGATTGAAATGCATTCTAAAACCAATTCATTCTAAAATCAATTCAAGATCAAATTAATGGCAACCATTGGGCTAGAGTTCTATGAGGATTACCGAAGGAGGGGGTCAGATTGTGCCTTGGCCAAAGGCCTGGTGGAAGAGCTCTGTCTTGCAGGCCCAGCAGAAAGATGTCAAGTCCCGCAAGGCCCTAGTCTCTTGTGACAGAGTGTTCCACCAGATCGGGGCCACAGCCGAAAAAGCCCTGGCTCTGGTTGACGCCAGCCTAACCTCCCTGTAGCCCGGGATCTCCAAGATGTTTTTATTTAAAGACCATAAGGTCCTCTGTGGGACATACCAGGAGAGGCGGTACCATAGGTTTAAAGTTTGTTTGCTTGTTCTTAAATGAAGTGACTTTCCAAACTCCAGTTTACCACTTCTTCAATATTATACCGATAGTATTGTGCTTTTGTAGGTATTAGAGCTTCTGAAAAAGCTAGAGATGTAATTTATCTCCCTATCCTACAGATTCTGGAGAAAAAGTTTGAAGATTTTATAAAGGAAGTAAGATCTCTAGGACGTGCCAAGGTTCTTCTGATAAATGACTTAGCATCTCAGCTCAAAGGAGCCTGTCACAGCCAAATAAGTGATATCCAGAAAAAGACTCAACAGGTCAATGACACATGGGAGAGATTGCAGCAGGCCATCCAGATAAGGGCGGAGGTGAGGTCCTAAACTTTCTGGTGTCTTGACTGATTCGTTACGGCAGTGCTGTTATTGAAGTGCATTCATACTCTATGAGCCTATTCAGACACACAATTTGTTGTGATGAGTTAATCGTCATAATCCAGTACTCAGAACTTTTTGTGACAGTACTTGCCAATATGGAGTACTGTCACCTCTCTTTTTTCCCCCTGCCCATGTCAGCCATTTTGTGCTGGCACCAATGAGTACCAGGACCTCATTTTTTATTCAGAAGCTCAAAAAAGAAAAGCACTGCCAATACCCATGAATCACATGGAGAAGCCCACTGTGCATGTTTACAATTCCTGTAGTCAACTACCAATAGGGCTGCCAGTTTCAATCGATAATGCATATCACTGAACAGTAGATACAACTGATTCTTCCATGTGGTCCTCTACAACAAGATGGATCTGCTTGGCAAACCAACCTAACTTCTGAATCTCTGAGACAGCTCCATGACCTTTAGTTTCTAAAATAAAAAAAATACCCAATGCAGGGGCATGGTTTTTCATAGGCGCTGTGGGTTAAACCACAAAGCCTAGGACTTGCCAATCAGAAGGTTGGCGGTTCGAATCCCCGCAGCGGGGTGCGCTCCCGTTGCTCGGCCCCTGCTCCTGCCAACCTAGCAGTTCAAAAGCACGTCAAAGTGCAAGTAGATAAATAGGTACCACTCTGGTGGGAAGGTAAACAGCATTTCCATGCACCACTCTGGTTCTCCAGAAGCGGCTTAGTCATGCTGTCCACATGACCTGGAAGCTGTACACTGGCTCCCTCGGCCAATAAAGCAAGATGAGCTCCGCAACCCCAGAGTCGTCACGACTGGAGCTAATGGTCAGGGGTCCCTTTACCATTACCTAATATCTAGAATGACATTTAAGATTGTACCATGCATAGCATTCTAGCTGCACAAGTCAGTTTTCCTGTTTTCATGTCTTCTGCTATACTGTGACCCTAAGGTTGGCATTGCTAACACATCTTTCCTGTCATCAGAATCTCAGAGCTGCTCATGAGGTTCACCAATATGACCGTGATGTGGATGACCTAAAGGGTTGGATGCAGGAGAAAGAGGCAGTTGTAGATAGAGATGATTATGGCTATGACCTACCAGGTGTGCAGACCCTCCTCAGCCAACATGAGGGACTCGAGGTAAGTGGAATGGACCACCTTGAAAAAACTACATCAAGGATAGCTAATATGGTGGCCTCCAGATGTTGTTGGAGTCCCATCAGCTCTCTCAAATCCTAGCCAGTGATCAGGCATGGTGGGACAACATCTGGAGAGCACCACATTTGCTACCCCTGAGCTGCATGTTGAATGAAATCGAAAGATCCTGCATTTTCCTTTGCAGAGGTTCCAGCTCTTGTACTCTTGTTGTTTGTTCCCTTCCATAAATAAGTCCTTATTTGTCTTTTACAGAAAACACTTCACTACTATGGATGGTCAAAAGCAGTTTATATTTGGTCCATGTCAGTTTTCTTTGTTGGTTCATAAGTTTGTTCTGTTCCATTTCTGCATTATTCAGTGGGGGCTGGTTGTTAAACTGCATTAAGATTTGGACTTTGTGTGCATGTTTTAGCTTGAAGTACACATTTTTGTGTGCAATCTGGCTTTTTTAAAAATAAAAAATCATTTTAACCCCACTCCTAAAGTTGTTTTTAATGACTAGCTGGGATGGAAACTATTCGGATAGCTGCTGGGAGACACCGAAGGGAAGGCCACAGGCAGATGGTCTCATTACAGAGGTGATTGAATAGCCTCACTTCCCTTCTCTGCTCTTAATCAACGACTTGCTACTCTCTAGCTTTTTTGGGCTGAGAGCTGTTTTTCAAAATTTGAAGAAGTAGAAAAAAGCAAAAGAGAACTGCTCTCTGGTCTGTACATTAGTCTGAGAACTGCAAATCAGGCTAGTTTGTTTCAAAAATGTGGACTGAACAAATTCCTTGAGCACATTAACTACACGTTCAGGCTGGTATCTGAGCTTACGGGCCACCTACATTTAGAGTTGCAGGCCCACATCTGCCTAGAATTCATGCAATTCCCCTTGAACCAAGTTAATTGGGGGCGATATTTGTGAGACAAATTTGCACATTTCCACCAACTTTTTTTATTGTTAGAGTTCAGAACTTCTCCAGGTTCACTCCACTTTGTAAAGAATTCATATGCAGTTATGAAATAAATAAATAAGAGGAACAATATCCTGCAGACTTCAGTTAATTTCCCTTGCTGTGTTCCAGAGGGAATTAGCAGTCATTGCAAAAGAGCTGGAAAGGATCAGGGGAGAGGCCTGGCGTCTTGGCCGCCTGTACCCTCAGCCCAGGAGCAACATGATGAAAAGACTAGCAGAGGCAGATGAGTGCTGGGAGCTACTGGACAAGAAGTGTCTGGAGAGGAAGCAGAAGCTGCAGCAGGCAGAACATGTTCAGATCTACTTCAATGACTGCAGAGAACTAATGTACGTACAAGCTGGTCAAATACACGTGGGGCCTTCCATGTCTTGCTTTCGCAGTATGAAGGTGGAACATTGGCACCGTAAAATCAGTTTATGTCAATGGGACCAATATGCGATTGTAACAGAGCAGTTTGTGTGTGCACTTAATTTAAAATATATATGCTGTTTTTCCAGCAACAAAACAGAGCGGGGGGGTGGAAAAATGGGGGGCAGGTTTTTCCGGGGTTTTCCAAAGCTTTTTTTTCAGGGGGAAATGGGGGGGGGGAGTGTGTGGAATATTCAAACTAAATGAAACTTTTTTCCATTTTTTTTAAATGGCTTTGGGGGGAAACAGGAAAAATTGGGGGGAGCTGGGTCCCCCCCCCCAAATTTTGTTTTTTTCCAGACCTTCCCATATCAAATCGTCAGAAACAACATAGATAACCATTTCAACAATAAAAAATGTAATCCATCAGAAAAACAAAGACAAACAAATAAATAACATGTGAGGTCCCTGCAGCCTGGAGGCAGGCAAGTGCTGCCCCCATCTTTAAATAAGGGGAGAAAGAAGACCCAGGTGACTACCAGTCAGTCAGCTTGACACTGATACCAGAAGGTGCTAGAACATTTTAGCACCAATCCGAGCTGCCATAATCCCTCTGAGAATTGTTTGGATGCACTTTAAGTACAATAGAAAGCTATTGTGTGTGCACTAATGTTGTGAATGAAAAAACTTCCGCCTGCCCTTTGAATGAATGGAATCCCTTCCACTTTTATCCGTGGCAAAAATATTGGTGCTCAGAGCCTCCCTTTTGGTTAACTCCTTTAGGGCCTGGGCCAAGGAAATGCAAGCCATGATTATATCCGAGGAACTGGCCAATGATCTTCTTGGTGCTGAGCTGCTTATTAAACGCCATGAGGAACACAAGCGTGATTTAGAGATGCGATGGCTGAAATATGAAGACTTGGAACAAGCCGGAAACAACCTATTGAAGGCTGGGCACTTTATGTCTGTAGAGGTAAGCTAGTGTGGTATAGTGGTTAAGAGTCTCGTAATCTGGTGAACCAGGTTTGCTTCCCCACTCCTCCACATGCATCTGCTGGGTGACCTTGGGCTAGTCACACTTCTCTGAAGTCTCTCAGCCCCACTCACCTCACAGAGTTTGTTGTGGGGGAGGACGGGAAAGGAGAATGTTAGCCGTTTTGAGACTCCTTAGGGTAGTGATAAAGCGGGATATCAAATCCAAACTCCTCCTCCTCTTCTTCTTCTTCTTCATGGGTGAGATATTATTGATTGAGAAGATTGAGAAGAAATTAGTTAGGAACAGCAACTTGGGATACTGAAAAGGGCCAAGGAACACATAATGTGGCCCATCTCTCAAATGGTTTGAGCAGGCTGCATGATCAAAAACCCTATCCCATAGTCTTGTCTCCGGAATGAATTCTCCCTCTCATCCAGGAGCCCATGTTACCCAGACCAGCAAAGTTGCTATGCCAGGTACCTTCAAACCCACCCTTCCATCAAGGGGAAATATTTTGTCCTCAACCTCCTGCTGTGCCTCCAAAACACAGCTGAGACATAACTAGATGTTTTAAATAGCATAGCTAACAACTATGTCCAGGTTTTTTTTTTACAAAGGCAGTACTAAGTGCAGGACGTGGGTGATGCTTTGAGTTAAACCACAGAGCCTAGGACTTGCCAATCAGAAGGTCAGCGGTTCGAATCTCCGCGACGGGGTGAGCTCCCGTTGCGTGGTCCCTGCTCCTGCCAACCTAGCAGTTTGAAAGCATGGCAAAATGCAAGTAGATAAATAGGTACCGCTCCGGTGGGAAGGTAAATGGCGTTTCTGTGCGCTGCTCTGGTTTGCCAGAAGTGGCTTGGTCATGCTGGTCACATGACCCGGAAGCTGTACGCCAGCTCCCTCGGCCAATAAAGCGAGATGAGCGCTGCAACCCCAGAGTTGGTCATGACTGGACCTAATGGTCAGGGGTCCCTTTACCTTTACTAAGTGCAGGAATACTGATTTTCATCAGGACTTCCATCCTCAACCACAAGTTTGATTAAAAATACCCTCCATGCTGCAATTAGCCTGGGAGGGGACTCCCTTTAGCACTAATTTGCTTCAGGACTGCCTCAAATAAATTTTTAAAATCTAGTTTGCCAATGAAACCTAAAATTACTACAGCAAATCTTGCTCTTGTGCTTTCTACATGATGTGGATGTATGTGGAGTTGGCAGCCTCAGCCACACAACATGGAAGAGCCAAGTTCAAGTTTATTCTCAGCAACAGCAGCTCCCAGAGTGAACTTGAACACATATCACTATCTGCAAGCCTTCCCTTCTGTTTGGGGCTATTGCAAGGAGGATAAAATATGGATATGGTGGGTAAGGTTCTCTTGACTTAGGCGTGACTTCGAAAAGAAATAAAAACCAAATTAGTAAATCTCCGATCTTGTGATCTAAAAGCATAAGCTGTGTTGAGCAGGGCAGCAGTGCAACCTGATATGGAGCAAACAGGTCGGGTTTAAGGGCCTTGGGGGCTTCCTCAGACATGTGGTCCTTTGCAGACTATTAGGAAAGGGGGAATTGGAGAGAGCTTCATTTGAAAAGCACCCCACGGTCTTGATATCTATGTAACTTCATACACTGACCTTTACAATGATACCCGACTTGCCTTGTGTATAATTTGTAAGGAGATCTGCAGATCATGGGGGTAAGAACATCTCCAGAATTTGTTAAAAGATCCTGTTGCTGTTATGGACGTCACTTTACATACTTTGAGAAACCCCACTGTGTTTCTGTTTCTGTTTTGAAAATAAAAATAAATGCTACTCGCAGAGCAGGAGAACAGATGGGCTTGTCTTATCCAACCAGCAAACCTGAAATTGCATGGCAGGCCTAGGAGAAAGCATTCTTTATAAATAGGATAGCTTGGGCAGCTTGTCTGCCTAAGGTTTTTTTTACTGCATGCAATGGTGTGTGTTCCAGGTACATGCAATTTCACTGAAAAAATTGCTATGTTTTAAATTTGTCTGGATGAGTAAAGAATGCCCAAAGTCTGTTTTATAGACTTTGTAAAGCAAGGGTGGATCTCCAGGTGTTGTAGGGATATAACTCCCATCATTCTTTCTCATCTTGAATCCATTTTCATTTTTAATAGAGTAATCCTGCTAATAAGAACAATAGCAATTTAAAGAGTGCCACATGTAAATAGTAAACACGCAGGCCTTTCTTAGTGGCAGCTTCCCTAAAGAGGTATGCTAGACCACTGTACAACTTACTTTTGGGCATGCTGTTTAGACCTTTTAATTCAAGCAGACATTTTAACTGGAACCTTTGTGGTGGTGTTTTTTGACAATACAGATGTTTTATCTTTCCAATATCTACTGATATTTGGTTGATTCATTTGTTTAAATCTATCATTTTTTATAAATAACATTCTGTGTTTTTGCAAAATACAAAACAATACTTTCCAAATGGACACAAGGGGAGGTCATATATTCAGTCTACCTTGCAAATGCCAAATAAAAATGTTCGGTTCCTTTATCTTTCCCCACCCTTCCTTCAATTTAAATCTTGGGAATTGTGAATTGTTCCCTGTTTAGGGAAGTTTTTAATGTTTGATATTTTACTGTGTTTTTAATATCCTGTTAGAAGCCACGCAGAGTGGCTGGGGGGGGGGGGCTGGCCAGATGGGCAGGGTATAAATAATATTATATTATATTAATTATATTATATTATTTTTATCTATCATTTTTTAAATTTATTTATTTATTTATTTATTATTACTATTACTGCAGATTGAAGAGAAGCTCTCAGAACTGTTGGAGCTAATGAGAATGGTGCGGGAATGCTGGGACATGAAGAAGGATTTGTACGAGGAAAACTGGGAGATCCAGTTACTGAGAAGAGAGCTGGACCTAGCTGAAGCTTGGATGACAACCAAGGAGGGTTTTCTGTCAGATCCTAGCTATGGGGTGAGTTAGGTTAACATAAACTTAAATGCTGACATGCTTTTCTGGATACACAGCCTGCTTAGCACAGCAGAAGGCAATTGCTAGGCTAATTCCCAGCACAGGGGGGGTCTACTCCAGCTCCCTGTGCAAATGTTTCTGCTCCCCACAAATGCTAAAAAAGAAAAATGTTAAAGTAAACACAGTGCCGTGTGTGTGTGTGTGTGTACACGCGCATGCATATGGCACTGTGCGGTCACTATGTCCTCTGCTGGCATGTGGTCCATGGTCAAGGCTGAATGTGACCCATAGACCACAAACGGTTAGCCACCCCTGTCCTACAGTATGAAAAAACACCTTTGGAATCAGTGGCGGAGCAGAGAACAGGTGGGGACGGGGCTGGCGCGTGTCCTGGGGGCTTGGCGCACCGCCTGCAGTGGCGTGGCGCCCAGTGCAGATGGGGGAGCAGCCATGATGGCACCCCACTGCGATCGTGCTGCCGGGGGCGGTGCGCTCCCCCTGCAGTCCTCTTCCTCCGCCAGTGTTTGGAATAATATATCATGGCACAGGGCTGCAGCTTATGTGTATGTTGCACAATACTTAGTACAACTGATCTGTTGCATAATACTTAGTACAGTGGTACCTCGGGTTACAAACGCTTCAGGTTACCTACTCCGCTAACCCAGAAATAGTGCTTCAGGTTAAGAACTTTGCTTCAGGATAAGAACAGAAATCGGGCTCTGGCGGCACGGCAGCAGCAGGAGGCCCCATTAGCTAAAATGGTGCTTCAGGTTAAGAACAGTTTCAGGTTAAGAACAGACCTCCAGAACGAATTAAGTACTTAACCCGAGGTACCACTGTACAACTGTGATTGTAGACAATGACTGAATCTTCCGGCCACATGGCATGAGCAAATGCCCAAATATTATTGCTTCCAAAATGTTCAAGATCAAGATGCAGCCCCTTTAATGAGGAAACTTAAAATGTCACACGAGCCTCGTCAATTTCAAATGAAGCTTCATTCCCTCAACCAACTTTGAACAATCTCAGCCTCTTCCGTTTCCCATCATTGCCAACACTTCTCTCGTGGTATTTCTGTATTAAATGGTCATCTCTGTTGATTTGCTTCCATCCCCAGCATTCAGTCTCTGATGTGGAAAACCTCTTGAAGAAACATCAAGATTTTGAAAAAATTCTAAAGGCCCAAGAGGAGAAATTTGCACAGCTGAACAGAAAGACAAAGGTAATGTAACAGAAGCTGGTGAATGCTTCCTGGGGCAGGCCATGTTGCACAAAGACAAAGGATATCAATACCTCTCATTATCTTTCCCAATAAAGAGTGGGACCCTGTGGTTTCGCAGCTGAGTTTCTTGTTAAGATGGATAGGCCTCAGGTATCCTCTGCCTCTCCCCAGGTGTATATAACAGCCAAGGAAGGTCAAGGCAGAAAAAGGGTGAATTGAAAGAGCAAACATGGTGAGGAAATGCAGCTGCTGCCAGACACCTTGCTGGGCTTTTCCTGCTTTCTCTTTTGTAGTTTCCCAAATAAAATATAGGTACACAAAAGCGTATATTGGGGGAAAGTGTATTTAAAAGTACATTTAGTGAAAGCATACCAAAAGGTGTTATATGAGGTGGAAATTGCTTACAAATGTGACAATATATTAGGAGAAGGGCATGCAGACAAATTATACTGTGAACATTATTTTTAAAAAGGTTCAAAATAACGTGGTAATGGAGCAAATGAGAAACCAAAATTGACAGATTTATCCAACACACCCGTATACCTGCCCAGAGACTCAATTATAGCCTGATCTTGCAGGTTTCACCTCATATTTAGTAGTATCCCCGGCAGGTATGTCCATGGCTCACAACTACTTGCTTTTTGACTTCATTTTCATTCAGGTACACTTTTTGTTTCTTTCAGAGGGAACTGAAACTACTGAAACAAATTGATGCTAAGGAGAGTGGGCAACAAGAGAAAGGGAAAGTGATCAAGGTTCCCTCTCTAAGAAGAAGACACTCAGACAGGAGAACATCTCACACGAAACATCTTGATCCGAAGCGAAGTCAACCATTGCCATCTATTTCTTCGATGGACACATTGAAGATTCCCCTAGAATGTGGTGTCTCTCCTGCGCAAAAGTCCAAAGAGAATTTGCACAAATGTGGCCTTGGAGAAGATCTAATGTTGACTGACTCCAGCAATGTCAGTTCTCCTCCTTCACCAGTGTCGCTTAACCTACAAAATTCAGATTTAGGAACTCAGACTTCCTTGGTGTCCTCGTTACCCTCTAACCAAAACATCCAGCCAACCGACAGTGATTTGGTGGTACCACATGCTAGTGATTTCAAACCATCAAATATGAAAAACGCAAACGATGGCACTCTCTCTGATGTAGAAACCAAAAAAGTTAGGACTGTGCCCAGGAGTGAATCATTTGACATTTATGCAACTTTCCCATCCTTGGATTTACCTCCTCAGAGATCAGAAACTGCTTTTCAGGTAGGTTGCCATTTATCTGCACCCACGGCAACCCCTACACTAAATGAAAGCTATATAAATCTATAATTTGTTTTTTCTATGTTAGAAATTAAAGGGTTAGGGGGGATACTGGACACACCAAATACTCACTGGCAGCTGATAACTCTGTAATACGTGAAGTGGCCCTTAACTATGGGATATTAATTAGTGCTATAATCAAGCATTCTTCAAACCAATTTAAGATCTCTGAAATTGCCTTGTGGATTCCAGGTTCCTGCAAATCACCAGAGCATGGAGGGTTTCCTAGAAAAGAGGGATCAGATTCTTCCAGGAAGAAGACAGGTAACCACAAGTTAAACTGCCAAGGGAAAGATGAGATAATATATAAACAGAACAGGCTCACTAAAGGCAAAGCATGTTAGTCTAATCTTCTTTCCCATTTTGAGCTGATTGTAACAGGGATTCTTGGGTGGGGTGGGGGGAAATCAAGAAAACTCTTGATATAATGCTTGTGGAATTACCCTTGCTAATCCCCACACACCCATCCCTTCCTGAGATTTCCCCTCCTTGCTCATTTTTTCTTACTCCATGGGCAGAAGGATTTTGCATCAGGACTTTTCCTCTCCTCCCCAACAGTCCCTAAATCTTCTCCAGAAGGTTAGAAGAAACCCCAGAACAGATGTTGGGAGCGGGGAGGGAAGTCCAATTGTGCAAGCAGAAGTCATTCTGCTGGTGCGATTGTTTAGTTGAATACTGCTCCACCCAACTTTTACCCAACCTTTCCACGTCCCGTCCCGTCCCCCTTTGCCTACATCCTAAGTAGCCTCATCACATTAGGTTCACATCACATTGATTGGTTCACATGACTTCGATACAGCTAGTTCCAAAAAATCCCATTGATTTTGTTTCATTCTCTTATTTACCCTTTTCACACTGATGCATTTTAAAGCTCAGAGAGGATTAAAATACTTCAGATTTTTAACACATTTGGAAATCTCACCTTTGCCCATTAATTACTACAGTGGTGCCTCGCAAGATGAAATTAATTCGTTCCGCGAGTTTTGTCGTCTTGCGATTTTTTTCGTCTTGCGAAGCACAGTGTCGGAAAAGTTTTGGAAAAGCTTCAAAAATCACCAAAGTCTTCAAAAACCTCAAAAAAGGATACCACACTCCTCGAAGTCAAGTCGCAACTGTATTAACGGTGTTAAGAAAAAGGAAACAAACTTGCAAGACGTTTCCGTCTTGCGAAGCAAGCCCATAGGGAAAATCGTCTTGCGAAGCAGCTCAAAAAACAAAAAACCCTTTCGTCTTGTGAGTTTTCCGTCTTGCGAGGCATTCGTCTTGCGAGGTACCACTGTATATGTTTAATAATTAGTGGAGAAGCTTGGCCCTTACAACCAGGAAAGGGAATCTGCAGCCTTCCAGATGTTGGATTCCAACTTCCATCAGGCCTAGTCAGCACGTCAAATAGTTAAGAACGATGGAGTCCAACAAAATCTGGAAGGCCACAGGTTCCTCCATCCCTGCCTTACAAGACTCTCTCCCTGTATAGCTCAGCTATTGCAAAGCATATCCTACTATCCAGCTGCATGGTTGAGGCTAAAAACAAAACACTGTACAATACATTAGATGAATGTATAACCCCCAGTGATTCAGTAATAAGCAGCACAGTTGATGTTTAGAGGTAATAGGTGGTTGACTTAGTTTTATGACTTTTGTAGCCAATGTCAAGAGCTTGGAACAGATATTACGTTAAACTTGGAAGACAAAAACTTGACATCTACAGGGATGAAAAGGAAGCATTCCAGGTAATTTGTGTTTCCATATTTCAGTTCTTATTAAAGACTGTGTTGTTGTTATTAATAGTATTTGGTATTTTATGCGCTACATACATGTCAAAATGTCTTCTAATTCACACACACACACACACACACACACACACACACACACAAATGCTGAAAACCCACATTCCTGGCAAAGAAATATTGAGCAATAGAAATCTACCTTGAAGGTGAGGTAGTCTTCATCTTTGGTATATTAGCTGGACACAAGTTGTAGATGACTATATCCCAGGGCAGCAAGATTCAGAAATCTGTCCCTTTAAAAATAGGAGCTGGGTCGTGACCAACAATGTTCAGTATTGTAAGTGATGATACATGGTACAGACAGACAGACAGACAGACAGAGCCAGTAAGGTTCTGATACTTGGTCATTTGTTAGTGCAGAGAAACGTGATATTGGCATATAACCCTACAGTAGTGGCTTTCAAACTTTCTGCTTTTAATGTTCCCTTCCATATCAGTTTATATGCCAATACACTCCTTTCTGCTAAAGTAGGTTCTGTGGCATATTCAGGATTAGTCCACCTGGAGCACTAGCCATGCCTCACTGTCACTCCACATATATGGAGAACAGGCCCTGGGAGGTACCAGATGCTCCCCTGCACATCACAAAGGAACACTGGGGGCTTATTGACACATCTTCTTACCCCTCTGCTTTCCCTCAGGGAAAACTGCTCTTTAGTGCTCCATAGGACCTAATGTCAATGTGGGTTTCTCCATATTGGCGTTTGCCCCTATTTAGAGTTAAAGAGCAGGTTTTCCCTAGGAAAGGAACAGAACAAGGGGAAACCCACTCAGACCCTTGCCTGCAAAGCATGGGTCAAGCAGGAAATCACTTGGACCATGTTTTCTAGGTACAGGACAAGGGGAAGTGTGGACAAACCCTCATAGTGAATGATGAGCAGTTTTTCAAGGAAACTTTTCCTGCATTATTGTCACCCCTGCTATACAGGATGAGTAAGTGTTTAAACCAGAAAAAAATAGGATTGAAAGTCTTTCGTTATCATCTCTTCTTCTGCCTTGCCAGAATACAACTCCAATTTCATCACTTAGTATTGCTGGAGCCAAGTGTGAGAAGTTGACGGAGTATTCTAGGAAAGAACACGCCTTCAGTCTAAGGTACATCAAGTCGGTGATGCAAAGATCCAAGTTCGGGGCAAGTACTCTTTGGTGAGAGAACCCCAGAAAATCACAAAACATGCGGCAAAGTAAAGCAAGGAAATATAGGCTGTTAGACCTTTAAAATCTCCCCTTCTAAGTTCCTCCCAAAGTTCCCAATTTCCCCTAGCAAAGAAAAAGACCATGTGTTTGGTAAGTTAAAAATTGTTTACTTACAAATTCTCCAAAGGTCAAATTCATTAGCTTTTTCCATACAGCATTCAGGAAAAGTTGCACAGGCAGTAAAACTTGACTTAGTTAACAGTGATGAAAGTTCCTAAGTTATTGATTCCCCTTCTCTCAAGGTGAGAGGGAGTGACCTCGCTAAGCCTGACAGGACAGTTAACTCCTTCATGTTTGTTAAATGAGGTTGGTTATCCCACACATCACACACCCAATCTAAAACATGCATCTCTGTATCTAGACTAATTTGAATGTCATTTCCTGTATCCCAACAAAACTGCAGAAATTGGTGATCTTTTTGTATCGTTACATATTAGTCGTCCTTTTTGTTGTCTGTATCCTTAACTTTATCTCAAAAGAAAAACCCAACTGAAAACAAAAGAAGAGAATTCTGGGTTTTCCTATACATAACTTATTGGGAAAGGCTACCCCAGAACTCAGTCCTCCTTCAATCTGTGACTTACAGGTTGAGTGATGGATCAGAGTACTACTTCGCAGCACCTTCTCAAAAGCTAATGGAAGACTGGGTGCACGCACTATGGACTACATTAGGTAAGGCTGTTTGATTCATTTTATGCCCATGTGACATTCCCACAAGATGCCTCAACAGAGGTGCATAATTGGACAAGCAAAGGACACACATACTGAAGTGCCCCAGAGTCTGATACAACATAGAAAGCTGCCTTATACCAAATCAAACCATTGGTCTATCCAGCTCAAAGAGCAGAAGCTTTACTGACTGAAGATAAGAAGAACAACAGTTTAGATTTGAAATCCTGCTTTATCACTACCCTAAGGAGTCTCAAAGCGGCTAACATTCCCCTTTCCCTTCCTCCCCCACAACAAACACTCTGTGAGGTGAGTGGGGCTGAGAGACATCAAAGAAGTGTGACTGGCCCAAGGTCACCCAGCAGCTGCATGTGGAGGAGTGGAGACGCGAACCCGGTTACCCAGATTATGAGACTACTGCTCTTAATCACTACACCACACTGGATAAGGGCTGTAGCTCAGGAGCAATATTGTGTTTAAAAACTAACCCTTCTTATTAATTGTCTTTCCTCCATATTATGTATTTTTTCCTTGGGTTCTACAAGGCCGCCATAACAGCCTGCGTTCTCTGCGGAATGAACTTCTAGCCACTACAAATGCAACGAGGCCTCAGATAAAACCTTGGATCTCTGCAGCTGGGAGTTCTGCCAACAAGGAGATTACCAAAAGTCTGCTTCTCAGGTACACACTGATTTTGTGTATGTCAGGTCAAATGTTACTTACCCGTCATCTTTGTAAAGACTGCAGTAACCTAAGTAACATAGATTGTCTTTTATGGCATAGGTATGCCTCTGCATCTTATAAACACTCCTATCAGAAATGATGACAATACGTAGGGGTCATCCAGACTTCATTTTGTGCCACATTTCTGGGGACAGGTCCATGCTTTAAAGTGCCACATTTGAGCACTCCCCCTGCAGTACTTTCACTGCAAAAGCCCTCTCTCTTCCACTGAATCAGAGCAAACGGCAATCTGCTAAAAATCTGAATTGCTGTTTGTTCCGATTCTTGTTAAAAAGTATGTTTTCACAGGGAAAGCACTGGGTGGGGCAAAAACAAAACAAAACCGACAGCGCTTTAAACGCTGGGCAAAAGGTAAGCATGGACAGGCATGTTGCTGGAAATCATGCTGGTGGAAATTATTAGAATCAGGAATGCCAGTGTCTTAAAACCAGCACTTACTTCTGCAAAATACCTCACTGAAATCTCTGCCCATTCTTTCTCTGGATCAGGCCATCCCCTGCATGACACCTCCACAGGACTTGTGACAAAATGATTGATGGTTCTTTGTTTGGTTTCTTGCCCTTAATATATTTACAGTTAAGGGTGTGATATACTGTAACTAATTTAAACTTGTATTTGTTATCTAAGTTTTCAACAGAGGAAAGCTAATATCTGTTTAATACTGTTTGTTGATAGGAGAACACCTTCCTTCAAAGTTGCAAAAGAAAAAAAGCCTGTTGGAAATCCCCAGGAATCAGGAGAATTGACACAGGATTTTAATATAATCTTTGCTCAGGATTCTGAAGATTCTGGTAATACTGGAACATTTTTTTCTTTTATTAAAAATATAAAAATACACCAAAGAGGGGGAAACTACATAATATAGAAATGAAAACATGCTGTGTAATGTTGTTGTTGTTGTATGTTTGTTTGTTTGTTTGTTTGTTTGTTTATATATTTTTCCCTGACAGGAACTCAGGGCAGCTAACATATAGAAATACGCCATATTCTTCTGCCATATAGTATAATCCAGTTTACTAATCTAATATTTTGATGATATTTTGGCCATTGACCATAGCAATATGCAAAATTCTTACCAGTTAAGTGCAGAGATTAATTGCTTTCTTCATGGTACATACGTAAATTTGATACAGACCTTCTCTGGCTTCCATAAAGAGAATAAAAAGCATTATTATTAATCTATTGCGTGGACAGGCGGAGTCCCCAGATCCCAAGCAGTCCCCCCCGTCATGTGGAATAATGACTCAAGACAACGTGCTATGGGATTAAATTGGCCACAACTTTATTAAATTTCAAATGTGGGTAGACCTTGGCTCAGGCATTGGGCGTTCTCCCTCCCCAGTCCCCAGCCGGGGACCTAGGGAGCATCAGGGTTATCCAGTGTGTGGGGGGGGGGATGGGCCGGCTCTGGAGAACATATGTTCAAGCAGAGATAGCCACCCCCGTTACGCCGCCGCCTCAGGGGAGAGCAATGACGACCTTTCGGCGTACGGTCAAAGCCTCCCTTCAGAAACCCCCTTTAACGGGGAACCCTGGTATCGCCGCCGCAAAGAGGAAGATGGACTAAAGGATTCCGCCCAAGGCCTGATACCGCCAAAGTTGTGACGTTTTGCTACGGGAAAGGCGAAACCTGCCAATGCAGGGAAATTCCTTTCCGGCCCTTTAACAGCCACCTTAATGTAGCAGCGCCCGCATACCTGTGAAGAAAAGTTAACCTGCAAAACCTGTGAAGAAAAGTTAACCTGCAAAATAAGCCATTAACTGAGGGTGGGTGGGGTGGGAGAAGCTCTGGAGCCAAGTGAGGATTCCCAGGTAAGATCCTCCCACTATTGTGTGGGCAGGTAATCCCTCCCCTACCTGGCCTGGTCTCCTTGGCAACGCTTCCCCCAGGTGGGATTGGACAACTGACTGAGGTAGGCGGATACCTCCAGGTATCCCACCCATAGGCGCCGACTCCATGGGGCTTGAGGGGGCCCGAGCCCCCTCAAAAATTCGTTTGGGGGGGCTCCGCCCCCCCAATAATCTCCGGCGCCCCTCCAGCAGAGCGCCATCGCCGCCCCTCCCCCAGCCCAAAATGCACAGGGAGGGGCGGGCTGCATGCCTCCTGCCCTCCCTCCCGAGCAAAAGCTCCACCCAATTTCCTTTGGAGCTGATTAATAGGCGCAGCACGCTCTCCCCTATTCGCTCACGAGGAGGCGGCGCCACTTTATTTGCATATTCATGAGCTTATTTATTATTCATGAGCTTTCCCGGGCCCCCCCAATATTTTTTATAAGTCCGCGTCCCTGATCCCACCTGAGGGAAGGCAAAGCCAAGCCTATGCTGTTGGAGCCGCTCCATATCTAGGGGCTGCGCGCGTCCACGCAAAGGGCGCCCCCCGTTTTAAGCGGGGAGCGGTCATTATCAGTTCTCATATCTTCTTTCATTATGAAAACATTGAAGGTGGTGGAGAGTAATAGAGGTGTGGGATAAATGATTCATTCAATTAGGAGATGAGAACTGTACTTTATCTAGGTCAGGCCTCCCCAATTTATAACCCACTTTGGTGAACAGAGCTCATCAGACGCATACTGTAGCCTGCTAGAGCAGACCTTTCCAAACTGTGTGTCGCAACATTCGTGAGTCATCTGCAGTGTATAAGTGTATTGCATGAACGCTCCCCGTGCTCCTTGCGGGACTGGAAAAGGGTTAGTTTAACCTCTGGTTTGCTAGTAAAACTGAGTTACTGTCTTGTGAAATGATGCATGTCTAAAAAGTGTCAACATGAAAAGTTTGGAAAGCTCTGTGCTAGAGCTTGATAACCTTCCAGCAGTCCCAAGTCAACAGATCTTTTCTGTTGTGACTTGAATAAATCAATAGTGATCCATAAATATTTCTAGCGTTTTGATGGTAGCTTTACTCAGCCACAGGACCATTAAAGGTAAAGGTTCCCTGACAGTTAAGTCCAGTCACGAACGACTCTGGGGTTGCAGCGCTTATCTCACTTTACTGGCCGAGGGAGCCGACATTTGCCCACAGTTTTTCCACGTCATGTGGCCAGCATGACTAAGCCGCTCCTGGCGAAACCAAAGCAGTGCACGGAAACGCCGTTTACCTTCCCGCCAGAGCGGTACCTATTTATCTACTTGCACTTTAGGGCGTGCTTTCGAACTCCTAGGTTGGCAGGAGCTGGGACCGAGCAACGGGAGCTCATCCCGTCGCAGGGATTCGAACCACTGACCTTCCGATCGGCAAGCCCTAGGCTCAGTGGTTTAGACCACAGCGCCACCCGCGTCCCACAGGACCATTAAAGATGTGCTAATAACTCATTTCAGATGCTTCTTCTGTGCACTCCGTGGAGTCTGATCCAGTAACACTGTTGATGTCCAGTCTATCAGAGCACCCTCAAAGCTATCATAAAGCACAGCCTTATCCTAATGGAGGAAAGAAAGGAACTCTGGATCAAGGAGTCCAAGGTAAAGTTTAACTGCAGTTAGACAGAAGGGGGCAATTTTCTGGGTAACTTGAGATACAATTATACAATTCATAAACATCAGCTTGAAGACCCCTCCACTCATATTCTGCATATGTTAATTTCAATTTAACACCACTTGTACATTTAAACACACATCCACTCTCCATCTCTGTTTTATCCCTGAGGAGGTGTGGAATGTATCAACTCAGAAAATGATATAGTCCACGGGAAATGTTGGTTAAAATGTGAGATTATAAATTAGGAGGAATCAAGTGGAAAAACAGGGTTGGCTAGGAAATATATCAAATTCTTAGGGGGTTGGAATAATGAACTGAGGAATCTGCTCAAATTACACGCCTCTGTGTGAAATTCCTCCTTGTTCTCATTACATATTTGGCCTTTCCCCAAAACTTAAATTCCTACATTGGGGATGTATGTCAAACACAGACAAATCACCCGCCAACTGAGCCTGCAAGGCATTCAGTAAAGCAGCTCTGTAAAATGCTGTGTCAATTCCAAAACAACCACTCCTAAATCACCAGAATAGGAGCCAAGTTGATTTAGCAGATGCTGTAGTATAAGGCCTGATAGCCCCTTAGTTTTTTTACCATTATAAATTCTGCTTCTGCTCCTTGAGTAGTGGTAACCCAGAGAGATCAGACATAGAATTTGGCACAGGGTGTCACATTGATGGGTGGTTATTCTTCCAGGAGTGCATTATGACAGCTTTTTAGTGTGATGGGGAAAGGTAGTAGCTCAGTGGTATTTTTGCATGAAAGGAGCCCAGGTTCGGTCCCTAGCATAGTCAGGTAAGGGTGAGAAAAAAAATCCCTTGTCTGAAACCATGGAGAGCTACTGTCAGTCTCTATAGGCAACATGGAGCTGGCTATTGGCTCAGTTAGAATACAAGGATCCTGACTAGCATGAGATTTTTAAGATCTCAGGTAGAAGAATTTCCCTTTTCCATTAGGAGGCCTTTTTGGTTGCACCATTGCCTAATAAAGGGTAGTTCCCCAGCAATATATAATAAGGCCATCTCTGCAGTTGCACCCTGGTTGTGAAATATGCTTCCTCCTGAGATTAGGCAGGTGCTGACAATGGTTAGTTTTTCAGGAGCCAAAGCTGAACCAAAAACTGAAGTAACCAAGAGCCTAGACACTCTGCAGAACCTGGGGAGAACAGAGCCAGAGATTGATGTCACAAAGCAGAAGAAAAAGAAGGAGAAGAATGTCTTCAAAAAGCTTTTTAGCAAGAAATGAGAGCAGCAAATGGAAGAGAGTGCTACAGTTCTGCGGATGTGCTGGGTTCTTTTGACTACACCCTATTGCCTTCAATAAGTAGATAAAACAACAAAACAGTGCCACTGTCAATAATTCAGCACCAATATATTTCAGACTGTAAACCATATGGATTGAAAAGCCATAAAAGTGACTGTAGACTGGCTGCTCTCAGCATACTTATTTTTTTAGAGGGAAGTACTGCTAGAAAGGATGACTTAAGCCTCCTTCACATATTAAACATGTGAAAGGGTCTTTGCGACTACAAAGAGCCTCTCCCCACGGCTGGCCCATTAGGCTGTTTCCGTCAATGGGTTGTGCATTAAAAATGCACTATCGTAAGAGAAAAGCATGAAACTGTTTGCGTTCCTTCATTTTAATGTTTAGAAACTGTTTTCCAGAGAGAACTAGGTTTTAGATAATACATAGAATGGAGACCAAATTTTATACTGATGTTTCTCTAGTTTAAACTAATGGAAAACATTTTTTCATATACCGTACCTCTTTAAATAAAACTGACCCCACACGAAGATTTACTGTTGCAACTGTTTTATTATGAAGTTACAGTCACCACATAGTAACTGCATATATTTTTTGTTCTTCCTGAGATACTCTTAAAGCAAAAAATAAAAAAATAAAAAAATCCTGAGTTCCTTCCTAATACACTACATCTACTTCTATTCATTTTGCCTTTATTAAATGTGGCAATGCTTTATTTAAAACACACCAAAAATGTTTAACCTTGACTGCTTTAGAACAAAATTGGTCATACTTTGTCTCTCAAGTCCCTATTCTTTATATTTCAAATTTCTTGACAAGATGATGAAAATATACCATTTCTGGGTGGTCTTGCTTTTATATGAGAGATGCAAATACTTTTGAACCAGATTCTGAAACAGTATAAATCATATTACCCCAAATAATTTCTGAAGAGTGGATATAATTTGCTCCAGCTGAAGATCTGGTTTTTAATACTTAATGTTCTGTGGAGACAAAATTCTTCTGACACTATTTAAGGCTCTGACATGCCTACCCTCAGGTTTATAGTAACATCTTCCAGAGCATTCATAAGCAATGGAAACCAGCTTTTTACAGGGTATGTTCAATTTACAGCAAACATGTTGAAGGCTTCCTTTTTAATTATACAGCATAACTGTTTGCCATTGCATCCCCCAGCAGGTTTTGCATGCAAAGATAGAATCACCAACTGTGCACTGCTTGTGTGTAAGAGGTTGCCTCATCAAAGAACCAGGCATGTGGAATCAGGGCACCTGACATCACAATTCATATAGAGGCTTTGCTGATCTCTGCCAGTCCAAATAGCAATATTATAGTGCCAATCTATTTAAAAAAATACTACCATTGGTAGAATCAGCTGCCTCGAAGCACCAAAAGAGCAACAGTTATTTATTGAGTCAGATTATCAGTTCATCTATCTAGCCTAACACTGTGAATGCTGACCACAGCATGTCTCAGACCCATTTTCTGAGCGTATCAGGTAGGTGCTATTCCCAGCCCTAGAGTAAGGATACCAGACATCCCCGGATTTACACATCAGTCCCCATACAAAATCCACTGAAGTTGAAAAGTGTCCCCAGATTCATTGAAAAAAATCTGGTAACCTTACCCTCAATAAATCTCCAATTAAGTGTTTGCAGAGGATACTTAACTCCCTTCTGAATCACTTCTATTGTGGCAAATTTAGCTATAGATTCAGGTTTAAAAGGATCAAATACAAGCAAAAGCCGTCATGTTGTGGACTGAGTTTGTTGAATTTAACTAGCAGATCTGACTAAACACGGAGGCAATGCAAGCAAACAAAGCAATATTGCAAATTATAATGGGTTTCATTAAGTTATAATACTAAATTATTTTAGCAATGGTGGTTTTTATTCACAGCTGAAATGCATCAGCCCTCTTTAGAATAGGAAAGGGAAACAATAGTGATCAGCAAAGGAACAGCAAGAATATCTGTATGGTATGATGTACCGGTAATTGCTCATAGTGGAATTGATGCAAGAAAGCTCCACTCTTCACAGTTTCCATTGGTACTGAAGTCCAACACATCTCCTTCATTTCCATTAGAGTTGCAGAGGGTCACCATTCAAAGTATTATAAACAAATCCCTGTGACCTCTCAAATTAACGTATCAACAATGTCACTCCTTGCAATACAATCTCAGCTACTTACTGACTTGGTAACTTTAACTGAGTGCCGTCCAGCCCCATCAGAATCACCTCCTGAAGCTCTTCCTGCTATGTTCCTCGCATTGTTCACAAGCTACAACCCAGGTATGTGACCTTGAACATGGATGGCTCAAAAAATAGGAATATTAATAAATAAAGAAGCCATCTGTTCAAACTAGGCAGGGTGGGAACTACACTCGTTAGTGTTCACTGCAAACTGTATGGTATGACTATGCCTTAGCATAACCTCCAACAATGTAAGTGTTGGGGGCTAATTGGTGCCCTGCTCAGGGTGACAGAATTTCTTTCTAGCCTGAGACCAATTTTTCTTCTTCTTCTGTATAGCATGCTGGATGGCCTGGAGGATGTGGTCTTTGCTACAGAGGATGTTATAGGTGCACAGGTTTAGTAGTCTGTCGAAGTCCTCCTCACTGTAGGTTAAATGGATTGTTTTGTAAGGCGAGTCTTTACCCAAGTTTACTTCACATCCACTCATTTCAGAAGGAGTGCGTTTCACTCCTGAAAGAAAGAAACAAAATAATACCACTGGTAAGCAAACCTTACTTCATTCAGAGTTCTGTACTGCATTTGGGTTGGAAGTGTCAACGTTTGCTAAACTGGAAACAACCAACAGCAACAAAACGATTCCACATTACTCTACCTATTCCATGTTCTCCTTGTTATGCACGACCCAATTTGCTGAACAGTAAGAAATTCCAAAAGTACTATAGGGTTTTCTTTTCTTTTGGGCAAGACAACATTGCACTTTTAGGGTATTTTTCCAATACACATTTCTGCAAATCAAAGCAGCATCCCCTTGAAACTTTCATTCAGCCAGCTAAAAGTCCCAAGAAAAGTTTCTCCTGTGATGGCAACAATGCATCTTTGCAAATTCTTTTGTTGTTGTTGTTTGCATCTGTGTGCTCTTCCAAGCATGCATTCATATGCACAATTTACCCTAGCACATACATTATTTTACATACTGCTTGGCTGGGGAGCTGCTGTGCAAAATTCAGAGAATGGAATCTTGAAGGGTGACTGTGTTTGGGTTCGCATATTGTTTCAGAAAATGCAGATTACATAAATTGGCCTTTAGGAGCACACTGAATCAACTCCCCACCCCAGCCATAGGGGCAGAGGTAGAAGCCAGGGGCATTCTTTTCCCGGGCCTCTGAAAAGGGTGAAAATGTCCATAGTGAATAAATAGTGTGTGGCTTCTGCAAACAATTTTGGAAATGACACCTATAGAATCTCACCATGGCTGGGGCAAGCTTTGGAGATAATTGCAGAGCATTCCCTCCCTTTTTGAATTTCGTCCAATCTTATGCAGTATGAAGCCCTACTATATTTTGCTATTGGCAGGCCTCCTGCTTGTACAGTTTTACAGCTGCCATGTGAGCCTGTAGCTCAGAAATGTGTTACTGTCTGGGATTCATGTTTGCTTGTCTCCAATTAACAGTTTGGGGCCAAGGTGGAAGACTGCAAATCTTGGCTCCGGCATTCTTTCCATATATTCTCATTGGCCTTTTATTGGAAGGAAAGTGGAATCTTATGTTAGGTCCAACCCATTCCCACATTTACAATTTGGAGTGATGGATTCACTACACACAAATTCCAAATTATGGCTATTTAAAAATAGATTGCTTACTTGCTTCTTGTGTTATTTAGCTGCTTGGGAAAGTTGGAAGACACAGCCAGAGTCTATTATGTGTAAACAATAGCTGGCCTAGCACTTCTGTAATAAACCTCCTGCCACAAAACCTATTGGATAACTCAGGGGTCAAAGTTTGACTCTTCCCCACCCTTTCAGCTATTCCACAACCCAACTAACTAAATGCCACCACTGCTCCCAATTCTGGGACATATACGCATAGAACATAGTAAGATGCATATAAATTATGCCAGATATATATTGGGAATGGCAATTTACTACACAGCAAGATACAAAAAAATCAATCAAGCCATTCCTACTTCTCACCCAGGGTGTACACACTCCCCTTCCGCCTCTCATATGGATGGGGTGGGGTGGGGACAGGTTTTTAGTTATTTCAGAGACCTGTGTTCAGTGAGTGGGTGGGTAGGTGTATAAATCAGCAAACCTCTCTCCTTCCTCTCTGTGTTGCTGGCAGGGGAAAGTGGGTGTATGGAAAAAAATCCTGGTGGGTGCCAGTTTTCCCCAGAACTCCCTCCAAGTGATGCTATGTCAACATGCACCAACATTTCAAGAGGGGGGGGGGGGAATGGCAGGCACCAGCGAGGGTTCCTAGTGATAGAAGCATCAAATGGATTAAACAAAAAAATTAAATGGGGGGGGGGGAGACTGAGAAGTTCAGACTAGAGATTGCTATTAAAAACGCATTAGGCAATGGACGCTGAATTTACCTGGTGCCGTGTACTCCTTGAAGGAGGCACATACTAGAGGGAAATAAATCAGAATTGGCGCTTGTGGGTTATCTTCATCTGAGAACACATAGCACTCTCTGGGATTCTTCCAGTCTTCTTCGGTTAGGTCAACTTTTGGAAAAGGAATACTTTGCTCTTCACAGTATTTGGCTGTCAAACGTATTTGCTGGAGAAGACACAAATCAACACTTTCTGTTTATCAGAATTCAAGTCAATAGTACGGCACACTGAATTAACCCATGATTGGCCACCTAGAGAGGGCTGAAATGTGGGGTGTGAATACAAAACACATACCCCTGATACAAAATACAGGCTACTGTTCTATTCTCTAAGATACTTTGACAGCAATTGTTATAGAAAAATGATATTATTATGATTACTTTATTTATATCACACCCATCTCATAAATTTAAAATTAAAAGTGAAAAGAAGTTTTTAATGTTTGAAGTTTTATTCTGTTTTTAGTGTTCTGTTGGAAGCCACCCAGAGTGCCTGGGGAAACCCAGCCAGATGGGTGGGGTACAAATATTGTTGTTGTTGTTGTTGTTGTTGTTGTTGTTGTTGTTGTTACCAAATGTGTCCAATAGGCTTTATGTGTGTGTATTACTTCTGTTAACGAGAGAGAGAACACCCAATAACAACAGCCTTTTAAATCCCAGCCCGGTGACTTTTTTACAGGGACCACACAATTCTTTTCAGAGCCAGTAGGAAAGGCACCACCACTGTGGCGCTTGATTCTTGAATAGCAAGGTGGATTCAGAGATGGAGTGAGTATACCAAACACCACTATAACTCCCTGCATTAGCAAGGAAGGGACTCCACTAACTTGTCCTTATAAACCGCTTACATACATACCTGCATCATGTTCCAAAAGCTGATTTTATGACTCTCATTAAATCTACTTCCACCTCTCTTAGGTGTCATGTTTGCTTCAGCAAGCCCCACCCCCCACCCCAGTTTGTATGTGGGATATTCAGATCCAGAGTCAGCATGGCAGCTTCCCTTATAAGCACTGAAACTGCTTTAAAGTAGATCCGATAATTTGTCTACCCTGCCTAATACTCTGACTGACAACAGTTCTTTGGGGTTCTCATTACCCCTTTAGGTAAAGGTAAAGGGACCCCTGACCATTAGGTCCAGTCATGACCAACTCTGGGGTTGCGGCGCTCATCTCGCTTTATTGGCTGAGGGAGCTGGCATTTGTCTGCAGACAGCTTCTGGGTCATGTGGCCAGCATGACTGAGCCACTTCTGGCGAACCAGAGCAGCGCACGGAAACGCCATTTACCTTCCCACCGGAGTGGTACCTATTTATCTACTTGCACTTTGACGTGCTTTCGAACTGCTAGGTTGGCAGGAGCAGGGACCGAGCAACAGGAGCTCACCCCGTCGCAGGGATTTGAACCGCCAACCTTCTGATTGGCAAGTCCTAGGCTCTGTGGTTTAACCTGATCCTTAACCAGAAACGCCAAGGATGGAACCTGCTGAACTATTGTTCCTCTCCACAACCGTCTCAAAGCTTCCTGGGATGCCACCTTGCTACAGACACTGGGATGGAAAAGCCATATAGAATTCATTTCTTCTTACCTTGAAGGGTGAAGTAACGTCATAATTCACTATGATGATGACATCCACATTCCTCTCTGGCTTAAGGAGTGGTGGAATACTGGTGTTAACAAAAAAGCCGATATCTATTAAGCACAGTGATTTGTCCACTGGTGTCAGCTTGTTAGGAGAAGCATCAAACACAGTATCTGAAAAAAACAAGGTTTAAGGTTTCTTATCAGCATGACCGTGAGAAAGATGATTATGTCAAAGTAACATGGTAGCAGGTATTAACATCCATCACTGGTAAGATTTGCATTGTCTTTTCATAATAATTCACCTTGCTTCTACTGGGTAAACCCAGCAAACTGAGCAGGAGTTGCACAAGAGCACTCCCCTTGCTATAAAATGAAAATTACATAGGACCGTGGTTCCCAAACTCATGGACCAGTTGAAAATTGCTGAGGGTCTTGATGAATTTTCTGCTGGCTGTAGAAAACTGAGCTAGTTGTGAAGGGCCAAAACCTTTTAGGGAACCGTAGTTATTCGTTACCTCGCCATTCAAGAAATTCTTTCTGTTGCAAATAGTCTTTATGAAAGTCAAGACTTTGTAGGAAGTTGTGAGTTTCCCCTTTTAACGGACGATCAGTTAGAATATCATTAAAGATTTCACCAAGTTTTCCAGGCCCACAAGTTGGAGGCTTATAGATCGAGAAATATCCTTCATGTTCTTCACCTGAAATAAAATATTGAGGAAGTTAATTTCTGGAAGCTTTCCCTTCCCTTTCCAGAACATAACACTTCAGGTATTTTTCCACACAACCATGTTCCATTGATAAAGGCATCATCCAACTGGCACACTCTTGGAAAATGAAAACAAAAGCCAATCACTGACGCTTGTAAGTGGGATTCACAACCAAAAGTTGCAGTGTATCCTCATCCCCCTGATAGGGGTACTCCTGTTCAGGGTTCCTACCAGCAAGGCTATACTATAACCTCCGCTCTCAGTTTCATGGTTTTCTCTTCAAACTCGCAGAGCCTTATTCAATTAAATTGTTGTGCTAGCAGAAGCCAGCAGATGATCCTTGTGCTGACAGAACCTTAGCCTTTGAGCTATGTTGAATGGAAGCCATGGTCAACATGGCTCCTAGATGCCACTGTTTTTGCCCTGGAAGGGAAGGGGAAGGAATTGAGGAATTGGGATGTGATGCAAGACTGCCAAATCGAGACTTCAAAGTTTTGTGTCCTCTGTCCTATGAACCAACCTGGCTTGTGGCATCACAGAGGGTGGCCCATAGAAGCAGTCAAAAACATTTTTAAACATTAATTTTAACATTAAGTTAATTATTTATGTGACAAATTTGAGAAGGGAATAAGCACGTTGGGGGAGCTGCATGCAACCCACAACTGTGCAAGCAAGAATAAAGAGGTCAGTACTGAAGCTCTTACTCTTGGCCAGGTCTTTGGCCCATCGATCCCAAAATTCTTCTGTCGTTGAAGCAGTATACAACCCATCCATAAGATTCACACAGAAGATGTTAGTCCAGATACCTGTAAATCCAAACACACAGAAAAATCATTGTACTAGCCCAAGTTAACCACCAGAATCAGGAGAATCAGTGTCTATATGCTCAATGAATAAGCAAATTATTTGCCTTAGCACCAAGTTATTAGTCACACTACCACAAGAGAGGCCAAATGTTGCTTTATCACTGAAACACAGGAAGTAGATTCAGATCATTACTTTTTCAACCATTTTGTCAGTCTGCTGCTCTTGAAAGTAATTTGTGAGTGGCAAAGGAAAATTAACACTGTGCATTTTTGGTTTGCAATGAAAGCATGAAAGGAATTGGTTGTTCTTTCTTCCATACATTAGTTGCCTCTATTAGCACTGCTAACAATACTTTTAAGCAACAGCTGGAAGGAATGCAGTAAGAGCATAATCACACCATGACACACTCAATTACAGGAGTGTGGTGTCTTGGGAAACTGAGTTTGTTCTTTACACAGAGATAGAATCTTGTATAAGCTACATCATATGTCATCAATGAGGCATAACATTATTAAAAATAATATGAGAGATATGCTTGTACACTGGCATCATTTGGTTGTCATGAAGCATTGATAACATTGAAGAAAGGAGATGTGCAAGGATGTCAAAAGGCTGATAGGTTTTCTAGTTTAGCTTATGAATAAACAGATCACCTTCCAGATAACAAATCCGGGATTCTGGGATCTTCTTCACTAGCTTTCCCATGAAGAATTCACTATCAAAATCTTCTGCACGAATGTTGACACCATATTTCTGGAACCCTACTTCATAAGGAGAGAAGTCCACCCATTCTGCAAACAAAATGGTGTACAGAAGGTTAAATGCCTCTAAACTTTATAGCTAGGTCACTAACATAAAAAGAAGCAGAAAAGAAGTAAGCAAACATCCTCAGTGGACATTCTTGGTGGAAGAACTAGCATCATCAGACAGCAAACCATTGAGTCCCATCTTTGTATCTTAATGTAAAGTCTGACTAGGGTAGTAAATGATGGTCTAAATTAAAAACAGAATAATTTACCCTGCACTGTATTTAAAGAACAAAAGGCCAACTAGCAGAGAGCAACAAAAGGTGTGCAAAGGAATCACCTAAGCTCATTCAAGCAAGATTTTGGATGACAAAACACTGACAATTTTATGCAACATCTGGAATATGGGTACAGAAAACACCACCTACAAAAAAGTCAACATGGGATACAAGGTAATTTCTTCTTATTTCACATATCACCATTTGAAATTTTGAACCATTGGTTTTCATTACAATTTTTAAAGAAGTTAACATGGAAACAGGCTCAGGTTTTCAGGGAAAGAAAGCAGATTATTCCAAATCAGGGTTAAAGCCATTGAAAAGGAACCTCCTAGAAGCCAATAGGAAGAGACGTATAAATATTATTCACATTAGGACTCTAAATACCAGTTTGATATGACTGTAAGCTTTAAACTGAAAGAAAAATGCAATCCAAACTCCCAATTGCAAATTAAGGAGACTCTTGTTTAATTTGACCTTCTGAAGGTCTACTCTAAGAAATGGATTCCCCTACAAAATAGAAGCAACTCAACTGCAAAACCAAATGACATTTCTCTCTGTCTTTAAATGCTCAAAGCATTCAGCAGCAGCATCAAGGATTCCATTCAACAACAGGGAGGTTAGCATGACAACACCTACCTCTGAAATCAAAGGTGCTGACTTTGTCTTTGACATTTACAGCTGTGTAGATAGGCAAAGGGTTCTGGCCTTGATCCAAAGCCTGCCGCTGTTCTGAGAGTTTACTGTCATTAAACTAATATCAAAGTAAATGAAAAAAACAACATTGAAGCCCATATCTCATGAGCATCCAGTATCAAAAGGATGATTATGAAACCATATTGATTCCCGCCCCTGCAATCTAATACTGACTTTACTCTCTGCAAGTATATATGCTGTAAGCTGCCCTGAGTGGCAGGGGAAACCCAGCCAGGTGGAGAGGGTATGAATAGGTCTAGATAGTTATTAAATCTCATTGTCTGGCCATTTTTTCTGAGTGAAAGGTTAATGCTGGAATAGGAAAATGAGCTTCCCACTGCCCCCCGAAAAGAAAAATCCGATCTAGAAATAGCAGGTGTGCCCATTCCCTTCCTACCATATATGAATCTGTCTTCTATGGAGTCATACCATTGGTCCAAGTGTTCTCTATCCAAACTTGCAACAGCTCTCCAGGGATTTTCCAATCACCTAACTATCACCTTTCACTGGATAGGCCAAAGACTGAGTATAGCAGTTGCTGCATGGAAATAATGTGATCTACCCCTGAACTATAGGTCTTCTACACACACACACACACACACACACACCACCACCACCACTTCTTCACTGATAAGATAGGGAAAGCTCAAATGCCCCAAGGAATACAACTTTCTCTCCCCGTCTACTTCATAGCACATGACAGTAAAGATGCTTAGTTGCTGTTATGTACCATAAGTCTTGGCCTCTTGCAGGCTCACCAAAAATTGAGCCAAGGGCATTTCACAACAATTAGATGGTCCTTCTTTGGTGCTAGCCTTTAGCAGATGAGTTTAGGGTAGCATGGGAATTGGCTTGGCTTAAAATTTCCCTCCCCACTCCAACCAAGAACATGATTTTCATGTTTCAGATGAATAGAGAAACAACCCCTAGCCCGCCAATCTTTCTATGAGTTTCACTCTGTTCTTTTCTTGTAGAAATGTTTTAGGGGAACTAGGAACTAGTTTCAGAATGGTTTTCCTTCTGCACCATTTCCTTGTGTACAGATATGATGGGAGGCAGCAATCCAATGCACATTTACTGGGAGTAAGTCCCATTGAACTTAGTGACGCCTACTTCTGAGTTTATCTGTGGTTCAATCCTGTGCTGATTAAGTCAGCATAAATATAAGCACTACCTTTCAAATGCTGCTTTCAATGCTCTTTTTTTAGCTGAACATTTTAGGTTCCAGTCGTGTCCGACTCTAGGGTTGCATGCTCATCTCGCTCTAGAGGCCGTGAGCCGGCACTGTCCGAAGACACTTCCGGGTCACGTGGCCAGTGTGACGAAGCTGCAGCTGGCGAGCCAGCACCAGCGCAGCACACGGAAACGCCGTTTACCTTCCCGCTATAAAGCGGTACCTATTTATCTACTTGCACTTTGACGTGCTTTCGAACTGCTAGGTGGGCAGGAGCTGGGACCGAACGACGGGAGCTCACCCCGTCGCGGGGATTTGAACCGCCGACCATACGATCGGCAAGTCCTGGGCACTGAGGTTTTACCCACAGCGCCACCCGCGTCCCATATCTGAACATTTTATACTTGGGTAAAAATTATTAAAGTGCTCAAACCACTACTCAGGGAGTGCTCTGTGGTATGCAAAGTTAATAGCACTTGCAAAACCTAAAATATTGTCAAAGGGGAAAAGATGGCTCTTGCAAACAGTGTAACCTAAAGCTGTGTGAGAGTCTTTCATGGTTTTCTTTGACTGGGAAAAAACTGCCTCCATGCGCAGGGATTTGTCAACAGGTAAGCCCTTGTGACTACAGAGATCCATCAGAGCCCCTAGTTTAGGAATAACAAAACATTTAATATACATACTTTATCATGTAAGAAAGCTTCTTGAACAAGGGCCCAGAGAGCTGTAAAAGATCGAAGGTGCCCCCTTTTAACCCTCTCAACCAGCTCCTTGTGATAATACTTCAATCGATCGATGGAAATAATATCTATTTTGCTCTTCAACATGCTGCTTTTAGCTACTTTGATAGCTTCTTCCAAATTTTCATGTGACCAATCAGTATTTCTGTACAAGTCTGTCATAGTCCTAAGAAAGGGAGGAGAAAAAACAGCATTTACAGAACAAGGATGATGATGATGATGATGATTTTATTTACCGTATTGGCCTCACTTTGCCCCCAAATTCCGACTGTGAAAAGTTAAAGTGTGGCTTATATTAATGACCTTACGGTATGCAGCCAGGAGCGCGGGGCAAACAGTACCTGGAGCGTGGCAAAGCGCCGCCTGCCCCGCGCATCCTCTCCCCCCCCCCCCCAAGGCCGGGAAAGGAGAGAGGGGAAAGGCTGCTAGCAACGCTACACGGCTCCCCCCCCCCCCGTATGCAGCCAGGAGCAGCAAGGAATGGACTGGCTTATATTCATGTATTTTTTTATTTTTTTATCCCCCCCCCCCCCGCTCCAATTTTAAAGGTGCGGCTTATATTCAGGTGCTGCTTACATTCGGACCAAATACAGTATACCCCAGCTTTTTCCTTCCTGACAGGGATTTTTCTGTGGCCTCAAAATGTCTTCATTTCAGGGCACTGGCACTAACAGGAACTTCCTACTCCCCTGGGTGCCATGGGGACTTCCATAGTGGCAGAGGCTGATGAAGTCCAGCAAAGGGTCACTTCACCTTACCCCAGAGGTGTAGCACGGTGGGTGCAGTGGGTGTGGTCCGCCCCGGGTGTCACCTCCGAGGGGGGTGACAAAATGCTGTGCGGAACTCAACGTCTGTGAGAGATGCTGTGGCTTTGGCACATGCAGGCTTCCCGCTGCCGAAACGGTTCGCCCACCGGCTCTCCCTCAGCTGTAGGTGCCACTATGGCTGAAGGAGAATCGAAACTCAGGTTCCTTAATTTTGTATCTATTGGCCCACATCGCAAAATTTTATTGGAGTGTGAACCAAAATACACTAGTCATGGGAAATCCCGCTGAGGTGTATATTTGTTCCACTGACCTTCAGAGTGTAGAATGTTAAATGGATTGTGCCCAGTACAGCTGGGATTATAATTAAATATGACATACTTTCCTAACTCCTTACCATGTTGACCCAGAAGCAGTGGTGATATATGAAATGCAATCCAAAAGGTTGAGTTTCTGGAGTGCTAGGAGATGACCATAGAATCCTGACATGGCTCTGACTCCACCTCCTGTTGCCATAACAGCTATTACGGGGACCTGTTAAAAATATATAAGCAATGGCATCACCAAAAATATAAGTGATGACCTCAGAAACCTGAACGATTGCATTATAAGACTCTGCTTAATGTGACCAATAATTAGATTAGAATTTCAAAATCTTGGCTTTCCAGCATCCATACAGAACAAAATACTGGTTGGAAAACAATGAAATACAGTATGGTAGTGATCTGTGAATTAAAGGTTATTTTGTTTGATCCCTAGAATAAATTATAGAATGTCCTGCTCTCTTAATCTCATTTGTCCTGTGAGGCAAATCCTGACTTTATAGAGGATGGAATGTGGAACATTGGCCAAGAACAAGGTTGCTCACGGCTAAGGTGGGATTCAGTCTCAAATCTCTCATTTTGGCTCTCACTTTGCATGTGCAAAACTGTGCTATCCTATACGAGTGCAGAGGTTATGGAACAGGGCCCCCACTGAATTTGTGGATTTATTTAAGTTGCGAAGTAGACAGTTAACGGGAATTCACACAAGACAAGAAGTTTGCGTGACATCAGAATTGTAGTTTTCAGGACCTCCCTTACAGTACATGAACCTTCACACTTCACAGGTAGTCCTATGTCAAATACAAATCCATGCAAACAACAATCCCAACCATGTGAGTCACCAGATATCTTCCAAACAGATCATGGGATGCTAAGACGCACCTCGTCCTCAAACAGTCCTCGTCTCATATTAACAAGCTTATTCAAGGCATCAGCAACGATCTTCTTCCTTTTGCGAAGGAAGTCCTGCTCATCAGCACAAAGCTCATATCCCAAACGCACATCAAGATTCTGTGGACTGGAACAGAGTTACAGAGCCATGTCACTGTGGAGCAGATGACAGGTCATTTTTACAGTAGCTGCAATTACACAAGCTTCTATCAACAACTAAGACTCATCAGTCAAATTCTGAACCAGAAAAACAAGACTCCCATTCAAGGCATGTTATTATTTATATGGAATTGCTGTGTTGCCTTGGTGGCCTCCTCTTTTCACACATCAGGTATAAATATGACCTTTAAATGGGAACTCCACCTACTTTTCACATATTATTTGTAGGCCTGAAGTGTTTGATTCGTTTAAAAAAAGATGAACTGATAAATTGGGCAGAATATTACATAGATATACATAATTTTAAATACAATTCCAAAGTCCAAATTATGGGAATACTTTTAGTAGGTCAGCAATACATGTTTGTTACAAAATACTGTGCAGGCTTTCAGGTCCTCCAGAACTCTTCATTAGGCTTTGTGGTAAACAAAATGGCAGTGGAGGAGGAAGGGAAGAGGGAGGAGAAGGAGGAGAGGAGAAGGTTGGCTGAATTGTGGATGAAGTCTGTGCTTAGTCACTGAAGGGAAGATATGAGAGGAATTCACAGACATTCAAATGAAGTTCTATTAGGTGCTTTGTAGGGCTGCTGTCCAGGGAAAAGGGAGTATATAATGGTTGATGCCCCATTTAAAAAAAATATAAAATATAAAATCCAGCTGTGCTCTATAAGTTACACAGAAATGAGGCCAGCAGATGTGATCCCACTCACTCACTCACTCACTCAGCCCCATGTGCACTCATTGTAAGGTTTTCAATCTTTATGTCTGTACTAAACCAGATGTATTGACAACCATTGTGTACTTGTACAGACACAGGTCTGCACTTCTCCCTGCTTCAGCGAAGAAAGCTACATATAGTGTGGGTAGAAGCAAGTCTTATGAACTTTATAATAAAGCAATTAACTGTGAGGTACAAAAGTGGGGCTTTGTTTATTTTTATCTTCTTGCACAAATTCACCCAAACACCACCATAATGTAAACTAAAATACAACCACATACATCATTACACAGAGGGGGACTTCTTGGGAAGCAGACCAGCCACCCTCAAGGAAGCAGGGGCAGCATTAGCAGAGGGAAGGGGGGGGCAGAGGGAAGATTCCCTACAAGGACTCCCGTGGGACATACTCCATTTTAAAAATGGCAACAACAAAGAAGTAGTGCTTTCTGTTTCTTTTAAGAGCTTTACTTCTGTTTAGTTTTTTAAATAAAAATCAGAAATATTGGTGCTCCTGAGCAAATATCGTTTTGTGGCAAGATGAGGGAGATATTCAGCATGCAAATGCAAGGAATCGACTTTAATACAAGAAGCAACTGGGAAGATGCAAATGCACATCACACTCAAATGATGCAGTGCAATTAAGAAATGCCATGGCATGACATGACATTAGCTGAAACACAGCAGTTCTACAATTGTAGAGACGCCTGCTTATTAAAGAAGCAAACTGTCTCCCGTCCCTTCCTCATGTCCTCAAGGTAGCCAGGCCAGAGCACTTTGGGAAAAAAGCAAGTATCTTACCAGTCAATTACCTTGAGGTACAACTCCAAAGCTCCACCCTGAAATGAAACAATATATGTATGAAAAGAACACAACCTGACAAATAAAATGGAAAAGCCCTGATCGTGCATGATAACGGATCACAAATGAATCACTGCAGCTGTCTGTGCTAAGGAGCTGTGATTGCCCTATGTCTGTTTATGAAAGCAATTATAAAAAACAATTAAAGATGGGAGAGAAATCAAAGTCCGTTTGCATTTTAATGAGAAACTACCTAGTTTACACTTCCCAGACCAATACAAGAACCAGTACAAAATAATGTATGTTTCAGGGGAAAGTATGCACACATTTGCAAATGTAGCATACAAATATGCTTTATAGTAAAGAGATGTGCTTTCAAAAAAGCGTGCATAGGTCAAATGATATACAAAATTGTGTATCTTAAAAGAGAAAATTGCACTACGTAGCTGATCAATTTTCATGCTGCGGGAATGTGGAGAACTGAATTTAAGATTGGAAAAATGAGAAACTGAAATGGACAGATTCTTCTTTGCTTTGGGTTCTGTGTTTTCTTGAAACTACATGGCAGCAACTTCCTTGTGGGGCGGTGGGGAATGCAAACTTATGAAGCAGCCCTTTTTTCCTATTCTTGAAGTCTGATACCAACCACAGAAAATGATTTTCTGCATTGCTGGTCTTTCTTGAGATTGTTCTGGCAGGAATGTGAAGCCAATAAACTCACATGCTAGGGCTGTCTTCAAAGAGTCAAAACACTGGAATGTGAAATCTTTTTTGTTTCTTACTTCATTTTTGTAACTTAACTCTTCTGTCTCAATACTGTCATCAGACTGATGCATAGAAAAGAGCAAGCCAAAATACACTGCTCTGCCTACCATTCAGGAAGTTGAGTCTCCTTAGTCCCTTCTTCCTACTAGGAGTAATTCTTCTCATCAGTCACATCTAGAAGCCAGAATAAAGCTTCCATTATGCTTCTCTCTATCTAGAGCAGGGGTAGGCAACCTAAGGCCTCGAGGCCAGATCGCCTCCTAAATCTGGCCCGCGGACGGTCCGGGAATCAGCGTCTTTTTACATGAGTAGAATGTGTCCTTTTAATTAAAATGCATCTCTGGGTTATTTGTGGGGCCTGCCTGGTGTTTTTATATGAGTAGAATGTGTGCTTTTATTTAAAATGCATTTCTAGGTTATTTGTGAGGCATAGGAATTCATTCATATTTTTTTCCAAAATATAGTCCGGCCCACTACATGGTCTGAGGGATGGTGGACCAGCCCATGGCTGAAAAAGGTTACTGAACCCTGATCTAGAGGGAGATAGGCATACTGCTACCTGCCAGAAAACGGGTGGAAAGCGTTCAGCTAAACCATCCCTTGTTCCACCCACTTCTGGTACTGAAAACTGTTAAGTTGTGGGTGAACATATCAGACGACACAGTGATTCTTCAAACAGCTCTTGTTTATTCACAGGCCAGAGCAGAACTGAACTGAAGGGTTCAGCCAGCCTGCTTATATAAAGCTCCAGTACAACGTTACTGTAACAACTTTCTAAAACTATCCAATCACTGAACGTCACTTTCAATCCCGTATTTGCATAACTATCTACAGTATCCCCCTGCTGGCCCAGGGTGAGAACTTCAGTACATAACAAAAACAAACTCCTAGGCTCAGCATGTGCTCAAAGGCAGCTTATTGTTTAATTCTAAATGAGCAAAAGTAGATACAACCACTCTGACATTTGCGCTGCCCTTGTCTAAATGAGAGTATCACCCTACTGCAACATATCACAGTTTTTAAAAAAATGAAGATGTCTTCTTACAGTTTGGAAAGTGATATGGAAACACATTAAAAAAGGAATAGAAAGGTTGTTTCGAAGAGCTCTTCTTAAACCGAAGCAACACTTGCCTCTAGCACAGGTAGAGTTACTTTGACTTGTTGTCCCACTGGAAGCAATTTCAAAGGCAGAATTAAAGCGTGGCCTGAATCGTTCTTCTCCTCACATGAAATACTCTGGGGAAGAAAGGAAAACATACTGTATAGTTTTTACCCAAAGGTACCAGACGTAGAAACTACATTGAAAAATGAAGATCTCAGATAAGAAGCATACACTGATTTCATGTCATGTTTAACCTGCCTCTCAGCCACAAAATGGGCCTTAGAATGAGTGAAGGGAAGCTATGTGTTAATACAAGGACCACCTTAGGATTAGCATCCAGCCTAAAGAGAGCTGAGCAGCCATCTCTTTGAACCAGAGGCATTGTCCTGGATTTCCCTTCATACTGTACTCTTAAGGTAAAGGTAAAGGTAAAGGTACCCCTGCCCGTATGGGCCAGTCTTGACAGACTCTAGGGTTGTGCACCCATCTCACTCAAGAGGCCGGGGGGCAGCGCTGTCCGGAGACACTTCCGGGTCATGTGGCCAGCGTGACATTGCTGCTCTGGCGAGCCAGAGCCGCACACGGAAACGCCGTTTACCTTCCTGCTAGTAAGCGGTCCCTATTTATCTACTTGAACCCGGGGGTGCTTTCGAACTGCTAGGTTGGCAGGCGCTGGGACCGAACAACGGGAGCGCACCCCGCCGCGGGGAAACCGCCGACCTTTTGATCGGCAAGCCCTAGGTGCTGAGGCTTTTACCCACAGCGCCACCCGCGTCCAAACTGTACTCTTATTGTTCACTAAAATATCCTCAACAATGGTTTTGACAAAGTCAAAAGTAAGACCATTACTGAATCATGATGAAGCGCTTTTCAATATAGCACAAACTATTACAAATGTATTTATTTGATTTAACTATCCTATTTGACTTTCATAATCGGTTGAACTACTAGATCAAAGCAGAGCACTTTATCATTCTTTGGCTATTGTGCCAATTAGAACAGGTTTGCTAGTTAGACATGTAACAAGGAGAATAACTAGAGATCTCAACATCAATACATTTTGGATTTTCAGGAACTATGGATAGTATTCAACTGTACCAACAGCACAAGAATTATTGCTAGTGCAATGGAACTTCCCCTCATCTCCTGTCCCCCATGCATGGCACACACACCTAAAATCTGCTCCAGAGGGTTGGGGGAAGGCCGAAAACAGATTTAGGGGGCACATGGCGGGGAGGAGAGGGAGGAAAAGTTCCATTGCACGAGTAGAAATTCTTCTGCTGGCAGAAATATTTATTTCAGTACACTGGAACCTCATTACATACCGCCCTCCTTACGAATCCTTCAGGTTATGAGCTCCACTAACCCGGAAGCAGATGCCCCTTGTTGCGAACTTTGCCCCGGGATGCGAGCGGAAATTGCATGCGGGTGGCGCGGTAGCAGGAGGGGGTGGGGTGCCATTAGCTAAAGCGCACCTCATGTTACGAGCAGTTTCCGGTTACGAACAGACCTCTGGAACAGATTATGTTCGCAACCGGAGGTACCACTGCACAACATTTCAGGATTCTTTAGCCTCACGCATATGCTCCTGTAATTGCTGAGTACTCCTTGTACTTTTCTAATACTACCTGTGGGTACAGGATAAAAGACAGTGGCTTTTACCTGAATGTTGGCTTTCAGCACTGGCCCCCAGCTCTTTATGCAATGAAAGCAGAAGGAATCTACATCTTCGGATGTCTTCTGTGTCCCTTCATAAGACTCTCGCATGGTAAGCACAACATTTTTCTTGGCTAAAAAAATTAATACTTTAATCATAAGTTACACATTTTTGTTCACAGACAGTTTTTAATTAACCAGTTAAATTCTGTTTAGCATAGTTCTATACAATCCTGATGTGTAGCTCTCTCTTTTTCTCTATGTATATATTACTGTTCCTTTGCATGTGTGAGATCAGCTAACTGCATACTTGTATGAAACTTTCATCTAAGCTTAGTGAGGCTACATCAAAAGCCTTGCTGTATTCCAGATATATTATACATAAACTATACATATTCAATATGAGTAACATCCACTGATAACGAGTTATCTTTATTTTGGTCTGCTAAACTTCATACTTTGCCTATTAAGAAAATTAAATTGGCCTGGCTTAAAATTCAAGCAAATATTCAAAATCTACCAAAAATGTAACAGTCACCACACATGATCTGAATATTAAATTTAAAATCTCATTTTTACCTCACAACTTGAGCACTTCAGATTTGTTAGCATTTCACATCAGTGATGTAGTAGTGCAAATTTCTCCTAATATATATGTGTGTTTGTGTGCAATTTTGCCTAATATACACATTTCTGAAGAGCAATTTTCCCTAATAAAATGCATTTGGTATGTTATTCCCAGGAATATATGCATTTTTATTCACACTTAACCCCTGCATATACATTTCTTTACATATTAAATGGGTAGAGAACCACACTGCAAAGTTTGGAGAAGTGAATATCTTGATACATTTATCAACCTATTGTATTATATACAATTTATGATGCCATAATGCATTTGTTAGTTTTTAGGGTATCATAATACTCTTTGTTTCTTTTCTCTTTTTTTTTTCTTTTGTAAGATACTAATATGGCTACCCCTCTGGAAATAATGCTTACTAAGCATCCACCTCTTGTCAGTTCTCTCTTACAAATCCTACCCCTCAAGAAACACGAGTTTAGAAACCCATATTTTAGCTCCACCTTTTATGCAGATATCTGAATCTTCAGAAAATATGAGGCAAGCATTCAACATCAAAATTTGCAGATAGAATCAGAGGAGGATATTGAGGAGACAATTCATTGCATCTCTAAACTTGAACTACTTAGGGGTGTTTTTGTGTGTGTTTTTTGCTATTTCTCTTGTGAAAATTATGTAAAGTACGGTAGATAGAAAAAGTAGGCCTGTCAGTTAATTCAGGGATTGCTGGACTACAGTGATCATCCCTGACCTTTGCCCATGATGGCTGATGCTGATGGGAGCTGGAGCCCACAACTTAGAGAGAAGCAAGTTGGTACCCTAAACTTAGTTAAAGAGATCTCAGCCAATTCATAAATTTAGATTTCATCAATTACATGAGTTTGCATAAAACTAAAACAATAATTTTGAAAAGAAAAGCATACATATGGCAATTTTAATGAGTCACAGCTGCAGTCTTAGAAGAGGAATTCCCTCCAGTGTGATTAATGGATTAAGAAGCTATTTAACTGACTAAAAGGCAACATTCATTAGACAGTCGCCAATTAGGCAGCAGGTTTATTATTTTTTAATATAAGTACTTAGAAATACTTTAAAGTAGTTGAATATTTATAGCTACTACTCTTCTAAGATAGCATCTGCCTTCTGCCGTATTTATCTTCAAAATAAACTTACAGCTTACATCAGTTAAAATTACCATCTCAACATCAGTAAAAAAATAATACAGTCAATTAAATGTTGCAGCCCTAGTAAACTATATTTAATAATTAGTGGTAAAACACTAGCTGGCTACATGCCTAAGAGAGAGAGTCCAACCTTTCAAAAGCTTCTCATTCTCTTCTTTCTTCACCTTTACTTCCAAGATGGAAAGTTCACGAGCCTATGAAAACAAGGGCACAGAGTAATAATGTTGATGCCTGCATATCTGAATGCTTGGAGGAAAATACAAAGTATTTCTACAATCAAAGCCATTTGTTTATTTCTTCCAAGCAATTTGTTTAAGGAATATGATTGCCAGTTATTTAATTGCACCATTCTCGCCATTCTCTAATTTCTCTCTCTCTCTATTTGCTAGCACTTCGTAGAATCCCAGAAGGTGATATTCAGTGTTGGTCATATTCAGAAAAGATCCACTGAAATCAATGGACAAGTAATTTATGCCCACTGCTTGTCCCCTCTAGACTTTCAGTATTTTGCAGGAGGGGTTCCAACACACACTGGAAATGTAGGCTGAAGCACTCTATTGCCCTAGCATGACAAATCCACTTTTTTATTTAAAAAGAAAATGCTTTTTGTGGTTAGGAAAGTAACCGGGGGGGGGGGGTTATTAACAGGGAGACATATGAACACCATGCAGCAAATAAGGACGAATATTCTTTATCATTTAATCTCACATAAACAAATCAAAACAAAAGCTCAATAATAACCAGGCATGGTCTAATCTTTATGTAAGCCTTGTGCAAGGAAATTGCAATGAATACTCAATAAATAGGTCACCTGGAGGAGCCTTCAGTGTGTCTACCCTGAATATGACTTCATTTGTTCATCCACCCATCCCTTTAATAAAAATATTTATATACTGCTTAAAATACTTATAAAAAAGTATCAGAGCAGTTTACAACAGTTGTACATAAAACCACACAATAAAAGCCATATAAATATTTTAAAATCAGAGATCAGCTTACTATTATAGAAAGATGTACTCTCAATTGCTTGCATAATTCTGAAGGAATTAGATATTACCAAGAGTGTCATCCTTCCTAAAGAGTTAGCATCTCCAACAGGATTGAATAAATAATTATGAATCAAGATAACTTTCAATACAAAGAAATCTTACCACTAAAACACCATTGGAAATCAGTTGCTCGAGAGGTCCTGAACTGGAAGGTAGAGAGGAAGGAAAGGGGTGATTAAATCTGAGCCTGGTAAAGTCGTTGATATTTAATAAAGTAACATTTTGGAAATGACTGACAAAGAGCAATAGTTTTCAAGGTACTTAATACAGTGGTACCTCAGTTTTCGAACGTAATCCGAAAACCAAAAACTCAATAGCTAGGTCTCAGGATCTTGCACTCAGCAGAAGCTGTGTGGCATGTTCGACTTCCAAGTCATGTTTGAAAACCAAAGCAGTTACTTCTGGGTTTATGGCATTCAAAAACTGAAATGTTCGTCAACGGAGACATTCGAAAACTGAGGTACCACTGTACATGGAAGTCTGACCACATAGCTGATGGAATCCTACCCTACAAACCAGAAATGAAATAGTCAGGCAAATCACAAAGTCCTCTTGTACTATAATATGGAGAAGTTGGGGAGAATTGCTATTTATTTAGTAACTTGCATTTATTTTTTTATGGGGCAAATTCAAAGTAGTTGATTTAATGCAATACATAAAAAGAGCAATAGGGAGAGGCATTCCACAAATCAGGTGGAGTACTGAAAAGGCCATATTGGTTAAAGATGCTGCTATAGCAAAGGAGACCATTGGTTCATCTGAGGTGGTATCTTGACACTATATTTCACCAATTACACAAAAATGCAAGGATATACCTTTCCTATTTTTTATGTATTGTCATTAATGATACAGACATAAAGAAAGAAAGGTAGTTCATTATTCTCAATATAATATAGTACTACCCAAATATGGCAGCATAAACAAAACCAGAATATTAAGATTCAAATGTAGACAAAACAGAAAGAAGGAATAGTGGTGGAGACATATTAAAACCACGAGATTAGCAGAAACACACTAGATAACAAAAGAAAAGTAGGAATTTCCAAAAATATACTATTTTTAGAATCCTTTTCTTGCATCTAACAAACCACTTACGTTTCTGCCAACTTGAATTCCACTTCCAGAGATTCATAAGCATGAGGACAATCTTCTTTCTGATAACACAAAAAACAATTACTAATGCTCATTTATCTACTCAGTGCAGTAATCTCAGTCATTAAGGACATAATTGACACTTGTCACTGCACTCCCAAACCCTGCAATCTGGCAAAATCTAACTAAGCACACCTGGAATCCAGGCATTGGAGGTGGGGGAAGAATTTAGACTGGGGAAATCGGGCAGATGAAAGGGATGAGGTGTCACTCCCTAGTGAATTTAGTAGCTCTGCACAGCTGTTCTGAAGCAAGGGAAAAGAACATCCACATCATATTATATATTACTGCTAGTGTTACCTAAAGTTGTTTGGGTTCCCTCAACATTTCTGCAACTGCCTGAGAAAGAACTTCCAAATTCACTTCCGTTTTTACTTGGACAAAACCCAGTTAAGTAATTCTCTAAGGAAGTGATTCTCAAGCAGTCAGCCAAGACCTGGGAGTGAGCCATGGGACACCCAAGACGTCCTCACCTGTCTGCTCTTCTTGTTAGCTATTCCATGGTTTTTCAGTTCTCTGCATGTTAGTTAGTTAGTTAGTTAGTTAGTTAGTTAGTTAGTTAGTTTCGTAAATGCGTAGACAATACATTAACTTTTTGTCCTCACCTCTGGTTTTAAGGAAAATAGCTCAAGAGCTGTTGTGCCAGGCCGGACTTTTTCCAAATCGAAAAAGATAACAAAAAGTACATCATCTTTGTCGGTTAGATTGGCACTACAGACCTCCAGCTGTAATATATTCTAGGAACAGAAGAGAAGGAAAGTTAGAATTGTATAGGGATAGAGTAGAAATTCAGGTGTCCTTTAAAACAGAATCTACCAAATTAGCACATTTCGAAACAATATTCAAACCCAAACACAGCTATCCTTTGAAATTTGCACTCACCTGAATTTTACCATAGTTTGCCAACCAATCAATGTTTGCAAAAATGCATATATTAGGGGGAAGTGTGTATGAAAATGAATATCGGGTGAAGATAACTGACAAGAATGCATTATATTAGAGGAAATTGCTTGCAAAAAATATGTACATTAGTAAAAACAGCATATAAAGCTGTGCTTAATGGAAGAAATTGGCACTAAAATGCTGATGAATTTTCATGAGTATTTTTTAAACAAAAGTTTGCAAATTGCTTCAAAATGTGGAAAACTGAATTTTAGATTATCATTTTTCCAAAGTGAGAGAACCAAAATTGATGCACCCTTCCATCCCAAATCACACATGGCGACCCTGCCCCCCAACATCCATACATCAATCAACATCTGAAAGTACTTACGTATGTCATATATTTACATATTTAGGGACCACTAAGGCAGCTAGTATGTTGTTTAAAAAACAAAAAATTAAAATAATAATAATCTGAATTTGGTAAGAAATACAAGTGTAGATATAACAATAAGAACAGAACCAGCATTAAAAAGGAGGGAGAAATTCAATCATCATTAATGCCAAAGATATACAGAACACCAGTTTTCATTGGAAATCTAAACGCCATTAGGGAAGTCAGAAAATTCATTCCCCATGCTAGAGAGCTCCACAGTCTCGGCAGGAAAGCCAAAGCTGGTACTCTCCAAATGTTTTGGACTGCAACTCCCATCAGCTTGAACATTATATGGCTGTGCTTCCTGGGGCTGAAAGGAGTTGTGGTCAAAAATACCTGGAAAGCACCAGGTCAATGAGCAACGCCATATGCTCACCAATCAGACTCTGCTGGTTGTGGAACCCTGAGAAGAGCCTGCATCAAAGGCCTGAGAGATCAGGTAGCGTCACAGGTGGTGGTGAATTCCTGGCCCCAAACCATTTAAGACTTCTAAAAGCATAAGTACTGTAATCAGGGCTTTGATTTGGTCTTGGACACAGACAGGGAGCTACTGGAACAGCATTACAGTGATACCTCGGGTTAAGAACTTAATTCGTTCCGGAGGTCCGTTCTTAACCTGAAACTGTTCTTAACCTGAAGCACCACTTTAGCTAATGGGGCCTCCCGCTTCCGCCGGAGCACGATTTCTGTTCTCATCCTGAAGCAAAGTTCTTAACCTGAGGTACTATTTCTGGGTTAGTGGAGTCTGTAACCTGAAGTGTCTGTAACCTGAAGTGTCTGTAACCTGAAACATCTGTAACCCGAGGTACCACTGTAATCTGAAAAACTGGCAGCAGTCAAAACCAGCAGCATCAACTGAAGTTTCCAAGCCCTTTTTAAAAGGAAGCCCCATGCAGCAGAAGTTGCACTATACACCAAACTGAATTTGGACTGCTGGAATACCAATATTGGCTTTAGAAAGGTATGTGCATGCGTGGTCTAAGCTAAACATCAAAGGTAAAACAATATCTCTAACATGAGCATTTTTTCCCTGTATTGCATATCACACACACACACCCCATCCACTTCCAACTAAAAGGTATAAACTCTACCCCTTGCCTCATTTTCTGCAACAGTGACATTCTGACACTCTAAAATGCAACGTACCATAAGCATATAACAAGCCTTGACTCTGCAGAATGCCAAACACAGAATCACCTGACATAGCTATTCTTTTGCCGCAGGCAAAGTGGCTGGTGAATATGTTGGAGAACTGCTCCACACACACAAACCAAGATGGATCCTGCTGCATGGAGAGAAAAAGGGGGACATCTACTGATTCACAGGAACACAGGAAGCCACCTTATATTGAATCAGAACATTGGGCCATCTATCCCTGTGCCAGCTACACTGATTGACAGCAGCTCAGCAGGGTTCCAGCCAGGGAGTCTTTCCTTGTTCTACAGACCGATGTGGAGACTCAACCTGGGACACTGAGCATGAAAGGGAGATGCTCCACCACTGAGCAACAGATCTTCTGAGAGATAGAAGATGCGTATCCACTGCAGAATCTCTGAATGTGTACAAACGGCTGCCACACCTAACTGTTACCAGATTCTGGGAGGATTTAAAGAGTTGGATTACAGGTATAGGCAAGCCTGGAGGTTAGCTTTAGTGGGAAAGCTTCCATATGAATTGAAAGTAATTATGGGGCGAGCATTATTAGCTGGTGGGAGAGTGCTATGAATTTAGCATCTTTGTTGATGACAAAACTAATCTCCGCCTTCCCATTAAATGAGGGTTGAAGTAAACTGCTCTATTGGTAGATTCACTACAAGTTGGTATGTATTATGACTTGCACATACCAGCTGAGGGCATTCTTATGACACTTGGGACCAAAATGTCTAATGACTGGGGAGGGCAGATTTAGTTTTGTTTCAGGGAAGCTATTTCTCCCTGGGGGGGGGGCGGTTTAATCCCCCCTTCCTCCATTTAGGGTGGCCACTTATGCATTGTCCAAAATGTACTCAGTCCAGATAAGACTGAGACACTGTTAGTTCCCTAGACCAGATGAGTGGGAGATTGCCTGCTCTTGATGCGGTTACACTTCCTCTGAAGGAACAGGCTTGTAGCTTGGGGGTATTCCTGGATCCTTTGCTGTCGCTCGAGGCTCAGGTGGCCTCAGTGACCTGGAGTGCCTTCTATCAGCTTTGGCTGGTGGCCCAGCTATGCCTCTATCTGGATAGGGATAGCCTAACTACTGTTGTTTATGCTCTGGTAACCTCAAGGTTAGATTACTGCAATGCATTATACATAGGGCTGCCTCTGAAGACGGTTCGGAAACTTCGGCTAGTGCAGAATTCAGCGGCCAGGTTGCTCACTGGAGCAAGACAGTTTGAGCATATTACACCAATCCTGATTGGACTGGCTACTGGTTAGTTTATGGGCCCAATTCAAAGTGCTGGTTTTGACCTATAAAGCCTTAAATGGCTCAGGGCCACAATACCTCAAGAACGGCCTCTTTCCATATAAACCTACCAAGACCCTGAGATCATCTTCGTGTGCCTTTTCCTCAAGAGGTCCAGAGGGTGGCAACACAAGAACAGGCCTTCTCTGCCATGGCTCCCCATCTCTGCAATGCTCTCCCCAGGGAAATTCACCTGGCATCTTCATTATACACCTTTAGGCATCAGGCAAAAACGTTGCTTTTTAACCAGGCCTTTGGTTGATTTGTGGGGGGTATTGGGTTGCTGTTGTTATTTTGACTATTTACTTTGTGGTTTTATATTTTGATTTTATTCTGTGAACCACCCTGAGACCTCCAGGTATAGGGTGGTATATAAATTCAATAAATAATAATAATACCACCAAAAAAGAAGGCAAAAGAGGACACTGACTTCCATAATTTTTGCATGTGGTGATTCATATGTATAGTTGCAAATTTATATATAATTACTATAATTTAAATTTTAAAAACAGTACATGCTACCCTAGTGGGGAAGACTTGAGAGCAGGTGAGCTGTGTGGCTACTTAGTCTGCTGCCCAGGTGTTTGCAACTTCAAGGCCCCTGATGCTCCCTTTTCTTAGTCTCCTTTATCTTTTTCTTCCTTAAAAGAAAAGACCGCTTCAAAATAATCCTCTGTAAAGTAGAGCACATGGGCACCACTTGACCACCATTCCTGCTCGGATCCCAGTAATTATCAGGCCTGCCCTCAGCCGATGCTAATAGTACTTTTAAGCACTGCATGTGAAATGTGATTTACCTTGCTTGGCCCTAAGCACAAGCTAAGCACAAAACTACCTGCACACAGGCATTTTTGTCACACAAGCACCCCTGCATTAGAGGCAACAACTTCATTTTTCCTGAACGTTCCTGTCAGGGAACTGCCATCAGAGCCAGAGGGAGAGGGAGGGCTCCAGAGGGATTCCGGAGAGCGTCCCTGGAGGGAGAGAAGCAGCACCTTCTGGGGAAGGAAATCAGCATAACACCAGTGGAGAAGGGGGGCAGATGGGGGAATCGGCGAGGTGGCTCCAAGACTCCTCGCCGGGAACCAGTGGGGAGAGCACAGGTCCTCCGATGCCCACACCCTCCCTGCGCAGAAGGCTTCCGCGCAGAGAAAGTAGGCGGAGACTAGGCGTCAAAGAGCTTCTTTGCTGGAAGAAGTTCAAGAAACGCCCACTAACGGATTCTGCCAGCGATTGAGACAGCCACGGGCGAGTGGCTGTCCAGACAGAAAGGATTCATTCAGGCAACCAGCCAAGGGTGGCGTTGATTTACACACAAGCAACCCCTAGAACCATTACAGTTCCTAAATCAGACTTGTTTGGAAAAGCCATTTATTTTATCTTATTGCAATAATGTTTTATGTCTTTATCTGCCCAGAAGGTTTTCCAAACAAGTGGTGGCAAGTTGAATATCTTACCTTACCTTGATCTCAGTTTGGATTCTAAAATAGAATGTCTCATTCCAGACTGGTTTGTCAGAGTTCTTCATAGTTTGGGTTCTAAATTTCTCAGGCGATGCTGTCGGTAGATGCAAGGTCACGTAGCAATTAGATGGAAACACTGCAGCGAGGAATGGAAAAAGCTTTTTAACAGTTGTGATCGTATATTCAACTGTGTCCCCAAATATGGGGATGCCACATCACTTTGTATATGACAAACTGTGGGAGGGGCATCTATTTCTGAATATATTTTTGCAGTGGAGTTCTGAGCTGGAATATATCTGTGATATAAGGAACAGAGAAATTTGGTGGTGGTGGTGAAGCCTCTGGCACCAACTAGATGACCTAATGTGATGTTTTAGAACATAAACCAATATTCTTGCAGTTATAACACCTAGTACTACTCTTACCGATATTGGTGCATAATGCGGGTGGCACTGTGGTCTAAACCACTGAGCCTCTTGGTCTTGCCAATCAGAAGGTTGGTGGTTCGAATCTGCATGACACGGTGAGCTCCCATTGCTCTGTCCCAGCTCCTGCCAACCTAGCCGATCAAAAGCACGCCAGTGCAAGTAGATAAATAGGTATTGCTGCGACAGGAAGGTAAACGGTGTTTCCGTGCGCTCTGGTTTCTATCACAGTGTTCCCTTGCTCCAGAAGTGGTTTAGTCATGCTGGCCACATGACCCGCAAAGATGTCTGTGGACAAACACCAGCTCCCTCAGCCTGAAAGTGAGATGAGCGCCGCACCCCATAGTCGCCAGGGGTCCTTTACCTTTGCCTTACATACCGTATTTTTCACTCTATAAGACGCACCAGACCATAAGACGCACCCAGTTTGGGAAGGAGGAAAACAAGAAAAAAAATATTCTGAATCCCAGAAGCCAGAACAGCAAGATGGATCTGGCTTCTGGGATAGCCTCTTGCTGTCCTGGCTTCTGGCTTAGCTGCACAAAGCCTCTCCTGGGCAGCGGGAAGAAGGCTCCTGCTTCCCGGGAGAGGCTGCGAAGCCAGAAGCCAGGATAGCAAGCGGCAGGGCAGCCTCCCGCCTGCATTCACTCCATAAGATGCATACACATTTCCCCTTACTTTTTAAGAGGGGGGAAGTGCATCTTATAGAGCGAAAAATATGGTAATATCGCTGTTCAAATTGTTGCAGCTGAAAGCAATGTCTAGTGTTAGGAGGCCTCTTTCTCACACCTGCAGCCTTGTGCAAAATGCACAGGCTGCACTGTGCAAAGTGATGAACAAGACCAAAAAACTGGGTCCTTTTGACTGAACCATCACCAGTTCTGAGCAAGCGCAACAATGAGGGGGAGAAAGACCACTGTGCCATCAGCAGCAGAAAATATATTGAGAGAGAGGCATAGAATGGCAGAGTGCATTTCAGGGAACGGGAAATGTTACATTTCTGAAACAGAACTATATATTTCTCATTCATGATACCATTTATGATACCATCCTGAATATACCCTTGAAAAAGTAAGTCCTATCTATTTTGATGGTTAATTTTCAAGTAAGCATACCTAGATTTTTAAGGGGATAAATAAGATGATGATAATTAAGAAAAGTGAGCTGAGTGTGTGAAAAATTCCCTTACCTCCAGTGGTTACAGGAATCCAGCATTTAGGGGGTGACAGCCTATTTCATAGGGAGAGCGTCCCACTGGCAGTGCCTATGAAAGTTTGTAGGGGTGCAGGATCATACCATGGGAAAGAGGCTCTTACAAGATTGGATATATGCATGGATGTGAATTCTGTTCCACCTAAAACGCTGGGGACATGTTCAGTAATGTTTAAGAATTGGATACCAATTCTCTTAGTCACCATGAAAACTCTTTCAGATCTTTTGTTATTTAATCCAGTCCAAGATTCCTTATTCCTACATTGCTATTTTATCCAATAATCTTGCTTCACAGTTGAGCCCAGTGGTGCAATGAAGGATGCACAAAACTTACATGAAATTCCTGAGGGGATGATATTGGCTTTTATAATTCTGACAGACACCATGGAAACTGGAAACAGTTGTTTCTGCAATGGAAGAAAAGCCAGTGAACTTCACATGAATAAAAAATTAGTAAGAATTCTGGATTTATTCCCACATGACAAAGATCACCCAAAGCCACAAACATTGCCCATCGGGTCCCGCCAAAGCCTCTACTTCTCCCTTTCTCATCCCATTCCCATTTCCCTAACACTGCTGGACACTTCCCTTGGAAACCTTAGAAGCTTCTGATTAGTGAGCGGATGATGAGTAATGGTGAACAAACTTCCCTTAAAGCCAGATGTGATCTTGCCAACCACTGCAGTGCAGAGCCACAAGGAAGTGCTGGATGTTGTTAAGTGTTCAGGCCCAAGAGAATGCAGGCCATAGATGAGAAGGCCAGATCAGTAATCTGGAAGCACAGCGGTCCACTCTGTTGATCAGTCTCAGTGATATGTGACTCAGACAGAGAGAAGGAAGTATATTAGAAACGTTTGGGGTATTGGATGGGTCCTGTGGTGCCACCTGACCAAGAGTGTTCTGGGCTGTTAGAGTGTCCCAGTTGGCTCTGACTGGAGTTCCCTCCCAAAAAAAACAAATAGCCCTTCTTGATCCATGCAGAAACATGACAAGGGTGAGTCTAGGACACATACCTTGCTTGAAAAAAATGTGCTCTCTAGAATATTAGCCAAAATCCTTTGTATGTAACACCCAGGAATGTCTCAGCAGACAAGTCAAAGTGAAATAGTTTATCTTATTATGTCCCTTATGAATGCCTCCATGTTGTCTCTGCATGAACAGAGAGCGAGTTTGCCTGTCAATGGCTTCAAGGCTTGAGATGAGAATGGGCTAAGGGCCATTGTCAATGGCTGGCATAGTAAGGCACCCACTAAGGGTGGGGACACCCCACAGGAGGCCCACTGACAAGGGCCCCTACTCTTCACCATGGCAACCATGCCTCTCACTCTGACAAACAAATAACAGTATTGATGCTGAGGAGGAAACGTAGCAGCTACTGCCTGCTTCCTCATCTAAAAAGGCCAAGCAGGTGGTAACAGTGATGAGGAACAGCAGCTGTCAACAATGAGAGTGAGGAGATAGACTCACAGAGAGAAGGGAGTATTGAGGTGTCTTGGCCAAGCTTCCCCACCACCAAAAGAACCTGCAGCAAGCAAGCACTGACTGGGAGCCCTGTGAATGTGACATGGGTTCCACTGAAGCTGCTAATCAGAGGAGGGGACTAGAGGCCTTTACAGCTGGCCTCATAATCATCCTGACCTAGGATGGTAAGAGAGGCTAGTGGATCAATGTGGTACCAACAGAGAAGTATAAAGACTGCCAGAGTTGAGAGCCCATGTGGTGTGGGGGTAAACATGTCAGACTAGGACCTGGGAGACCCAGCTTGCCCTCAGCCATGAAGCATATGGTGTGACCTTGGGTGAGGAACCATTTCTCAATCTGGGCAAGAGTCCTTTCCAGGGCCAGATTTAGATTTGATGAGGCCCTAAGCTACTGAAGGTAATGGGGCCCTTTATATGTCCAGCTGTCTTTTGTCAACAACAAATTGTCGCTGTTTTTTGTGTTGAATATATGCTATATGGTAGTTTACAGACCTAATAGCCTACAGGGTGGTGGACTAGATGGGCTACTGGCCAGATCCAGCAGGATTATTCTTATGTTCTTATCCAGACAGCCTGGTTCCAGACTGTCTGTGGCCTTCATACCTTCTGACATCAACCTGCCCACACACATCTTCCAAATAAACAGTTTGTGCAATACAAAGATGACAGACAGTCTGACCAGTGTTTCTGGATGAGAGTTCATTAAAAAGAAATTATGCTGCATGGCTTCATTTACATGTATTTGCAGTCGTGTAATTACAAACACATTACTTTAAGAGGTGGTGGGTGGGCGAGAGAAAAGCATACTCTAAGAACAATCTGTTTGGGTTCCCTCTTTAGGTTCAGTCATGTCCATGGGCAAAAAGTGCTGCAATATCTTCTTCAGGATAAAGTTGAAAGAGAGTTGGAGTTATGCAAGAAATCCCTAGATTTCATTGGCATTCATAATGGTGAAACTCAGATATTGGATCTAGGCAGAGCTATTTTTCCATCAGGAATTCTCCAGGACTTAGTTCCAACACCTCTCAGGTGGGCGCCATTGCCACTTTAAGAGAACGAGGGAGGTGTTCATGGTGAGTTTCAGCACCTATTTTTCTAGAAAAATAGGCAACTAGGTTTGCTGGCTTGGGACAGGGTTTCTAGTGGGGGGGGGTGCCCCTTCCTGATACAGTTCAGGAACTTTGGAGTGGCCCTTATCCAACTTGAGACAATCCAGAACTGAGATGACCCAAGCCATATCAGTGACTATTTACAGCAAAATCATGGGTTGAACTGAAGGCTCCTCCACACTTCCTCTTGCCCAGCTGCTTTCGCCCAGGGAAAACCACTCACTAGCGCTCAATCAGAGCAAATGGCAATTCAGATTCTCTGGATTGACTTTTGCTCTGATTTAGCACTGAAGACCGGGTTTTCCCTGGGAAAGGAGTGGGGCAAAGGGACAACTGCTCGGACACAGGCTTTCTAGACACAGGACATACAGAAGTGTAAGACAAGCCCTGAATCAGTCTAATTCAGTTCAGGATACAGAATTTAGCCGAAGTGGAATTTAGCCAGTCCTAGTTTCTAGAGCAGGGATAAGAAGAAGGTAGGCCAAGATCTACTGGGCGGTCTCTTGGTGGTTTATAGTAATTTGACAATGGTTTTTTACTCCCAATTCTTTTACAACAGCAACAATAAAACACTTTCCACCTAAATTTTGCTGCTGCAATGAAGAAAGCTAATCCAGAGTGGATTTTTGGGGGGTGGAAGGAATGTGAACTCGATTCACATTGATAGGCTCAGAATCTGCTCAGAGGCACCCTGCACTCTGATTCTAACTGTATGTCATATGAATCTGACTCTCTGGTTGGTAGAAAGAAACACAAAGTAGATCCCTCACTCTATGGGTATTATGTTGGTGCTGGGTTGGCAGGGCCTGAATGCCTAGCTTTAGAACTTGAGTTGATTCCTTGCAAACACCTAAACAATTGAATGGAATAGTTCAATTGGTCACAACTGAAATACCCTTTGACCTCCCAATTTTTCTTCATACAGAAATTTCTCTAGCTTTTCTATGACAGTATCCTGTTTCAGAACCCCAGGACAATCCAATGAGAGTCAAAGGGAAGCACTTCTTCCAACAGCACACATTTAGGCTATGGAATCTGCTGCCACAAAACATAGTTCTGATTCATTTCAAAAAAAAATCAGCATTCCATTATTTTATTTGAAATGGTTCCCAGCTATTCAAGTTATGAACGTTGGAGTCAAAATGGCAACATTTAAGTCTTCATCTTATTGTTTTGAAACTTATCCAAAAGTTGAGTTACATTTTAAGAGCCCTTCAGCATTTCAAAGTCAAGATTTTGATGTCAATTCCAAAATTCAGACAAAGGCAGAATTCTTGGAAACGCAAAGCACAAAAAGGCTTGATCTGATGGGAAAGAGGCTTACTTGTGACGTCTTGAAGTTAGACAGATATATACATAGTGCTTATATAAGGCAGGGTCTGGTTCTTAGTCTGAAGAATTTCAGTTGATCACACCACACTAGTTACTTGCCCTCATTTAATTACCATTTATAACTCTAATGATCTGCTCCAGGCAATTATGTTATTACTTTGCACAGTCATCTACATGCGTCTATTTCTTTCATATTTTCATTTACATATACTCTGCTGCTACCCTCACTTCCTTATACATGCTGTCTGTTGAGCAATCTTAGGAAACCTCGTTTCAAGTTCCCTCTTAGCAAACATGGCACATCTTTCCACATTCTGAAGCTCTCAAGATTTCTCTTCCCAGGCTTGTGTCTTATTTCTTGCCTCCAATAATTACAGTATTTTTTGCACCATAACACTCACTTTTTTCCTCCTAGAAAGTAAGGGGAAATGTCTGTGCGTGTTATGGAGCGAATGCCTGTGGGTGGCGGGGGGGATCTGCTGCAATCGTGAGCAGAGGATCCATGGTTCCCCTTCCTTCCCTCCTCCGTGGTTACAAAGCATGGATCCACATGGATCCTCAGGATTTTTGCATTGGGCTACTCCAAACTCACTGTCAGATCACATGTCTGTGGCCACAGCATGAACCACAAACATCATATATCCACTATTTCGTTTAGAATATTTTTTTCCTTGTTTTCCTCCTCTAAAAACTACGTGCGTGTTATGGTCTGGTGCGTGTTATAGAGCGAAAAATACGGTAATAGCATACTGGCGAGTTCTTATGAGCTGATTATTAACTGATCTCTCATCTACTTCACCGCCTTCTGCATCCAGAATTCTGGTTACTGGACTTTACTCTTATTACTATTGGTAATATTACAGCTGCTGGTACCACTTATTTCCTATGTCTGATCATTGGTCTTTTGACCCCAGCCTTGTCCACTCTGCCTAGCAGCAATTCTTCAGAGCCTCCTGCAGAAGACTTTCACATCACCTGCTACCTAACCGTTTAATTGGCAATGCCAGTGATTGAACCTGGGACCTTTTTACATACAAATCATGCATCCCACCACTGGGCAACTGCCCTTCCTTACACACTAAAAAGGTAAAGTTGCATTTTAATACTGTAAACAGCACTAAGAACCAGTAGGATGTGCAGAATCCAATTAAAAATATTGAGTCTCTTTTGGCAAAGTTAAAGGCTGTTAATGCCCCTTGATTTTAATGTTTAAAACTAACCTAATTTTTAAAATGTCTACCATTTGCATCAATATACCGTAAAAATATTCAGTGCCTCAGCTAAGCAGTGCACTTTATTCATTATGACTGTTTTTCTAGACTTGAATGACAATCAGCACAACTAGATTATTGTGCTTAGTTTTAGGGTTCTGGGGGAGTTGAACCAGCAGGGGCAATAAGTACTGGTATTGAAGGGGTCCAAGTTCATTTTTAAACATGAACACCCTTCCTCCCCCACCACCAATATGCTATAGAAGTCTTTTCACTATGGAAGGCTACTTTTTGAAGCTTCAGGTTGTTCCCGTTTACCAATGTATTTTTTTAGTCTCTGGCACAGATCTCTGAAACAGGAAATGAGACAACCTGGCAGTTTTTAAAAAAAACCCAAATTACTAATCCTTTCTTCTGGCTGCAGGTACTTTCTCTAATATTCATGAATGAGCAAATTCTTTTTGAATGACCAAGATTTTAAAACTGAAAAAGTCAGGTTCCAGATATACATATATCTATACTAAAAGAGCAGCCAAGCTGGTGATGCAAGAGAGGATTGCCATTGTCTAATAAACACATTTTATTCTGCCTCTGATAACTGGGGGCTAGTTTGAATACATAGTAAGTTGATGAGTATAATCTTGTTATAGACTATTTTGTGGAACAGCCATTTTTTTGTTAACTGCATTTATATCCCACCTTTTTCTCCAGGAAGCTCGGGATGGTGCACATGGTTCTTTACACCCCTCTGTCCTCTTTTAATCCACACAACACCCCTATGAGATGGGTTAGTCTGGGAACCAATGACCGGCCCACGCTCACCCAGGAAGCTTCATGGCCAAGTGGGTCCTAATCTGGCACTCTGACCACTACACCAGGCATCCCCAAACTCGGCCCTCCAGCTGTTTTGGGACTAGCTAACAGGACCAGTGGTCAGGGATGATGGAATTGTAGTCCCCAAACAGCTGGAGGGCCGAGTTTGGGGATGCCTGCACTACACCATAGCTATTATTTAGCAATTGATCAGGAATAAGCAATTTCAACCAATCCAGGAGCTTTCTGAGCAAGCTTGGGCTTACTGCTAACAACAATTTTCATCATCATGAAATGAATATTCTACAAGCCCTCAACATGGTCCATAACAACATTACATGAAGAAAGATCAAAGCAGCAGTGAGGTTGGGGGGGTGCAGACACTGCACAGTGGTCCTGTTAGTGGACCCACACAATCCCAACCTCCCTGTCACTGCCACCCTCAATACAGACACACACACACACACACACACACAGATGGTAACCAGGGCTTATATTGCTGCAGCTCCAGCACCACTGAGCAAGCTGTTCCAGATGCCACTATCCATGCACAAGAGAGAGGAACTGGCAGCCTTGGGGGAGAAAAATAAAATAAAATGGGGCACTCAAAAACAGGCCAGGAAGACTGAGCATGTTAAGTGGCCGAAAATGCTGGCTGACTTTGGTGGAGAAAACGGAAAGAAGCAGGGGGTGGTTGGAAAGAAATATCCCTGGAAGAGGCTGGTTGGCTAGCTGGCACCCTGAACAGGAGCTGGGGCTGGCAAAACATTTTGCAGCCCAAAGCAAAGGGTTCTCTACACACACAAGCCAAGGTGCATAGCACCCAAGTTCTTTTGGGACCCGAGGCAGAAAATCCTACAGGTGCATCTCTCGTGAGTAAAAATGAAACAATAATTAATTATATAAGGAACTATTTGCTGCCCTTCCATGCCACCCAAACACAATTGCCTGAGCTCTGCCCAAGGGCAGGCTGGTCTTGGCAGCAGGAATACCATACTGCCAAGTTTGCTGAGGCACAAAGTGAGACGCCGTGTTTTAAATTAACTGTGTTTTCTGAAAAGCCAGAAAACTCTGGCAGCAAAGATGTCTAGAGGCATCATCCATCTGCGTGTGTTCTTGGTATACAATTAAGCTTTGGTAATAACAGCACTATGCAAATGTGTTTTACAGTAAGCTCTAGTCACCCCAGTTATGTAACTCTTAAGCTATGTGTTTGCAACAACAAAATCAAAACACAAAAATACGTTTCTTTCCTTAACGTGTTTTCTTTTTTTTCATGTCCTTTCCATGCCCAGTGGCTAAGAGAGGGGAGAGTGTGGCCTGTGGATGCATTTGCTTCAAAGTTTTTCCTGTCTCCCACTGCTATCCAGTCTGCTCCTACATAGCTTCTCCTGTCACTATTCCCTCCCTAGTACAAACTCTGAATGGCTGCTGAGCCACAGCATCCTGCACCCTCTGCTCATAAAAGTACAGGGTTGATCCTCTTGCAGAGATGCTTCAGGAAACAGAGGGCGAAGTGCCCACTTCCTTTGCAAAGAGGGAAGCCTGCTTTAGTAACCGACTTTCTCAACAACAAAACCACACTTCTTTCAGTTACTGGCAAACGCAAGCTTAAGTGTCCCTGACTACTGGGCACTCGTTTCTTTGTGACAAGGCATAATGCTGAACGTGGTGTGCGTTGGGTCAAGGAGCAGTGGAGGAAAGCGTTGCTAATAAACCCTTTGGAGCAAGCAAGCATGCAATTAACTCTGTCCATGTCTCTAATGGCTTGAATCGTATATTTAAAATATATATTAAGGCACTGTTCCTACAGCAAATGACTAATGCGGAGGAAGGGCTTGGCCTGAATGCAATCCATGTCTCTTTGGACAACAACTCTGTCTGGGATATTCACAGATATTAAGGGCATCCAAATGTGTGTTCGTTTGATCAGGAAACATGCTTATGGGACCTCACCTCCTGCAGGGCCAGGCTCTGTGGACATCACTTCCGATAGCTTGACAGCAGCAGTGCTGGTCCACATGTGACTGCAGCATCCCAAGCCTGCTTTTCCCACTTCTGCCCACCCAAATCCGTTTTGCAACGTGGTTGCAAGAAATGAACAAGCAACAAATGAACATTATAAAGTATCCATGCAGTGCATTAACATGAAACAGTTTGCCTGAAGCATTAGGGGTGGGGTGGGGTTTTTGAATTGCTGGTGGGTCTATTTGTGGGATTCAGTGTGAAGGAGAGAGCTGTTGGGCTCACCTGAAAGGGGGGGAGGTGTTTAAAGGAACATCTGTACACACCCAAATAGATCACTAAGTCTTTTCTAGGTAACTACTCATTAGTGTGCTGTAGCTACAGACGCTATAAACCCAGCTGCTGTGTCTCAAAAGAAGAGAACAGGGACTCAAATGCTGACACTGGTAATAATAATAATAATAATAATAATAATAATAATAATAATAATAATTTATTTATACCCCACCCCACCCATCTGGCTGGGTTTCCCCAGCCGCTCTGGGCGGCTCCCAACAGAATACTAAAAACACAATAAAATACCAAATATTAAATTTTCCCTAAACTGGTCTGCCTTCAGATGTCTTCAGATAGTTGTTTATTTCCTTCACATCTATCTGATGGGAGGGTGTTCCACAGGGCGGGCGCCACTACCAAGAAGGCCCTTTGCCTGGTTCCCTGTAGCTTTACTTCTTGCAGTGAGGGAACCGCCAGAAGGCCCTTGGAGCTGGACCTCAGTGTCTGGGCTGAACAATGGGGGTGGAAACTGGTATACTGGGCCAGGCCTTTTAGGGCTTTAAAGAGTTGTTGCTGTTGTTGTTGCTGTTATTATTGCTGCAATGGCATGTCCTATTCTTTAGTTCCGTAAAGGACTCGCAACTGAGGATGCCAAGGTAACTCTGATAAGCACCTTTAATCCACATTTGCCTGATCCAGCAAGGGTGACTTATGTAAGGAAGCCTCCTTCCAACACAAACACCTTACGACACACAGTGTTCCCAGTGGAAATAAGCACACGACCCAACATCCAGGCTTGTGTGCATGGCAATCCCTGTTATATTACGTCTGTCCCCTCATTCAGAGCATTGACAATGATCAGACCTGACATTCCAGTAACTGGATGGGAGGGGGGGTTGGAATCCAAGAGATACCCACACCAACCAGAAGGGTGCTCAGTACTGCCAGCATTCTCTGTTCAGCACATCTGATCTTGGAAGTCTTTCTATGTGGTGATGGCTTTCAGTACACGTGCGCACACGAGGATTCAGAGCATGGGGCAGGTATGCATCAATCTGGATTCAAAGAAGGTTCAAAAATACTTCCTATCTCATCCACATTCTTCGTTGTCAGTGTCCTCCCTGACCTCTTCCCCAAGTGTTATCTTCTGTACCTAATCTCTGATCTGCAAAAAAGCAATCAACACCCAGGCTGCTCCCGACATGTCTTGCTCTTGAAATGTGTGATGTCTATGCCCCACATTGATGCTGGTAAGTTACATCATTTTCCATTTCATTAGCATCCTGGTGCACTTAGTGCTAGCATTAAAATAATTGGTTTTTAGGCTAATTAAGATGGAACCGTATTACTTTTGAATTCATTTCCTGATTTTCTATTTGACTACTTTTGCTATGTTTATAACTTTTTCATGTGAACAGCCACCTTCAGCGTGGTTTTAACTACAGAAAGGCAGCATACAAATAAAACGGTAGTATGATGGCTGGATGGATAGGATGGGGGCGTTAATTGGGTTCTTTTTGTTTTTATTATGTATTTTGTGTTTTTATATTGTGATTTTATGTTGTGACCACTCTGAGACCTGCGGGTCTAAAGCACTATACAAATTTAATAAATAAAATTAAAAAAAAAATATGACCTTAGATCTAGGGTATGACTTGCCACTGCGATTACAAGATGCTGGACTAGATAGATCTTTCGTCTTGATAATGAATGAATTGGTATGCATCCAAAATGTGTCAAACTGGCAACCATAATTTCTGCTAGAATTGAGAAACCAAACTGCCAACAGAATTCCGCAAGTAGGTTCTGCACATCCCTAACATGAGCACATGTGATCCCCAGTTGTATATCTTCTCTAAATGGGTAGAGAAAGACAGACAGAGAGAGAGAAATGTCAAAGCTAAATGGCCTTGAAATGCAAAAGTACAGCCAGTGACAAAAGCTTATGACATAAAATTTGGTTGTCTTTAAGGTGCCACGAGACTTTTTGTTATTTTTTTCCTGTAGCTCCTGAACTGTCAAATTGTCTTCCTTTTCATATACTTTTGAAAAACAACATGTTGTTAATAAACCCCCTGCTGCCATTGTTAATAAATCTAATAAATGTGTATTAGTTTTAAACAGTTCCTTTCATTTCAAACCAAATCCCATGCTTGTACCTTTCAGAATCAAATGGTGCAGAGGCACACCTTTATCTCACAGAGCAGGAACCAGTTGCTTCATTAAAACTCTCCCCGAAGCAAAACCATGTCTGCTACTACATCAGACATACATTCCAAAAGTTGTTTGAACATGGGCATTTTCAGACTATTCAGATCCAGGGAGGAGCTGGATGCACCCCCCACCCACCCACCCACCCCACTCCCCAGATAAAACAAAATATAAAGATAAAACAAATTGTGAGAAGTTATTTTCCTTACCTTCTCAGCTGCGGTCCCCATTCTTGGGAAGTCGTAGCGCCACTGTCATCAGCAATGCTTAACAACAGATTAACAGGCAAACGGCATTCAAAGGTGTTGCTGCTGCTCCATATATGTAGCCTCTGAACTCCGCCTACTATGGCCCTTGGGCAGGAAGGAACAGTGTATGCTGCCAGCATGCGGAATACTTGAAACACGCAGACTTCAGTGCCATAAAGCCAGATGAAGTAATTTACATTTCCTGAAACACAAGTCCTTCCTCTTTCAACAAGCCCTCTAAGTCAGGGCGGTCCAACCCCCTCAGACCAAGTGGGCTGCAAGAGTCATTCAAGACAGAACCCACAGGTCACACACTGAATTAAATTTCCATATTGTTCATGAAAGTGTTTTGCAATGTAGTTAATATTATTTAATATACACAATATGTTTAAATATATATAATTAAACAACTAATAGATTCAATATATTTATTCATTAAACAAATGGATGTGGTTCCTAGGGTGGTTCCTAGATAGATAGATAGATAGATAGATAGATAGATAGATAGATGATAGATAGATAGATAGATAGATAGATAGATAGATAGATAGATAGATGATGGATAGATAGATGATAGATAGATAGATGATAGATAGATAGATAGATAGATAGATAGATAGATAGATAGATAGATAGATAGATAGATAGATGATGGATAGATAGATAGATGATAGATAGATAGATAGATAGATAGATAGATAGATAGATGATAGATAGATAGATAGATGATAGATGATAGATGATAGATGATAGATGATAGATGATAGATGATAGATGATAGATAGATGATAGATAGATGATAGATAGATAGATGATGATAGATAGATAGATAGATAGATAGATGATAGATAGATAGATGATAGATAGATAGATGATGATAGATATAGATGCACTACATGAAAATGCAGGAGAACCCAAGATTGGGGTGTGTGAGAGAATCCAACCCCTGAAATCCCAACCAGGGAGATCCGAATGCAGACAAAGTGACCCCAAACCCATGGTCACCACATCATCTCTCCCCACACTGTTGCAGTTTGGAATATACCCTTCCCTGTCCACCATGAGTTCCCTTTTCCTTACCTATACAGTGGTACCTCAGGTTAAGTACTTAATTCGTTCCGGAGGTCTGTACTTAACCTGAAACTGTTCTTAACCTGAAGCACCACTTTAGCTAATGGGGCCTCCTGCTGCCGCCAGTGGCGTAGCGTGGGTTGTCAGCACCCGGGGCAAGGCAAGTAATTTGCGCCCCCTAACCCGTGGATTTGCGCCCCCTAACCCATGGATTTGCGCCCCCTAACCTGTGGATTTGCCCTAACCCCAGATGTTGCGCCCGGTGCGGCCGGCACCCCCTGCACCCCCCACGCTACGCCACTGGCTGCCGCCGTGCCGCCGGAGCATGATTTCTGTTCTCATCCTGAAGCAAAGTTCTTAACCTGAGGTAATATTTCTGGGTTAGAGGAGTCTGTAACCTGAAGCATATGTAACCTGAAGCTTATGTAACCTGAGGTACCACTGTATGTGTTTATGTGTGCTTTTGATGTGAGAGGCATTAGAGGTGGGGATCTTAAAAATCCCCCCCAAAAAAAATCTAAAATCAGAAGCCCAAGTTTGCCCCCACCAGACAGGTTTTTCTGCACAGCCAAGATCTACCTACCGTGGTCACCTCAAACCTCTGCTGCTGCTCCCTACCTCACTGCTCCCCGTTCTCCAGCAAACCCCTTGACCCGTGCACAACAGAGACAATGAGGAGCACCCCCAACTCAAAAGCAGTGGCAGCATCACTGCTGGGTCTCTACTGCCCCGGGGACCTGAGGGCAGCTCTTGCCTAGCCTTCTGCTCCCTGGCACTGATGGTTGCAAGCCAGTGCCAGATTTAGGGCAGCGCGACTAGTTTCCCCACACTGGACATGCTGAGGGACATGTGTGAAGGAGGCATGAGGGACCCAGGAGCCACTTCCTGTTTCCTAGCCTCCTTGGGACTGCCGAAAAAAATGGAGTTTGCATGTTGCATGTGGCCCAGTAATCCAGTAGGCACATCTCTATTGGATTTGAATTGGTTTCATACATGTGTTGTTATTGTTGCTTTAGATTATGTGTGTGTGTGTGTGGGTGTGTGGTTTTTTAAATGGTTTTCATATATAATTGTTCTGTACATGTTTTGATTGTATTTTAAATCAGTTCATGGCTCCACCCGGCCATGAAGCTCGCTGGTGTCCTTTGGTCAGTCACTGTCACTCATTCTAACCTTCCTCAAAGTTAGACTGTTGTGAGGATAAAATGGGAAGAGCATAAATAATGTTCACTAGCTTGAACAGGAGAGGTGTGGTATAAATATAGAAATAAAGGTGCCTCATTGGAGGCAATTAAATAAATGAAGCATTGAATGTTCTTCGTTCATATACACTGCTTTATGTCATGCAAGCCTCAACAATGTTTACATCAAATATATACACCAATAGTAACAAAATAATTGAAATATCACAAAATACAAAAGATACGTAATCTTTCATAACAATTAAGGTACCAGAAATATTTTGCTAAGCAATATTGCAAAATGTGTATTCATTTTCAAATTCTCTATAGCAAGCTGTATGGTGTTTTTCACATGCTGAAGTGTTCTTGGCAATGTAACAGATAAAGGCGTAATATGTATGTGCTCCAGCAAAACTCCCAGTGAACTCTGTCACGTGGCTGGGTTGTTTCACATTTTCCTTTGGCATCTCTGCTCAACAGAAACAAAACTGTTAAGAATACGTCTCTGTGTTATTCTCAGTATCACAGTAAATCGGATCATTTTACAATGATTCCCCTGGTCTACTCTATTAATAACATGCACATGTATCGTTCTTGGAGGCTTTTTTGTCTTCACATTCGGTATATCTCCACCTTTAAAAATAATAATTCTATATGTATCTTAGCTGCCAATTACCTCAAGCCTTTTCCTGATGTGTATTAGTGAGAACATACTGGGGAGGGGAGAGCAAGCGTAGAGATCTGTCCCAACCTTGATCTATGTGTTCCATATGCACATACACACATGGGTCACATGACAGCCTGATTTGCATGGGCTACGTGATTTGCATAGCTGAGTAGCTGAAGCTGGGCAAAAAAAAAAGCTCCTTTTGCTTGCATTCTTCTCAGGCCCTCTTTCTCTCTCTTATCCCTGATATACACCCGAGACTGAGCAATGCCTGCATTCCATTCAGTGTAACCTCCTTCCCCATAGGCCATGTTCCATTTCCCTGTATCCCACACCGCTCTCAGTTGCCTTGGCTCACTTCCAAAATCCTCACATTATCCAGGGTGTTTGCAGAAAGACACTTAATACAGTAAGCAGTCCTGAGGTCCCATAAGTGGGTCGCTCGCAACAAGTTTTTTATTTTCTTAATTTATTAGATTTTCCCTGGAAAGGGTAAATTCAGATTATTATTACTATTGGGGGGGGGGAGTGATGTGGGTTGCCATTCTGATAACATTCTGATAACAACCATTTTATGTGGATGCTGCAGGAAATCTTCCATGCACAAGGTGCAATGATCCCACTGGAAACGCTAGCATGGAAACACCCGCAATTATTTTTCCTCGTTAGGCTTTAAAAAAAATATGATGGGAAACCTTTTCACTGTTCTGCAGCATGTATTGTATGATGGGGGGAAAAAAATATGATGGGAAACCTTTTCACTGTTCTGCAGCATGTATTGTAGTTAAGTTGGCATTTTTGGTCCTTAAATTGGACTTTGCACCTGGATTTTCATAGAGATCAGCTACTTTTCCTATGCAGTTGTGCCAATTTGCTGTCATTATTAGGCATACATAATTCTTTTGTGGGGAGGGACGCGGGTGGCGCTGTGGGTAAAACCTCAGCGCCTAGGACTTGCCGATCGTATGGTCGGCGGTTCGAATCCCCGCGGCGGGGTGCGCTCCCGTTGCTCGGTCCCAGCGCCTGCCAACCTAGCAGTTTGAAAGCACCCCCGGGTGCACGTAGATAAATAGGGACCGCTTACCAGCGGGAAGGTAAACAGCGTTCCGTGTGCTGCACTGGCTCACCAGATGCAGCTTTGTCATGCTGGCCACGTGACCAGGAAGTGTCTCCGGACAGCGCTGGCCCCCGGCCTCTTGAGTGAGATGGGCGCACAACCCCAGAGTCTGTCAAGACTGGCCCGTACGGGCAGGGGTACCTTTACCTTTACCTTTAATTCTTTTGTGAAGAAGACAAGCTTTCTCTGCCTTCGGTGCTTCCTTTTGCTCCATCTTCTTGGAGCAAAGTGGACATTTTTCTGGTCCCCAGGCACTTCCACCAATGTTCCTATGTACAGTCAGTTCCCCTGCCAAACTTTCCTGGGCGCACCATTTGAATGGCAATGCCTATCAACTAGGGGCAGCCCCCTCTAATATTTTATTGGAGGGGCCGGAGGAACCTCAGCCCCTAGGAGCTGGCTCCTATGGAGAGGCTGCAGGAGCAAGGAAGGCAAAGGAAGGAAGGCATTAGGAAGCCAACATGAGGAAAAAGCAAAGACTAGGATGGAAGAGAGAGGCTGTGAGACAGGGAATCATGTGACAAGGAGGAGAGGAAATCAGGAAGTAAAATGCAGAAATAGAGCAGGACTTTAATTGCAGGTCCAGTGCTATAGAAAAGCTGAACCAAGCAAGCAAGCTTGGCTACACTGCAGGGAACATTCCAGAAGGATTATTCCAAACAATCTGTAAACAGCATTTCCAGTCCTCATTCACCATACAAGTATATCCAAATTGGCTGACTAAAAGCTACCCAAAACAAGCAACACAGGTGAATGGAAAGAGGTTCCACAGAGTCTGCTTTCCAATATATGAACTCTGTTTGTGACTGAGTCATGAAGGAAGAGCCATTGCTCAGGGGTAGAGCACCTGCTCTGCCCATGAAAGGTTCTTGGTTCAACTCCTGGCATCTTCAGCTGAGAAAGCAGAGCCCTGTCTGAAACCCTGGAGAGATGCTACAACCCAGTATGGACAGTACTGAGCTAGATGAAGCAATGGTCTGACTCAGTAGAAGGCAGCTTCCTATGTGCCTCTGAGGGTATTGCTCAAGATGAAGATAGGGGAGGGTGCAGTGGTAATACAGGTTCCTAGCCATATCTGTCACAAGTTTCCTTCCTGGAATAGCACCAACTTTTATAACAACCTGAATTCTAATTAGTAAAGCTCTTAGGTCTGCAGTTAAGGTGTATATTTCATAGTGCAATCTAGGTGAGAATTGTCATCATGTGCTCATTAAGGAACGTTCTTCCGCAGAAAATGCCAAACATAAAAGGCGCCATTATATCCTTATAACAATCTACATCAACGGAAATATAGTCATACTCAGTGTGGATGCACTGAACTCAATGGACTTAAGTCAACTATATGCACTGATTTCAACAGGTCTACCTGGGTATGATTTAGTCAGATACAACTCAGTATGTGTAGTGCTGTGCGTTTATCCCTATACTAACTGCAAATTATACACAATCCTATGTAACTGAACTTTAACTGTCCTCACACCAATCCAGAAAAGGAGAGGATACTTGGAGTGAAAGTGCTTAACACCCCCCCCAAAAAAAAAATAAAATTCTGTTGTACACTCCAAATGGCTTACTATTTATACACCCTTTCCCCTAGTTGGCTTCTTACTCAGTACAGTATGTATTTGGGAGGAAAACTCATGAGTGAAACAGGGTGGAGGAGGGAAATTTGGAGCAGAGAAGTCAACAGGTTAAACACAGAGAGGAGGAGGAGAGAGAGCTGCTGCTTTTCTGTTCCCAGGACCAACCAAGTAATTTTTTGCAGGATATGTCAATTACCCAAGGCCAGCTAATTTATTTTGGGCCTAGAGCAGAAAATCTCATGAGCAGCTCTTCCCTGCATTCTTGACCGTCAAAATACAATAAAAAACAACAACCTAAATATCTAACAATTTGCTGCCTTCTCAATGAACTCCACATCAGCTCGTTGAGGTAACCACTTCACTTTGCCTAATCTACTTGCTCCTCATTGCCCTACCTTGGCCATAGGGAGGCAACCAGGGGCTCAGTATTCATTTGATTCTGCTGCCTGGGATCCAAATCCTATCACAGAAATAGCCTCCTTCAAAATCTCAGCTTTATTTTTCAGTTTCATAACTTGCAGGTGGAAACAGGAAATGTGAGTGAACGTTACTGCATGGAGTCTGAACTTTGGCACAAAATTTGGTTTCCTCAAAATCATGGCTTTCCCCCCTCAGACAAGTTAAATACTTCCAAGTCCCACTGATTTCAAACATGGAGTTAAGCACATGCCTCACTATCTCCAGCTAAGGACTTTAGTTGGATTGTTATGGTTTACTACACTCAAGCACTTGCCATGTGGGTTTCAAGAAAGGTCTGAAAGCGTGCCAACAATGTCTGCTGAAATCTCACCCAAGATGGGCTTGAAAAGGGTTTCCTGCAGAAAGCGAAGATTCCCCATTCTCCCCACAGGGCTGTTCCATATCTTGTCTGTTGCCAGGGCTGTTGCCCAGCCTTACCAATTTCACTCTTGTCATTTGAGCAAGAAGGTTATGAACATACAGAACGGATCACAGCACAGAATATGTGGCATCTTTGCGTATCAAACCTTGTTTTTTGTGGCGATTCAACCTCCTCTTTTCCTCTGAAAATGCTCTCCCTCCATGCTCTTTTTCCAGATTCTTGTAGGAAGTGCTGACCTTCGAAGTACAGTGTGCAAAGAGGATTCCAAGGGCCTGTGCTGGAGCAGAACTATCTAGATCCCTAAGGATTTGTTAGGATCCCCTTTTGAATATTTAGTATCAAAAATAGAAATCTAGGTTGCATCTCAGCAGGATATAAAACATTTAGTGATGATTACGTAAAAAATAAAACCAAATGAAATGACTCCTGAAGAAGACCCTAGGAACTGCTGTTTTACATGTGCATTTAATGCTTTCTTTTGAAATGTTAATATTTGCTATGTTAAATGTGCCTTCTGTACTTGACCTCCTTTGTAATGTTCTGTTTTGAAGTCTTTAAGATAATATTGTAGTTTCCTGTTAATTATGACGCTTTGAATGTATTTGACTTTCTTCAGCAACATTTTATTCTGGATTGTTTTGTTTGATGTTTTAATGTAGGTTGTAATCCACTTTGAGAATTTTTTCTTAAAAATATAAAGCGGCATAGAAATAAAATGAATAATAGTAATAATAATTGTGATAATAATACATGAGGTTACTGGCATCAGCAGCATAGCGTGGTTTACAATGAATTACCTATAAACTACTGGTAAACCTGATAAAACAACAGCAAAAATACACGAGACATTTAGTCAGCTGTTGTAGCGGGAATGCTCAATCTTTATTCATGTTTCTTGGATTATGGAATATGATACAACAGGTTCCTTAAGAACATACTGTAATCCAGCAATTATCCTATTATGCTGTCAAAAGATGGTTAACCTTAATTATCGCCAGGAAAAAGCCAGGATTGGCTTAGATATTATACAGACACCCTGATTCTAAACACTGTTCAAAGAAATGGGAGAAGGGGCTCAATTTTCTCAGACTGCTTTGAGAATGAAGACATAAATGCCTGTCAGAGCAATACAGTGGTACCTCGGGTTACATACGCTTCAGGTTACAGACTCTGCTAACCCAGAAATAGTGCTTCAGGTTAAGAACTTTGCTTCAGGATGAGAACAGAAATTGTGCTCCAGCGGCACGGCGGCAGCGGGAGGCCCCATTAGCTAAAGTGGTGCTTCAGGTTAAGAACAGTTTCAGGTTAAGAACGGACCTCCGGAACAAATTAAGTACAGTGGTGCCTCGCAAGACGAAAAGAATCCGTTCCACGAGTTTCTTCGTCTAGCGTTTTTTTCGTCTTGCGAAGCAACCCTATTAGCGGCTTAGCGGCTTAGCGGCTAAAAGGCTATTAGCAGCTTAGCGGCTATTAAAGGCTTAGCGGCTTAGCGGCTAAAAGGCTATTAGCAGCTTAGCGGCTATTAAAGGCTTAGCGGCTTAGCGGCTTAGAAAAAGGGGGGGAGCGAAAAAAATCGCAAGACGTTTCCGTCTTGCGAAGCAAGCCCATAGGGAAAATCATTTTGCAAAGCGCATCGAAAAACGGAAAACCCTTTCGTCTAGCGGGTTTTTCGTCTTGCGAGGCATTCGTCTTGCGGGGCACCACTGGACTTAACGTGAGGTACCCCTGTATATACAAATGCCCAGGCAAGTGAGTATACAACTGCAGCCTGTAACACTCGGTTCTCTCCATGGTAAGAAAAAGCATCATGTTACTTTCTGGGGGGAAATACTTCAGTTGTCATTAAGAAGGCAAATTATCTGAACTGCCAAGCTAATGTTACCCAAAACTAGTGAGCTTCCAAGTGCAGATGAGGCTGGGATCTGGACAGCTACATTTCTGGGAGTTATGCAGTTTATCACACATTTGTTTTATTTGTGAACTTGAATCAGATCACCATATTGTGATTTCGTCTTTGCAGAATTTGTGTTATTTTGTGGCAGATTCTAAGTTTATTTTAACATAGGGGATGCCTGACCCCGCCAGCAGTTCCTGTACTAATTTTACAATTGTCATTCTTGGAGACATACACTTGTTTTCTCCACAGACTCCTAAAGCTATCACTTTTATTTGACTTTGTTTATTCATTGTTAAACTAATTGGCTGGCGATCTTTGTGCCAAATGCCTTTCTCCTTCATCTGCTTTCAAATGAAATTTCGCACTTCATCCTGCCACTGTGAAAAATCATCAAAACCAGAACAAGAAGGTGTCAGAAACAAACAGAAAAGAAAACACATTACTGGGACAAGAAAAACAAATAACCATAATCTTCAAAAGCAGTTCAGCCAGTCATAGGGCTGCCATACGTCTGGATTTCCCCTGACATTACTGGAATTTCAAAGGCGGAATTAGCATCCAGGGGAATTTCTGAAAGGTGACGCTTTGTCCTGGATCTTAGGCAAGTCAATCAAAAAACTGTACATTCAACAAAAAAGCTCAACAACTTTCTGGGTGTCCTGGTTTTTACTTTTCAAGATATGGCAACCCTAGTCATGTTTTGAGAAGAGTAAGTGTTCAAACACGTATGACAGACGTACTAATGACTTATAGCTCCCTATTTGATGGCTCAACTAGTATGGAAATATCTCCTGTATTAGAGTTGTCAGCTTATAGCCAGAAGGGATTGGCAAATATTTATGAATGCATGGAAGCTGTTGATGCAATTACAGGCAAGACAGCCTAGTATTCCTTTCACTAATTATTGGAACTGGAAGCATCTGGCATATCAGCAGTACTGTATTAAAAAAAATGGGTCAAAGGGATTATTACTAAAGATAATTGCCTTGGCAATGAGGAAGTATCATGCTGGATTTGAGAAACACAACTGGAAATTATACACATTTCTAGATTCAGTGATGGAATTGCTCTGGCAGAGATGAGTGGCCAGTGTCATATGTAGGAGAGCAGGAATTAGGAACTCTGCACAAGCAGCACAAGATCCAGTGTGGTGTAGTGGTTAAGAGCGATAGACTCGTAATCTGGGGAATCGGGTTCGCGTCTCCGCTCCTCCACATGCAGATGCTGGGTGACCTTGGGCCAGTCACACTTCTTTGAAGTCTCTCAGCCCCACTCACCTCACAGAGTGTTTGTTGTGGGGGAGGAAGGGAAAGGAGAATGTTAGCCGCTTTGAGACTCCTTCGGGAAGTGATAAAGCGGGATATCAAATCCAAACTCTTCTTCTTCTTCTTCTTCACCACCCAGTTTGGGATGACTCCTCTCCTCCCACAGAAACCCTGTAAGAGACAGCCTGCAGTGTTCAGTGAGTCCCCCTGACCCTCTGGAGATGCTTTTCAGGGAGGTATGAGGGCAACAGTGGAGAGGGATACTTCAGTGTGCAGTTGCGAGTCTTCCACTCACAGAACTTCGGATACACTCCCATGACAATTAGCAAGCTGATGACTAGGAAGGTATACAGATGAGAAATGGTGCTTGTTGTTGACTGGCTGGTTATTATGAGTTACTTTGAGGTCATTCACATAGAACAATAGGATGAGTTGGCGGGTGTGCTATATGCCTGAGTTCCTCTGAATTCCTGGATCCAGCAAGGATTCAATTGTTGGAATAGCCAGGCCAGCTTCTTGCTAGTGGGTTGTTAGGATAACAAAGGAAGTGGTTCTGCACCAGAGGGCAAATGTGTGGGCCCCCTCCCTCCACTGGCTGGTAGTAGTGTGTGAGAGCTATAAGTTGAGGTGTGTGAGCTAGAAGCTAGAAGCAGGCTGGGCAGCTGACAGACAGAGTCATGCCTGATTTCTGCTGGGATTCAAGGCTGTGGGCCATGAGAGAAGCAATAACTTAAAGGTAAGGGGACCCCTGACCATTAGGTCCAGTCATGACCGACTCTGGGGTTGCGGCGCTCATCTTGCTTTATTGGCCGAGGGAGCCGGCGTACAGCTTCTGGGTCATGTGGCCAGCATGACTAAGCTGCTTCTGGCAAACCAGAGCAGCGCACAGAAACACCGTTTACCTTCCCGCCGGAGCGGTACCTATTTATCTACTTGCACTTTGAGGTGCTTTCAAACTGCTAGGTTGGCAGGAGCAGGGACCGAGCAACAGGAGCTCACCCCGTCGCGGGGATTCAAACCACCAACAAGAAGAAGAAGAGTTTGGATTTGATATCCCGCCTTTCACTCCCTTTAAGGAGTCTCAAAGCGGCTAACAATCTCCTTTCCCTTCCTCCCCCACAACAAACACTCTGTGAGGTGAGTGGGGCTGAGAGACTTCAAAGAAGTGTGACTGGCCCAAGGTCACCCAGCAGCTGCATGTGGAGGAGCGGAGACCCGAACCCGGTTCCCCAGATTACAAGACTACCGCTCTTAACCACTATACCACACTGGCTCTCAACCAACAAGGCAAGTCCTAGGCTCTGTGGTTTAACCCACAGCGCCACCCGCATCCCTAAGCAATAACTTAGTGGGCTGTTAATGCTGTGAGCTCCTCCATCATATGCTCAGGTTGCAAATAAACCATATATTATAAAGACACCAGTTTCTACCTTCCTTCATTCCAAGGGAATCGAAGCATCTGGGACCCCTGGAATCTTGCACCACTCAGAGATTGGGGTGGCGTGTAACAATACTGTAAATAAATAAATGTCATGTGTAAGCACATGCTAATTTCTTCAAAGGCATCCCTGGAATTTACTTGTAATAAATGCCAATATGTTTAGTTCTTTCCACATACTGATTATTGTTAGAAATAGCTGAACTAAGTATATATGCAACTAAATATATGTCCAAGGCACCAAACCTCTGTACTTAACGAAACCATAAATATTATTTGAGCCATGTAGATATATCACATTGTAATTACGAGGCATCAAAAACCAATCACAAAAAAATGCTCTTAAAATGGGGATGGGGAACCTGTGGCTCTCCAAACGTTGTTGGACTCCAAACTCCAGCAACCAATGGTCATGGATGATGGGAATTGTAGTCCAACAAAATCTGGAGGACCACAGTTTCCAGTCCAGTCTTAAAATATACTGAGGGGTTGTCTGGGAGGGGTTATATAATTTAACATTGAACATATCCAAGAGCAGGCTTTTAAACCTTGTTAAGAATCTTGCTTTTCCTGAAATCCCTTTGCTCACCTCATCTGAAATGGTGCCCACATGTATCCCTAAGATCTCCCCCAAAGGTTAAATAGAGATTTACCAGACCAGAGGGGCAGAGACAGTCCTCTGTGCATGCAATGCCAAACTGAAAGGAAGGAGGCTGCCCTTACACTCCCTGAAACAGAGGCCCATCCCAAAATTGCACCATAAACACAGCTGCCTCTTTTTTGCTGTGAGCCCCAATTTGGCATAGTCAGCATTATGTTCCTGTTCCCAGACATGCAGCAAAGATTACATGCTGGTGGAAGACAGAGGCATGAGCAGAAAGGCTCTTCCACCAGCTGTCCTTTTTCATCAAACACATCTCTACATGATGCAGCATTCATATATGTCAGTGATGATGTCATCCCTGGATGAACTGAGGTTAAAGGGAACTTATATGGATTCCTCTCCCTTCCACAGATGCACAGCTAAGAATATCTTAACTGCACCCAGGGCTTTGGCTCATTAGCTCTCAAAATAACTTAAGGCCTGAACCTGTTTCACTTAAAACTTACTCTGAAGGGACGGCCGCCACTAACTGGAAGGCAGCCCAGCCATGCTGTTCAGATTTCAGTCAGAAGCGTCAATGGCTGCTCCGTTTAGCAAAGAAAAATCTATATTCAACAAGCATGGAATTCAGAGGCTGAGAATGAATAAGCTGGTAGAATTTCTGAGGAAGGGAAATAGACTATACCACTTCAGACTTCAGAGGTGTATGCCACATTTCAGAATACATATACTACATTGCAAGTTAAAAGAGGAGGGGAGGAAACAGCACCTTTATAGCACTTATAGAACCTAGACTGTTACACTGGCCATTCCCATCCTTCCTGCAGACAGAGTAACCCTAGAGGCATAGCAAAGCAACCCTGCCCTAATTTATTTAGTTTTCCACTACACTCCAAAGCATTCATAATAATTCCAAAATCCCTCCTGAGTGAAGGTTAAGAAGGCATGCAAAGATCAGAAGTCCAGGACAGAGCGATGAAGCAGCCAAAGGCAGATAATAGGGAATCTCCAATTGCATACCTAGTTTTTCATACTGACACGCCTTTACTTACTAAACCACCCAAACCCAATGCTTCTTTCTCCCGCCCACATTCTACTGGCTAATCCGTCCAAGAGGGCAAGAGCAGGAGCAGGAGGGATTCCTCCCACTCCTAACGCTGACCCACCCATGCCTCTAGAACAAGATATCAGAGGAGCCTGCTTTCAACCAATTCGGGATACGCACCCCTACCAAGAGATTTGCATGTTGTCTGCAGAAACTATGGTTCTGGTTCTCCAAAGACTGGATGAAATCCTCACCAGAATAGTTAACATTGAGAAACAATTGGATACTAGTTCCTCCCCTTTAAATGCCCAAGGGCTTAAAAGGATGATAAGAAATGACTCTGTTAACAACTCACCAACTCAAACTATGGATGAAGTGAGGTCCTGTCAAGTCTTGCAAACGAACCAGATAATGCTTGAGATTCACCGATACACTCATAGGTGGATGAACCGCAGACAAATTACTATGTCCTTGTCTCAGCTCCTGAATTACCATTACCGAAATGTAGATCTAGAAAATTTCCACTCCCTGCCTACCTTGAGAAACACCATGCGCCTATTTATGACCTTTAGGTCATCAACCCTCCCATCTCGACTCATGGAGATAAAGGATACCCTATGGTGGTTCCATTCTCTCCGCCCAGTGAGGGTATTTAAGGACGAAACTAGGAGGCAATTGGTCCCTTGCATAGAGTCAAAGCTAATGCGGATAAAGGAAACCAAGCTCAAAACTAGAAATACTAATTGCCCGGAGGAAAAAAAGAACTCTGTAAGCCTAGAATTACAAGACCTGGAGAAGAGGCTAATGAGTATAAAGACTGAGATTTCTACCCAAAATATAAGGACAGTAGAGCCTAGAGCACAATATTTAAAGACGTCCAACAGCTCTTTATCCCATAGAAAGACATCAGTGCAACTCCCTGTTCCCTTTTCAAACGACACCAAATTAGATGAGGAATTTGGTGCCTCCAACATTTCTATGGCAACAACACCTAAAGAACTCTATGTTGCTGACAATCTGGAGATATCCAGCACCAACTCTACATCTGGACCTTTGCCTAATGTTCCAAAAACTTATCAGAATGATCAGCCTTCTCTACTGTACTCCTGGCGAGACAGGATGGACAGATCTTCCAAATTTGAATCTGGCTCTTTGTTGGCCAGTGATCCACATTTTATAACACATACCTCATTAATACTTCCACAGCCACAGATAGAACCAACAATCCTCCAATTAACCCAGGAGGGAGAGGGGGATTGACAGTTAATGAAACACCATGGGACTGCCCCCCCCCCCCCCGCTTGGGGTGCGGTTGGTTGGGTTTTATCTTCTAGGGATATTGGAATTCTGTCCGGTCCGGTCAGAGGAATGTGCCATAGCGTAGGCACCGGCAGATATTCCTGTCGACCTCCCCGCGTCTCCCTCTGCTGATAAGCAGGCGAGGTCCCGGCGATTCTTCTCAGATGTGTGAGAGGAACACACCGTTCTTCCTCTCTCCCCTTTGGTGTCCCCCAGGGAGGGGAAAGAAGCAGACAGAAAACTAATTACATCCTTTATTTCTGCCTCTTATATCAGTACAGAGAAACATGTCTGCACTCAACAACAGCAAGAAGAAACTCCACCCATGTACTTCCAGTACGGGTCATATGACACACCCACTGAGCTAACATCCGGTGCTCAGTACAGAATGGGTTGCCCCTTTGTTTCCATGGCAACAGTCACAAACATCCTGTCTGGCTTTCCAGCCACAAGCAGCTGACTGAGCTGCTGGAGCCTTTGCTTGCTGCAGCATTGCTGCTTTAGAATAACATACTCCCCCTAAAGTATCAATGCGTGCTGCGAGCAAAGCGTCATCCAGAGAAGAAAACAAACAGTTGTTATACTTATAACATTCCCCTGTTGTTTCAGTTCCACCCTTGGAACTACCCGCCACTGGTTTAACCAATGTACCTCTCTGGTTGTGTGACTTCGCATTACCTTGGTTAACAACTCTCTGTTGTGCCTTTGTCTCTGACTCAGACACAGCTTCAATCTGTCCTTGGTCGTTTACAACAGCAACATATGCTAGGTTAGCAAACTCCTTTGAATACCTCTTGGGTGGTACACCCTTCGTTGCTCTCTCAGACCTACGTAAGAGTTGCTGCTCTTCTCTGCTTTCTGGTTCAGCCTCTGAACTCTCTGGAGAACCAGTACTAAGCTTAATCAGTGGTTCATCCTCCTCTTCTGAGGGTCTAGTCATTATTTGAGATTTCCTCTCAATGACTGTGACAACTGAGCTGTCTGAGCTATCGCTGTCATCATCAGTACCACTGAACTCAATAAGATCAAACTCATCATCATCATCATCAGAATCATCTGTGGGAAAAGTGTGAACAATCACTCTCTCCTGTTCAGGAGCACTCTCTAGAAATTTTGTGAGAATCACCTGACCAGATTCAGACAAAATTACTCTATAGAGACCTTTTTCATAACCCACAAAAATGCCTCTGGCATTCTTTACCCCACTTGGAGCTTCTGTTCTCACATGAGACCCGAAAACCTTAAAATATGCAACAGAAGGTTTTCTATTGAACAGCTTCTCAAAAGGAGAACATCCCAACTCTGTTGAGACTTTTCTCAACCACACATGAAGATAGGACGCTAGCGACTCGGCCCAATATTCATGTGGTAAATGTGAACTAAGCAATTGCGCATGCATGCCTTTTTGCAATTCTTTGTTCACTTTTACACAGACACATTTCTTCCATGCTTCTTCAGAACTAGCAAGTTTGTGTCTTATCCCTTTTCCATCCAGGAACTTCTGAAACTTCTGTAACAGAAAAATTGGCTTGTCATCTGTGAAAAGACAATCAATGTTAGCATCATGCATACTTTTAACCTTGTCACAAAACTCCTGAAACTTTTCTAAAGTTTCCTGCGGTTTCTTCATCACATAAACCCAAGAATAATTAGTGTAACAATCAACACACAAAAGGTAATATTTTGCACCGCCTCTAGATGGTTCTAAAGGACCAATCACATCAGCATACACCCGCTGAAATGCTCTGTCGACCTTCTTAGCCACCTTCTTGGTGTCCTTGTTGGTCAGATCTGCAAGAGAAATTTCGTTAGAATCAGAAGTATTACATTTCATGTAATCACTTTGATCAAAAGTCAACAAATACAGTCCATCTTTCTCTTTGGCAGTAAGAAACAGTTCTCCATCTTTGTAGATCTTGCATCTTTTAGCATCATAGTACAGTTTTAGCCCTTTCTTTGCAATCTGCGAAGCACTCAGCAGACTATATCTCAGTTCTGGAACCAGGTAAACATCACTTATAGTCAAGTTCAGACTCTCAAGATACACAGTCCCAATTCCGGTCGCTTCCAGTTCTTGACCGTTGGCTTGTTTCACAGTGAAGCTTTGCTTCTTCAACGTCGAAAATAGTTGTCTGTTTGGGCAGAGATGCTTCGTTGCACCCGTATCGATTATGAATGCGTTCCCAACATCTGGCGTGGTTCCTTTCGCCATCATAGCCTTTGCAGGTTTCACCTGGCACTTGGTACGGCTTTTGCTTGAGGCCTCAGGCTTCATAGAGCTGTTCTTGGCTCCTTTTGACTGTCGCGGCTTCCTACAGTTCCGTTGTAGATGCCCAGTCTGTCCACAATTGTAGCATCGGACAGCGCTCAATGCTACAGCATGCTCTCCAGTAGCACCGGCAGTGGGAAGATTTGAACTCTGTTCTTGCCTCCCCCTGTCCTTCACTTCCAGTGCAGCAAGTCTGTCGTGTTCATTCAGGACCACCGCACAGACTCTTTCCGCGGTCAGGTCTTGAGCCGGTAGCGAACCAAGCTGACTGGCAACAACCTTGTAAGTCCTATTCAGGCTGTTTATCATCATGAAGCAAAACACTTCCTCCTGTAGACGAAAATTGCGTTCCACCATCTGTTGACGCAGAAACTTCATTTCTGTCAGGTGCGCTTGAACATCTCCATCAGGCGCTAATCTCAGATTGGTCAACTTCTCAAAATACAGCAACGCTGAAGAACCGGCATCTCTCTGATGCGTTGTACGCAGCGTATCCCAAACCTCTTGCGCATATTCCAAATGCTGAATATGCACCAATTGATCATCTGAGACGCACAGAATTATAGCAGTCCTAGCCTTCACATTCTGTGACTCCCAAGCACGCGTTGGTGCTGCAGGGATGGGGTTCTCAATTACTCCAAACAGTCTCTGATTCTGCAGCAGGGCCTTCATCTTTGCAGACCAAGATGAATAATTGTCATTGGTCAGGAGGGGTGGAGAAGGCAAGCCTCCCCCCTTCTTAGCATCCATTTTGAGTCCTTGCATTAACTCTCAAACACAAGCCTCTAAAATCCAATAGCTGGCTTGTTTACACTCTTGACACCTGGCAGCTCTGACACTGGCTGCGTTGGAAAGTCCCTTCCATCAGTTTGTGGGGGCCTAGTCATAACAAAACTTTGTTTTCGCCTCTCTGAGGCATAGACTGACTGTCCAGCCCTCTCGAGTAACTTTCCAGTCCTCCTTCACTGAAGGACGTTGCTTAGCAACAGCGCATATTTCTCCTCGGACAGGAAACCACAAGAATGCCTGGAATGCAGGCCTCTTCTAAGTTGGAGCTGCTTTCCCACACACGCTCTCCGTGAAGCAGAGAATGAATCAATCTGCATTCACACATTTAGCCCGAAATGCAGCAGCATACCTTGAACTTTATTGCTTGGAAAACACCTCGTCTTTCCACCAGCTGTCTGTTGAGCCTCCGGCTTCTTTCAGACGCCTCTCTTCCTCCTTGGAGCAGAGGAGGACAATCCACCAGCCTCTCATGCAGATGTCCGATGAACCGTAACCATCCTCTGCTACCACTGTTGGAATTCTGTCCGGTCAGAGGAATGTGCCATAGCGTAGGCACCGGCAGATATTCCTGTCGACCTCCCCGCGTCTCCCTCTGCTGATAAGCAGGCGAGGTCCCGGCGATTCTTCTCAGATGTGTGAGAGGAACACACCGTTCTTCCTCTCTCCCCTTTGGTGTCCCCCAGGGAGGGGAAAGAAGCAGACAGAAAACTAATTACATCCTTTATTTCTGCCTCTTATATCAGTACAGAGAAACATGTCTGCACTCAACAACAGCAAGAAGAAACTCCACCCATGTACTTCCAGTACAGGTCATATGACACACCCACTGAGCTAACATCCGGTGCTCAGTACAGAATGGGTTGCCCCTTTGTTTCCATGGCAACAGTCACAAACATCCTGTCTGGCTTTCCAGCCACAAGCAGCTGACTGAGCTGCTGGAGCCTTTGCTTGCTGCAGCATTGCTGCTTTAGAATAACAATCAGACCTCCACCTCTTTCCCATACCATTTTGGGACCCAGGAGTCCTGGCCCAAGGATGACTTGTTATTGAGGGGATGTTACCCATCTATTGGGGAGGCTAGTATGGGATCTGGGATTTCCACAATTGAAGGGCTAGGGAGAAATGGCGGTGGAGCTAGATATCTCTATCGGTGAAGGGTTTCGAGATGCAGTGATCCTCGAACCCCTTCCAATCTATGCCCCATCCCAAGGGATGAGGGTAGGGAGAGCAAGGATTACACACCTCCGTCATTGGTGCTGTACAATGCCAGGTCCATAGGCAACAAACCGCCACCATGCGTGACTTTTTTGTCTCGCAGGGGATTGACCTGGCTTGCGTGACGGAGACCTGGGTACGGGAAGGCGAAGTAGTCTCCCTACATGAGATAATACCCCCAGGTTTCTCTGTCCTCCACCAATCGCAGACTGTGGGTCGGGGGGGAGGAATAGCGTTGTTATTCCGGGAGGATTGCTCTTTCAGAGCTTTGCCATCACCGGCGATCTCCGGCATTGAATGTGTTGGTCTCGTGTGGGGCACCAAGGAGAGCTTGGCTGTCTGGCTGGTGTACCGACCACCCAGCACACCTGCAGCCACCCTGTCAGACCTGCTGGAGGTGGTGGCGGGCTGGGCCTTGGAGTTCCCAAACCTACTGGTTTTGGGAGACTTCAACGTCCATGCCGATGCCGCTCCCTCCTCACAGGCTCTGGACCTAGTGACTTCCATGGCAACACTAGGGCTCTCCCAGTTTGTTTGGGCCCCACTCATCAAGCAGGCCACACGCTGGATCTGATCTTTGGGGCTGGCATAGATGTGATCATGCTCCCCGCTGTGGAAGTGCCATGGTCTGATCACTACGCTTTGAAAGCCAAGATTGACTTCCCGCTCCTCCCCGGTTCGGGTGGCGAACCTATTTGGGCTCGTCCGCGAAAACTGATGGATCCTGATAGATTCCGACAAGCCTTGCGGAACCCTGCTCCTCCTGGCAACTCATTAGATGACCTTGTTGAGGACTGGAATAACCGGCTCTTGGCAGCCATTGATGAGATCGCGCCTAAGCGCCCTCTGCGACCCCGTCGAAACCGGGCCCCTTGGTTTACTGAGGAGCTCCGGAAAATGAAGCGGGATCTCAGACGGCTAGAGCGAGTATGGCGACGCACTCGTGACGGAGCCTCAAGAACATCTTATAGGACGCTTATGAAAGCCTATGAGATGGCTATGAAAGCTGCTAAGAAATCTTACTTTGCAGCTTCCATTGCATCCGCTAGCTCTCGCCTGGCACAACTTTTTAGAATAATTAGGTCAATAACATCCTTAGGAGGACAACCAAATTTAAGCACAAATTCGACCCACAGCTGTGAGGCATTCGCGAGCTTTTTTGCGGAGAAAGTCCTGCTGCTCCACCGTGACTGAACTGGAGGCCCCTCGACTGACTTCAGGTCCAGTGTTGGACCATTTTGATCGGATACTCCCTACTGATGTGGATAGATTCCTCCAAGTTGGTAGGCCCACCACCTGCCTCCTTGATCTGTGCCCGTCTTGGCTGATTAGGGAGTGTCCAGATGTTGCGTGGACCCCCCTGGTTGAAATTATCAATTTGTCCCTTGACACGGGGACATTCCCAGGGGAACTGAAGGAAGCAGTGGTGTGTCCACTCTTAAAGAAAACTTCATTAGATCCCTTAGACCTATCCAATTACCGCCCAGTTTCAAATCTTCCATACCTGGGTAAGGTAATTGAGAGAGCAGTTGCTGAACAGCTTGGTGGGTTTCTGGAGGAAACATCGGCATTAGATCCATTTCAATCCGGTTTCCGTCCAGGTTTTGGGACGGAGACGGCTCTGGTTGCCCTAACAGATGATATCCATAGACAACTGGATCGAGGCGGGTCAGGACTGCTGATCCTTTTAGATTTGTCAGCAGCCTTTGACATGGTCGATCATGATCTTCTGGACCACCGCCTCGCAGACGTGGGGATACAGGGCATAGCCCGTAACTGGTTGTGCTCTTTTATCTCTGGTCGGAGACAGAGGGTGGCACTAGGGAGGGAAATGTCGTCGTGCCACTCCTTGGTGTGTGGAGGCGCAATTCTCTCCCCGATGCTTTTTAACATCTTTATGCGCCCCCTTGCCCAGATTATCCGGAGCTTTGGGCTGGGCTGTCACCAATATGCTGATGACACTCAGCTCTATCTGCTGATGGATGGCCACACCGACTCGGCCCCGAACACACTGACCAGATGCTTGGAAGCTGTGGCTGGATGGTTTCGTAGGAGCCGATTGAAACTAAATCCTTCGAAGACAGAGGTGCTATGGCTAGGTCGGGATGGCATGGGGATGAGGGACCAACTCCCTTCTCTTGCGGGGGCCCAATTAGTGCCATTGCCTTCCGTTAAGAGTTTGGGTGTAATCCTTGACGCCTCCCTTTCCATGGAGGCGCAAGTTACAGCAACAGCCAAGGCAACATTTTTCCACCTTCGCCGCATCAAGCAGTTGGTCCCTTACCTTTCCCGCCCCGACCTGGCCACAGTGATCCATGCGACAGTCATCTCCAGGCTTGACTACTGTAATTCGCTCTACGCAGGGCTGCCCTTGAAGCTGTCCCAGAAACTCCAGCGGGTACAGAATGCTGCAGAGAGGCTCCTCACGGGGTCTTTGCCATGGGAACATATTCACCCAGTGCTTTTCAAGCTGCACTGGCTCCGGGGGAGTACAGGGTCAGATTTAAGGTGCTGCTTTTGACCTTTAAAGCCCTTCACGGCCTAGGACCCTCGTACCTACGGGACCGCCTCTCCTGGTCTGCCCCACGGAGAGCCTCAAGGTCCATAAATAACAACACCCTAGTGGTCCCAGACCCAAAGGAAGTTAGATTGGCTTCAACCAGAGCCAGGGCCTTTTCAACTCTGGCTCCGGCCTGGTGGAACGCTCTGCCTCATGAGACCAGGGCCCTACAGGATCTGATTTCTTTCCGCAGGGCCTGTAAGACAGAGTTGTTCCGCCTGGCCTTTGGCTTGGAGCCAATTTGATTCCCTCCCTCCCTCTCTTTCTTTTTTCTTTTCCTTCTCCTCCTGCAATGAGGCTACATTTTAATATTTTAATGTTCCATTATTTTAATGTTGTATTTTATTTTTGTTTTTAAGTTGTAATCATTCATCTTGTTTTTATTATTGCTTGTAAGCCGCTCTGAGCTCGGCCTTGGCTGGGGAGGGCGGGGTATAAATAAAAAATTATTATTATTATTATTATTATTATTATTATTATTACTGCCATCCTGCTCTGACCCACCAAGAGTCTGTCAAGCAGCAGCCAGGAAGGCAGTGCCCCACCTCAAAAGCCACAACTGATTAATATACGATTAGGATAATCATTATTTAAATGTTTATTAATATTTGCAGCCTACTGGGGGGAAAACCCCTGTGTAAGTGGCATAAGAAGCGATACATATTTAATAAATGTCAGATTCCCTTTAATAATATGTAACCGTCACACTTCCAATTTATCCCAAAGTTTTAAAGTTGGCCCTGTACGGTATATAATGGGGGAACCATCTCTGATGGCAGCAACCAGCCTCTGACTCTTTGTCTATATCCATTTCCCTGTTCTAAAAAAGAACTGGCTCTTCTCCATAACTTTATATGGTAACTTTGCTGATTGGGGCCAGGAGGAGAGATGGACATCACTCTTCCCATTTATGTCCGTGGCCACTGTTTCCTCCTCTGTGTAATATTAGTGTTGGACATATTTTCTACTTGAGTGCCTGCTTACAAGCTCCTGTGGTCACTCTCTATAATGCTTTTGTCCCATTTGATCAGGCTCTGAAACAGGGTCTCCCTAAGTTCACAGGTCTGCTTGAAGACTTATTTAATTCATCAGAGCTTAATTGGAGCCATGGATTGGTTCTGAAAACTATGTTCAGTGCCAGGACTCAGCCCCAGAACATAACAGTGAAATAATAATGAGAGGAAGAGTTCCATGTAGAATGCGCCCCACTCTCAGATGAATAAATGGCCAATCCACAGGGCTAGAGCCTAGGGGTGCACCTTTCCAATAAGATTCTAAGCAGCTGGGCTGAAATGGTTGGGAGTGGGACTCCTGATCAAGACCACACACCAGTAAGAAGCCCACCAGTAACTAAAGCCTCCTGTTCATCTCCATGACTCTTGGACATGCCCACGTCAGAGGTCATCATTGCTAGTGATCACATGTCACACTTCCTATTGGTCAGTCAATAAGGGCTACAGAGACTGCAAGGAGCAGATAGAACAGGGCAAGCCAGGATGTAGCACTACCTACAAAGTATTCCCGACCTGATGCCTGAGGGGGAAGTGGGCATCCAAGAGGCTAAACTCTGAACCTATAGGAAACCATTTACTCTCAACCTCAAGAGCAATGGAGCAACTTAAGGGAGGGACAGAGGTGCTCAAGCCAGAGAGGGAAAGCCAAATTCTGAGTCCAGTGTGGGTGTATTTTTAGGCTGGGGTGTAAGTGAAGCTTTTTGCTTCAAAGCTTTTCCTTCATGTTTCTTCTTACCCGCCTAAAGGCATCTGCAGATGCTGTGATTCTTGCATGGCACTGTAACTGCATGAGGCAACCATTGTTGCCACACTGAGAGTTTCTATCATGGGAGGTTTACCCATCACGCAAACTGATAAATCCAGTTGCTGAGAAGCTGATTCATTTCCCAGAAAGACTGTGGAGACAGGACTTTGTACTAGTGTCATAGGTGCTGATGATCCAATGCCATTTTCAGCACCCTGTCGTTGCAGATTATTATTTTTCCTCCCATTTTTGCAACACCCCACACCAAGATTAGCCCCATCCTGTGCATGAATAGGTTCTGGATGCAGCATCAGTATCCACTGTTTGTACAGGTGGCCTATTTCCTCCTCAACCTCTGGACAAACCCCTGCATTCCTTCTGACCTTGGAGTCCCTATATTATCCTCACTGCCCATCTGAGCTACTTCTAGTCCCTTGGAAGCACAGTTTAACAAACACGGGCCCTCCTTTTGAACATGGAGCTGGAGAGGGGCTGAAGACGGCTCCAAACACTTCTTTGTGTATCAGAAGAGTTTCAGAATGACAGTGCCACTCTCTCACTCTCTTCCCCCAGCTCCAAAATCAAGAGGACCACTTCCTGCTGCACTTCCAAGGCACCCCCATGTACAGTGGACCCTCTGGATGTATGTACCACTCTGGATACGTAACTTCCGGGTTATGAACATGGCATTTTTGCCATGCGCACATGCACAGAAGCACTCTGCCTACAGACTCTTTGGGTTGCGGACGGACCCCCAGAATGAATTTAATTCATATCCGGAGGGTCCACTCTACAATGTCCCCATCCTCACCATACTTCCAAGCTTGAGAGATAAGCAAGATATTATTACACTGAATTTCAGGGGTGCAAAACGTGATGAGGTACAACACTTCCATTGAGAGGATGGACAGAGCTCTGCCACCACAAATTTCTGCTTCGTTACCAACAGGCAACCCTGTTTAGGGAAGTTTTTAATGTTTGATGTTTTATCGTGGACAGAGCTCTGCCACCACAAATTTCTGCTTCGTTACCAACAGGCAACCCTGTTTAGGGAAGTTTTTAATGTTTGATGTTTTATCGTGTTTTTAATATTCTGTTTGGAGCCACCCAGAGTGGCTGGTGAAACGCAGCCAGATGGGCAGAGTATAAATAATAATAAATAATAATAATAATAATTAGTGTGGCACCATCTGCATATGCATCTATTGTGCCACGCATTAGTGGCAGTAAATCATACCTTTGCTTGCACAAGTCACACCCATCCACTTACAAACTATCTATACTGTCAGTGCTGCTAAGCAGGAGAAAAACCACCTGGCACAGTATATGCTAGTAAAACCTGTCCTCTTGCATCCCTGTGGGCCTCTGCCATTCAGATATTATTTATGACCCTGTATTGCCTCACCAAGCAAAGTTAGCTAGTCATTTCTTAATGTGGGGTATGGTGCTCATAAAGGAACTCCAGCAAAATTACATTTGAAGCACTAACTTTGCTTAACTCATGCACCTTCACACCTGAAGCATGCATTAATAGGTTCTGGAAGCAGTATCGATTTCCTCAGTTCCTTTTGACAGTCCAGAGTTGCATACACAATGATTACACCCAGCACTGATGACAGTAAATTACACATATACCTTTTATTTATTTAGTACGCTTATATCCTGTTCTTTCTCCCAAAGAATCCCAGGGCAATGAGCAATGATAAAATAATAAAAAACATTTTCAAAACATTTCTAATACGTATTTTATATTCATTCATTCACACCCAGATCCATATCTTCCCATTTCCTGATCGCCTAACTTAGAAATAATAATAATAAATTTTATTTATACTCCGCCCTCCCCAGCCAAGACCAGGCTCAGGGCGGCTAACAACCAACAATAAAAACAAGTTGATTAAAATACAATTTAAAAAACAACATTAAAATACAACATTAAAACATTAAGATGCAGGACTTCCGGGTTAGCGCAATCGGCTAATGGCAGATTCCCTCCGAGCTCCGGAGGGAATCGGCTCTGCTGGAGACGGGTCCTGCCGCCGCGGTGACGCGGGGACCCTCGGAAACCGCAGGCGCTGAAGCCTGCGGACTTGGTGACTTGGCGGGCACCTTAAGCGCCCCCCCGACCCACGAAGAGCCTTTTTAAAGGCTTTGGAGAGGGTACGGAGAGTGGCGTGGTGCTGTGAGTAAACCGCTACTTCAGTGGAGTGAAGCCGCGAGCCATGGCCGGAGAGCGCTGACTTTTTTCCTTGAAAATTCGGACTGGAAAAGAATCAACCCGTGAGTAAAACGGAATTGGGATTAAAAAAAAATGTTTCCATTTGAATTCGGTACGACCGGGGGATGTGCTAAAAGGAAGTCCGCACCCCCCTTCCTGCAGATGATCTAAAGCAAGAATTGGATAACTAAGGTGGAGAGACCATTCCTCTCCTTGTGAGATAAAAGATATTAATTTCACGATTGGCATAAGAAGTTTTGTGCTGGAGGATAAGTGTTGAATTTTAGAAGTTGCTGTGTAACCCCCCCGGACCCTGGGAGCGTCCTGCGAGCGAGCCTGTTGAAGAGAAATAAGGAGTTTGACAGCTGTCAAGGAGCTGTCAAACGAGTTGTCAAAGGTAGAAAGACTTGCTATTTATTATCTTTGTGGATTAAGTGTGTTACATTTAAACTTAAGTTGTGGGAAACAAAGAAGAAATAAATAACAAGTTAACGGACTGTTGGAAAAGGATTATTAAGTAACCAGAATCCCTCTAGGGGGAATTCTGAGACATTACAATGGCTGCAGATGGAAAATTACAGGCCGAGCTTGAAAAAATGTTCTTTCTCGTGGGAAAATTACAAGACCAGAGTACAGCTATGGCTAGAGGGATTGCGACCTTGAATTCTAAAGTAAACAATTCTATTGACTGTGCTAAGGACTTGACTGGAAAAAACTCTGCAGCCGAATCAGAAGAGATATTGTCAGAAACCGAGGAGAGGGAAGAAGGAGCGGAAAAAGTCCAGGTGGAAATGACCAACCAGAAGCCTATAATTGTGGAATACAAGGAAAGTAAGATGTGGTCTATGAAAATTTGGATGGAAGCTAAGAATGAAGAATGGAGTGATCTCCCCATGGGGAGATCGGAAGATTCATGGATTACAAATCTGCTTAAGACAAAAGAGGGAGCCTCTGGGACATTTGGAATATTTGGGTTGAAAAGAAGCAAGAAATATGATTGGGGCTCCACTTTTGAACATGGAGGACTGGTTGGAAGAAATTTTGATTTTACAGAGATAGAGCTCCTTCGAGACCTGCTGACCAACATAAAGGGCTACCAACAAAATCGGCAGAGAGGGACTGACAGAGACTTGAAGGCCTCGGACGTGAGAAATCCAGGCTAAGAACTGTCATTGTGGACAATTATTCTTTTTTTTGGGGGGGGATGGGACTGAAACCGGGAAAGGGGGGGGATAAGAGTAGAATTTTAAGAATTTTTATGTTTTTTGTGTGTGTTTAGTTATCATGATCAATAATTAATATAAAAAGGGGAAATTTGTGGAAGGGAATCGAGGTCGACCTTAGAAAAGGATGTAATGTTTATAATAGTTGTGTATAAGTTAAATTTGGCTATTTAAGAAGAACCAAGTTAAAAAATGATAATAATATTGTAAGGATGAGAGATAAGAACTTGCTGAGTTAACTATTGGAACTGGGATGCATGAGGGGGAGGTGAGGGGAAGTCATGGAAAGTGGTTAAGAAAGTAAGGATTTGAAATTATACATGTTTGTTTTTGTCTTTGTGTGTTTGTGTTGTCTATATAAAATGTGAAAACCCAATAAAAATTTATAAAAAACAAAACAAAACATTAAGATGCAGCCTCTTCACAGGAGGAAAAAGGAAAAAGAAAGAGGGGGAGGGAATCAAACTGATTCTAAGCCAAAGGCCAGGCGGAATAACTCTGTCTTACAGGCCCTGCGGAAAGAAATCAGATCCCGCAGGGCCCTAGTCTCATGAGACAGAGCGTTCCACCAGTGTTGAAAAGGCCCTGGCTCTGGTTGCGGCTAATCTAACTTCCTTAGGGCCCGGGACCTCTAGGATGTTGCTATTTATGGACCTTAAGGTCCTCCGTGGGACATACCAGGAGAGGCGGTCCCGTAGGTACGAGGGTACTTCCATTTCCTCTTCTTCCATTAATTTTCCAATAGTGTTGCCAGCGCTTGGTAGCTATTTCCTCTAAATTCATTCCAAATTGTACACAGTCCTTTCTTTCTCAACTCTGTCTCTGCCAACTCAGAATATTTCTTAATCTCTTGGTCTGTGATTTCATTCCACTCCTCCATCACCATAACTCCACCATTTGGCTTCATTCCTCCAGGTACCTGTATGGAGGTCCTCTCCATTTCATCATCTACTGTCTCCAACTTTACCATTCCACTCTCCTGTTCTGGCAATCCTTCATCAATGCTGTCTTCCAAAGGCTCTATGTCTAGTTCATTTTTATTCACCATTTTATACATCTAAGCTCTCAGCTCTTTCAGTTGCTCATCAAGTATTTACTGCATGATGCCAACAGTCAGTGGGGGTGTTCAACAGTATTTTTGCCATACTGAGTGCCTGAACCCAGACTGAAATGGGTCAAGGAAATCTGTTTCATCCAAGAGTATTTGCAGTTGTGCCACAACCCTCTCAATCACCTTCCCTAAAGAGGTCCAGGTCCATGATGGAGTTTTTCAGGAGTAATTGGACCACTACCTCTTTCAGGGTGGTTGATCATCCCCAGATCCACTCAGTCATACCCCGCAGAGTAAGCCAAGAGGAACAAGGGTCCAAGAGGTGTATGGCTGACCCATTATTGCAAGAACTTTAAATCTCTAACTGCATTATAAAATAACAGCAACAATAACATCTCATCAGGTGTCTTAGGGTTTAACAAGACATTACCCAGCTGTCCTTCAATGGTTAAAATGAGGTCCTAAGCAGCTGCACGTCAAAGTAAATCAGGTCAGCAAAGCAGTGCCATGGGAGGAAGTGTTTAGCCATTTTCCCAGTCTAATCCCTCCTCAAAACTGCTATTTGCCTGGTGGAGAAAGATATGCAGGTACCATGGTACAATCTAAACTGGATGCTCTTTCATTTCTGAGCTATTTCTGCGCCGGAATTCCTCTGGAAAATAACTGCCTGCAAGACGGAGTTGTTCCACCAGGCCTTTGGTCAGGGCTCACCCTGACTCCCCTTTTCTTTTTGTATAAAAACTTATATGAAAGAGGCCTCCCAGCATTCTCACAGGCCCATATAAGATCAGCATAAATAGTTGGGCCGATGAGCACTTACTGTTCCCAACCCTGCGGAAAGCCATCTAATTATACTTTAATTTGATTTGGACCTGTTTTAGGAGGTAATTTAATTATTGTTTGATTTTATACTAATGTTATATATCTGATGTTAGCCGCCCTGAGCCCGACTTCGGCCAGGGAGGGCGGAATATAAATAAAAGATGATGGTGTTGATAATTATTATTATTATTATTATTATTATTATTATTAGTGGTTTCACTCCAGTCTCTCCTGGTGATCAATCTGCCTTTACTATCAGGATGGAAGGATGGATAAATGACAGGTAGAAGGGGTGATAGGCAGATCACAAGAGGGTGGATATGTAACAAAAACATTACAGGTACAGAGTCTTCATCTAACATTGCAAGCTGTTATTACTACAAACGTGAAAGCTCTCCAGTACCAAAGATTTTTAAATGATTATGATTTAATTCCTTAATTTATACTGCCATCTTGTGTTCACCAAATGAAAGCCCAGTTGCAAGACTTGCAGTTCCATGTATGGCTTCATCCACACTTACCTTTTGCCCTGCGCTTTCCAGGCACAGGTCTACACTTTAAAGCACTGCGTCCAAGCACTTTTTATTTGCCCCAGCAAAATCCCACTATTTAACACTGTATTGGAACAAATGATAATTTGGATTTTCCATGGATTGCTGTTTGCGCCTGTTCAGAGGTAAAGAGCAATTTTACAGGGCACTTTAAAGCACGTTCCTAGAAACACGGCACAAAAGGAAGTCTGGATGAACCCTGAGCCAGGGGTGGGGAACCTGCAGCCCTCCAAACATCATTGGACTCCAAATCCCACCAGCCACAACCAGCAAAGGCAATAGTCAGGGGTGATGGGAGTTGTAGTACATCAAAAGCCTCAATGGTCTAAAGTTTTCCATGCTTGATGTAAGTACAGTGGTACCTCAGGTTAAGTACTTAATTCGTTCCGGAGGTCTGCTCTTAACCTGAAACTGTTCTTAACCTGAAGCACCACTTTAGCTAATGGGGCCTCCTGCTGCTGCCGCACCGCCGGAGCACAATTTCTGTTCTCATCCTGAAGCAAAGTTCTTAACCCAAGGTACTATTTCTGGGTTAGCGGAGTCTGTAACCTGAAGTGTCTGTAACCTGAAGCGTATGTAACCCAAGGTACCACTGTAACTGGAATACAATATGTTAAGCAAAAACAGTGCAATGACACAGAAAATGTTGTCATTGCAGGAAATTACTTTGGCTGGTCCAGCTGACAATCCCTCTTTCTGTGCTGGAGGAACCGACTTCCCCATGCCCTTCACTTAAGGGGAAGCAGACACTTCACCCAAAGACAAGCACATATGCGTGGGTGCCCCATGTCCCGAAGTTCAGAATAAGAATAATGATGCAATTTTAATTTTGTTGCTGTTGTTATTTTAATTTCTTGCCCACCCTTCACCCTGAGATCGCCAGGGCAGATTACAACAATTTGTAATACAATATTAAAAGCAGTTTAAAACTGCTCACAATCACAGAATTAGGGCAGGCCTAATAATATACATCTCAAAGTGTGAAATGCCATGGTAAAGCAATGAAGGTTCACCATTCACTGAAAATGGGGACTGAATTGAAAAATCCCACCTGATTTGATTCATGTTGATTGTAGTTGTTTTTGTTTCCTGCTGGCTTTTCTCCTTTCCACTGCTGTCTGCAGAGCTTGCAAAATCAGTTCCCTGTTATTTTGAATGTTATAGTCACTCAGGTTTATAAGTTTGTTGAATTCCTCCTCGGTGTAAGTCAAATTTGTCATTCTGTATGGTGAGTTTAAACTAGTAAAATCCACCTCTCCCTTAGCCGTGTCTGCAGAAGTTCGCCTAATTCCTGCACAAAGGTTGCCAAAAATGGATAGTATGGGGGGGGGAGAAGAGATTGGGTTAACACTGTGTCTGTAAAACAGTATCCCCTCTATGACGAGGATGCCCAAATTCTGTATTGTTGAGAGTCACTCTATTCTCCAGATAGCTCTCTGTCTATAATAGAACACAACCTGGAGGCTATTACATATAATATGTTCAGCACAATCTAGCAATAAAGACTTTGCAATCACAGAGCACAAGTTGGCCATATTTCGGACATTCGAAATGCATGACCAAACATGGACTCTCTCTCATGGATGCACACAAAAACATGTTTTTCTATCTTGATTGATATTTCATCAGAGGGGTGGGGTGAAGGATAAAATAGTTTAATGGGCTATATGTGCTTTTGGGTTGTCAGTGACATTATTTATAACAGCAGCAGTGCAATCTATGCATGTTTACTTGGAATTAAGTCTCCCTATAATCCTGTACACACTCACCCAGGCTGTAACACTCTACACCAGGGGTCTGCAACCCGTGGCTCCGGAGCCGCATGTGGCTCTTTTACACCTTTGCCGCGGCTCCGGGGCGGATACTAGCGAGGGGAGGAGGCGCATTGTGCGCCCCGACACTTCCCACTGTGGCAGGCGCTGTACTGGCTGTGACGTCGCATGGGGGCGGTGCGTGTGTTAGTCACGCACCGTCCCGACATCACTTTCCCGCCCGCCCGCTACATTGTAAGGGGCATGTACGCTGGTCACTGCATTGAAAGGGGGCATGTACGCTGGTCACTGTTTTGAAGGGGAGTGAAGAACACACACACACACACAAAAAGGTAACTTGTTAATTTAACGTTTATTTCTACGAAGAGGAGTAATTCTGAGGGGTCAAACAAAGAAATAATAAAAAGTGACAAAAAAGTTATTTTTATAATGACGAGTTTTGCGGCTCCCAGTTTTTTTTTCCCCCTTTGGAAACGGGTCCAAGTGGCTCTTTTTGTCTTAAAGGTTGCAGACCCCTGCTCTACACACTTACCACAGAGTAAGCCCTATTGAACTCAGTGGGACTTACTTCTGAGTAGACATGCATAGGATTGTGATGCAAGGCTTGCTGCACGTCTTACAGGACTAATCGTTACATGTTTGCACACTGTGGCACATAGCCTAATGTATTCTCTTTTTTACATGTGAGAGCCCGGCTTGTTATTTTATTGACTGTCTGATCACACAGTTCAAAACTGACAGACCTGTTTCTTATATATGCTACCTGAAGGTAGATTTGAAAAGGACCATGTGCCAAGCAAAAAAGGGACTGTAGAACGTTCCCACTTGTAGAGCTATCGTTTAAGTCTGACTTATGTGAAAAGGCACCGGCTGCAATCTAACAGAATGTTTTTAGCATGCTGAACCCCATGGATTTCTGTAGCCTTAAGTATACTTCAATTCTCTGTTTGGGCTATCAAATTCTTCCATTTAAAGACCAGTATATTTGTCCTTCTCTTTTCCCTGTTTGTAATATAACAATATGGGACGCGGGTGGCGCTGTGGGTAAAAGCCTCAGCGCCTAGGGCTTGCCCATCGAAAGGTCGGTGGTTCGAATCCCCGCGGCGGGGTGCGCTCCCGTTGCTCGGTCCCAGCGCCTGCCAACCTAGCAGTTCGAAAGCACCCCCGGGTGCAAGTAGATAAATAGGGACCGCTTACTGGTGGGAAGGTAAACGGCGTTTCCGTGTGCTGCGCTGGCTAGCCAGATGCAGCTTTGTCACGCTGGCCACGTGACCCGGAAGTGTCTCCGGACAGCGCTGGCCCCCGGCCTCTTAAGTGAGATGGGCGCACAACCCTAGAGTCTGTCAAGACTGGCCTGTACGGGCAGGGGTACCTTTACCTTTACCTTTAATATAACAATGGAGACAAGATGCTAACACTCTGACTTGAAAACAGTTATTGTGGCAAGAATCCTCAATGAAAAGCTGGGGGAACATCAGAGAAGGAAAGCATTGCTTGAAGCTCTTGTGTGGTATTGACAGGTATTTATTATTACTTACGATCTTCTCTGCGGGACTTGACATCTTTCCGCAGTGCCTGCAAGACAGAGCTGTTCTACCAAGCCTTTGGCCAGGGCACAGCCTGACTCCCTCCTTTGGCAATCTTCACAGAACTCTAGCCCAATGGTTGCCATCAATTTGATTTGAATTAATTTTATAATGAAATGATTTTAGAATGTTGTATTATTTTATTGTTGTTAGCCGCCCTGAGCCCAGCTTCGGCTGGGGAGGGCGGGATATAAATAAATTATTATTATTATTATTATTATTATTATTATTATGGAAGGCGGTGATGAATGTCCTGTCCTTTGGAAATACTATTCCTACACCATGTACCAAGAGGGCCTGGATAGCTCATTTGGTTGGAGCATGGTGCTAACAATGATCCCCATACGAGACAGCTGCATATTAATCCCTGCATTGTGGGGGGTTGGACTAGATGATCCTCAGGGTCCCTTCCAACTCTACAATTTTATGGTTAGGCAGTGGCTTCTTTGCTACTTGGTCCCCAGTCTCATAGAACGTGACTGAAAAGTTCAATACTAACCCGGTTTTTTATACTCCCTAAAAGAGTTGTTCACTAGTGGGAAGTGAAGTATGATTGGAGCTTCTGGGTTCTCTTTGTCCTCAAAAATGTAGCATTCCTTTGGATTCTCCCTGTCTTCTTCAGTCAGTGCAATTTCAGGAAAAGGAATATCCTGGTCCAAACAGTATTTGCCCATCTGTTCTATAGACTGCAGAACGAAGAGGAAAACTAGAGTTTAAATAGCAAAACTAAGGCCATTTCCCCCCCAACAGTCCTCATCTACTATTGTCAAACCTAACCAAAGCTGTAGAGGAGAAAGTGACTGCTTTGCTGTTCAGGTAAGTTTAGTCATTCAGAGAGAACAAAATGCAGGAAGGAAAACAGACAATTTCCCCCCTTCTCAGTCAGGTACATCTAGGAATCCATGGTGCTGACATGAACTCCCTATGGATGGATGCACATCATATAGGTGCTTATATTTTGTAGGTCATTGGCAGAGGATCTGCTTTGCATGCATAAAGTCCCAGATTCCATCCTTGACATCCCTGGGTAGGGCTGGGGGAGATCCCAGTCTGAAAGTCAGTGAAGACAATATTGAGCTAGATCAGGGGTCAACAAACTTTTTCAGCAGGGGGCCAGTCCACTGCCCCTCAGACCTTGTGGGGGGGCAGACTATATTTTGGAAAAAATGAATGAATTCCTATGCCCCACAAACAACCCAGAGATGCATTTTAAATAAAAGCACACATTCTACTCATGTAAAAGCATGCTGATTCCCGGTCCATCCGCAGGCTGGATTTATAAGGCAATTGGGCCAGATTCGACCCCCCCGGGCCTTAGTTTTCCTACCTATGAGCTAGATGAACCAATGGCCTGACTCAGTATAAGGCAGCTTCCTATGTTTAAACGCAGAAACTGGTTTCATGCAACTCGCATCACCATATACAGGATGAAACTCACTTTATAATTGGATCATAGGAAGACTTCCATGTTTAACTTGGGCGCTATTCTACAGCATGCTTAGCTTAATATTTAATCTAACCCTCTTAGGCTAGCATACAGGAATAAGGATTTCTTTATAAACAATTTGTATGCCCCAAAACATTGCAATAAATGGCAAAGTTATTCTCTAGTCCAAAGATAAAATAAGAATTATCTTACATTAAACCTGGTCTCCAACAGGTTGTAGTCGAGTGATAAGATAACATCCACATTCCTTTCCTTTCTTATCAATGGAGGGCAACTGGTATTGATGAAATATCCAGCATCAACCAAGAATAGCTCTTTTTCCTGAGGTGTAAGAGAGTTGGGGCACTGGTCCAATTTACTGTCTGCAAGGCAAGTATTTCTTGCTATTGTGATCATACAGGACATGCTTATCTAATATACACCAATGAAATACTGAAAAAACAAAACTTATGTTTGTTTTTGATGGGCTGCTTTATGTCTTGTTACTCTTAGCATTAATCAGAAAACAAGCACCTTCAGCGGTCTATCCAAACTAAGCTGTACTGCGTACTGTGTCAAGGCTTTATTTGACTGATTAATCACTAGTACTAATGCTGAGAAAACAAGTAGTTCATCTAGCATGACTGTATTTGTACATAATTTGGTTGTAAGTTACTTTGGGTTCCCTTGGGCAAGATAAAGAGACTAAGAAATTTAATAAGTATCATACATACATACATACATACATACATACATACATACATACATTTCCTACAAGGGTATTGTAGCAAGGTGGTGACTTGCATGACAAAACTTGGTGAACATTTATAGTGCAGGAAGGGTTTGGCTGGGTTCCTCCCAATTTCATGTGCTGATTTATTTACCTTGCCACATGGAGAATGTTTTATGTTGGTAATAGTCCTTGTGTAGCTGGAGACCTCTCAGAAAGTTAGGTTTCTTTTCTCCTATTGGTCGACTAGTCAGAATTCCATTGAAGATGCTGGATCTGTTCATTGATGGAATGAAACAAGCTGTGTGACATAGAGAGAGTTGATTTATAGAAGCCCTGTTGCCTTTATCTGGAAGAACAGCAAAAAGCACATACAGTGGTACCTCAGGTTAAGAACTTAATTCGTTCCGGAGGTCCGTTCTTAACCTGAAACTGTTCTTAACCTGAGGTACCACTTTAGCTAATGGGGCCTCCCACTGCCACTGTGCCACCAGAGCAAGATTTCTGTTCTCATCCTGAAGCAAAGTTCTTAACCCGAGGTACTATTTCTGGGTTAGCAGTGTCTGTAACCTGAAGCGTCTGTAACCCGAGGTACCACTGTACTATGAAAAATTCTAAACTGTGATGCTTAAAAACTAACAACAACACTATGTGCACTGGCTGTTTACTGGTCAAAGTAGTCATTTGTGAGGTTTGGACATCTTTTATGTGCAATCACACCTCCCTTCTTTATGCTGCCACACAGAACCTGGGCAGATGGCATAGCTTCTGAAGAAAGCGGATTCTGAGCTTTAAAATAAATAAATAAATAAATAAATAAATAGTTAGAATAGAAATTATGACCTCTGCTTGCCTTTGTGGTTCTGATCTACTCTTACATCCAATTCAGATAGTCCATTTGTTTGCACTCAATGTATTCCACACTTGCAGCAATTCTTTGTGCATTAGATGTGACATGCACACCTGCACAATCACACTAACCCACACATTTCTATGGATTGCAGCCAAAGACTTTAAATGTAATCAAAACCATTTAAAGTAGCATGTGCTTTCCTAGTAAGTCAGGGAGAGAAATCAGGTATATGTGTGAAAAACAACCCCACAGAGATGGATGGATAAAACCCACAAATTAGCTACAATGTTCAGATTATGATCATTTGCTTTGCAGATTCTTTGCTGTATCTGCACAGTGATACATTTTATTCTTTAGTGCCTTCTCTGTTGAAAAAAATGCCATTGAACTAATAGAAATTACCCAGGCCACTTCTTACCTTCATCCTTTTCTTGGTCTGGGAAAGGCCACTGCCAGGATTTGTATAAGTGGTGAACATCCTTCAAATTCAAGGAAAATATGTTACTCCAAATGCCTGTAAATGTAAACATATTCAAAATGAAGACTTTCAGCACCTCTCTTTGTCATTCTCAATCCCTAAGAACTCACCTGGTTATCTGGATGCTAATTAAAGAAGAATGGGTCAGCCATGCTTGTTTCTCAGTTTCTGTGAACTAGGTTGATGTATTTAAATTTGAATTTTATTACAGCCCCAGAAATCCCTACATCTGTGTGAGCTTTGAACATGAAAATGAGAGCAGATCTGGCAGCCCTGTTCTCTCCCCATTCCCCATCCTTTTACTGGCACTATTTCTTAGATAAGTGATTGCCAAAATGGACAGTACCACCCACTGGGGGGCAGTGGGGTTACCTAGGGTGTCAATAAGAGGCAAGGGAGTGGCAGAGGTGTACATGACTCTCAGACTTTGAAAAGTTGGTATCACTGGATGAGGTTCATCAATTTTGTTGAATTAATTAAGCTAAGTAGTTTTAGTTGGATTTTGAATAAATGTGTAATTTTTTGTTACTGTTTTGAATTTTGTTGTTTCGTTATCTTCCTTAGTGAGTCATGCAAACTGCTATTTTGAATAATGCTTTTGAAAGTGTAGGGGGCACTAGGGATGTATTTATGGAACCATGGGGTTTGCAACCCCCAAACATTTGGAAACCTCTGACTTAGATGGTGCTGAGCTGATATGAAATGAGAGATTTGGACTAGTTAAGTGGTAGTATCTTGGTGGACCTTTGCCTTCAGCTGTTACCTACTTTGTGCTTTCAAGATAGGAGTTATAAGTCTAATAAAAAGGGAACAGGCTTGAAATGTGCAGGATTATTTGGTGGAAGGTTTTTGCTACAATTTCAACAGGCCACTACTTCCTACAAGTTCTTTCCACACTTGTCCTTTTTGGTGCAGCTAAGGCTTTGCTACTCTGCAATCAGCTGGAAGCAGCTTTTAGCTGAGAAATTGAGGGATTGAGCTCCCAAAGGATCGGTTTTTGAAAAGCTGACTTAAAGGGTTTTCTGCATCACTTGTAAATTGGACTAGATGGGTTTTGAGAACTCTTACAATGCTATGATTCTGTGGGACTTTGCAGCAGCTAATCTGGAGGTCTCCTGCTTCATTTAGAGCAGAGCTTTCTGAACTTTTCATATTGGTGACATGCTTTTTAGACATGCATCATTTTGTGACACAGTCATTCAGTTTTACTAGCAAACCAGAGGTTAAACTAATCCCCTTCCAGCTCTGGGAAGAGTGTGGGGAGCATTTGTGCAACACACCTACACACTGCAGCCAACACACTAACGTGTTGTGACACACAGTTTGGAAAGCTCTGATTTAGAGGATGGTTCAGGCAGGCAGCTGTCCTGCAGAGGCAGCCCATTAACTGGCAGGAAAAAAATGAAGAAACATCTACTGTCAGATATAGACCCTGTGGAGGAAGGAGAGCTGGAGAAAGCAGGGCTCTCTCTGTGGTGTGTGTGTGTGTGTGTGTGTGTGTGTGTGTGTGTGATTGCCCAACATAGTTAGATAGACATGGAAGGAGAATACACGAGAGGGTCTGAGCTGTTTTTTCTTCTTGCATGTTTTAGAATTTCCCACATCTACGGTACTATATCAGCTCAATGCTCAAGAGAGAGTTAGAGATTTTTGATAACAAGCTACACTTACTATGGTAATGCCAATATTGAATTTGGCAAAATTGGGACTCAGTTTGGCAATTTTTCTCACCAAAAGATAACTTTCCTCAAATCAAAATTAAGTCACCTTCCAAATAGCAGATCCGAGACTCTGGTCTCTTGTTTATTAGTCGTCCCATGAAGAAATCACTTCCAAAATCCTCTGGGCAAATGAAGGCCCCGTACTTAGAAAATCCAACCTCATATGGGGAGAATTCACACCATTCTATAAGCAGAATGAGAGAAGAAAAGTGGAGAAAAATATACCCCAATGCCTAAAATCAGGAGGAAGTTTGAGAGGAGAATGATGAAAACAGAATTGCTCTCTTTGGGTGAAATTCAGGAAAGGTTTGTACAGAGCAGAACCATTGAAATGAATGGACCTAACTTAGTCACATTCATTCATTTCAGTGGGCGTACTTTGAGTAAGTCTTGATTTTGGCTGCAGTTCTGAACTACTTACACACTGAAGCCCCCTGGCATGGTTTCAAGATTGCAGGTGGTTCCACTAAAAGACACCATACCATTGTTGAGTTGTTGTTGTTGTTTAGTCGTGTCCGACTCTTCGTGACCCCATGGACCAGAGCACGCCAGGCACTCCTGTCTTCCACTGCCTCCCACAATTTGGTCAGACTCATGTTTGTAGCTTCGGGAACACTATCCAACCATCTCGTCCTCTGTCGTCCCCTTCTCCTTGTGCCCTCCATCTTTCCCAACATCAGGGTCTTTTCCAGGGAGCCTTCTCTTCTCATGAGGTGGCCAAAGTATTGGAGCCTCAGCTTCAGGCTCTGTCCTTCCAGTGAGCACTCAGGGCTGATTTCCTTAAGAATGGATACGTTTGATCTTCTTGCAGTCCATGGGACTCTCAAGCGTCTCCTCCAGCACCATAATTCAAAAGCATCAATTCTTCGGCGATCAGCCTTCTTTATGGTCCAGCTCTCACTTCCATACATCACTACTGGGAAAACCATGGCTTTAACTATACGGACCTTTTTGGCTGCAGTTCTGAACTACTTACACACTGAAGCCCCCTGACATGGTTTCAAGATTGTTGAGTTGCTTACCTTTAAATTCACAAGTGCTCTGGGTGTCCTTCTTGACACTGAGGGCCAGGTAGATAGGCAATGGATTCTGCCCCTGAGTCACAGCCTGTTGCTGACTAGAAAGTTTGCTATCACTTTGCTAAGAGGAAATGATGCAATGAAACACAAAGAAAACAAGAAGAAATTCAAAGGCAGAAAATAAATTATGAAGCAACAGATGCTTCCAAACCAAGCAGCAGACGGCATGGTTGGGTTGTGGCCCCCACCTGACCTCTGTTGAGTCATGTTGCGGCTGCTTACCGAGCGGTAAAGAGGGAGCGGCCAGGTGGTGGCAAGGTCAACATAGTGCAAATACACCAGCAGGAGTGGTGGATTGGCTCCACTGGTGCATTTGCACCTCAGCAACCACCATAACAACAGCCCCGCTGGATCAGGTCAATGGCCCATCTAGTCCAGCATCCTGTTCTCACAGTGGCCAACCAGATGCCTCTGAGAAACTCACTAGCAGGACCCAAGCACAAGAGCACTCTCTGCTCCTCTGGTTTCTAGCATCTGGTATTCAAAAGCATACTGCCTCTGACTGGGAGCACAGCCTCCTCACCCTCTAGTTCCCAGTAAGCAACAACAGCACAATTGACTGGAGGTCAGGTGAGTGCTGCCGCCTCACCATGCCATCTGCTACTGCCCAAGAGCTAGAATGACCGCTCCCCGCATTAACTAGGGGACGGCTTTAGCTTGGTCACGCACAGCCCCCCCCCCAGGGACAACTAGACCCCCAGCAAGGTAGTTGGCTTCGCCACCCCCCCCCCAGCTGGATACCTGGAGGTTCCCACCTAGCCTCGTCAATCAGCCAATCCTGGCTGGGGGGGGGCATGTTGCCAAGGGAATTGGCCAGGTAGAGTTAGGACCGCCCACACTCACAATAGAGGGTGTAACTTACCTGTTGGTCTTGTTGGCTCCTGAACTTCCCCACCCTGCCCTCCCTCAATTTATGCCTTCTTTTGCAGTTCTTTTGCACTGCTGCGGTCCTAGATGGTCGCCATTGAGGGACCGGGAAGGAATTTCCTTGCATTGGCAGGTTTCACCTTCGCCATAGCAAAAGTCACAACTTTGGCTGTTTGTAGGCCTTGGGTGGAATCCTTTAGTCTATCTTCCCTCAATGGGGGGGGGGGTGAAGCGGTGACCCCCCCTGCAGTGGCGATCCCAGGGTTCCCCATTAAAGGGGTTATTTTGAGGGGAGGCACTGGCCATAAGCCAATGGGTTGTCAGTGCTCTCCCTTACGACGCGGCGAAATGGGGGGGGGGGCTCTCTGCTTGAACAGACGTTCTCCAGAGTCAGCCCAATCCGCCCATACTTTGGATAACCCTGGTGTTCCCCAGATCCCCAGCTGCGGACTGGGAGGGATAAACGCCCAATGCCTAAGCCAAGGTCTTCCTACCTCTGATAATTTAATAAAGTTGTGGCCAATTTTAATCCCATAAAATGTTGTCAGGAGTCATTATACCTCCCAGGGGTCTCCTGGGGCTTGGGGGGGTCTCCGCCTGTCCACGCAATGTCTGCAAGGAAAGATGAAGACACTTAACATCCTTAGGGTAAGAGGGTCTTTGGAGCACATACCTCGTCGTGGAACATGCAGTCGATTATAAGGGACCACACATCAGTAAAATAAACCGAGTGCCCCTCTCGAGCTCTCTGCCTTAGCTCCACGTCATAGTGCTGTAGGGCCTCCAAGGAGAAAGCACTTGACTTGCTCCTAGCAATATATTCCTGTGCTCTGTGGATTGGACCCATCAGGTCCTTTTGAGACCAGTCAGCATCTTCATACAAACTTCTCATTGTCCTACAGAAAAAATAACACCTTCAGAACAAGGCAACGCTATAATTTAAACTGCCTTGTAAATTACACTCACAAAATCTACCCTTATATCCTTAGGGCCCAAAAGCACATTGTAGATTACATGAATGTAGATTACATAAATGTAGATTACATGTTCGATTTGGAAGGGATGCTTTAAAAAGAAACCGGGGGAGGGCCTAGTCAGGTTTGGGACTATGGCACACAGGGAGAGGGATGAACGCTTTCCTCAACCCTGCACTTTGGTGCCTAATACAGTTGTACCTTGGTTCTCGAACGCCTTGGTACTCGGATGTTTTGGCTCCCGAATGCCACAAACCTGGAAGTGAGTGTTCCACTTTGCAAACTTTTTCGGAAGCCGAACATCTGATGTGACTTCTGCGGCTTCTGATTGAGTGCAGGAAGCTCCTGCAGCCAATCGGAAGCCACAGCTTGGTTTTTGAACTGTTTCAGGAGTCAAACAAACTCCCAGAACAGATTAAGTTCGAGAACCAAGGTAGCACTGTACTGTACAATTGTTTCTCTCCCTGAAGCTGACATTTGCCACCAGACAGAAGTTGTTATTGAAGCTACTGTTGGTGATAAATATTTTTTTTTTAAAACCCTTCCACATGTGCAGCAACCTCAAATCTGACCGGGCCTCTCCAGCAGCTGCTATTTTTCACAATGCTAATTCACATTACCATGTTGCGCCAGACGCTCCAGATAGGTATGTCACACAGTCTAGAAGATTCAGCTTCTGAAGGGCAGAGAGGTGTCCATAAAAAGCTGACATTGCTCTGGCTCCTCCTCCTGTTGCCATGACAGCTATCACTGGGACCTGTGGCACAAACAGGATGGAGTAAACAGGAAGTATCTGTGCCTAACATGTTCAGGACTATCAATCAAATACCTAAATATTAGTAAGTCTAGGGGTAAGCAACCACAGAGCTGTATTGCTAAGATAGGCAGGTCCATATCATAGGAATATACAGTCATACCTCGGGTTACAGATGCTTCAGGTTGAGAGTTTTCAGGATACGGACGCGCCAAAACTTGGAAGTACTAGAACGGGTTACTTCCAGGTTTAACCACTTTGCGCATGCGCAGAAGCACTGAATTGCAACCTGCGCATGCGCAGACGGAGCACTGCAGGCTGCGGATGCTGCGGGTTGCAAATGTGCCTCCCACACAGATCACATTCGCAACCTGAGCGCCCACTGTAAATGGTGCAGAAAGAGCTCTGTGTGATGCCATTTCCCCTGTTTCCTGCGATGGGATGAAACAATAGGTTTTTAATTCTTTCTCCTTCCTACCGCCTCTCTCTCACTCCCTTCCTCACCTTCGATGCAGGTACATGTCTATGTGCGCTAATCAACCATGTATTTTGAAACCTAGAAGAATTTTGTCCTGCATAGTTTTCCTACTATCTTTGCCGTGATCCAATGCAAGTCTGTTAAGTAAACGGTATCTTTTAAGCTTACTTTGTAAGCTGTTTGTTGCCTGATTCTTTTATAGAGAGGGAAACCAAGGAGAATTGCTCAGAAAAGTAAAGGCTCCAAAGCTTCTATTTTCGTAACAAAAGATGAGATTTTAATGCTCTGCTTAATCTACACATGTGGGAAACTGGAGGGATAAATTGTAATTAATATTTTCTCTCTTAGCCATCAACAAGCCATCCCACATAACCTGTATCCAATGTCAGTAGGCCATAACACTTTCTTTCCAGGGGGTGGAGGGGGAGAGAGAATACCAGTTCAAAGAATAAAAGGTGTTTATTACAAAAAGTACACATTTGAAGCTTACTCTTTTTTTTCTCCTCAGGGGATGTCTATCAGAGAAAATGCATTTAAGAGCTCCTTCTTTTCTGTGGGTCCTCTTTGTCTGTTGACTGTATCTTCCTTCAACAATGCGTTGCTGCAGTTGATTTCTCTCAACAAAGCAGCTTCTCTGCAATACCCACACTAAATAAACTGCTTCAGTTCTATTGATATATTTTTGCACTAACATGAGTAGCTTTGAGTCACAAAATGAAGCACATTTACCTCGTGTCCTCGCAGCTCCTGCTCCAGCAGAAGAACCTTTTTCAGAGCACTGGCAACCACATTCTTGCGCTTAGATAGGAAGTCCTGCTCAGCCCCACAGAGATCACATCCCAAACGCACATCTAAATCTCCTAAACTGGAATAAAAAGAAATAAATGCACCTCCCTTTGTCACCTGATATACAGAGGTAGAAAGCAGGGTTGTGCAGCTATGTAATTTGAAACTGAGAACTTAGTGTGATAGATTTTTTTTTTGTGTGTGTGTTGTCATTGTTGTGAGATTTTAAAACATGAAGCTGGCCTGGTACTCAAGACAAGGACTAAAATGTGCCAAAAATGAAGGTAAGAAAGGAATAGACTCTGCATCTCTCATCACCATCATTGCTAGGCTATAACACTGGATAGTCGCTGATGGATGTAGAAGGAGATGATATGAATAGTATTTGTTCCAACTAATTATTGGGCTTTCTTAAAGTGAAGTGCATGAGTATGTGATTTGCTGGACTGAGCTGGAAGTTTTTACCACTATACAGAGCCAAGCTGAACAGACAAGAATTTCTTATTTGATTTGATTTCAATATAATAATAAATAATAATTTCTCACCAGTCATTGACCTGGAGTTGCAGCTCCAATTCTGCATCCTGAAAATGAAGATGTTGAGTTTACCTATGTTAAGGTACTAAGCAAATGCACTGTGTAATGTTCATAAATATAACACAATAGACTGTTTATTACCAATCCCAGGGTTTCATTTTCATAAACATTTCCAAGCATGGCACTTGTGGGTCTCTTAAGAGCAGTGGAAGAGGCATACACCATCCCAAAATCTAGGTAACTGATAGATTATTTCTTACCCACTAGACTGTTTTCTGTTTATTAAAGTTCTGGATATGGGACACAAAGTAGAGCTTTGACAAGGGAGAAAACATTCAAACTTAGTAATCCAGAAAACAAAGAATTAAATCCTGATATGGACATAATGATATCATTCTTTGAAAGGAACAATGAATTTACAAATCCACTGTTAAATTTCAGAACTACCGTATTTTTCGCACGATTGGACGCACCGGACCATAGGACGCACCTAGTTTTTTGGGGGGGAAATAAAGGAAAAAATTTTCCCCTTTATTTCCCCCCCAAAAGCAGGTCAGGGAAACCGAACCAGGTCGAGGAACAGCGGGATAGTGGCGCTGCGCCTCCCTGCTGTCCCCCGAGCTTGTGGGGCTGGCCGATGTCTGTCCGGCGGGCGGGGCGCTCTGCTTCAGGGCGCCCCACCCGCTAGGCAGCAGGCTGCTATCCGCAGCGTGGGGAGCCTTGTGGGGAACTCCTGCAAGGCTCCCCACTCTGCGGATGTATGCCTGGCGCGAGGGGCGCTCTGCTTCAGGGCGCCCCACCCGCCAGGCAGCAGGCTGCTATCCGCAGCGTGGGGAGCCTTGTGGGGAACTCCTGCAAGGCTCCCCACTCTGCGGATGTATGCCTGGCGCGAGGGGCGCTCTGCTTCAGGGCGCCCCACCCGCTAGGCAGCAGGCTGCTATCCGCAGCGTGGGGAGCCCTGTGGGGAATTCCTGCAAGGCTCCCCACGCTGCGGATGTGTTCCCGAAGCGCCTGGAGCTCTGCTTTCAGGGCGCCCGACGCTCCGGGAAGCAGGCTGCTATCGGCAGCCTAGACATGGCTAGCGGAGCGCTAATCCCGAAGCTTGGGGCGTGCGGAGCTCAGCGCGCCCCAAGCTTCTGGGCGCTAGCGGAGACCTTGCTGGCGCCCAGAAGCTTGGGGCGCGCTGAGCTCCGCACGCCCCAGGCTTCGGGATTAGCGCGGCGCTTCGCTAGCCCTGGGAGAGCCCCGCGACGTCGCGGGGCTCTCCCAGGGCTAGCGAGACCTTGCCGGCACCTAGAAGCTTGGGGCGCGCTGAGCTCCGCACGCCCCAAGCTTCGGGATTAGCGCGGCGCTTCGCTAGCCCTGGGAGAGCCCCGCGACGTCGCGGGGCTCTCCCAGGGCTAGCGGAGACCTTTCCGGCACCCAGAAGCTTGGTGCGCGCTGAGCTCCGCACGCCCCAAGCGTCGGGATTAATGCAGCGCTCCGCTAGCCGTGGGAGAGCTGGGTCTCCCACGGCTAGCGGATAGCTTCCTGAAGCCTGGAGAGCGAGAGGGGTCGGTGCGCACCGACCCCTCTCACTCTCCAGGCTTCAGCGAAAGCCTGCATTCGTTCCATAGGACGCACACACATTTTCCCTTGCTTTTTAGGAGGGAAAAAGTGCGTCCTATGGTGCGAAAAATACGGTAATGTGTGGTTTTATTGGCAAAGAACTACTTCCTTCTTCTCTTCTGTGCCAAGAAATTACTTCTATCACACTTGAAATTCAACAGGGCAGCTCAGCTGGTAGATTATGAAACTCTTAAACTCAGGGTCGTGGGTTGGGCAAAAGATTTCTGCATTGCAGAGGGTTGAATCAGAGGACTGCTCTGGTCTCTTCCAACTCTACAATTAAATGATTCTATGATAAAGATGAAGCCACATACCTTTGATAAAGACAAGGCTACTTTTGTTTCCTCTCCTGCAGGGAGGGATTTCAGCAACACACTTGGACACTCAGTAGCAGCGTCTCCAAGCCATTTCCCCACAAAGGAATTACTCTAAAACGAATCACAAGAATGTCAGCATACTCTAGAACACATCGCAAAGGAAGCAAAATGAGACACATTTGAGGCTCTAGATACTGACTGCTTTCAACACTGCTGCCTGTTCTACATATTAATCCCTCACTGTTTGGCCCTTACTATATAGGAGAACAGGAAAAGCACACTTTGCCAGCAAGGACATTAAAAATATGTTTTTATTCAAAGATATTCATGTATAACAAAGGTACATATAACATCTCTATTTCAATTCATAGAGTCCTTTCTTCAGGTCAATTACATTCTGTGTGAAACACTGCTGTCACAGGCATTGTGAGGTTGTGGGGAGAGGAGGAAGAGAGAAGGGGGGATAATGATATTTAATTCTTTTGCATAGTGTATGCAGAGTTTTTGTGTCAGCATTATTTGGATAGATTCTTTATTTATTAAAGCACACCAAGGGTCCAATTTCTCAGCAAGCTTCTCTGTAATGGTCCTTTAGTGCATTAGTTAATCTGGCCCCTGCAGGTACACTGAGGAAAGCTGTCCTTGGTTAGCAAAGTGTTACCTTCGTACTGGCCTCCAGTTTTGGCTCCCAGTTCTTCACACAGTGAAATGTGAAGCTTTCTGACTCCTGGGTGATCGCCTGTGCTTCTTCAAAGGATTCCTTCACCACAAGTTCAATATTTTTATTGTCTAGGAGAAAGAATTATTTTAGTTAAAATATTTCTTTACCTCCCTTCTTCAGTGCAAAGGTGTACTAAAGAATATACAGTACAAAGGTGTACTGAAGATATACAGTACTACTTTACTGTATATTCTTTCCCCCATGAAGCTCAAAGCAGTGTACATGGTTTGTCCCTGCCTGGAACCTCAATTTATCCTCACAACAAGACTGAGAGATAATGAATGGCCCAAGTTCACTCAGTGAGCCTCTTGGCTCAGTGCAGATTTGAACCCTGGTCTCCCAGGTCCTAGTTTGACACTCTTAACTGCTATACCACACTGGCTTTCATGTGAAAATAATCTTAAACAATGCAACAAAAAGGTACAAGACAGGCTGAAAACAAATGGTGGAATTCACTGTCATGCTCTTCTAGTCATTTTGTTTTTGAACAAGTGTTCCTGCTTGACAGACAGACAAACTGATACCCTCTGTCCTACCTACACACACACACACACACACAGAGAGAGAGAGAGAGAGAGAGAGAGAGAGAGAGAGAGTTGACCATCCCACTTTTACTGTACTTTGCAGTTGCGTGCAGCATGTCATGGCATTACACTGGTACCTCGGGTTACATACGCTTCGGGTTACATATGCTTCAGGTTACAGACTCCGCTAACCCAGAATTAGTACCTCGGGTTAAGAACTTTGCTTCAGGATGAGAACAGAAATCGTGCTACGGCAGGGCAGCAGCAGCGGGAAGCCCCATTAGCTAAAGTGGTGCTTCAGGTTAAGAACAGTTTCAGGTTGAGAACAGACCTCCGGAACAAATTAAGTTCTTAACCCGAGATACCACTGTATAAGCAAGAGAGATACAGCAGCAACTGCATTTACGAAAACTACCAGTACAGTACAGTTACGCCTTGCAATTGAAAAGAGGCTTCAGTGGGGATCGCTCTTTGGTTGTCTACTTAACAAATTCACAAGAATGGGACTCACTTTTCAAACACTCCTCATTCTTCCACTTGTCCATCTTAATGTCTAAACGTGAAACCTCACGGGCCTGGGAAGAAAACATAACAATCATAGAAGGTTGAATTCACTAAGCCTGCTGTAGTCTGAAACAGAGGGGTGGAATCTGCACACATTAAAAAAAACAACCCGCTGTGAAAATGCTTTGTTTTCAAAGGTTTTGAAAATTACATTGAATTTTGCATAGCTCACTGTCATCATCTAGTGTCACATGTGTATATTGCACTTTACAACACATCTTTTGTTGGAAGCCACCTGGAGTGGCTGGGGAAACCCAGCCAGATGGGCAGGGTATAAATAATAAATTATTATTTAAAGCGTTTTATTTGCAGCTGTGTAGCTGAGTCCTGGGTGTGTGGGGTGTGCAGACTTATTTCTGAAGAGGACACAGCTGTGGGCAACCTGAGGAAACTCCATCAGATCTTGGTGCCTGACCATAAACACAAGAGTGCTCAGTGGACCTGCTTTGTTCTGAGAGATTTCAGGGTTCCATTTGTTTGGTCCCTGAGTCAGAGCCAAGGTGGAATTCTGGGTGAGAGCTAAGAGGTGTTCAGGAGGCATGTTAGAAGGAGAAGGGGTTACCATCAGTTCTAACATCAGTATATATTTATTGGTGCATTCCATTGGTGATTTTATTGCATATCTTTGTAATATGCATGGGTTCTTTTAATTGGTTGCATACTGCTTAAACATACTTTATATGTTAAGTGGTATACAAATGATCTAAATAACAACAGTAACTCCTTTTAAGGGGAGTCTTAAGGAGTAGGTGGCGGATGGAAGGTAGGTAAAAGGTAAAAAGGTATATCTCTAAATGGTTTGCAGCACATAACCAAGGGTTTCTGATTCCCAATCATTTAACAATTGCAGCAACGAAAAGGCTTTTCTCCACTTCTAAATTATTATTATTATTATTATTATTATTATTATAAAATAAAGTTTTTTATTGATACAACAAGAAAAAGGGAAAAACACAAGTACCAAATTACACACAAAAATAACCACAGACACATAATTTTCTTAGCAAACAATAAAACATCTATTGGTCTTAACACTAAAGACCCAACCTCCCGTCTATTCCATATTTCAAATTCATATTACTTATTGCCAATACACACTTTTATCATAATTAAACTTATTCTTAATAAATCTAATTTCTTATATCTACCTTGCAACTATTACTGAAGTTCCTCAAATGCTGCAACAGAATTTAAACTGCTATATTTATTTTTCAGATATTCTTTGAAAACCTCCCATTGTGAAACAAATTCCTGTTTTGATTTATTCTTTATTTTTTCTGATAAACCATCTAATTCGGCATATTCTGTCAGCTTTTGGATCCAATCTTGTATAGAGGGGATTTCATTACTCTTCCACTTCTAAATTAGGTTGCCAAGATGAATAAAGTTTGAGGAGGATGAAACAAGAAGTTGATTATTGTGTGACTCGGATCTTTGTGCTCAGTTCTGGTCCTGAAAACAAATTCCTGGGCTGAACCTATGCTCAGGGACAGTTTGTTCTTTAATTCTATGTTGCCCCACCCCCAACCACACCATCACCACTGTCTTGTACTAGCATCTTGTTAGTAGACCTTAATGTTCTAGTAAAAAACAAAACAGAACCTCAAAACATGGAGTTTGCCATCCAAACGTAACCTATAATGTTCCTTTTGCCTATTCTGATCCTGGAAGATTCCAGTATTTTTCTTTTAAATTTTAACCTGGAATCAAACATGACAGGTTATAAGCAACTACATTGGTTAATGTTTTCCGTATTATTTCTGTTTGGCTCTATTCTGTGTGGCACTGTTCATTAATAATTTCCATGCTCTTTCTGCTTGGCTTACAATGTGAGGCGCACTTAGCAAAACAAAGTCCACTTTATGTAATGGAGGTTGAAAAGACTGTGATCTGCCCAGGACTATTTTTTCCTGATCTTCAAAGGCTCTGTTGCTTTGCTAAAGTATTTCCATTTATTCCACAGTGAAGGACCATTTCACAATTAATTTTCACAATTAATTATTTGCTTGGAATGACTATCTCAGGACTCAGCTACATTAGTAAAGAAACAACAATTTGAATGCGCAATAAACATGCAACACCAGATGATGCCAGAGAGCAGGCAATTTTAAAACACGGCTTTCCATAGAATTCTTTTTCTTTTGTTAAAACGATCTAATTTCTGACTTACAGCGGGGGTTTTCCGCTGTGTTTAGATTCACCCTCAGACATTGACAAAGTCTTTGTCATTGACAAAGACCAGTATATCATACAGATTGTTTCTCTTTTGCAACTACGTTGCTCATATAGGACCTTCCTTATTTCTGTAATTTTAAGTTGTGGTTGTTGGTTATTGTTGTTGCTGTTGTTGTTTCTATACCACCCTTCATCTGAAGATTGCAGGGCAGTTTACAAAACACAAAAATACTTACCATAATGGCAAATAAAAACAATATCCCCCTACAGTTGAGGTATATACAGTAAGCCTTCCGCAGCCCATGCCACTGAAGCAACCTGAGACTCTAGCGACAGCAATGGATCCAAAAGTATCTCCCCCCCATTACCTGCCCTTTCAGGGGCAAATGAAAGATGTAAAGTAAAAGTGGAGCTGTGTGTCATCAGCATACTGCTGACAAAGTACAGTGGTACCTCAGGTTACAGACACTTCGGGTTACAGACTCCGCTAACCCGGAAGTAGTACCCCAGGTTAAGAACTTTACCTCAGGTTGAGAACAGAAATTGTGCTGCCACAGCGCAGCAGCAGCGGGAGGCCCCATTAGCTAAAGTGGTACCTCAGGTTAAGAACGGTTTCAGGTTAAGAACGGACCTCCGGAATGAATTAAGTCTGTAACCAGAGGTACCACTGTAATCCAAACCCCCCTCAGTGGTTTCATGCTTCAGTTATTTTAATTATTGCAACCTGCCCTGGGACCTTGGAGTGAAGGGCGAGTAATAAATTACAATTTTAAGAAGAAGAATATAAGAAAGACGCTGGTTGTAGTTAATAATGGGTCTTACCGTAAGGATGCCATTAGTAGCAATGCTCTCAAAGCCACCACATCTGGGAAAAATATAAAAACATTCAGCAACAAAATGCATGTTACATTTTTAACACGTAGTTAAATATCCTGAAACCTAATTTTGAATCAACCTTCCAATACATTCATCCGTTGAGTTTTATTCATCCCTCGGGAGAATGAGCATTTGCTGTTTAACGTAATAGACTAGGCCTTCATAACTTGCAATCCAACCAGGCGTACACAACACCTCAGCAAGAACTTTAAAATTATACTTTGTGAGTGGTTTTGACACTGTGACAGAAGCTGAAGAAAAAAATACTGTGCAGACAAGCTGTGTGTGTGGGCAGGTGCAGAGCCACTGATCTAACCGGACTTGGTATTAGGTGGTTCCCTATGTTCCTGCGTTCTAATAGTATGTCAAACTGCAAACACATAGAAATAAAAAAAATTATATTAGAAGGGTGGATGAGCCCAGCTATTGATTGATTGATTGATTGATTGATTGATTGCTTCCAACTGAGATGATGTCTATTAACTCCATTTTATAATCAGAGCAATTCACTCACATGCTCTCCATCTTGAATTCTACTTCAAGCCTCTCTGGTCCCTATAGGGGAAAGAACGAAAAAGAAACAATGGCATTGTTAGCTCTGAGCCCAGCCCACAAAGAGTTTACCACTTGTTACCTGAGGGAACAACTGTTTTAATTGTACTCTAGCCTGAATAAATTATACTTGCTCACTGCATCAGCCCCTTTTCCCCAATGGATGCTTCTGTCTGTCAAATAGGCCAAGTGATGCAACCCTCCAAGGCAAACCCTCACAGAAAACTCCACTTGAACAACTGTTCCCAGAATTAAGGGGGGAAGAGTAGCCAAGGACTGCTTTTCAGCAACTCAAAACAAAGCAGCCTATGAAATGCATTTTTGGAAAGGGAAGAAAATTATCACGATTGACACTAGCTGCATGTGTCATAGCAGTGTCATAAAACTGTACAGTTTTCCTAATTACTGCCCTCTAATTAAGTAAGGAAGGGTTGTAACTCATATTTTTTTTTTGCATGCAAAAGTGAAGATAACACTAGATGGACCAATGGTCTGACTCTGTATAAGGCGGCTTCCTATGTGCCTAGATTAAGCTATCAATTCAGATTAATCTCCCTCACTTCAGGCCACCCAGAAAATGAATCAGGTAAATTAAAACGAACGGAAGGATAAAGATGATGCAATTTCAGCTGTCTTCCTAATTAATATTATTCATACGTTGCACTATTTTTTTTTACTATTGTGTAACTGGCTCTTTTGGTGATAAAGGCCCCAAATACATAAATAAAGGATATATTGTGTCAATTCTCACCTGACGGTTCAAAAGTAAGTCTTCACAAATAGTTTCCCCAGGTCTTACTTTAGCAATATCGTAGGCAACCATGAAGATGAGATCATCTTTGGTGACCACATCTTCATCGTAGAGCTTCAGTTCCAGCACATTCTGAGCACAAATAGGAAAGTCATGAGAGAAAACATATACAGTAACTCCATTTCACAGCATGCTGTTGAGGATAGGGCGGACTTTCTGATTGTATGTTATTTTAAGGAGTGGCCATTTCTTCCAGAACATGCCAGTCCCACAGAACGTAACTGTCAGGGGTTCAGGAGCAGAGGCAAGGGCAAGGAAGGAAACAGAGAGCGAAGGGGAGGAGGCAGAAGAAAGGATGAGCGATGACGACGACCCGAGATCTCCGAGTCTCTCCAGTGAGTCGGAGGATTCACAGAAAGGAGCACCGGTGGCCAAGGCAAGGGGGGAGTTTAGGGGGGCACCCCAGGGAGATAGAGCCAGAGGGGAATCAGAGGAGAGCAGTTGGAGATCGGGTCCAGCGTCACCGCCAGAGAACAGGGAAGAGGAAAGGAGCCAGGGGGCAAGCGCTGGCAGCTCACAGCAGGAGGGAGGGCACGAGTCAGGGGTGGCCACACCTCCATCTGGGAGCGAAGAAACGGTTAGACGGAAGGTGGAAGGTTGGGCGCGCGCGCCAAGTTCAAATGCACAGGAAGGAAGCGCAGTAGGCAGCCCGGAAAGAGAGCCGGGTCCTAAAGCCCGGCGCAAGGAGACAGGAGAGTCCGGGGGGTCAGCGTCCGAAGAATCCCGGAAGGAAGAGACCCAGGGGGGCAGAGGGACCCAGAGAAGAACAGTCAGGCGGAAAAGGTGGAGCAGGGCTAGGATATTAAGTTGGTGTACGAGGGGCGGAGATTCAGACGGAGCTTCGCCGATCTAGCTACTAGACGTAGGGTTGCACGCAGCAGCTTGAGAATGGAAACTGTAACTCAATAAAGACTTTTACGTAATGACCGTTGGCTAGCGTGATCCTCTGTGAGCTAGGATCTTGAAGCAACCCTGACAGTAAGCTCCGTCTCACGTATTGTGGGCATCTACAGCCTCGAGGAGAGGAGAGAAGCAGGTGCCTACGAGTGAGCTCACGAACGGCAGCCGACATGACGGCTGAACAGCAGATAGCGGAACTCAGAGAAGCAGTGTCACAGCTGAATGCCGAGGCTCTCGCATCCAGGAAGAGAGAGGAGGACGCAGCTGCCGCCTACAGGGATCTCCAGGTCAGGTTGGAAGTGCTTACGAAGCAAGGGCAACAGACACCCAAACCAGAGGGGATTGGGTTGGGGAGACGCACAGGCGGTCTGGTCTCTCACTTCGATGGGAACCTGCAACAGTATCCCAATTTTAAAGCAGACGTACTGTGTGCACTGCAACTGCTGAGTAAAGATTTTAGAGATGAGCAAGAGAAAGTGGGGTTCATCATGTCTTATTTGCATGGGGATGCCAGAGCATGGCTGCGCAATTTATGGAGGGATAACGATCCGGCGCTCCAAAATGCGAATGCCTTTATTAAAGCGATGGATGCGTGTTTTTTATCAAGCATTGACGTGGATCTTGCTCGGCAACAGATTCATGGACTGAAGCAGGGAAGGGCCAGCGTACGGCAGTACCATGCCCGCTTTTTCGCCTTGGCCAGTGCCCTAGAATGGGACAGAGATGCGACTCCTGTAAGAGACCTTTTCTGGGAGGGACTAAACAGCTCTGTAAAAGATGAGATTGCGAGGGGGGAGAGACCCCGGACCACCCAGGAGGTCGTGCAGAGGGCGCTGGCAGTGGGGGTACGGCTGGAAGGACGTCCGTGGAGCAGGGACGAAGGGCGTGGAGGGCGCGAACCAGCCAGGGGCTCCTCCTTCTTTCCCAGAGAAGCAGCACGTACGCAATCCACGCCTCCGCCAGGGGGAGGAGCTGAACCGATGGAGGTTGGAGGTGCCAGGGCTCAGTCAGCAACCAGAGCCCTAGCACCAGCAGCAGTGAAAGCGAAGCCTCCTAGAGGGAACAGGAAGTGTTACGTCTGTGAGGAGCCAGGGCATATGGCGAAAGAGTGTCCCCAGAGGCTCCACAAGCTCACTGCAGCCTCAGCAATGGCGACTGCAGCAACGCAGCAAGGAGAACCACAGCAGGGAAACGACGCTGTCTGGCTGGAGGAAGAGGCACTGGGGCCCAGCCAGACGTATTAATGATGCAGTCCCCAGAGATTTTACAGCCCGTGAACCCCCTCCCGCCCAAACCAGTGGTGAGGCTCACCGCGTCGCTCCAGCTGCCCAATGGCATCACCATGGACGTGCCAATCACCATTGACTCAGGCAGCAATGCGGACTTTATGGGGCAGGACTTTGTCAACCAGCATGCTATACAGTTGCTGCCGGCCACACTGCCCCTGCAGGTGGTCACGGTGGATGGCAGGGAGCTGCTAGGAGGGCAAGTGGTGCAGCAGACGCCACCGATGGTGATGCGACTTGGGAATCACCAAGAAGTCATCAGCTTCAACGTCACTCAATTGTCGGACACGCCCATTGTGTTGGGCATGAGTTGGCTGGACAAACACAGCCCAACGCTGGCTTGGTACCAGAGGCAGCTGACCTTCGGCTCTTCCTTTTGTGCTGAACACTGCATCGTGCCCAGGCAGGAAGGAGAGGAAGAGGAGTCACAGCTACTGCTAGGCACACTGCAAGCGATTCCCCACAAGTACGCAGAATTTTTGGAAGTTTTCTGCGAGAAGGAGGCAGACAGGCTACCCCCTCACAGGCCATATGACTGCAAGATTGACCTGCTGCCAGGGGCGGCGCTGCCTAAGGGGAAACTGTATTCCATGTCAGAGGACGAGCTGCAAGAACTCAAGGAGTTCATAGATCATAATTTGGAGCGCGGTTTCATCCGAGAGTCCAAGGCGGTGGGAGGCAGCCCGGTGTTCTTCGTTAAGAAGCGGGATACGCCACAAAAGAGGCTCGTAGTGGATTACAGGACCTTGAACAGTGTGACTAAGCCGTCGGACTTCCCCATGCCCCGAATTGACGACCTCCTCGCAAAGGTGCGGAAGGGCAGAGTGTTCACCAAATTGGATCTGCGAGGTGCGTACAACCTCATTCGCATGCGGGAGGGAGACGAGTGGAAAACAGCCATGTTCACGCCACTGGGGACCTACGAATATAGAGTTATGCCTTTTGGATTGCAAAATGGCTCCCACGTTTTTCAAGCATTCATGCATCACGTGTTGGCGGGACTTCTCTACAAGACGTGCGTCTGTTTCTTAGATGACATCCTGATCTTTTCGGAGTCGCAACAGGAGCATGACAAACACGTCAAGGAAGTACTGAACAGGCTGAAGCACCATAGGCTCTACGCCAAGCTGGAGAAGTGCCAATTTGACGTGACGGAGGTGGATTTTCTGGGCTACAAGCTGTCTGACAAGGGGCTCGCCATGGACAGCGCCAAGGTTCGAGCGGTGTTGGATTGGAAGAGCCCGCGCAACCGGAAGGAGGTCCAACGGTTTGTCGGCTTTGCGAACTTCTATCGCAAGTTTATCAAGGGCTTCGCTATGCAGACGGCGGCCATCACTGACACGCTTAGCTCCAAGAAAAAGAAGTTCATTTGGACAGAGCAGGCGGAACAGTCCTTTCAGGCACTCAAGCGTCTCTTCGCGTCGGAAGAGCAGCTGCTTCATGTCAACCCCAGCAAGCCGATGAGGGTGGAGACTGACGCCTCGGACAGAGCCGTGGGGGCGGTCCTGCTGCAGAAAGACCCGCAGGGGGTGTGGCGACCGGGAGCGTTTTACTCCAGGAAGCTCAGCAAGTCCGAGCAGAACTACACCATATGGGACAGGGAGTTGCTGGCCATTCATGCAGCGTTCAAGGCGTGGAGGCACTTTCTGATCGGCGCCAAGCACACGGTGCAGGTTTGCACGGACCACAAGAACCTAGAGCACTGGCGCACGGCACAGTTCCTGAACCAAAGGCAGATACGTTGGGCTGAGTTCTTTGCGAACTTCGACTTCCGAATAGAGTATGTCCCGGGGGACACCAACATCATGGCGGACGCTCTCTCCCGCAAGCCACAGTATCTGGAGGAAGCAACGCCAGCGGCCGCCATGCACATCTTCGCACCAACAGTGTGGGCGTGCGCCGCGGCAACCGTGGATCTGGAGGCGGTGCGACGAGCGTTGCAGGGGGACTCCTTCGCGCAAGCAAAGATCTCAGAGGTGCAAAGGGGCAAAGCAGCGGCCGACGGTTTCCAGCTGAGAGATGGATTGCTCATCCGTAAAGGGGCCATCTACGTGCCGGGAGACGAACTTCGCGCCAAGGTGCTGCAGCAGATGCACGACGCGCCCACTGCAGGGCACTTCGGCAAGGAGAAGACGGTGGAACTAGTAGCCAGGGATTTCTGGTGGCCTGGAATGAGAAGGGAGGTCGCGGACTACGTGGCGAGGTGTGACACCTGCCAGAGGGCGAAGCCAGTGCTTAGACCGCCGGCCGGACTGTTGGAACCGCTGCAAACTCCGGCCGAACCTTGGGAGAGGGTGGCCCTGGACTTTGTCACGGATCTGCCCAGCTCGAGGGGCAAGACGGCAGTGCTGGTGGTGGTGGACTTGTTCTCCAAGATGGCACATTTCATTCCGTGTGCGAAGGTGGCCACGGCGGAACAAACCGCCAAACTGTTCATAGACCACGTGTTCAAGGTTCACGGTCTGCCACGGTCTATTCTGTCCGACCGGGGGCGGCAGTTCATCTCAAATTTCTGGCAGCGGCTGATGGGCTTCCTGAACGTCAAGATCAACCTGGCGTCGGCGAGACACCCGCAAACCAACGGGCAAGCAGAGCGGGTCAATGCCATCATGCAGCAGTACTTGAGGTGTTATGCAAATCAACAGCCTGCGACATGGGTGGATTACCTGCCGCTCGCCGAGTTCGCTTACAACAACACGAAGCACGTGTCCACGGGGGTCACACCGTTCTTCGCCAACAACGGGAGGCACCCCAGAACCTTCCCGGGACTGGAAAGGCTGGGGGAAGGGGAGCCGCAGACGGCAGATGCGTTCGCGTCGGAACTGCAGGAAGTCCACGATCAGCTGAGGCGCCACCTGGAACTGGCCAAGCACGCATACAAGGTACAAGCGGACAAACGCAGAAGGGTTGGCGAAGAGCTACACGTGGGGGACTGGGTCTGGTTAGCAGCCCACGCAGTGCCGGCCAGGTCGTTGGCCAAGAAGAAACTAGGGCATAAGCAACTGGGGCCCTATCAAATCGAAGAGCAGGTCAACCCGGTGGCCTTCAGGCTGGCGCTTCCGGAGGGTTCCAGAATGCATCCGGTATTCCACAGATCGGTGCTCACTCCCTACAAGGCACCGCACAGGTTTCAGGAACCCGGAACGGCGCAGAGTCCGGCCAGAGACAGACCAGGGCACGCAGGAGTGGCACCGAAGGAGCGCATCAACGAAGTCACAGAGATTTTGGATTCCAGATGGGGGGAAGAAGGGGTCGAATACTTTCTCGCCAGGGAGGGCACCCCGGCCAGTGCGAACAGTTGGGTGCCGGACTACGCCTTGGACGAACCTCTGCTCAAAGACGAGTTTCATGCCCTCTTCCCACATAGACCGATGCCAGCAGACTTTTTCGACGACTGGCTTTTCACACCCACGCTTTCGGGCAGCACGTTCCGGGGGTTCGACTCGGACGAGGACCCGATACGAGACGTCCGTTCCCCGGAGGGGTCGCCCTTGGGATCTGCCTCAGAACCCTCGTATTGGTGGGACGACAAACCAGAGGAACAGTGGCGCAGGAAGTGGCAAGAAGGTCCAGGCCGAGCAACGCCGCCTGGAGGAAGCGAGGGAGAGACGGACATGGACATTTTCGGGGACGATCCAGGTTTCGAGCACGGCGGCACAGAGATGGAAGCAGAGGTGACCGTCGTCGACGAGAGAAGGGAGGAAGAACCGGAAGACTTCGGAGGGAGGCCCGCTACGGGAACCGAACGGTACCCGACATTCGTCTCCTTGACGCAGCAGCACCCAGCTCCAGCACCGGAAGGAGGGGAAGGGGGAGTGGGGGGCTTCGAGGGGGGGATGGATGTCAGGGGTTCAGGAGCAGAGGCAAGGGCAAGGAAGGAAACAGAGAGCGAAGGGGAGGAGGCAGAAGAAAGGATGAGCGATGACGACGACCCGAGATCTCCGAGTCTCTCCAGTGAGTCGGAGGATTCACAGAAAGGAGCACCGGTGGCCAAGGCAAGGGGGGAGTTTAGGGGGGCACCCCAGGGAGATAGAGCCAGAGGGGAATCAGAGGAGAGCAGTTGGAGATCGGGTCCAGCGTCACCGCCAGAGAACAGGGAAGAGGAAAGGAGCCAGGGGGCAAGCGCTGGCAGCTCACAGCAGGAGGGAGGGCACGAGTCAGGGGTGGCCACACCTCCATCTGGGAGCGAAGAAACGGTTAGACGGAAGGTGGAAGGTTGGGCGCGCGCGCCAAGTTCAAATGCACAGGAAGGAAGCGCAGTAGGCAGCCCGGAAAGAGAGCCGGGTCCTAAAGCCCGGCGCAAGGAGACAGGAGAGTCCGGGGGGTCAGCGTCCGAAGAATCCCGGAAGGAAGAGACCCAGGGGGGCAGAGGGACCCAGAGAAGAACAGTCAGGCGGAAAAGGTGGAGCAGGGCTAGGATATTAAGTTGGTGTACGAGGGGCGGAGATTCAGACGGAGCTTCGCCGATCTAGCTACTAGACGTAGGGTTGCACGCAGCAGCTTGAGAATGGAAACTGTAACTCAATAAAGACTTTTACGTAATGACCGTTGGCTAGCGTGATCCTCTGTGAGCTAGGATCTTGAAGCAACCCTGACAGTAACGGATATCTCTTAAGCCAGAAAGCACATCTCCAGAATGTCCTCTGCTTTTGAAATTCTGCCCTTGAAACCTTAAATGTGTGAGGCCTCAGCACTGAATGCTTGCACTTCCTCTCTGCTTTCCATTTACCACACACTTCAAATTCACAGAAACCAATCACCAAGAGTATTCTAGCTGCCTACCTTGACCTCAGTTTGGATAAAGAAATGGAAGCTTTCGTTCCAAACAGGATTACCGGTGTTTGAGATGACTTTCGTCATCATTTGTTTATTTGAAGCTGATGGCAGCCGAAGGCTCACGTAACAATCAGAAGAAGTCCCTAGAGCAAAACAAAACCGCATCAATAATCATTAATTGGTGCTTTATTATCATTAGGTAATAATAAGGTTTTGTAGGCTTTTCTGCAGAGGGGAAAATACAGGTTTCCCAGTCTTCCATCCCACACTTTGAAGAACCTTCAAAAAACAACATACGTACTGAAAGAGATGCAGGACAGTGTACATTCTTGTTATAGAGGTTCTGGACTCCCAAAAAAACCTCAAGATAAATGCAATGCAATGGATTTAACAACTCACTCACATAGGTCTCTTGAAGGTACGTGTCGAGCCTGGATGACCTTCACAGAGAGCAGGTAGAATGGAAAGGTTTCAACCTTTACAGAAAACAAATGTTGCTGAATTAATTGTGCAACTTGGGTACTTACATCAAAAAACAAAACATTAGTCATTTCAATAGAAGGATATATTGACCATTCCCCCTAGTTAAAAATAAAGATATCTGAAATTCCTATCATTGTACCTATGCTGATTTCTCTCTCTTTTTTTTTTTTACTTCCCTATGTACAGAAAAAAATATAGAACTATGACTGAGGTTTCCTTACACTGGCCCGGAAACATTACTATTGTAAAAATATTTGGATACTCCCCCACCATCACACACAAAAAGCTGTGATTATTAAAATCACCTATAAATATATTTAATTACACACTTCTCTCTCATAGCTTCCATTTCCATCTTCCCTTGTTGTTTCAATATTAGCTGCTATTGACCATGTTCCTTAATTGAGAATTCTCTTCAAAAGCACTTAATTTAGGTAGCATTGAGTTCTTTAAGTCACACAGATTCCTTCCATCAGTGGCCTCCTTGTGTTGGTCACTAATTATATAGTATGTCTTTTGTTATATTCTCCACTGAAATATTAATTTCAGAACAAGCACCCATATGACCCATAACAAATACCACATTTCTGTCATGCTGCTACACCTGGTCACTTTCTCATCACTGATTTCAAATTCTTCATCCATTCTTATTCTTTTGATTTTCTCAAAGGAGCGCCCAGCTCAAGGTTTATCAGATGACATGTGATCCATTTTCAAATGATTTGTAGGCACCTGAACGTGTTTCTGCAAGTTTGCTCATGCTCTGAAGACATAATCTACATGACTCAGTATAGTATTGTGACCAAAGGCAGCAACGGGACAGCGTCTATGAGGCTGAACTGATTTGTAGCTTCCATCATTCCATTGGTTTGGCCTTTATGAAGAGCATTGGTAAGAAGATTGCCGTCCATATGGTCTTGCTGTTCTACATTTCACTAAATTTGGACTTTTGATCATGAGAAATATTTTGTGACTTCATTAATACTGGGTAGTGTTTGATGGCATTTAGATCAACAATTATATATTCTAATATCACTCTCTTGAAAATATATTTAAATTAATTCATCTCTTCTAAAGTCAGGTGCCCTTACTTGTTTCTGAATCTTCTTTTTCTTTAGTTTTTTATTTATACATTTCATTAGTTTTACAATCCATTTAAAATTGCAAAACTTGACTTCCTTCCCCCTCTTTCTGTGGTTCCTTAAATGTATTCTTAATATCTTCTGCATATCCAAATTCATTTAACTTTCTCATTTAATTATCTACTGTAAATATATACTCTTATAAAACTGCAGGTTATTACAATAATCCTGCTAATGCTTTTATCTATTTACTATATATGTGTAAATATTCAATAAACCATTTCCATTCCTTTATAAAAAGTTTGTTATCTTGATTTCTTATTCTTCCGGTAAGTTTCACCATTTCTGCATTTTCCATAACTTTTTGTGTCCAATCTTCATTTGCTGGGACTTCTGCTTCTTTCCATTTTGGGGCAAGTAACATTCTTGCTAGGGACGCGGGTGGCGCTGTGGGTAAAAGCCTCAGTGCCTAGGGCTTGCTGATCGAAAGGTCGGCGGTTTGAATCCCTGCAGCGGGGTGTGCTCCCGTTGTTCGGTCCCAGCGCCTGCCAACCTAGCAGTTCGAAAGCACTCCCAGGTGCAAGTAGATAAATAGGGACCGCTTACTAGCGGGAAGGTAAACGGCGTTTCCGTGTGTGGCTCTGGCTCGCCAGAGCAGCGATGTCACGCTGGCCACGTGACCCGGAAGTGTCTCCGGACAGCGCTGGCCCCTGGCCTCTTGAGTGAGATGGGTGCACAACCCTAGAGTCTGTCAAGACTGGCCCGTACAGGCAGGGGTTCCTTTACCTTAACATTCTTGCTGCTGTAGTAGCATACGTAAATAAATTTCTATACAATTTAGGTAGTTCTGTCCCTATAATTCCCAAAAGAAAAGCTTCTGGGGTTTTTTTTTTGGGGGGGGGGGTTATACACACCCCTCAATCTGCTACACTAAAAATCTTCCATGGCCACTTACGTGTTGTGGAAATTCAGCTTGTCAAGTATTGTGTTTCCTCTGCAGTAAGGAAAATCATGTCCAGCACTAGTAAAGAGTTAAAATATTTGATTAATCTTACCTTAGGCATTAGAATGTCCATTGCATAGATGAGATGCAGTAGCGATGGGCAGGAATCCAAGTATTCTGCTGTGTTAGGTACCCTCCTAACTTCCTTCTTTTTTTGATTAAAGAAAATGACTGGTGCCAAAGAGCTAGTGAGATATTATATACACATCCCAAGCTCCACCTTATTTGTGACTCTTCAGAGTAAGAAATGCCAATCTTTTTCTCACATCTTTGAATGGGTACTCATTTCCCTTAAATACACCCAAGATACATGTATTGACATTAAGGTGTGGTTGACACAAGCAGAGTCCTATGCTGGGAGAGTAGACTGTACCACTACAGTTCTTCAATCTTTTCCCACAAAAGTCTTTATGAATATACAAAATGTAGCACACTATGGAGAAAAATCCACTCTCTGCTTTGCTAGTTTTATACTTGAACAGATTTTAAACACACACACACCCTGTGAACATCCAGCAATTTAAGAACTCACTCCTACTGTGTGTTTGGGGCAAGCCTAGATTTTAGCTTAAAATACATGAGAGAACATCAGTTTGCAAGCGGAAGTGTTTTTAGTTCATTCACTTAAGGGAAAGGGCAAATGGCATAAACTGGCCATTTCATACATTGCCACTTCCTTGAACGGCCAAGGTGATGATCATTTCAAAACTTTGAGTGGAATGAATGGCCCAGATCTGGTTAAAATCCATAGCAGGATCCTCTAAGGATGTTGTACTCATGTCAAAAGCAGGTGCTATGTCAGCTTTTGACATATAAAATGTGTGAGTTTAAAGAGAATAATGTTCATAATGCACTTTAATACTCCTACATATAACTGGAACAGGAAGGGGGTGTTAGTTTAATAACTGATCCTGATGGTTTTGTTTTAAGCAAGCAAACTTCTTGGCGGAACTCAGTTTCAAGTTAATGTTTAATCTGCAATTTCCCATACGCTTCGGAGGAATCAGAAAAGAAGAGTTAAACATTTATACAGTGTTAAAAACATTCACAGGGGTAATGCATGCTATATATATAAAAAAGCTCTCTGAACATAGTTTTAGATTCTTTATTTATACTCTCTCATTATACACACACCCCAACTCTAGGGGATTTACAAAAATCTTTCAGAAGCAGCAATATCACATTAAACTTCACAAAATCCCTGTGGAGACAGCTCTTTCCACTTTTAATTACATATAAAGAAACGTAATCATTACAAATTGCTTAATGAATAGAGCTATACAAAGCAAAGGAAGAACAGTGACATAATTCAAGAGTGCGGCAATTTTCACACACTACATATAAATGGATTGGTAAATGTGGATAGTAAACATGATTATACTTTCTCTGCCAAAAAATCAAAGTACAGGCTAAACCAGAAGTGGAGAACCTGGCTGTGGTCGCCAGGTATTACAATCCTGCTCCCATTACCCCTGGCTGAAGTTCAGCAACATCTGGAGGAGTGCAGGTTCTTGGACTCCTCCTCCAAGACTTACATCTGAGTTGACATGCATAGGATTTCACTTAAAGTTAAGAGGAATATTATTCTCCAGAAGTAGCAGTGGCTAAAACAGGGCGCCATAAAGTCCATAATCCCAAACCAGCCATTACACCACACTAGCCTTCTGTTAGTTTTATAAAGAGTCTCGGCAGTGTAGTTACTCTTTATTTATTTCTAAAACAAACGACTACACTGAAACAAGAGGAAATCATGTTTATTGTTGGTAATTTGTACCATAGTTTGATGACTTCTCCGTTTATCGGTGTTGTTCACTTTTCCCCTAAAATGATTTTCTAGATTTGCTACTGTTTTGTATTCCTAGACTCCAATCGAATACATACTTATCTGGGAATACATCTAATAGAACTCCATAGGGCTTACTTCTGAGAAAACAGGTATCAGATTGAACTATTAACGTGCCCTACCAAATGCCATCCTCTGCACCATTTATTCTATTGACTTTTTTATTGTCATATCAGGAAAATTTTCTCATCGAGCCTCAGGCAGCAATAATGCATTGCATTATCACCACTCCCTTTCGCTGAACAGATCTCTCTGTCAAGCCATTCTCTTACCAGGTACCAACAAGGTGTATGGATGCTACATGCATATTAATGTACTGATTAATTAATTAAGGTTGATCTGAAATATAATAAATGTATTAAGATGTAAGGAACAGGTGTGTAAATTTAACAGGCTTTCTCAAAATTTTGCTAAGTGGTAGGGTTCACAAGAAGGTCTGGCTTGATATGAGTAAAGAGATTGATTTCTTTCAAAGACCTTTTCATGAGACAGGAGGAAATGAAGTGGCCAGGTGAATGGAGGATACACCCCTGCAGGTGTGCTAGGTATGACCTTTCTCTGCCACATGACCAGGGCACTAGTGCGCTGGTAAATTTGTCATGCCTTTGTTTGGCTGCAAAATGACAAGTTATTTCAAATCTGAGTTCTAAGATGAAGCTGAATAGATCACACTCATTACACTTACATCCTGACAAAGTGCTCATAGTATCGCTACGTGGTAATGAAGAAAAAAGCACTCGCCCTGCTCTTAAGAGAATTGGAAACTGAAAGGGGCTTATAACTGCCACAGTCAGTTTCTGGAAGAGCCATTGAGGGAAATGTGCTTTCACCAATTCCCTTGGCTGAGGTGTGTTGCGCATTACTAGCGTACCTGGTCATGGCTGAACAGGTAGGCGTCGCACCTGTTCTTGACATCTCAAGTGGGATGTGCACATTAAGAACCAGCTCCTTCACACATGTACAAAACCACAGTCTACAGATTACTTTTAACGGTGGAATCCAGCAGGTGTTGTCTGAAAAAAGCCAGTATCCTTTGCCAGGCATCTTCCTGTGCTTTTGCATGTTCTCTCCATTTTCCTCCCCAGACCACGAGAAATCCCAGGGGCCTGTGAAATGAGGAATAGCACAGAGGCAGATAGGGGGGCTCTAAGAGGTGCCCTGCCCCGGGGTAGCAATAGAACTCCACACGGCGCCCACTCCGCCTGAGGTGTCCAACGGCTTCTTGACAAAACGACTCACTTGGCCAGTTTCTGTCATCCTGCCCTGACAGAAAAAGGAAGTTGGCTAAGGATGTCTCCACAGGGATGCGGCAGTGCCAGGTAGCTGGGTCTTTGGGATCGGCCATGATTTCTGATAAATCCACAACTCCGGGATCACCAGTGTCCTTAATCTTGTTTGGGTCCCATGGAAAGGGAGGAATAGTGAGCCCCTTCACTCGCAGGGGGGTAAAAACATTAACACCTGAGCCAGAAATGCTGACTGCTGCTCTGATACCTGGCCAAAACGTAGCTAGAGCAAGGGCAAGATCTGCTCCTTTGGAAAGTCCTAGGACTCCAATCGCTGTAGCTCTCACCTGAAACAACAGTTGGATAAGGACTTCCGTCAGCTCCATGTTTGTCAGTTTTATCGCCCTTTTAAAAAGCCTACTGGTTAGAACGATTTAGCGCTACGCGGTAATGAAGAAAAAAGCACTCCCCCTGGTCTTAAGAGAATTGGAAACTGAAAGGGGCATATAACTGCAGGCATCTACTGAAGACAGTATATTAAGTGTTGAAATAAATAAGTATGTCGTAAGAATTATAACTTGTGAGAATTGTGCTTGAGCTGGATTTTACCTCTTCCCTCCTGCTCCCTTTTCCTCATGTGTCTTGTCTTTTTAAATGGTGAACTTGAGGGCATGGAGCCCTCTTAGTACTTGATCTCTTTTAAGCCTCTCTGGGAGCCTTTTGGCATAAATGCATTAAATTAAATAAAACAGGCAGCACACAACACCAAAGAACTGTGATTCTAGCAAGCCTCTTACCTGCTGCTGTTTCCGCAGGAACTCTACAGCCTCACCAAAATAGTCCACTTCAAAGAACTCTGGGAAAGTTGGCAAATCCTCAAAGTGCATGTAAGCAACAGCCAGTGTAGCAAAACCTCGGCTTGCCAGAAGACTGGCTCTGTATTCCACAAGACCTCCTCCACTTCCATACAAATCAATGAGTCCTGGGAACGGTCCAGGGCCTAGAAAAGGAATTTACTCATAAAAAAATGGGCTTATGATCAGAGTATGGTATTGTGTAACTCAAGAATCCCCTCTTCCCAAGGGATCTGCTCTCCTCGCTGTCCCACTGCCATTATTAGTGTCACTGGTGGGAGCAATTATTCTTGCCATAACTTGTTTTTAGTGGAGGCTTTTAGACTGCTGCTGTTGACAGCGATGCAGTTTTCATGGTGATGTGTTTATGGCACTATTGGTGTGTTCAGCTCTATTTTATTTTTCTGCTGTGAGTTCTTCTTTATAAGCTGCCTTGAACTTATCATAGAGCAGTGGGCTACAAATGCCCAAATAAAATTTAATAAATCTATTGGGTAGAGCAGAGATTAGGAACCTGTGGAACTTGGCAGTCTCCCTCCCCACCATCCTCACAACATCTGGGGAAGAAGTCCAAAGCCTCAAGATAGGGTGGCACAGTGGGTTAATGCATCTGACTGTTAACCAGAAGGTTGTTGGTTCGAGCCCACCCAGAGGTGGCTGTGGGCAGGATTAGTGCATGACCCTTGGGATCCAACTCAACCATCCTATGAACTCCCGAAGCTGGTCGAGGCTCTCTCCGTCGATTATGTATGGGCAGGAAGGGAAGTGCCCGCACTTCCGAGGTGAGCCATTCAATGCTCATCCGAGGAGCGTGGCAACCTCGTGACCCTCGGGGGGGGGGGGATAAATGAAGCTCACCGGGTGGCACGAAGAGCGTGGCTCGGAGCCTGCCTTCTCGCACCGGGATCCTCTCCACCCCGTCGGCCAGAAAGCTCCTCTCGCTGCAGCACTCGCCGAGGAGCCGCCCGGAGACTCCGCGCCCGTCCAGCACCTCGTAGGTGACGCGGAAAGGGCTGAGGACGTCCCTCTTGGCCAGGCGCTTTAAGGGCGTCTGGGATGCCAGCGACCACAGCAACCCCATGGGCTCCACTCCGGAGTAGCTGCCGCCCAGCGACGCCGAGCGGCTGAGGTCCAGCTCGCCGCTGCTGCCCGCCCGGTAGTAGGCGAGCGACTGGAAAAGCTCGCCGCTCTCGTCCACCAAGGATGCTCGCAGCGTCACCTCCTGCAGCGGCCCCAGACCCTCGACTTTCACTTGGACCGGCTCGTCCCACAGGCAGCGGGGAGAGGGCAAGACCAGGATCCTCGCCGCCGCCGCCATCGGATCTACCTTGCAGCCTCTTCCCCAACGCACCGGCAGTTGTCCTTCGAGCAGTGCTTTTAGAAGGAGAAACACGCGCGCCCGGTAACTTTTGCTCCCAGGCTAAAGTCAAGCGGGTCTTTGCAAGCTGCCCACAAAAGGAAGCGGTGTCGCTAGGGCTTCTGGGAAATGTATTTCCTAACTCGCTGGCGGGGACAGACTTTGAGAGGGAGCTGCCCGTCTCCTGAGAACCGATACTGCCTGCCAGCTCCATGTGAAAGAAAACGAATTTGGGCAGGGGATTAGCCCTTGTTTGCTCGTGAGGTGCTTGAACCTGCTTGCCCTTACGAATTGTAACGTAATAATTGGTCTTCTTGACTTCGATCGACACAATAGTGAGCTCTGCAGCTGTCAGGTAAAGATAAAGGGACCCCTGACCATGAGGTCCAGTCGTGGTCGACTCTGGGGTTGCGGCGCTCATCTCACTTTATTGGCCGAGGGAGCCGGTGTACAGCTTCCCGGTCATGTGGCCAGCATGACTAAGCCACTTCTGGCAAACCAGAGCAGCGCACAGAAACGTCGTTTACCTTCCCACCGGAGCGGTACCTATTTATCTACTCGCACTTTGACGTGCTTTCAAACTGCTAGGTTGGCAGGAGCAGGGACCAGGCAACGGGAGCTCACCCCATCGCGGGGTTTCGAACCGCCGACCTTCTGACCGGCAAGTCCTAGGCTCAGTGGTTTAACCCACAGAATTTGGTCAAATAGGCGATTCCTTAGCCCAAAGCTTTATATGCCTTGTTGATTAAAGCTAAGGTTTGCTTTTCACATCCTTCGCTCACTTCAAGTTACCAGGACTAAACATCAGGAAGAATTTCCTGGTGGTAAGAGCTATTCAACAGTGGAGCAGACTTCAGAAGGTGGTGGACTCTCCTTCCCTTGGAGGTTTTTAAGCAGAGGTTGGATGGCCATCTGTCATGGATGCTTTAGTTAAGATTCCTGCATTGCAGGGGGTTAGACTAGATGACCCTCAGGGTCCCTTCCAGCTGCATTCTATTTTAGTTGAAGCTTTCAAACAGTTGTAAAGGACAGTTTTACACTGAAAACATGGCAGTCGTCAATCCATGAGGTCACCAGTATTTATTTCCGGGAAAGAGTATAGCCAACAGAATCTTGGTTATGTAAGTGGTGAGATGATAAAAAGCACTCCTGGTGGCTGCTGCAAACACTTGTGACCACAGGAGTTGACCACATCCTTAACAGGCAAAAAAAGGCCCTTATTCAATAGCAGCCTGCTATCATAATTTCGCTCTTGCATTGATTCAACTTCAGGTTATTAATCCCCATCCAGCCCACTAATAATAATAATGATTTTATTTGTACCCTGCCCATACAGCATATACTGAAACATAATAAAACATCAAAAACTTCCCTATACAGGGCTGCCTTCAGATGTCTTCTAAAGGTTGTATAGTTACTTTTCTGCTTGACATCTGATGGGAGGGTGTTCCATAGGGTAGGCGCCACTACCAAGAAGGCCCTCTGCCTGGTTCCCTGTAATATTCCTCCAGAATATTCATACAGATGATCTAATGTACTGAGGACAAATTAGGGGCCTGTCAATCTCCAGAAATGGACTTTCCACCAGAGGAACTACATCATCGTGAAGCCTGACTGAAACAGATCCAGAAAATCTGCTTCATCCGTGCAGGTGATATTCATCTCATGTGCTTGATCTCAACGGTTACTTAAGGTAAACCACCATATAAGGTGCCATTTTGTCCACAATGCCATGAACATCCACATGATGTTAAGCTTCAGTGACAGCAAAACAATTGTCAGCAGCAAAACAGTTGCCTTTTGTCTTGATTTAATAGGCCATAATTAAATAGTTCGCATTCCAGCCGTAGTTCCACATCAGTAGGTTAGCTGATCCAAGACCCTAAGATTTCCGTGCTATAGCTTTTGTGAGAGAATCCAGCAGCTGATAATAAGAGTATTTTAGATCATATTCCATGTCATACCAATAATTCACTGAGGGGGAGAAAAAAGAAAATGACATAACTTACCATCTGTCTTTGGAAAAACTCATTTTGATAGTTTTCAGCTCAACACAAAAGCTACAAATCTTTCCATTGTTTGCCCCAATTTCAATAAGAAATAGAACTTCAGACTTGATTAATACATTACACAGTAGCAATATGATAGCCATTGGAAAATGAAACTATTCAGCCAATTTTAACTATGTTATTGTGACCAGCTGAAAAACGGGAATTTTTCTGGCATGGCTGAAATCACCTCAATGGCTACTGCACTGCTAGTACAGTGATACCTTGGGTTACATACGCTTCAGGTTACAGATGCTTCAGGTTACAGACTCCGCTAACCCAGAAATAGTACCTTGGGGTAAGAACTTTGCTTCAGGATGAGAACAGAAATTGTTCTCCGGCGGTGCAGCAGCAGCAGGAGGCCCCATTAGATAAGGGGGTGCTTCAGCTTAAGAACAGTTTCAGGTTAAGAACGGACCTCTGGAACGAATTACGTACTTAACCCGAGGTACCACTGTATAACATAGAAATTTATCCTCATAAAGGGTGTTATTCAGGATTAGTCCTACTCACAGTAGGCCCATTGAAGTTAATGGACATGACTTAGGTTTATTCATTTCAATAGGTCTACAGAATACAACCGAGAAGATTTTAAGACATCCAAGGGGCTTGGTAGTAGACATGGATCAGCTATGCTGTTGCTGGGTGGCCTTGGGCTATTATTTTAGCCTCAGTTTACCATCTGATGACCTTCCACATCGGTGTTCAATTGCATTCCTGGTTGTCCTGGAGCCAAGGTGGAGTGTTGGCTACCTCAAATGAACTGAGTATATGCCCTACAATGTATCCTGAAATCTTCTGTAAATGTGCAGGAGTTGTTAATAAGCAGATTAATGTGTAAAAATCTGCAAAGGATAGGACAGTTTAAAAGCCTCTGACCTAACATGTCAGGTTTATATAACAGACACTTTAAATGCTTTTGTATTTAAAACCCCTTTATAGTAATAAATGAATAAGTAATCCACTTTATTCTCATGTATTTGAATTTTGTTTAGTAGTCCTGGTCTATTAATTAGTGACAGTTACCTTCAGTTGATCAGGGTAAGACAGAACACATTTAACAGTCACTTTGATTTCATTTATTCAGTATCCTAAAAAATATACCTATGGAGGTTTTGGTGAACTGCAAATTTATGTAATGGCTCTGTTAATAAATTAAAAAGCAGGATAATAATCTTTTTTTCCCCTACATCAACAACTGGCCCTATTAGTACAATTAATTATTGCCGGGATGCTCTTCTCAGCTCAACACCACAAGGTGGTGCTGATGCTTTTTATAGTAACAATTTTGGACATTTTGTAAGGAAACAGAAAGTAAAACAAAGGCACATATTTGATCCACGGTACAGAATCTGCACAAGCCCAATTTGAAATGAATATGCCCTTGTGCAACTTCTACCTGAGTTCACACAAAAGTTGTTGAATTGTGGCCCATGTTGATTAGTAAAAAGAAAAAGGAGGGAGAGATTTGAATTTTCCAACTGAGGTCCCAAATTATCTTGACACTCTTTAAGCTTCATCTAATCAAACACTACAGCTCAGGTCCCGGTTTGCCGTTCCACAAATGCAAAGACTCATTCCATTTGCAGAACAGTCTTTGATCCAGATGGGAGGTCTTTCTGATGGGAGGCAATTTTGGCTGACTCTCCTTTCCCCTTGCACCTTCCTGCATCATCTCCCGCTCAACACCTCCCCCACCCTTCCACTAGCAGAAGTGTCCTCTAAGCAGAATTTTGCCCACAAGATCTCCAGATCCAAGCCTATATGTAAAGATAGCTAATTCTGGCTGGAAATGGGATAAATAAATCCAACTGATAGTAGACTGAGGGAACCACAAAACCTATCTTGAAGAAGAAACATGACATGTGAAATTTGGTGTGCTTGTGCATGCCACACTCCTCTCACCTGCTATGCAGCCATGTGACTGCTGAACATGATGGAACCAGAGAGAAGGAAGATACAACATCTCTCCAGACTTCACAGTGCACCGCAAAGGCTTTGCCTGGGCATATTCTGGAAATCGTTCTAGATCTGGATTTAAAGGATCCAATGGAATCCAGGGCACCTATAAGGATGAAAGGTTATGGAACAAAAAAAAAATGCTCTATTTAATAAGAGAAATTGCTGTATTACTTCAGAAATTTCCTAATAGAATAGAATAGAATAGAATAGAATAGAATAGAATAGAATAGAATAGAATAGAATATTCTTTATTGTCATTACACAAGTGCAACATTGCACAAGTGCAACGAAATTGGATGCCATCCCTTAAAAACAACAAAAGCAAAACAACAACAACAACCAAACAAACCACATTCCAGCCACACCCACACCAACACCCATCAAACTCCCAGGTCACACTATCGAGTTACAGCATTCAAAAAGGCCACAGCTCTTGGATAGAAACTGTTTTTCAGTCTATTTGTCCTTGACTTGATGTTTCTATATCTCCTGCCAGAAGGCAGTAGTGCAAACAGACTGTGTCCCGGGTGAGATGAATCCTGCAGGATGTTGTTTGCTTTCCTAAGACAACGGGAACCGTACAGTTCTTCCAAAGATGGGAGAGGATGACCAATAATCCTTTGGGCTGTGGTTATGACCTTCTGGAGCACCTTCCTCTCCCTAGCTGTACAACTGGAGAACCAAGCACAAATACAGTATGTAAGAATGCTCTCTATGGAGCCTCGGTAGAAGGACACCAGCAGTCTCTCACTCAGATTGTTCTTCTTTAAAAGTCTGAGGAAATAAATTCTCTGCTGGGCCTTCTTCACCAGAGCAGTGGTATTTGCGCTCCAAGTCATGCCCTGATCGATAGTTACTCCCAAAAACCTGAATTCCGCCACCCTCTCCACCCGTTCCCCGTTGATATACAAGGGCTGAATGTCCGCCTTTTTTTTCCTGTAATCCACCACCAATTCCTTGGTCTTAGCCGTATTAAGAGCCAGATTGTTCTCTCCACACCAAACACAGAGGTAACAAATACTTGAAAAACATCTAGCAGTGTATTCCCTTCTAACTATTAGGTAACCCAACATTCCATTTTTTTCCATCTCCCTGGAGAGCACCCATCTGTTGCCTAAAGCAAAATCTAAAGATTGGGTGGTGGTGGTGGTGGGTTAGTGACAGGAATACTGGCATGTAAAAATGGATTTGCTAGGGTTGCCATACATCCGGAATTTCCCGGACATATCTGGAATACTGCAGTTGGCAGCAGCGTCCAGGCAGGAATCCCTCAAATGTCCAGGAAAATCTGGACGTATGGCAGCCCATGTAGACAGTGCAGTTTTTGCTGATTTTCCATTTTAAAAATTCAGAAACATAATATTTTTGGCTCAAAAAGAAAAGGGGGGCTCTGTCCAGATTTTCACTGTTTGAAATATGACAAACCTAGATTTGCATATGTACTACATATGTTTAAATTACTTTTTTTGGGGGGGGGGGGGAGAGGAAATTTTGGCTGACTATTGACACACACATTCACTATGCATTAAAACCACCTCCCCTATGATAATAAACCCTGTGATCTTCCCAGGTTCGTCAACCTGGGAAGGTAGCCCATCTAGGAAAAGGAAAACTCTGATCCTAAGCCTCTGCTTAGAAGAAAAGACTAAGGAGTAATCCCTACACAAATCTAGAGTGGAGTCCCTAAAATGGTTGGATGGTGCCTTGTACACCTCCTCCCAGCAATTCCTGCAGCCAAGCTGGTGCGAAACGTATTGTTCTGCTTTCCTTTGGACCACATCAGCAAGGCTGAGGGGGGTGGTCTTGTTGTCTGGGCAGCCCAGGACCTCCATACACACTGCCCAGGCTTGTGCCTTGGGGAGGTCACTTTGATGCTGCAAACACAGCAGTTTGACTTCACCCCTGGAGGAGCACTCCATTGTCTATCAAGACAGATGATTGCCAACAAGATTGCTATATATTGCTTATTGTTATGAATTCTGTTTATATAACATTTAATGTTTTGTATTGCATGGATATTATGTTATATATTTTTATATATTATGTATTCTGTGCTGTCCTGTAAACCACCCTGTGGGCCTTTTGACAAGGGATGCATATGAAAAATAGAAAAATAGAATAAACAATTATTTGAACATGTCTACCCATATTTGCCAACAGCATTCTTACCCTTTTTAACCAGATTTAATAAAGGGGGTAAATAAATATTCAAAAAAATCAAATAGAGGTGTGCTGTGAAGAAGCCCGACCCAAAAAACAAAACAGGCCTCAACACTTCATTCATTCATTCCCTCTTAGCAGCTGCCCTCAGACAGTACTTAACACAAAAACCATTACCTTCTCTGCAGCTTTGTCATCCACAACTTCAAATGACCCGTTTTCTGCTATGTGGTAGGTTGCTGATGGATACAATTCTGAAATGTGAAGCATGAAAACTGTTGGAAGAGGGCATAGAACAGAGGCAAAGAGAATGTCAATGTTAAGCATTAAAAACAGACTAAAATTATAGGGGTAGAATTTAGTTTAGCCAGGCACTTGTTGGGAACTGGCTTTGAGCATAGTATCTTTTATAAAACCTGAAGACAATCCAGATGTTAACACGACTGGACCTCCCTATGTTTTTACTTTCCTAAAAAATACCCACATATTTGTTGCTGCTACTAGCCACAATGTAGAAAAATTAAACAAGCATTAAAAAAAAAATCCTCCCATGGTTAGTAGCAACGTCATGGGCAGGGGGTTTAAACGGTGAACTAACCTGGACGCGGGTGGCGCTGTGGGTAAAAGCCTCAGCGCCTAGGGCTTGCCGATCGAAAGGTCGGCGGTTCGAATCCCCACAGCAGGGTGCGCTCCCGTTGTTCGGTCCCAGTGCCTGCCAACCTAGCAGTTCGAAAGCAGCCCCGGGTGCAAGTAGATAAATAGGGACCGCTTACAAGCGGGAAGGTAAACGGCGTTTCTGTGTGCGGCTCTGGCTCGCCAGAGCAGCGATGTCACGCTGGCCACGTGACCAGGAAGTGTCTCCGGACAGCGCTGGCCCCCGGCCTCTTGAGTGAGATGGGCGCACAACCCTAGAGTCTGTCAAGACTGGCCCGTACGGGCAGGGGTACCTTTACCTTTTTTAACCTGAGTGCAAAATATTAGAATCACTTCATCCTGGATGACAATGACTTAAATTGTTACCCCCACCTCAGCTGCTTTTCAAGAAAGGGGCAAAGGCATGGAATCCTCAGGCCCAGGGACCAAATGTGGCCCTCAGAGCTCTCTATCCGGCCATTGGGACTCTCTTTAGGCCACAGTCAAACTCTCCTCAGGCCACTTCTTTTACTGGTCTTGCTTCACACCCAGCTTTTTTCCTGGCTGGAATGAACTCTGATAATGCCTCTTGCTTCCCTGGATAGTGGATAGAGATTGGTGTGTGAAGAAACTAGCCTACTGGACAAAGTGAAAATTTATATTCATTGCTCTGCCCACTTATGCTTCTGACCCCCATCCTCCACCCACTGTCATGAGCTGCTGGAAGGGGATGCAGTCCTCTCCTGCTGCATATTAAAATGTTGCCTAAATTCATCCTCCTAATTCTAATTTCTCTCAAAATAACAATAGTATGCATCTTACTTCACCACCCTCTGCTTCTCAGAATACGTACCATATGGGATGAAGGGACGATCACTTGGCGGATGCAGCAGAAAATGTTTCTCTCCAGAGATCACACAGTACAAGTTTTCATAATGGTCTTTATGTACTAAGATTGGAGGGGGGAAATGAAAGGTTGGGGGAAAAGAAGGATAGTTTCTTTATCCTTAATACAGTCAGTGCTAAAAATACTCGCAGCAGTATGAAAGCTGTAAGAATCTGCATTTATACCTGCACTAGGTGCAACTGTTTTTCTCTACACACCAAGCACCAAATTTTAGGCATTCACTTTTCCAAACACTGCTTAAAATCTCTCAAATTGACAGATTGGCACTGAAGCTAGTGGTATGAAGCTCCATGTGGGGAGGAAACATATGCAGTGATTATAGAGTGCAAAAAGCCCTAGACCTCAGTCTACACTAACTTCAAGGAAAGCCAAATTCAACTAAGATGAATATAGGTAGATGTTCAGAAGACACATGCAAGTTTTCTAAAGGAATATCTTTGCCCATCCTTGACTTCAAAGCCAATAATTATAATAATACATTTATTTCATTGTACATACAAGAGGTCACTGCAGCAGATTCTCCCAGCCAGAAATTAACAGCATCAGGCTTCTTTCCTATATTAAAAAGAAAGAAGTAATAAATCTGAGAAAAATAATTTCTGTTGTCTTGCACTGAAAGATCCCCAGATTAAGACCTTTCTGCTGGATCAGTTTATTATCATCCTTTATTAAGAAACATGGAAGGACAGGCTGCTAATAGCCCACCTACACAATAAAGAACAAATTTATACTGACAATGAAAGCAGCAGGGGACAATTATATTAATTCAACTCTGGCTTCAGTTTTGCCATCCTGGATAGGAAGCTTAGTCTGAAGCAAAGTTCCCATGTATATAGCGATCACCCTTAAAGAGCAGACATTTATTTTTTAAAAAGTAATTTAAATGCTCATTTACTTTTACCAGTAAAGCACAGGCCTGAAAATTTTGAGATATTTGTGTTTCCATCCTGGTTTTGCATTTCCTTGCCATATGAATATCCCTGTATGAGTGGGGTACCCTATCCAAGAATCTGGTATCTACATAAGCAGAAACCCTCTAGTCTTGTCTCAAAAAGGACCCACTGCTCCCAGAGAAAACTTCTTATCTTAAGGAGGCTTGCTGTTGCTGTGGTGACAACTGCTGGTGGGGGGTGGAAAGTATTCTTCCCTTTGCCTCGTCCTTCCTCCATCCAACACAAATGATCAGAGACCTCAAAGTCTATTAATCTACAAGTACTGTACATCACAATTTGTACAGCTTAGCATTTGAATGGAAATTGCATACACAATTACAAAGCCATCAATTCATCTCTCTCTACAAATTCATGAATTATGCAATGTTTCAGAGTATTTCAAGCCAGAATGTGAATTTTTGCTGCGGCATTTATCTTTTTTTGGGCGGGCAGGCGGCCAATAACAGCAGAAAAGTGCATAACTTGAAACTGCTAGATCAGTTGTAAGTACTGCATTTAAATGGACTGCGCAACACATAGATAAAATTAAGCTTTTGATATTTACCAACGGCCTCACTCATCCATGGTATTTCAGGCTCCACATCTCCCATAAGTTCAGGGAATTCTTCAGTTAAGTTCGAGCACTGCTTTTGCACATAGAACACCCCTGGAGAAGTTACTTTTTTCTCTACAATGTCCAAGAAAGCACTGAAAGGCATGTGTCGTTCCTCTGGCATAACAAACCAGTCCTGATAAACTGCATCAGCATAACCATTTGGAGTTACTGCCACACTCACCAGCTTGGAGTTCATTATTTCCCTGCACCAAAATACACCAGACGTTCACCACTATGCAATAAATTGCAATCTAAATGCAGACCTCATGGCTACAACATGCAGCCTAATTTTTGGACTTTAATTTTTTGCCCCTCACATCCCGCCTTCAAACCCCTTGCTTTGTGTAACATCAAGTCTAACGAAGAGCTATGTAGAACTTGAAAGCTTGCTCACTATTTTGTGATATTTTGGTTGGTCCTAATGAACACAAGTGTCCAGCTGTAGATTTTGAGTTATTTTCTTTTTTTCTTTGCCTTTTATTGGTCATCCTGGTGTCTAATGACTTAATATTGGTGCCCAGAAATTAGAAATACTTTCCCACCCCTGGTCCCAGTTCCCTCAGGTACAACAGCCTCCCCAAGCTCCTTCAAGAGGAAGACTAGGATACTAATTCAATAAATAAATAAAAATCATAAATAGTAAAACAGCCACAACAGTTCTGACTAAATTTTCCCCTGTGAAGCTGATGACTTCATGGAGGGATTTGTTTTTGCTGGCAACTCTCTTATTAAGAAACATCATCAATAAATTTATTTCCAGTATTTCCATGTTGTGCACTTTATATTTGAAGCTAGGGCCTGCCAGGCAGATTCCTACCTCAGGTAAGCTAATGTCCACTTCTTCAGAGCTGGCCAATGGTTGACTGCATTCCGAATTATACATGGCTTGTTTGGGCAAACCCATTCCCGATAGAACTCCAAGGGGGATGGAAGGCTATCAAGATATGGCACAGAATCTGTGAAACTCAACTCTGTTCAGGCAAAAGAAAAAACGCTTCCGTGAATGATCGTGTTACCATTTCAAGGACTGGTCTCATTCACATGTCACAGTTAATCTTAACTATGGTTTAAAGGTGAAAGCACAACAAGCTGATGCACAGGGCTAAAATTGTGGACACTTCACTCCTCCCCTACTCCTGTTGCTGCCGTGCTGTTGACAGCTAAGCCATGGGTTTGGCTTAAGAGTTACATCTGAATCCAGACTCATGGTTTTGTTTCCTACAAACAAACCATGAGTCATAAGCCGAAAACAATAACAACAACAATAATAACAATAATAACAATAAGTTCTTGGTTAGAACTTATTATTTGCTTGGAGCGAAGATCCTGGCCTCTTAAGTTCTCTTAGCCTGCAGCTTATTTTAAGTCACAAAAATGAGACTTTCTTAACAAGCTTCACTTTTCAAAATGTTGGGTTGGGCAAGGTTCGTTGATTATGTCCATGCAGATACCTGTTCAGCTTAGTTTCAGTTTATTTGTTTTGGCAATTAGAGGTAGCATGTGTTTATATGAAATATACAACAATTAGGAACCTGGCATCTAGGACTTACTTAAAATATTGGTACAGGCATTCAAAGAACAGATACAAGAATCCGTGGACATGCTTAGCCACAAACTTAAAGGCTGCTGCACATGATACACAATATACAAATTCCATATGGATACACACAACATATCCTGTGGTTTAATGTACTGTGCACACAAGGCCGGCATCAAATACTGGCATCACTGGGGCGCTTGCTGAGGTCCGTGCCCCAGTAGGGGACCTACTGCCAATCTCCGATGCCTGCTGTCTGAGGAAGAAGTGGAAGGAGAAAGAATACCTAGCAGTCTCCTTTCTCTGGATGGCTTGTGCAGATCTGAGGAAGAGGCAAGCAGTAGCAATAGCAGCATGCTCAGCCACAAAGCCCCACTGAGGGCATCTTGCCCCAAAGCCAGCCACATTCTGACATATGTGCATTTGGCAGGGACCTGTGGCTAGTTATTTGAAATTATCCAAGGGGCTGGGGGTTGGGAGAGGAACTTCAAGTTGACATATGTGCTCAGTGCCGGATTTATGTATAAGCTAAACAAGCTATAGTTTAGGGCCCCACTCTCTTGGGGGCCCCCAAAAAAATCAAAAGGAAAATAAAACCCTAGATGTACATTTCCAAAACAGAAGATAAAAAGCAAATAAAATAAAACCTACATACAGCAACAGTGTTTTGTGTTGTGTAGGCTCCTATGATGTAAGTAATGGGCCCTCAATCATTTTAAGTTAGAGCTTAATAATTATTTCACTATTAATATACTTCTCCTTAATTGTATTTCAGTTCAACAATTACTTTGATAAAATACATATTTTGTTATGTGCAAATGGCTTTAGATGCCTATTAGGTCCATAAAGCATATATTCAACACACAAAAATAGCGACAATTTGTTGTTGACAAAGGAGAGCTGGACGTATAATGTTTTAATGTATTATTAATCTCTTGTTATTATCCTTATCATGGGCCCCTATTACCTTCAGTAGCTTAGGGTCTCATCAAACCTAAATCCGGCCCTGTATGTGCTCTAACACCCGTGCAAAACATGTGCTCGACCACTTATGGCCCTTTCCAGACTACTGAAGGCTTGCCCCTGCAACGGGAAGGGGATGCCCCGGATAAGCTCCCGCTTTCCTCACAATCCCTAAAACAGTAAGGGGGGGTCCGAGTGAGTGCATTTTTTCGGGTCCAGAATATTTCACTTTTGAGAGCTGGGGCAGGAAAATGCAGACACCTCGCGGTTTGAACCTCTGCGAGGTATGGTAAATCAACGCGCCTTTTTCTTTTCTTTTGCGGGCAAACAGCTAAACGGCAGCGGATAACCCGATTGCACTCCGAGATAGAAATCCTGTCAGGGAAGGAACATTAATGCTGCCCGCTAGGAGGGCGATTAACCTCGCCCGCCCATTCCGCCCTCCCCGCTCTCTTCCCCTGCGAAGGGCCATGCAAAGGTCCTCCCTTCCGCCTGGCTCACCCCTTGCCTCGGCCGGGAAAGCCTCCAGGCAGCGCCTCACCGCCCGCAGCGCCTCCCCTTCCGCTTCGCTCTCCGCCATGGCGGGAGCAGCTGCTCCTTCAGCAGCAGCGGCTGCGTCTCGGGCCGCCTGAGCCGCGTTGGGGTCCGGCTTGCGCTCCGCCCTTCTCCGGCTGCCCAAGAAGAGGGCTGGCCTCGCCGGGCGCGGGAGAAGCGAGGCCCGCCTCCCTACGGGCGAGCGAGAGGAGAGCTCCGCCTGCCATGTCAAGATAATAAGCTCTCCTGGTTCGGGTTTATGTCAATTCGCTGCTGTCAGTGGCGGTTCTGGCTCTCTTTTCTCATCTAAATTCTACTATAACAAAACAAAAAACTTCATTGATGCATGAGGAGATTTAGTTGTTTCTTGTGGGGTGGTGGTCCAAACTTGGCCAGTCAAGATTGAGGCCAAATTTTTTTTTATTTTCAAATTTGGCATGAACCTTGGGACATTTTGGTGCTGAAACACCCAGTCAATTATTATTATTTATTGAATTTATATACTGCCCTATACCCGGGGGTCTCGGGGTGGTTCACAGAATAAAATCAAGATATAAAACACCAAAATACCTAATAAAAATAAAAATAACCTAATAGCCCTCTCAATCTTCAATCTTCAATCACTGATCAAGGAGGAGCAGGCTAATGGAAACATTTTTTTGTTAAATAATAGAGCACCTATTACTACTGGCCACTGTGGGACTAGAATTTGTGTAAACAAAGCAAGGAAAACTGGAGAAAATGGTATTTGTGCCTCTGCCTACTCCTGCCCATGGAAGCTGGTTGTGATTCAGCATTTGTTCTATAGAAAGGCAAGTAATTTTTGCTCTAAAGGCTCTTATAAACTAGTTGGTAGTGAATGCTGAAAGGTTTGTTTTGGAAATATAGAATCTGGCCAATCCAGCATGATCCCACCCCCTGCAAAAAAAACCCCCATGTTAGCAAAAACTCCAACACAGTGTTTGCTTAGCTGGATCCTGAATGCAGCATTGATCTTACTTGAACACTGCAACATGAATCTGAACAATGCAATGTGTCAAAAGAAATGACAATGCTATTACTGCAAAGGGCAAGGGAGAAGGGAAGGCCAGGAGGAGGAAGGGACAGAACTGTTTTGCTATAAGAATGTGAAAACCCTAATAAACTATAAAAATGAATCAAGGCAATAGCACTGAGCAACAGCATGAAGACAGCTTAGTAACAAAGGTTCACACTTTTTTTTATTGAAACTACTTAAGACGCAGAGTACAAATGAATACAGAATTAAAAATAGCCCCAGAAAGGTGGCTCACAGTGCAAAACCCCCACAAACATAAAACAATTGTTTCAAATAATTAAAAAAGAAGACATTTTAAAAGATTTTTTCCCCTCTTAAAGCCAAGGTAGAAAACACATTTATAAATAAAAAGTTTCAGGGTTGTTCTCTCCTTTTAAACAAGCGGAGAATAGGAAGGGAGTGTGGAAATAACACAGGTAAAAGGGATGTTTATCTGGTGCCTAGACTTAACTTAGACATGCTGAGTAGACATGGCTTATTCCTTAAATTGCTGCTCCATGCATCACAGTCTGTGATCTACAGCAGATTAACTCAATATGTAAGCAGCCCAGCTCCAGAATATAATACACAAACAATACAGGATTCTGGATACTCTAGTTATTATCTATAGAAAGAGCAATCTAGTCACAACAGTACCTGCCTGAAGGTCCACAAGGCAGCTATTCACCCCTCCAACTGATTTATTTATTTATTTATTTAAAAAAAATAAAAATACTGGATGCTACTGGAGGTCCAGTGGCTTAACTTCTGTGTTGATATGCGACGTTGTTTAAAATGCTCCGATGCATACACTGGCCACAACAGTAACTCTTTTTGCAGAAAGAAATGTATTCCGGATCAGTTGAGCAAAAGAGGAAGCTAATCCTTTCTAACAGGCCCAACTATTAGAGGTGTCACTGAAAAGGACTGGATGAAAAAGGGGGAGAGGGGTTAATAACAAAATGGCCATATATTGTAGCACCAGTTGCATATACCAATAGCTGGTGTAAACACAATTTTGGCTTTCAAATGTCTCCTGTGTTTCTGTAGAAACAACGAGAGGCCATTTTGTCCCATTCAAGTGTACAGGTATTTGTTCTCTTTTCTAAGGACTCTCCTTGAAAAAAGGAAACAGCATACACAAAGAATAAAATGCAAATTACACTGTACAGAAACATTTCAGAAAGCATGGATATAATATGTCAGCATGGCATCAGTGATGAGTTCATGGTACATACTTTCTCCATTTACCTTAATACATTAATTTGCATGCAAACATTAAAAATCAGTAGAAGTGGGCCAGGTTCAGATACTACATGCATTTCTGTTTCCACAACCCTTAGATTATCTGTTGAAGTTTCCTAATAGGGCCAGAGAACATCTATAATAAAGCCAAATAATTTACATGCAGTTCAAAACTAAAAGTAAAGCAGGCTGACATTTAACTATCAAAGTGTTTTCCTTAAGAGGAAACAGTCTTTCCTCCCGTTTCTTCTCAGCAACAAATCCTTGGGACAGAAAACAAGATAGCTAAGAAGCTAACACGCACCAAATGGTTTCAGACAACTGGCTGGCTGAGGATAGTCACTCCTAAAACCTCCCCAATTCATGGATATAATAGTGGAAATGAAGGGCCCATTAAACTAATTCCTTTCTTTTTTTAAAAAAAGGAAACACCTAACAATTCTCATCTTTTAATTTACCTAAAATTCATTCTCAGTTCTACTTAACTATGTTCTGCCTCTTTCCTGTAAAAGCACCATTTCAAAGGAACCATGCTCTTAGCTTTGAACCAAAAAGATTCCTTTCCCTACTACTACTTTTCTAGAAATCTTGGCCGTTCTATTCCATGTAATATTAAAAACTACAGGCCTGCCCATACATTCTTGCATACCTACTTACTCAAGACCACAGTACTAGTTCGTTTCTACACCCATTTTCCACCTTGATCCATGAATACAGACAGTGCTCAAGTAATTTGAAGAAAATTATTTTGCAGAAACGTTTTGACAGTAACATTGAACTTTGTTTGATATTGCCTTTCTCCCAAGAGAAACCCAGAGAAATCACCTACTGGGTACTGTATCAATAAGCATTGAGGTATTTGTCTATCAACATCTTGATTCTGCTGTCACACTAATGCATTTGACAACTTTGGAGATTAAATCAACACAAAGAACTTCAATATCTCCCTTTCTCATACAAGATGTCTGTGTTGGAAGTATGGCTCTTCTACCCTGAGTATATGTGTGTCTCAGAACAGGAAAATTTCCTGAGCATTGAACACTTTTCACAGCCTAATGTGAACAGGGAAATAAAAGTTATTTTGCCTAAGACCTTTCCTGGCATGTACACTCAGAAACCAAAAAAGCCATCTCAATTTTCAATTAATAGATGTCCAAGGAGTATCTTTCATGTGACCCAGCCTATTCCTTTGCCACAGACATTGCTCTATTTCATGCTCGCTCATGGACGGAAAACAGTAGCAGAATATCAGTTCTGATGAATGTATCTTAACTACCATTCAGAGAAGTGTATGAGAGAGCAAGACTGCCAGGAAGTTCTGGGAGGGACATACTAAAAAGCACAAACAACATTCCAGGTCCCTAATCTTGCAGTTAATTTATGGATGGTTGGCTGTCCAGCCAGCCAAAAAGAGGGCTGCTCTATAATATATTATGAGAGCCAACCAGTCCCAGAAAAGAAGCTACGCTGCAAGGTTCCCAGTCCTACAGCGCAGTGAATGAAAAATCCCACATGAGAAGTGCAAGGGGGGAAAGCTGGTGAAAAAGACCCAGGTCACCAAAGCAATTTAGTCAGATGATCAGATGGACAATAGTGGATGCAGAACTGCTTTTTGACCAGAGAGAATAGCTCAAAAAATTCGGTAGGATAGCCATCTCTGAAATACTTTTATCAACTAGTACTCTGGGAATATGGTTTGATAATTCAGTAAACAGGAGGAGGGATTTTTAATCTGAGAGCACGGTAAATGAAAGAAGAACCTTCTAGGATAAGCAATCTGAGAGTCAAAGCCATGGACTAATGAGTTTGGGAAAATATGGCAAGTTTTCATTGAACAGAATAAAACTCCATGCAGTCTCATTCCCACCCCACTGACCTGCTTTGTTTTTAATCACAAAAAAGGAAATGAAAATAGTTACATCACAACTGTCTAAATGTTCTATCCAGTCACATTTAATTGGTAGTTTTCTGGTTTTAGCAATGGAGACATAAAATGGGTCTCCCTCTTGGGATGCTAGGTACATCTCATGCTTCACTTGAGCAGTACTTAAAAACGGGTGTCAGGCTCTCTTCACTGAGAAATTTCTTTATGCTAGAATTAAACTAAAACTTTTTATCTAATAAATGCTATAGCAACCCTGTGTCTCCCCCCCCCCAACCGCCCAAAAACATCATCTGAAGAGCCCAGTATACAACACCAGTTGAACACCACTTCTAATTATAACTTTATAAATAGAATTTAACAATTCTTCAGTTTAAAAAAACTCCTTAGTGTAGAGGTCAAGTTTTATATAAAATGTTGTACAGTTCTTGCAAAAGCATACATGTTTGCAAACAGTCTTGTAACAAATCTCCGTAGCTTGGTCCAAAGGGTGTGCTGTCCTCTGGAAGCAAGTGCAGGTGTAGGTATATAGCATAGGTTTTTCTTTAAAACAGAAGGCAAAACAGGGAGAACAAGACTGTCTTTTTTATAGAAAAGAAAAGAAAAAACCTATGAGTAAAATTCAGCAAGGCAGGCTGCAGCAAAAAGTAGTTCAGAAATTCCGCCTGCCAATCTACTAGTATAGTTATGTTTACTGCAACAAAACGTGTGGGAAAGGCATGGAAACAGTCACAGCTACAAAATGCATGTGAAAAGTTTAGAGCAATAGTCACAAAAATAAATTAATAAATAAAATTTTAACACTGTACATAGATCGAGAGAGCCCTGCAGAGGGAGTGACTGGTGCCATCTCAATATCTTTCCACCAAGTCAGCAATTTCAGGCTGAGCCACAGTCAACTGTAGGAATTTTTGTTTTAAATGTTTTGGCTGGAATAAAGTTTCCAATAAGTTTTTCTTAACACCACCAAAAAAGAAAAGGAAACAGAGAGAAGTGGGCACAGAAAGATTAGTACTGTGACCAGCACATTTCTGGAAGCCATAAAATGACCCCCTCTTAACAGAACTGCTTGAGGAAAAAAATATTTCACCATTGGATAAAAGTCAACAATAGCAGTCATTCCAGGTTTTCACTATGTTAGTTTTCCCTGTGTTGCTGTCAGTTTCTTCATTAGATGTTTATGCCCCTTAGAACTACTCTTCTTTACAGTTTTTTATCCATACGTCGTTCGACAGCTTGCAGCAACAGCTCTGAATATTGTTCCAACAAAGCAAGAGTTTGCTCATCTCCAAAATGCCGAGGACTGGATAAGGTGGAACCACTTCCCTCACTGACTGGCATTACAGTTGGGTCATGTGGCTTCGCCAACACTTCTTTCTCCCTTTGAAGTTCTTTCCCATCCTTCAGGGAATCTAGTTCTTTTTTCATCACAGAGAAGGTATCAGTCAAGAGGCCAGCAATCTCATTTCTATCGGCGGAAGACTCCATGTCAGCAGACACCTGCAAAAAAAGTGGGGTGGAGGTGAGCAATATTTTTATTTTATTTTAGAAACACAGCTTGTTCTGTGTTGAAGGCTTCTGGTTGGTAGCAATGAAAACAACCAAGTCCAGTGCTATGAGATCACCAGTGTAGAGTTTGAGGGTCCCTAACTTCAATCTCTGTAATCCCTCCTCTTTCTTGTATGGGAAAATACCTGGGAGAAGCATGGACTTCTCACTTCAAGCAGCAGTGACCACAGTCATATCAGCTACTCCTCACACCTGACCCATTGCCCCTCCTGTTGCTTTTCTTCCTCCCATTCCACCTACTGTCCCACAAAAAACTAAAAATATCAACACAAAACTTTCAGCCTTTCAAGCACATTCTCCCAATCAGTCTCAAGCATTGGAAATTGCTAAACATGTTGTCTGCTTGTTTCTCCGTTAGATTTATATCCTACGCTTCCTACCTGGGCAGCAAACACCAAAGTGATAAAAGGTGTGATAAAACAATACATGTTAAATACATATTTAACTGCAATCACATGCCCTCCCAGCAGATAGTTTCAGGGCTGCCAGGAACCTTCCAGGCATCAAGCACCTGGGTAAATGATTTTATATTTCCCCTGAATGTTAAAAATGAGGGAGGCAGAGACACCTCACCCGAGAGGGCATTCCACAAATGAGGAACCACTACTGAGAAGGCCCTACCATGTTGAATTAATGCTGTGCACCAAGTGAGTCTGAATTATCATATATTTGTGTATGAAGTGTACAAAAGGTCTTGTGCCTCATAGGGATTCTCATACATGCATGAGAATACCTTCTTGTCTGGCAACTCCAAAATCAATTTAAAACAGTAAGATTCAACCATCATCATCACGCTTTTGCTGATTCAGCTATTGAAAGCCAACCATTGAAATCTCTCTCTCTCTGTAACATCTGAACTGGGAATGGCCATGCTGGGTCAGCATCTCACTAAAGTTTTGGGCTGAATTTAAACCCTGGCAAAACAAAGGTTCTGCAGGTGTACAATGGGTTGTTTTTACTTACCAGATTTTCTACAGAAATGGAAAATATGGATTAAAATGTATAAACGGCTGGGGGGGGGGGAGGTTTGACAACAACATTGTGTGACCACTGCAAAAAAATTACCTGTGTGCTTGAGAAACACTGTTTTACAATAAATGCCCATCTGGAAGCATTCCTTGCCACAGAATGGTGATCCACACAACAACCCAAAGGGCTTGTAAGTACACAGGTATCTGCTCCAGTACGAAAATTTAGAGGACCTTTGCTTGCAGTCTTAACCATATGTTTCCAATTAGTCTAAGATAATCACATATAAGTATTAAGATCCAAGTGACCAGCTGGAATGAAAGTGTGACTTACCATATGGTATAGATGGATGGCCTTGCGCATACTGTCTTGGAGCTCAGACACAACGTGCTTGCATTGCTCAATGCTGACTGAAGAGCCTCCTGTTGGGGGGGGGGGAGAAACAGAATACAAAGGCGCTAAGTAGGACACAAGTACCATTCCAGCCCTGCCCACTGTCCTGAGATGGTGGAAAACCCTGCAGAGAATCTAGCCATTTCATACATTGGCCTCCCCCACCCATCTCAATGTTTCTTTAAATCCTTGCATGAGACTGTTCATTATGCGCTATGAACTTACATGAATAGAGAACAACTTCTCTCATAGGAGAAGTTGTTAAGCCTTTGAAGGGAGCCAGTCTTAGTGGTGCTGTGGCCTGCATTGCTGCACCTAGGAAGAGGGCATTCTCTATAGCTGCACCTGAATATCTCTTTCCCCAGAGATATAATGAGCATTTCAGTGGCACATTTTCTCTGGCTGTTAAAAACATGTGCTGTGAGAAATTAGCTTCATAGTTTTAAAGTTCCTGTGAAGCCAAAGCAGCCATCCCAAAGGGAGGCTGCTCACTGCACCATTCACTGTGCTGTTGACCTAGCCTCCTTCCAAATAATCCTCCAATGGTAACAGGAATTTCTGCCACAACTCTGCATCATATGTGATTAAATCATTCAAACCATTCTATATTTAGAGATACAGATGATTTCCTGCCATCATGAGAGGCTGCACATCGCATTTCTGCTGCCAACCGTCGCTCCAGACTTGCCTCTTTCCAATCAGGAGGCAGATCCCAAGCATGATACAAGCAGGAAACACACAGTAGATTCCTCTGAGGACGGAAATACTTACTCTCCAAAATTAAACTGAAGTGCAAGTGTCTACCTCCAAATTTAATTAAGAAAGCAGCGTGCCAGTGTTATTAGAAGTCTGAGAAATACTTGCCTAAACAAAGAACTTAACTATACATTAGGAAACATAATTCAAACAGGCAACAAAGAAGCATCTTTCTTTTATAAGCATTCTAAGGGTGAGAAACAACATGGGGTAGAGGGATGATTGAGGGAAGCACATTTCAGCAGTACATTGCTATCCTGCCCTTATTTAAAAGGCAGGCAACTTTGTCTGCTTGGTTGCCAACTCATTAACCAAGCAAGGTCGGACATCTGAAGGCATGTAGTGAGACAAAGACGATAGACATACAAGTGGGATACACATACACAGACATGATTCAACCTTTATTCTGTCCTCCCGCATCATAACTCACATGAGAGCCACTTAAAAATCCTCCTAGCAAATAACAAGCTAAAACAAAAGATCTGTAGGTTTCTGAATTGGGCGGTGGGGGAAACACACAAGGAGAGGGGTTGGTTCACTAAAGGTTAATGGTGCCAGCTAACGCCTCAGATCCACATGGTCTTCATCTTCTTGTTAATTTACAGTGTGAATACATTGTCTTCCATTATCTTGTCTATTACTCTTGCTAAATCAGAACACGAATTGTTCTCTTCTTATTGTCTGCGGATTTCTCCCATTGATTATTATGCATTTATATTCTGTTGAAATCAAAGAATGCCAGCACGTGTGCACAAACACACACAGGCAAGTTGGTAAAATTATTTAAATAGATGAATGAGAGCTGTAAAACTTCTGAAGCCATGAGAATGAACCTTCAGACATGAATTTCATATGGCTGTTTTATGTAACCATACTTCAAATCCCACAGCATTTTCCTCCATAGATCTCAACGTACTGTTATCAGTGAGAAGTATGTGCACATCCAGCAGATGGGGAAAGACTGAGAGCAGATGTTTAGGTAACTTTGCACCAAAGTTACATGCACGTTAATAGCAGAACAGAATATTAGAACTCAGTTTCCCATCCATGCCTCCTATTGCCCAGAGCCCTGTGCTTTATTCATCTGGTTGCAGCACTTTTTATATTAGCCGCAATACAAATTTTATGGAATTGCACAGCATTAACTGCACAGCCTGACACAGGAATAACAGTCACTCAGATGGACTTATTAAATGCTGCTTTATGTTGATGATACTTTATGGGAAAGGGTTTGGGGTTGTTGTTTTTTACACTGAGCTTACATTTATCTTCTTTAGGGATGTTGTGATGTTTTATTCATTACTTGATGCCTTTTATGATGTCGTGTAGATTTATTGGTTGTTAGCTGCCTTCATTGCTCAGAGATGGCAGAATATTAACAAAAATCAAACTTCCCTTTAACATACTATAGTGAGCGTCTCTCTCTTCATGTTTCACACCATACCCATTTGCAGGGGTGTGTCAGTAAAGAAACATGCTACACCTTAGGAAAACGTTAATTGCCCCTTCCTGTTAAAGTGGTTCCATTTCAGGTGATCTTCAATATAGGTAAAGGTAAAGGGACTCCTGACCATTAGGTCCAGTCGTGGCCGACTCTGGGGTTGCGGCGCTCATCTCACTTTAGTGGCCGAGGGAGCCGGGGTGCAGCTTCCAGGTCATGTGGCCAGTATGACTAAGCCACTTCTGGTGAACCAGAGCAGCACACAGAAACGCCGTTTACCTTCCCGCTGGAGGGACCTATTTATCTACTTGCACTTTGACATGCTTTCGAACTGCTAGGTGGGCAGGAGCAGGGACCGAGCAATGGGAGCTCACCCTGTCACAGGGATTCGAACCGCTGACCTTCTGATCAGCAAGTCCTAGGCTCTGTGGTTTAACCCACAGCGCCACCTGCGTCCCCGATTTTCAATATAAACCAAGTCAAAAAACATTCGGAGTGGCTTGTGGTACATGACCATGCATTGTATGGCATACAACCATCAAATGCAACTGAGAAAAGGTCTGTGCTGCTGTTAGCTAACTAACCAAACATGCTGCAGGCACATCTTTCCAAGAGAGAACTGGACTCCAAAACTTCACTCTGGAGCAGCTAGGAAAACCTGAGAACAGTGGGAATTTACTTCCACAAGCTCCAGACATGGTTTTCCCCACAATTCAGCAGCAATGGCTGCACATTTAAAATAAGCAAGGGTACCTTGAGTAAAACTTGCCATTTTTAACTCAACTAATATACCCACATAGGCTATTAAGAGTAGCAAAGCAACTACACATTGGCCAGCTTTGTTTGCCAGCCATGTTCTCTATATATAATAAATGAGTTCCTTCTCTCTTTAGTGTCAGTCCAGTATTTCCCTTTTTACAAGTGAGCACAGGAAGACACTGTTGGCAATGATCAATGGAAGATTATGAAACAAATGATAAGTAACCTTACCACTGAAAGTCAAGCAAAGGTTTTCTTTCACCCAGTGTACAGCTTTACTTTAAAACTATATATTCACTCTTGTGCTAGTCCTACCAAGTGGATCGTCGCTTGAGCCACAACATTTGCTAGAACTAACACAGAACACAAGACAAACTGGAAGCAGAAACTGAGGACAGAAAAGGGGAAAAAATGAATGCCAGATTGAAATGTCTCACCATTGAAAGGATGGCTTATGGAACGAGACAGGTGCAGACAGGACGAGACAGGCCAGAAGCTGGACGTAAAGAAATGTGATGGAAGTGTGAAGCGATTCACAAAGACAGGAGACAGAAGGGGGAAGAAGATTAGAGATGGGTATCCGTGCACACCTGAGTCCTCTGCCAGGGCTGCCACAGTTGTGGGAGACCTTGGCCTGCTTGCTTCACGTGAGCAAAGCTCAAGCTGATTCTCCGGCACACAACCAGTGCTGCCAATTATCTCTTTGCATCTCAGTGGTCTGTATTCTGGAGATTTTGGGTGCAGACCATCTGAAAACTCTTTCAGTTTGGGGTTAGTAGCCCCCGGTTCAAGCTGGACTTGAACTTGGGTCCTCAACAACGTACGGTTCTCTTTTAGTGTCTCTGTAAAGGGACCTGCTGGGCTACTTTTACCAAGGCCTAGTGGCACAGCTGCTTGGTTTTCCAGCTTGGAGGCCCATCCTTCAGGAAACGAGTGCTTCTTTATACCAGTGCCAGCAGGTGACTGGGGTGATTCCAGCAGTGGCTTTGATTTGGCAGTCGGTGAGAAAGAAGCCAAAGTCGGTCTGTCAGGCAGAGATTTGGGGATGTCAAGGATCAAATGGGCCCGGTTGGAAGCTAGCTTGCTGTGAAAGGATTTGGGTGATGAAGAACTTGTAGCTTGCTGAAGAGGAGGTTTCACGAGGCCATTCTCCTTCACAAGCGGCTTGTTCTTCTCAGTGTCCCCTAAAGGATTCAACTGTGTCTTCTCTGGTACTTGAGGGCTGACCTTCACCTCAGCCAGGTGTTCTGCAGAGTCACCAAGGCATAGATTCTCTCCCACAGATACGCTGCGGGACATCTTGGCCATGAAGCTAGTGGTGGGGCTCATGTAGGACTTTGGTTTTGCAGCTTTGCTGTCTTTGGCTTGCAGAGAGCTCGAGCCGTCTGTCTTCAATAGAGTTGCAGACAGAACCCGACAGCTATTGGACCTTGGATCTTTCTCACCTACCATTAGGGTCTGAGGACGTTGCCTAGCAGAAGGCATCCCTCCTGGAACCTTATCTGTGGAAATGGAAGAAATAAGTGCACAAAACTGGTCTGGAGACAATCAAAATAGCTCCAGCTTTTTAATATCATTACTATTTCATTTCAGCTCCTGGGTGAAACACTAGACAAAACAACTATGTTCAGGGAATCATTTTGAGCAACTGCCCTGTGTTCCAGACACCCTGTTGTCTAAATTTCTGACTCAATATGTGACCAGAGATAGCACTGCATGTACTGTTTTAACCTTTGTTCTGTGTGATGGGGATTACTGCAAACGCCACCTTGTATTTGCAAAAAAATGTGTTTCCTTTACAGCTAAAAGCAGTCAGAGGGCTACGAACGATGGCTTGGGAATCATAAGAGTATTATTAAAAGTAGGTGTGGAATGCTTCTTTGATTGATGCAGAGCATCACACAAAGTAAAAGCAGCCCCAATTATACATGCAAAACCTCACTAAGTCTGTAAGTGGGAGAGTTTCACTAGGAGTGTTATCTGCACAAGCTGCACTAAAATAAACGGTGATTCCATGACTTTCGCTTGAATTCCCGTAAAAGAATTTCCAGGTGGACTGCTCCTAGTATCTCTAACACCTTTAAACAATTTGTGCTTTCCAGAGGAAGCAGGTTAAGTCCTCCTCTTGCCGTCACCAGTGACAGGAATTCTTTCTGCATTCCTCCAGCTCAGGCAAGGCATAGGAGGAGGTACCTGTGGTGTTGACTGGGACTATCTCCCCAGCCCACCTCCAAAGCTGGTAGATAATTGGCTCTCATCTCCAATGCTGGGCAGGTTTCTATTTTGGAGGCCTTTTGCTTTTAACGATTTCCACAATACCCAGCCACTTCCTTACCATTATGAACAAGGTCATGAACTGACTGGGATTTCCTCATCACCACTGCCCCATCACTATCGGGGAAAGGCCCAGGTGGTCTTCCAGGACCCCTGTTGATCTCTAACGCAGGTTTCCTCTTTCTCTGCATATAGAGTGATCTAAATGAATTAACATCGTTTTGGAAGATGCCATTCTCCAGGGCCATGTTCTGGTGGTCAAGCCCATTTTTCAGCGGATCAGCAGAAACTTGCTTCTGAAAGTCAGGCAACTCAGTGGGCTTCCGATCCAATACCAGATTTGATGAAGAAAGTGACAGTTGCCTATAGAGACAAAGACAGGGCAGGATATATAAGGTCACAATACCATCACCATTTGAAATAAAAATAAAAATAAAACAGTACTATGTAGCTAATTTGGGGCTGTGCTTCCTGCATTTAAGGGGGTTGGACTAGATGACCCTAGGGGTCCCTTCCAACCCTACATTTTTATGATTCTACATGGCAACAAGACAAGCTCTTACTGCCAAAATCCTCATACAAACACATTTTCCCCTTGGATGTATGGTGAACATAGACTAATCATAGACAAGACTACTATATAGGAGGGTTAAGTGAAGGGGGAAACGGAGAGGTTTCAGCAAGGGAAGATAAGCCATAGTTATAATCAGGGTTAAGGTTTTCTCAGCTCAGCATGCTACTGGATTCAGGCCCTCACTTTAGTCCACTTAAACTCTCTAGAGAAAGAGACCTGTACTCGTGGGATATCTGTGCCTGCTTTTCCGTCTCCTCTTCTATCTGAAAAGCAGGACGTTAGCACTAACCTAAAGGCCTCAGCATACAGCTGTAGGCAATCAGGATAGACTGCTCTTCTGTTTGCTACTTTAGCAAAAAAACAGAACCATGTACTCAGTAAACCCTAACATTCATAGACGCCCTTTTCTAATACACAAGATCACAATTTCCAACCCCCATCAGATTTAACAGGCTTCCTGAAATAATACTTTTTTTAAAAAAGTCATACAGTGTCTGGAGCTTAGTCAGCAAAACAAGGAGTTTGCTAATGGAAGAAAACTAGATTAAAGCTCATTGGTAAAGCAAGACTGAATAAGATTTTTTCACTGTCCAAGCTGAATGAAATGCAAAATCATTTTATAGCGCATAAATGGTGAAGAGTAAACCACATGGCAAAATTTAGTTCTTATATCAGCTAAAATGGATTCATCGACACAGCTGTGAAGTTCACTGGAAGACTGAAGAAAGAGAAGCAAAGACAGCCACCATGATTGAACATTGGGGTACCTGGGCCTTTCCAAATCACCCTCCCAAAACAGACGCAGTCTTTTTATAGAAAAAGAAGACCTGGCTCTTCATAAGAGCAAGCCTTTTTTGCTAAGGTGCACCAGGAGCAGAAAGTTCAAGAGATGAGGTGGTTATGCCTGAGCCAAAGCAAGGCCGGACTATCCAGCAGTAAGGAAAACTGTGACTCTACCTGAGAGCAGGAGACTGGGACAGAAAGCGAGAAGAAATACTGTTTTCCGTTCTCTCCAGGGTCCTACATGATCCACCTACGAATTAAAAAGGGGGAAATGTACAAAAATTAGGAGGTTTTCATTGTACAGTTTTGTTGCTGTAGACTGCTTTGATACATGTTTTTCTGACATAGTGGCATATACATATTTTATGAATGAATGAATTGCAATGGATTCTAGTCCATCAAAGCTTATGCCACAATCAACTGGTTAGTCTTTAAGGTGCCAGGTACTCTTGTTCTTACAATTCTACTCTTCATCACAATGTTTAACATGCCAACGTCTACCACTAGGGGCCACTGCATTTCTACTCAATTCCCAGCACAAACAGATGAGTCAAGCCAGTACTGTATTACTTTCCCCATAGGTCAGCAAAAAAGAGGAAGCTGCCATTTTGACAAGGCTCCATTCATTGTGCCACCAAACTTGCAGGAGATGCTACAGGTTTTATGTGCCCCACTTCTCATTATTTTCTCTATTCTACCAATGGCATTTGCTTCCACAGTTGTCACAGGAGAGTTACAACAGGTGGGGACACTGATAGTCTAAAGTAGATTTACATTTGGGAACATCACAAAAAGGTCAAGAGTTTCCACTGGTTTGGAAAATGTACCCTTTTCACCGTTACTGGCCAGGGTCTCAAAATGCTGCTTGAGGAACTTCTCCTGATCTGGAGTCCTGGGGACATCTCCTTCCAACAGACCAGCGCTGACATCCTCCTCATCCTCTTCTCCCACCTGTTCATCCAGATCGGACGTACCATCCACACTGAGAGGTTCTGTACTCTCAGAATCTAAAGTGGAGAACATGACACAAACATAACTCGCACAACAATGCAGATTGCAGGGAGAGGGTTCAGGTTTGTGGTTGGCCCTGAACTTGGAGCATTTTATTCCTATGTAGGAATGGTGAGAGTTCAGGAAAGTAGAACAGGGAAAAGGTGGCCTTTCCTGATTCCTGAGAAATTCTTGTTTAATACAGAGAGGGGGATTTACTTATTTTTAACACCCCACTGTTTATTTAACCCTGAATTCTGCATGCCACCCTTCGCTTGGGTACTTAAAATAAGTTGTTAGATGCTTGAACAAGTCAGTCTCCTCTCCCACAACCCTCCCCAGTCATTAATCCATATGAGAACCTCAAACCTAAACTGGCCCACCAGGTCTCCCTATTCAGTTTGGCCCGAACCACACCCACCTGTGTCCATCAAATGACACCAGATGTTGGACAGGTAAAGCTGCAATGCCAAATTCGAAAGGAAGAGTCAGGAGTGCACTCTAAGCATGCTCCCAATTCTTCCATTCCAGCAGCTGCTTCCATTTGGTGTCTTTTTCTGTGGCTCTGCCCACTGCACTTGCTGTTTGGCATTGGGGAAGGAAAGCTCCCTTTGCCCATTTGGGAATGTGGTTGAGAGCTTTTTGTGTGAATGGTGTTGTTTAGCTCTAAATTTTTTTGGGGGTGGGTGGGGTTCCTGAGAGAAAGGGGCAAATCCTGGTTTGGGATTTCGCATATACATATTTTTGCGGTGGGGAAAGAAACTTAGGAGATGGTTGTTTGCAGCAAAGGCCATGCACCAGCTGCCAGATGTAGCTCTGGTCCAGGAGAGCCTCTGTATATCAGTTCTCCCAGTAGGGCTAACCTGGAGGTACCACAGAAGAAAGATATTCAATCACCCACAAAGGTGCAATGAGAATATCAGAGAAAGTCAAATGTCTGCCAGTATTTCAAACACGTATCAGAAGCATGCAAAACCTTTTCATCTGGAATGCTTTCTGGTGGCCAAGCTTAAGCTGGCCTGGTGTGGTACTTGTTTTGGTTTTATATATTTCATTTTGACCCCTTCTTGTCCCTGCTATCTGTAGGTAGCATCTTGCTGAAGTTTTCAGAAAGAGGGTGGGGCACAAGTCCAAATAGTTAAAAATATCTCACCTTCGTTAGGGCTCGAGAGGCGGCTGCTGCTGTAATCCACGGAGCAGGCACTGTCAGGGCTGTGTTTATCTGGGCACCCGTTGCTGTGGTAGCCTCTACCTAGTTTCCCATGGGGAAGTGCTTTTACCTGGAACTCGCTGAGAGAGAGGGGAAGAATCAAGTGTGAGAACCAGCATTGACAGCTTTTAAGCTATTACACTCTTAAAGACCTTACCTGTGCTACTAACTTCCCACCATTGCAAAAAAATAAGTTTTGTAAAGCCTAACCTTTTCACCATTTATGCACAATTATTTTGCACTTCATAGAGCTTGGACAGTGACATTTGGACTTTCCCCTTCCATTTCCATTATACTCTCTCTCTCTCTCTCTCTCTCTCTCTCTCTCTTTCTCTTTCTCTCTCTCTCTCTCTCTCTCTCTCGTATTTTCCTCATCAACTAAAAGACACTCAAGAGCCACATCCACAGAAAAATTGAGGCCTAAGCTACCATCTGTGTCTATGCCATATGTGAAAATCCTTACGGATAACCGAGCCAATGAGAGGAAAAACCAGTTTGCATATGGCATTTTAAGAGACTCCACACATCACCATGACAACAGCTCTTGGTACTAACTCCAGCATTGTATGTTTAGCTTAACGCAGCTTCTCTTAGCTCCGTGGCTGAAAGAAAAGGCTTTCTGTTTATGGAATACTTGGGAGTTCTTTTATGTTTAAATCCTCCTAGTCACTGCGATTGAACTCAAGCATGAAGGTCACTAATGCTGAGAATATTATTTACACTAACTGTACCGCAGCTTGCAAGTTCTGTGCATGCCGTGTCCATCAGGCTTCCAAACGCTGCCCAGAATGACCTCCCCCCACTGCCTGACAGCTCCAGGAGTCCACAATCTGCTCTGTTTAAATCTTAGAACTATAACATTAGAAACATAAAGCAGAAGTGGCGGGGTGGGGGGTGAGGTGAGGTGGGAAGAGCACTAATAGTCAGGCTTTTTTATATATAAAAGGCTTTTTTATATATAAAAAAGCACCCTTCAGAGTGTAACAGCTTGTGGAGACACATCCACAGCCCACAATCGTAACACTGTACGTTGGAAGCCGAGGAAATGAAACAGCTACAGAGGGAAGGGAGAGTTAAATGTTATAATTAAGGGAGAGATCGCTGGAAGCAGGCCGAAGTATCTCCGGTTTCTTCCAATATTTTTATTATACCGCATGACTCCTCCAAGTCATGTTAGTGGCATCTCCAAACAACCACTGTTTTAGTTGTTTCAAGAACAAGCTCGGGCATTCTCTTACTAAATTCAAAACCAGGCAAGCGTGAAAGAAGAGGACGGAGAGCAGGAGAGGACAAGAAACTCACAAGACAGTCATCCAAGGAGAAATCTGGCAGCAGTAGTTCATATGTACGACTTGCTCACAAGCAAAGATTATGTTAACGGGCCTCATCTCATTGAGGCCTGCATGCTACAGTCAGGCCGACATTTCTAAAACCCATCAGTAACTTTGGAATGTGGTGGACAGCATGGTGCCTCACCCAGATCATCAAATCATCATCATTATTTTTCCTTGCGGCGGGGGGGGGGGAGCATACAACCTGAATTAGCTAAAAGCAAGGCGCAAAAAAGGAATTTATTTTTTTACCTGCTAACATCTGCAGGGTGAATCTCATCTTGTTCTGGGTAGATGACACATTCCTCGCTCTCCGAAGGTTCCAGTTCCTGGGGGAAAATCCCCCCTTCACAGGACACAAGGCGAATAACTTGGGGTCGAACACAAGGCTGGTTTTCCTGAGGAGCTGCAGAGCCTCCAGCCTAGAATATAAATGCAGAAACAAAGCTAGTTTAGCTTTGGTAAAGCAACATGCAGAAAAACTGCAGTTAACATGGCCACTTCAGAGCCAACTCATTAGCCATATCCACCTGCCTGCCAGTCAGGCTACTGATTCTGTTCTAAGGAGCAAAGAAGCAGAATATCTTTTATTCATGGTTTTTATATTCCTACAATTCCCAGCAAACGTTGGTCTGGCAGCTGATTGGTCATGATGGCTGCTCCATCTAAAGCCCAGAGCAGGATCCAATGCGCTAGCCCACAATGCACTGCTTTGCTACCCACGTAATATTATCGTATTATAGTACCCCCGGTCAGAATTCAAAAAGGTCAGAGGCTTCGTTGCAGAACGCCATCCCTCCCATGTGGTAGTTTCTCATCTCTTGCATTAAGAAGGGAAGCTCTTACATTGTTGACACACAGAGGGAGATCAGGACGCTCTTCTTGGTCATCCCCATTGCTGACCTGGGAAAGAGAATCTCGGCTGGCAGAGCGGGAGACAGAGAAAGACTCAAGCTGCCGCAAGTCAAGCATGGATTTAACCGTCATCTCTAGGCTGCCTGTGGGTTGCGACCAACGACCACGCTGCCGAGGCGCCTTGCTCATGGGGGCCTCCGAACACTGAATCATTGCCATCTCTTTTGCCTAAAGGAAAATGAAGGAACTTGTAAAAAGCAACAAGCCAAAGGAGCAGGACTGAATTGTTAATGAATCTGCTCAGAGGAGCAGAATGCCACAGAGTTATCATGGCAAAAAAAAAAAAAAAAAAGTAGATGAAAAGGCAAGGCCAGAATAAGATCTCTTAAAAAGGACAGTCAGAACAAAATCAGAGAGGTAAGGCAACAAGAAAGGACATGTCCTCACTATGTTGTGGTGCAGTTATTTAAACATTACACATATTTTCAGTAGTATCTAGTTTCACCCACCAGTGCAAAACCTTGGGAGATCTGAAAGACCTTGGATTTCAACAGAACAGATAACTGCTGCTTGATCCTAGGAAACTTCTCCATGTTTTTCCTAGAAAAGCACGGGCACCACAGTGCTCAGGCACCCCTCCATCCACACAAGACTCCTGGTTGATTTTTTGAAATTATGTTTTATCTGTTTTGCCTGATTTAGGGGCGGAGTTATGCACATCACCAATTTTTCTTCTGTCAAATGGGCATTTTGCGGTGCTTGTGATAGCTGTAGATTTCCAAATGTGTCCCTGTCTTCAAAAAGGGTTTGGCTGAGCACAATGACCTCTGATCAGCTGAGGAGATAGGGTGCTCCTACTGCACTTTTGAGTAAAATATTTAGTCTGTGTCAGAGGATTAGGAGTTTAGCTCGTTATAAACCAGGCCGGGGGGGAGGAGGGAGAGGGATGGGCATCTTATACCATTTCTGATGGCTTTAAGCCTCAAGAGGCACTGGTTGCATTCACATGTCATGACAAATAATAATTACTGGTTTGCAGAAAACAAGTCTTTGTGTTCACTTTGGTTCTCCCTGCTAGCATGCAGGATGTAAGTTCTGCTACCTGCATAGCTGACAAGCTGCTGAACAAGCTTGTCTTGAAACAGGTGGCAAGGTGGTATTACCAATTCATATATGATCCATTCTGTTTTGGGAACAGATTCCTATTTGAAGCATCCATGGCACTCTCAGAATATATGCCTCTCAATGCCAATCAGCTTTCTAAGAATAAATGACATCTTCTCAGCAGTCCCCAGCCTGTTTAAGGAGATCTGCGATGGAGAGCCTAACACAACAAAGAGGTACATCTTGTACCTAGCAGGTAACAACCTCCACACAGTCGGTGCACTGGAGAAGCCGAAGCTGCTAGATATACTGGTAATTGAATCTGTGTATGCCTGGGCATTTAGAAACTGGCAGGCTATAGAAAAGGGGGGTTGTGAAGACTACATCAATGTATCATGCATCTTAGGGCAGACTGACTCTGTGAATATCCATCTGCTCTTCAGCTGTTCTTACATTTCAGAGGTGTGTTTTTTTTTAATGTATTGAAAACTCACCCTCCTCATTTCCCAGTGGGAAAAGCTTCTTGAAAGAGAAAGATCTGGATCTAGGAGGAGAAAAATACACAAGTCAACAAAGCTGATTTTCTTCCCATCATCACAAAGCTCTTTCACACACAATCTGTGTGCAACATCTTTGATTAAACAAAGATAAATCACAACAGAACCCATTTCTTTTTAAGCCCTATGAATATATGCATGCACATATCACTCGTTTTAGTAGGTTAATTAAGTAGTAATCTGCTTAGAATTCTTATGATTCCCTAGTGGGAATAACAGCACCAACTTCCCATCTCAGCTTAGCAAATTCCTGCATTGTCAGCTGTTGGCACAGATATACATTCAGTTGGACAATCTCATGCAGCCATTGTCCTAGATTTTCGTGCCGGGTTCATTCTGAGTCATTTTCTGCCATACTCTCTCTACATGAATTACTCCAGGGCCACAATTGTTTGGAGAAACACTCTGTAAGAATTGGAAGCGCATGCTGGCACAATTGTGGGGAATGGCTGCCAAGTGTGCTTGTGCGCTGCTGGTTCACAGTACTTTCTCCTTGCAAGGACCATGAGGGCTGTGTGAAGAAAACAGCAAGGAACTGTGCAACCCAGCTGTCAGCTTCTCTCCTGGTTCTTTCTTTATTCCCTATCTTTGGTTAAACTTCCTTCCAGAATACCATATGCTCCTCTTCCCATGTACCTGAATCCCTTTCAGTGTTGCCATTAGTCTGGACTTGGAAGGACTGCAGCCCATGTAGCTCATCTTCCTCATTCCCTTCATCTTCACCATCTTTGTCACTGTCTGATGACAGCACTGGCGCAGATGAGAGGACAGAGACCGACTCGTGCCTAGAAAGGCAGAATGAAGAGAAGCATTGGCATAAGGTATACGGTGTGCATCAACATTATTTATTCAAAACACTCTCGTGCACAGCTCCAGAACGCCACCATTAACAGCAACTTTAAACGGGAGGGATGAAGATGGAAATTAGATGTAAGTCTTTCTGACTTCCAGAAAACTTACCTAAAAGTGCCACTGGTCCACAGATATGGTGAAAGCATATTAAACAGGCTAGAAACACACACCACCACAAATCCTTAACATAGCATTCTGAGGCAACGTTAAGCAATCTCTCACACTAATAATCTAAGGCACTTGAAACTTATTTATTTGTGCCTTTAGATATTTCTTCTCATCCTTTCATGCTTTAATTTTATAAAGCACAATATGAATTTTGTTGTGCTGCACAGAGGCAAATTTGATCCCTGCAGGGAAAGGAAGGAAGGTCAAAGAATGTAGTTATGAGAAAAGACAGTTGGCAATGTAAGATCAGCACACCATAACTCAGTGTTATGTTGCACTGCTACACAATAAAAGAGTGCTTAGAATAGCTGGGATGGATCCTTAATCAAAATGGATAAGGCAGGCATTCCTGGTATGAGCTCTGAGCAGAAACCTTCCCCAGAGAGACTCACATTTTCCCCTTTCAGGCAAAGCAAGAACTGAACCAAAGCAGCCAAAACTGCCCATTTCCAAGAAATGTCACATTTAAACCCATTGACATCACACCTGTTCCATGACTCTACACAAGGAAAGCCATGATTGCCATTAGCAACTGCTATGAGTGCTGCGGGTAGGTGTTTTAAGCTAGGCATTATTCTGGAGACAAAAATAACTTAATCTTCCAAATACAGGGCAGCCTGGAGAGGGAATAACTTTCCCTGCAATGTGCAAATTGCCAGCAGTACAGAAATAGGGCTAAGGGGCACCAACTTCCTTTCTGCAAATAGAGAATCCTTATTTTTCAAATTAGGTAAAGGTACCCCTGCCCGTATGGGCCAGTCGTGTCCGACTCTAGGGTTGTGCGCCCATCTCACTTAAGAGGCCGGGGGCCAGCGCTGTCCGCAGACACTTCCGAGTCACGTGGCCAGCGTGACGAAGCTGCTCTGGCGAGCCAGCACCAGCGCAGCACACGGAAACGCCGTTTACCTTCCCGCTATAAAGCGGTCCCTATTTATCTACTTGCACTTAGGGGTGCTTTCGAACTGCTAGGTGGGCAGGAGCTGGGACCGAATGACGGGAGCTCACCCCGCCGCGGGGATTCAAACCGCCGACCATGCGATCGGCAAGTCCTAGGCACTGAGGTTTTACCCACAGCGCCACCCGCGTCCCTATTTTTCAAATTAGTACGCTCTTAAAACACTGTCCTGAGTCATCTAGAATGACTGCAGGGGGTGGGGGTGGCTTGCTGAGCCTGCCTTTGAGCAGATGGCCTGTTCCAATTGCCTTTGGTCTCCCTCAGTGCTGCACTTCCAAAAGATCTTAGGGACTGGGGGCAAGGTGTCATCCATGCTCTGATGACATCACACTCCATCAACCCATTCCATCTGAATAAGCAAAAGCAGAGCAGGTGTTACACCAGTGCCAAGAGACAGTAATGGGCTGGTCGAGTGTCAATAGTCAGAAATCCCTGACAATCTACTATGAACCACCCCTCAAGACTTCAGCTGCCCCAGATCTAAAAACACCAGAATAGTCTGCTGGATCAGGCCAATGGTCCATCTAGTTCAGCATCCTGTTCTCCCAGTGGCCAAGCAGATGCCCACAGGCACCAAGGAAGATCTGAGCACAATAACACCTTTTCCTGTGATTTCCAGCACAGGAACTGCAGAGGCAGAGCACAGCCATCATGGCTAGTAGCTGTCAATAGCTCACTCCTCTATGAATTTCTCTCTCCACCCCCCAAAGCTTTTAAAGAGGATTAGATAAATAATCTATGGAGGCAAGGCATAGATCATGGCTGTCTGTGGTGAAAGGGCGTATGCATCCACCTATCTGGGGCTGTGGTGATCTCTTTCAAATGGCAGCAACCGTTGAGAGCAGGAAAATACCAGCAGTAATAAGCAATACAGGCAAGGCTTTTATAAAGTGCTTTGGGTACAGGCCTGTGCTTGAAAAAGAGTGAGGAAAACACCAGCAGGCCATGCCTTGAAGGAGCTGCCTCCCATGCAGGTGTTAGGTGTGCTTCCACATGCATCAACTGCAGTAACATTTCCACAGTTGTTGCTGGTTGCATGTGCATCACCGATATGACTGGAGAATCTTCCATAAAAGAGGGGGGAAACTTATAAACATAGGGTGTAACTTGTTTTCTTAGGCACTAAGAATGCTAGCTTATTTTTTAAAGCTTTTTTAGATGGCATGCGTATGTATATTTAAAGATATTAAATGACATGCCTTGTTACAATGATATTTATCCTCTTTATCCAGGCTATGGTCAGAACTGCCTTGATTCACTGCCATGCGCTACTCAATGTGTATCGGTTTGCTTTACCGCTTCCACCAAATAATCCCACCAACTCAGTTCTTCTACCTGTCAGGTGGGCATCATTGCCATTCTAAGAGAATGAGGGCAGTGTCTGTGGTGAGTTCTGGCACCTCTTTTTCTAGAAAAGTAGCACTGAGTACAAGCGATCTACCTTCAGCACAGAAGTGCTCATCAAAGTCAACTTTAATTCTCTCTTGACATGTACACTTCATCCAAAATCACCAGAAGGGAAAGCTATAACCATGATCTTAGTTCATAAAAGCCTTTAAGCTTCACAGCTTATGTTTAGATAATATAAAATATTTCTTGTTGAGAGGGTAGGGGAAGCTTTCATAAGGATAATTGGACAAGGGAGGGGAACAACAAGAAGAAAGCAAAATGTGTTTTTAAACTGTATAAATCAACCTGTGGTCCTCCACATTTTGTTGAACTACATATCCCATCATCCCTGACCATAGGCCGTGCTGGGAGTTGGGGAGTCCAACAACATCTGGAGGGCTATACATTCCCTACCCCTGGTATAAACATTGGCCTGAAAATCTTCTCCCACTCCTCTCTACAAGTAAAACAACAACAACACAGCATTATTTGCCCGCAGGTCCCAGGGCAGGTTGAAACAACTTAAAATTAAAATTAAAAACAGTTATAACAGAATACAGTAACAGGAAATCATCATCAGGAAGGAATCCAGCAAAAAAAAAAATCCCTGTCCTTAGAATCTAAAACTTGAATAAAGCATAAGCAAAAGAAATTTTTTAAGATGTACCACAAATTAATTCATTATTATGTAAGTAGATGCAGGGATCCATGTGAGTCTCAGTGACTATCAGATGCACATTCCATCACAGTGGTATATATATCAGGAACGCAGTCTTCCAAAAAACCAGAACAACCACCCTGGCTGAGAAAATGTGCAGTGGGCTCCCATCTTCTCTCCTCACACTCGCCCCACCCCGTTGTATTTCATTCTCTCATTTTCTTAGTATGCTCTAACTATAGTTTGCTGCAACATCCAAATCTGTAACCACAATTAGTGCCACTACCAAAGTATGGTTTGCAACCAACTTCAGTCCAAACCAGGCTTTCAAATCGCGATTTGGAGGGAAAGTACTGTCCATAATTTTCTGAGTCACAGCAAACCATGATTTGAAATACCTCGGAAGCAGAGGAGGGAGAACATGTGGCCAATGGCACATTCCTAAACCTGTGCTTTGTAAGACCAGGTCCATATTATATCTGCTAAGAGGACAGAGAACATGACATTTCAAACTGAAGCATTTCCATTCTCCCGCTTGCCACATCAGCAGAACATAATTCTCAGAACATTCCACAAGGTTTCTGCTTATTCATTTTGTGGTGCTCTCAGTAACACTACCAAAGGCACTAGCTGGCTTCCAAATGCATCTTCCATCCATCACCTCCTTTCTTATACCAAGTTTAAACAATGGAGCTAGAAAGGTGAGCTAAAAATATCACAGAGCAATTAAGATTTCTGCAGAACTTTTCCCTAGCTACACACGAACCAACATCCTTACAAACATCAAGCAGCAACAAAATCGATGTAACCTCAATCCAATCTAAAATAAATGAATACCCATTTTAAAAAAAGTTTCTTACACAACTTCCCCAGCTTTTAAGCTCCTTACAGTGAAGCTTACATCCTTCCGACATTCATCAAGCAGTGCTCCTCTGGTCTCTCTACTCATATCCAACAACTAGGGCCAGTGCAGGAAAGAATCCTTTTAAATGCTGACCAGACAGACAGCACCCAGCTTAATCAAAGAGGTCACCAAACGTGTTTTCCAACAAGCTGCAGGGCTTGGTATGTGGCAGACTCAACCTTTCCCAGCAAGAGCATGTGACAAGCAAGCTTTATAATATTGACTGAAACCGGCAGTGCCTGACACACAGGCTGCCCCTCAAAAAAGGCAAAGGCTGTGTGTGCAGCTGCTGGAATGGCAAAGAGTTTGCTATAAAAAGAACACTGCTCCACAGCTCCAGCATTTTTGGCTTGAAAAGGCTTCTCCACAGCAAACTGCTGAGGCATAGCAGGGAAGGATATTACTGAGGCACCAGCAGGATTTAATGTCAGCAATGACTCAGCAGGGATTAGAACTTTGCAATACCAACGCAAATGCAAAATGCTTTCCTCCTCATCTACCTCCCCTTTTCTGACAACAAAATACTAGACACTGTTGGACTCCAACTCCAGCCCCAGAAGGCATAGCCAATGGGTAGGAATGGGAGTTGTAGTTCAGCAACATCTCAAGTGTTACCTGTTTCCCCATCCCATCCCAGCTAGACAAGTTTGTTCATAGCTATACAATCTGACTATTGCTACCACATACAGTCAAACCTCAGTTGTTGAACGTAATCAGTTCCAGAAGCCCGTTCAGCTTCCGAAATGTTCAACAACCAAGGCGCGGCTTCCAACCGGCTGCAGGAGCTTCCTGCAGCCAAGCGGAAGCTGCGTCGGACGTTCGGCTTCCAAAAAACGTTTGAAAACTGGAGCATTTGCTTCTGGGTTTTTGGCATTCAGGAGCCAAAAAGTTCCAAAACGAAGGCATTTGGGGACCAAGGTTTGACTGTACTGTATGTTCCTTTTTACTGACATCCAGACATCAGGCTAACACCACTCACGTGATCTTCCTTTGCTCAGAATAGAATTCTATGCTTGAGCAAAGGCTTTCTGAGAAACATGCTGGATAATGGTAGATATTTTTAGGCTAAACTAAATAAAGCACATACCTAAGGGACAGCGTGGACAAGAAAAGAAAGTAAAACGAAGCCCGCACAACCCTCCTCAGGCCTTACCCTCAGGCCATTCTGGTGAGGCTCTGCTCTGTGCCCCTTCTATTATTATTATTATTATTATTATTATTATTTTACAACACCCTTCATTCAAAGATCACAGAGCAGTTTACAATATAAAAACACAAAACTATATAGCATAATAACAAGCAATAACAATAGCCCTCCCACACACAGTTTAAAATGCCACAGTTTAATTAGCCAAAGGCTTGGGAGAAGAGGAATGTTTTTGCCCAGCGCCTTCAGATATGTAACGAAGGCTCCAAGAAAGCCTCTCTGAGGCGAGCATTCCACAAGCAGGGCGCCACCACAGAAAAGGCCCTTTCTTATGTTGCCACCTTCCAGACCTCGTGTTGAGGAGGCATATGAAGAAGGGCCTCAGATGATGAACCAGGTCAGTTCATATGAGGAAAGATGGTTCTTGAGGTATTGTAGTCCTGAGCCTTCAAGGCTTTATAGATCAAAACCAGCACTTTTATTTGGACCCAGAAAATAACTGGCAGGCAATGCAGTTGGGCCAGGATCTGTGTAATATGCTCAAACCATTTTGCTCCGGTGAGCAACCTGGCTGCTGAATTCTGCGCCAGCTGAAGTTTCCGAACAGTCTTCAGAGGCAACCCTACATACAACACATTGCAGTAATCTGACGTAGAGGTTACCAGAACATAGACCACAGAAGTTAGGCTATCCCTGTCCAGATAGGGGTGCAGCTGAACCACCAGCCAAAGCTAATGGAAGGATGCAGAAGTACCCCAAGTTATGTACCAGCTCCTTCAGAGGTAGTGTAACCCCATGAATAGCAGGCAACCTCCCATAATGTTACCAGAAGAACATAAGGTATGACAGTGATATAGATTAGAGAGCCCATAGTTGTTTAATGAAAACCCCTTCGTACAGATGCAGAACTATCACACAAGTTCGTAGTCTCCTGTCATCAACAAATGCAAAGTAAAACATGGGGTGGAATAGTGATCTTCAGCTAATGGAAGAAGTTAGCCATTGAAATGCTCAGCAATTTCCCCAGTATTGCCCCACACCCTCCAAAAATCTACTCCAGTGGGTTGGGGGACCCTCTGGAGCAGACTTAGGGGGGAAATCATTGAACATAGCTCACCCCCTCACTATTCTGCTGATGGACTCTTTCCATTAACAAAGGAATGAGGAATCTGTGGCCCTCTGGAAGTTGCTGTACTACAGCACCCATCATCCCTGACCACTGTCCAAGATGGCTAGGGCTCATGGGTCTTGAATTCCAACAACATCCAAAGGGCCACAGTTCTCCAACCCTGCATTAGAAGATGGTCACATCTGGGGGGGAAACGTAAAGGACCCCTGGACGGTTAAGTCCAGTCAAAGGCGACTATGGGGTTGCGGCGCTCATCTCGCTTTCAGGCTGAGGGAGCCGGCGTTTGTCCACAGACAGCTTTCTGGGTCATGTAGCCAGCATGACTAAACCGCTTCTGGCGCAACGGAACACCATGACGGAAGCCAGAGCGCACGGAAACACCGTTTACCTTCCCACCGAAGTGGTACCTATTTATCTACTTACATTGGCATGCTTTCAAACTGCTAGATTGGCAGGAGCTGGTACAGAGCAACGGGAGCTCACCCTGTCACGGGGATTCGAACTGCCGACCTCCTGATCGGCAAGCCGAAGGCTCAGTGGTTTAGACCACAGCACCACCTGCGTCCCTCCACATCTGAATGTCCACTTGATTATGCAGCCAGTAAACACCTCTTATTACTGAAAACTGTCCGCAATGGCTTCCTCCTACCTGGCAAGCCCCGCAGGTTTGCCTGGCTGTGCTTTCTCCGCTTGCTTCCCTCTCTGCTTCATGTCTGCCAGGCGCTGCCGCATGTTGATGGTCATCTCTGAACTCAGACGCCAGATGAAAATGCAGCTGTAAGCAGGAAACACAGAAACAAGTCTTGTCTTACTCAAGAACCCCAATTCTACCCAGATACACGTTCCTGGAGAAGATTCGTTCTCCTGCAAGTTTCTATATCCTCCTCAATACCTGTGGCTAGAAGCTCAGTGCCGTCTCCTCAGTGTACCTGCCTGGTGCCCACTGCTTCCCACCTTCATACTGACACTCCAGAAAGCCCAGGATGCACCTCTTTCCCCATAATTCTTCAAATATTATCATACCTCACAGTGGGAGGCCTATGTCAATACGCTTCCAATGCACAGTCAAGGCCACTGCACATCCACCCCATTTTTTTTAAAGTAACTTTTAAGCATCCGTACCCACTGATGAAAGGAAGATCTAAGACAGAAATATCCCTTTGCTTACCTGTCACCAGAGACGGAGATCAAGTGTTTGCAGTCATTGCTGAACATCATCCCAGTTACAATCTCTGTAAATGTCAGAAGGACAAGGAGAACAGATCTTGAAGCACTGTCATGTGCAATGACTTCAAATGAACAGCTTGGAGTTCTATGACTCCAGGATCCGTTGCCTAACCCTTGCCGATTGCGTCAGTTCACATGTAATACCGAAACAAACCTGAAGGATTACAGAGGGCAGGAGGCAAAGACAAAGCAGCAGGTGGACTGATCCTTCCCTCACCAGAGGACCCACTACTACCAACTGTCCTGTGTGGAAGGGAAGAGGGCAGGTAGGCAAAGACAATGCCAGGTACCAACTCCTGATGAAGCCAGGCTAGTTCTTTTCTAAGTACGTGGCTTTTAATGCATCAATTGCGTTTTTGTTTTTTTTAATTATGAGCCACTTCGAGGCCACCAGTCAAAAATCATATGAAACCATTCAACAAATCCACTATATGGATTAATTAAAATAAACCATGCCACTGCTGAAACATCTAAAGGGCACCTCATTTGCAATTGCACCAGCTCACCTAAGTACTCAACATAGAGAAAAGTATTATTTCTATGAAAATATATTTTATCAAATATGGTACTACCAAATGTTGTACTATAACATGCTCCCTTCATTTAAAAAAAACAACTATGGAATGTAACTCAGTAAGAATTTTCAAGCAACATTCACCATCAACAAAGGCTCAGCGATTTACCTGAATGCCCGTACATTGTGGCCACGCACTCGCCTGAGTAGAAATCAAAGATAGAAAGGTTCTTGTCAGAGCAGCTTGTAGCAATATAGAGACCAGAGGGATCTGTTTGCACCTGAAACAAATGACACAGAACAGAGGAAAAAAGAATAACAATAAGATATATCTGTGCTATGGTCTCTTGGCTTTAGAAAGTCTAGTTTGCAGGATTTTGTTAAGTGTACACAACCAGCTGGGTATGTTTCATGGTATGAGCATTATCCAGGCCAGAGGATAATAATGCATATTTTGTAATCACATGCTAACCAAGTTAACTAAAAAGCAGATGAGGCTTTGGATCCAAACTCTATTCTCCCCCCCAAAAAACCTTGAAGGGAGGGTAGAGTTCACCAGCCATGTAACTGGTAGATACATACTAGGCATTAGAGGTCAGTATCCCCTCAGAAGAATAGGATTTATCTAATGTTAGCATTGTTCTAGATTCTCCACCCTGGCAATATTGTCATCTTCTGTGTCACAGATTTCTAGCAATCTGCTTTGCTGAAAAAATCTGGAAAGCAAACAAACTGATCTGGCTAGGAGAGGCGCTTCCTGAATCAAGGCTAAGAGAGCCGAGAAACAATAAACAAAACTGTTTTGGAGACTGAATGCAAAGTTATTGTCTATGTTTCCACAACACAGCATGCAAGAATCATCAAAAGGGAATAGAGGAAGTGCCCCAGGATAATGCATGACGTGCACAATGGGGAGAATGTACCATATTCAAATATGCTTATTCAGCACCACCGGATTTCTTGTCCATATGGATCAGTTTAGAGTAGCAGCAGATAAATTATCCACAGATGCCACTTTAAAACACAGCACTTTTATTGAGAAACCCGAAGCCAATACTTATTTATTCATCCCCGTTTTTAGCGCAGAGTGATTCTTATGGATTTTAACTACTTACTTTCTGGAGTAATGGTAGTAATTTTATCCACATCTTTATAATGTTATCTTTCATTTATACGCAGAATGTATTGAGGAGAGATCATCCATTCTGCAATTTGCACAAACATACACCAGCAACAAATGACATATTCCCAAACGTAAGGTCTTCACATTGCATGGAATTAAGTTGAAATCTAGCCCCTCAATCAGAGCACCAAATCAAGCTGCACATAATAAAAAGCACACACAAGCAAAAATGGAGCCGTGGGAGGCAAAACCGATAAAGGCCTTACTTTAATGAGGGTGCCATCTTCACTTTGGGATCCCTTGTATAGCTTTTTTTGCTTCCCACTGCTAATGTTGAAAATCCTGAGAGGGAAACAAGACATTATCATTAATAAGGCCCTGCTATAGCAGAACAAGAATTGCATCTCAGGACTGTAATACCTCAAAGCACTGCCTCTCATATAAACCGACCCAGACTCTGTATTCATCCTCTGAGGCCCTTCTTCATGTGCCTCCTCCACGTGTGGTCCGAAGGGTGGCAACATGAGAACAGGCCTTTTCTGCAGTGGCTCCCCATCTGCCAAATGCTCTCCCAAGGGAGGTTCAGCTAGTACCTTCATTACATATTTTTAGGAGCCAGGCAAAAATGTTCCTCTTTAACCATTTGGCTGATGAATATTCTGCGACCTTTTAAATATGTTTGTGGGAGGGGCATTATTGCTTTGTTGCTTCATCTTGCATTTTTCTGCTTTGAACCGCCCTGAGAAAGCTAATAAAATAAATAAAATCTAGTTCAAACAGCGAGTGGCCAGCCAAATATCTCTGGGAAGCTCACCAGACAGACTTCTAGCATCCAGGCCCTCTTGTCTGATGGGTCTTGAAGATGTGACAGTTTCATTTAGCCCTGCATAGTTATTAGCTGTAAAGATCTACCTCCCTTTCAAAAGAGATATCTAACCTAGTGGCCACTCCACCTCCCCATCCGACACTATTCAATCACATGAGTGCTCCTGCCACTCTTCTCTTGGGATCATAGCATCAGAAGGGGCCTCAAAATGACACCTGGCCAGTACAAGAAATCCTCTGTCCATAGATTTCTGCATACTGTCTTTGCATTAGGTGTGACTGAATAGTGAGAAGAAGCTAGTCCCAGGCATTGGTTCTTTGAATAGTGAAGTTGGAACAAGTCCGGCACTCACAGGATGGTTTTCTGATTAGTAGTGCCTTCGCCCACCTTCCCCAACCTGGTGCTCTCCATATGCTGTTGGACTACAACTCTATGTAACCAACCCTAGGCTCTTACAGCACAAGGCAAGGGAGGAAATCTAATTGACTGACTGACTGACTGATTGATAATAATAATAATAATAATAATAATAATAATAATAATAATAATAATAATAATAAACTCCCACCATCCCTGATCATTGACCTTGGTGGCTGGGGCTGATGCAAGCTGCAGCCCAAAAATCTAGAAGGCACCAGGGTGGGGAAGGTTGGTATACATAGGCCAGGAAATCTTAAACATTGATTTGACTCCATTGGTCATGTTTATTAAGAAATGACACACTGAGTTGAATGGAACTTGTTCTCAAGTCTAAGCTAAGGAATAATAAAATGTTTAGATCCCAGCTAGTGAACCAACCTGATATTGCGGTCCTGGCATCCAATAGCAGCATACTTCCAGTTAGGGTCCACATCCATGTCGTACAGAGTGGTCTTCCTAACAACATGGTGCGTACGAGTAAAGAGAACCCCATCAGCTGTCTAAGTGCAAGAAAAAACAGCAGCAATGAAGACCAGGGTATTCTTTCCAAGCAAGAGATAAAAGTGCCCGCCTTTGAAACAGTTACATAAAGAGGCTGAAATTATACAGTGGCTGAATGTATTACTAGCAGGCCTCCTGCAACATAGTTTCTTCTATTTTTTATTTTTTATTTTAAGTCAAGATGGGAAAGAAACAAGGCCTGGACCACCATCCAAAGCCTTTCCTCTCTTCTTCACTCTTAAAATAGCTCTACTCCAGAAGTTACATAAAGACAGAATACTCTAATGGAATTACCTTCTGTGCAGTGCGGAAATAGATACTCTTATCTGCTCCACAGCTGATCATTTTCACCTTTCCATCATTGGCTAGAGAAGGAGAGAAACAGGTAGGCCCATGAGCAAGCGGACATGCAATACAAAACTTAGATTTCTTCAATTTATTTGTGCCTTACAGTCCTTCCTGTATATGGTATATTACTATTCCTGCCAGTCTGTGTTTTAAAGCAGCCTTCTCAAACATTGTGTTTTAGAGTACAGGCTCCATCACCATGGCTGGGGCTGATTGGACTTGCAGGCCAGAACATCTGGAGAGCACCAGGGTTTGGAGATGATATTTTAAGGTTGTTGTTTTTTTAAAGCAATGCACTTTTCCACCCTAGCAAACCAGGCTCTGTTCCATTTGAAGGAGCACAATGGATGCCAGAGTGAAGAATAGCAAACAGGCCCATTTCTGTTTGATTCTCACAACCATCCTGTGATGTAGGCCAGGCTGAGAAAGCATGGCTGGCCAAAGTTTACCCAGTGAGCTTCTTGGCTCAGTAAGCATCTGCACAGAGGTTTCAAATCCAAGTTATGTATTGCTACACCACACTTAGTTAACCCATACAATCTCCCCCCACCCCAAACCACTTTAGAGGCTTTACAGTATTTACAATTAGGCGATATTCAAATTTTGCTAACGAAAAATCTGAACCACGAATAGAGAGTAAGTGTACCACATCTGCAAATAGCTCCACATCACCCATGCAAAAGAGCCAAACCACATGTGATAGGAGAACACAAACCAAGGTCAATTTGGCAGGGGGAAATGGTGAAGATAACTTTCTGATAATGTGTGAACATAGACAGCAGCCTTATACCAATTCAGACCATTGGCGCATCTAGCCTAGCTCTCCAGAGTTTCAGACAAGGGTCTCCCCACTCCTACCTCGAAATGCCAATGATGAAATCTGTGACTTTATGAATGCAAAGCAGATGCTTTCCCAATGATCTGTGGCCCTTCCCCAACTGAACGCTGAATATGAGCAAATGAATGTTTTGTTGCATGATGTCTGCTGCACTAACCAGTTGCCTTTCCTCTACTTGGAAGGTTTGCAGTATTCCAGAGGCAGAAAGGAAAGGAACCAGAATGCTATGGGAAGTGGGTACCCAAATGCAGCAATCAGCTAGGAAAACTGTCAAATGTCTATCAGCTACTTGTAACTGCAATGAGGAACATTTGTCGAGTTAACAAAGACAGTTGCACTTGACCCCGTTACCTGCAAACTTCACAGCTGTGATAGAAGACGAATGCTCATCCAGTGTCTGTTGCAGGCTATAATCCTTCCCTGCATCCAAAACATGAATCAGTCTGTCTCGACTGGCTGATGCTAGAAGCTTCAACCCTGTCATAAAGATATGAAATGAGAAAATCCTTTAGCTGCTAATTCATTTTCTCAAGCTGGACTTCAAAAGGACTGCAGTATGTTGTGATACAATGGTGCTTTCCTCATGTTGGAGGATGGTTGGTGGTTAATGGACTGAGGTTGAATCCCAACAAGATGGAAGTACTGCTTCTGGGGGACAGGGGGGTGGACATATGTGGGGGACTCCATGCTCCTGAATAGGGTAACTGTGCCCCTGAAGGACCAGGGGCACAGACTGGGAGTCATTTTGGACTCACAGCTGTCCATGGAGACACAGGTTAATTCTGTGTCCAGGGCAACTCTCTACCAGCTCCATCTGGCACGCCGGCTGAGACCCTACCTGCCTTCAGACTGTCTAGTTATCTCCCACTTGGACTACTGCAATGCGCTCTACGTGGGGCTACCTTTGAAGGTGACTCAGAAACTACAACTAATCCAGAATGCGGCAGCTTGACTGGTGACGGGGAGTGGCAGCCGGGACCATATAACACCAGTCCTAAAAGATCTGCATTGGCTCCTGGTACATTTCCCAGCCCAATTCAAAGTTTTGGTGCTGACTTTTAAAGCCCTAAATGGCCTTGGTCCTGTATACCAGAAGTACTGTCTCCATCCCTGACAGAGGTCCAGGGGCCTTTTGGAGGTTCCCTCAATGTGAGAAGTGAAGTTAGAGGGAACTAAGCAGAGGGCCCTCTGTTAGTGGCACCCACCCTATGGAACGCCCTCCCATCAGATGTCAAGGAAATAAACAACTATGAGACTTTTAGAAGACATCTGAAGGCAGCCCTGTTTAGGGAAGTTTTTAATGTGTTTTGTTTGGAGCCATCCAGAGTGGCTGGGGCAACCTAGTCAGAAGGGCAGCATACAACAACAACAACAACAACAACAACAACAACAACAACAACAACGTTTCATTCTGCGATTAATTTTTTAAAGGAGCAATGGCCTATATGTGCCTGTGGCTTTCGTAATAGACTATTTCGTCTCCTTCAAATTTTATATCTGGAACTGAATGATCTCTGCTAACAGAGCTAAAGAGTTAAACACAGAATGCCAACAAATAAGCCAGAGTTGGGGTTGAGCTAATCTTACCTGTCTCAGGTCTGGAGTACTCAAGGCAGAGGATTTCAGAATCATGAGCTTCCACCTTCAGCATTTCTCTCAGGGATTTCAGCTCATAGATCCTGAGAAGAGCACAGTCAGAGGGTCAGAAAGGACCTTTCAGTATTGCTACAGAAGTTTAGCCTTCTTTAATAATAAAAAAAACCTTACCTGAGAGTACCTATCCTGTCACCTGATGCCAGGTGCTCCCCAGTAGGGCTCACACACACTGTACGAATCCCCACTTTTGCATCTAGAGCCTGCGTGTCAGCCTTGTCAGCACCCCCACCAGTGTTATATTCTGTGTCCAGGAGGGTCTGAGTGTTTTCATCTACATATATAATTTTCATCAAGTCCTGATAAGAAAAAGAACAAGACGTTCCTTATGTTATGGCTTTATCTATAACCTGCTACACAGCCCAAAAGCTACCCCAAAGTGGTGAACAGCAGGAGTGTTTGATTATACTGGTTAAGGCACTTTGGGCGCTGGTTCTTACATAACACAGTAAAAATGTGGAACAGAAAAAGGATCCATACAGGCTACAACTTGCAAACAAAATCCAAGGCTGCTCTCACAAGCAAAACTTAACTTGGTTGCTGCATTTCAGAGCAACATTGCCTAGATTGCACATTTGGTATAAAGCTGGCTGCTCAGCTCCTTTTGTCCTGCATTAAGAACAATCCCATGTGATGAGTTCCAGACCAAAATATGTTCTTACATTGCTCAGAATGTTCCGATGGAGAGCCGCCCCATGGATGTTGGAGCTCTCTGTGTTCCAGAGGCGGATGGTGTTATCAGAAGAGCAGGTGATGAAAGAGTTTGGGGGCAAGCAAGACTGGTTGCTATCCTTCACCTCAGGGTACACCTGAAGACAGGCAAACAAAGCAAAGTAAGAAAGGTATCACCTGTATTTGACAATAAAAAAGAAAAAAGAGGAAATGCATTTGCACCAAACGGAGGATGGCAAAATTCAGGAGAGAACAGGGCTCCTTGCTGCTAAACAGATGTGTTGGAGAGGTGACTTTGATAGGTACGGTCTTTTTACACCCTGCAAACCAAGCCACTTCTGCCAAAATTCCTTGTTCTACATAATCATTAAAGAGCATGAGGCCTGCCCTGTCCACATTTGAAAGTGGTCTCCCTAGGCAAATTAAACCTTCATTTCCATTTATATAAAATAACCTGGCCAGAACATGACGGCAATTTGTCCTTTAAATAGGAGCCCTGCTGTTACATGATAACACTCCAAATGGTCATTAGAAGAAGAAAGGAGCAAATATCTTTAAACACTCTTGCACACACCACCAGGGAGCAGCACTCTGCTATTGCTATGATCCTTTGACACTCTGGCATAACTGAAACCAGTACTGTACTGAGAAAAGGAGGTGATCTGAAATGCCTACTTAGTTCCCTTTGTTCCTTTTCCGACTAACCCCCTAAGAGAAAGTTTCTGGATGCACAAAGCAGCAGCACTGTTGGGATAGGTACTCAGTACACATCTACACAATGGAGTTTTTGAGTTAAAGGCTGATTTCAGAAGATGGTGACAGAAAAAGAAAGCAACGATCGGAGAGATCTGCAACATACCCTTTCCCAAAGTTAGAAGCAAGGAAGCTCTCGAGTTGCAGGCTGTGGTCATAGCACATTTTCTTCCTGCACTCTTATGTATAGAGAATGGAAGAGCAAAAGAAACCACACAGTCTTTGTAACTACATGGGCTATTCTTGGGGGCCAAAGACCAGGGCAGGGGTAGCCAACGGTGCTCTCCAGATGTTGCTGGATGAGACCACTGGCCATGCTGGCTGGAGCTCGATGCAAGCCTTACTTTATCTACAGCTGGAGGGCACCATGCTGGCCATCCCTGCACCAGGGAAACATCAGGTTCATATCTTTCCAAGGACACCTTCACTTTAAGGTGGAATATTTTAAATCAATAGAAAATGCCTCAGCTTGGGCCCTGTCCTCAATGTGTGCATTAAATTTTCAGCTGCATGACTAGGAAGGGTAATTCCTCCTCCTCCTCCTCCTCCTCCTCCTCCTCCGCCGCCGCCGCCGCCGCCGCTTCTTCTTCTTCTTCTTCTTCTTCCCCCCTGCACAATTAATCTCCATCCCCATGGATTCAGGCAGTTCATTACTGCAGTTGCAAAATACAGTTGTACCTTGGAAGTCAAACAGAATCCGTTCTGAAAGTCTATTCAACTTCCAAAACGTTCGGAAACCAAAGCACAGATTCTGATTAGATGCAGGAAGTTCCTGCAGCCAATTGGAAGCCGCATCAGATGTTCGGCTTCCAAAAATAGTTCGCAAACCAGAACAGTCACTTCTGGGTTTGCAGCGTTTGGGAACCAAAATGTTCGAGAACTAAACTGTTCAAAAACCAAGGTACGACTGTATTGTTTCTACCTACCGCCTGAACCCAAGCAAGCAGGGAAAACCCATTAACAAAAGCGGAGGGAAGATTGTTTCGGGATTCTTGCCACAATGAGAATTTTAATCTTAATTTTAATCTCACTTCAGTTTTGCAAACAGCCAACAAGGAGAGAGAGAAACTATCTTATTGCCACTGCACAAACAACTGCTCCCCTCAACTCCCCCCACCGCAAGGCAACCTTCTTAATCCTTGCTTACCTCAACGTTCCAAACACAAGAGGAGTGGTACAATGCCGAATAAACCTTGCCCACTTTCTTGGGATCCTTGACATCCCACACATACAGGCTGTGATCGTTGTAAACACAGGAGAGCCACTGGTTATTGGGGTCAAAGGTCAAGGCAATGGTGTCTGGATACTTGGCATCGGTCACGTTAGAGAAGAGCCGGCTGTGAACAAAAAGAGGACAATGATGAATTGTTGGAAGAACACGGAGGGTGGAAAGAGAAGTGACAAAGTATAACAAAGCTTGGGCAAGGTGGTTGCTTATTTTGCTGGCCACCACCTGCTATTTCGGCCTTTCCCAACCTGGTGTGCTCCATGGGTTTTGGGATTACAAGTCCCATCAGCCTGAGCCAGCATAGCCAGGACAGATCCAGGTTGGGAAAGGCTGACCCAGTTAATTCTACATTCATATAGTTACACTTTATCATATAATTACCTTGCCCATCTATAGAATTCTTTCTAGTGTTCAGAAATGCTTCATGCACAATTATCTTGTTTTAATCAGGTCTGTACAGTGGTGCCCCGCAAGACGAATGCCTCGCAAGACGGAAAACCCGCTAGACGAAAGGGTTTTCCGTTTTTGAGTTGCTTCACAAGACGATTTTCCCTATGGGCTTGCTTCACAAGACGAAAACGTCTTGCAAGTCTTGCAATTTTTTTTCCGCTCCCCCCCCCTTTTTCTAAGCCACTAATAGCCTTTTAGCAGCTAAGCCGCTAAGCCTTTAATAGCCGCTAAGCCGCTAAACTGCTAATAGCGCTAATCCGCTAAGAGGGTTGCTTCGCAAGACAAAAAAACCGCTAGAAGAAGAGAATCGCGGAACGGATTCTTTTCGTCTTGCGAGGCACCACTGTATTGTAATCGTATTTCAAATGGAGTGGGCAACTGAGAGAGATTGTCTGGTCTAAGGGTAAATATTGCACTTGTGGCAGAGCGGATTCACTAAGCCCGCAACTTACGTGGGGGTTATGTTCCAGGGACTGCGCCTAAAGCCAAAATCACACGTTGTCAAAACCCATTAGGGGAGACAAAAAAAATGAGCCACAAGGAAGGAACCCAGTCAAAGGAAAAGTTGATGCGCAGTGCCTGCTTCTTGTGCCTCCAAACCAGAAGAAGGCAAGCAGCAATTCACAAGGGGGGGGAACGGTTCTGTGAGGCCCGCTCATGAAAACAGCTCTACCCCTCCAGGTGCAGAAATGCATCTTGGATTTGAGTGTTGCATATGCTTACAGTATACATAGGCATTCTCACTCTCCTAATGCTATGGATTGTCTTCCATCGAAATCTCAAACTGCACAGGCTGATGGGAAAACTTTATCTTAAAAATATTGAACTTGAACTTGAAAAAGAAAAAAAATTTCAGAGTTTTTCCATTGTAGGAAATGAAGCAGTCTGAATCGGGCACACACACACCCTGTTTTTGTTTGTTTGCTTGTGTGTGTGTGTGTGTGTGTGTGTGTACACATGTACATGTGCACACACGTGAGCAAGAAACAGAGTGATTACAAATATATCTAGGAAAAGTATTAGGGTATGAAAATGTTTACTAGCCCACACATACCTACATTAGTCATTTGTGACACATCAAACACCCTTTAAAAAAAACCAGAACCATCTCTTTCTAGGTCACAGAAACCTCTCCAGCTAATCATAACCCCCCTGTAATCTTGTGGCTGATTAGCTGCTCTCTCTGGGCAAAGGTCAGAGGGGGCAGGGCTTCTGTTGAGGTAGGTGATTAGCTGTGGGAGGAGCTTATCAGAGCTTTAGGGCAGCAGCTGAAGAAGGAACAAAAAGGGTTTTCTTGTGTGAGTTTCTTGTGGCTGATTAGCTGCTCTCTCTGGGCAAAGGTCAGAGGGGGCAGGGCTTCTGTTGAGGTAGGTGATTAGCTGTGGGAGGAGCTTATCAGAGCTTTAGGGCAGCGGCGCGCGCCGCCAGGCGCGCGCAGTTTGATCCATATTTTAGATTTAGGGGAGCTAGTCTCAAACATTTGTTGGGGGAGACCTAGGTTTTTTGGGAGGGATTTATTTGTCCTGTCTCCACACTTTTTATGATAGAGGACCACTGTAGTCACCCCCAACGACACATTCCCAAGATGGAGGGTGAGGGAACAGCTGCAGTCGCCTGTGGTTCCTGCGCAATGTTTGCCATCTTGCCAAAGGTTGCAGGCAGCTTTACCTGCAGCAATTGCATGTTGATTGCCCTCTTAAAAGACAAAGTCCAGCAACTGGAGGAACGTGTAGCTACGCTCCAAAGAATTAGAGAGCTGGAACTCTTCTTGGAAGCAACAGAGCACACCGTCTCCACCAAGGAAGAGGCAGGGGACTCCCCTGAGAAGGTGGCTAGTTCACCAACACAGGAGCCAGATATATGGAGAAACGTGACTCAAAGAAGTAGGAGGCCCAGGGTTCGCTCTGATTGTTTAGAAATACGCAATCGCTTTGAGGTCCTTTCCCCTAGCATGGAAGACGAAGAGCAGACTCCATTTGAGGATCTCTCCCTCATTACAGTTGATCAGGTATATGAAGACGAGGAGCAAAGGCAGTCCTCTGGGAATGTCCAGGCGACCTTGGAACCGACAGCTCACAGAAGAACCCCGACCAGACCTAAGAGGAGGCGTGTAGTGGTGATAGGGGATTCCCTACTGAGGGAAACAGAAGCAGTGATCTGTGGGCCTGACAAGATGTCTCGGGAAGTGTGCTGTCTCCCCGGGGCTAAGATCCAAGATGTAACTGAACGACTGCAAGGAATCATAAAACCCACTGACAAATACCCCTTCCTCTTGGTTCATGTGGGAACCAATGACACTGCAAGCAATAGCCTCCAGAAGATCAAAAGAGATTACGAGGCTCTGGGCAGGAAATTGAAGCAATTAAATGCACAAATTGTCATCTCATCTGTCCTCCCAGTTGAACGACGTGGCCCAGGGAGAGAGGGAAAAATAGTGGAAGTGAACAACTGGCTTCACAAATGGTGCAAACAGGAACGGTTTGGATTCTTAGATCACGGAATGCAGTTTCTTGAAGATGGACTTCTGGCAAGCGATGGGCTGCACCTCACAACGGTTGGGAGGAATGTTTTTGCAAAAAATCTCAGAAACCTCATCAGGAGGGCTTTAAACTGACTAATGTGGGGGAGGGAGACAGTGTTCCTGAAGGTAGGAGTCTATCAATTGATGAAGATGATCATCCAAATGTCATAGACCGAATGGAGCAAAGAGCATGCAGACCTAGTGGTGGGAGGAGAAAATCCTTAAATAAGAGACACGGGGGAATGATTAATGGACTTCAATGTCTGTACACTAATGCGCAAAGCATGGGAAATAAACAAGATGAGCTTGAGCTCCTGGTACAGCAAACTAAATATGACATAATAGGAATCACTGAAACCTGGTGGGATAAATCCCACGATTGGAATGTAATAATGGAGGGATACAATCTATTTCAAAGAAACAGACCAGACAAGAAAGGAGGAGGAGTGGCGTTATATGTCAGGGATGTGTATACCTGTGAAGAGATCCAAGATTTAGAACCTCAAAGCCAAAGTGAGAGCATTTGGGTCAAAATTAAGGGAGAGAAGAATAACAGTGACCTCATTGTGGGAGTTTACTATAGATCCCCAAGCCAAACGGAGGACATAGATGATGCCTTCCTAGAACAGATGGCCAAGCATGCAAAAGGAAGGGAGATAGTAGTAATGGGGGACTTCAATTACCCGGATATTTGTTGGATGTCAAACTCAGCCAAGAGCATAAGGTCAAACAGATTCCTCACTGCCCTTGCAGACAACTTCATTGTCCAGAAAGTGGGAGAAGCAACAAGAGGAACAGCCATTTTAGATCTGGTCCTAACCAATGTTGATGACCTGGTTAGTGGGGTAGAAGTGGAAGGATCATTAGGCGCGAGTGATCATGCTCTTCTGAAGTTTACTATACAGCGGAAAGGAGCAGCCAAGCATACTAGGACTCAATTTCTCGACTTTAAGAAAGCCGACTTCATAAAGCTTAGGGAAGTGCTGGGTGAGATCCCATGGACAGTAATACTAAAAGGAAAGGGAGTTCAAGATGGCTGGGAGTTTGTTAAGAGGGAGATAGTAAAAGCACAACTTCAGGCAATACCAATGAGACGGAAACATGGAAGGTGCCTAAAGAAGCCAGGGTGGCTATCTAAAGAACTTTTAACTGAGTTAAGATTAAAAAAGGATGTGTACAAAAAATGGAAAAGGGGGGAAACCACCAAAGAGGAATTCAAACAAATAGCCAGCACGTGTAGACACAAAGTCAGAAAAGCTAAAGCACAAAATGAACTCAGGCTTGCTAGAGAGGTTAAAAGCAACAAAAAAGGCTTTTATGGGTATGTTCGTAGCAAAAGGAAGAACAAAGAAACCGTGGGGTCACTCAGAGGAGAAGATGGTGAAATGCAAACAGGGGACACAGAAAGGGCTGAACTCCTCAATGCCTTCTTTGCCTCAGTCTTCTCCGATAAAGAAAACAATGCCCGACCTGAAGAATTTGGAGCAAATGATTCAGCAGAGGAAACACAGCCCAGAATAACTAAGGAGATAGTACAAGAATACTTGGCTAGTCTAGATGTATTCAAGTCTCCAGGGCCAGATGAACTGCATCCAAGAGTATTAAAAGAACTGGCAGATGTGATTTCAGAACCACTGGCAGTCATCTTTGAGAATTCCTGGAGAACAGGCGAAGTTCCGGCAGACTGGAGGAGGGCAAATGTTGTCCCTATTTTCAAAAAGGGGGAAAGAGAGGACCCAAATAATTACCGCCCAGTCAGTCTGACATCAATACCAGGGAAGATTCTGGAGCAGATCATTAAGCAAACAGTCTGTGAGCACCTAGAAAGGAATGCTGTGATCACCAATAGTCAGCATGGATTTCTGAAAAATAAGTCATGTCAGACTAACCTGATCTCGTTTTTTGACAGAATTACAAGCCTGGTAGATGAAGGGAACGCAGTGGATGTAGTCTACCTTGATTTCAGCAAGGCATTTGACAAGGTGCCCCATGATATTCTTGTAAAGAAGCTGGTAAAATGCGGTCTTGACTATGCTACCACTCAGTGGATTTGTAACTGGCTGACTGACCGAACCCAAAGGGTGCTCATCAATGGTTCCTCTTCATCCTGGAGAAGAGTGACTAGTGGGGTGCCACAGGGTTCTGTCCTGGGCCCGGTCTTATTCAACATCTTTATCAACGACTTGGATGATGGACTCAAGGGCATCCTGATCAAATTTGCAGATGACACCAAACTGGGAGGGGTGGCTAACACCCCAGAGGACAGGATCACACTTCAAAACGACCTTGACAGATTAGAGAACTGGGCCAAAACAAACAAGATGAATTTTAACAGGGAGAAATGTAAAGTATTGCACTTGGGCAAAAAAAATGAGAGGCACAAATACAAGATGGGTGACACCTGGCTTGAGAGCAGTACATGTGAAAAGGATCTAGGAGTCTTGGTTGACCACAAACTTGACATGAGCCAACAGTGTGACGCGGCAGCTAAAAAAGCCAATGCAATTCTGGGCCTCATCAATAGGAGTATAGCATCTAGATCAAGGGAAGTAATAGTGCCACTGTATTCTGCTCTGGTCAGACCTCACCTGGAGTACTGTGTCCAGTTCTGGGCACCACAGTTCAAGAAGGACACTGACAAACTGGAACGTGTCCAGAGGAGGGCAACCAAAATGGTCAAAGGCCTGGAAATGATGCCTTATGAGGAACGGCTAAGGGAGCTGGGCATGTTTAGCCTGGAGAAGAGGAGGTTAAGGGGTGATATGATAGCCATGTTCAAATATATAAAAGGATGTCACATAGAGGAGGGAGAAAGGCTGTTTTCTGCTGCTCCAGAGAAGCGGACACGGAGCAATGGATCCAAACTACAAGAAAGAAGATTCCACCTAAACATTAGGAAGAACTTCCTGACAGTAAGAGCTGTTCGACAGTGGAATTTGCTGCCAAGGAGTGTGGTGGAGTCTCCTTCTTTGGAGGTCTTTAAGCAGAGGCTTGACAACCATATGTCAGGAGTGCTCTGATGGTGTTTCCTGCTTGGCAGGGGGTTGGACTCGATGGCCCTTGTGGTCTCTTCCAACTCTATGATTCTATGATTCTATGATTCTATGATTCTAATCATCTGGAATCTGCCACCACCATTCTTACTCCACGGACATGGCTGCTTACAAGGTGTCCACATTTGAATATATTCTCCTATGACTCTTTCCTCTTCCCTTTTTCTCCTCCCTCTACCAACAGTCCACTAGCAACATTTAGTTTGTAAGTTCCTCAGGGCAGGGACTTGGCTTAAGTTACCCTGTAAAAAGTGTCACCTTATGGTGATGCCCCTATATGCAAACAGGTTGAGTGGAAAAACAGGAAAAATAGCAGACCAGGAAAACTGAGGGGTAGAAACCTTCAAGCTCTAAATAAGTTACCAATCTACACTGATTGCTTAGTGCTATTATTCATTGTATGGTCCCTATCTCAGAATCTCATCAGATTTTGAAGAAACTGCTGCATGTACATTTCCCTAGGGGGTGGGGATAGAGCAGCAACAGACCCTTATAGTAGCATTCACACATCTAGAACAGCAACTGAAATGCAGAGAATATCAAATAAATAATATGATGTTGGTTTTTTTAAAAAAAGATAAACGGCGCTAGGGCAACTGAAAGGGTCAGATTTTGAGAACTAGCAGACCAAAGAATGTAACAGAGATTGTACTGAAAGCCAAGTAATTAATGAAGCGTGGGCTGTCAGAAGGGCTCAAGACAAGCATCCCACAAAGAACCTATTGCATGAAATGGTTTTAATGATGTCTGTGGCTTTCAGCTTCCTTTCAAATGAAGAAAAAAATATGCATGCAGCTATGTTTGTGATCAGCTCCCAAGCTCCATACTTTTAGGAGCCACGTAATTTTGACTGCTCAGAGAGAAATTAAAGGCATGGGACTGGCAGAAATTGCTTCTGGAGGAAAAAAGAGCCAGCACAGTGTATCGCTGGCCGAGTGCTCCAACAACACGAGGCTTTCAGAAACGGAACAAACAGACTCCGCGTTTGATGCCCAGCTTCCCATTTCAAATCATTGCAGTTTTAGGATGCAGCTCTCATTAGCTGCTCAAGGCTGCATTCTGAGCAAAACTGTAATCCAAACACGTGAACTATTAATGTGGCCAAGAGATGGGAGTATGCACAGTCATGGCTTTCTCGGCTACAGCTGGACAGGGCGTATCACTTTTTAATCTGCAGGGTAGTTGGTCTTTTCAGACCCAAGAGCCAGTGCATTGAAAAGGAACTTGCCTTGCGCATTTGTATTTTTTTCTGTCATTCTGGGCTATTCTAGAGAACCAGTTTATTGAGCACTCAACCTGATTTGCTTGCCCAGAGCAAGATCGTATCTGGTCTTCATTGAGAATTTGTTCTCATTCATTTTACTACAAATCAACAGTCATCCTGCATTCATCCCAATTTCCTTGTGGGATGTTTACACATTTTCCTGTTAATAATTCATTCATCCTACACTTTTCAATGCATTTCACTATTAGTCTCCTAACTGCAAAAAGTCAGTTTCTTTTTTAATTTGGATTTGTTGTGCTAAGATGACAGAACACTTGAATTCACTTGAATTGTGCAAACCCAGATTTCCTGGTATGTGCTTGAATCTCTCCTGCAAAATGCAGGCAATCAAGGGACTCTCTGGCTAACAGGGCAGCAACATGCTAATGGTCTAGCAACTCCAGCTAGCAAGATATTAAAAGATGCTGCACACAGGCATGGAGAGGCTGAACAAGGAATGCTTCTTTGCATCAAGTTTGTTTCTAGAGAAATGCATATTTAATTAAAATACTTGGAAGGGCAACAAAAGAATGCTCTGTGTGTGTGCATACCAATGCATAGCTCCAACTATCCAATGATAAAGAGTCCAAGGCAAGCGCATTCTGCCTACTTAAACTCCCCAAAGCCTACTAGGACGATGGCAGATTGAGACTGGGGCACAGGAAGGGAGAGAATACTACAAGACAAGATTTGGGTGTAAAGGCACAGAAGGAACTGCTTTAGAAGGAAGATGGGAGAAGTCAAATTTGTAGGTCACTGTAAACAAGTACAGCTGCTTAGTCATATTAATGCACAAAACTACCTTGTACCTGGTCAGACTATTTGCCTGCCTATCCCAGGACTATGAATGCACTTGAGCAGCACTTTTCCAAAGCAGGGAACTCTGAAGATGCCACATATCAAACCTGGATCCTTCTACATGCAATGCATATGTCCTACTGCTGAGCTATGGGCCCACCTTCACTTTCAATACAGACTGAAAAGCTGAAACACCAAGCAGGCACTCTTGCCATGACTTTGAGACATCGTACAAGATCACAGATTTTGTTATGTCAAAAGAGGCTCGTGGGCCTCTCCCTTTTCCTACCTGGCTTCCGTGACACTGGCAATATCCGTCCCCAGGAAGTGTGGCTTGGGGAGCGTAGTCACAAAGTGAAGGTTCAAAGGGTTAAAAATCCGCACCGTGCCATCCGCACAGCCACAGAAGATGTAATCATGGTTCACAGAGATGCAGTTTGCCACAGTGGTCTGAGGACACAAGACACCCACATGAGCAGCACATTCCTTAAAAAAGCACCACATTAAAAGAATGACGAGGTAGAAGGAAATCAGGGTGGTGGGGACAAAGAGGGACGAAAGTGAAGAAAGTGAGTAATATGAGATGAAGCCACCAAATGAAAAGAAAGCGAATGTCCTTTCCTAGCAGGTCCTTTCCCTCCTGCAAGTCACACAACAATTATTTACGCACCATACTGGGGCAATATTCCCCTGCATCAGGAGGGGAAATGAACCCTGCCAAAACACACTTTCTGGCTTAGACTTTGTCCTATTCCACTAAATATTCCCCCCGCTATTACGATTTGCACCATCGCAAAATATGACAACAAATGGGAGGCATGGTGTGGAAGTGGGGTGCTGGAGGCAACGATGCCATTCTGACTTACTGTGAAGCTGTCTGTGTTCTAAGTAAAAGAGAAAAGGTGATTTCAGTGCAGAAAGGAAGGAAAGGAGGAGAGAGAAAGAGAGACATTCAACTTGGAGAGTGAGGCTCCTGTTTAAAAAAAGTAATCACACACACATGCAAACCTTTGTGTTTTACCATACTACAAGGGAGAGCAAGTTTTTAGTGCGGTTCAGCATCAAGCTGTCTAGGTGTCTCTTTATCACAGATCTAGTTATTACCTCTTTGTAGACAGAAAAGGCATCTTGCACAATTACAACCGTACAATTCTATGATTCTGTTATTCTAATTCAGTTTGTAATGCAGGTCGGTCACAACTACTAGGGCTTCTGCAAATCAGCATTTTTCAGATTCAGTTACTCATCTGAACTGTAGCACTAATGTGAGGCTGCATGGAATAAATATTCTAAAATCACTTTTACTTAAAGTCCTTAAGCGTGTATACATTAGTTTTTGCTAGAGAAGGAAATGCAGTAATGAGCTGCTAAAAATGCTGTTCAAGACAATTCTCATGCAATATTCACAGAGTCTCCCCAGACGGCACAGTTGGGGTCTTATTTTAGGACACCACCATGCCTGGGTGACAGAGGCTTTCAAGTGGCTCTCTGCAGAAAACAATTGTCCAAATGCTAAATATATAGATATATCCAAACACTTCATGAATATATCTCAGTCCCAAACTACAGACGACTTTCAAAATGGACCAATAAAAAGTGCACTTTACTGGGAGGTGTAAATGAACCCTCTGACAACAAACTTGAAATCCTGGTGGTGCCCTATTTTTTTGTAACATAGAAGGTAGAGATACAAAAAACCCCCCTGAAAACTGTAGAAGGGCCAAAGGGCAGGTGAGTGGAGAAGGGGCACTGAACCCACCCCTAAGCACTTGCTTTCCCCCAAGTGTGTGTTTTTTCTCCCAGCTAGGCTCATTCCTATCTGAGCCCAGGTAGGAGAAATCTGGGAAGGTGGGCTGCAGTAGTATGGGAGGCAAGGAGAAAGGGCATTTCCGCACCCATGCCCACATACCCCTTTCAATTGTACCTATCCCCTTTCCACTAGGGCAAGTGTCATTTTAGACCTCACTAGTCATTTGCAGGGTTTGTTTGTTTGTTTACAAAATAATAATAATAATAATAATAATACAGTGGTGCCCCGCAAGACGAATGCCTCGCAAGATGGAAAACCCGCTAGACGAAAGGGTTTTCCGTTTCGGAGGCGCTTCGCAAAACGAATTTCCCTATGGGCTTGCTTCGCAAGACGAAAATGTCTTGCGAGTCTTGCCATTTTCCCCCGCTTCCCCCCCCTTTTTCTAAGCCGCTAAGCCGTTAATAGCCTTTTAACAGCTTAGCCACTAAGCCTTTAATAGCCGCTAAGCCGCTAAATCGCTAATAGCGCTAATCCGCTTAGCCGCTAATGGGGTTGCTTCGCAAGACGAAAAAACAGCTAGACGAAGAGAATCGCGGAACGGATTCTTTTCATCTTGCGAGGCACCACTGTAATAATAATAATTTTATTATTTGTATCCTGTCCATCTGGCTGGGTTTCCCCAGCCCTTCTGGGTGGCTACAACATATCTAGAAACATAATCAAAACATCCTTTCTTCCATATATAAGGCTCCCAGGCAGACTCCTTCCAGGCCAAACCTAGACCTGGTTAACTTCATCAAGGTTCCTGCATAGCATGCCTTCAGACCAAGCGTGCCCCAGCTCCCAGGACCACAGCTTGTGGGCTTAGTGCATTCCCATCATCATCAACCAAGAGTTCCAGCTTCTGAACTTACTCTCAGCTCCACCCACTTGTCCAGCAGCCTCTTCTCGTTGAATTCACACAAGAGACCTGAGGAAGTGATACAGAAAGTGCTGTCTGCTTTTTTGCCCCTGCCGCATGCCACATCTGTGAAGAAGTTGTTCCTTAGTTCCCCAAGCAAACCGGAACGTCCGAGCAAAGGAACTGTAGCATTCACCTGGTACAAAAGAGAAAAATATGTTAGAAGATTGCTGTACGTTGGTGAGCATAAATGCTTTGAACAGGGCATGTGCTACAAATAAGTCCACCAGTTGTATTATTGGGATATATTCTAAAATCATGTTTTGCTAGAAGACAGGACAATGATAACACACTTTCTGATAGCAGTCTATGCCGCAATCAGTTCCAAGTCAGGAGGAAATCAACACCCCATTACAAGACTGAATTTTGAGAATATGGGACGCTGTCCAAATGATAAAACTAGCAAAAACATAGTCAGAGTAAGAGAAGGAAGGCAGATTGACTATCAATTTATAGAGAAGAGGGTCCCACTGGTTATGAACTGGTGTAATAAAATGCAGGAAAATGTTGAACAACATGTTTTATTGAGAAAATTGAAAGCATGAAGGTAGCCTCTGTTTTCAAAATGAAAATATTTACAAAATAGCTGAACACTGCTTTTATAAATCTACTATGTTGCTTCTCATAAAAAAGAAATAATTAAAAATGTTCTGAAGAGAACTTCTCAGATGCACTCAGTGAATATTATAGGATAAAGCTTTTTATTTTTCCATGGCCAATATCATCAATAAAATGCACAACAGATTATCTGTATTTCCAAAATTGTTTAGGGCATGCCAAGCCATCAGCCAAGCAAAGCAAAACCTTCTGTAGAAAATGCATCCTCTCTCCCCATCTCAACAGTTCCTTCCCATCACCCGCATATATGCAGTTTCTCATTTGTGCCTCTCACCTTTGAGGTTTTGCTGTCATCCAGGTACCAAAATTTGATGTGCCGGTTTCCAGCTGTGACAAAGTAGCTGCAATCCTCAGAGAATGACACTGCTGTCACTTTGCTTGAGACCTTATTGGCTGCTACAACAATGTTTTTCTGGAAAGAAAATGTTCAAGCAAATCAAATCTCTTGCTGACCAAAGAGGTTCCATTTGCAAATGTAAGTCGTGAGTGACAAATCACAGATTTGTACTTCACTTGCAGAAATGGGGTGCAAAGACAGAAGGGCAGAGGGGCAGAAACAACCATCTTCCCTTTCCCCTTCATGTGCTCAGTGTACTCTCAGCAAAGAGCCCACAAGCAACTGGGGACCTCCTTTTTGTTGCAGAGTTCCCCTTTGGACACATAGGGCTGCATCTGACTGAATTATAATCAAAAGTAAACCCACTGAAATCAATAGAGACGGCTAAGAAAAATCCATTGATTTCAGTGGTTCTACACATGAGTATGACTTAGTTGGCTACATACCTAATATGCACATTTATGTGTCTATAAGGTATGCAGACAGACATAGGTTGTGCCCTTCAACCCCCACCTCATCCCTAAGCATAAAATGACACATTTAAACAGCAAGAGTTCTGTAGCTTGAGTCATCAGCACATACTCATCCCTACCTTGGGATACCATACATTTAGGCTAAGGGACACCACCATTCTTCCTTTCTAAGATAATGCTGTGCATGGCTACATTTAAAAGTACCCAGATGTATAAGGTAAAGGTAAAGGGACCCCTGACCATTAGGTCCAGTCGTGACAGACTCTGGGGTTGCGGCGCTCATCTCGTTTTATTGGCCGAGGGTGTCAGCGTACAGTTTCTGGGTCATGTGGCCAGCATGTCTAAGCCGCTTCTGGCGAACCACAGCAGCGCATGGAAACACCGTTTACCTTCCCACCGGAGTGGTACCTATTTATCTACTTGCACTTGAAGTGCTTTCGAACTGCTTAGGTTGGCAGGAGCTGGGACCGAGCAACGAAAGCTCACCCTGTCGTGGGGATTCGAACCGCCGACCTTCTGATCGGCAAGACCTAGGCTCTGTGGTTTAACCCACAGCACCACCCAGGTGTGTATTTTACCACAAATATAACACATATCTTCCAGACACACACGATAGAAAACGTCCAGGTCGCTGCAGCATCTAGTAACTGACAAAGCCTCTATGGTTCTATGATTCTAAGACATAAAATTTATAGCATCTTTGGTTGGCTCCAAGCCTTGCTTATAACACTGCTATTTCAGCTTTCACATAATAAAACTGTAGTAATATGTGTTTTAAGCTCAGTATGTACTCTGTCTGGGCACACTTTCCTTTATACCATGATAAACATAGATAGAAGGCTTTTACAGAAACTAATTTCAAGATGATAAAGCTGACAGCATTCTCAATCTCCCCTTTTCTGGAAGGGGAAGAAATGTGCGCATTAGACTCCCACTTGATTTGGTATCTTCATGGAGCATCTGCAGGTAACTAAGTTACCAAGGGAAGAGTTTTGCCTAGTCTATCACCACACACAAACATAAACTCTCACTAGCCCAGAAAAAAAATTCTGATTAGGACCTTAAATAGATATAGCCAGGAGATGTATTCACATGCCTGGTTATCAAAATTCATGGCAGGGGGGGGGCGGATTTGCTTATGACTAAATCTGACCTATCAGAATAAAATATTTTGAAACAAGTGGATTAACGCGGATAGGTAAGACATAGTGAAACATCTTACATGGCAAAATAGCCCAAAGTCAAATCCTTGAACATGGCTAACATAACATGCTGAAGAGCAGGCTATACACATAAAAACTAAATAAGCAGGTTATTGCCCCCTCGCCTCTCAAACAGTCTAGTTTGTATTAGCTTGGCACAAAAAAGGCATTCTTGTCTTCCTTGTGTTAAACATCTTATGCATGAATTCCCACATGTAAACAAGAAAGCTGAATGCATATCAACTTTTTCAGGAAATAAAGTACACTCTTGTTTAAACAAAAAATGCCAGTTTATTTATTCATCCGATCAAAGGATTCTCTCTCCCTGGAGAAGCAACTTTTGCTATCAGCAATAACAATTGTAAAAAAGCGTTTCTGGATATCACAGGGAGCAAAAATAATTTAAAGACCTTGGGAGGAGACACACACACACACACACACACACACACACACACACACCACTTTGCTACCAAAGAACCCAGAATGAGTATCACCTTTTGAAAAATAAAATAGGTATCTGACAAAGATATTAATGCACTGGTTCTTGTTTGCCTGTGTGTGTGTGTGTGTGTGTGTGTGTGTGTGTGTGTGTACACAAAATTCAATAAAACTATTTGCAGACAAAGGAAATAAAATAGTTATCTAAAACATAGTAAACGTGCTCTTTCATCTTATGAAAGTAGTACCCTGGCTCAAGGGTAGAGCATCTGCTTTGTGTGAAGACATTCCTAAATTCAATCCTTGATATGCCCAAATAGAGCTGAGAATGTCCCTGTCTGAAACTCTCGGGAGCTGCTGCTAGTCAGATGGAAAAATTCTGTGACTTGGTATAAGCCAGATCACTGGTCCATCTATGTTCCAGTCTAAAGTATGGAAAAGGAAGAGCCTGCTGTGATATTCCATTGTGTGACATTAGATAAAAAGGAGAGGAAGTAGTGAAGATAGGTGGGCCATTTTCTTTCCAATGAGGCTGCTACCAGACTTTAGCATGCTTATTCCAAAAATTAATCTAACCCCACCACCACTACCCACAGATTCCACTTCTGCTAATGTGAATACTAAAAAGAATCTTCTTATAGTTTTACCTTCCATGACCATACATTGACTATCATGTCATGTTGGTAACCCACAGACACAATGTACTTGGAGCTCGGGGAGAACGCCACACACGCCACACCATACTTATGTTCGTGAAGTTCAGCCACCTGAGTCCGTTCAGCAACATCCCATACTCGAACAGCAGGCATGTGCCCACTCTGGAAACGAGAAACAACAATGGCAATGAACAGAGGCACTTAATACAAACCTTAAAGCCAGTGGCGATGCATCCACCTACATATAAATTAAATACACTTTGCAGTGTGCATGATGAGTCAAATGTGCATTTCTGCACAGAAATCTTCAGCTAAAAATATGATTTATTTATTTTTTACTCTATAAAGGATGATTTGCAGCGCTAAAAACACCAATTCTTATGAAGGAATACAGAGGGGATACTGGAAATTACAGTGTGGTTAGCTTAACGTCTGTTCTGGGAAAACTAGCAGAAAGTATTATTACGAGTATAATTCCCAAGCATATAATTCCCAAGAGTCAGCATAGGTTCTGCAAGGTTAAGTCCTGTAACACTAACCTTTTTGAGTTATTTGAGACTGTTAGCAAGAATATAGATAGATATAGATAGAGACAAAGTATTCTTTCACAACCCTTTAGGAGAGGGGACACTCATGAAAACTCCTAAAGGAGGGAGAAATTTATGCTAACTGCAGCAATCTGTAAAGAAAATTAAGAAATAATATGAAGAACATAGTTAAATTAGCCCCATAAGTGACCATATTATTTTGGTTAAGAATGAATGGTGAACAGGAACGGGCTTTGCTGTTGTTGTTTTTTTAAAAGAACCCTTCTTTTGTTCCATTAACACCTTTCTCTAGTACTGCAACAAAAATGAAGCACTTTATTTTAAAGTGAAATATAGAGAAGTACAAGCGCGACAGGCAACTCCTACTCAACAGCTTCCTCATGATTTTACAAAAGCCTGCAAAAAGGTGGCCTTCTAGGTGACATCACCATGGCAACCAAAGAAGAGCCTTTTTCTAGCCAGGGTTAACTGAGCCTCTTGATATTGTGCAGGTAAGGGGAAGTCTCAGGTGCAGAGAGCTGTCGAAGAATAAAATGCCTGTATCTTTATATATACGTATATTAAAAAACCAAACAAACATGTACCTAGCACAATGGCCTAGCTTCTCCATTAAATAACAACCTACCTATTACATTTCAAGCTATCTTCACGCATACTGGCAACACGTCATTCCTCTACAAAGAGAGCTGCACTGTTTGCCAGTCGCTACTGGGTCAGCTTCAAGGTTCTTGTGTTCTAAACAACTTGGGGCCAAAGTACCTTAAGGACAACCTGATCTCTTATGCTCCATCTTGATCACTGAGATTCTTTGATGGGGCACTTACTGTGATTCCCCATGACCCTAAGGTTCGGTCATAATTTACATGGGACCGATTCTTCTGTGCGGCAGGCCCTGGCCTGTGAAACTCCCTGCCAGAAGCTCTGGCACGAATTATCCCTGCCTTCTGTTAAACATCACGAATTATCCCTGCCTTCTTTTAGACATCACCAAAAAACAGTGTTATTTAGACAGGCCTTTGAAATGTGAGTTTTCCTTTAGCCTACTAGTATTAATGGATGTTTTTATTGGTGTTTTGTTGATGATTTATTGTTGTAATTTTTGCATGGGGTAGACCGCCTTCTTGCATTTTTAGGAAATTGTGCTTTATAAATATTTATATATAGTAAAATAAAGCTGAGATTTCTACACACACACACACACACACACACACACACACACACACACACACGTTCTTCCCACCAGATGTAGGAAAGATCTCTCATGTCTCACATTTTATTTTCACGCACAGGTGCAGACAGGCCAGACTACCACCAGCAGAACAGTGCAATGTGGGAGGAGGGCTGAGATTGTTCCATCTGGAGAGCAGAAATGCTTGCTCTGACAGAACTTTTTTATTACTGAAGCACTATAGTTTCCACCTATAGTTATTATTACACAGGAGGTTTCTAACATTATGAACATCAATGGAGAAAGTTGGTAGAGATGGTTCCTGCTCTGGAGAGGTTCAGTAGAAGAAGAGGGAGAAAGAACATTTCACTAATTATTTCATTAATTATTACTTGTCTTTTTGCAGTGTGGGGAGGTAATCATCTCTTAAATTTGATATTTAAAGTCCAAGGCATCTGGGGTAATTTAAAAAAAAAAAGTTTGTGTGCAGGGCCCAATGGGAATCCGCCTCAGAAGACATCTCTGGCAGCCATCCAACATGGACAAGAAGAGGACAGTCAACATTTTTGTGGGCTTCCAGCATCCATCAATTCAGGCTTCATTACACTTACAGTATGAGCATTGTGTATCTGGTCTGCATTAGAAACCGAATGCAGTCATCTTTGTCCTCCTTTTATGCATCTCTCAAAGGGAAAAACTTTCTGCCAGCAACTAAACCCAGCCAAAGCCACAGGCACCAGGATCTTTGTCACTATTCTCAAGGCTTCCTTCCAAATGTGCTTTCCTTTCCTCTCTTAAAAAAATTAAGTAAGACTGTTAACGTTGTTCTCTTTGTATCCTGAGGGGTGAAATCCAAGGAGGAAAGCAGCAATAGGGACCTTTGGTCGACTTCCTCTGCTTTCTCCCTTGAACGAATAAGGGGTCGGGTGAGGCATGTTTAGGGCCCTCAGCTAACTCCCACCCTGCAAATCCAATCTGTGCTTTCATTTGTCCAAACATCTGATCCTCGCTCCCTAGAAAATAGTTTTAAAAGCAAACCTACTGAGACCAGATAAGCAACTGAGCTCATGCGGGTTTCCTCTTTAAATGCTTTGGCCAAATCGTAACACGCTGGCAAATTAAGAGTTCCCTTATGGATCTTTTAATCAGATAATCATACATTCTCAATGTAAAACACCCCTCCTATTCCCCCACTCTTGGGAGAGAGGGGGATACTTATCCCTTTTTTATCTAAACACATGGACATATTTTCCTAATAAGATAAGGAGCCGCCTTATACTGAGTCAGACTAACAGGACATCTGGGTCAAAATACGATTCTAGGGAACAGTAGATCTCCACCATCGGAGAGGTATTTTCCAGGGTTTCCATCTAAGATCCTATAATCTTATCCTGTAAGACAGAACCTCCTATAGGTGAAAAATGTGATCTGCCACTAAACAATGGCTCTTCCCAGATCCCAGTCACACATTATGGATGCTCACACAGTTCCTCCAACTCTAGAATCTTCCAGCATTTACTGGGAGAGAAGCAGTTTGCTCTCAAAATGCAAATCTTCCCTGCTCTGAAAGATTTAGAAAGCACCCATCCATACTAGCTATTCCCCATGCAACCCTCACTCCCATCAGGCAACTCTTTAATGGAGCCAGGGCCCTCTTCTTCAATCTGGGAGGACAGGAAAATGCCTCACTCAAATCCAGCCTTTTTAGTCTGTTGGGATAGTTGTGAGAAGGAGGCATTTGTATCTCTGGACCATGAGGCCTATCAGCTTCCTATGTAAGCATTCAGGCCGTCACTTACCTCTCCAGTAACCAGGTATTTTCCATCAGGAGAAAAAGCAAGGGCTGTAATAGTTTTTCTGTGTAAAGAGAGGAGAGCTTATTGTGAAACAGTACTGACACTGGGTGAAGAGTTGATGAATTTTCAACTCCCACACAAACATGTAAGTGGGTTTGTGTGAATGAAAACATAGCCAAGACAGTCTTTGCCAGGTGAGCTTAACAGTGTTAAGTAATTCCAAACGTTGCGCTCTGAATCAGTGAGATGCTGAAGAGATACGACATACTAGAACAAATTGTGGCTTTTAAAGCTTTTCATGCTTTAAGGTTTGGCTGCAGGTATGGGTATGCAAAATAAACATGGAAGAATTCCTTATGCATCCATGTGAAGCCGATAGTCTCTCTCTCTCCCGGATACTTTGCCAACTAACTTTATTTGAGCCGTTAATCTGATAAGGAGCCATGCCCAGAGGAAAGAGGGGTTCTATCCAGAACAACAGCCTGGATAATTTCATAACACATTATGACAGAAACAGCAGTATAGCCTGGACAAGTAAGAACATATTCTGTTAACGGGTTGTTTTTTTTTGGTGCTGTTCTTAACACCTATACCTGCTGAGGAACCTTGAACAATTTAAAACTATTGGTATCAGGTAAGAAGTCATTTAAACTTCTCTGTACTGTTTTGGGGGATAGGGAGTAGGCAGGTGTGGGGGACTCCCTGGTCCTGAATAGGGTAACTGTGCACCTGAAGGACCAGGTACATAGTCATTTTGGACTCACAGCTGTTTGTGGAGGCACATGTCAATTCTGTATCCAGGGCAGTTGTCTACCAGCTCCATCTGTTACGGCCAAAACCCTACTGGCCTGTGCACTGTCTCACCAGAGTGGCACATGTGCTGGTTATCTTCCTCTTGGACTACTTCAATGTGCTCTGTATTGGGCTGCCTTTGAAGGGGACTCAAAAACTACAACTAATCCAGAAGTGCTGGTGCTGACCTTTAAAGCCCTAAACAGCTTTGGCTCTGTATACCTTAAGAAGTTTCTCCACCCCCAGCATTCAGCCCAGACACTGAGATCCAGCGCTGAGGGCCTTCTGGCAGTTCCCTCACTGCGAGAAGTGAAGTTACAGAGAAGCAGGCAGAGGGCCTTCTCTGCAGTCATGCCTGCCCTGTAGAACGCCCTTCCATCAGATGTCAAGGAAATAAACAGTGACCTGACTTTTAAAAGACATCTGAAGCCCAGGGAAGTTTTTAATGTTTGAGGTTTTTTGTGTTTTATTACTTTGTTGGAAGTCAACCAGAGTGTCTGGGGCAACCCAGTCAGATGGGTAGCATATAAATAATAAGATTATTGATTATTATTTTTGTTGCTCAAGGGGCTCTTGCATTTTCCTTCCAAAAAAATGGACAAACCACCACTCAGAGTTCTGGGTTTCACTTACCTGGAACTATTCAGAATATGATGTTGCTTATTTTTCCTGGGGTTGAACAGCACGACAACACACCTAGAAAATAAGAATTTTCAAAATTGAGAAAATGTACACAATAGCTTTGTGACTGTAGCTGCACCCCCCCATCAATAAAATTCAATAAAAAGATATAGGAAACTAAGGTTCTGCCCCCCCCCAACAAAAATTCTGGCTACGTCCATGTTTGCAAAGCCAGCTACAGGATTACTTTTTAAGGGAAAGAAAGCAGATGTGAGATCCCCCAATATATTCTTCAATCACCAGTTGCACAGCAATTCCCTGAAACTGTCAGAAAGCAAAGAAATGGGGACACCTCAGAATTCTCTGCCAAGGAATGTTCTAGATTAGCCACTGTGGCTGTACAAAGACACCAACAGAAACAGCAGCAGGTGCATGCATTCTAGGTCCTCTCTTCCAAGGAGGACACACATGGTTCTCTGCTGAAGCATTTGTTCAAGGGAGCCCCCACGGTGCAGTTTATTGGGGGCTTGCTGCTTCCCATAGATGCAGATTTAGCACCCACAAAGCATCCGCCACATCAAAATGTTACACCCCTCCCCTTGATTCTCCTGTTGTTTCTACTTATCCAGTTTTCCACAGAAAAAGTGGCTTGTCTCCAAAGAGGCACGAAGTCTGTCAGTGTGAGGATTTACTCTTGTGCAATGGGGCTCCCCCACTTCCCCACACCCACCTGCCAAATTCATTCTGGGGATTTCACCAACCCTCCAGAGCAGATTTGGGAAGGGTGTGGGGTGCACACGTGGGAGTTCTGTTGTGCAAATGTTAATCCTTGTGCTAATGGAACAAGGACATTGGACACCGCCTAGCAAGTGTGGATCAAATGGGGAAATAATACGGGATGGCGTTTTGATGAGGACAGCTCTGTGTGGCTGCATGAGCAGCCCCAAGACCACAATAAACTGCCATGTGGAAATCCCCAATTATTTTATACATTTTCTCCCACTTTATTATGGTTGGTTGGTTGGTTGGTTGGTTGGTTGGTTGGTTCCCCACCTGTTTCCCTGTCAGGGACACAAAGCTGCTTACAGGTAAAATAAAACAGCTAGATAGAAAAAGAAAGAAAATTAATTAAATATCCATTCAACATGCTCTGAGGAAGGGCAGGAGTGGCTCTGTGACTGACACAAAGGCCAGCCAACCAGAATTGCACAAATTATGCTTCTGTTACAAAATTGGGGTGGGGGTAGAGGAACACGTTTCCTTTACACCCAGTGAGTACAGTTATTGTATATTTGTTTGAAATGAAGTGAGTGTACTTCCATAATGGGTTCCCATCTGAAATAATATATGCCTGTACACAACCTACTGTATAGTGTGTGTGTGAGAGGGGGGGGAGGGTGACGGTGAGGGTGAGGAAGATAAAAGTGGGATATGGGAGCTCCCCCAAATAACACAAAGCCAAAGCATCAGCTCTGGAAAGAATGAAAGGAGGGGAAGGTTGTGTTTTCTCATTAAAGTTAAATACAGGAATGGAACAGTAAGGAATCAGACGTCAGAATCACAGTTACATGGGATGTGACTCATTCAATAATAGCAGATCTTTGCACCTCTCTCCACCACACTTTCTCCTTCTCTCACTTTCTGCAAATCATGTGGTTTTCTAGGCTTTAGCCCTACTTTCTGATTTGCTCTCTCCCTTGCTAGACCTGCTTCTTTGTCTTGGTTCAAGTCATCTCTCCCTATAAACCATCTTCCCCCAAGTTCCTCCCTCAACAGCTTACTACCGCGGCAAAGTTTCTTCTCTCCCACTCTGCTGACACCTCTCTCTTTCTTCCTTGCTATGTTCCCAAGTGGGGCAAGCAGAAATATTATTGGTGAAGTTTTCCCCATTGCATTTTTGTCCTTGGAAATGCTTCACCTGTAGAACTTATCGCTCGGCAGCTTTTAAAAATTATTGCTATATGTGTTCGGGCCCCAGAGTTTGTGGGTACAGGGGCACCCATAATTCCTGGAATTTGTAAAATTTGTAAAAAAAACTGTGCTCCACACTGCGGGGATAAGTTTAGGAATAACAAGCCAGCTGGGTTCAACGTAGCTGGCTGGGGATAAGCCATTCAGAAACAAAGGCTGAAATGGCCAGTAATTAACCCACCAAGAGAAGCCATTCACAAGGCAGAAGACTCTGCCAGGGACCATGGTGTAGCCAGGATTTATGCTGGGGGGCAGGCTTCGTGTTGAGGGGGCAGAACGTCCCCCCCTTAGTTAGTTAGTTACCGTAAGTATTTTTATTGATTTACTTGATGGGGGGCACCATGCCAGGGACAGAGGGGAAGGTTGCCAGGATTATAGTGGGCAATGATATAAGCGGAAAGGGAAGTCACATTTGGCAAGGGTTTGTGAGAAAAAGAAGAAGCAATGGGGCAGAAGCCATTCAGGCTGATTGCAGCAGGCTGGGGCAAAGAGACACAGAGATGGCTGTCTGGCTGCCTTTGAATCCAATGCTGCGCTTCCGTAGGAAGCAAGCACCTCTTGAGATGTGAATGCTGGAAATCCCGGCTCCACCCGACTCAGGCTGTATTTATATGTCAATAAAACCATATATCATAAAGACAGCATGGCCTCCGCTGTGTGTCTCATTCCAAAGGGAATGCAACCCCTGGTTAAGTGCCAAGACCCCTGGAATCGCACACGCTCAGAGACTTGGGTGGCCCATAACATCATGCATGATGTTGACAGGGAGAACTTTTTATACCAGACCCCAGGGGTCACCCAATGAAACTGAAGGAAGGTGCAGGACAGGCAAAAGGAAGTCCTTCTCACAGCACAAAGCTGAACGATGGAATCCACTACCACCAGGGGTAGTGGTGTCTATCAACTCTGATTGCATTTAAAAGAGGATTTGACAAATCCAAGGGAGATAAGACTATCAATGACTACTAGCCACCAAGGGGGAATGACAGTAGAAGAGAGTCCTTCTTGTGGACTTCCCACCCGGTCTCCAACTGGGCATGGTGAGAAATGGGCCCATCTCACATGCTTAGAAGCACGGACATGGCTGGCTCACCCATGAGGTGGACTGAGGCAGGGGTGGTGTCTCCATGTGTGCCCCATCTCCCCCACAATGGAGAAGTCAAGTGTCAGCGGCTTCCGTCAAGATCTCATGAGAGCGTTGCGAAATCTCACAACAATCACATTACATGAGAAAGGCACTGCAAATATTGAGCTATACATAAAGTTTTCAAAATGCATTAAATTGCCCCTGCTGACACTGAGCATTTCATTCACTGCAAGCATGTCACACATCATCTGCAGCTGGAGCCTAGGAACACTTGAAAAGGGATATGGGATGATATCCAATGCCCAAGGCTGCAGCTCATTCTCGTAACCCTAAGCCAGGGGCAGCTTAGCATTCTGTGCAAATGAGGCCAGCGCAACACAAGCACAGCTCAATATCAAAGGATCATATGGTCTTCTGTTATTTTTTAAAGCATCTGTGTCTATAAATTAATCACAGATAATACAACTTCAGCACATGTACTGTGGATAAGGCTCTGTATTATTATTATTATTATTATTATTATTATTATTATTATTATTATTATTATTTCTGTATTATTTGCTGAATGTGTTGATCGCTTTATCTTGTCCAGGGCAACCCAAAGTGACTTACCACCAAACAGACAAACAAAAACCACACATAGATACATTAAAACCAAGAGAGGGGAAGTACATTAAAAACATCCCACCACCACTTCTTAAAGGCCACAGATAGTTAAAGGCCAAAGTCCTGGTTACAGAGGAAAGTTTTTGCCTGGCCCCTGAAGATATGTAATGAGGGAACCAAAAAATGCACCTATTAGGATGGTCCTCCCTTGGAGGCTGATGGATCCAATGGGCTTCCAGGTGGCCTGGGGGGGGGGGGGGTTTCAACTGCTATGACTAATGCTCCTGTCAAAGCCCTGCATGGAGAAGGTCCCAGATTCAACCCCTGGTGTCAGAGGATGTCAGAAGGGGCTGAGAAAGTTCTTGTCTAAGACTTTGAGGAGGCACGGCCATGGAGCAGAGAGTACTGAACTAGATGAACCAATAGCGTGACCTATATGAGATAATTCTATATGAAGGGCATTGAAGACACTTACCTACAGCCAATAAAGCAAACAAACAGAAATAAGTGTGATGACCCACGCCTCATTAACCTTAAAAATCCCCCATATGTACACAAGGACACGTATTTATCTAATAAAAACAGCATCAGCCATAATTTTCTGAAAAACCTCGTAAAGAATTGAGATTTCTGCCCCGCCGCCCCCCCCCCCCGCAATAAAGCAAAACTCTGCTCAGTTAAAATGGTGTGCTAAAATCTCTAATCACCAGCCTCCTTGTGGTGTGTGGATGTGCATTTCATACCTATATTCACCAGTTTTTCAACCACAGTCAAGCAAGGATTGAGCATGCAGATTTCCCCCCAAATACCAAAGGGTATAATCAAAACTTGTAAAGGCAGGAGACAAGTTACCCAACTAAGGGGATTTAAGATGCTGCTTTAACAAGCTTGCAAAAAGTGCACGCTCCTCCTCCATACAGCTCTCATTTACTTTCTTGGCCCTGTCCAAAATTAACCAGTTGCAAAGGGCTTTCCCTTCAGAGCAACACAATGCAGCAGCAATGAAACCAGGGGCAGTTGCAGGAAAAAGGAGATAGCTACTACATCATAGAGCACATTTATCCACAGGACCACTTCAGATATTTTGTGTAGGATAAGGAGTATGCAAAATGCAGATAGGTCACCATGTGCAACTAGGATTGCATCCATTTTGCTGCTTCTGTGTCTCAACAAAACAGGCACATATGAATCATCATGTGCTTTGCAGGTATGGTGGGTACACGGCCTTACAGGTTTTTCCTAACACATGCGAAGCAGCCCTCAAAGTGGTGAACATTCTACACCAGCCCCCCTCTGATGTTCCAATAGCAGCTCTGCTGCTGCATCTCTGCTTATGGCAGAACTACATATTACTCCTGTTGCAGGAAACAAACATTGGGACTGTGCCATTATCTGCAGCCAACACATCAGGTGGGAATTAAAATATGTACGGTTAAGCATCCATGTCCGTGCCTCTGGAAAACCTGACTGGTCAGGGACTCCCAAACAGCACATGCATAGGGTGTTGTAAGCATGCCAGTACATGCACTACATTGTGTAATTTTCAGCGTCAAATCTGTAAGAAACCCCACAGGACTTTGTCAGGAGGTACCTGTCAAGCATAGCTTCGGGGTTTCATCTGCTGAAGATGCATATCTAAAACAGATGTGATGTTCCAACCTTTGCTATGACCTCAATATGGAAAGCCAGAAAAATATTGGCGAGTATGTAATAATGCTGAAGACGCTTCTGAACCTATCAAAATATATGCTGTTTCAGATAACCAGATTGTCAAATCATTTCGAACCCAAAAGTTTTCTTAATTCCATAATACTCATTTTCTGCAGATTTCCCAGACTGTTGAAAGAATCTATCTTCTGCTCCAGCTGAACCACCTCAGCAAAACCGGCATCTGGGCCTATCTAATGCACTATCAGAAGTTATTGAACTGTAGTGCATAAGCTCCATTCAGCAGGGTCTGTGAAAAAGCTGCAGAACAGTCAAGACTATCTGTACCTAGCCATGCACTTGCTTGCTTTTTTTGACAGTTGAGACAGAGGCCATTTTTGCCCATGGCTAGATTATCAAATAGACTAACAATGTCCTATCCTTATTATGACCCTGATGCCTTCTACAAATGTATGCACTTTGATTTCTAGGGGGAAACCACTTAGTTTCTGAAGTGGTCCACCAAGAAACCCCTAACATTTTTCAAGCACACAGGAAAACATTTGAGAACTTAGGAGAAGTAGCAACACCAAAAAAAACCAAAAGCCTTCCTTCCAGTAGCACTAAGTTAGTTCTTGGTATGAGCTTTTGTGTGCATGCATACCAATAACAAACTTAGTTGGTCTCTAAGGTGCTATTTTTTTATTTTGTTTCAACTACGGCAGACCAACACCTGTACCAACAAAATAGTGGAATTAACATGAACAAAGAAAAACAGGTGATACCTGAGAAGAGGACATAAATTTTGTAGCTTCATTACATTACCCAGATCATGAGATAAACCCACACCCATTAATCTCTGGAGCAGGAGGCAGGGATCTCACTGATAAAGCACGCACTAGCTTACGAAAACATGTTTTAGCAATAACAATTTTCCCACAAGTGGCTTGTTTGTTTTTAAAACGGTCTTATGGTACCAAATACACACACAGGACCTCTAGCAATCGACCAACAGAAGTAGAGGCTGAGGCAACAAAATACAAGAATCAGCACAAATTGTGTGTTTGGAAAGCTAGAAAGAAATTAAAGGCGCTTATTGTGGACATTATGATGCCACATTGTAACTAATGATATTACAAGAGATATGAGATTGATGACTATGGATTTATTTTTTAATCTGTCCTGCATTCCAAAGTCTCGGAGGAGGCAACTATATTAAAATCAATTAGTAAAACAATAAAAAACACAAAGCATGGTTGTAAAAAACGCCTTAGAAAAACCCTGCTCATTCATATTCAAATGTTTTTCTTACTTATGAGATTCCTTATCACTACGGGTAAAAGGCTCCAAATCTTTTATCGGATCTCTGGAGAAGCAAGAGGAGGAGGGAGAGAAACAAACAATGACTCTCAACAAGTCCTTGTTCAAATTTCCAGCATAGAGGCAGTTTGTGGCTGACAATAAGAATGCATGCTCCCTCACTTGTATGAGAAAAACTACAGTCCATGCAAACCCATCAGATTCATGCTGTTGTTGCAAAGGGTAAATAACATTTATTTAGTAATATTTAGTATATTACTCTAATTCTGTCTTGCAACTTAAGAGTTACTGTGATAAATGTGATAAATTTTGTTGTTGTTTAGTCGTTTAGTCGTGTCCGACTCTTCGTGACCCCATGGACCAGAGCACGCCAGGCACCTCTGTCCTCCACTACTTCCCGCAGTTTGGTCAAACTCATGCTGGTAACCTCGAAAACACTATCCAACCATCTCGTCCTCTGTCGTCCCCTTCTCCTTGTGCCCTCCATCTTTCCCAGCATCAGTGTCTTCTCCAGGGAGTCTTCTCTTCTCATGAGGTGGCCAAAGTACTGGAGTCTCAGCTTCACGATCTGTCCTTCCAGTGAGCACTCAGGTCTGATTTCCTTAAGAATGGATGCATTTGATCTTCTTGCCGTCCATGGGACTCTCAAGAGTCTTCTCCAGCACCATAATTCAAAAAATTCAAAAAACCTGGAGGAGGAACCGGCAAGGCACTCCAGAATCCTTGCCAAGAAAACTCCATGGACAAAGACAACAGGCATATAAAAATGTGATAAATACTAGTGATAAATACTAGTGAAACAATGAGTGTGATCTATTGGAATGCCTGTAAAAGTCTTCCATGAAATAAATTCAGTTGCCATCTCCACAAAAAGAAGGCAATGATTCAGTTGCTGTGGAAATGGAAACATCTCCCACTGCAGAGTGAGAGCAAAGCAGTTGGGCAAAATTATCTAGATCCATTTCAGCCAGGATTTATAGGCCCAGTTTTCACACAGAAACCATGGTATCCTTCTGAAGCAGCTGTTCGAGTTAAGGGTGGGTGGCACCGCTTTATGGTGGTTCTGGTCCTACTTGGATGGACGTTTCCAGAGGGTAATGCTTGGGAGTGTTCTTTGGCTCCATGGACCTTTCAGTGTGGGGTTCCTCAGGGTACCATTTTATCCACCATGCTGTTTAACATCTGCATCAAACCACTGAGTGGAGTTATCCGGTGCAATACGCTGATGACTCACAGTTCTATTTCTACTTTACATCTGCAGGTGAGGCAGTAGATATGCCAGGCCATAGTCTTGCCTCAATAATGGACTGGATGAGAGCCAATAAACTGAAGCTTAATCCAGATAAGGATGTTAGTGGGTGGTTCCCTAGTCTAGATGGATGGGAGGTTAGCTGCTCTTGATGGGATTACACTCCCTCTTAAGGAGCAGGTACTCCTGAATCCTTTGCTGTTGCTTGAGGCTCAGGTGACCTCTGTGGTGTAGAGTGTCTTCCATCAGCTTTGGTTGGTGGTTTGGCTGCACCCCTATCTGGGACAGGGATAGCCTAACTTCTGTTGTCTATGCTTTGGTAACCTCTAGGTTAAATTACTGCAATGTGTTCTATAACATCAGCTAGTAGCAGAGGATTCAGCAGCCAGATTGCTCACTGGAGCAAGACAGTTTGAGCATATACAGTGGTACCTCGGGTTAAGAACTTAATTCGTTCTGGAGGTCTGTTCTTAATCTGAATGTTCTCAACCTGAAGCACCACTTTAGCTAATGGGGCCTCCTGCTGCTGCCGCACCACCACCACCACACGATTTCTGTTCTCTTCCTGAAGCAAAGTTCTTAACCCGAGGTAATATTTCTGGGTTAGCGGAGTCTGTAACCTGAAGCGTATGTAACCCAAGGTACCACTGTAATGCCAATCCTGGCCCAACTGCACTGGCTGCCAAATACTTTCTACACTACACATCATCTTAGCCAAAAGGCCGAGAAGAGGGCCCAACTCAAAGTGCTGGTTTTGACTTATAAAACCTTTAATGGTTCAGGAATACTTTAAAGACCACCTCTCCCCTTATGAACCAACTCGGACCCTGCAGTCATAATCTGAGCCCCTTCTTCGTGTGCCTTCTCCGCAAGCAGTCTGGAGGGTGACAATACAAGAATGGGCTTTTTCTGTGGTGGCTCCCCACCTGTGGAATGTTCTTCCCAGGGAGGTTTACCTGGTGCCTTCATTACCTTTGGTGCCAGGCAGAAACATTCCTCTTCTCCTTTGAGTAACTGGTGCCTTTGACAGATAGGTAGCTGTGTTGGTCTGCCATAGTCAAAACAAAAAAAAATTCCTTCCAGTAGCACCTTAAAGACCAACTAAGTTAGTTCTTGGTATGAGCTTTCGTGTGCATGCACACTTCTTCAGATACACTGTATCTGAAGAAGTGTGCATGCACACGAAAGCTCATACCAAGAACTAACTTAGTTGGTCTTTATGGTGCCTTTGACTAATTCAACAATCTAAGGCCTTTTAAACTTTTGTGTTTATATACTGTAAACCACCCTATGATCCTCGGATGAAGGGTAGCATAAAATTTAATAAATAATAACAACAACACACAATGATCTCTGATTGACTGAGATGATGTCATGGAGAAGGAGAGGGAGAGAGAAGCTCTCCAGTTAAAGAACTAGTCTGGGGAAATGGCAGGTGGTAACAGGTGCAAAAAACTGAAGGTATGCATTTTTAAGAGAACCTCTCCAAGCAAAGGGGGCATTTTACACCCCGAATTTACTTGGGAGAATTTGGCACAGCCTCATTTCTCAGCATTAACAACACCACCATGCTTAAAAACAACCAGCATAACTCTTCTTTGTTCAAGTATCAAATAGACAGATCCACAACTCATCCCAAAGTCATTGCATAAACAGGAATGGTTCCATGTTCTTTCTTTCTTTCTTTCTTTCTTTCTTTCTTTCTTTCTTTCTTTCTTTCTTTCTTTCTTTCTCTCTCTCTTTTAAAGATGAACTGCTTAAGCTAAGAAGAAACAGCCATCTCATCAATAATAGCTTATCACAAGAAAGCAGCACACAATAGCTATCGAGACAGGCAATACATTAAATGATTTAACTCTCTAGGCTTTTATTCAATTAATTTACCCACATGGGAAATCGTACAGAGCAAGTAAACGGTTCAGTATGGAGCGTGTGCCCTGTCCGCTTTTCCATCCCTTTCAGCCTACAGTAAGCACTTACACACATACACAGTCACTCTGAGAAGTATATCTATCACCTGTAGCAGATAAAATAAGAGTCTAGTAAGCCCACAACTTACATGCATTTAACTTGTGTGCATTCAGCTTTACAGGCTTGGCAAATATATATACATATAATTAAAAAGGTGGGTGGAAAGGGGGCAGGCATCTGGGGGGGAAAAGATTTTGGCAATCCCACCCACCATTGCACCCAAAGTGTTTTGACTATATGTGACTTTGGCTTTAGGCATGAACCCTGGAACATACACCCCCCATGCAGGTTTGTGGGGTTACTCTAATTCTCCCACTATGATTGGTTTGGTGCTTTGCTTTCTTTTGACCCCCTGCCCTGTCTAAACACTGGAACTGGTTATTCAAAAATGTGCTGCCATTGCAGAAAACAAGAGGCGTTACTTTCATATGTGGTGGTCATGTCTCTCAGAATAAAAATATTGGAAAATGATTGCAAAATGAATATCTTAAATATAACAGTACGAGCATGGCGCTGGATCCATTATTTCTGTTGCTTAACTTCACATATTGAATTAACCCCCTATATGATTGTGGCAGAAAGAATGATATATAGTCAAACTTGGAGAACCCAGAAGCTACCTTTGTGCAGTGACTGAATTAATAAGCTCTGGGAATTAGCTCTAGTGCCAAGTTAACATATTATTTACGATATGGGGAAAACAGGGTATGAGGAGAATAAATTTGTAGAAATATGGTCTCACTTTATAATATATTTATAATATATTAACAGAGAAATATGCTCTAAACAAACAAACTGTGTTTCTAACACCAAGAATCATATCAGCTGTTTACAAAAAGAAGCACTCAGACAATCCAATGAGAAGTCCAAAATATGACAAAGCTATGAAAATAGCTTTATTGAACACCAGTATAATTTACAATTTATCCACTTATATTCTTCTGTATAGTAATGATGTATGTTCATATGAGAGAAGTACCATACTTCTTACTGGTTTGTTTGTTTTCTAATGTAATCAATGCATTCAGACATATTATGAAATTCTTGACACATATTTTTTTAAAAAAAGATTAAAAAGAGAAAGAGACCACTGAAATCTGTTCCTATAAAGTGGGGAAGGCTGCCTTCTGACTAAGACAAGGGCCACAAAATCAAGAACCAAAAATCCTGCTCTGCCAGAATGGGAAAGGGAAATCACAACTGCAGATCTATCAGCACTGTGCAAATTAAATTTCATTCTAAACTCTTAGAGCAGATTCCTTCACATACAGATATATGCACACAAAATCCTTGGAAGACGTATGTGTGCCTGCATCGGATTTGAAATGTGGGAAATTCCACATTGAACGTGCCCCTGAAATGATGCAAATCAGTCTTCCCCTTTTTTCCTGCTATCACACTGACATATTGCCTACATTTCTGAAAACACCCTGTTTAACACACATACCTACTGCAAACATGTAAACCTTTCAATATTAGCAACCACATCAAAGTCACCCAGAAGAAAAAGAAAATGACCTTTTTTTCATTACAGGCCAATCCTAGTTTCTAAGAAGTGTGTGTGTGTGTGTGTGTGTGTGTGTGTGTGTGTGTGCCTAAAAGGTTCCTGGGAGGCACCTTTAGCAAAGGCCATATGCCAGTCATGCACATGGAATTCAAGTTCTCTCCCAATCCCAGCCAGTATTTTTCCTCTCCTTGGTCTTATGCAAGCTCAAAACTTGGCTCTAAAAACAAATCACGTTGCCACATGGCATAACTGTTCCTAAGGATGCCAAGTTCTTCTCAGGTAAGGGGAGAGGAGAGAACAGGTCTTTATTATTGCCTGTACAAGCACAGTGCTTCCAGCTTTCATAGGATATTCTGACTGTTCCTCCCTTGTTTCACAAGCACCAAGGAAACCTTAAACTATCCCTTATTCTAGAGCATCATAAACATGACCGGTCCTAACATACCATGCTGTAATGCACTCCAGATTCAGAGAATTCTGCAGAACAGAAGAAGCAGGCTGGTTATTTCCCCCCACCTAGCAAGTGTACTTTGATGGCCTCATTTCCAGCTGTCTGTGGCAAACAACTGTCACCAAGCTTCAGAGGAAAGTGTGAAGATGTAACAAAACATTTGAGAGCCATATACTCTAGTTATCTCTCACTTGGAATACTGCAATGCGCTCTACGTGGGGCTACCTTTGAAGGTGACCCGGAAACTACAACTAATCCAGAATGCAGCAGCTAGACTGGTGACTGGGAGCGGCCACTGAGACCACATAACACTGGTCTTGAAAGATCTGCATTGACTCCCAGTACATTTCCAAGCACAATTCAAAGTGTTGGTGCTGACCTTTAAAGCCCTAAACGGCCTCGGCCCAGTATACCTAAAGAAGCGTCTCCACCCCCATCGTTCTGCCCAGACGCTGAGGTCCAGCGCCAAGGGCCTTCTGGCGGTTCCCTCACTGGAAGAAGCCAAGTTACATCGAACGAGGCAGAGGGCCTTCTCGGTAGTGGCACCAGCCCTGTGGAATGCCCTCCCACCAGATGTCAAAGAGATAAACAACTACCAGACTTTTAGAAGACATCTGAAGGCAGCCCTGTTTAGGGAAGCTTTTAATGTTTAACAGACCACTGTATTTTAATATTTTGTTGGAAGCTGCCCAGAGAGGCTGGGAAAACCCAGCCAGATGGGTGGGGTATGTATGTATGTATGTATGTATGTATGTATGTATGTATGTATAAATAATAATAATAATAATAATAATAATAATAATAATAATAATAATAATTATTATTATTATTATTATTATTATTATTATTATTATAATACTGGACAAGATTTGACCAGCTCTCTCATCAAACAAGGGACGCAGGTGGCGCTGTGGGTAAAACCTCAGCGCCTAGGACTTGCCGATCGTATGGTCGGCGGTTCGAATCCCCATGGCGGGGTGAGCTCCCGTCGTTTGGTCCCAGCTCCTGCCCACCTAGCAGTTTGAAAGCACCCCTAAGTGCAAGTAGATAAATAGGTACCGCTTTATAGCGGGAAGGTAAACAGCGTTTCCGTGTGCTGCGCTGGTGCAGGCTCGCCAGAGCAGCTTCGTCATGCTGGCCACGTGACCCGGAAGTGTCTCCGGACAGCGCTGGCCCCCGGCCTCTTAAGCGAGATGGGCGCACAACTAGAGTCGGACACGACTGGCCCGTACGGGCAGGGGTACCTTTACCTTTTACCTCATCAAACAATAAGGTCATAGAGTGAAGGCATTGTTTTCATAGATGGTCCAGTATAAGCTTTGCTCTTAGTGGCTTTTGCATAAAGACTTTCGGAGTTTCTTCAGCAGCACACAGTGCTGTACCGTATTGTGTGCAGGGAACCACGGCTTGTGTGCAAAATTGCGTGAAAGGAACTAACCCCAACAGCGGCATTTGAACAAGAGCTTTCTCCCACCTCACCACTAAGATTTACAAAATATAAGAACAAAGCACTAGCTCTTCCTTAACATCTTTCTGCCCAAAGCATGTTCAAATGATGAAGTAAGTAAGGGGTAAATCAAGGGGTACTCGACCCACTGAGGTCTTTGTTGTTACATAAAGTGCAGTAGCCTACTTATTGGCAAGGCTTGGTCCCTGGTATCTCCAGTCAAAAGAATCTCAGGTAGCTGGTGCTGCAAAAAGGCCCCCACCTGAACCAGCAGGCTTAGAAAGCCATTGTCAGTTAGAAAACACAATACTGGGTCAGGTGGATTAATGACAGCTTCATACATTGTTTTTATTGTAAACATTTTCCAAGAACTACTTCAGATGTTACTGGACTTCCCGGGAACACACAACACCAGGTGCCCCCTTCCTCAGAGCCTGAGACACACCAGGCGTGCCACCTTGCCCTCACGATAGTGGGTGCCCGGGAGTGTGCTGACATCACTGTGGTGTGCAGGCGTCACTTGAACATGTGGCAGGGGGGATGCTGACGCCACACACACATGCTACGGGGCCTGCTGACATGACACCAAGTGGAATCGGGGGGGGGGCTCCCTCCTTTTTTACAATTGTGGGTGCCCGGGCACTCAGGGCCCCACATAGTTGCCGCCTATGAGATCCACTATGCTACTATTTCCAATAGTCTGGAATCAAACGTAGTAAACCAGATGATTCTTCAAAGGGTAAAAATCATACCTGGATTGTTAAGTCGTCTTTAAGCCGCCCAGAGTGACTGGGGCAACCCAGTCAGCTGGGCGGGCCATAAATAATAGATAGAATCGTAGAATCTTAGACCCCCTGTAATGCAGGAATCTCAGCTAAAGCATCCATGACAGATTAAAATAAAATCTTATTTTTATTCTAATATTAAAATAAAATTAAAACACACAAACCACCACCATGAAGTCACTTAGCAATATTTGAAATGCAAGCTTAAAGAAAAGCAGCACCAAGACACTGGTGTCTGCAGAGAGTTCTAAGCAACTATTTCAAGTGAGAGGTTAGAAGTTGCACTTATTAAAGCCCTGGAATTATTAGTTTAGGATCTAGTTTATGGCCATTGATGTATCACTATATCAGATGTAATTTCATTTGTATCAAGGCACGCAAGGATCAATTAGTATTACAGTAACAGGAAGTTTTCCATTAAAGGTAAAGGTAAAGGTACCCCTGCCCATACGGGCCAGTCTTGACAGACTCTAGGGTTGTGCGCCCATCTCACTCTATAGGCCGGGGGCCAGCGCTGTCCACAGACACTTCCGGGTCACGTGGCCAGCGTGACAAGCTGCATCTGGCGAGCCAGCGCAGCACACGGAACACCGTTTACCTTCCCGCTAGTAAGCGGTCCCTATTTATCTACTTGCACCTGGGGGTGCTTTCGAACTGCTAGGTTGGCAGGCGCTGGGACCGAGCAACGGGAGCGCACCCCGCCGCGGGGATTCGAACCACCGACCTTTCGATCGGCAAGTCCTAGGCGCTGAGGCTTTAACCCACAGCGCCACCTGCGTCCCCTAAGTTTTCCATTAAGGTCTGCCAAATAATCATGAAGTTTACCCAATTACATTAGAAAAATGAAGGGTATTTTCTTTTATGAAGCCACCCGCAACTTTTATAGGAAGTTTTCTTTCTACATTCAAATTTAGCAGAGGCAGAAGGAAATAAGACTCCACCTCGCTGCCCATGGGCCCCTTTTATTTGCAGTTGGCTGGTGGCTACTGTCCCTCCCTGCTGTGGTCCAAATTAGAACACTGGGTAGCTTGTGTGGCTTCTCTTTGGCACAGGGTAAAACCGAGCCCAGCTGCAGGAAAAGTTATTCCAATCACCACATTCATACGATGAATGAAAGGGCTGCTATTGCCACCTTTTAGAGAAGATAAATCCTGCCTGTCTCTGGTTCTACTTGGATATTCCCACATCATCAGAACTGTAGTCCAGTGTAAATACTGGAGTACTGGGGTGCCACTGGGAACAAGATCTGCTGGTTCTGGGCAAAGGCCTACCCAGTCCAACATTTTGGCCTGGCCAACCAGATGCCTATGGGAAGCCTGTAAGCAGACTCTGAGCACAAAAGCACTCCCCTCAGAATTCAGAGGCAGCACATAGCCATCACAAGAAGAAAATTAAAACTTGATTAGTAAATGGCAATGAAGGGAGTCCATAGGGAGAGCAAGACCAAAGGGACAGCCTTGACCAGACACTGGGTTGTATCCAACTGTGGCTGCATCCATACAGCACTTCATTTCATTTTCATTATGTTTCTTTACCTGATAATTTCCACATTATGTATGGTCGTTCACAAGATGTAAAAGCAAAATCCAGTGGAAGTTTGGTAATAATTTCTGTGTTATTTGCTCCCAGGAAGAAAAAATCTGATTGCAACACCATTAACCCAGAAAATCCCAATAATTTTCCACTGCAGTTTCACATGACCAAATTTCGTGTGGCATCTTGGCATACAGTTTTTTGCCACCATTTAAAATTTAGCATGGCATGGCAGTATATTGATCAAAAAGCTGCAGTTCCATAACGCAACAAGTAATGCAGTGTAGAATCTGAGATAGGTTTGCTAGCATTATAATCAGGAAAATTAATGCACTAATCCCCACATATGAATGTATCCTAAACCTCTGTTAGACAATGATAAAGATTGTTGTCTGACAGACCAATCCAGAGTTGCCCCACTTTTGCCATCCACCCCATCATGGGTTGATAAATAACCACAATGTTACATATCAATCTATAGTAACCACAATTCAACATGAGGAATTCATTCAACCTGATGGATCACAAGTCATGTGCTTTTTTATTTATGAGAACACATCCAGATTTTAAAACAAGTGTTTTGGAGACCCTTGTTTTTAAACATTAGAAATGATGTGTGTTGAAATAAAACTAAGCGTAATCAGTTATCTCCCAGTTTGTGACACAGGACCCTCACATAGGCAAAAAGGCTATGGCTGCTTGTGTTTCAGCTGAGCAAAGTATTTCTTTCCTGCAGTATTAGCAGTGACACAAAGTCCTCATAAGCCTTTTCAGACTATTCTTATCTAAGAATGTGATGTGTGCATATTACAACTTGTCCAAGAAGCTGATTTTCCATTTATCTGATCCTTCGTGTCTTGCCCATTATGCAATCACCTACATACCAGGAAAGCTGACAACAGAGGGGTTCTTTAAAAAGGCGGACCATGGAAATATATATATATTTACATGCAGCTGAAAAGGATTTGGGAACAAACCAATGGCCACAGCTGGGAGAAAGAAAAAAAACACACATACAACTCTCCACCATTCAGCTTACAATGAGATTTACTGCTCAGCCTACTAAGACTTCATCTCTACATGTGCTAAGCAGATTTCTGGCTAGAGAAACAGTGAGTAGTATCCACTTCTCCACCCCACCCCCTGCCTTGGCTGTGACACAGATGGCTGTCATTTTCCGGCTGACTTGGGTTATGACTGACCTACTATGCACCTCCCAAGCTCAGAAACTACACGTCCTGGAAGTCCATGACTCAGGAGAAAAGAGCTGCCCAAGTTCAGGAGGTTTGTGCTAAGCAGCACAAAACTAAGTCATTATAGAAGTGAAGGTTGGGCGAGGGGTGGGGGAGAGAGAGAGAAAAGCGGGAGGAAGAGATCACATGACACTTTGCACTCTGCTCCGTGATTCTGCAGCTCGTGCTGGTATCAGAACTTAAGAAGAGGAAGATCTTGCCCTTTCCAAGTCCAATGTGCACACTGCAGACATTTGTTCCAGCATTACACATGATTTGTGCCCTGACATGACCCACCTTCAAGGGCTAGATTTCTCCTGCAGCTCTGTCTAAAGATCCAAGCTAGACACAATGGTGGAAAATTTCAATACCGACCTGCCTAATTATGGAGACAGGTGAAGTCTAGTTGGAGTGGGGGTGATGTCACACGCGTAAAGCATGATTTGTGGCTGTATTTTTGGTTGCCTACTTCTTTGGGGGTGCATTGTCTGATTTTCATTGTCTGTGGGGGGGTTTCCTTGGGGAGGGGGTGTAGATATTGTTGCCTGCTGCTTGGTGTGAGTCAGTGGGGATAGCATCACCAGTTCTTTCTTATGTCAAATGGTTATTTTTGTGGTGCCCATAACAGTTTCTTTAATTTTCAGGTATGTCCTCGGCCCAAGAAGGTTGGGGACTCCTGCTCTATGACACAATCCTTCATGACATAGTTCTGTTTTGTTTTTGGCCAAAGCTGAGCAAGCACCCTAAAAACATGCCTTGTGTACCAGCTGTTCCACCACTATCCACCAAGCCACCTCTATCTCTTAAGAAGTATCTTCTCAAAAGTCTTCAATCAAAGTCTGTCCTGGATCATTTCATTCCAGTCTCCCCTCACCTGCTCCTATGCTGCCATCTTACAGATATTATTGAAGTCTTTGTGTGTACAGCTATATGCACAAAGGCTGTCTTGTTACAGAAGCTTGCACAGCACACTTGGAGCAGAGGAACATGCAACATCAAGGTCATGGTTTCTCTGTGGGGTCCCACTCCTTGCTCCCGTGTTGAGTGACATGGGATCAAAGAACATCAGAGTAGGGTTAATGTGTTAGCAACACCCACTTATAGAAAGAGGCCATGGAAGTTACTTTCCATGTAGCATTTAAGAGACACAATCATTTGGTACATTTGCAAGCTGGAGAAACACACAGGCACAACACACACAGCACAACCAAGTACACACAGCAGCCTACTGTATTGCCTACAATAGAATGATTCTTCCAAGCCTAATTTCAGGGACCAAGGGAATCTTCTGTGGCTGCATGTCTGCCCACAGAAGACATGTTGCCAATGCCCAGTTTAAACAGTACACAAAGCACATTATGTTCTCCTAGGGCTTGTCCGCACTTCCTCTTGCCCTGCTCCTTTCCCCCATGGGCAAACAACTCTTTTCCATTCAACTGGAGCAAATAGCAATTCAGGTTTTCTTTGGATTGACATTTGCTCCAATCTAGCACTAAAGAACAGGTTTTCCATGGGAAAGGAGCAGAGCTCGGACCCAGCAAAAGTGTGGAAAGGTCCCAGCTGCTGGAATACAACTCAGGCCTATGTGGGTAACTTACAAATTGCCAGACAAAGCAAGTAAAAAATCACATAAATGGAAAAGAGACCTATTACATATATATCCTCCTTTGCCTCCATGCTCCCCCCTCAAAATTTATTTTTCCAACCTCCTTATGTGATAGATCAGACTGAGAGATTGTTAACTAGTCCTGCATCATGGCTGAGTGGGGATCTGAACCCCAGTTTCCCAGATCCCAGTCTGCCACACTTAAGTGCTACACCATGCTGGCTAATGATCAGTTTAGGAAGAGGGGGTGGGGTCAATGGAATGAGAGGGTTTGTTTCCATAAGAAAAAGAAAAGAGTCAAATAAAACCATGGTGTATGACCCCCCCCCCCATCTGGCTTGGCATTCCTGCTACACTTTTTCTTTTTTTGTATTTTTCTGCAGCAATCTCAGAGGGTTTCTTAGTTTTGTTTTACTTCTTGTTTCTAGGATACAGAATCTCAGCAGCGATGTCAACAAAACACACACACAACACAAGTGCATGCATGAGGCAGAACAGGGGTGCGGGGGGAGAAGAATTAGAGACCTGCAAGCAAGCTAAAATTATTATTTTTAAAAAGAGAAGCAACTTAGGAACATAAGAGCCCTGATGGACCATCCTCCAACTCAGGGGGAGCCAGCATGCTGGCCTCAAGATAGCCTTGGTCTCCAACTCCCAGCAGTCCCAGCCACCATGGGGTAATGGGATAATGGAAGCTGTATTCCAACATATGGAGAGCACCAACTGCACTGTTTAATAAAATAGGCAAGCAAAGACAGTTCCTACTTTTCCAAGTTTCACTCAGCGCTGGTACTAACCTTTCACCAGTATGAATTTTTGGTAGCACACCAGATCAGACAGGCTTGCTTGCACGTTGTTCTGGATTTTAAAAATCTGAAGACATTAGCATTTGGAAGTAAAATTTTGTATATGGCAATATATGTGTCCTGAATTGCTGCACAAAAATTAGCAAATGCCGCTTCAGTGATACTAGGAATAATATTTTGAAGTTCAAAATATTTTTGGCAGCATATAGCTAGGAGGTACCATAAATAAGGTATTTTAGGGTTAAGAGATTTTATAGAGCAGGCATAGGCAAACTCGGCCCTCCAGATGTTCTGAGACTACAATTCCCATCATCCCTGACCACTGGTCCTGTTAGCTAGGGATGATGGAAGTTGTAGTCCCAAAACATCTCAAGGGCCAAGTTTGCCTATGCCTGTTATAGAGGGGGGAAGGATTAAGATTCACAACAAGTTTTAAAGGCCTGTTCTTGGATACATCTTTTTAGCAGTTGTATTTTTAAAAAGGGATTGCTCTTAAAACCTACTGGTCTCAGCATTCCTGAGATCCCACTGGCATTTCCTATGCACAGGAAGGTGGAGTCAGAAGGGTGTGGGCATCACACTGGCACCAGAGAAGGAGGGACCTAGGATCGTAATAATCTGGGCTATTAAGATCCCAGAGACAGCAGGTGCCAGAGGTGCTGAAAGGATTTACAGGCTCCAAAACATATGTGAGTAAATGAGTTCAGCCTTTGGCATCCACCAGAGTCCACAGAAGAACTGACACAATATTCCAGGGATGGGGAACTGTCTAAAAGGCATTTGTCACTTGTGTATAATTAAGACACACACATGCCATACTGCTGTGCCTCATTATTAATGCAAACCCAACCGCAAGAATGCAAAGAGCTTAAGTACAGGGAACTAACAGAAGTCATGGGAAGCCAATCACTTCTCTAATTTTTCATAACAGGCACATAAAAGAGGAGAGGAAAAGAGAAGAGAAAACTGTGTGTTGGGCACAGAAGAATTAAGCCTGAATGCAGATCTTGAGAAATAACTTAATGCTTTCAGGGGGGCGGGGCTGAGAGAAAAGCACTTCTAGGACTGCAAAGAATTCCCCAGAGGCTCTGAACCAAACACTTGCACAGCAAAATCTGGGAACAAAAAGGTGTGGTGCGTGGTGGGTCAGCTTCTGGCACCAGGATTGTCGATGCCATCTCCTCACCCTCAGATTTTAGTCCTTTACCTGGAGACTCTGAAGTAGGGCTCAATAAGAGGCCACGCACTAGGGCTGCCCTACGTCCGGATTTTCCCAGACGTATCCGAAACACTGCAGTCGGCAGCAATCTCTGGGCAGTAATCAGGCAAATGTCTGGGGAAATCCGGGTGCATGGCAGCTCAGCAACTTTTCTGTTTGGATTTTCACTGTTTGAAATTTGGCAACCCTAACTCACACATCACCAAAAGAGAAGAAATGCAACACACACACACACACACACACACACAGAGAGAGAGAGAGAGAGAGAGAGAGAGAGAGAGAGAGAGAGAGAGATGAGAGGGCAGATTTGCATAAAAGTCTGTATATGCTAATTTTATATGTATAGTTGCACATTTGGAAATATTTACTGTAATTTAAAATAGAAATACATCAATATAGAGGGGAAGACTGTGGTAAAGTGACCTCTGTGCCTCCTCTGTCCACTGTCCTGCTGATGGGCAAATTCAAGGATCATGATCTCCCTTCTTAAGGATTCTGTATTTTTAATATGGGCTTGAACGGGACAATCCTTCAAACAGAGGACTGTCTTTTGTAAGTAACGCACATGAACACCCTGTGGCTCAAGTTCAAGTCAAATAGGCAGGAGAGCCAGATCCCAAAGAAGGTTGGGGGCGGGGGGACACTGCAGTTTTCCCAGCAGATGCTGTTACTGAACCTAGAAACCTCAATATCGCCCACCTGACATTTAACAATTGCGTGTAAAACAAATATAGCTGGCAAATCTAGTTTTATTAGGATTTGCACTTTTATTCAGCAGAAGCCAGTACAGCATTCAAGTGTAATGTAGCTCACATACATTTAAAGAAAAACAGAAAACAGAAATAAATCTAACAGCATAATAGCATTATTTTGGTGGTACTTTCATGAGATTTGAGACTTTTGAAGGATCAATCCATGTTAACAGTTAAATAAAAATTGGTGCTTTCAAACACAGTAAAAAATAAAGCACCGTTACATAATTTAGCCCTCTGGCTAGAGCAGCAAGGGAGTTGAATCTGGAGACTGCCCTGTGATTTAAATTAATGTTGAGTCAACTAGCAGGGTATCTGGAGACGAACAGATCAGAACTGAAGCATATGCTAAGAGCTATATGGCAGGCACCCATGCAGGGCCAAGGACACTGTACTCTGGCTCAGGACAGCAAAATGCACATCAAGAAGAATGAGTGCTCTGCTTCCCATTGCCAGAGAGAGAGAGAGAGAGAGAGAGAGAGAGAGAGAGAGAGAGAGAGAGAGAGAGAGAGAGTTTAAAGGAAGCCTCAGAATGAACACTCAAGAGAAGCCAGTGACAGAAGCCAATGCCGTTTCCCCCCCTTTTTTCTTTCCTCCCTGCATACTGCCATGAAGGTATAAATCCCTTGAGAACAAGATAATAAAACAAACTGACCTTGCAACCCAATTAGGTCTGCAAACTGTTTCTCTTGTGTGTTTTGGGCCAATACAACTGCAGAGGATAAACTGAACACAAAGCGTTGTCTTGACAGTGGCAAACTTTATCAGCATCACAAAGCAGCTAGGCATAGCATGGAAGCAGGCGGCTGTTCAGCCAAGGCACAGAAGAGCTAGGCTTCAGACAGGAATCCTATGCAATGGGCCATGGGGGAAAGATATCACCTTGATTCCATTAAGCAGGATCATTTAACCATGTAACTTCCCCAAATCATTTCAAACAGAGTCAAAATAATGTTTTGGCACTACTTATTAGGCTCAGACTTGGCATACGTTCTTCTTGATGATGGAAATTGCCAGCAAATTAGTTTTTGTTTAATAGATGTGCAACTTCACAGGAAATGCCTCAGAGAAACTTCACAGGAAATTCCTCTTTACCAGTTTCACACTTCTGAAAAAGCCAAAAGCTGCAGCAGAATTTTGCAGTTTCCCCACACTTTGTTAAAATGCCATTAGCTTGAATTTTTAAGACAATACAAAGGAAGGACACGCACCTGCAACACATGCTTGCTTATCAAATGGAAAACAAAGAATTCCTGCCATTCTACTGCAACCCAAATATTACTGTGTAGGGGGAGGAAGCTGCATACATGCCCACTGAGAGAGAATCCAAAAGAAACATTGACTTGAAGCAAAACTGCGCCACAGCTCAAAGCAGTAAAGCAACCACCCCTCCAGCATTTAAAAGTTCCATATTTCAAAAATCTACTGTGAGCAGATACTCAATTAGTAAGGCTAAGAATCATCACACTTTTATAACAGCAAATGCATAATATTCTAAGCGAAACCAGTTTCTGGGAATGAAAAGAGTGCTGTTATGCTCAGATGCTACTTGCAGGCTTTCCATAGGCATCTGGTTGGCCATTGTGAGAAGCACAAAACGCTGGACTAGATGAGCCTTTTTCTCCTGATCCAGCAGTGTTTTTTCTATGCCTTCAACAACATGTAGTCAAAAGCCATTCATATATAATTGAGAAAACAGCAAGGCGTTCTGGGTGACTGCAATAATGATGGCAGGGAATATTCCACCTTATTGCTATGGACAATCCACCTAAATAAAAAAAACCCATGTTTGCAGCAGAAGCAAGACATTCCAGAGCCATCATCTCTCCAAAAGGCAAGAACAAGGGATATCAGACATGGCTTCAAAGCAAGCACAAAATTTTGATTCCTGCACACTTCCTTTGGGGTGGGGAGATGGAAGATTCCAGTACGCTTGGCCTTGCCTCATTTAGATTTGCTACAGGGCTCTCTTTCATCTCCTCCATGCTCTAACAGTGGGTTGTTTTTATCTTGTGATCTTATCAGCATTCCTCTAGCTTCCCTCAAACATCCAAAGTGAGGACACATCCAGTTCCACCTCAAATTTAACATTTTCAGCATTTAGACTGCAACTCTCATGTAAAGCGTTTACAGAACTTTAAAAGAGCAGCAGAGAAATGCCATGGGTAGATGTTTTGGCTTGGACCTGGAATATCTTGGTGGCTTTTAATTTTTAAGCACTTGTAGACGACAGTAGTACTCGTACCAAGACCTTTTCTTACACCCATACCTCAGATTCCACAGCCGCATCCTAGGAACCAATTTTTTTTCTGGGGGCCCAGCATGTGAGCAAATTGTACAGTAGCTCGTTTAAATGTATGCAAATTAAATATCGCTAAGCGCTGACTGTAAGCTTAAAAACCACACAGGGTGACAAAAGCTTCTCTCAACGGCAGTCACATGGCAAACCTAGCTATGACAAAAATGATTGCTGTGCTACCCGCATTAATAGGGATATTGTTGCCAAACCGGCAGCTTTCTAAGATTGGCCTCGATTTCTTCTCTTCCCACTCCAAACTAATTATAGGCACCCAGATGCATTAGCAAAACTAAATGCCAAAACAAACTAAATATCTATCAAGCTCTACAATCACTGTTCGGCACTCAGCATCACCTTTGTCAGCTTTTCCAGCTCCTGTTCCCTTATGCACATGATAAAAAAACAGGGAAGCTGTATTCAGGCATTCCTGAAGATCCCAGAGATCTGCCTCCAACATGGACTTACGTACCTCACCCCTCTTAAACTCCCGACTCCCCACTTATGGAGCAAAAAGCATCAGGTCTCTCAGAGGAAGAGGGAGCTTCCCACCTGTCCTCATTTGTGTCTGACTGTCCAAAACAACAACAACAATAATAATTTTTTATTTATATCCCGCCCTCCCCAGCCAAAGCCGGGCTCAGGGCGGCTAACAACAATAAAATAAGACAACATTTTTAAATCATTTCATTTTAAAAAATTTTTTTACTTCAAATCAAATTGAAAGCAACCATTGGGTAGAGTTCTGAGAAAATTGCCAAAGGAGGGGGTCAGGCTGTGCCCTGGCCAAAGGCTTGGCGGAACAGCTCTGTCTTGCAGGCCCTGCGGAAAGAGGGCAAATCCCTCTGCCAAGGATGACAAGGTTCAAGAGCACCAGAGACAGTTGTTCAGTTCCATGGTTATACCCCAGCATGCTTGCAGGACCAGCCATCAGACTTCCCATACCCCAACCCAAATAATAAGAGATCAATGAGACTAGTTTTCGGTCAGAACAGGCCCCAACTTTATTGAATACAGTTGAAAGAGGTTTGGGCATGGGGCAAGCTAAATACTTCCGGCCCGCCCGCGGAAGTGACGCATGGTCAATCCAGACAGGGGGTCCTAAGACTTATATCAAATAGATGTGACCCCCACAGGGACCGCTGTTTGGGGGAGTGCCTTTAGCCCCAGATCCCTTTAAGGGGATACCCCAGCATTTGGAGGGGCAGGCAGAGTCTACAACTCCCCCTCCATCCAAAGCAAAGGATTGCCCCAATGCCCAACCAGTTGTGACGATTGCTATGTGGTAGGCAGAACCACCGGGTCGGTGCCAATTAGCCCAATGGGCAAATTCCTACCCAGCCCCTTAAAGGATGGCAACCACCATAGCCACAGCAAAGTCATTGGCTATCAGCTTAAACCGAGGGTGGCTGGGCGGGGAAACCCGGCGCAGGAACAAACAGGCTGAGCCCCAGGTGCTGGCTGCTGAAATGGGCAAGGGGCGGATCCGAGGGAAGCCCACCGTCTGCTCCATTGGCTTCGCCACCAGCACAGCCCAAGCCCTGGCCTACATCCCCATTTGCCAAAACAGGGAGCAGGCAAAGATACAGTTCCTTATAAGAAGGGCACAGCCAGTTTGAATTCCCTCAAAGGGGTGGGCGAGTTTGTTGTCCTTAGGAGCCTAGAAGGGAAAAGGCAGGTGGGAAGAGCCTTGCCTCTAATTCAGAGGCCTGTGGGACACAGGACTCTTCCAGTTCCCTCTCATGTACATATATCTTAACAGAAGATTCACTCAGAAAGGGCAAACAAAAGCAGCATTGCACAGTCACCACTGAAAGCTTTTGCCACTGCATCTAACCCTTACTGAGAACAAGTCAACCCAAGCCACATACTAGTGCTTATCTCTAGATTATTATTGAGATAATAAGAATCGTTTGGACCCACTTAAATAAAAGCTGGAAAGAACAGTGAAAGCTCCAGAATCAAAAGAGTGACCAGGTTCTCTCTGTCTGCATGAATAAAGGAACCACTGCCCATGAAACTTCACACATCACAAAACTACCCGGCAGTCTTATAGAGCATCTTCTGATTGAACAGGCAGCCAGAATCCATCTAATTTTCACATTTTCATCATGTCCATGTTCAGCATAGTACCAAATCCAATTATTATTATATTTAAAAAATTAACACTTAGCTAAGAGCTAGAGGAGGAACCCTAGAGAATAATTTAATTAGTTATGATAGGTAAAGAGTCTTCCTTGCAGCAATTTAAACCTACCCTGCTGATGTTCCTCATAATTGGAGGGAGTTTTATGAGGCTCTTATAAAATGCATCACTCTGCTACATGACAGATTTGGCATAAGCTGTACCTTTAGGCTGACAACGTGCATTCCTTGTGTAACACCCTCAATGACTCACCCAGCTGGATAAGCAACGAGACCACTCTTTGGATCACAGGCCAATCCTCTGCCTCCAGAGACAGTGATTCCCAGCACTTTCTCCAAGGTCACCTAGTCAACAAGAGAAAAAAAGAAGATGAGATGCATGCAGATTGAATTCAACTTCATGTAACCACAAGCTTAAATTTGTGTGCATGTGTGTGAATATATATTGTTTCGGTGGAGACTGGAAGATGCACATAATCAGCAAAGATGCCATCAAGTGTCAAGAGCTGTTCTCTTGATGCAGATGACAGACATATTTAGTAGGTTCTGTGTAGAAGAAGGAGAAGAAAGAAGAAGCTGGTCCATAGCCAGTGTTTTGAGAAGGAGATTTATAGAACTATCACAGTAAATGGAACCAACAGAAAAGCATGGGAAATACCAGGAGTGAGGTTAGAGAAAAAGGAAAACTACTAAGCAATGGACTATGCTGGTCTCACCCAAATCCCTTTTGCGTGTCTGATGTAGCTTCCCCAAGAGATATGTAAAAGCATTCAGATTTAAAGGCGACTATGGGTCATCTCTCTTTCAGGCCAAGGGAGCCAGCATTTGTTCACAGACCAGGGCATGTGGCCAGCATGACTAAACCGCTTCTGACACAATGGAACACCGTGACAGAAACCAGAACATATGGAAATGCTGTTTACCTTCCCATCACAACAGTACCTATTTATCTACTTGCACTAGCATGCTTTCAAACTGCTAGGTTGGCAGGAGCCGGGATAGAGCAACAGGAGCTCACCCCATCACGGGGATTTGAACCGCCAGCCTTCTGATCAGCAAGCCCAAGAGGCTCAGTGGTTTAGACCACAGCGCAACCTGCATCCCTCCTTTAAGGTTATAGGACTCATACTTCCTTTGCCTGAAGCCTCTGAATCCAATATTCCCAGCCAGGTAAGAGTTATTTCTAAACATATTACCAGCAGATTTTAAAAAATTACTTCATTGCAATCACACAATTGCAATTAGAGACTGGATAAAATAGCTTAACCAAGCCCAGCCAATTAGCTTTATACATAAACAGCAAAAATCTGAACCTGAGACTTGTACACCCAGACCTAACAACCTGCCCATTGCATCACACACATTCACGTACTGCCAATCTGGGTCTTGAATCCTGCCTGCCAAACAGTGGCAAAGGAGCCAAATTCATGAGGGAGCAATTCATGTAGGCTTGGGTCAGAAGAACAGCGAATGGCAGAAAATGTATTAATAAATGCTAGCAAAAGGCTTCCTATAGAGTTGCACCACGATGTTGTCAATGCTCCCTTTCCCCTGTGCTTTAGCAAAGTGGTGTTTGGCTTTTATTTTTGGTGCACATACATTATTCCTCCAACAACATTATTTGCAAGATTTTACTAGACTGAATGTTGACTCTTCTGTTTTTAGTTACAATAGTTGGGTTATATCTTTTATCACATTTCCAAAAAGCCTGTAGGGATGGGTGGCACAGTTATTAATCTTCGCGGTTATTAAAAGCTGTCCTCTAGGGACTCCAGCCTTCCAAAACAAGGAAAGTCTCCCCCACTTAGCCTTGCTAACCAGCTTCAAGGAACACCTAAAGATGCCCGTGGGAGCAGATTGCCCAGATTTACCCAAGAAGGTGCCTGGTTACAACAGCATTTCTTTTCGCAAGATCATTTCCCATTCCAATAGAATTTCCTAAGTCCTTTCTTCATATGTTAATAGCACAGATAGCTTGGATTCAAACTAGTGGCCTTAAGGGAAAAGGGTTTCAAAACCTGCTGCCAATCTTTTCCTTCTCTCCACCCCTGTGTCATAGGGTTCATATTCTCTTGTGCCGGATGCCTTGCAGCAGGAAAGAAAAAGCCAAGAAGAAGATAAAGATCCCACCATGTTGCAAAATCAGCATGTCTTTTGAAATGAGATTTTCAGAAAATTAAACACAAGCATTGTTCTTTCTGCCAGTATGTATTTCTGGAGAATGTATTCATACAGCCATGCAAGCAAGAGCTAAGAGGTAACTGTGGATCCTCTTGTGCTTAGGTACAAATAAAGGGATAGTTCTCCAAATGGAAGGGTGTAGAAATTAGAGTCCTCCAACACTGCTGCAAGGTGCACAGGACAATTCTATATGTACCTTCTAATTGCTTTCAGATACCAACCCTGCTACAACATACAATGTTGCCAGATTCCGCACAGCAGCGCTCAAAATTCGTCGGACAATGACCTGTGCCGCAATGCCCCTACCGAACTTCAGGAGGGGGGGGTTGCGGGCTCACGACTCCGCCCACACTCCCGCGGGGCTGTCCCCAGCCTCGCGGGAGCCAGGGATTCCCTCAATTTGCATCCCCACCCACCGCCAGCCAATCGGCTGGCGGCGGGGGCGGGCCTTCAAGAGGCCACTTAAGGTCGGGGCAGCCCTTGGCTCGCCCCTTTTCTCTCCCTACCCGACGAGGTTTCCCACCCACCCGCCCTTTAGGTTTGCCCTTGATTTTGCTTTGGGTTTCGACTGGTCGCCGCAAGGGGCCTGGTAGGAGTTTTTTCCATTTGGCTAATTGGCTGGAATTTGAAGCCACTTGGTTTTTTCGCCTACCTCGTAGCAAAACGTCACAACTCCTGGGTTTTGGCGGTAGGCATTGGCCGGGGTACTGTCATGCAAATGAGATCGGGGGGGAGGAATCGCCATCACCTCCCCCAAGGCTTGGAGGGTAGTTCGTTAAAGGACTCCGGGGGGCATCGCCTCATCCGAAACCTACGGAGGCTAGGGCCTAAAGCGCGCCCCCGAGCGGTAACCCCTCGGGGAGCGCCTAGGGATATGCATCTCGGGTGGCTCCCCCTGTTGGTGCTTAACCCTCACCGGTTAGACCGGTTAGTCTGGTAGGGCCAATGCCTAAAGCCAATACCACTCTTGCCTGTAATCACTAAAGTTGTGGCCATTTTCGCCCATTAACCTAAAATTCTGGTGTCCTGTGTCTTCATTTATTCCATCTGTGGAGGGGGAGGGAATAGCCACGCAAACTACTGTAGCTTTAATGAGCACTCATATCAGAGTGCTCTGTAGATTGATAGCTATAGTCTTATATATACTAACCTCTTATGATCTGCCACTCCCGTCTAATGTTCCTAACCCTTCTTTCAGACTTTGCTAGCTTCCTTTAGATTTTTATAGACTTTTAATTCTTTTTAGTTTTTCAAATCATTTTTCAGATTTTAAATGATTCTACCCCCCCTCCCTTATGCTGATCTATGGCCGTAATAAAGATTTGATTGATTGAGAGTCCTCCAAGGATCAGTATTGAGATCTGTGCATTTTAACTTCTTCATTAAACTTCTTCATTAAACTTCTTCTTGATTAAACAATCACAGGTGAACAGTGAGGTGGCCAAGTTTGCTAATGATACTGAATTGTTCAGAGTTGTTAAAACAACAAGAGATTGTGAAGAGCTCCAAAAGGACCTCTGCAAACTATATGAATGGGCGGGGAAATGCCAAATGCAATTTTAATGTAGGCAAGTGTAAAGTGATGCATGTTGGAACAACAACAAAAAAATCTTAATTCCACATATATGCTCATGGGGTCTGAACTTATACTAACTGAGCAGGACTGAGATCTTGGAAGTCATAGTGGAGCTTGAGGAAGATGTTGTCACAGTATGAGGCAGCTGTGGAAAAGGTAAATTCCATGCTAGCAATCATTAGGAAAGGAACTGAAAATAAAACTGCCAGTGTCAGAATGTCATTATATAAATGTATGGCACCACTGCATTTGGAATGCTGTGTATAGCTCTGCTCTGCTCAACTCACCTCAACATATATATTGTCATATTCGAAAAGGTTGAGAAATCACCTCAAGAGTTCCTATAATGCTACAGAGACAGCTCACTTGAAATGAAAGGCCGCCTTCTCCCTGAGAAATCTGAAGCTAGTAACACTGTTGGCCTCCCACATCCTAGGTAAAAGCAGAAAATCACAAACTCTCGCAGGCACCCTGCACCATCAAATTACTTCATGCAATGAGATACATGGGCATATGAAAAATATGTTAGATGAACCAGGCTGTTCTCACATGGGGGAACCAGCTGCCATTTTCAGTATTGTTTTTGCATTTTTATTAAACTAGCCCATAGTCACTCCCCTCCCTTCACCACCTACTCCAGAGACAGGCAATATCAAACAGTCTTTCCAACACACAAATATTCCTGGCAAATCCCAACCATACACCAAGATGTGTAGCCGTAACACACATGCCTCCAGGTCAAAGAATGTAATGCAATCAATAATTTCATTCTTTAACTCAGTAAGAAAAGACCGTGTTCACTGTAATCAACAGATATGCCTCTCAAATGCACCAAATAAGTTATGCATACATCAGTAACATATGGGCAAATTACTTTTTGCATGTGCAACTCATGAAGTGCTTAGCCATCCTGGAAGGGACTGTGATTATGTACTTCATTTTCAATGCTTGATTTTAACAAGGTCTGTGAGACATTAGGAGACATCTTTCTAGCAGTCAGGCATTTCTGACATTTCACTCAAAATGACAGCTCACTCAACTATCTCTGGACCCTCAAAACCCCGCAAAATCTATTTGACCAGAGACTACACAGGGATAGAAAAAATGAGCATGTACTTCCACAGGCTACTCTGTCATATTCCCTTCCAATCTTTGATGAGCTGTGCACAGACTTACACAAACTAGTGGTTTGGTCAATTAACGGCCCTGACTGCACAGCCTGAAATACCTGTGGAATTGCCATGCCATGCAGGATGGGTGAAAAGTGAGCAGAGAAGAAACACAGGCACGTGGCAGTTTATAGGAATCAGCCATGCTGCAGACACAGTACAAGCAGTCCCTCAAACACACTCTAGACCAGGGCGGCCCAACCTTTCATACCAAGTGGGCTGAAAGAGTACTTCGACATGGAACCTGCGGGTCATACACTGGCTTGCTGCACGGGTGCAAGGCAGCACAAGACCAAAATGTGAAAGCCCCATGCCCTAAAGCCCTCGTGCTGCCTTCCAAAAGCCAGCTAGGTCCTAGAGCCCTCCTACCTTCTTCCCAAAACTGGTTCAGAGCAAGTCCTAGCTAGACTTTAGGGAGGAAGCCAGAGGACTCTAAGTCCTTGTCAGAGCCCGCACACCTCCCTCCCAAAGCGCAGACTTTGCTTATCCAGCTTTGAGAAGGCAGCTTGAGGGCTGGGGTATGTATGTCAAATGCTGCAGAGGGCTGTCAAAAAGGGCCTTGGGGGGCACATGTGGCCCCCAGGCTGCATGCTGGACTGCCTTGCTCTAGACACAAGACCTGTCAGGCTGCCCTCCAGTTTCAATTACAAGCTGCTACAGATGAAATGGACAGAAAAAGGTATGCGCTTGCTCACCCTTCCTCCATTGCAAGTGGTAACAGTTAGATCTGTGGAAGAATAGCAGCACACGCAACGTTCCACAGAGTGCAATTTACTGTCAGAATGCACATCCTAATACAGCTGTACAACAAAAAGCTTGCGCTGTTACATTTAGCACTGCTGGGCTTCATTTGGCACATTCACCGAAGAACGCTAATTACAGTGTGCTGTTCCGCTTAGGGGGGCTGTCAGCATTTCCACTGTAAAGCCTTCATTTTGGGATCTTATAACACATCTGTAATGTATTCACTTGGAGCTAAAGCTGGATGCTAAAAGGGCTGGCACTCAACCAGGTTTCTCTGCTTGTTTAGGATGTGTGTGTGCGTGTGTGTTTGTTTTATAGGGTTTGGTGTTTTCCATTTTCATCACAAAGATCTGAGAAGGAAATTAAACGTGGAGACTAAGTTATATGTTACTCAAGTTAGGGAAGAAGAAGAAAATAAGCAGCTTCAACTTCCATCCTGAATGCACATCCAAACATGCATACCCTTCTGTTTGGTATTTTCCAATTCAAAATAGCTTGGTGTTTTGTTTTTGCATCATCGTAAGAGGATCTTTCCATTTTTCCTCTTTCCCACCTGCAGTCTCATTTGCTCTCTCAGGAGTTGGGCAGACATATTCCAACCACCCTTCTATAAGACTTGGACGAGACTATAATTAAAAGACGAACAAAGCAGGCTGGAGACAGGCTGGAAAAGCCAGAAGTCTTATCAGAGCCATTGTTGCCCGTGGCATGAACACATTTCTTTTGATGCTGCTATCACTTCTGATCAAGTTTTGCAGGCCTTTGAAGCACAACTAAAGACAGAGACAACACGGACAAAAATTGCCTCCATCACCTAAGAAGGTGCCTTAAGGGCAGAACATTTGCCCCTCTAGCCCAGTATTGTCTAGTTTGAAAGGAACCATCTCTCAGGCAGTGGTCTCTCACATCATCTGCTACCCAATAACTTTTAGACTATGTCTCCTCTTACTTACATTTTCTCAAAACTAAAAAGGCTCAGCTACTGCAACCTTTGCCCATAGATGAGTTGCTCCACCGCCTTGATCATTTTAGCTGCCCCTTTCTGAACCTTTGCCAACTTGACAATATCCTTTTTAAGCCAAGGTGACCAGATCTACACACAGTATTCCAAATGCAGTCATACGACAGATTTGTATAATGTCCTCATGATATTGGCAGTTTTATTTTCAATTCCTCTCCTAATGAACCCTAGCACAACTGATTCGTCTAGGTCAGTACTGCCTACTCTGACTGGTACTTCGACACCATTCTCCTCCAACAGAAGACAGGTGGTGTTTCCTTCCCAACGCACATCTCGCTGCTCTTCAATCCCATATTAATGGCTTTTCAATCAAACTTGATTGGATCACAGCTACTTAAGATAAATCTGCTGCAATTTGGAGGGTGGCAAAGTAGGAACCCCGGTGCATGTCAAGGCAAAGGGTGCCTAAGCTAGTGGGGAAACCAGTGTTAAACGTGTTAATTAGAAAGAGGGTTTTTATACTCATCCCCCAACAACACCTGTGGTAAAGAAAGAGAAGGAGAAAAAACATGGGGCCGTATACAATGCTGCCATCCCGCTTATGCAGCAAGCATCTGTTTGTCCAGTTGAACTTCTTCCTTGTCTTTGCTCCCCTTCAGTGCCCCCCCCATGTAGGAGGGACCCTCAGGAACAGAATTTGAAGGTGGCATGTAGAGAGGAGAGGAAGTCCCATTCTCTGTGTGCTGCATTATTATTATTATTATTTTCCCATTTAATACTGGCTTAACATTTTCATGGAAAATCCAATAAATTGCGGGGGCGGGGGGGACAAGGAAACCTTAACACTGGATTAATTTGGGAGTGGGTTGAGGAATATGGGACAGTATTTTGAAGAAGATGATGCCTTGTAGACACTGCTCAAACACTGCATACATGAGAACATCGTTTCCACAATAAACTGCCTTGTGAAGGCATCCTCAGAAGGAAAGACTTTGGAGTAAACATATAGAGGATTACAATGCAAATAAGCAAATTTCCTCAACCGAGGCCTATGGATAACCCTTCTCCAGATAATAATATCTGAAAATTCTATGTTTCTCAAGCAACCCTCAAGAAGATGGGATTTAGCAGCCAGCTTGTCTAAGAAGTGATCCAGGCTTTTGATTTTTTACATTATTTCATGCATGGAACCCAATCAACCATGGACTAAATCAATACCTCAGACCAGGTTCAAAGCATTTCAAAGGCAAATTCTTAGCTGACTATTATGCTTTGCATCACAATGGGTTTTTCTTTTCCTCCCCCCCCCCTTTTCTTTCTCTGTCACGCAGACACAAGTAGTTGTAACAGCTCCTTTCCTTTTAGATTTCAAGGTGCAGCTCTCCCACATCAAAAGTCCACACAACCAACCCACTGCAGTAGAGTGTGCTGTGAAGTTGCTGGAGGATATCAATCATTTATGTTGCATAAAGCCAATAGACCCTTATGTATTATGAATCTCCTGCACACACGAAAAGCAGGGGTGGCAGTGAAAGGGGGGGGTGTAATACAAAATGCTGACAGCTTCTATTCCAATCACTCTGCCAGCTGACACTGTAATGCGTGTGTGGGTGTGCCTGCCAATTTATCACCAATTTGAGGCAGCTAAAACATTGCAAAAGTTTGCCTGAAGAATGGAGAGCAGAGAAGGACACATTTGAGAGAAAATGTGTTCCTTGGCCCACCTTTTTCCACTGTGGCCTCACAATGTTTAACCTTGACTCTCACCACTCCAGTCTCACGGCTATTCTCCACCTCTCATTCCCATTATACCATATTTCTGATCAATTAGCCAAGGGATGAGGGAGCCCGTGGTCCCTGTGGCATTGCTGGGCCTCCCACTCCCATCAGCCCATGCAGGCATGGCCAATGGGTCAGAGATGGTGGGCAACATCCAGCAACGTCAAGGGAACAGGCTCCTCCTCCAATTGCACAAATTCTGTGTGCTGAATCTGTATACCTGGGGTATAAAAGCCAACAGAGAAACAAAAGCGGACATGGGTGTAGCGGGGGGGGGGCGGCAGCTGCCCCCCTAGAACAAGTAAAACAATAGAAATACTTAACTTACTGACCAATCACTTCGGTTCTTATCCAACAAAAGTCCTGCCCCCCCCCCCCACCACAAAAATCCTGGCTACTTTGCCCATGAAAGCAGAGGTAGCAAAACCTTGAGGGAAAGCATAGCGCTGATGCTGAAGAACCAAAAGGCAAATGGGTGATAGCAACTGAAGCCTGCCCACACTCACAACTTATCCCCCTGTGGCATCCTCTTCCCCTGCCCCGTTGACCTACAAAGCATTTCTCCACCAAAAGGTTCACCTCTGGGTATCAGAGACCAGCTAGGAGCAAAGTGACATCAGGAAAAAGGCCTCATTACCTATCAACCCACCCGGTTTCCTCATCCCCTGGTTAGCTTATACATCGTTGTCTACATGTTATCTGACCCAAACATTCCCTGCCCACTCACAGGGTGCCAATGACAACTTCTGCTTGATGGTGGAACATCACATTCATGGAAGGGGCTTTCCACTTCGGACAGCAGCACAGAAGGGAAGAATTAGAACTGGCCAACACCCTGTGGTCCAAAACCTGACTTGCCCTCCTTCACTCTGCAGCCACTATTTTAAGAGGAAAGCACAGGTGTGTGAAATATAGTCACGCCCTCCATATTTAATCTGCTTTGGCCTTGTGTGTGAAGCAAAGCAAAGGTGGCATGTAGCCAACCGGATCAGATTCTTCCCAACCAGGTGCCCTCCACATGTTTTGGACTAACGCTCCCATCTGCCGCAGCCAGCTGTCAGGAAGAATGCTAGAAGGTACTTGTTTGGGGAAGGCTGTTCTCGATTATCAGACTAGCAAATAAGCCTGGCCTACAAAAGCCTGACATAGGAAAAGTGATTAAGATAGAGAGGGTTTCATATAACCCTCTATAGACAAGCCCCAGCCAGATAGGCCCAGAAGCCACATCTCTCCCCACTGCAGGGCTTGAATCTAAGCTCTAGATGCAGCAACATAAATACACCCAGGTTTTCAAATTAAAAATATCCAGAGCAAACAGAAACAGCTTGGGCTGGGTTCCCTGGACTTCCAGATGTGGCTGAACTACAACTCCCATGATCATTTTCCATTGGCTATGGGAGATCTAATCCCACAACATCTAGAGCATGGGTAGGCAAACTAAAGCCCGGGGCCCGGATCCAGCCCTTCTAAATCTGGCCGGGAATCAGTGTGTTTTTACATGAGTAGAATGTGTCCTTTTAAACAGCGGCAAGAGTATTGTTAGCCCAGAAGTGGAAGCAAGAAGAAAATCCGACGAAAGAAGAATGGCAGACGAAATTAATGGACTATGCAGAATTGGACAAAATGACAGGAAGGATTCGAAACTGCGGGACCAGAGATTTACAGAAGATTGGAAGAAGTAGATGAACTATTTGAAGAGCAATTGTAACCAACAAATTACGCTAGTAGGACTACAAGAAGTTTTGTAAGGAGAAATATACGAAGTGTTACAAAGTAGAAAAAGATAGAGATATTGGTTATGAGTTTGAAATGTAATAGGGAAAATAAGAAATGCATACTAAGAGATTAGATTGGAAAATTTTCAGACAGGACTGATGGAAGTAAAAAAATTGAGTAAGATGTAAAAGTATGTTTAATTATTGTTGAAAATGGTATGTTAAAAAACTAATAAAAATTTATATATATATAAAAAGAATGTGTCCTTTTATTTAAAATGCATCTCTGGGTTATTTGTGGGGCCTGCCTGGTGTGTTTACATGAGTAGAATGTGTGCTTTTATTTAAAATGCATTTCTGGGTTATTTGTGGGGCATAGGAATTCGTTCTTCTTTTTTTCAAAATATAGTCTGGCCCCCCATAAGGTCTGAGGGACAGTGGACTGGCCTCCTGCTGAAAAAGTTCGCTGATCTAGAGGACCAAAGTCTCCCCATTCCTGCTCTACACATATGTTTCTATGTCAAAAGTACCTGGCCTTCCTGGAGATCAACCAAATTTCTATTTATCCACCACTACAAAAATAAAATAGGAATCTATGAACAAGAAAGGAAAATTTACATGCAGCAAAGCAGCCACAAATCAAAGCTTTGGAATAAAAATCAAGAAAAATGAAGCATCTAGTGGAGTTAGAAAAAAGTCTAAAGCACAGTTCCTATAAGTAATGTTCAGTAGTTTTAAAAGACTGTTGGAGTCATTTCTGCAAGAGCAATGAAGAGGCTACGATTTATGACTGTTAGTCACCCCTTGATTATGAAAGCTGCCTTTCCCTCTGCTGATTATTTCTGTTTCATACCAGAATATCAGTGCTCGTAACTAGAAATGAACAGTCAAGGAACATCTAAATAGAAAATCGGACAAGATCCACCAGAACTGTGCTAGGTTAATGCAGCTTTCCTATGGAAGGGAATTTCACCTGCCAAGCAGATTGTCCAGTTGGCTGCTTTGTTACATTAATAAATAAACACTGTCTTTGTTTATTTAGATAAATTTATAGCTGCTCTTTAATAAAATCTTCCAGAGGGAGATACAGCATAAAAATATATAATACTTAATACAACAAAACATACTGAAAACTCAACCCACAACAACAGCAACTCAAATTTACATCACAGCATTGCGAATTGAGGGACGCGGGTGGCGCTGTGGGTAAAACCTCAGGGCCTAGGACTTGCTGATCGTAAGGTCGGCGGTTCGAATCCCCGTGGCAGGGTGAGCTCCCGTCGTTCGGTCCCAGCTCCTGCCCACCTAGCAGTTCGAAAGCACCCCTAAGTGCAAGTAGATAAATAGGTACCGCTTTATAGCGGGAAGGTAAACGGCGTTTCCGTGTGCGGCACTGGTGCTGGCTCGCCAGTTGCAGCTTCGTCACGCTGGCCACGTGACCCGGAAGTGTCTTCAGACGGCGCCGGCTCCCGGCCTCTTGAGCGAGATGAGCGCACAACCCTAGAGTCGGTCACGACTGGCCCGTACGGGCAGGGGTACCTTTACCTTTATTGCGAATTGAAGTGTTGTGTGGTTGGGGGGAAACAGCTGTAGTATCAAACTGCCTCATTTCACAAAAACAAATATAATAAATAGTGTGATTCTACAGTAATTCCTTAAGTAGAAGCTCTTCACTGAAAAGACTATATAAAAGAGTGAGTAATAGCACCATTATCCTGCTCAGTCCTAAAAGGGACTTTTGAAAGCTATTCCCCCTTAACTATGGCTATTTTCAGCTGATGTTTCCAGTTCATTGGAACTCAGCATCACTACATTAAAGACAGTTATCTCTGGCAGCTGTATGACCAACACTAGCAGAGCCCATGCTTTGTGCACATAAGTGTGGTACTGTCTGTTGAGCGTAAGGGGCTTATACCTTAGTTTATTGGACCATAAATGGTCTCTATGGCTTTAAATATATACAGACCTGCCCTTGTGTGATGCTCAGGGATACAGTTGTTTTGCTGAGAGCACACAACACACCCCATTTCAGAACAGCACTAAGTTAGGTAATAATTTTTATACAACAGTCTATGCACCCTTTCTTCCAACCTGGAATTATTTATCCACAGAGAAAAAATATCTTGCCTGAAGTGGCCTTTAAAGAAGACATTTGACACAGTACGTTGACTGAAGAAGGGTGTGGTGGTGAATACATCAGCTTCCTGAGGGTTTGCAATGCTATAATAATTATATTTTTTTTAAAGAATCTGAGAAAGGTAGATGAATGGGTGGAATCAGCTAATATGGATCTCGAAAGGTGCTGCGGCTCACCTTGTTAGCTCAACCAATCCTGCCTTTTTAACACTGATCCTTTTAGATCTCTTTCAATGTACTTCCTTTAATCACCCTCGCACAAGCCCTGCATCAATCTCCCTCTCAGCTGCAAGCAATTTCCTCCCGTCTTTCCTCCCTGTTGAATAAAGCTTCTTATAAAGGAGGGGACATTATCGCCAAGTGCCCTTCCAACATCTGAGACTTAAGCCCCTCCCCACATCTGTTGTTCAGCATAAATGCTGACCGTGCTACATGTACAGCTGGTTGGAGGGGGTGGGGGGCGAGGAGAGAATGCACAATCCTCAAAGATACCGAATCCCTTTTAAAACAAAAAAACGGGAGCCAAAGATTAGTGGCACATCACAACCAGCCTCTTCGCTTTTGCTTAGTGTACAGCCAGTCAGCTTAGCAGTGAAATGCTTAAGAGAGTCATTGTATTTGCTGCCATCCAGCTCCATGCAGTAACACAGGGAAGGGGATATAATCACAGCAGCAGAGCACACACTTTGAAAATAAATGGGTTCCTTGCCATTTCAGCACCGCTTCACATGTTACAGAGATTATGTACTTACATACTACTGGTTTTCCTCTTAACATGGAAGCTATATTATACCAAGTCAGTTCATTGCACCATCTAACTCAGTGTCATCTCTGACTGGCAAGGTGCTCCCCAGGTTTTCACAGACAGGTCTCTCCTAGTCCTTCATAGCGGGGATTGAACCTGAAACCTTCTGCATGCAAAGCAGACGCTCTACCACTGACCCATCATCGGATGAGAAATTCCCAAACCCAGACTTAAATCCAAGCCACCACCACCATCCCTCCACTTCCTAACTGAATCTGGGAATATCTACATACTGGAATTAAGAAGTTCACTTAGAACAGCCACAGTTTTTGTTAGAATATATGCTTTGATAAATCATCTCTGACATTTAAGGACCATTTTTGATGCGAAAACTGAAGTTAGTATACAAAGGACCCACAGCGCCTTAAGGTATTATTATCATGCCGCTTCTCTCACTTCAGTCAGCACAAGTTGTGCCACAGTTAAATGCAAGCAAGCATGGTATGGATCTCTAAAATTGACTTTGGGGTATGGCAGGGTTTGGATGTTCTGTCCAAAACAATAAAATTTCCCGTAGATGTGTGTCACATCCTCACCTTAGCATCTGTCATTTTGATTTCCAGGCTGCACCCATTTTAATATTGGACACGATTTTACTTGTCATGTCACTGCTAAACAGAAGGCCCCACAGACAAGTAATACTGAACAATGGATAGATTGTTTTACTTACATACACCACACAAATCTCCTCCTGGTCGGTATTTCAGCAACGTCTACAAGGAGCTTTCTGTCTCTTGTAAGAAAACGAAAAGTGGGGGGTCCTCACCTTGGAGAGTTTGCACAAAATTCAACTCTAAATGCATGCCAAAATCATTCTAAAGCATCATGGGAAATGCTCAGCAACAGGTGGCTTCCCCACAGAGAGTTCCTGTGCTAAGCAACCAACACGAATCATCTTTCAGTAGTGCATTAGCACTGACCACCTGGACGCTCATTAGTGAATAAAAACATCCATTTGCTTGCGATATTGGAGGCAAAGATTCCACTATAGTGTGTGGAGTAGCTTTCCACCTTCTTCTTCTTCTTCATCTTCATCTTCTTCTTTGAATTTCTATACCGCCCTATACCCAGAGGTCTCAGGGCGGTTCACAGATCAATCATCAAAACTGATAGCATTGCAAATAAGCTGGTGCCACTTTGAATCATGCATTCAATAAATCAAGCAAACAAAATGAGTTTGCATAGGCAATTTGCATGCATTTCATGCAGACGGGAAGAAGGCAATGAGAGAAAAAGCAAGAATGACTTAATTCCTGTAAATGGATGGTCCCACGCAACTGCTCAGAATTTGAAGTCATCAGAAACTTGGTATCAAAAGATTCAGCAATGTTAAAGGCTTTGGCTTTAAAAATAAGGATGTCAGCTTACCCTCCTCACCCTTTATACAAATGACTGTGAAGCCCCCAGAGTGCCAACCTCAGGTTCAATTTGAAAGTTTACAGTCATCTCACACCCTATGTTTTAAGGCATACACAAAAAAAAAGGTAAAGGATGAATGTGTACTGAACAGGTACACTGAGAGCACTGTAACCGGCTTGCCTATTTTTATGTGTGAAATGACCCTATGCAGTTCAGGTACTGAAAGGAAGAATTTGCATGATCACAGAAGAATACAGTTTGCTTTCTCCTAACTAAGCAGAAGCACGCCCTCTGGGTCTTTAACAATGAGCAACTATGAATCAATGGACTCGCTCTGTAGAAATGAGGAAGTTAACTTTGCAACCTGAATAACCATTCCTAACTACTTGAATAGTTACTTGTTCTGCGCTATCAAGCCCACACACGTTTTGCATCTAAAGTGGACACAATCACTTCCATTCATTAAACAAAAAACTGGTTCACCCTGTTAAGGATTGCAAGAACAGTGGAATGATTTTGCATGGCCCGGTTTGTATGTTGCATTAAACCATAGTTAAACAATGGTTTCATGTGAACAAGCACCAAGCTAGCGCACACTGCTCAAGAGTTGCCACAGCACTCCTCTCCTGGTCCTACACTATATGGAACCAAGCCAGAGTCTGACTTGCGGTGAGGGACGAATGCTGGAAACGAACAAACCACAAGCCCCGATTCAGATGTCATGTCAAGCCGAACTTTGTGGCATGCAACTGGACCTATGTTTCCACCTTTTCATAAGGGCCCTATGAAGTAGATCATGGTTATTTCCACATTAACATGGAGACTAGTGGCTGAGAAAAATAGTGACTAGTTGAAGGCCACAGACCGAGATAAAAATGGAGCATAGGCCTCAAAAATCCAAGACTAGCACTGGCTTGTACCAATTTAGCACAGTCTGTAAAAATGGTTACTCTTCATGTTTGGACCCTCCCCCCTCTTTTTTTTTTAACACAGGGGTTTCTGGTCCTCTTCCCAAGTTCCAAGCAGAACATAATAGTTACAGCACAGCCATGCCACCAGAGGCTTTATAGGTCAGCTTGAAAAGGCTCCTACTTAATTTAGCTCTCAAGGTCATTAGTTCAATCTGGAGCACAGCAGCAGGAACCACCACATAAGCTACGAAGTAAACTGAAATATACTCAGAGTCGCAAAGTGATTTCATGCTCTTTATTCAGCTCATAGTGGTGAGGAGGAATGAATGAATGTCCCCTCAAAGTATCTGCTTTATATACATTATTTACACAATGGGCTGCACATGATTGGCTAATTCCGGAATTCTACTGTAAGCCAATCAGGTTGTGGATTCACTTCTATCTGGAGCATGATTGGGTAGTTCCTGCCAACCAATCATACTGCTGCATTGGTCTAGGACCAATCAGACTGCTGCATTCTGAATCCTATTGTTCTAGGACCAATCAGACTGCTGCCTTTTGGATCCTATTGTTCTAGGACCAATCAGACTGCTGCAGTTTGGATCCTATTCAACTCAGTACATAACATAAACTGTGTTTGCACATTTAAGCAAACAAATATAACAAGCTACACACCCTGAATTTGTACATCTGGTTCAAGCAAAGGCGAGGGACGGCCACCAAGACGAAACCCTTTGCAGCTGCAATTGGAATAGGAAACAGGCCTGCTCAGTGTAACTTATGTTTGGAGGGGCAGCAGAGGTCTGGAGTAGAGGTAAAGGCAGCAAGATCCAATTATTTCCACTACTTTCAGTAAGATTTGAAGCTGGCATGTACCAAGCCAGACCACTGGACTATGTACCTCAGCCTTTTCTGGCTGCAAGTGCTCTCTAGGCAGGAGTCTCTCCCAGTTTATCACCTGGAGATGATGGGGACTTTTTGCAATGCAGCCCAACAGCAACGGACAGTAAAACCACCGGGGAAGAGGGTCCATCAAGCATAGGAACATAGGTACATTGTCAGATCATTGGGTGGTTAGTCCATCTTGTCCAATATTACCTACACTGACTGTCAGTGGCTGTCCAGGGTTTCAGGCAGGGTTCTCTTCCAGGCCTACCTGGAATGAACAGGCAGTACTCCAGGTGCAGGCTGCTCAAATGGGCAAGGGTCGGATCCAAGGGAAGCCCACCGTCAGCTCCGGCCCCTGGCACAGCCCAAGTCCCAGCCTGAGTCCCCATTGGCCAAAGCAGAGTGCAAGCTAGGATCCAGTTCCTGATAGGCAGTGAAGGGCACTGAAGTTCAAGCTCCCTTGTCGGGGCACCAATGAAGCCTCTGCTGTCCCGCAATGCTGCTGTACAAAGAGGGTGAGCGGATTTCTGCATACACAGCAGCACCTCTACCCAGAGAAGGCTGGGGAGGGAGCTGAGCAGCAACCAGCATGCAGGAACACCTAGGCTCTCACCACACTCAGCAGGAGCCAGGGTGCTCCTGTGTTGCAAATTGGCTCCCGCCACCCTCCAGCAACCAGTGCACAGAAACACCCTGGCTGTTGCCAAACATGGACGAAGCCAGGGCATATCTCAGAGTGTTGCTGCTCTTTCGGCTTCTCCACCTGGGGTGAGGGAAGATGACTGGCAACATGGCACATTGAAAAGCCTCCCTCTCAGCAGCAGAAGTGGTGGGGCGAGCGGAGTGCTGCCTCTTGCACTTCCGCCGCCTGAGGAGGGCACTTCAACCAGCTCTGGCTTTAGCACTCCCTTCCCTGAGAGCGATAATCTCTCGTTTCTTTTAACTTGATGCCAACTGCAAAACAAAACAAAGAAACAAGGAGGCTGACAAATACAGCTGTAGCTCGGAAGTCGAACGGAATCCATTCCAGAAGTCCATTCGACTTCCAAAACGTTCGGAAACCAAGGCGCGGCTTCCGATTGGCTGCAGGAAGCTCCTGCAGCCAATCAGAAGCCACAAAAACCATGACGGATGTTTGGGTTCCAAAGAACGTTCAAAAACCGGAACACTCACTTCTAGGTTTGCAGCGTTCGGGAGCCAAAACGTTTGAGTCGCAAGGCGTTTGTCAACCAAGGTACGACTGTATCTAGCAGATCACAATATTCTACTGCAAGTCTGTGTTTTGATTTGGTGTCCCGTAAGTTGCAGAGTAGCATCAGCTTAAAATGTAAGAAAGCACACACTCAATAACAGCTCTGGACACATGGAGATGCAGCTGTTTCATTTGTGCCCTCTGGCTTTGTGGTGAACCAAATGGCGCATGTGTACGCACACAAATGAGAGATACTTGTGGGGAATGAGGTTTTGCTAATCCAACTGCAGAGCCAGAAGCTGCTCATCTCCCATTGTCTACATGATCAGGTGACACTATTCTTAATGAAAGGGGTTTCAATACTGCATGCACAACGCATGCGCCACTAGCACTCTAGCCTCACATTTCTTCTGCCACAAAGATAACCAGGAATTCATGAGGGTGGCTTATCATTTCAGGAACAGGAATGAGAAGGTGTTATGGTGGGGCAGTTCATTAGGCCCACAATGCATGGTACTTATTGAGGAAGAAGAACCATAACCATAATGGTGGGAAATGGTACGAAAGTGCTTTCCAGTCAGTGTTAGAAACTCAAGATATATAAGCTAGGCTCCAAATGGCTCTTTAACCCAGGGTTACAGTCACCAAAATGGAATGCCTAGCTGCCATTTGGGGGCCAGACAGCTTGCAAGTCATATTTTTCAATACAACTTTTTTGTGTCTGAAATTTATTCTGACTGTATAGATAAAACCCTCCCAAGCTCAGTAATGGAGCAATGCTGCCTATAAAGTTCAAATGGAGGTGCTATTTCCAGGGAACCATACCATTTCTAGATTTACTTTTTAAAAAGAACACCTCCTTGGGGTTTGATTATATCCTGTTGAAAAAATAGAGGTTACTTCATAAAAAACAACTAGGGAAGTGAACAGCCCTGCCTCCTTTACACTTCAGAGAGAGCAAAGGGGCCCATATTATTGGTACATACACTGCTGAAACACAGCTATTGTTAATGGTTAAAGAAACAAAGAGGCCCCAGAGTTTATTTCCAGACAGATGTAATCCAACACTGGAGCACATACATTCAGACCACAGTGGTTGGAAATAGCTTCATGTAAATGCCCTTACTTCTGCGGCTCAGCTAGAAAACGGCTTTGCTGCCTCCCTCCGCAGGAGCAACGCACCAAGGAGCTAAACAAGTTGCTTGGCAGCTGCACGTCCCTGACAGATCTCTGCTCTGATCCCAAAACAGCTTTACACACATTCATTTTCCTAACAGTCAGCTTTTTGCCATTTGCAAAATATCGCTGAGGAAGCTTTGATCAAACACACACACAACATTGGAAGAATCCATGAGACACGGGGGGGGGGGGGAGAGAGAGAGAGAGAGAGAGAGAGAGAGAGAGAGAGAGAGAATGTGGCCATCGTAAGTTTTGAATTAACTTCCGAAAATGTAAAAAACATATGCAAGCTGAAACCAGTTAGCTCCTGAAGCCGTGGTTCAGCTGGATTTAATGACAGTTCTCACGCTAATCTCCACGAAGATAGGATGTGATCTGGGTCAACAGATACATATTTCCACACCAAAGAGAAACTGTGCATCAGGGTGACATTTTTCAGATTCTTTTTCAAACAAAGCCAACAGACCTCCTTCATTCCAGTTCAAGAGAACAGGAGTGTCCCTGCTGGATCAGACCAAAGGCCCATCTAGTCTAGCATCCCATTTCCCAAAGTAGCCAACCAGATGCCTGTGGAAAGCCCACCTTTTCTGTTGTTGTTCTCCAGTAACTGTTTTCAATATTCAGTATGGTGCCTCTGATCTTGGAGGTAGCATCCAGCTATCAGGACTCTTAGTCATTGGCTGCGTACACATTGCAGGCTTACAACACAACTAGGTCATTCTTTTCTCAATTTGGATCAAGGTGGCTTGGGGGGAAATGCATCAAAACCTAGTATTTCATAAGAACTGACAAGATAGATATGGACTGTGGCTAATGTTATGTGCATGCACTCCAAACTAGCAGTGGGAGCACACTGTATGCAGAGTAAACTGGAGTGCGTACAGAGCTGTTGATCTTTTATTTGCTTGGAAGTGCAGGTATTTGGCACCTCCCCCAAATAAAACCCACAGCCCTTCCTAAAAAGAAATCATGTTGTAATATGGCTCCCACAGACTCCTGATGCTGCACTGCAGATGGCCAATCCAGACACACAGAAGGAAAAAATCTGCCACTGTATGGGAAGGATTCCCCATCGCTTCCTCCAACACACACCCACAAAGACAGTCCAAAGCTTTGGAGCATGACTGCAAGGCTGCACCCAAACCAGAAGACTAGAAGAAGTCTTGAGGTTTGTTGGCTGGGGTAAATAGAAAGTACATGCCTGATGTGGGAGGAGGAGGAGGAGGAGGAGGAGTAGTAGTTTGGATTTGATATCCCGCCTTTCACTCCCTTTAAGGAGTCTCAAAGCGGCTAACATTCTCCTTTCCCTTCCTCCCCCACAACAAACACTCTGTGAGGTGAGTGGGGCTGAGAGACTTCAAAGAAGTGTGACTGGCCCAAGGTCACCCAGCAGCTGCATGTGGAGGAGCGGGGAATCGAACCCGGTTCTCCAGATTATGAATCTACCGCTCTTAACCACTACACCACACTGGCTCTCCAGTGGTGGGAGGAACATATCAGTGTTATGGAACCTTGAATTGGGTAGTTCAGTGGTAGAGAAACTGACTTGAATGCAGAAGGTCACAGGTCCCAGCCCCGGGTCTGGGAGAGATCCCTTGGAAAGCCGCTGCCAGTGTTGACAATACTGAGCAAGAGGGACCGTTGATCTGACTCTGTATAAAGCAGCTTCCTACATTCCTAGAAGAGCACTCTGGCTCCACTATTGCTTCCATCTGCTATGCAGATGGGAAGGAAACCAGCATGGAATGAAACAACGGTGGCAGCCGTTTCCTGAAGGAACCCCATGCTGCCATTGCCCCCAGATGTAATGTCAAAAGGCCAAAGGCTTTCCAAAAGAAAAACACACATACAGAACAAAAGCTAAGGCAGAGCTTGAGCTGGTTTCATTATTTTGAAGTTGGATCTTATAGACAAGCACACCCTCCTTTCACTAAGATATGAAAAGTTATACAGGAGGAAATGAGCTCCACCAGTCTATTCCTTATATAGGTCATGAATCTCAGCTTATAGGGTTCTCATAAAATGCAATAAAACTATTGTATAACCCTTACAGCCAGAGAAAGTCACTGCTTGATCTAGGAAGAGGAGGCATCCCATTTTGGGGTCTGGTGGGATGATGTAGACACACTGCATTAGAACCTTGGATTTATCCATGGATTTCTACAGACAACGTTCGCCTTCCTCCTTGGGGACATGTCAAAACAGCTTTTGAGTGTGGTTAGACATACATAGTCTAACCTTTTTATAGCAATGCAGGTGCTTCTAGATGACCTGTTTCTTGAGCATTTGTCATGATTTGCTTGTGGCGAGATAGGACAATGTTGCCTCAAAGCAAGTTATTCCACACTTTCCATTGTATTTCCCCATCACTTTCTTTACTGTAAAAATACACATATTTGGGCGAAGCAGATTTGTTATGCAACCTGAATTCACCAGAGTGCGACTGAATCCTACCCAAAAATGGCAACAATCTAGAAGCCACCTTCTCCTTTTTTCAGCCACCCATTGCATTCCCCCTCCCTCCCTCCCATCTGGATGTCAGAATTTTTTATCTAAGTCAGTCAACATTCCAAGGCAACCAAGGCCATGTTGGTTTGGGTTGGGGGGGGGGTCCACTTTGCTAAATTTCCCCCTAAAGTTGTTAGTATTATGGCCAACCTTGGGGTTGTTCTTGAATCTACGGATACATCTTTCTTGGGCTATTTCACCTAAATTTGTTCAAGCATAGGAAGGCTTGAAATGGAAATAGAGGTTCCAGTCTGTAGTATTTCATGCTTTGGGTTATTTGTCAACAGCTCTGCTACACTTTATTGAAAGAGAGGAGATGACACATAGCCTGCCCAAACCAGGTGTCAATCATCCGTAATTGCGAAATAAGATTAAAGGCCTGTGTCCTCGTGGTTTGATCCCTTGCCACTTAAAAAAAGTCCAATTATCTGGACTTTGCAGGATGTCGGGCATCATGTGGTCAGTCACATTAACATCATGCTCCCCTCACCCAAGTGATCCAGCTACGCAAACATTACTAGAGCTGTGCATGATCCAAGAGACCAGCAACCACAGCCTAGCCAATATGGTGCCCTCCAGATTCTGTTCGCCTACAGTTTCCATTGGCCACAGCCAGCATGACTAATGGTTAGGAATGGTGACAGTTGCAGTCCAGTAACATCTGGAGGTTGCCACATTGGCTACCCTGACTTAACATAAAAAAATAGGCTCAAGTTTCACTTGATCACCTTCAACTCAAAACACAAGGGTTCTGTTTACAGTTTATCTGATCTAGGGCCACTTTTCAGCTCTTTCCTTTGGGGGAAAGCTGCTAAAGCCATCTTAAGTTAAAGAAGAGAGCGTGGCAGTGAGAGGGAACATACACAAACCAGGCCTGGAAATACATAGCACAGCACAGGGAAAAGGGGAGGGCTGCATTTTGTTGTGCATGCATTTTCCAGTACTCATTCTGCAAGGTCTCCTTGCATATTCTGATTCCCAGAGAATAGGTGCTTCCTAGGCAAAAGAAACCCATCCACCTCCTTGACATTTTATAAACAGATTCCATTCATAAATCTTTCCTCCTCTCCTAACTGCTTCTGAACGCTGAACACCAGAGTAATGGGATCTGCTCTTCTCCCAGTGCAAAAGTGCCCAGGCGCAAAATATCCCCCCTCCCCCAGAGCTAAGCACTTCAAAAATAACATGCTCCAGCCCTCTGGGCTCTCCCCCCCCCCCCGCCAACCCCATGCAGCTCTGTCCTAGGAAGTCTGGAAATTTACAACAGTGTTTACACTTCACTTGCCTGCACCAAGGCGCATCAGGTTGCTCCTCTCAACAAACCAAGGCCCTGGGAGCCAAAATAAAGCCAGCTCAAAAGAGAAGCACACCCAACGGTTGCCAACAAACCTTAAGGCAACAACAGGTGATGGCACACACCAGGGAGTTTCCCTCGTTCTTTTAAACCTCCTAGAAACAGTAACCAGTAAAGCAAGCAAACCCAGAAGCCTCTGGGCCTGCAGCTCCAAAATGTTTTTCATCCAGAGGAAACACATGGAAGAATATGTACTGGATTTTTCCGTGTGGTATTCCTTCATAGAAGAACCTCACTAAGCTCAAATGGACTATTGTCCCAGAAGAAATTTTGAAGTCAAACCTGTGGAGCTCACATATCTCTTTTGTGGCTGATGGTGACTGCCCAAGTCTTACTTTTGGAGATTATGCCAAAGACAAGTATAGGAACTTGTGTGTCTTTCCACACTTCACAGTAATATACAAGTTACTTGTCAGCCTTGCCATGAAGACTGGGGCAGGGGGGAACAGCATATAAAACTACTTCAAATAGGGTAAGACTCTTGGTCCAACAAGCTTGGAACTGTCTACCTCAGAGTCTCCCAAGGTCTTCCAGATATTGTTGAAGTCTTAATTCCCATTAGGCCCAGCTAGTACTTGGGCAAGATCAGAGATGTAGTCCATCATCATCAGAGGTTAGCCCCTCTGGTCCACTGTGACCAGACAGGAGTCTTTTCCAGGACTACCTCCAAGTTCTACCAGGGTATGAACCTGGGACCTCCTCTATGTGCAAAGCACAGACCTCTGAGGGACAACCCTGTTACTCTGCCTTACTTTTCCATGTTGAAACTTACTCTATGCACTGCTTGCAATGAATTTTTGCAAAAACAACCCACTGCTCTGAAACAAGATCTGAATTTTTTTTTATGAATAATCATAGCTTCATTTACTTTTGAATTGTTCACCTGAATCCAAGGCCTCAGATATTTCAGTGCATGTGCTTTTGCACACCACAAGATTCAGGGTTGTTGTTTTTTATCTTCATTCCTACACACATACCATATACGCCTCATTATTCTCACAAGTGTTTGGAGCAGGATTTCTGAAGGTAGTTTTACACACAAACAAGGTTAAAATACTGTAGTATGAGAATGCAAATATTACAAGGTACATGGCATTGTGATTTCTTTTTTGAAGTGTAATACAGACAAGTTATCACAACAATAGTGGCTCATCGGCAAAATATTTGGGAGCAGAACTCAGCAATGGCAAATCAAGAAGGATTACAATTAATTCCAGGTTTAAAGTAATTTGGCAACAAACCTTATTATAAGAAACATCACAATCTTGGCTGTTTCTTAGTCAGGCCCAGTTCACTGAGCCTAAGCTTCCACAACCCCTCAGCATGAACCACCATTGACAGGACCGGCAGCAATGGCAGCAGATACCTTCTATGCTTATGATAATATTTTATTCTCTTGCTAATTATGCTGTTTTAAATGTGCATTTTATATTTGACTTCCTTTATTAAAGTTTTCTTATGAAATGCATAAGGAACCTTTTGTTAACTTTGTTGCATTAAATATGCATTTTGTAGTTGACCTCCTTTTGTAACGTTTTATTTTGAAAATTTTAAGATAATATTTTGGTTTCCTGTTCATTATGCTGCTCTGAATGTATACTTTATATTTGACTTTCTTCAGCAATGTTTTATTCTGGATTGTTTTATTTGATGTTTTAATGTAGGTTATAATATTTTTCTTAAAAATAGAAAGCGGTATAGAAATGAAATGAATAAACAATAGTTACTTTTGAAAGCACCAAGGGTGCTTTCAGGCAACTGTTTATTGAGCATTCATTCTGATTTGTTTGCAAGAAGATTAGACAATGTTGCCTATTTATTGAACATTCATTCTCATTTGTTTGAGTGGCGGTTAGAGATGATGTTGCATCAAAGGAAGTGCTATCCCAAACTTTCAAGTGCATTTCCCCTTCACTTACCAAAGTCTGAGCTTTTGTGAAAGTGGGTCTGTTGCAAAAGCCTTCACAATCAACTATACTTAAAGGTAAAGGTAAAGGTACCCCTGCCCGTACGGGCCAGTCTTGACAGACTCTAGGGTTGTGCGCCCATCTCACCCAAGAGGCCGGGGGCCAGCGCTGTCCGGAGACACTTCCGGGTCACGTGGCCAGCGTGACAAAGCTGCATCTGGCGAGCCAGCGCAGCACACGGAAACGCCGTTTACCTTCCCGCCAGTAAGCGGTCCCTATTTATCTACTTGCACCCGGGGGTGCTTTCGAACTGCTAGGTTGGCAGGCGCTGGGACCGAGCAACGGGAGCGCACCCCACCACGGGGATTCGAACCGCCGACCTTTCGATCGGCAAGCCCTAGGCGCTGAGGCTTTTACCCACAGCGCCACCCGCGTCCCCCGCGTTCACAATCAACTATACTTACACAACCTTAATTTGAATCCCACCTGAGAATAGTTACAGTCTGAAAGTGCACAAAGTGTCTAACAATCTATAAAAACATTACGAGTAGGCTGGGGACATTCTAATTATATATGTTTTAGAAAGGAACTTTTAGTAAAAATAAGATCTTTAATTAAAAAGGCAATTAACTAGAAGAGCAATCCCTAAAGATAGTCCGTTTGAACTAATCTGAGATTATGAGGCATGCCACTTTCAAGTTTACACTTGTCTATTGTTTTAGATCCCACATACAAACACAGGAAAGAAACCTATCCCAACTTTTCTTTAAAATTACATACTTGATGATATTCAGTAGCTATTGGACTCCATATGGGAGGACTGCTGTCATTTTACTACTCGTTCAGAAGAGATAGTTTTATTGGGGGCAGCTTCTCTCATCCTTTTTGCAATGGTGTGTAGTGTTGCATTTAACAAAATGTTCCCTGCTTCACAGCTATTTAAGGCACAAGGATCAGTACTGTATAGTATTGCATCTGGCAGCGTCACTTCAATAGTTATGGTGCACAAGAAGACTGTATAAGCCACCTTTCAACAAACATTCTCAAAGCAAAGCACAATAAAAAAAGTCATAAACAGAGAATCACAAAATTTATCAAGTAACTGGGACCACAGAAGTAAGTGACATGATTCAGGTAACAGCCTCATACATGTTTACCTGGGAGTTTATTTTTTAGTAGATTGCATTGTCTCTTAAAAGCAAGCGCCTGTTTGAACAGCCAAAGACATACAGGACTACCCCAAGCATTATAATAAATTACATTCATTCTGACAGTCAAACCAGATCTTGACTGGGACCTTTCCCTCCATGCTATAAGTCAGCCCTGCTCACAGCCGATATTTTCTCCTAGGAGTAAAACTTAATAGCACACATGGCTCAATCCACAACCTCACTAAGAAAAGAAAAAAGACCCCAAGTATTCCAATCACAGAACTCATGTCACTTTAAAGTACAGCGGTACCTTGGTTCTCAAATGCCTTGGTACTCAAACGCCTTGGTTCCCAAACTCTGAAAACCCGGATGTAAGTGTTCCGGTTTTCGAACATTTTTCGGAAACGTTGGCTATTGTTTCCGGGGCACCTGCACCAATCAGAAGCTGCGCCTTGGTTTTTGAACATTTCGGAAGTCAAATGGACTTCCGGAACAGATTAAGTTTGGCGCTTTTGTTTTTGAGGCTTTTAAGGGTTAATTTGTTTTTGTGACTGTGTGAAACCCAGTTCAGCTACTGATTGATTGATTGATTGTGTGACTGCAGAAATGGATAAAAACTCCCCATCCAAACAATGACTATCATCAGTGCAGGTAAGAAAAAAATTAATTTTAATTTTTATCATCTACAATACTGTCTTATTTTATAGTACAGTACATTCATTATTGCTTTTATTTTATGGATCAATGGTCTCATTAGATAGTAAAATTCATGTTAAATTGCTGTTTTAGGGGTTGTCTTTAAAAGTCTGGAACGGAAGATTCCATTTTGCTTTACTTTCTATGAGAAAGCGCACCTTGGTTTTGCAATGGAGTTCTGGAAGGGATTAAGTTTGAGAACCAAGGATGTATGGAGCCATTGGCTCACAATGCCTGTAGGGCTATGGGTTCAGAAACTGACTAACAAACCCATAGCATTGACTAGACCCTTCTGATAGATATAGTGGCTGGAATAATAGCTGAAACTTTCCTTTTTTTCCTTTTTTCCTTTTTGCATAATTTAAGTATGGTGAGTGTTGGACTACAATATAAATGCATTTAGGTAAAGGGACCCCTGACCATTAGGTCCAATCATGGCTGACTCTGGAGTTGCGGCACTCATCTCGCTTTATTGGCCAAGGGAGCCGGCGTACAGCTTCCGGGTCATGTGGCCAGCATGACTAAGCCACTTCTGGCAAACCAGAGCAGTGCACGGAAACGCCATTTACCTTCCCGCCGGAGAGGTACCTATTTATCTACTTGCACTTTGATGTGCTTTCGAACTGCTAGGTTGGCAGGAGCAGGGACCAGGCAACGGGAGCTCACCCCGTCGCGGGGATTCAAACCGCCAACCTTCTGATCAGCAAGTCCTAGGTTCTGTGGTTTAACCCTAAATATATATATATTCCAATAAAACTAAAAGATTGGGCGCAGATAGTTTTGCAGGGTAGTTTTCTGCCCCAAGTGTCTACCAATGAAATATGAAACTGAAATATATGGCCAGTTTTATGGGGCATTTTTCTACCCCAAAACCAATTCAAATGTGTCTCAAGCTGGCAAAACATCCCAAAATAACACCACATGCCTCCTGACAGTCTGCTTCCTTGGGTTGGTTTTTGCTTGAAAACTACATGAATGGCATTGGACTATTTTTTTTACCCCAATAGGCAAATTGTAAATGGTAAGTGGTTGAAATAGGAGGATATTGCTTAATACTGTGTAAGTGACAATAGGTCCACTTCTGTGTAAATTCTGAAAATGAGCAGTAGTAACCTACAGGGTAGATTTCAACCTCATTTTCTTGGAAGGTGGTTGGACTATTTCTAGCCCACTTTCCATAACACCGAGTCTCAAAGGTGTGTTGTTATCACAATTATTAAAACCTTGCACATGTGAATCAACAAAGATAAAACATCAGAAAAACGATACTTAAAAAGCAATTAATAGAATAGTTGTGGGACAATGTCTTGGAGCAAGTTAGGTGTTTCATAATCTAAACTAGAATTTTTAGGTAGTTCCCTCCCCTTTAAAAAAAACAAACGACTGGCAAGCCATTTGTGGAAAGCAGCCCAGAGCAAATGTCAAATAGTAAAAAAGACACACCCTGGCAAACAGGACGTTTTCAGAAGGGATACAACAAGATCATGCTCTTGCATAAGTTCTTGCTTTACAGAATACATCACATCAAGACACCGATACTGGGGGGCGGGCGGGAGGAATGGAACACTGAAGCAGATCACCACACATTTTGCTTTTATAAAAAAAGTGACTGCAGCCAAATTCTGTGCCTTTATTAATTGGTACACACCACACACACACACACACACACACACACAGAGAGAGAGAGAGAGAGAGAGAGAGAGAGAGAGAACAGTATTCAAACAATATTTAAAGAAAATATTCACTTAATAACAACTAATATTCTGCTTCACTAAATTAATAAAGATCCCAAAGTATTCCCAACAAAACATAGCTCTGAGATTAGTTTTGAAGTATCTGGCATGAAAAAAAAGGTCTCCAGCAGTAGATTAATAAAAAAAATCACCTAATGCTTTGCAATGCTGCCTACCTAGAATGGACAGTTAATTCAAGAAAATGTTTGAATGCTGCATTTGCAGACAGCAGTCAGGAAGGGAGAGAACACAACAGGATGCCAAAACTTCACTCACTGAACCCTCAATTTTTATGGGATTCTTAGAGTTTTTTAATGGGCCGGAGATCTGGAATAGAACCAGAGTAGAAGGCTCTTTTCCGAAGTGGAAAGCCTTCCTCCTGCCTTTATGCTTCACCCCTGCCAGCTGCCTCCAGCCCTTTCCTTCACCCTCCCAAAGGCCGTCTACAAAGTGCATCTCTACGGCTTACCGCCAACAGGGACAAACAGCACAGTAAAGGGATTATCGGTGAGAGATTATCCCCGCCTCCCAGTGCTGGAAGAAGATGGAAGCCGAGATCCAGGCTGAGAAGCAGCTCAGGGTTTTAGGAAATGTCTTGTCTTGTTTTGTGGCAATTTGGAGTTGCTTATAAGAATTATAAAGCAGCAGAATACTTGCAATTGTAATGGATTACTTTGTAATACGATGGCCTGGTAGGCTTTCGTTGATTAGAGCTTATAGGAGCAGACAGTTACCAAGAAAGGTCCATATAGCTCAGCATCATCTACACTGACTGGAAGGCACTACAGGGTTTCAGGCAGGAGTCTTTTTCACCCCAGAGAGCTGCCCGGAGGACTCCCAAGGAGAGGGGAGAGGAAAGGAGACCGAGGCAACACTCCACAAGGGAGGGGGTTCGAAAAAGGGTGAGGAGCTGACAACTTTGCAGCCAAGAGGTGACCTAACTGGGCTCCTGAGCCCCTCAGGGGTGCCACAAAAACAATGTGGTTGGTCAAGGGAGCCGTGGACTCAGAAAGGTTGAAAACCTCTGGTATAATACCGTATATACCAGTATTTCCATTTCCCTAATACCACAGGCAAAAAGATCTTAGTGCCAAACAGACCTATACACCACAAAAAAACCACAAGATTCCCTAAACGTAAGAAAACCTAGTCGTTGTCGTCATTTTATATTTGGGCTGCAGCGCAACTCTGTGACCACTACAACTATTGTAATTTGGGGGTCATCAAACTAGTTGCCAGTTAAGGAAGGCCTAGTATTTTAAGTGCACAACTCGCACCTGCAACAAAAGTTTGCAGTGCGGAATGCCCCTGCTCAGTGTTCCAGATAATGGGCACTGGACTAATTATATACAAAGATAAAGCTTTTAGAAAAAGAAACGCATTAAAGGTTACAGGCAACCCCAATCTCTGTTGAGCAGTAGCAAGTGTCCAGGGGTCTTGACAGTTAACCAGGGTTTGTGTTCCTTCGGAAGGAGGCACAATGTCGATGAGTGTCCCACAAGTGTTCCATATGGCTCCTTTCATATCTTCAGCAAGCTTGGGTCCAAAGCAATAGCACGTCATGGCCCCTGGTCTCTCACTGCAGCCTCTTCCATCCAGTGCGCATGGATTTCTGCCCACTTCCTGCTCCTTCTTCCCAGAACCCCCTGCTCCTAAAACCTCTGTTGTAAAAGGACACCCTCCTTTCCTGTGGTGACATCACACACCCTATTACCCAGGCAACCTCCCCTCTCTCAATTCTTCTGTTTCTCTCCACTTCTCAGCTGAGGTAAGGACAGCATCTTCAAGGTCAATTGTTCTTAATGGCCCTGTACTTAGTTCTCCTTGGGTTCTTAACAGCATCCCTATCAGCAATCTCCTGAACAGGAGAACTGGTTCAGTCAGTATTTTTCACTGGCCTGGCAACTACCCTTCATATTCTGAAATTCTACCTCTTTACTAAATTTAGGATTATGGGGAGTCTGTCCTCCACCACAAATTCATAACCATATACTGTATCAGGTTTGAAAGGCAGGAAATCCCACAGGGTGCCATTCATCTTCATAAGATGTCAATTTCTTCCACACCTGAGTGCTAACACCATCAAAGTGCAGCGACTCCATCTTTCACAGCACCTCTAGGTACTGATTTTATAATTCCTTTTCACAGATAAATCCCACCCCCTAACATTGAAGACAAGGAGGTAACACTAATAATCCCACACACACACACACACACACACACGTGACCACTAGTTTAGTCAGTGACAGCAGACATGATTTGTGGCTTAGTGACTTGAGGAACTGTCTTGTAAACTTAAAAAACATAGTTTTAACCTCACCGTTGGCGAGAGATTTGTTCTCTCTTTTCAGCTCTGGCTCCTGTCTGGCTCATAATATTAATGGCAGTGTAGTGCAGGAATTATTTGTTAGTACACTGTTACTTTTACAACCCCTCTTTTTCAGTCCAGCCTGCATTTTCACACTACTTGGTCTGAGACACAGGTGAAGACTCACAATATTTAGTAATCTCTAACATTTCCTAATCCTAGAAATTATGGGTACCTTTGCACCCACAAATCCTTGAACCTTAAACCAGTATTAATATTTTCATACGCTATCTGTTTCAATCATTAGGACACCTCTTCTATTAGAATTCAGCTACATTACATAAAGAGCTGCCTTATAACATGAGATGGTGACCACTACCTGTATTTCATAAAACCCAGAACTGTCTATCCAAACCAACAGTGAATCCACAAGGTCTTCTGTAGATGCCTCTCATAGCTCTGCTACCCAAGATCTCTTTTTAAAATAATGATGCTAGGGAGTGTACCTTATGCTTGCAGGCATGTGCTCTACGTAAGAGTCCCACAATGGAAACAGGAAGGTGTGTGTGTGGGAAGTCCATAAGCAGGCCATGAACTCAATAGCACTCTCCCATTCGCAATCCCCAACAACTGGTAATCAGCAATATGGCATTTCTGATCCTGTCAATAATGTATTCATAATCATGACGTGAAGCCATTGATACATCTGTCCGCCTTGAAAGCTACTCAAATTGGTGGGCATCCCCACCATCTTTCAGCTTTTTGGCATTTTCTTTATCCTCTTTAGCACACTTTTAATTCCTTTCTTATCTAATGGTCTAGCCACTTCCCTAGCTGGTTTCTTGCTTCTGGTGCCATCAAAGATTTTTAATTGTTGGTCTCAAATGTTTTTAGAGACATGCTTCTCAAACTCCACTACTGAGCTGCAGTCTCCTCTCTACTGGATCAAGGAAATCAAGGAAACAACTTGTACCCATCATGCTTTTTTATTCTCTCACACCCATCACTGGCCTTTGGAAGGAAAAACAGTAGTTATGCCATTTCTACCAGGCAGCCCAAATTCCACATGATAGTAGCGAGAAAAGGAGAATTATACCAAGCCAGTCTAGGTCACTGAGGTACACACCATATACTTAAAGTACACTCCCCCATCTAAAGTAAACCTGGGAACTGTAGTTTGTTAAGTGTGCTAGGAATTGTACCTCTTTATGAGGCAAACTACAGTTCAGGGGATTCTTTGAGGTGTAAGGAGGGTGTGCTTCAAATGTATGGTGTGTGCATGCAACCAAGGCCTACCAAAAATGGAAGCAAAGTAATTTAAATTTTAATACTGCAATTGCATTACTAAGTCTTAGTAAAGACCGGGTGCCAGGTTTATTGTTACAACCCCCCCAACCCAACACATTGAAGACCACTGGGAGGGCAGTGAAACCATAAACAAAGCACAAACAACATAAGCTACCAACAAGCACCAGGGGCATGTTCATTACTTCTACTGCCATGAACTTCTAAGAACAATATGTGCGTGGATGAAAGTAAACACTGTATCGTATAAGACTAAAGTGACTAAAGTATAAGACTAAAGTGAATACCCAAATATGCAATCGAAGCACATAGTCACCCCTAGCCAATAGCAATCACTAAAACTCGCATGGCAGATGACCCAGTTTGGGTGCATTATTCATGGTCTCTGCATCCAAGCTGTTAGTGAACATCACCGTCTTCCTTACTTGGCATCAAGATTTTGTGGGTTTGACTGATTTTCCCCTCCCCATAATAGCTGATAGACCTTTGCGGAAAGCATCAGTCAAATAACATTCTGTACATAGATTTAAGGCACTAAACCCCAATACCTCCTATACATGAAGATAAACCGTAATCATTGTAGAGTCTTGAGATGATGGCTGCATGTCTTTTTAACTTTCCTACGGCAGATTAAAGTTTTTGACTACTCTCACATGGCTATGCAAGCTCAGTTTTCACAGGGTGGATATTTACTTGGAGTCACCCCCAACTCATTCTGTGCAGAAAGCTCAGAGAGAATGCCAGATCCTTCCCCCAACGAAATTCAAATGTACTTTTGATCATAGGAAGGACTCCAACTTTTGAGAGAGCCCAGGTATACAGGTTTAGGAACAAAAGCAGTATTCCTCTACTATAAATATTTCCTGATGACTCAAGGAAAGCAAAGACAATGAGGAAGGCCTTTTCATATCAAAAAGCATAAACAAAATTCAGGTTTTGGATACAAGGGGTGTACAGACACATTGTTATTACAGTCATTTAGCTTCGGAAAGCACTCTATTATATGCACATTCAAGAGATCTTTTGTGAATTTACTTCCTCCAGCTCCTCATTCAAGAATTGTCTTCAATCCAGAACTGTTTCTTCCTCCTTTCCACTAACAGGTTGTCTGCTCTGCAGGGTTGCCAATTTATCTCACCCCACTCTTCTGTTCTTTAAAAGATTAACCCATTAATCTCTGACAAGGATGCTGGATGGAATAGCAAAGCTTTTCAAGGTACTTACATATGTATGTGGCTGGCTTAGCCCAGCCTATTTTAGAGTGAGGTGAATCTGTCAGATCATAGATCATAGAATCATAGAGTTGGAAGGGATCCTGAGTATCATCTAGTCCAACCCCCTGCAATGCAGAAATATGCAGCTTTGGCATTACCAGTCCTGTGCTCTAACCAACTAAGCTATCCCTTGGTTTCTTTCGGTTTCTCGTTTTTCCAATCTTAAATTCACTTCTCCACATTTCCACAACAGTTTATGATTTATTTTATGAATTTCTCATGTAAATTCAGCAGATAATTCATCATCATACACATTTCTGTATGCAAATATGCCTAATCTATACATTTTCCCAAGCGCCCTTCACTAAAGTAACACATTTTGTATGCTGCTTTCATAAATGTATGCATTCTATGGACATTTTACCCAAGTATATTATTATTAATAAACTTTGTATATGTGTGTTAGTACACATCGCTTGGATGGAGAACCAAATTGCAAAATTCAGAAAATGGCATATTACAAAGGATGTATTTGGTTTGGTTCATGTACTGTTACAGAAAGTGTGGATTTAGTAGGCTTCTCTTCAAATGCAAAGTGAACAGAATTTCCGCCCCATCCCTTACCCTACTATGACTTTTTGAAACAGCCTCCCTGCACTAACAGTCCACGATCTAAACCATGGTAGGCAAACTAAGGCCGGGGGCCGAATCTGGCCCAATAGCCTTCTAAATCCGCCCCGCGGATGGTCCAGAAATCAGTGTGTTTTTACATTAGTAGAATGTGTGCTTTTATTTAAAATGCATCTCTGGGTTATATGTGGGGCATAGGAATTTGTTCATTCCCCCCCCCAAAAAAAAATATAGTCCAGCCTCCCACAAGGTCTGAGGGACAGTGGACCGGCCCCCTCGTGAAAAAGTTTGCTGACCCCTGCTCTAAACTGTACAGTGGTACCTCGGGTTACAGACGCTTCAGGTTACAGACACTTCAGGTTACAGACTCCGCTAACCCAGAAATAGTACCTTGGGTTAAGAACTTTGCTTCAGGATGAGAACAGAAATTGCACAGCGGCAGCGGGAGGCCCTATTAGCTAAAGTGGTACCTCAGGTTAAGAACAGTTTCAGGTTAAGAATGGACCTCCAGAACTAATTAAGTTCTTAATCCAAGGTACCACTGTACCTCATATGGAGAGGCCACAGCACTACACTCACTTATAACCACCCCTCCTCTGTTCAGATTCCTTGGTCTGAGAAGAACCATCACCTCAGCCCAACATCATCTTCACATAGTCCATAAGTCACTACACACCTGGAGAATTTTGAACTTGTCCTTCTCATCTACATACACAAGATTACTGTCTACACAGCCAATGAATGAGCCATTGGTATGGGCACAGGGGTGGACCTTGGTGATGTGATGCCCTGTGTGAAGCCAAAATTTGATGCCCTCTCCAGCCCTGGCCTTCCCTTCCCAAAGCCAAGTAAGAGGCATCAGGCTTTGGGAAGGAGTGAGGAGGGCTCTAGGGCCCTGTCAGCTGGGCAAGCAATTATCTGGCTATAAGAAGGCGCCCACCCCAGCTGCGTGCCCAGTGCTGGCGAACTGGTGGCCCTAAAACCGCCTCTGGTGGGCATCCTTTCTTCTGCTAAATGCCACATGCCCTCATGAGATAACTGTAAACACAATCCTATTCATGTCTACTCAGTAGCATCCAGGAAAAGTATGGCACAGGCTAGACCCTCTCTGTTTCACTATTTTTTCACTTAAAGCAAATCATTCAAAAATTGCACAATCCATTTGCCACCTCAATGTCAGGGTCCATTCTCCCACTTCATATTGCTCCCACCTCATTCAGCTGCATGCACAGACCAGGTCACAAACAACCTGAGTTAAGAGAATCAGAAGAATCAAGGCTGGGACTTTTAAGAACATTCTACTGTCCTAATCATTTCCACTGTAGGGCTTAGGAAGGCTGAACTCAAAGCTTTCTAGCTGATATTATAACATTTGGCTCTGTCCAAGAGATTTCATTTTAATCACATTAAGTCAAAACTTACTGAAGCTGCACTTTGAGGAGTTGGGCTTCTTAACTGGAACATTCAAGGAATTGCTTGAACACAAATCAGCCTGCAATCTTAATTCTTAAATCACTGAATTGCACTGCATTTTCTCTTTCAACTATTCAGACTTCACTGCTGGGAGAAGTCATGGGCCTTCCATTAGCAACTAGCATCACCAAATATATTGTGTACAGAACGGGCCTCTGTCCAACGGCACAAATTCACTAACAACTTCAAAAAAGTCAAAGGGGCGTGGCAACTGCTTGACCTGCATTGATAACATTGCTATCTAGGAGAAAAAAAACTCTGATCCTAAACCTCCGCTGCCTTGCAGGATATCTATGGGAGAAGAAAAGGATAAGGAGTAGGTGATGGACTACATGGAACTGGCAGAAATGACCGGCAGAATCCGAGACCAGGGAGAAGAGTTGGTGGAAGAAGATTGGAAGAAATTTAAAGATTATTTGCAGAAATACTGTAAAATTAATGAATGTTAAAATGATGTTGGATTGAAAATAAGCGGTATTGGTAATAAGATTAATAAGAATATGCAAATACGGATTGATAATGGATGAAAATACATAGGTATAATAGGTTAAGATATTGAGTAAAGATAAATGAAAGAGGGTAAGGATTTGTTGAAATGATTTTTTTTAAACGGGAATACAAAAAGGGGAGGTGTGAGGAGGTCAAGGAAATAAGGAAATGAGCTTAAAGATATCGAAAATTGGATTTATCTTTAAATTTTTTCTTCTTTTTAGTTATTAGTATTTTCTTTGTATTTTGTATCTTTTTCATTCTTCTCTTCTATGTGTGTTTTTTTCAGTTTGCTAATTTTTGTTTTAATTTTTTCTATTCTGTAAACTTATGTTTTCTGTAAACTTTATTCTGTAAACTTATGTTTTTTGTAAAACTTTAATAAATATTTCTTTTTTTTAAAAAAAAAAAGGATAAGGAGTAAAGCCAACACAAATCTGGAGTGGAGTCCCTAAAATGACCGAACAGTGCCATGTATACCTCCTTCTAGCAACTCCTGCAGCCAAGCTGGTGTCAAACATATTGCTCTGCTTCCCTTTGGACCACATCAGTGGGGGGGGGGGGGTCTTGTCATTTGGGCAGCCCAGGACCTCCACACGCACTGCCTAGGCTTGTGCCCTGGGGAGATCACTTCAGTGCTTCTAATGCAGTGGTCTGACTTCATCCCCAGAGGTGCACTCCATTGTCTCTAGAGACAGACAGATGCCAACATTGGTTATCCTGGGGCATAAGGAAAAATAACCTAACCAAAGTTCTCAATACCCACTACTTTTTTGCTGTGATATTTTGACTTAGTCAAGAGTAGGCCTTGGCACCTTCCTACCCAACTCACACTAAAGTTTGAAATCATACAGCAGTGTAAGCTATGACTTCAAACAATTTGTCTCTGCTGGGTCCAATCCAGTAATTCTGTGGTAGTTTAAGAAATATGAAGGTCCAAGACCTTGCTTTGGGGGGGGGGGAAATACTTTTGCAGGCTTTTGTACATATGCCTAGAGGTCAATGCAACCAACACCCGTTTCTTACATTTGTCCGAGTAGGAGACACATATGTTATTTATATACACCGCCTGCAAAATTATTGTTTTCACCTAAATCATGAGAGTCCTGCTTAAGCTTAACCCATCCGCTTCTCTTCTAAAGATACTGTGGAAGAGAGCCAGTTGGCCAAAATACAGCACTTCATCTTCCTTCCCTGTCTCCCTCAGACCCACAAACAGGTTTCTCTAATCATCTTCCAAAAAACCTCTTGAAGACAAAGAAGGTACCACACTGACTGGGAAGTTCGCCACCGCAGACCCAGTCATTAATTAGGAAGCATCCTTCTCTAAACAAGCCGCAGCGCTTGGACACCGGGAGATGAAACGCACACAAACTCAGTTACCGGGTCGAAAACTGAGTAAATCAAGATCAATCAAGCCTGAAGGGCATCCTTCAGGCCTGAAAGTAACATGCCACATTCTTGATCTTTGAAAGCTGACTTAGCCAGTACACTAATTCAGATAGTCACCGGCACCCAGTCACAATCTGCTCAAAGCTGCCCCGTTTTACTGAACTAAGACAATCTGAGAAGTTATTGTGATTAAAGAGAAGACCTTTTTTCAATTGGTTTGCCAGACCAGGACACCGTCTGGACCTTTATTAGCAGGAGATTAAGACAAATTTGTGGAGAATAAGCCTATCAATAGCTGCTAGTCATGATGACTGTATACTACCTACATGATCAGAGGCAATGTGCCTCTGAAGATTGGTAACAGCAGCAGGAGAGGGCTATTACCTTTATATTACTTACCATGTAGGGGTTTTTTCTGACAATAAGGAAGGATATACATTTTGTTAAATAAAGTGGTATTAAATACTAGTTTTGCTCCAAGTAGACTCACTGACATTAATGGGCATGACTAACTTAGGTTCATTAATTTCATTAGGTCTACAGTATTCAAGTAGGGCTAGTGCTGAATACAACCCAAAATAAATAAATAAATAAATGCCCTTAGCCGCTGTCGAAACAAGATGCTGGCTTAGATAGATCTTTGGCTCTTATTTCCCACAAAGGAGTTGGGGAACTTGTGGCTCTCCAGATGTTCCTGGACTACAACTACAACATCGGTCACACCAGCTGGAGCAGGCAGGAGTTGGAGTCCAGCAACATCTGGAGGAGCAGATGTTCCTCTGGGTCTAATTGCCTCCACCACTGGCTGAAGCAAGTGAGATGTCTCTTTTGCCCTCATCAGGCTACGGAGAAGGACAAACAGCAAGACCCAGGAAGAAGCAGTTCAGAAGTGGTAACTTCACTATGTCGAATCAGTTCTGTTCAAGCTAAGATATCCAACTTGTGACCTTGCAACTCTCCTTTTCAAATGGTTTTCATGTTTGACAGCATCCGCAGTGTTAACCAATATGCAAGAAACGGTAGTGTGTTAAGGAAAATCACTTGAATTATCAGGCATGCTGAGGATCCCGTTTCATGAACTGATAATCTCTTAACATTATTGTTCTTCGAGGAAGTAAACCAGGCTGTAAAAAACATAAAACGCCACATATTTTTTTAAAAACTAGGATATTGGGGAGAAATGTCCTTACATCTGTTTTACTACGTGTACACAGTTGTGTTTATTATTTTTTATGTGATTATCATTTATTTTTGTTTGGAGGAGCAGTCAATACCTCAGCCTTCTCCTGTAGTCTGAAGTATAGCCAAGGCACAAGTTTTCCACCTCAGTGAGAATTAGGCTTTTCAAACAGCAGTTTTCCAGGTGGAACCAATAGCAATGATTAATATACCTGTTACTCCCACTGAAATATGACACTGCGCTTCAGAGGCAAAACTGGAAGGAATTCCAAGGTTACATTTGTACAAGATGGTCCTGTCCCATCACCTTCCTCGAGCAAATCATTTTCACAAAGTAGAGGTTACAGATTACCAGCATTTGCCCATTATTCTACAGGATTCAGCTATGGGACTGGGATTCTGTAGTAATCAGTTACCAAGTAGTAATTTACAATAGTGCACCTAGAGGTAAAAAGGTATCCCTGGACAGTTCAGTCCAGTCAAAAGGGACTATGGGGTGCAGCGCTCATCTCGCTTCAGGTCAAGGGAGCCGGCATTTGTCCACAGACAGCTTTCCAGGTCATGTGGCCACCATGAATAAACAGATTCTGGCACAATGGGTGCTCTGACAGAAGCCAGAGCGCACAGAAACACAGTTTACCTTCCCACCACAGTGGTACCTATTTATCTACTTGCATTGGTATGCTTTCGAAATGCTAGGCTGGCAGACGTTGGGACAGAGCAATGGGATCTCACCCCATCGTGCAGATTTGAACCACCAACCTTTCAATCAGCAAGCCCAAGAGGCTCAGTGGTTTAGACCACAGTGCCACCCCTGTCCCTAATAGTGCACCTATCACAACTTGGTTACACAGTCATCTGTACTGTCCAGCCAGCTGGTGAGGAGAATGTTACCACACTTTTGCACTTAATTAGACATCTGGGAAGCAGGGGACAGGTAAAATTTACTATTGCAATAAGTCATGGGAGCGGCAACAGCAAAGGGCGGGATATACATTTCTAAATGCATTTCTCATCATTTGACGGGGCCATTCAAGAAGTTTCCCACGCTCCTCTTGTTAAATCACGTCTTGATAAAACAGGAGGCATTCGTCCCATAAAATCTGAGTATCCTAACCTCTTCCTTTTTTAGAAAGAGCACATTTTTTACCATCATGGTTACAGAGATAAGAGGTGGCCAGGACTCTAGCAACCAAGGGACGCTATATTTCATAGCTTTCCTCATTTTGTCCCATCTACAAGGTAGCTCCATTCCTATGGTATCCCATCATACCCGTCTTTTACAATAATCACAGGTGGTATGTGTTGCTCAGAAGGGAATATGTGGAGGGGGGATCAATTCATAGCCCTCATGTGCTGTGTTCTTCTGTATACAATTAACTTTTACATCTTGTTGCTAGCCCATCTCAAGTTCTCATCATTATTTATTATTATTATTATTTGAATTTTTATACCGCCCTATACCCGGAGGTCTCAGGGAGGTTCACAGAACAATAATCAAAACTGATAGCATTGCAAATACCATTTCTAATCATGCATTCAATAAATCAAGCAAACAAAATGAGTTTGCATAGGCAATTTGCATGCATTTCTTGGTTTCCTTCACAGGGAGGAGAACTGTAAACTAACTTCAGATGCATCCACATCTCACAGACAACTGCAGGGTAAGAAAGAATGAGCCAAGAAGTTATGCACTTCCACATAATCAGGAAAAAAAGGAAGAAGAAGAGAACAAACAGATGGTTTCGCCTTAAGGACCAGGGAACTCCCATTAGCAAAAACAGTAACACTAATACAGTATATTAGAAAGGTGTATGCCTCACTAAAGAGCGTTTTCGAAACCCTGCATGTCTTGAAAGCACATGGGCACATTAAGAAGAGTCTGGATACTTTTAAATTTTGCAAAACTGGATTTTGATGACTGTAGGTGTTTCCAGGCTGTTTTTTTGAGGATGGGATTCAATCACATTCCAGCAAATTCAGGTGGCACAATGAAAATGGACCTATGCAACATACCCACTTCCAAAATAAATAAAAGCAAGCCATACTTTTTGCGATAAGGAAAGTGACAAGATAATGCTCTGGAAAGTGTGGGACAACAGTTGATTATGTAACATCACATCAACCTCCCCACAAACAAATCAGAACGATTGTTCAAAAAACAGGTTGTCTGGAAGCTACTTTCAGTTGAAATCCTATATGCTTATCTTTTGAGCAGACATGCAGAAGATTGTACTGTGGAGCTTACACCTCTTGAGTAGGGAGGAGGGCTTGAAGAATGGATTTTTTGCAGCAAGTAGACCAAAGGTCAGTTGGCTACAAAAGGAGGCCCTTCCACAAAATGTTGAGAAATAAACCCCATTTATTTATATGGAGCAGAGGGTGGGAAAGCAAGCCTTATCATTAGACCACTATTCAAGTAACGACATCGGAAGAGAAAACACAGCTTTCATAACAATTTTAAGCTGTACCTCTGAAATAAGAGTATGCTTACTTCAGCTTTCATTTTATATTCTCCCATGGGTACTGGGAAAGCTTCTTATAATACAGCAACAAGCCCATGCACAAATCCACCTATTGGGATTTATTATTCTGAGAAAGCATGCAGAGTGTCAGCTGCAAAATTAAATACAAAAAGTACCTTGCATGACATGCCAAAAATTGTCCAAGAAGTACAAGGTGCTTTAAGCAAGCATTCATCACTAATTAGTTATAATTAGGAGCAATTACATTCATTTTACAGATGGGAAAACTGAGGCACTGTTTTGTGTGCACGTTTTTCCTTAATGCAATACAATTAGTCAATGACAAAGCATCCAGGAATTTGGGATCCCAGCCCCCAGTTTTAATTATTATTCACTATGTGGCCAAGCTGGTTGTTCCTATTTTACTGTCCACACAAATTAAAACAAGCTTATCCTCTGAAGGAGAACAGAGTCCACGGCTCTTTCTGCCCTACATTAATCTCAGAACAGCAAACTGAAGAATGTGCCATAAAACCTTTGCTAGAAGGTTTGCTAGGAGAGAGAGAGAGACACAGAGAGCACACGTACCACTATGGCCGCTATATCTCAAGGATGCACTGCCTTAACACAGGCTTAGTTCCTTGACACTTTTAATCCTGTTCATTAAACTTAATCAGTCATGTGTCAAGTAACACCATAAGCTTCAATAACAAAGGCTACATCTCTATACTTGAAAAACATTAGGGTAGCATACACACTTGTTGCTTTTGAGAGGTGCCCCCAAAAGGCATAAGAAAGGTTTGTTTTAACCAAACAATCATTTGTTCCACACTTCCTTGTGTGAGAAGAGCCAAAGGTGTTACATCCTGTCTTCCCTTCCAATTGCCTGGGGGCCTTACAACACCTATCCATGTGCAGCACATCCTGAAGTGCCTTCATCGCCTTGCAACATCTATCCATGTGCAGCACATCATAAAGTACCTTCTTGCACATACAGCTTGGGAAAGCAACCTTTAGGCACACCCGGACAAAGACCATCATTGTCTTGCCGGCTGTGCTACGCACAGGTCAGGAAGACAGGCGAAACCACCACCGCTATTCCATAATATTTAAGGGCCACCCTATATGACATCCCCCAACACAACCGAGCATTTAGCCAAAGGTGAGGCTTTCAGGAGGATGCAAAACAGTTGGAACGCTCACCTTCGTACTGATGTCTTCCCGCTTGCTCCCTGGCTTGCTCCTTCGCAGCTTGATAGAAGGAGATCGAAGCAAGTTCTTGATGCGGCTTGTTATTGTGGAGCCTTCAACCGACATCATAGCCTTCGTGGGGAGGTAGCCCTGCCCCCCTCTCAAGCACTTTCCTCCTCCACCACCCAGCCAGGGGTTAACACGCCAGAGGAGTTAAGGGGGCCATTTCTGTCCAGAGACTCCGGATTGCGGGCACTCCCCTTTTTCACTTCATCATAAGGCTCCCGCTTCAGGGCACAATTGCTGAAAGCTTTTGTATTACTACTATTCCAGATACTTCCTTTGTCAGTTCAAAAGACTCGGATCAATATGGACCTTTGGGGGAAGAAAAGAGGGGAAGAGACAGCAAAGCTAACATAAGCCAGTAACACATCTTCAAGTGCATCTCGGCTTTTTCTAATAGAGGCTGAATGGCAGAAGCCATGCATCAAAGGTCACTGAATTTCATCAGGATTTGTGGAAAATCCTTTCCCCACCAGCATCACCATATGTAAAGAAGCACACTTTAAAGGGCCAGACAGCTTTAAAGGGGTGGGGGAGGCCACTGTAATAACCAGTTCACTACAGATGTCAGGATTTGGACCCAGTCCTCCCCCCGTCCCACCCCCAAAGCAATCTTAATAGTTAGTCCCCCTCTTGAAGCAGTCCTTGAAGAGATCCATGCAAGGGAATAGCATAGCAGGATCAGGACCACATCTCCTCCTCTCCCCGCCCCCTTGCACTGCCCGTTGTTGCAGTATTCACGATTTTAAAATAATGTTGAGGAATGGGCATCAGATGCTGCATATGCATTGGGCAAATAAACTTGCTGCCATCAGATCAAACGTTTTTAGCCTAGATTTTAAATATAACGGATATCTTCCAAGTCTAAAATAGCCGACGGTTTCGAACACCCCCCGCCCCCTTACTTATCAAGAAGAAAATCTCCACCAGCCAAGACTGTCAGGCCCAAAAAACCTTCCGCACCTCAGGTTGATGAGAGCCTCGGGACGGGGAGGCAAACCTACCCAGATTTTTCGGCAGAAGTTTGCGGTAATTTTGTTCCTCCCCACCTTCCTGCCCGCAAATGCGCGAAGACGAAAAATACCCGACCATCGCATAAAGCCTTTCCCAGCGCATTCTGAACCACCGTTATTCAGGGGGCAAATTCAAACCTTCAGGACGATTTTTTCTTCTTAACAATAAGCCAACGACACAAACGGTTTTGTGTGGGTTTTTTTTTTTAAAGAAAACCACTACATGGCTCAACCTTTGTTACCTTGGCGAAGAGGCAGCGGCGCTTTGCGGAGCAACGAGAACGAGCGGAGATTAAATGGGATTTCTCTGCCCGCTGCCCGTCCATGCAGCCGATTTTTCCTTTTTAGAAAAAGCCACGGTGGGATTTAAAACGCACGCGAAGCGCCCTCCTCCTCCCCTGAACTCCTTCTCTCGCCTCTCGCTTCGCAGGGATCCAGACCGCACACAGGGGGGGAGCGGGAGGCAGCCAGCGGATTCAAAAACTACGAGGAAGGTCGGGAGTTCCTCTTGCAGATTTTTATTTTAAAGGGGGGAGGGAGGAAAAAATTGCTAGTGGGGAGGAGAGACTCGGAAAGGGGGCCGGGCTCTGCCCTGCTCAGCTTCCCCGCCGCCTGCTAGTTGACAGCCGAGAGGCTGGAAGTGGCCGGGGCGCCCGTGCAGGGGAGGCTGCCAGGCTCTCTTTCAGCCGGATCCTCCCCGAGGGCTGCCTGCCGTGTCACGGCTCTCCTCCTCCTCGCTCAGCTGTCTCCTCTCGCCAGGTTCCGGGCTGGCGACCGCTCTTCTCGCTTCCACGCTCCAGCCCCTCCGCCCGCTGCGCTTGTTGTATCCCTTCTGGCGCAGGACTCACGCTGACAGATCCCAGCCAGCCAGATTCCGCGGCGGCGGCGGCGACGGTGGCCTAGGCAGGCCAAACCGCGAAACGGAAAAGGAGGACGGAGGAGAGGAGAACCTCGAGACCGGGTGAAGGAGGGATTAAGGATTCGACCTCAGCGCCCCTGTAGGGAGGAGGAGGAGGCGGCGGCGGTTACCTTCCTTTCCAACAGAGGCAGACCGACCTTGCTTCACCCTCCCCGCCAAGTCACCTCTTCGCAGGCAAAAAGGAGCCGGTTTGGCCAAGCCCGACCCAGCCCTGGCTCCTCTGCCAGCTTCCTTCGCAAGCGGGCACGTTTTAACTTGCCCCCGGGGGCTAAACCGGAGGCGCTGCTTAGTGGGTTACTAAAGAGCACGCCGTTAAATCGGGTGGCTAACTCTTTTCCACGCCCCCCCCCCAGCAGCAGGACCCCTGTGCCTTTAACAGCTGCTTGGAATGCAGAAGGGGAACCGTTTCCATTACCCCAGAGAAGAAGAGGTCATATCTTCCCAGGCTGAACTGCTTACACCTATAGCATTGCCATTAGCTAGTCTAACCCAGGCTTCCTCAACCTCGGCCCTCCAGATGTTTTGAGACTACAATTCCCAGCATCCCTGACCACTGGTCCTGCTAGCTAGGGATCATGGGAGTTGTAGGTCAAAAACATCTGGAGGGCCGAGGTTGAGGAAGCCTGGTGTAAATTCTCAGGGGCCTTTTTTCCAAGCTTGCCTGGCTCCTGGCTGGATTTTCCAGTGGTACTGTTATTTTATTATTTATTTATTAAATTTATATACTGCCGTACTTCTCGGGGTGGTTCACGAGATAAAAATGAAAGACAGAATGCAGGCATTTCTACTTTTATCTAATCACACCATTTTTGTAGCATCCCTTCAGTCAAGACCTAGTTCCCTTGAATTTCAGATTTTTTTTTTAATGCCGCTCCAGTGTGTACTCATGCATAATAAATGCAAAATTAGTAGTGATCATGACTCTAGAGAGAATGATTCCCTATGCGGTGTGAACTGCCCGTTTCCTGCAGTAATAAATATGATACCTGGAATTATATCTGATATTAGTCTGCATCCTTTAAAAAATGCACAGTCAGATCCGATTAAAGTTTGCTTGAGAACATCCCATACTGTTCAGTAGGATTTACTTCCTGAAGAAAGCCCATGAACATGAAGGATGTTTGTAATCCCTGCATAGTCTCACACTGCAAGTGCCTGCATTGGTTTCCATATTCTAGCACAGAGTAAACCTTACAGCTGTAAGGCTGCTGTAAACACCTGGGAGTAAGCAACACTGAACACAGTGGGGCTTAGTTTCAAGTAAACATTTAGGAATTGTGCTGCGGAGGGAAGATTCACTAAAAATTCTGTAATCTGGGCTACCATTATGTTCCAAAATTTAACAAAATTATGCCAACAGTTTTTAGCAGATACAGTGCTTGCCGTTTTTCTGTGTGTGCCTCTTCTTTCACTGTTTTGTGCTTCAGAACTTTGGTGAACATTTTAATATATGCAATATACTTAATTTGTTTCGGTTGGGTTGGCGAGAAGGTGGGATGGCACCAATTATTTGGCATTTATTTAAATAGTCCATTTATGGAATTGTTCCCTTTCCTTCCCTCTCACCTCTTGTGCTAGGTTTGGCTCTTAATTCCTGGCTCATTATCTGATCCTAGCTGCTTATCCCTGTTTATCTACTGCCATTAAGCCAGACTTTCCTGGTTCACACACAGTGGGGAACTCTGGCTTAATACAATACAGTCCTGTTTCCATAAAACATAGTTTATGATACTAAGAAAGATTTTTGAACCTAGATTATAGGTTCAATGCAATTTCACATTTTCAAAATACAGACATTGATTCATCACCTCTATACTCCTGTTTCTGGGTAGCAATGACTTCCAGGGAAATATTATACATTCCCGGTAGATGGCCATTCAGACTGGTTAAGGTGACTCTTCTGTAGCTAATTGCCCATTAGTCAACTTGAAAGGGTCAGCCCTGTCATTAGGCATAGAACAGCAAACTGCTTATATTATAATTTGTATTTTTAGTGTCCAGGAATGAGAGGGGCACATGTTGTAATTTTCTGCTTCAGGTGCCGAAAAAACTTGATTAACCTTAGGTACTGCACACCTTGACTTGGAGCATTATTTGCTGCTCTATGTCAGACAGCAAATATTTTGTTTTGGCTCTGAACTTTGATTATATCCATAACCCACCAGACTCAGATTGCAACCTTATTCTGGTTCGTCAGAAGCAGCTTAGTCATGCTGGCCACATGACCCAGAAGCTGGCGAGATGAGCGTCACAACCCCAGAGTCATCTGCGACTGGACCTAGCGGTCAGGGGTCCCTTTACCTTTACCTGCAAACAAGATGCACTGAAATCTGCAATACATATTTCTGAATAGACACCCTTTACTGTTTAAACCTATTGCTGTATAGACTGGGCCTGTTAATTTGGCTTCAGTGTGGTGTAGTGGTTAAGAGCGGTAGTCTCGTAATCTGGGGAACCAGGTTCGCGTCTCCGCTCCTCCACATGCAGCTGCTGGGTGACCTTGGGCAAGTCACACTTCTTTGAAGTCTCTCAGCCCCACTCACCTCACAGAGTGCTTGTTGTGGGGGAGGAAGGAAAAGGAGAATGTTAGCCGCTTTGAGACTCCTTAAAAAGGGAGTGAAAGGCGGGATATCAAATCCAAACTCTTCTCTTCTTCTTCTTCTGAAATTTGTCCAGGATCAGGTTGCCTCTTTTATCTTTTAATTGCTACTCCCAAAGGATGGGTGGGAAGAGAGGGCAATGACTCATCCCCCTATTTCTAACTAGCTGGGTTGGGTCCTTGGATAAGGGAACATGCACCTGGAAGCCCAGGGGAGAAACAGTTGTAATTCCCAAGTGAGGCCTGTGGCTGAAAAGCTTCACGAAGGATGGGAACATACTGATCCACACCTTTGTAATCAACAAAACCTGTTAGTTTGTTTGTGATAGGGGTGCAGGTTGGCTTGTTCGTTTTAATGCTTTAGGCCAAGGCCTGACAAAGCTTCTAATCCCAGTGCTGGCTTTTTTTGGAAGAACGTTCCACTGAACTTGGCAAGGCTTCCTTCTGAGTAAACATGGTGGGTGTGGGTATGGGAGAGAGAGAGAGAGAGCAGTTAGAAAGTGCAGTGCTTGCCACACTCCCTGAAAGGTTATCACTAAAAAAACCCCTGGGAGTGCAGTATGTTATGATGCGCCACCACCTCATAGGAGAAGAAAATGGCTGCCCCTATGTGCTTTGGCACCAGAGGCCCAGGTGTCCACAGTAGCTAGGAATGCCTTTTACCAACTTTGGCTGCTATTACAGCTGTGGCTTTCCCTTAGACTGGGATGGCTTAACTACAGGAGTCCAGGCTTTGGTAAGTTTAATATTGGATTGCTGCAATGTGCTCTATTTTGGCCTTTCCTTATGGTTGGTTCAGAAACTAAATAAAAAAAGATAAATGAAGAGAAAGTACACACATGTCCCACTTTTCAAATGCTTGCTCTACATTCATTCATTCATTCATTCATTCATTCATTCATTCATTCATCTGAATACAAGGAATTAGTACCCAAATCTTACTATACACACCACAGATTCAGATATCCGAATAGCTGGAGTTTGCCTGCTTCCTTATTTGCTTGTGCTTTCCTGGTAGGTGGCAGCCATTTGGGGGCAGAAACCAGGGAGAGAAGGAGATTGGACAAATTAGTTTTTCCTTTCTCTCTTTTGTTGGTTGGCTGTAGCCATGTCAGGAAGCACTAGAGAAAGGAGAGATTGGACCACTCACAGATTTAAAATGTTCCCATGGGGGGGGGGGGAATCAAAATTGTCAGCTCGTGATACAAACTCTCAGCTACCAAACAATTTCATGGGAACCCACGGCGTTCAGAAAGCAGGACCTGCATGTACGGTACTTCTTTGCACAGTGCCGAGTTAAACTATGGAACTCGCTCCCAAGGTAGTCATGGCTGCCAATTTATTATGGCTTTGCAAGAGGATTAATAAATAAATTCATGAAGGAGGCACGGTTGGAGGCAGCAACTGAATACCAGTAGCTGGAAACTACAGGAGGGGAGAGTGTTCTTGTGCTTGAATTCTGCTTGCGGGTTTTCCAGAGGCCTCTGACTGGCTTCTGTGGGAACAGGACGCCGGACAGGATGGACCATTGCCCTGATCCACCAGGCTCTTTTTGTCACTACAGAATGTTGCAGCACAGTTGCTGACAGGAATGAAATATTACACCTCTGCCCAAAGATCTAGCTGCAAATTTCATTACCGAGCAAAATTCAATGTGATACTTTTTAGGGTAGTATAGTATTTATTGTTTTATTTATTCGATTTCTGCCCCACACCTTATTTCAAAGGAGCCTAGGGTGGCAAACATAGCAATACTAATACAATTTAAACTTCTTTTAAAAACAGTTTCAACCTGTTGGGGCTCCAACTCCCATCACCCCCACTTTAGGCAATGGTCAAGGGTTATAGGAGTTGTAATCCAACATCTGGGCACTCAGGTTTGAAGAACACTTTGCTATGACATGCAGCCGCATGAAAATTGTGGAATGGCTGAGCCACACCTACAGATAAGCCAAAGCAGGCACTTGGAAAACATCTCATACTATTATGTAGACCGTCTGGTTGAACCCCTTGAGCCAAAATTCCTATACAGTGGTACCTCGGGTTACATACGCTTCAGGTTACAGACTCCGCTAACCCAGAAATAATACCTCGGGTTAAGAACTTTGCTTCAGGATGAGAACAGAAATTGTGCTCTGGCGGCGCGGCAGCAGCGGGAGGCCCCCATTAGCTAAAGTGGTGCTTCAGGTTAAGAACAGTTTCAGGTTAAGAACGGACCTCCGGAACGAATTAAGTACGTAACCAGAGGTACCACTGTATATGCAACAATCCCTTAAAACACTCCCTAGTGTATTTTGCTAGACCTCTTATAAATTCAAGGACTCTTTTGTACACGCACACAGGAAAACACATGGCACCTTGTTGTGACTAAAAGCTGTAATTTTATTTTTTTTATTTTTTAAAAGCTAAACCAGCATCCACCCCTTGAAGTATACCTGTGAATGCTGTCATGCTGGCTACACTTCATTAAATGGACACGCTGCAGAAATTCACACTTCAGCCTGTGAGTCACACCATGCCTAAGGCCAAAGGATATCCGGCAGCACACACCTTTGGCTTATTATGGCTTAGTGTAAAAGAAGAAATGAAAGAGATGAAGCCATGCGTGTTGTCACCTCTGCTAACCATAAGCAGCAGTTTACAGTCTTCTCATTGTGTGTGTATGTATAATTGCATGTTCTCTTCTATCCCTTAAATATTTTAAAGTCACAACCTGTATGGTACTCACAGGTGGATATTATGCTCCAAATTCATGTTTGTTTTTTAAAAAAGCGGGGGGGGGGGAGAATCTTGACCATCATGAAATGTCTTATGTTACATTGTTAGTTTTTGGGGTTGTTTGGTTTTTTTTAAAAAAACCTTCAGTTTCTTTGTTCTTTCAACTAGCAGTCTTACCAGACTATTTATTTCTGCACTCTGTACCAAACTCCAACAACAATAATAAATATAATTGCCTACTTATTCTTTGGGACCAATCAAACCATATACAGTGGTACCTCGGTTTAAGAACAGACCTGTTTACGAACTATTCGGTATAATAACTCCGCAAAACCGGGACTTCCGGGTTGGCGCGTCTGGCTAATGGCGGATTCCCTCCGAGCTCCGGAGGGAATCGGCTCAGCAGGGGATCGGGTCTTACCGTGCCGGCGACACGGGGACCCTCACAAACCACGTACACGGGGTACGTGGACATGGTGACTCGGCGGGCATCGTAAGCGCCCCCCCGACCCGTGAAAGAGCCTTTTTAAAGGCTAAGGATCGGGTGCCTGGGAGCGGCGTGGTGCTGTGAGTCTTCTGCTACCCCTGCCGAGCGAAGCCGCATGCCATTCTTCAGTCAGCGCTAACTTCTTCCTGCTAAATTTGGACTCAAAACTAAGAGCAACAACCCGTGAGTAATTTGAAAATTGGATTATAAATTTTTTCGGTTTGGATTTGGTACGAACGGAGGAGATGAAAAAAAAGGGAAGTCCGTCTCCTCCATATTGTTAACAGTGCAAGCAAGGATTTGACAACTAAAGTTGCGGGAAAATTTGTGAGATTGGATAAAAAATACACACCTCACGGATTTAAAAGACCTAAGCTAAGGTGCTGGAGGACAAGAGATTATTTTGTTTGAAACTAAGTATCACCCTACTCAAGCCCGGGAGCAACCCGAGTTAAGAGCCTGCTGAGACATAGATACTTTTGACAGCTGTCAAACTAGCTGTCAAAGTTGAAAGAACTGAAAATTGAAACTTTAACCGATTAAATCGCTACAAAATATTACAAATAAGGAAAGATCGACACAAACAAGTTTGACTTTTGGATCGGAGAGGGAAAGATCACTAAAACCAGAATCCCTCTAGAGGGGACTCTTGGACATTGCAAGAATGGAACTAAAACAAGGAATACAGGAAATACGTGCTGGCTTGAAGGAGCTGATCTCTCTTGTGGGAAAATTGATACAGAGGAATGAGAAAGGCCTTGTTTTGTCTACGAGCCCACCAGACCCGAAGCTATCTGAAAATACACTAACTGACTTGGAAAGGGACTCGTTGGTTAAAACACAGGCAGCTGGACAAGGGAAAGAACCCAAGATTGAGGAGGAAAAGACACCTGCCAAGCAAAAGGAGCTGAAGGAAGGGAAGGCTGAGACACCATATAAAGGAGAGGAGAGACCAAGATCTGCTAAGAAGAAACCTAAACTGACCAAGGTGAAAACAGGACTATTTGGGACATATAGATTTATGAAACAGTGTTGGAATATGGGACATAAGCAAACAGGCCTAACTGAAAGAATCACCGCCAACATTGAGAAAACAAGTCTTCGATCCTGGGAGTTAAGCATGAGAGACTTTCGAAGAAATCGGCTGAAAGGAACTGTGAGAGATTTGCGCGCCTCGGACGTGAGATCACCAGGCTAGAAAGATGGACTAAATGTACTTTGATTAAGGATTGAAACCGGGGGAGAAGGGTGGGACTTAACAGTCCGAAGGGGGTTGAAGTTCTTTTTTTTTTACCTTTTGATTTTTATAGAATAAAGAATATTTCATAAGAATGGGGAATCCGTGGGAGGGAAAGGGTGGCAATTTTAGGAAAGGTATCTTTTTTTTTCTTTTTTTAGAAACATGCTTATATTCTTTTCTGCTCTTTTACTCTTATATAGAGGATTAAGGGATATACGTTAATAAAATGCTAGCACAACAATGAACTAAAGTATAATTTTATAATTAAAATGAATTTAATCAAACTAGGGTTAAGTAATTTTAATAAAATAAGGTACAGGATGTCTAGGGGAAAAACTTGCTAGAATAAATAAACTGGAGTTGGGAAACAATAGGAGGAGACGTGGGGAAGTCCTGAAAAGAAGTTATTGAAAATAAGTGGGAAGAGGTGAACCTCTTTTTCTTTTTTCTTTTTTTTTTCTTTTTTTTTGGATGTAAGTTTCTATGTTCCTGAGTTTTGATTCTTAATGTAACCTTCTTGGAAAATTAATAAAGATTATTTAAAAAAAAAAAAAAAAAAAAAAACTCCGCAAAACCGGAAGTACTGTTTCGGTTAGTGAACTTTACCTTGGTCTATGAACGGAAGCCAAACAGTGGAAGGGCACCGGCAGTGGGAGGCCTCATTAGGGAAAGCGTGCCTCAGTTTAAGAATGGCTTTGGTTTAAAAACAGACTTCCGGAATGGATTAAGTTCATAAACCAAGGTACCACTGTATTTCTACTACACAAGCAAATACAAAGGAATAGAATCTGCCTGCTCGTATGATGCTGTTGTGAAATTCTCCAAAGTAGGCAATGCAAGAATCTGTAGAATGATTCTTAGCTCATCCAAATAAATTTTCTAGATGCCAGGGAGCTGAACCAGCTATAATATCCTAAACAGATAGTGATAACATTCAACAAGGCAGAACAGCCCAAAGTAACATTTCTTCAAGCCATGAGAACAGGAAAAAACGGTTCATTTGACAGATGAAAAGAATTACAGTAGAATGCAACCCTAGAATATAAATGGACATGAGGAACTGCTTTTTTTTTTAAGCGTGTGGGGAGGAGATAAAGGCCAGATATAAATATGAGAACACACTGACCTTATGCAATATTTCTTTTTGTTGTTACAGAAATAAAACCATAAAAGCAAATATTATGTCAGAAAGAAGAATGATTTCAAGAGAGTTTTGCATACAAGCCAATGAGGATTGTCAGCTAATATCCATTTAGAATGACCTTGTTTATCTCTCTGTTGTAGGCCAGCCTTCTCCAAGCTGTTATGGGCTACAGTTTCCATCAGCCTCAGCATGGCTAATGGTCATGGAGGATAGGAGTATTAGTCTGAAGGAGCGTCTCCACCCCCATCGTTCAGCCCGGACACTGAGATCCAGCGCTGAGGGCCTTCTGGCGGTTCCCTCATTGCGAGAAGTGAGGCTACAGGGAACCAGACAGAGGGCCTTCTCAGTAGTGGCGCCCGCCCTGTGGAACGCCCTCCCATCAGATGTCAAAGAGATAAAAATTACCTGACATTCAGAAGACATCTTAAGGCAGCCCTGTTCAAGGAAGTTTTTAATATGTGACGCTGTACTGTTTTTAACACTGATTGGGAGCCGCCCAGAGTGGCTGGGGAAACTCAGCCAGATGGGTGGGGTATAAATAATAAATTATTATTATTATTATTATAGTCCAAAACATCTGAGGTTACCAGCTGGGGAAAAGTTACTGTATGCTTATTTATTTGTAAACCGCAGGCACCCAAGACAACTCTCACAGTCCTTATTAAAAAGTAAAGGACCCCTGGACAGTTAAGTCCAGTAGAATTTGACTATGGGGTGCAGCGCTCATTTCCGCTTTCAGGCCGAGGGAGCAGGTGTTTGTCCGCAGACAGCTTTTCCTGGTCATGTGGCCAGCATGACTAAATGGCTTCTGGCACACAGAACACCATGACGAGTGCCAGAGCGCACAGAAACATCATTTACCTTCCCACCACAGTGGTACCTGTTTATCTACTTGCACTGGTATGCTTTCAAACTGCTAGGTTGGCGGGAGCTGGGACAAATCAACGGGATCTCACCCTGGATTCAAACTGCCGACCTTATGACCAGCAAACCCAAGAGGCTCAGTGGTTTAGACCACAGCGCCACCCGTGTCCCCTCAGCCAATAAATGACAGAGCTTCTGTGACTGCTGGATAGTTCTTGGTTGTATGCCACCCCGGTCTTTGAAAGGTGAGAGATTCCAGGCATTTACCCAGGGTTCAGTTTCCTTGGAATGAGGGCCAGTGGAGACTGTGGTCTCTTTAGGATATATGGTTTATTTACACATATATACAACCTGAGTCTAAGGCAGAGGGGTTCACGGTGGGAGATTAGCAGCCAAACCTAACAAATGCATATGCTTGCTAGTTTGCATGAGAAGCAGCTAATGCCACGGAGCTGTATTGCTGATAATCAAATACTCAGACCATAGAAATACAATTGGTAGAGAGGGCTCTGTGTCATATTCCCCTCCTCTCCTGGAGAGGAAGAAGCATATAAGACCTCCTGTTCCTCTCTCTTCTGTTGATCAGAGTTGTATGCAGACATGCCTCTGCTTGCTCGAGCTTTAGACACTTGCCTGAAGCTGGTTATACTGTAAATAAATCATTTTGGATAATAAAGTAAGTATATCTTAAAGTTGTTGCCTGGTTTTTTGTTAAGCGGGGTAAGGAGGAGGAAGCCAGCTTACTTTGCAGCTGGACTTGCTCAAAAACAGGGGTTTACAGCCTCATTCCTATGCTTTTAAATTGGCTGCCGATGATGGGATTTTGAAATTCTGTTCTACCTACACACATGGGGGCCTGGAGGGATAAACTGAATTACTATATCCTCTCCTTTTCATTAAAACCCATCCCACATTAACACCCCAACAGATCTTGCTTCTCCACCAGCCACAGCCTTGGGTTCCAGCGCAAATCAAGCACTGGTCTGTATTCAGCTTCTCAGCCTACTTTATTACTGCTCAGCTCTCACACACAACTCTGACCTGTCTTTCTAACCACCAGCCAGGCAAGAGGAAAATCCCACCCATTTGCCCTATGGTACACAGCAACTTTGTTGGTTATGCTAATCATGGTGTTTAAGTGGCCAGCTAAGACCACTGTATTGCAACTGTCTAAAGTGACTAGTTGCGACAGCTTGCTCTCATACCTCTATCCCCTGAGATAGTAAAGGTAAAGGGACCCCTGACCATTAGGTCCAGTCGTGACCGACTCCGGGGTTGCGGCGCTCATCTCGCTTTATTGGCCGAGGGAGCCAGAGCAGTACCTATTTATCTACTTGCACTTTGACATGCTTTTGAACTGCTAGGTTGGCAGGAGCTGGGACCAAGCAACGGGAGCTCACCCCGTCGCGGGGATTTGAACTGCCAACCTTCTGATCGGCAAGTCCTAGGCTCTGTGGTTTAACCCACAACGCCACCCGTGTCCCCCCACAGCACCACCTATGTCCCATCCCAAGAGATACAGGAACCCAATAATTAGAAGGGGCACAGGGCATGATGCAGACTGACCCAAACCTGCAACAATATATAACTGATGCACATTTCAGCTTCTTTTACTGCTTTAACAGTAGAATGTGATAAATTGGATCTGCCACAATTCTGCATTCTGGGAAGTAGGTTGAAGCTCATTTTGTTCATGGTGAAGCAGTAGCTTAACTACAAGCCCATATTGTGAGTCAGTACATCAACCTTCAAAAAGTGGGTTGACTGATAGCATGCTGCCTTACAAGCTGTGTTTATGATGCAGAAGCTCTCTTCTCCCTCCTTCATCTTCCTGCAAGCAAAACAGCAACCCAGATGAATCATTTCAGTGAAATTCCTAGCCTGACTGGCCTACAGGTCACATTCTAGCTCACACCAATGAACAGAGCAACTGATTCTTAGAGACACTTCATGTTACCTCAGGAGAAAGCTGTGTCCATACAAAAGCACTTGAAACCAAACCCAGGATAGCCCTTAATCCATTGTGAGTTTTATACATCCTTCACCACACATGAGATTCAGCTTTCAGACCATGATGGGAAATGTCAGAGAAATAGTGCTTCCCAATATTATTTCTTACAAAAATATTCATCACTCTTTCAGTCCTACTTTGATCCCCCTGCCTTCTCTCCTGCCAGTCCTGATGGGCACCAGTCACGACTGGTGTTAGGACTGCAGCCACACAGGTTGAGTTGCATTATAGTTAAAGGGCTTGGAAATAAGCCAGAATTATATGAATAGGACCTGCAAAACTGAAATCCCTATAAAATGATCAGATCCCTTGCAAACTCTTGAGGTAGCCCAATGGCATCCGTATGCAAAGGGGATTAGACTAGTTGATCTGTATGCCTCATTTACAAACATTTAGTGCCCAAAGCTGTTTGTGTGTGTTGAGCGATGGAGAACAGATATAGTGCATTGATATGGACTGCACGCCAATCTAAAGCAATTGGCATCACCTGGTGGCAGACTTTGAGAACAATGTGGACAATTTTCAGCCCTTGCAACCCTCACTCCAGCAGAGGTTTATGTTATGACGCTCACTGGGTCACCTTGGGTCAGTTATTCTCTCATCACCAATCCACTCCACATGGCTGTTGTGAGAATAAAGCAGGGAGGGGAATCAAGTCTGCTGCCCAAGGTTCATGGGAGGTAGATTGGGGTAAAGATTAGATGTTCATGGTTGTTAGTCAACTGCATCTTTCTAATGCTGCTAATGAATATATTTATAGAATCATGTCTAAATAATAAATAGCAAAACGAAGGGGCTTTCTCTTAAATTGAAAATGTAAGTCAAGTTGGCAATCACTGATTATACAAAAATAAGGGTGACTTCAGAAACTGGCTCCTTCCAGAAACTGGACACTCTTCCAGCATCACAACCACTCCAAGTTGTCTTAGAGCAGTGGTGGCCAAACTTGGCCCTCCAGCTGTTCTGGGACTACAATTCCCATCATCCCTGACCATCCCTGTTAGCTAGGGATGATGGGAGTTGTAGTCCAAAACAGCTGGAGGGCCAAGTTTGGCCACCACTGTCTTAGAGGTTCCATGCTGCAGTCATTGCCTTGTTAAGTTCTGTATAAGTGAGGCTATCAACCAGCACTTTCACTCAAACGCAAGCTCCAGGACATTCTGAGCTCTTAATAAGAAGCAAGCAGTACCCACAGTGCAAATTAAGTCATGGAAGGGTACTACACAAAAACTCCAAAAAAGATGGGAGTTGACAGTTGCCTGTCAAAGTTGTTCTACGGGAGTGTTAGCACTTCCATTACGATGGGGACTTGATTTTTTGTTTCTCCCAAAGGTATCCATTACTGATAGGACACAATTCTACCTTATTCTTGCTACCCGAAAGTTGGAAAATGCAGTCAAGGCAGAGTTCCAGTCTCCCATCAGATTCTTCCCCACCAAGACCCCACCATGGTCTTGGAAATCCACATTCTCAGGGAGTCCCATCCATGAACTGTTTAGCAAGGGAAAAGGTACAGTTCTGCCGAAGAGGGTGGTGTGTATCGTCACAACCTCCCTCTTCCAGAACTTTTACCGATTTGCAGCCACTTCACTAGGCTACAGTAGAGACAACATGTTCCCAAATGAGTCAGCGGAGTGCCTAACTGCTATTTAGCTCCTCCTCTTCCAGAACTATCTTCCCTGGTCATTAAACATTTATGTAACTCATTAATGCCTATTTCCTTTTCAGACTGTTTCCTTCCTATTCAACAGAGCAAGACTTACATTTTATAACCATTACTACAAGGAATGTGTGATGCAACTTGTACCCAATAAAACATTTTTCATATGCCTTCTTTCAGAGAAATAATGGTTCATGGCCAGCTTTTAGCTGAAGACTATTTATTTTAATATTACAGATTCTCCATTTTATAGTTACTGAGATAGGCTCTGTGATTAAATGTTTACAAAAATACCAGTTTTGGGAAAAATTCAGAAAAAGAGAGAATGTACAGTAAAAATGAAATCTGGCATTTCTTTATACTTTTTTTTAAAAAAAACATTTCAGCCTATTTACAGATGTATTAAAAGTCAAATATCCAGAAATCTTGGTCAAATGAAAATGTGCCCATTTCATTTCAGGGTTTCAGTTGTTCTCTCGATTACAAAACACTCTCTATAAAATTCATAATCTTGAAATATTATTTACAAAAATCCCCATACATAATTTTCTAGACTATATTTGAAACAAAACTCATAGAACTGTTTTAGGATGTACTTGGATTTGCCTTGGGGCCAAACACATATATGGAGGATGAGAGGAAAGAGATAATTATAAGAAAGGTATTCAGTACTTTGAAGATCCTTGATTACTTACGCAGAGTTTCCCCTCTAATTCTTCGATGCCTATTGTTAAATTATAATGCATACATACAGTCCCTCCAAACCAGCCGTTTTGTCAAAAAGTAAGATGTCTTTAGTGGTATATTTTTCTGTCAGACCCCTATCTGGATTTTTTAAATAGCTTGATACAAATAGATGGTAGCCAGAAAGGGCTGAGGGAAGAAGCAGAGAAACTGAGGAAAATGTGCTCCAATGAGAAGTGGAGTTTCTAGCATACTGGTGGTGTCAGTGCAGACAAAATGGGAAATTAGCCAACTGAACTAATTTTGATCTCTAACACAGAAGTGCTGGAATAGATTTTAACCAAGCAGGTTAGGATTACCATGCTAAGTTCCCTTCCAAATCCTAAGGCAGTGAATGAACATCATGAAGCATGCAAGAAATGAGAACTTACAAAAAGACTGAAGACTACAGAAGATACTGAATTGCTTCCTCTATTACATAGACAGAGCCTGCATCCTCATCAAGAACTTTTACTTTGTAGAATAACAAAGCAAAGCAAATGTAAAGCACATTGCTAAGGCTACATTTCAAAGTGAAGGTCTGGCATGGAGGGAGAGCATGTCTTAACCATTTCTCATTTTGTATCCTCTATCTTACCCCAAGCTGCTTTTAGCCCCATTAAGAAAAATATATTAATATCTGTATCTTTTCCTAGTGCAGGTAAAAGCATTTGGCTGCAATTTTCTGTGAAAAACTGAACCAGGCAAGAGAATAAATCCTGGTTTTCCTGTGCTGTTTTTTTTACTTTAAATTGGGAGTTTCAGTGGCTACACAGTACATCTAATCAACATCATGAGAAATAATAATGAAACTACCCATCATGTGCAAGTCCATCCCAATATACCTAACTTACACACAGATGGAGAGTGGGAGGGGCTTAATGTATAGTGCAGGACACTTTCCTGTATGAGCAAACTGGACCTTGTGTACTACTTTCAGCATGTATGCAGAAGACTGCCTATCGCCAGCTGGTTGACCCTGGAGATAGGAGCTTCAAATATGAGTAAATCACAACAGGGAGTGGGAAGCCTTAATACTTTCTGCCAGGATAGCTGGAACACAGATCTACATTGCTTTGTACAATTATTCAAGACAAGAAAAATGCAGCAATTTTCAGATTTAACAGTGATTGACCTGTTCAGAGCACTCAGATGCCATGTTAGTTCTCAAAATTTCTTATTTACAATCATTAGAAATAATCATTAACTTTTTGATATATATGAAATGTCATTATTTTATGTATTTACAAAAAAAGCCTGTGTACAAAAATATACGATCATTTTATAGTATGAAATCCTTTCACATTCACTAGGTTAAAAGCGAAGCCCCAAATTTATAGATATTAGAGGGAAAAATACATCTTGTGTCTCAAATGCTTGTATGAGGCCCTTGAGTAATATGTTAAGATATATGTATGTAAGCTATTCACAGTCCTGAATATTTTTTTCTGAAATGCTAAAAATGTTTGAAAATATCTCAAATGGATGCTTTCTGTGACTGTCAGAAAAGGGCATAATTGATCTGACTAGTCTCTTACTCTTGATTGAATGTCATCTTTTACCAATCAAGTTCAAACACCTAGCCTCATATATTACATGCACGCTGGCACATGCAACCTAAGAATCTAGATGTTGGAGATGTGTCATAATTGAAGTTCTGATTAACTATGGAAGCCTCTGAAAAATCAAACATTATTACCAAAAAGCACCTGAAGCCACAATACTATTTTGATTCTGCAGCCTCAGGTGCTAAAGTGAGTGTTTCATTACCGTCCTGACTTGGACTAGTCACTGGCTGTGCAGTTTTTATCTCTTTTGAAGCAACGGGTGCCAATGAAGGCATCACCTTAGTATTCTGTCCCTCTGATTCTAATGGAAAGTTAGCAGCTTTTAATCCAAGTGGTGCCAGTTTGGGCATAGGCCTCCATGCCAAGTCAGCTTTGCCAGCTTCCAGGTTAGTTTTCATCTGCAGAATGGGAGGTGACACACTTCTTGTCTTTGCCGCAGATTGCTCAGTTTTTCCACTTCCACAACTATTTGCCGCCGAGTGATCAGGATTTGGGTCCTTTGCTTCAGATCCTAACATGATTTTTAAAGCATCAGAATCAGAAGAAGGATCTCCCGAGTTCTTGTTACCATCAGGTAGATCATCATCATCCAAGTGAAGCAGGAGAGGAGTTATGGAATCACTGCTCTCTTGAACTATAGAAAGGTCCTTAAAGCTCCCACTCATGGCACCAAACGGAAAGGGAGAGCCTTCTGCAGTAGTTGATTGCCTGCGACTTTCCATATCTCCTAGAGTAAAGCCAGAGCTCAGAGAGTTGGGGAGTTCTGATATGTCTGAAGCATCGTCATTCAACTGCTGATTGAGAAATGCAATTTCATTCAGCAGGGAGGTGAGGGTTTCATCTGTGTCATCAGTCTCCTCTATGCCCATTAAGTCACTTGCATCCAGTGCTGGTTCATGTATTGCAGAGGCTACTTTTTGCAGCTCCATTTCTATCCCGGAGTCATTGGGTTCATTAATTTGCAGCTTTTGAAATGAAGACTCTTTTGATTTTTGTCCATCACTTCCCTTGTTCATCTGTTTTAACCTTGCCTGATTTCCGGCTAACTCTTCAGGCTTTGTTGCAAGTGGTTCTGGGGATGCCTTCAAACTAGAGACGTTTGTTATTTGTGGGAAATTCTCTTTTTGCTTAAGAGAATCATGTACTGCTCCAGTAGTGCCTCTCCCTTTTACAGAAGGAGGTTCTGCTTCTTCTGGTGACCGAAGATCAGTAGTTTTATGTGATACTACCTGCAAGGAAGACTCAGGTGTCTGGGAATCAGTATCCAAGGTTACATCAGGATTCTTATTTGCATCCAGGTTTAAATTTGTATCTTCCTCAGTAGCCAGTGATGTCACATTTACTATTCTTGGCATCATGAATGAGTCTTCACTTTCTGTAAGCCAGAACAAAGAAAGGCCTGTTAGAATACTGGAGACAGGATCTGTCCTAAACGGCTTCTCCAAATGTAAACCACTTATCACCTCAACAGATCACCTTCCTTGTTAGCCTCTGCCTGTTCCCTGAAGTTGGGGGGGGGGGGATTGCCCCAATCTGCATCACTTCACAGTTATTTATAATAAACTTCATTTGCCATTTTGTTGACTACCCATTTTGTTGACTACCCACTGCTCTAGATTATTTATGAAGTTAAAAAACACCAAAGTATTACTTGGGGAATCCCAAGATTTCCCTTCTTCATAAAAACTATCCATTTATTTCTACTCTACGCTGCCTGCTCTTTAAGCAGTTACTGATTCAGAAGAGGACCATCCTCTTTCCATAACCCTGATAACCAATACTCTTGAAGAACTCCAACAGCTGGGCGAGGCAGGACTTTCTTTTGCAGAAGTGATAAAAAACATTCTCCTTCAGCAGGAATCAGGGTGGCAAGCCACATTTGGCCTGAGGGTCACTTTCACCTTTGGCCACCTGCTGCCCTTGAATGCAAAACTCATGTATGTGCACAGTGTACACATACAGTACACACAGTGTACCCTCTTCCTCAGCTGATCAATTCACACTGTCGCCTCAAAAGAGCGGTTTGCATCCATTTCAGGGTGAGGGGCTGGGTGTGTGTCTACTTTATTTCTCTTTTTTCTTTTTACAGTCCCAATCAGTGGACTGGCATGTGGACAAAAAGTGGAGCGGGGACAACGACAAATTAGGATCCTGGACTGGGGTAAGGAAGTCCTGTAAAAAAAGGTATTTAATAATAATTTCCACTATTTTAAGCTGAGCAGATGTTAAGCTAAATGGTCTGTCATTTCACAGATTCTTCACTGAACCCATTTAAAAAGCTGTGTCACATCAGCTACTTTCTAATTCTCTGGTGCAGAGGTCAATTTTAGGGACAATCTTCTGCTGCCTGTATCATTTCTGGGGCAATTCACACTATGGAAACCTTAGGGCTACTGACAACAACTACTTATACATGCCTCATCCTCAGAGGTGCTGCATGCCAGTTGTTCACGAGGTAATCTTTATACTGCCAAATACACCCCCTACCCCAGCACTGTACATGTGAATATAATGAAGTTTTTGTTCCTGCAGCCACATTTTAAAGCAGCACAGGCCACATTTGCATGGGAACACCTGTGAGACTGGAGACATACACTATGCTATGCACTTCTTTAGCTACAGTGATTGCAGATGTTGCGAGTTCTAACACAAATCACTTGTGGGCAGTGCTGGAAAAGTCTGCACTATACATTTTTGGCAACAAAAGACTGCTGAGGTGAGACAGTAATATTTATTACATCCTGACAGGCTTATGTAGTTGTTCACATTTCTCTTGAGTAGCCAGTCATTTTTGTGATCATTCTATGCTTCTTTTAAAGGTTTTTTATGTTGCTGTACACTGCCCTGATCTTTTGAAAGAGGGTAGTATATAAATATTTTTATAAATCAATTAAATACAATAGGGAGAAAGAGGAAGCCGGTAAGTTATTGCAGTTAGAATTCATTTTTTCAGTGCCAGAAATTTAGTAAGAAACTAATGCAAGTTTACCTGAAGTGAGCTCTGGAGCTGTTTCCGAAACTGGAGTGAGTGAGTTACTGGTTACAGCAGACAAGGTAATGGGAACTGTGGAGTTCGGAAGGATACCTTTCACTTCGACTGGTACTGCTGAGCCTGGCAACTGAATCATCACAGAAGCAATACCTTATATTAAGCGAGAAACAGTGAGTTAACTTTCACACATACTATCAAGGAAAAAAATATTAAACAGAGTAGCTACACATGGTTTCAGATGAACATTTTGTTTCATCTCATCTAGTAACAGGTACCATCCACAAGATTCCTTGTACTATTTGTATATCAATATCTCCTTGATATTCCTTCAGCAAAAATCAATTATCTACTTCGCTAAGGCATAGATACAGAAATAAACATTACATTTTTAAAAATATCAATACTGGAAATTGGAAGAGACAACCTAAGAGAAATACTTTTCACTTTTTATGAAGAATGCTTGCTTTTAAAAGTTCCATTCAGAAATAGTCACGCATCCAGCTTTGATTTTTCAGTCATTTTGTGACCCTTACCTGGTTGTGCTGCCCCATTACTGCTGTCAGCCTCTGATTTGAGTTCAGTTTGCAGGAGTGTGGAAGGGAAGGCAGCAACTTGTCCTGGCACCAAGGGACTCTTGAATGCAAGCACCTGGCCATTCGCTGTCATTACTAGGCTAGCATTTGTTAATGTCATGGGTATGTCCCCTACAAGGAAGTCAAAAGAAAGATGTGTGAAGATAAGAGTGTAAAAAGTGAAGCAGCGTTATATATATCAATATTTACTTCACCAATCAACCTCATGGCATTCAAAAATGTAACCCACTGTTACCAATACAAACAAATTTAACAACACACAGCAAGTTGTAAGCAGCAAATGTGAAAACAAACTAATTCTGCAGAAAATATTAAAATAAGATGGCAGTAACAAAGTACTGTCTTACACAGGCTGAACTATATACTAGAGGTATGTGATAATTACATGTTTTCTATTGGTAAGTCTCCTTACTTTTGTTTTAATAAAAAAAAAACTTGGACTATGCATAATATAGCAGGCTACGTGAGACTTGCAGAGACAATGCTTCCAAGAATACCCTTTTGCTTAGATTCCCATTTGTGTGATATTCAACTAATCCATGTTCACTTAGCCTACCTGTGGCACAGCTTCCTTTCCTGGAAAGTATCAATGGTTTTGTATGCTTGCTGGACAAGGCTGCTGGTTTCATCTCTTTAAAGAGAGAAGAGGGGCTGTTTTCCACTGAGGGCTTAGCAGTCTCCAGAGTTTCAACCACATCCATAGGTTCTGCTTGCTGCTGCTTCTTTTGTGCTTCTACCGCTTTCTGTTTTGCATAAATGTATTCTAGCTTCTTCAAGACTACTTCCTGTGTCTTGCCTGCAGAGGAAAGGAGTAGTCAGGTTCTCCCTCATATCTAGCATACTTCCCGAAACTTAAACATGCAGTGTTTCATAGCACAAAACTTACACAACATTACTTGACATACCTAGACAACTTTACAGCTCTTGGGGTTTAATTTCCATGGAGTAAAAAACTTCAGCAACTTAGTACCTTTCATGTATTTGAAATAATAGCTCTTGGAACAATCCCAGGATCCCCATATCCCAGAGGCTCTCTTCAGGTTTTACGGCTTTCTCTTTAATGTCAACTCACCTGAAAGGGCAGATACTTTACGAATCAAGGTGTCCTGCTTGCGCATCAACAAGTTTTTCTGACCCAAGAGTTTGTCTGCTTGATCCGTTAGCCCCTGTATCTCCTCCAAGGCCTGAAAAAGGAGCAAGGACCCACTTTTAGATTCCAGTAGAATATACCTAAAAGTAAATAAAGGCAGCTTCTCTTTCTTCCTACTTATGTGGAAGAGAGATTTGTGAAAAGTTAAACAATAAAACTGCAAACTGCTTCTGCTACATTCTGAAGATACGGTAGATCTCCTGAGAGCGTTTTAGAGGAAAAAGCAGCACTCTACAAAGAAGGCAAGCCAAATACAAGGGCAAAAACAGAGTGTGAATGATAAACTGCAGTTGTTTTGCTTTTGTTTTTACCAAAGGTGCAATGAAAAATGATTGATGAGACACAAAATAGGCACTTAAGAGGTTTTCAATTGCTATTCACATGTCTTTTGAGTTTCCAGTATGTAATGCAGAGATGAAATGCTCAGTTGATCAATCCATTTGATTAATCAATTAAAACCTTTTCATAAATTAAAAATGTGTCTCTACTTAATTGGGAAGATCTTTTGAAAAGTAATAGTTAGCTTGACAAGCAATTCTTAAATATCCCTGTGCACTGCCCTCTTAGAAAAGGGACCACTCCCTTCTCTCACGCAGAGGATGGGATGCCTTTTTTAATATAGTTCCTTCCATGAGACATACAAGCATTAGAAATCCAAACAAAGCATTTTCTCTTTGGAATGACTGTTCTTGCTCAAAAATCCAATTTATGCTGATTTATACCACTAACAAATCAATTAATCAATCAATCAATCAATCAATCAATCAATCAATCAAAGATTCTTTAGTCAGGTGATTGCTGTGATAGTAAGTTGATGAGTAGTAACTGCAGAAATGTCCATCTCTTTTTCTGCCAACATGCAACTTTGTCCTGCTGCCTCCCTCCAAGCTATAAAATACCAACCTGTTTCAGGATGAAACATTTCGAAACCTTGGGGACCATCTGCAATCCTAAAGTAACCTTTAGTTTTTCAAAGAGTCTCCTCATTTCCTTACGACGGCGACGTTCATTTGCTGTGTGTGTTTCGCGGTAATTCGAAAAGGTTTCTTCCTCATTCTTTGGTTTTTTGTTTGGCAATTCAGGTTGTGGCTGAAAAGCAAAAAGACAGTTCCTCTTGAGAACTGTTCAAAACATATAGACATGCAGCCCAAACAGTGACTCGTACATGTATAACTTTAAGTCCTGGTCCAGCATTTCAACAAAACTGAACAGAACTTTTAAAAGGTGGAGCTTAAGGAGGTATCTGACTCTGGAGATGGGACATGAGTGAGCCATGAATGAACCAGAGCAAAAGCTATTGATTCTCAGTTGGATCAATGAGTGTTACCAAACCTAGGCACAACTACATGTGCAAGGAATGCCCTCAGCAGTGGTGATCACAAGTAAAGTCCAAAGTATATAACAATGGAAGAGTATGAGCAACCCACCTGAGCCAATGATTCACTAAAACTAACTATTAAAACTGGAACAGAAACACCAGCAGGCAGAAAAACCCAAAATAAAGGAAAAATCTCCAGGTGCTAGAAACAAAATACAGTGGACGCTCGGGCTGCGAATGTGATCCGTGCGGGATGCACGTTCGCAACCCACAGTGTTTGCAACCCGCGTCTGCGCACGCGCAGGTTGCAATTTGCGCTTCTGTGCTTAAGTGATTTAGCACTTCTGCGATGCCTAACCGCCGAAACCCGGAAGTAACTTCCGGGTTTCGGCGGGCCACAACCCGAAAAAACACAACCTGAAGCAGCTGTAACCTGAGGCTGTAACCTGTAACCTGTACATTTTTAAATATTGAATTTCTTGCACTTGGATTCCAACCCCCCCTTTCCCTCTCTTCTCTACTGACCCAGGGAACTGCCATGAGTGCAATGGAGAAGCACATAGAAATGCAGACTCTTCTGCAATAGCCAGCCCTTGGAACCTTCATTTTCTCGTTCTGCGTATCTCATAGCCAAGCTGGCCACCTATAGCTTGAGAGCAGAACCAGCTCTCCTGGTTCAAAGCTCTCCTGTTTTCCCCTGCTTTTCGACATTCATACTCCATCTCACTGGAAGAGAAACACTGGTAAGTCTTACTAAATATTATGGAGGTGGAGCGGGGCATGATACAAGATTTGCATATTACATACTAAACAGCGGCACATCTTGCTCCACCCTTAGAGACACTAAAAAATAAACTGGTGCATCTTTGGGACTGGCAACATGTATTACAGAGAAGAAGAAAAACAAGTAAACAGATGTGTGTCTACCTTGGGAGTCTTGGCAATCTTCTGACTAGAATGGTCATGCACAGAATTCCTGCAAGACAAAAATGGATATCATTTTGGTTGTGCGGGTTTCCAGTCTGGTTTATCTTAAGACACATGGATGCCCCTGTCCCTCAGAGGAGCAATTCTTTGTCACAAAGGACTAACTGCTTGTCCTGGGTACCTACGAAGGATCATCTTTCCCCCCCTTCAGAATGGCACCCAAAACCCTCATTCTCCATGGCAGTGTGGTGCAGCTTTAATGTCTCTGAAGGTCTCCAGGTCAACTACCTTGGCCTCAAGGAAACAATCTTCTTCCCTGAACCACCATGTCTTCTGTGGCAGTGGGGTGCTGCATGGGGACCCAAGCCTCTTCCTACAAGGAGGTCTCATTAGCGCCTAGGTCAAGTGGGATCATTACATTTTTAATGATCTAGAACTACATAATTGATGGTAAAAATATTACAATTATTATTATTTTAACTGCTTACAATTGTTTGGATAGTATGACATGGGCAGCTGTAGCTTTCAGCCGAGCAATGTTAATTTGCTCTGTGAGTTCCTCCACAGTCTCAATGTCCACATTCTCCTCTGATCCATTAGATTCACTTTCACTCTGAAACAAGATTTAAAAGACAATGATAAACTTACAGAAAATTCACAGCAAGACGTGCTAGTTCTTTTTAAAAAATAAGTACGTAAGAAAAAACTACATCTTTAAGAAGTGATGATATAATTCACAGCAATTTTTCTATGCAACAACTGAATTGGTAAAATTAAGTATTTTTAACACTAAAGCAGATATAACATTGATATAAAAACAAGTATTGAATCACTGAGGAAGTATAGAAGAATTCATAAACGTAAAAATATAAGCAAACAATAATCAGTTTAATCTAAAACTTTGTATTGTAACAACTGAAAACATGATAGTTTGTCCTTGCAGTGTTAGGCACAATCTTTTGTTACTACTCTCACGTAACTGTGGAATGCATTTACATTCTGTAGATATAACAGAAATGTTCCATATTGTAAAAGGAACAGGCAGAGAAAAGAAAACAACTTCATTTTAAATCACAAGTTTTTTTAAAATAAACCTGTTAATAAAAATTAAAAATACAAACCATACAAATCATAAGAAAATAAACAAGTTATCCTGAAGCAAAGAAAAGGTAGCAATGGGGGAAGAAGCATGCTGAATCTTGATACCAATTAAAAACCCACATATGTTCAAGGTGTAATAGAAAAATGGTGGGCGGGAAAATGGATTTAAGTCAGTAGTGTTTTTTTACAGGTACTATGTAACTTACATAGTTACACATTTTAAATACATTTTGTTTCATCATGTACATGGAAGCTCAATACTGTATATCTTATGATCTACATTCTAGATATTACCTTGAGAAGCCAGAGGTCTCATTCATTCATCAAATGATGAATGACCTACTCTTGCAGGTTAGTTCTTTTAAATTGTCAATTTGCCCAGACTTGAAACTTAAGATTAGAACCAATGTCAGTACCCAACTAACTTGTTCCACCAGCACAAGGCTTTCTGACTGTGCAACATAATTTCCCCCTTCACTCACATGTGCCCTGTGCCCTCTCTAAACCCATTCTGAAGGACTAAATGAAAACCCAGAACAATATTTTTTTTTGGGGGGGGGGGGGTTTCTTAGCGCTAGAGGATATCAAGATCAGCAACATACTAAAAGGTAAATACCGGTAATAATAATATTTTTAGAATAGCTCTTCTATTGAAACTACTCACTTTGGAAAACAACCCATTATTTTTTGTATAATTGGCCAAGAATACAGTTCTGCACTATTTAAATAGTTTCCTCCTTTATAAGGCAGTGATTTATAACCCTAAGTCCACCCCTGCCTTGTAGTTCTTCATTGTTCTTCCTTCTCACTACCTGCTCTGTCCTCATCACAGTTCTTAATGTCTTACCTTTTACTTCTTTTTACCTACTTAATGTCTGTGGCTTTCAAACTTTTACTTACCTTAAAACCAATACATACATCTGATCACAAACTAATAATCAGGAATAGTACAAAATCATAGGACGCAGGCACAAAATTTTACGACTTGTGCTTCCAATTTAAAGATGTACTCACCAGTGTTTCTACATTCACTAGATCTTCACTTTGATAGCCAGATGCTTCGTCGGCCATCTCATCTGCAGAATCATCTGTTTTTTCATCTTTTTCTGTATTATCCATGGTAATATTAATAATGGCAGGCAGCGAATCCTTTCTGTGATAGCTGGTTTTCAGTATATTCTGTTGTTTCTCACATTTAGGAAATTTCTTTACAAACTCATCAGCACCATTCTTATTTTTGTTTTCCAAAGCATCTGAAGGCCTCAATGTTTTGCTCCAACTTTTGCTAATTTGAACAAGGCCATCTTTGACAGTCAAGTTATCTTTCTGAACACCAGTATCTCTTTTATATGAAAATTCTAGTGCATTATTTACATATTTGCTTCCCAATGTGGTATTTTGGCCATTTGCACTAGTAACCTTATGCTTCCTTCTGACCTCGCCTCTATCCCTCTGTGCTGCCACAGAATGACCCTTTTCCTTCATGTTTTGCCCTAGTAGTTCCTGGTCTTCATTTTCCCGTGGACTCAGATATGATTTAGTTTTTCTCTCCAGTTTTTCTGCACAATTCGTTTGTACCTTGCACTCATCCCAAGGCTTCTGAGATGGTTCAATAATCATTTCCTCATCTGTTTCTAACTGTTTCTGTTCAACTCCTTCTGAATCAGTTGCTGTGCTTTGTGTTTGCTCAGAGTGCGCTTCTTCCTCATTTGAGTTCTTTAGTTGTGCTACTTTCTGCTTGTTTAATGCATCATGTGCAAGGACTGCAGTTTGACTGCAACTCTCAGTAACGCTCTCAGAACTACATGAAACTTCATTTGGGGTGTCTTCAGGATGTTTAACATTAGCCATCACTTTATTTCCCCCAGGCTTTATTTCCTGGCTGATGTAGGAGCGGTCCAATGATGCAATCTCAGACTCAAGGATAGGATCATCACTTGATAATTCTTTCAAGATTTCTGCATCCTTCTCGGCTTTCTCTGAGGTTATAGCATTCCTGTCACATGTGAGCTTTTCACAAGACGGCTCTAAATGGTTTTCTGGCAACTTATTTTCTTCCTGTCTGGAATCTGACATTGTGACTTCTGACCCCATAGCCTCCACCTCTTGTAAGCATCTTGTCTTTCCTTCTGGCTTAAGTGAACTCAACTCATCGTTCTGAGATGTACTATTTACCTCAACTTGTTTCAAAATGGAATTTGGAACTTTCTTCTGCCCTGGAACCTGAAGCAAGGCAAAACTGCCTGACTGAAGAGCTATTAGATGATCTGCACTATCTGGTGTGCTGCTGGTGTCGCATGTTATTTTAGAATCTGAAGTTGTCTGACTAACCCCCAAAGGAGAAATCCTCATAGTCAAAGTGCCAGCCTGTGAGACAGGAGAAATGACTGGTTCTGTCTGAGCAGCTGAAATAGGAAGTGTGGGCCCAGATCCAATGGCCTGCGACGTCTGGTCTGTAGGTGGGGCCATGGTTGAAGCAGAAGGAGCTTCAGCAGCACAGGACACGGCTGAAGCAGGAGACATGGATAACCCTGAAGGAGCTTCAGTGGCAGAGGATATGGGTGAAGCAGTAGGGAGCACAGGTAACATTAATGGGGTCTCAGTGGTAGGGGTTCTGGGTAATACAGAAGCTTCTGTGGTACTAAGGGGCATGGTCAGAGCAGGAGGGTCCTCAGCAGCAGTGGGCACAGGCAAAACGGAAGGAGTTTCAGCAGCAGGGGGAATAGGCATAATAGAAGGGGCAACAGACGACCCCAAAGGAACCCCAGCAGTAGGGGTCACAGATAACATCAAAGGGGCAGGGATGGTTTGGATTCCAGATAATATAGACGCAGCTGCAGTGGTTGCCGTCTCAGGCAAAACAGACATGGCCTTTGTTGTTGTCGTTGGAGAAACAGACAATACAGGAGGAGTTGCAGACAGAACCGAAGCAGCCAGGGTGGTTGGGATCACTGATGAAACCACAGAGGACTGACACACAGATACCTCAGGAAGCTTAGAAGGGCTTGGCAACCGGATTTCTACAACAGATCCTGTAATGAATTGAGAAATGCTATTAGTAATTCTTGCCACCTGATAACTCATTTTTGTTTGATGAAAGCAAACTGTGCAAGGATAGTTTTGAAAGGGGAAAAAACATTTGTTTTGTTTTTGGCTCACTGCTCATGGTTTCTCTCAAAACAAACCATGAGCCTGGGTTCAAACATATGACAATGCTCTTTGGGGAGGAAGGGTGGGATATAAATTTAATAAGTAATAAACTCTGACTTGTTTCCTGGCAGCGCAGCAGCCAGAAATGCATTAGCTATGAGCACCTGCACGTCTTCGATTGGGTTATACCAAAGTTTAGTTTCAACTACGGTTCAACATTATGTACAAACCAGGCTGCAGAAGTCACTGGAAGACTTCCTCTTGCCCCCTGTGGACTTGGATGCAACTAGCTACCTTGGTGGTGGGTGATGGGCCTATTATCAGAATACTCTTCTGAGGGAGGCTTGCGTGACACCTACTCTGATGCCTTCAACCCTAGTACTTAATTTTCCTAAGACTTTTATTTTATGCTGCTCTGATTTTACAATTATTGCCACTGCGATGCATATTTATATCGTATTTGAGATCTGGCCTGGAAGCATTTTATATTAAAAGGCAGCATATAAATTACAATAATTTTTTAAAACTAACTTTAGGCACTGAACAAAAATGGATGCACAATTATAGGAAACTATGCTTCCCTTCCCTCAGTATTTAACTGCCCTCTCTCTCAGAAAACAGAATAAGATCTGCAGCATTCTGTACCTGGATTACGTAACATTACGGGTGATAAACTAGGCTGGGGTCCTGCAGGTTGGAACTGGTGCAGCGGAACAAGCTGGATAATCTGCCCACTGGGGTGTCGGTAGAGATTCACACCAGCAGGATTCCTTAGAGGCTGCAAAATCATTCTCTTCCCCTGAGCAACTTGCGTGGTTTGTTGAGGTCGCAATGTAGGAGAACTCTGAGGTACTGGAATCAAAAGCAGCTGTGGTCCCATGCGTTTCTCTGCTCCAGGAGACAATCCTGGAGGGCTTGTAGTACCTGCTATATTAGGAAATAACACTCTTCTTAACAAAGTCCCATTTATACAGCAAGATTTACAGAGCATTTTTAAAAAACAACAACAAAGAAGAATCTATGTGACCAAAGTTCCATCAGTTCCTACATTCTGCTTCCAGCAGGTATCAGACAGATCATTATGGGGAACTTGCAAGAATAATATGAAAGCAACAGCTTCTGCTGTTTGTTCTAGCAACTAGCATTTAATTCCCCAACTGGAAGCAACTTCCCAAGAGCAAAAGTGGGCTTGAAAGAATACAAACCCATTTCAAACAGTTCTTACCAATTTCCCCCAGGACATTTCTACACACACACACACACACACACACACACACACACGTTCATGCCAATACACTAAAGTCCTTTTTCTTCTAAACCAGATATTCTCATACTTTCTACCCACAAGGAAGTCTTTTTGCATCAACTTTGCTGTGCATAAGTTATTTGGCGGACAAGTACTGAACCACTGCACACAGCAAAGGAGAGATATGAAGATTCTGGAGGAGGAGGGGAACAAAAACAAGGAAAAGTTTGGAAAAGAAACTGCCATCATCTCCCCCCCTTGGAGGTCCTTTTATTATTATTTTTTGCAGCTGAAAAATTTGAAATTTTGATCAACACTGAGAAAACTCATGCAAAGTATTTTCTCATTTGAAAAGAGTGAAATGCATTTTAAGGCAAGGCTTTATTCACTCAAAAAGTCTGCCAAGCACTTCTGTCTCTCATAACAGACAGACTAAGTGACAGGTGTGTGGACCAGCAAGAACTGGCCCATCAGTAAGGGCACCTTACCTGCTTTTTGATTCGATAAAGGACTTTTGTTAATTCCTGAGAGTCCAGGAGCAATACAGCTAACTGGCGAAGTTGGTGTGGGCACCGAGTTCACAGATGCAGTTGTGGTTAAGATTGTAGATAGAGATGCTGCAGAAACAGGAATACCAACGGTTGATGGGCCTATTCCAGGCAAAGCTACAGTCGCAACTGGCGTAGCAATTCCAGGTGATTTTGCTATTTTAACAGGAGCCCTAGTAGCTGTGGCTGACACAGTTCTGTTTTCAGGTTTTCCAACAGCATTTGCTTTGGCGGTGCCAGAAGAGCAGGGAGCTTTGTTACAGGGTGCAGGGCTAGCAGTAGTTCCAGCAAGTGATGACACAGTAATAGCAGGAGGAGTAACTGTAGTTGCCCCAGGGGAGAGTGGCATAGATTTGATATTAAATTTCTGTGGTCCCGTCAGAGGTTGGCTTATTCTAGTTCCAGGGACCTTCTGGTGTAGTGCCCCAACGGCGCTTATAACCAACTGAGACGCCACATTGTGTAGTAAAGGCCGAGCAGCTGAAAAGAAAGGTTTTCAAAGTCAAAACTATTAGCAGTTTTCATCTTTCCATTCCGCAAACTATAGCAGCACTCAACCTAGTTTTATGCTAAGGCCTCACTTTTCCAATTAACGCTTACTGGTTACACTGCCTCATTTTCAACATATTGCACCTAATGATGTGTATAATGTTGCTGCATGTGGCAAAAAAAAAGTCTCAAAGCAGCTTGATGAAGGATATTACAGTATATAAATAAATATGAACACTATACTCTCACATTCCATGCTTTTTATGCTTTACAATTCAGACAATTTATAACACAGAAAATAAGGTTTCAAGTTACCTATCTGCTTCTGTGTTGAGGCATGAGCATTTGGTGATGTTACAGTGGAAGTGGATGTAGTGTTACTGGGAAATGGTGTTTTGGAAATTTCTGTTGTGGGCACTTCAGCTGACTGTGGCTCAGAAGAAGCAAGCTTAGCATCGGACTCTGCCTTGGAGATTGCAGTACTGAGTGTTGATAGGTCAAGCATTGTTGGTCGCAGCCTGCCTGTGATATAAGCAGCAAGTCGATTGGCTGGATGCAGTGCTCCCATCTGTCCTAGAAGCAGTTTGGCTTGAGGGTATTTTTTACCATTAACCTGCAATAAAAAGAGAAATATACAAACACTTGCTAACCCTGTCTTTTTTTCTTTTCTTTTTAACAATGCCTGGGATCCAAAGCACTAATTAGGCTCACACAAGGAGCTCTAGCCCAGTTCAGTTCCTTATTCCTCCACCCTCATTTAGATAGTTGACTGCCAATGCCACGATATGTTTGAAATTTCATTCTGTCTTAAAAGGTCACCCAGTAAGTTTAATGGCTGATGAAGATTTAAACTTGGGTTTTCCCAGTCCTGGTCCAACACTCAGTCTAGCCATTACACAGACTCAGAATACAAATTCTATTTACATGTACAAGCAAAGACAACCTAATTTTACGCAAGTTTGCAATCTGTTCAACAGAGCTTACTCCCAATAAAGTAGGAACAGGATTGTAGCCTTGGTCTCCAAAACCCTGAAGTGCTAGATTTCCAGAGAGAGTGGGCTAAAAGGTTCCCAGCTGACCACTCCTCTATCCAGCAGATCAGGAGGATCCAGTGTAATTTGACTTATCACATACCACAGGGTATTTATTTTATACTGAGGGGGACTACTGGCCAATGCCAATGAGTGTTATCTAACCAAGTCATACTCAGATTACATCCACTAAAATCAATGGGCTTACATAATTTAAGTCCATTGATCTGAATGGGTTTACTCTGCATATGACTAACAGTGGTTATCACCCGGTATCACTGGAGATAATAATTGGTTTAATTCAGACAGTGGTTTGCACATAATGCTAAGCCAAACCATGGCTAAGTGAGAAAGCACTGAGCATATGGGTACTCACAGGAAACATTGTGGTTGCTTTCATCCACCTCTGGTACTGCTATTCAGAGCTATGTCACGGTTTAAATTAGCATTATGTCTGAACCTGGGCTTATAGGTTGCCTCCCAGAGATAAACTATGAGCAGTAAGGCAAAGAGGAAACTATGTCTACAGCTTGTAGTTTATCTGGAACTAAATGAACCTCAAGCCTCAGTTCAGACTTAGTGCCAAGTCAAGCGATGGCTTAGCTCTGGGTACCGGGGCAGCAGCAGGCTTCACGAGGAGCAACACTGGGCTGCCAGAGACTGGGGCAGGAAAGAATTTGTCAGAGGATCCTGTGCAATTCCATGGCATATCTCAGTTTCACCCTCTCCAACATCCTACAACCGGAACTGAAATATTTTCAAACCTGTGCTTATCTCAAACATGGACCCAACCTTTTACTGCACACTGGGGATATGCCAGAATGACAAGATACTCTGGACAGCTGGCCTTGGGGTTCTGTTGCGGCCTTCTGGCCAGGGAGTCAGGGCATTGGGGCTTAGAGCCTCCTCTTTCTCCTCTAGTTATAAGATTGGGAGACTGCCCTCCTGGCCCCACAGGAAAGGCCTATGCCCTGCTAGCTGTATTTCTCCACTCAATGAGCAAAAGATACGCAAGAAAAAAAACTGGCTGGTGTCCTAAAAATAACACATTAAAAAATCATCAAAGCATAAGAAACGCAACCCACCTGAATCAAAGATGAGGAATTCAAATCAGATTTGCATGTGTAAGCAATCAGCTTTCCAGCAGGAGAAAGCCCAGCATAAAAAGGTAATCCTTTCTTCCTCCTCTCCCGTAACATGCCAGCTGTTAAGAATGTGATTTTTTCTGTCTTTTTGCATGGTGACAATCTATTATCAGAAGCCTCCAAAACAGAAATAGGAGCCTTTTCACCCTTGTTTTGACTGGATAGCATGGAGATTTTCACCCGGGAGGAATAGACAGGAGTGTTCTTCTCATCCCACGATTTGGTTTCAGATTCTAGATCAATAACAAAATTTCCTACTTTAAGGGACTTGGGCATCTTACTCTTGACATGCTGTGACAGGATGTTCAAGATCTCATTGCGATCTTCCTCCCAGTTGCAATCAGAAACAATCTCAATTAGTTTGGTTGTTCCACCTCGTGTAGTATGATGTACATATGAAGTTGATGGATCCCCAGCACTACAGGAAAACCACCAGGTTTTATCTGGAAAACAATGGAAACAGGTTTCTGTAGTGTTGCAGCAGCAGAGGAAACCAAGCAAATTAAAGACTTGGGCAACATTTCCTAATTAACAATGCCTGATTAGTCCCCATGTCTAAGAAGTGGGCTCTGTTCTCCACCCCTTGTTCTCAATGAAATATTTCTATCTGCCAGAAAGGTACAGTGGTTACATTATCATTTCTTACCAAGTTGCAACACTATCAGTTTCAAAGGTAGGATGGCCAAAAATGTATCAAAGGGCTGGGGGCCACATTCCTCTGTATGTATCTTGCAGGGGCCACATTCCAGTCCTGAGCAATGTCAGAGGCAAAAGTGGGCTGAGCAATGGATGTGACTCAAAACCTTTGCACACTAGGCTACATTTTAGCTATGCAAGTCACAGATTTCTACATATATCTTTCCAATCTTGGCAAGCAAGAGACATCACCACAGTTCAAGAATATGTGGGGGGCAGCGAGGGAAGGATGTTTCTGTATGTCTCTGTGTGTATAACTGTAAGTAATCAAGAGTGCTTGGGTCAATCTCCTGAGATGTGGCACAACCGGTATCATTTTAACATAGGCAAAACAAACGACTAAGCCCATCTTTCTCAAACAATAGGAACTTGAACTACTCTTCTGAACTCACTTAGGTATACGCCTCCACCACAAATGCTTGTTCCACAAGCTGTCCTGGGAACACCAATAGGTGTTAAAGTACAGGAAATGAATTATATAAGCATGCAGAGACCCTGAGCATAATTGATTGTAAGCATTCCACTGCTGTGAAAAAAAAAATCTATGGTCATAATCTAACAATGACATTAGAAAAGAATGTGATAGCCTAACACAGCACATGGGGAACATTCAAAGACAGCAGCAGCTCTTCCCTGCTTCTCTTCTTCCTAGGTTAATGGGAATGTGGTCATCCCCTTATAACATTATGGATAAATTGGGGGAGGTGGGTTAACCACCCAGTTCCCTTACTGGAACACTTTCCAGCCCTCTGTTATCCCACCGCAAGGCTGCCATGCCTGTTTATTTGAAAAAGCAGGGGTAGGTTCAATTGTCAACTGGCCAAAAGGAAGGCTTAATGTATCTCATTGTCACCTCCCTCCTCAGAATGTCTACGAGTCCCACACTCATCACCTATCCTGAAAGACCTACTCCAGAATTTGGGAATCTGGGGACAAAGTTCATGTTTTTAATTTTACCTCCGGGCTCTTTATCATCTTCCAAATCAAGTGGCTGGGGCTCAGGATCATGCTCCTGGGAAAAAGATTTAAAAGAAGAGGAAAAGATAAGATGGGGGGGGGGGGGGAATCAAATTTCCAATAATAATGTATATTTAAATACAGAGTTCAAACCCCGGAAACAAATGATGAGAAATATGGCAGTTGTGCAAAGTTTTTCATCATATAATAGTTCACAAAGAGCAGAATACCAGGCATGGCTGGACCCCATTTTTTGCCATATGACTACGATATATGGATGCCTGGGAGTATGGGCAGAGAATGTTATAATGTTTCTTGCCAGCTAAACTCTAAAAATACCCACCCCAGCCCCTCCCATCCCCTTGTGGCTGATAATAGCTCCAGAGGGTAATCTCCCTTTAGTCTCAATACCAGCCATTTTGTGGGCAGGGAAGTGAATGCACCTTCCTCAGGAAAATAGAGGGAAGAAAAATGTTAAACCTCTCCCAGCATTCTGCAATAGCAATGAAAACCCTATCTTCTATTAATTGTTCTACAGCAGGGGTCAGCACACTTTTTCAGCAGGGGGCCAGTCCACAGTCCCTCAGACCTTGTGGGGGGCCAGACTATATTTTGGGGGGGAAAGAAAAAAAAACGAATTCTGATGCCCCACAAATAACCCAGAGAAGCATTTTAAATAAAAGGACACATTCTACATGTACTATTACGTTGTCGTCTTTATGAGGATATACGTTTGACTTTTATTACACCTGTTTTGCATAAGTCTAGGAAAGAATCGGAACACCATAGTCTAAAACTACTGCTAGAGGACAAGAAGCCCAAGACTACATTAAATGTAGCTAAATTCTGTGCGTCTGCAATCAATCACAGGAAGCAAGTGGTATCCCATAATGTCCAATCCCCTAAATGTTAATTACAGGGGGCACGCTAACAATTAATTTTAATTTTTATATTTAAATCCTTGTTATTGTCATATTGTCCCTTGTATTTCTGATTTTTTATGATCTGTGATATTGTGTGTGTTGAAGCTGGTCTGTGACCATATTAATAAATTCATTCATTCATTCATTCTACTCGTGTAAAAACACACTGATGCCTGGACTGTCCGCGGGCTGGATTTAGAAGGTGATTGGGCCAGATCTGGCCCCCGGGCCTTAGTTTGCCTACCCATGTTCTACAGCATAGTTTTTATTTATTTCTTAACTCTATATATTGCCCTTCCTACCCAAGGAGCTCAGGGCAACAACCAAATCTGTGATAAAATATTTACACATATTTAAAACATTCAAAGCATCTAAAAACTTTTAAAATAATAAACCCAATAAAACATTTATAGATTTAAGAACAGATCATGGGTCTGGTTAGGCTTTAAACAGAAAAGGTTTTCTGTAGGTGTCTAAAACAGTATAATGAAGGTGTTTGTCTGATGTCATTATTTTTTACACAGAGTGCATTAATAAAGGAAATATGAGGGCACAACATTTTACCTTTTCAATGGGTTTTTCAGAATTCCAAGGGCACTTCTGTTGCTGCTTTTTCTCCTGTTTTTTACGATCATATATCCGAACACGAGCACAAGTCATCATGCTTTCAAAATATATATAGACAGGGTCCTTATCCTCTTCTCGAATCTATAAACCAACATAAATGGACATAAATGGAAAAGCCTCACTGTTCCACCATTCCCTTTATCCACTTTTATCACGAAATAACCTAGACAAAATGCCAAAGGGAGCAGCTAGATAAAGATTATGGCAGAATCCAGCTGGTCCTCTTAGTGATGGTGCTCCAGCAGATGTCCAATAACAAAAGGGTGGAGGTGATTTCCTGCCAATTCCTCCTCCCACTGTAGCTCCTAATGCCCCCCAACAACTGTTCTGGGGGGCTGCAGGGAGGAAATAAGTATAACCTTCCTCCCTTTGTCCATTAGCAGATGCCTCCATCTGTTCAAAACCCCTTGCACAAGGGTACTAAGTGGATACAACCATATAATGCTTCTGAGAAAATGTTTCCTCTGTGCAAGGAATTTAACTTATAGGACAGACAGTTAAGTATATTTCACATACTTTATCTGCTGGATAAAAAGGGCTCTCTCTAGATCAGAGTTTCCCAAACTTGGGTCTCCAGTTGCTTTTGGGCTACAATTCTCATCATCCCTAGCTAGCAGGATACTGTTAATTCTTCACTTTCCATTCCCCCATGTTACCAGTTTGGTACCCTCCCAATATGTTGGTTCACGTTCCCATATTAGAATTAAAGAACAAATGTCTTGGGTTGCCTTTGCCATAAACAACTCCTGATTCAGCTTCAAAATCTTGTTTCTTTTGCTTACCACTGGATTGGGTCTAGGCGCATAAACTCGTGCTGATTTGACTCCACTGGTGGCAGGTTTGCCTTCACCAGCTGCAGGTTTGCCATTGGATGTTAAGACCTCTGGGACAGGCGGCGTAGATTTTGCTGGTTCAATAGTTGATGGTGTTGGGATGTAAACTGGTTCTGGATCCGTTTCTCCATCTACTTTAACCCACAGTGGAAAGTTCTTAACAGGCTTTTCTGGCTCTGTACCACATATAGCTAGTAGAAAGATTTAATAATTTATTGTCTGGCAAAGAACACCTACTCTAATATAAAAATATCACACAAGCATTATCCAGTGAGAAAGATGACCTATTTTTTTATATTATGGAGAAAGAGCTCCAAGCTTGAGTAATTTATATGCCCCTGGGTGAAAGGGAGGTTCAGGGCAGAGACAGAGAGATACACACAAAAGCTCCTGGTCCTATGCATGTTATCGCAGATGCAAGCCCCCTTGTGCTAAATAGGTCTTACTCCCAGGTTAGTATGTAAAGGATAGCAGCCTGTCCCATTAATGCCAAATGAGTCCGTTGATTAACATGCTCCACTAGTTTCAATAAAATTAAGTTGCAATTAGCTTTAGATGAACTGAAACCCATGTATACTGATATTTTAAATGTCTTATGGACAAGTTTTATTTCCAAATTCTCATTTGGTACTTAATTCAGAAACACACATAATTACAAACACCTACAAAAAGAAGTAGCTGCTTGCTATTGATTATACTTACTATATTCCACCTTTTTCTTCTTCTTCTTATCTTTAAATTTCAGTTTCTCTTTCTTCTCCTCTTTTTCCATCACCTCTTCCTGTTGTTTCACTTCACTTTCGCAATACAATCTATTCCTTCCACACAGAGACTCCTCCAGGATCTTCTTTTCCTTTGAACTTCCTTTAACGAGGACTACCTTTCTTTTTAGGCAAGCACAGCCAAACATACAGTCTGGCTTGCGGCAATGCGTAGGCTGACGTTTCTCAAGAGCTAAGCTAGAACAGATGCACCCAAGCCGGCAAAAGTCATTGTTGCATGGTGGTGCTCGCCTTTTGATTATTTGGTGGATAGGTTTGTTTTTTAGTGAAGCCTGAAAAATGTAGATACATAACTCTTCTCAAATCTCCAGATAAGTATCTGCATACATAATTACTACAATGTAGATTCCTGAATTACATGATACAGAATTATGTATCATAATAAGCTACAATTCAGATCCAGAGGGAAGCTGTATTCAGTCAATTGCAACAAAAACAACAGCTTTTAAGGTGCTGCAAGATGCCATTGTTTTTGCTGAAATAGACTATCTGCAATACATAATTCCAGCAATAATGTAGCCAATAGAATGGGGATGTGCATTTGACCAATACAAATATGACTGTATTTTTAATCAGAAGTGCATCTTATCATTATAGTCATTAATCCAGAAACCAATATATGCAAGTGTAAGTCTGCTTTAAAACAGCTTCACTAGTTTCCAGTTATGGGGTGTAAGAGGAGGGATAGTACCTCTGGTGGGGGACATCATGCTCCTTCTGGGGTAGTTTGTCCACCTGTACTCAGCTCTCACCTGTGGGTCCTAAAACCTGTCAGCATGTGACAGTGGCCACATCCCATGAATGGCTTCAATTGGCCAGCTTAATCAGGTGACGGTAGCCAATGGGTCTCATACCCTTGGTGAATTGGGGGCTTCCCTCACATGCAATTTGCCATTGCTCTGGCAAATAGAGAAGATGAGACCAATAATGGGTCCCATGATCAAGGTGGGTTCTGCACATGCTGTAGAGGAGTTAGGCTCATCAACCTGGGAAGGTAGCCCATTTAGGAGAAGGAAAACTCTGATCCTAAACCTGCACTGCCTTATGGGATATCTTTGGAAGGAGAAAAGGCTAAGGACTAAACCCTACACAAATCTGGAGTGGAGTCCCTAAGATGGTTGGATGGCACCTCTTTCAGGCAACTCCTGTAGCTAAGCTGGTGCCAAACGTATTGCTCTGCTTTCCTTTGGACCACATCAGCGAAGCCAAGAGGGGGGCTTTGTTGTCTGGGCTGTCTAGGAACTCCATACACACTGCTCAGGCTTGTGCCCTGGAAAGTCACTTCAGTAAGCCTAATGCAGTGATTTGACTTTGCTCCCAGAGGCACACCCCACTGTCTCGAGACAGACAGAGGCCAACATGTAGTTGCCAGCTCCTGGACCCAATTCGCTGGTGTTTAAGACCCAATTCACTGGTGTTTAAGACCCTAAACAACTCAAGTCTTTCAGGTATTTAAAGCCTATCTCCATCCCAACAGACCCTCTTGTGTATTAAGATGTTTGTAGTTTCGTCACCCTTAAGAGTGCAGGGAATGATAACCCCAGGAATGACTATCTCTTTGGCTACCCCTAAATTGTAGAAATCCCTCACCATAGAGGTATGTCTATTAACACCATTATTCAGAAATGGAAAATATATTGAAGGCAAGTCACCGTTAAACTTTCATGAACAGAGTAACTCACCTGAGCAGTGAGTAAAGTAGACAGAGATAGGTCTGCTCGTTCTTCAGTAATGTAAGTCCGTGGTTTACCATCCCACAATGCGCAAACCTCCAAATCCATCAGCTTCAACTGAGTCTTTGATAAACTTGGCAAGCGATTACTCTGTTGTTGCTGCTGTGCCTGACGCTGTTTCCCCGGTACATTTTCTTCTGTGCCTGATGCCATGAGAGCATCTATCTCACTAACTGCTTGACTACTTGGCTGAGACTTAGTGACTTTCTCTTCCAAAGCTGTCAAGTTGCGTTTCTGCTTTGTTACAACAGGCAAACCTATTGTAGCCTTCTGGGGTGACTTTTCTTTGCCTCTAGAACCTGCTTGCTTTTTATTCTTAATTTTCTCTCTCTTCTTTCTAGAGACAGAAGGCACAGAAAGAGGCTTGAAAGTATAAGAGCTAGTAGTAGTAACACTGGATTGCTTTTTCAGAACACTATCTAGTGTCCGTACATAACTGGTGCTTTTAGTTGGAAGCTGGTAAACCACAGGACAACTGGATGTACTAGGAGAGAATTCCATGCTCGTTTCCATTAACTTCCCTTCATTTTCCAAATATTCATCAAGCTTGTCACTGCAGAAGGCAGATCGATTCTTCAAGGAGCCTTCTAAAATGCTACCTGAATAATCACATAAATCAATTTTCAATTGAGTATTGTCAACTTCATTATGATGTGTTTGCATAGATTACATTGGTAAAAGCTTTAGAAACTGATGTACAGAGTAGCTGTGGTAAGAAACATTGTCCACTATAGAAGCAGAAAGGTGGTTGGTGGGGGGGGGGGGGGTTAGTGCTGTTTCTGGAAGTCTTCCAGCTCTCAGAAACAGAAGTAAACAAAAGGGGGAGGCACGTTGTACACAAAAGCAAACTATTTCTCAATAAATGTCAAATTTTATTGGTGCTTGTAATTTGGAGAGGATCCTTTCCTTCTTCAGGGGCTGATATAAACAATCATATCAACTCTATACATTGGCCCAGTTCATACAGAGCTCTAAGCCAAATCAAGGCTAAACACAAAGCAGCAAATATGTAGGTTTAGACAATAATTCTACCAGGTTACAGCTACTGATTAACAGTGTACTTAGGGGTTCTGTAGATGGAATAACCAGACACCCAACTAATCCATTATGTTAAGTGACTCTGGGGTGCAGGTGTCTGGAGAGTTCATTTCCCCATTTCATTTGGCTCAGAGAAAGTAGCAGGAAACACATCCTAAATCTTACCTTCATTTTTTGAAGAACTATGTAACTTCCCTCGCCATCCTTTTATCTTTGTGAAGTCATTCGTCTTTCCAGTCCTGGAAACAAAGGGAAGCCCAGTATCTGGTGGGAAAGACAGTCAAGCTAGTTTTATGTGCTGCTAGGTAACAATTTAACAGATTATGCTCTTACAGTATATTTTTACATAAAGAGCCTTCAGAACCATTACCTTTAAGCACTGCCCAATCCTATGCAGAGTAAGGCGTTTCTAACTCAACTAAAATTAGTATGGTAAAGGTGTGCTGAACTGTACATAAATATTTAGCCTCAGTTTACCCTGCCATATGGGACCAAACAATTAATCATAAATGCATCTACTGAACAGCAGATCTTTTAGGCAAAGTCAAAATTTCAGTGCTAACATAACAGTGAAGTGTTCCTGATTTGTTCTACCAAAACAGAAATGCTTCTTCTAAAGACATAAAGCTATCCTGTAACTCAAACTTGAAGCTTCATTGTAGTATTAAGAAAGATGGTGACTTACCATAAGAACTGGAATTGGTCCTTACGTTTTTCCACAATGTGTATTCATCAGAATAACTTAGTGGTAGCTGCACACCCAAATATTTTAAATCAATGCTCATTGTTGGGTCCACTAAGTTCAGCTTTAGTCCCACTACAAGAAGAAAATGCCATATAAAAATTCTATGCAGCATTCGTAAATGCAAAGCTTGTACATACTTCACAGTGCTTACACTTACCTTCTCGAAGACTAGGATGTATCACCTGCTTGTACTTATAAGATTTCAACTCTTCCAACAATTCTGTTTCCAGCTGTGGTATTCTCTGACTGTCTGTGAAATACATATTTAAATTGCTTAAATATCTTTACCATTTCTAATTCACTTGACTAAGCATCATTTACTTTCTACCCCAATCCCATAACACACACAATACTCTTCCCCCAACAACTCCTAAAAGAGAGAGAGAGGAACTGGATGAGGGCAACTGCACTGTCTCTCAACAGTACAGGGTCAATGCCCATTTTTTCCCATCTCTCACCTCACTTAGTGCTCAGTATTTTAAAGTCTCGGAGAGAGAGAGAACCTCAGAGGCCGGACCACATGCTTAGCATTTCTATGAAACTTGCAAACCTCTTGCAGCAGAAACAGTGGACTTAGGGACACTGTTGAGTATTAATGTAAAAAATGCATTATAAAAATGTGACACCAGAGGGTGCTGTAGAGCAGTGATCTTTTGCCTATGGGATATTGCATTGGGAGCTAATTTTTAGTGTGTGTGTGTGTGTTTTTTTAAATAGCGTTTTCCAGATCAGTGTAGATTCAGCCAGGGACAAAATGCCAAAAAGAACTGGTCAGGGCTCATCCAGACTTCCTTTTGTGCCATGGAAAACCTGATTGCTATTTGCTCTAAATCAGCGGTAAAACGTGGTTTTCCCAGCGAAAGTGCTGGGACTAAAAGAGATGTTTGGACACGAAGCTTTAAAGTCCAAACCTGTGCCCAGAAATGTGGCAAATAAGGAAGTCAGGGTGAGCCTTCAGCTCTGCTGCATTTGCTCGGCTTGGCAAACTTGAACATTAGACCACTTAGGGAGAAAGAGAAGTATCCATAGGGCCAAACTAGCTGAGAGTTAAATGATTCTCTGCATCTGACATGTAAGGTTTTTTGTTTTGTTTCTAAAGTAGATTGCAGCAGCTGGGAAACTGCACACCTGATTTGGCCCTTAATAGGCCATTTTAATACTCCCATTATTACCTGGATCAATACATGCATCCAGTGAAGAAGTATGTATATTCTGCAATTCTTCTTTTTCACATGTAGTCAGAGAAGAAGTCTGAATATTCTGAATTTTTTCTTTTTCTTCCACTCTATCAACATTGTGGATATCCAGGGCTTCCTAAATGTAAAAAGAATAAAATATATGCCGTGACAAAACACTATTCTAGGTTTATTCCAGAGACAATCAAAAGCTCCAGGTGGTGGGGAAATTGATGGTAGAGCAACTGCTACATCCAGAGCCCTGCTGGCTACATGTGGTCAGGTCAGGAGCAGGGGACCCAATTCCCCCCCCCCTGCCCCCTGCTTTTGTTTCTTTATTTTCCTTTTTCCAATGAATACAATTGTAAGGAAATTCACTATACTAGCACTAGGGCTGTTGTTTCAGGATTGGTTTTGGGTAATGTTGGTTGAATGGGGTGTCTTAGAATGTTGTAGATCTACATACCACCACCGCCCCCCAAATGTTCCCCAAACACCACATTTTGGTCCCCTACTAGCAGTCCATGGAGGTTTCCATATGTGTACCAGATTGCCTCTGGCAAAATGTATGTCACCCCACATGTGGATCTATTCTTCCTCTCTTCAACCCTGAAGACCCCTCTAAACTTTCTATCTGCTCCAAAGGTTTGGGGGATCCTCTGAAGCAGATTTTTGGGGACTGTAGAGGTGACGAAGATGAAGTCCCGCTGGGTGAAAACTCCACTCATATACCACCCCTTGATAAACAGTGTTGCATACCACCCCAAGCCTTGGAGAACAAATCATTACATTTGGAGCTAATAATCAAGAGTTTTATAATATAGAAAGCCACAATGCAAAGCTTAAGCAAACTCCAAGATCCCATGGTTCAATGTCAATTAAGAAATACATCTGCAGATTTTTAACTTAATGGCTTTTATAATGTGACTTAGTACTTCTAACAACTTTAGATTTCAGAAATAGAATTACCTTGGATGCAAATGATACAAAGAGTACTCCATCCACATCCTCAAGGTCGGGTTTAACATCCAAATGGATATTGCCAGGTCCGAAGGAGGCATAATTACTTGTTGTAATAGACTTTCTAGTATATTTAGGTGGTCTTCCAACTTCAGAAAACCTTATTTTCCGTGGTCTTCCTCTTTTACGTGGGCCAGGCAACCTAACCTTTTGGTTACCAACAATACTCTTGCGGGAAATATGGTTCTTCAATGCATTTGTCTTCCCTCCCACTAAGTTAGCTAAAGAAGGGCCACGGTATGCAGTGGCCTTGAGATCACAGCTAGATACTTTCTTTGTTATGGTAAGACTGTTACAGGTTTCAGTATTTTTCCATCGCACATCTCTTGCCGTAGGTGATTTGTGTTGCACATTATTTTCAGATACCTGTTTTCTAGTTAGCATTTCCTCTGTTTCCAAAGATGTAAAGGGGCTGGAGACACTGTTATTTTCAAAACAAGTAGGCAAATAATCCAATGGATGACTCAAAGGTGATTCTGCGCTCTTAGAAAGAGACAATATGGCCTGTGAAAGAGCAGAGACCTTTACTGTATTCTTGGTAACTGAACAGGGTGCTAGATAGACTACAGGCAACTTTCCACTATCCAGTTTCAACATCTTTGCTTTGGCAACACCCAGCTGGTTGGTCTGTGGTCGCTTACGGGATTCAAATTCCATTTCCTTCTTGCCTACTTCCCTGTGATTCTTTCGCCGCTTCTCCAGGATGGAGTCAACTCTATTTGAATATTCTTCTGCCATGTTACGTGCTTCTTCCTGCTTCACATCTATTTCTTCCATACATACACTTGGCCCATAATCATAGTCATCTGCAGGTTCCTCTTTAACAACAACATTGATGCCTCCATTTGAGTTCAAAGGGGATGCCACATGAGAGTGACTCTGACAGGGACTTGCTATTGGACTAGACAAGAAAGGGGGGAAAAACAATTGCGAAGTAGTAAAAACAGACAATAAAAAACCTGAACAAGCAATATATCGCCTTTTTTCTTTAAGACAAATTTATACCATACAAAAATTAATATCTACAATTCAGACTATCAACAAAACACTAGCACCAAGGTGAGCTCTAACAAACTTTGCCTAACAGATATATCTACATTTAGGTCACATCCTCGTTTAAATGTTTTATTTTTCATTATTTATTTAAGGAAGCTTTAACATACAATCTCTAAAGGTGGATAATCTTGAGAATACTCTAAGCACTAATTTGCACACATACACAAAATATGTCTCCTTTAAAAAACCCTATTATTCACAATGAACCAACAAGCAACTGTCACCTCGCATTTGAGAGATTACTGGACCACATTAAATCACAATAGAGTAAGAACAGCTGACAGTCAGAAACACAGCTAAGCTACAGCAGACTGTAAGTTAACTATGTTAACAAATAACTAACAGTAACTCTTACAACTTTATGTACGCATTCAATTACAAATGAAGGCTTTCACTCCCCTCAGGACAACTAAACCTAGTTAGATGATCTAGGGCTTCATGTCCTGAGGATAGTGGGCCTCATATCTTTCTTCATACACTAATTTTCCAGTAATTAATTGTTATTGTTATAACAATACACTATACATATTGGGTCTTTGCTACAGAGCACTCAACAGAATGGCACAGTTAATTTTCAACTGTGTTTTCATCCAGACCTTCCTAAGTTTTGTTCCCCATGCGCTTTCTCTTCTCAACCCACATTCACTTTTGTAAAGACTAGTTTTAAACTTCTTTTAATCGTGTTATGCAAGTAATTTTTTAATACCAACTTACTGAATAGGTGGCATGCAAATATGTTTTAACAGAATATCATTTCCAAATAGTCACTAACATCCTGCTTTCTGCCTCAGTATTCACAACTGGGATAGTGCAATTACTTTGAATTCAGTGCAACAGCATATTGCTTAAAACATAAGCTTTAGAAAACACTTTTGTAGCTTTTACCAAATGCATAGGCTTGTTTCATTTATTTATTTTAATAATAATAATAGTTTTATTTCAATGCTTAATTGTTTTTAACAAGGGCTTTTTCTATGTTTTTAGCATTTCTCATTTTTAAATTTATCCGCTTTCAATCCTGTTGGGGGAAAAGGTTAATTATTATTATTTATTCAAAATATTTATTATTAGTGATGAGAAAGCAGTAAGAAAAGTCTACAGTAAATCTGCTTTTGTGCTGTTCTCAATTTAATAATCCGTTCCAAATAAACCAAATTGTTATTTCCATACACTGCCCTTGAATTTTTTTTAAAAAAAATTTGCCTCATATTATGTGTTCTGCTCCCAGCCCCAACCCATGCTTCGCCTGAGCTTACACTATGAATCATGGGGCCAATTCCCAAAGGAATAAGTGTTTCTGTAACCTAACCATTATCAACTGACCATGACCAAAGAAACCCTTCTTCACTGACCATGGCCAAAGAAAGAGAAGTTTAGGAGTGTATTCATCGAAGTGAAACTAGAAAAATAGACCGCACTAGAGACAAAGAAGATTCAAGACTGTGGTACTGGCCCCAGGTAACTGGCTGTAGAATAAACATCAGAGTCCTGCGGTGTTGATGGCACCAGGGGGAGTTCTATCACTACTGCTAATTTTAAAGTTGAAGAGGGAAATTCAGAATAAAGGCAATTAATTGGTACAGCATGTTTCCTTCAGCAGGTCATTCAATATAGGTTTGAATGAGTTAGCCCAAACCCAACACAGTCTTTTCATGGGCCATGCTGTTTTCTTCCTTGGCTCAAATGCATGTAAGAGCCACTTTACTTTTTGTCCTTTGCAGCAGCAAATCAACAATACCGTAGAAGGGCTGTAAGACAGCTCAAGGTTATCTGTTACGCACTTGCCATGTACTGAGTGCAACAATCACACTTGGTACCCGGGGCCACTCCCAGTTCTACAGCCCTGAATTATTTCTCCTTAGTGCTTAAATGTTTGGAAATGTTTCTACAATGCTGCTGCTGAATATAGGGAATAGGCAGAATTTGGCTCCCACCAGCTAAACCTGCCTGAGCTACTTGAATGTTTAGCAAGAGATTGCACACCCACATGTATTCCAACTGCTTTGGCTCAGAATATGTTGATCAATCTGAGTACTTTTATAGCATACCCTTCATCAAATGTTCCCAGAGCAAGGCACATACAACACACTAAAAACAATTCAATTTAAAAATTAAAAAGAGAAAGGGGAAAAATAGCACATCCTTAAAATGAGAAAAACCCATGGGGAAACACACACAGGCATCTTTACTTAACATACCACACTAATACTGAATATTGAGCAAAAGCCCAGACAAGAAGATCCTTACCTGGCACAAACATGACAAAAATGTCCACATACTCATCCTGTGTCCCCATATAATCTAACTCTCCCAGAGCAGGACAAGAAGAAGGGCTTCCTGCCTTGATCTAAGGAAATGATGACAAGCTGACATGGGATGAGGCATTCATTCATATATTTGGGTCCCAAGTTATTTAAGGTTTCATAGTCAACACCAGTACCTTGACTATTGGCACCCAAGGCAGACCTTTTAGACTCAGTGTTGCATTATTTCAGTTCTGAACATTCTGGCAGCTGCAATCTTCAACGGTTGCAGCTTCTAGACCATCTTCAAGGACAACTCCAAATAAAGCATATTAAAATGATCCAAACAGGAAGTTACCAGAGAACGGGTAACTGTGGCTTTTTCTCCAGTAACTGGGAAAAGGCACCCGGCACCACTGAGCTCACTTTAGCCTCCAGTGACATTGCTGGATTAAGGAATATGCCTGGAGTAGACTATGCATCTGTTCTTTCTAGGAGAGTCTGACCTCCTCAAGAATAGGCTGTCTATTCAATTCCTGAACCCCATTCACCCACAAGGCTCAGCTCTCTTTATCCAGCTCATTACTAATGTAAGGAACCATTCCAACATTACACAGCCTCAATTGATTCTGATGATGAGAAATAGAGCTGGGTATCTTGTTGACACTTTGCTCCCAATGCCCTGGTGATCTTCCACAGCACAACTGCCATGTCGCCAAGTAGAAGTTCCTGCTACTTTCTGAAATCAGCTCTGCAGGTGGAACTGCAATTTCCCTGCCTCCAGCTTCCAAACCACAGAGCTTGTCCAACAAGATACTATGGCTAGTGCTAGCAAAAGCTACTGAGAGGTCTTGCAAAAAAAGGTGACAAAGGCCATTTTGGTGCCAAAACTAGACTTCAATCCAGACTGAAATAGGTGCCGTCACCTTTCTAAATCACCTTACCCCCAAATTATAGATTTTTTGGTGACTAGGAAGTAGTTATCACAAACTGCTAGATCTAAGGAGTTTCTTAAAGAATGCCTGCACCACTGCCTTTCAAGACAGTGGGCACTCCCCTCTACCTGTAAAGAGGAACTTATCACCTCCTTGATCCACCCAGTCAATCCCCTCTGGCTATTAAAAGTCAAAAGGCAAGGGTAAAAAAAAATGGGTATCATTAGCTGAAACTGATCCCCAACAACCTGACTAGATTCATGATGAAAGTTAATGCTCTAGAATCTACTTTCACTGGATTTGCAATAATGCCAGCATCAAATTTAGCACAAATATAAGTGACTCCACCATCGAAGTGCCTCACAAAGGCTCCAATAAAGCCACTTCTGGGCCTGCCCCAAGAGGTGGGGTTGCGGGCTTCACGCCCACCCCCCCACGTGAGCGGGGGCTGGTTTCAGCCCCCGCGAGAGCAGAGGAATCCCGGCCGTGTCTGCCCTATTTAGGCTGCAGAACAGCACCAGTCTCCAATGATGGGCAAGGGAGAAAGAAGTCTAAGTAAGAAGAAGCATTCGGCCAAGAAGAGCAAAAGAAGTAAGCCTTCTGATGCCGAGGACGATTCAGAAAAGCTTCCTGCTGCCCACCACCTGCTGGGTTCCGAGCGACCAGAATGACTGGATGGAGCATATGGGTCCCTATGTGGGAAAAGGAAAGTTGGAAAATTTGAAGCTAAGCGAGTCCCTCACCATGAGGTTTGCTGGGAGAACAACATGGGTGTGTGCCAGGGGCCAAATTGTAAGTATGCGCATGAATGTGAGAAGTGCCTAGGTAACCACCCAGCATCTTCATGTTTTAAAGGTACACAGCCTTTCCGGGCAGCAGGGGGCATTTCCACCAGGGGTCTTGAAAAGCTCACAGACCCACCAAAAAGAACAGCCACAAACTGGTATGAATTTGGCCCTTGACTGTGGTGTTCTCTTCTGTTAAGCTCTCACCTCTTAGAACCCTTCTCAATAAATACCCAAAAATAGAGGCAGCAAAGTACCCTGGGAAAGAGTTTCTCTTATGGCTTCAAGATCCTCGTTTCATTACCCCCTAACTCAGGGAACCCCCCCCCCCAAACCAAGGAATCAGTTTGGGAAATGCCAGCTATTGCAAAAAGAAGTTAAAGAAATTTCTAGCCGGGAGGGTGGCCGGCCCCTTTAGGGAGCCACCTATAGTGGGTTTACTCATTTCACCTTTAGGCATTGTCCCCCCATAGACTCCAGGAGAGTATCCTATGATCCACAACCTACCCTACCCCTACCCTAGAGGTGGCTCAGTCAATGATGCAATACCACAGAAGCCTTGTTCTGTGAAGTATGCCTTCTTTGATCAGGCTATAAAGCGTATGCGCAGGTTCAGCAGGGGCGCGCTCTTGGCTAAGTGCAACATTGAGTCGACTTTCCGTCTCCTGCCAATTCACCCTGAGCAATTTCTATGGCCAGGTTTTAGATTTGAGGGGGCTTATTCCATAGACAAATCTATGCCGATAGGGTGCTCAGCAGCCTTTGAGTCATTTAGTGCAATTTTGGTCTGGGGCTTCGCTTTAGAACTGGTTCTGAAGGGGTGACCCATGACCTCGATAACTCTTCCCCCCCCCCATCCTTAGTAATAGCCCTGATTGCGCTTCTCCTTTAGAGGCTTTCACTTCCCTGGCCGAGGAGCTTGGGGTACCTTTGGTGGCGGACAAAACAGAGGGTCCAGTTTTGACCATAAACTATTTTGGGTATTGAATTAGACACAATTGCACAGACATCCCGCCTACCAAGGGAGAGGCTAGCATTAATTCTGCAACTTCTTCCCCTCAAGAAGATCACCCTTGACCAGAGTCAATTCACACTTCGGTCACCTCAACTTCGCATGCTGGGTAGTGTCCCCTGGCCGCCCCCTTTTGTGGGTGATTGACTAAGCTGTCAGCGGGACTGCATGCTCCGCAACACTGAGTGCGCCTCTCTAAAGTGGTCAAGTCAGACCTGAAGGTTGGGTTGAAGTTCCTGGAAAAGTACAATGGCATTTGCGTGCTGACGAGTTCAGGAATCACCAGGTATGCTTCTGGACCGACAATCAAACGGTTGTCAGTGTCCTGTCAAAGCGATTATCGCACTCTCCTAGAGTGGCAGATCTGTCCCGGACCTTTGTCCTTTTGTGCTTAGAATTAAACATCTATTTCTCTACCAAATTTACCCCTAGGGTTAACAATGACATCACAGATGCTCAGGCGCAGCAAATTGCCACAGCCATTCCGGGTGCACCTTTGGAGCCTTGGGAACGTGCTGTCCTGAAGGGAGTATTAGCTTCAGGAGCCCCGTCCACGCTTAGATCTTATGGAGTTTCAAGGCAAATTTATAAATAAATAAAGAAATAAATAAATAATAAATTAATAAATAATAAATGAATAAATGCTAGGCTTGACACACCTCAAGGCAAATTAGTAAATCCTAGGCTTGACACACCTCCTACCAAGGCTGAAGCTCTGCAATACTTGGTACATTGGAGGGTGCTGGGTCGTGTTTTGTTGGAAGCCGCCCAGAGTGGCTGGGGAAACACAGCCAGATGGGCGGGGTACAAATAATAAATTATTATTATTCCTATTATTGTTGTTGTTGTTGTTGTTGTAGGGCTGGCGCAGGCTGCAGCCTCCTAAAAGTGATGGTAGAAGGCCCTTATGACATTCTATGCCAATTCCAAAATAAATAAATAATTAAATAAAATTAAAATTATAATAATAAAATAAAATATGGAGTATCTGTTGGTCCGAGGACAAGGCCCAGTTATTTTCAGCTGCATACTCCATTGCATTTGGCGCTATGCGCATTGGCGAAGTGGTTTGTAAGGGCCAACCAGAATCCGCTGCCTGGGGTTAGTTTGAGAGACCTAACCTTGTTCAGATCCAATTTAGTCCTGCATGTCCAATGTTCCAAAACCGATCAGCAGTAAAGGACACTAAACATTTCATGTACGTGAGACCAACCGTCTCAGGTCCATTTCTTATACATTTGGATGGCTCCCGCCTTGCATGGCATCAGTCCACGTGCATTATGCAAAGGGTGATTGCTGCCTGCGGTTTATCCTCAGCTGAATTCGTGGCTAACTCCTTTAGGATTGGGGCCGCCACCACAGCACTGCATTTGCGACTCTCAGCTGAAAGGATGAAGGACTTGGGGGCAGTGGAAGTCTGATGCATTTAAGGGATATATTCGTAAGACCTTGTGATTGTTCACAGTACACTTGACCTGGCTTTGTTACCTTCTTTTGCTTTCAGGTGATGTTGTGGTGCACATTTGGATTATAGGCTCTGCACTGTCCACCGGGTTAGAAACCATGCCGTTAACAGGGACCCTATGGTGCAGGAGCTATGAGGGCGCGCATCTGGATAATCGGGCACAGCATTGTGCATTGGGCCAGGGTCTGCGCCATCAATTCCGGTCTCGGGCCGCACCTTAACTACATCAATATATCATGGATCTCTCGGAGGGGAATGCACTGGGCCGGAATGTTGCCTGCAATTAGGGCCAGAGCGGCAGCGGTGGGCCCCCCCCCCCCCAGATGCTTTGGTTATCCAATTAGGCGAAAAGGATTCAGCTTACAGAAAGGCAGTCAACTTGATGTGGCATATCTTTAGTGACTTTGAGGAACTTAAGGCCTCTTATCCAAACATCACCATTCTTGGGGCCTTGGTGATGGAAAGCCAGGTTTGGGGAGAGAGCAGGTGCCAGATAGCCACAAATAGGGCTAGGAAAGCCTTGGATCGGGCGGTGGTGCGTAAGGCCTCTTATCCAAACATCACCATTCTTAGGGCCTTGTTGATGGAAAGCCAGGTTTGGGGAGAGAGCAGGTGCCCGATAGCCACAAATAGGGCTAGGAAAGCCTTGGATCGGGCGGTGGTGCGTAGAGTGGCAGCCCTGGGTGGGTGGGTCATTGACCACCCGGGCAACTGCGAGGCCCTCTACCGGCTTGATGGCGTGCATCTTTCAGATGCGGGAAATGATATTTGGCTTGATGGCGTGCATCTTTCAGATGCGGGAAATGACATGTGGCTTACTGATATAGCAAAGGGGGTAAGAGATTGGTTTCAGGCATGAGAGTATTGGCGGCGAGCGATTGCTCGTGTGGCGGTAGGCATTGGTAAGAAGGGGTTAAGAGGATGTGTGGGGGGGGGACGCCATCACCTCCCCCCAGTGAGCGAAGGGTGGTCCGTTAAAGGACTCCAGGGGGCGTGGCCCTGTCCGAAGCCTATGGAGGTGAGGGCCAAAGGCACGCCCCAGAGCGGTGACCCGGGGGAGCTCCTAGTTGACGTGCCTCGGCGGGAGACTCCCCCGATTTAGTGTTAACCCTTCCCTGTGTCTCCAGCAAATGGGCTGGAGCCGGATAGTCGTTAGGACCAATGCCTAAGCCAATGCCTCTCATTCCTGAATTCAATAAAGTTGTGGCCTAATTCGCCCATTTAACCTTAAACTATGGTGTCTCGTGTCTTTATTTATCCTGGTGGGGGGCGGGAACTCGCCACGCAAAGCCACTTCTGGGCCTGCCCCAAGAGGTGGGGTTGCGGGCTTCACGCCCACCCCCCACGTGAGTGGGGGCTGGTTTCAGCCCCCGCGAGAGCAGAGGAATCCCGGCCGTGTCTGCCCTATTTAGGGCCGGTGCAGAGGGGGCTCGCCCTCTTTTCGCTGGCTAGCCCCACGTTTTCCCACCCTCCCTCCCTTTAGGTAGGCTTTAGGTAGGTCTCTGACTTTGCTATGGACTTCGGTCTGTCGCTGCATGGGGCATGGTAGGAATTTTTCCCAATTGGCAATTTATAGCCATTTGGTTTTTCGCCTACCTCGTAGCAACTCGTCACAACTCTTCGGCATTGGCGGTAGGCATTGGTAAGAAGGGGTTAAGAGGATGTGGGGGGGGGGAGGAACGCCATCACCTCCCCCCAGTGAGCGAAGGGTGGTCCGTTAAAGGACTCCGGGGGGCGTGGCCCTGTCCGAAGCCTATGGAGGTGAGGGCCAAAGGCACGCCCCAGAGCGGTGACCCGGGGGAGCTCCTAGTTGACGTGCCTCGGCGGGAGACTCCCCCGATTTAGTGTTAACCCTTCCCTGTGTCTCCAGCAAATGGGCTGGAGCCGGATAGTCGTTAGGACCAATGCCTAAGCCAATGCCTCTCATTCCTGAATTCAATAAAGTTGTGGCCTAATTCGCCCATTTAACCTTAAACTATGGTGTCTCGTGTCTTTATTTATCCTGGTGGGGGGCGGGAACTCGCCACTCAACATCAACTGTGGGCAAGATTTTAACAGCTCTTTAAACTCAAAATAGCTTTGTTGGATGGCTACTTGAAGGCATGGTAAATGCCTTGGGAAAGTGGCAAAATACAGGTATTCAGCAAGCTTCACTTTTGCTGTTTGTTACATGATACCATGTTATGATGATGGCACGTTGAACTTTTACAGCACAACTGTAAGCATGCTTTCTCAGAATTAAGGCCCATGGTGTTCCAAGATTTACTCCTAAGTAAGCAAAAGAATGCAGCCTTTGATTGGCTAAAAATTATCCCAGCCTTATATTCTACCCATTTAGAAAGACTGTTACTCAACAAGCTCAGGGGCAGAGGGCAAAACATTGGACACTGTCAGGTCAATACTTCCTAAAATAAAAGCAAGAAGGTTGTTTAAGTCAAGTAATATCCAGGAATATCTACAAAAAACTTCAATGTGTTTGCTTATGCACAGTTCTTCCTCCAGAGAGTGCAATGGCATATATATATTTTTCAGATCTGCTTTGGGTGCTTGAAGGGATTTCTCCATAAAATAACCTCAATTTAAGGTCAATATAAATACATTGTTTAACTGATGAGTGTACAGGAAAATATTCATATGGATCACACACTTGAACATTTCCAAAATATAAGGGAACTCCTCCTACCACATGTAGGAATAAGTGCATAAGCAGTAAAGGTAAAGGTAAAGGTACCCCTGCCCGTACGGGCCAGTCTTGACAGACTCTAGGGTTGTGCGCCCATCTCACTCAAGAGGCCGGGGGCCAGCGCTGTCCGGAGACACTTCCGGGTCACGTGGCCAGCGTGACATCGCTGCTCTGGCGAGCCAGAGCCGCACACGGAAACGCCATTTACCTTCCCGCTAGTAAGCGGTCCCTATTTATCTACTTGCACCCGGGGGTGCTTTCGAACTGCTAGGTTGGCAGGCGCTGGGACCGAACAACGGGAGCGCACCCCGCCGCGGGGATTCGAACCGCCGACCTTTCGATCGGCAAGCCCTAGGCGCTGAGGCTTTTACCCACAGCGCCACCCGCGTCCCTTCGCATAAGCAGTACAGGGGAACAAATTAAGAAATGTTCATTGTGGCTTAATATTGCCTACTGCTGCAGAATGCTGCTTATTCTGCAAAACTTGATTTGCCTTCCTTTTCTAACTATAGGCAGATATCTATAAAAACATTTTTTACCAAAAGTATAATTTGTACCCAGCATGGTTAGGAGCAGATCATTTATCCAAATATTGATCACATTTTAAAAAGAAACTTTGAGCCTACCTTTCAGGTGCTTCTTGTTTTAATATCGGACTATCACACGTATCTGTTTCCATAAAACCCAGAAAGTCATGATATGGACTGATAGATTCTCTATCCAAATCTGTGTTACACATTGCACTAAGTGATGTCTCTAAATCCCTCTGCTCTGGATCAAAAATTTCACTTTCAGTGAGATGTCTGTGATGGCTTGGAGAACTATTAACGCTACCTCCTTCCTGGTCAGAGCTACCATTTTGCTTCACATCACGCTGAAATCTACTGCTCAGGCCATCATCCCTGAACCCTTTAGCAAAGGGGTTGTAGTCTATTTTCAGTTGTGTAATTTGTATGTTTTGATAGGCAGTCACAGCAAAGAACTCTGTCTGTGGGAAAATGAAGGTATGGACATCAGGACCATTTAGCTGAATAACTTCTGTGGCTTTGTCAGCAGGCACCAAGTGTAGCCGAGGTAGATAGCGGTGCATAGAGTGCAGAATGATATGCCCTTCCTGGTCCAAAGTATTGTTAGTAAGTTTGAGTTTGTAGAAAGAGACTGGTTGGTGCATCCAGTAACGGCCAGTAGAAGGCGATTCGGGGTGAATGAATACTCTTCCCAGAACATGGGGTTCTGCTTTCCCACTGGGCTCCCAACTATGGCCATTCCATTTATAGCGTAAGTTGTCAACAGGAGAAATATCCACAACCAAGATATACTTCAGCTTGGAGTCTAAGCCTGTTATCCAGTATCGACAGTATGGAAACATCCGCCTTCCCTGCTTAGTCAGAATCATTTCTGTGCCGCGATAGTAGAACTCATTCCACATATTGTTGTTGTCTAAGGTAACAGTAATGCTTCCTGAGGTGCAATCTGCCGGAAGGCAGGTCTTCACTTTCGATTTTACAGGTGTTGCTATACTGCTAGCAAGGCCATTGTCCTCTTGATTTGAAACTAAGTCTCCTTGGTCAGCTTTTCCAGTGATCTGCGGCTGTTTCACAAGAACATAAATAGCAGGTGCTGCATTGGGTGGTGTTCCACCATCCTGGTTCCCCAACACAACTGGCCGATTCTCCATTATGGACTGAAATTTCTCCAAAGATTTCACAATACAGGCAAATTATTCTTCATGTTCTTCATTCTGGAGGGGGAGGTCAATGAAATATGTAACATCCATGTAATGTGAGCAAGACATTATACATGATAAATGATCCCCTCAGAAGTTATCACAGTGACAGTCATTACACGTAAAACAATACATTGCTACTGTCAGCTTCCACAATGATTTCGACAAAATTTCGCCACTTGGAAAATGTAGATTCATGGCAGAGGTAAAAATTTTAACTGAGATTTTCATTTCAAATTATGGGGCAATTAATTCAAAGGTCAACAAACAACACAATAACAAAAAATATTTAGACGTAACCACAGAAGCAAAAATAGTGGCTGATGTCTAACTGTGGTGTCCTACTTGTGCAACAGACTTTTGCTTGTACAAAATGGGCTTTCCCTTCTTTTCCTACCCAACCCCCAGCACAGCAAAAATTACACCAGGGATGCTCCAAAGCAGCAGAAGAAAAGCATGAGTTCTTTGAGGAAAGATGGGATAACATAACAGGGTTGTGCTGCTACCTAAACATTAGCAGCAATTGCATCTGAAAATGTGTGTATAACCTAGCCAACCATTTCACCTGAATTGTACCACAAAATATGATTTTTACTCTGGCACTGTAGAACTTTAGAGCAGCATTACTATTAAATCACATAACTGGTATTCTAAATGCATGAAATTAACCTTAAGGAACAAGTTACTGATCACAACCTTAAATTTGTTTTAAAGATTAAGGCATAAAGAACAATGTAACATACATTCTAAGGAATTATTCTGAGTTAGCTTGGAAAGTATCAATTATCTACTTAGTACACGAAATGTAATAGTGTAGCAATTTTCCATTTGTTAGTACATCAACACTAATATAAAACAAAATATTCACTCTAGAACAAATCCATTCAACTCAACCGATTGTATTCCAGAGAAAGATGGCTCTGGGCTGTATTTACTGCCACTATCAGAGCTCTGTCACACACAACTGCAGAATCCACCAACCCTAAAGTACTTGTTATATTGTTTCCAAGCTGGAAAACTGGTGTTCAAATCCCTACTCAACCATGAAGCTCACTGGGTGACCTTGGGCCAGTCACTACGTCTCAGCCTAACCCACCTCATAGGGTTGTTGTGAGAGTAACATGGAGGTGAAATAATGTACACCACCTTGAGTGCCTTAAAAGAAAGGTGGGATAAAAATGTTGTATTAATAAATTCTAAAATGTTGGGGTGGGAGACTGTACATTAGATCTATACAAAAATGTATTGACTTTATTTTATAAACATTTGTAAAATTAGCTTAAAATACAGCATGTCAAGCGCTGTGCACACACAACACATAACCAACCACTGTAATGGAGTTTGCAAACACAGTCACAAGGCTTAAACAACGTTGCTAAAGTTTATTCATATTTTTACTTCCTACACTGGGGTTGTCGGGGATTAATACTGGCTTGCCGATAAATCATAACAACAACATCCACACTTTGAATCTTTCCTCTCCTCCATTAAGCAATAATGAATGGCGGGGAGTGGGGAGAACTGGAGAATGTTTTGCCTTTCAGAAATGACGTATGAGCCAGAATATAACTTCCATGTCAACATTTCACACCTGTCAAAATGAACCCAAACGCGATTGGCCTGGAAGTAAGCGTTACTTACTTCCTAGTAAAGGGCTGCACAGGACTCGCCAACATCTTCAAGTCTGTGCGAAAGCGCAATCGAGGTCCTTGCCCGTGTTTGTTGACATTTCAACCTGAAAGCTCCCGGGCAGTCACGTGCTCCCGTAGGAAGCGACCCGCAGGGATCCCGTCAGGATCGCCCTCCGAGGCGAAGCCCCGTCTCCGCTTCCCTACTCTGCCCTAAGCGCAGCTTCGCAAGCCGCCAGCCGAAGGAACATATGCTACCAACATGGACGGCGAAACCGCCATAACGCTGCCGAGTGCGAGGGGCGGGGGAGGAAAGAGAAAGAGAGGGAAAACGGCGGCGGCGGCGGCAGCGAGCGGAGCGAAAGTCAAAAAGGCCCCGAAGCTTCTCAAACTGGGCGGCCTACTCGGGAGCTCGGCATGAACGTGCCCGACCCGAAGAGCAAGGGGCGCAACGCCCCACCGGCCCCCAGCGAGCCGAAGCCTCCTATCCCGAAGCCGCCCGGGATCCGCCTCGCCCTCGCCTTCTGCCTCGGCGCAGCCGCTTACCCGGGAACAGCGCAGCCGCAGCGCAGCTTCACACGGCACGCGGAGGCGCCTCGAACTCCCAGCCCCCGCGTGGCGCCGAGGAGCCTCCCTGACACGCGAGGAGCCGCGCGCGCGCGCCGCCTCAGAGTTCCCGCCCCTCCTCCTCCTCGGCTTCGATCCCGCCCGTTCACTCGCTCACGGCCTCCCGCGAAGGGGTGTCGATTTTCTCAGCTGGCAGGTGGTGTGCGGGACACGCGGAAAACTGCGCTCGAGTCACTTCTGGGGCACGCGCGCGAGCGAGCGCGCGGGTAAATAAGAGCGAGGCGTTCCCCTTCCCCGCCAGTTACCGTGAGATTGTGAGCAGGGCGGGTAGAAACCCCTCACCCCTCCTCCTCCTTCTATGTTCACAGTCAAAAATCGTGTTACCCGACCGTGCGCACGCACCCATGTGACGTCGCCGGCGCGCCTCGAGCGGCGCACGCGCCGTGCGGGCCCGCGCACCTCCTCCTCCTACTCGCCTGCAGGCTGTCACGTGCCCGCGGCTCGCCTCTGCCCCCTCCCTTCCGTCCTGTTCCCTTTCGCGCTTGCCCGGTGAAGCTGCGCCTGAGGTAGCTCGCGGCTACGTGAATGAACTTCCGCGCCTTTTTCCCCACTCCTCCCCCTCAACTGTCGTCCCAAAAACGCACACGCTCCCTGACGAGCGGAGGTCGGTTGTTTTACGCTGCTCGTGCTTCCGAGGCCCTCCCTGGAGCCCTGCCCCCCCCACCCCGGACGTTCACTCGAGGCTCTTGGGAGCACAGCGTACCCGGCCCGCCGCTGCTCACGACGAAGAGCTCGGCCCTTCCTGCGCTCCGCTCCAGCAGAGGGTTGGCACTATGGCGGGCGCCCTCGGGCCTTGTGCCAGCCTCTCACGGGTCGCCGTGGGAAGGCGCGCGTGTCGGGCTCCCTCGGAAGAATCTGAGGAGAGACGCCGAGCTGAGGCCGAACCGCCCCGCATTTCTGGCTGCGCGCTTCCTGCCCCTCTCGCTAAGGCAGGGCTGCTCTTTGTTCGTGGCGCGTGAAAGCCACGCGAGGATTTCCCTTGCCCGCCCGCCAAGGCGCTCGTGCTCTGAATGAAGGGCGCCTCGTCGTGCCCACGCAAGTCCTGCATCTCTGAAGGATCTCCTCGAACCGGTTCAGATGCTGCCTTCCGTCCTTCCTTCCTTTTTATTTATTTATTCCGTTTCTCACCCGCCCTTCACGATAACGCCTCAGGGCGGGTTGCAGCACCCACGGACTTGAACGAGCTCTTTTGTCCATAATGTTCCAGTTCTTCGATATCCAGAAAGGAAAACCTCTTTGCAATCCCGTTATCTGCTTCGGCTCAGAGCATAAAGGGCACCCAAATATTAGCCAGGAAACAATGTATGTTAAAGAGAACAGGCATTACATGTTCCTTGCACTATTTATTTATTTAAAATAAATCTTCCCTAATTTTTTTTAATGGTGTGATGATTTTATTATTGCTTGCTTTTTTGTTTTTGTTTTACAGTCATCAGTTGCCTGGGGTGTATTAACATGAAAAGGCAAATTTAATCATAAATAAAAATACAGATACCAAATACTATCCTGGTTGCTACATTCTAGGCCAATTTAATTTTCCAAGCTGCCCTCAAGAGCAGCCCCAAATAGAGCACAGTGCAGTAGGCCAGTGTTTCCCAACCAGTGTTCCGCGGCACACTAGTGTGCCGCGAGACGTTGCCTGGTGTGCCGTGGGAGGGAGGCGGGCGAGTCGGGCGGCGAGAGGCGGGGCGGCGGCGGCGAGGATCCGCGTCGAGCCGGGGGCGGCTCCGCGGTGATGGTGCCGAGGTTTCTCTCTCCATTCTCCCCTCACACACACACACACACACACACAGGAAATAACACAGGATCAGCTGACAGGACCCGGCCAATGGGGCGGCGGCAGGGCAGCGTGCACAAAAGGGAGGAGCGCGAAACGGCGGCGGCGCAGGGCGGGAGGGCGGCGCATTGCGCGTGCTAAAACCCGCCCTCCGAGGCGCAGAGGGGAGCTGGGCAAGCGCCTTCTTCAACCACGCGCTCGTTTAAAAGTTTCTCTTTCAAAAAGGAAACGTGGGTTTCTTCCACCCCATTGGCTGCGACTCCGCCCACTCCGTCCTCCTCCCCCTCGCCCGCCCGCGGCGCCTCGCTCCTCAGCCTCCGCCATGTACCGCTCGCTCCGCTCCCTCCAGCGCCTGAGTTGCGCCAGGGGCGCCGCCGTCCACGCGCGCCAGAGGGGCCCGCCGACCTGCAGCCGCCACGCGCAGCCACGGAGGATGGTGAGCGACGCCCCCCCCCGCTGCGCGCGCAAGGGAGGGAGGGAGGGAGGCGCAAGGGCGTCAGAGGTGACCTTTGCCGGCCTCTTTCGGGACAGGCGCCTCCTGCGCGGCTGAGGGGCCCCTTCCCGCCTTTGTGGGCCTGACGCGGCCTCAGGGTTCCCTCCCTCTCTCCACATATATAAATTGGCTTTTATTATTAGCGTTTTCGCATTCCTTTTTCTCCCTCCCAGGAGCTCCGGTGGGGGGGGCGGGGGGGGCTCCCCGCCATTTACCCCCCACAACAACCCTGTGAGGGAGGCCGGGCTGAGAGGATTCCAACCCGCCCCCGCCCCCGCTGCTTCCTTCAAGTGGCGTCCTGGGCGAGGACAACATTTGACGGCCCCTCCCTCAAATATCCCTCATTTTCGCAATAATTCATTTTGGTACAGCTGCTTTTTCCAAAGGATCTGTTCAGTGTTGTTATTTGCGCCCCTCTGCCGCCAGCAGCGTCCCAAATCCAGCGCTGCTCCCCTCCTTAGGATGCCAAGCACTCTGAATTGGGAAGTGGCCCCCTTGGGAAGAGGGAGGCTTGCCTCCAAGTAAAGATGAATATGAAAGTACCTTGTTTTTAAGGGCCTGCGGTGGTGGTGGCTGTTTAACATCCAAGGCTCACAACACAAAAACACAAAACTACATTACATGGGACAGTGGTACCTCGGGTAACTGAGGCTTCAGGTTACAGACTCCACTAACCCAGAAATATTACCTTGGGTTAAGAACTTTGCTTCAGGATGAGAACAGAAATCGTGCTCCAGCATTCAATTTTTATAATAATCTAAAAAAGTTAACTACAGCTTTGAAACTTCCCAGGAGAGGCCGCCCAGCGCGGGGCTCTCGCCGTCTGCCTGCCTGGCTGCCTGCGAGCTCGGCGGGCAGCGCCTCCGTCCGCAGCGCCCGCCTCGCAGCTCTCATTCCCTGCCCCTGCCAAAGCTCACCCAGCCAAGCCGCGCTCTCCTTCCTGCCTCGCTTTGCTGCCTCCTCCCCCCCCACCCCCAAAGCTTGGAGGTTCCCCGGCGCCGGCCCGCAGGTTTGACCCCCTTCTCACACCTGTTCGTGCTCCTTGCACGGAATGGGGCGGATGGGGAGGAACGGGGCTCGCCGCTGCCTCCGCTCGCCCTCCCCCCCTCCGCCGGCGGTCCCGTGATTCTTGGCTTTTTGGCGGTTGGCACAGAAGGAAGGCAAAGGGGGGGGGGAATTGAAACTTACACTTTCGTGCGTCCCTCCCGGCATGACGCTGCGTGCTGACGTCACGGGGCTGTGGTGTGCCTCGAGATTTTTTTCATGAAACAAGTGTGCCTTTGCCCAAAAAAGGTTGGGAAACACTGCAGTAGGCAATATTTTAGACCTCTATCCAGGAAGCTGGTATATCAGCCAAAATTGATAGAATGTGCTCCTGACTAGCCTTAGCATGGCCATCTAGGAGAGGGCCTTGATTTGGGGAGGTGTGACCCCCACCCAATGTAGGGCAACCAAAATGATCAAGGGACTAGGAACCAAGCCTTATAAGGAAGAGTTGAAGGAGCTGGACATGTTAAGCCTGGAGAAGAGGATACTGAGAGGAGATAGCCATCTTCATCTCAAAGGCTGTCACATGGAAGAGGAAACAAACTGGTTTTCTTCTGCTTTGTAGGGTAGGACTTAAACCAATGGCTTCAAGTTATAAGAAAGGAGATTCCAACTAAATATCAGGAAGATGACAGTAAGAGCTGTTTGACAGTGAAACAGTCTCCCTTGGGAGGTGTGGACTATCCTTCCTTGGAGGTTTTTTGCAGAAGGTTGGATAACCATCTGTCATGGGTGCTTTCTATAGCTGAGATTCCTGCACTGCAGCGGGGTGGACTAGATGACTCTCAGGGTTCCTCCCAACCCTACAATTCAGTGATTCTAAGTGTCATAGCTAAGGGGTCATGGGTATGAAGAACATGTAGTCAGATCCAGGCGACGGCCCTAGAAGATCTGCAGAAGAGTGTTTGGCCCCCAGTGACACTAGACCCCCTTTTCAGATTGCTTCAGAGTATCTGGTGTATCCACACTTGATTCTTCAGAATTGCAAAAAGAACAAAACTGAAACCTCTGCACAAGCAAACCACATAAAAATTTTTTTTCATGTGGTTTGCTTGTGCAGTTCTCTGGTTTTGTGCAAATCTCAGGGATCTATCTTTTAGGATTGCTCAGGAAAATGTTACGAACATGGATGAAAATACAGTGGTACCTTGGGTTACATACGCTTCAGGTTACAGACTCCGCTAACCCAGAAATAGTGCTTCAGGTTAAGAACTTTGCTTCAGGATGAGAACAAATCGTGTAGCGGTGCGGCGGCAGCGGGAGTCCCCATTAGCTAAAGTGGTGCTTCAGGTTAAGAACAGTTTCAGGTTAAGTACAGACCTCCGGAACAAATTAAGTACTTAACCCGAGGTACCACTGTAAACTGAAAACATTGAGGAAGTACTGGGTGGGGAAAGAGGAATAACCAAAAGTACAATTGATTCACCCACCCCAAAATACTAAAATAAATCATCTGTGTCCCCAAGTGGGGTGACCTGGAGCCCAATTTATTGAATTACCCTTGTATTGGCTAAACTTGGAATTCACAGGAAGCATCAGGATTAGTGTTGTTTGAGGGTGGCATGTGGATTATGCAAATTAAATGGGAATGCAAATCCTCCTAATTGAGCTACCACCTAAACCCAAGGCATCTTCCCCTGAGGATGGAGTTGGATCCCTAGGTCATGACAAAACTGTCTTGAAAAAAGTGTCCAGGACATAGATTTTGAATCTGAAACGCACAATTGTATCTTGAACATGCACTCCAATATTCATCCATTATCTGATTTGCATTGTGTTTTGCACACTTGCTGGTTTAAAAATGGAAGGTATGGATCAAGTTGAATGTTTCCTGAGCAGGCATGCCACCTTCCATTCTCATGTTTCACTCATCAAGAGATCTATCACGTTGCTGTTATATGAGAACAAGTAAGGATGTTCAGTTTTCTGGCAACTATAGCTTCCCAAATTAATTTTGTGAACTTAAGGAAGCCTCCAATCCTGGAATCTTGGGCACTTTGGAATCTGATTTACATACACTAATCATGGAAATCTACCATTTTTATGCTGAATCTAAAAAAGTTTTTGAGTTGCAATCCTTGAATAAATCCCTTTGAGCACAGTAAAACTTAGCAACATGCATAAGATTGTGCATATTATAGACTTTTCCATTTCATCTGCTTCTAGCATTTTTATTTGTGGCCATTTGGAGTACACGATAAATTACTTGTTGCCATTTAGAAAACTTTCCGCAGTTTAAAAATACGCTGTTTGTAACACACCAAGCCAAAACCCCTAGTTTAATAAACTAGGATATGTACGATTGACATGCACCCATATGCAGCGTCCTGTCCTGCTGCTGCACTCTCTTTACGTTAGTGACAAAACAAGGGTTCAGCACCTAACCAAGTTTCCCATTATTTCAAAACAAGCTAAGATCGTCTTATCCTGTCTTATTTTGGTGCTCAAATGAAGATAGGAGCATAGCAGCAAGAAAAGAGCTGCCTGCAGGTGTGCACCACTAGTGTAAATCCTGGATCAAGTCAGGCTTTTTGGCTTAAGTCTTACAAACACAGTGAATAGGAGAGGCAGTACCAACGAAGAGACCTAAAAACACTTTTGAAGGCTTCTTGTCTCAGCAGTTGCAGATGTGACAATGTGTTCTCTTTAAAAATAGTATTCTCCTACATCAGTGTTTTTCTCATCTATGCAGGGAGTTCAGTGTCTGTGACTTTGTCTGAGAGGCTGCCCAACTGCAAGAGTACACCACACTGGGGCATGACTGGACGATGGCCAGATGTCAATCTTCACCTCACAGGTTGTATGGCTCAGGCTGTGTGTAGTCAGGATAAAACCATTTTGAATACTTTATGCACATCCAAATTAAACGTATAGAATGTAACAGTGGTTTTTAAACTCTGCCACACATTTCTTATCCTAGATCATGTACTTGTTTACAGTGTGTGTTAATATGAATCTTCCCATAGGTGGCTTACACTTTACCTTGTCCTATCCTCAGGATTTAAAACGTATCACATTGCTCTCCTTAAACTAATCTAGCTGTATAAAGATATTTTTTTTAAAAAAAATAATCATTTTAATGCTTAGATTCATCCAAACATCAACAGCGTGTAACTAACTTTTAGTCAAGGTGTTTACTTTCTCTTCTCACCTTTGTGATTTCTAAAACTCATGAAATTCCATGGCTGTACACTTTTTAAGCTCTATTAGAGTTCTAAATCAAGACTTTAAAGAGTATTTCAAGCCTTTTTAAGTGACTCTCAAATGTACACAATATCTCCTTCAATATCTATGCAGTTTTCCCTCATTCAATTGTAAACACCTTTGACATATTAAAGTAACTTTAAGATAGCCATATTCACAATTACAGCACTGTCTACCCCCAGAACTTTAAAAGTTGCTTTCAGTACTTTTTAAATTGAATTAGCAATGTAGTTCCACTGCCGTACAAGTAGAGTTCCTTTTTTTTAATAAAGGACTGGTTAGTCCAAAACGTTCTCAGGTGCCAATTTTTTTTAAAAAAATCTGAACACCTGACTCATTCACAGAGAGCCTGCAACTGTGTCCATCTAAGTTAGTACACTGGATCAATAGTAGTTGATAAAAATACTACTATTTTACTAAAATACATACATTTCGCTTCCAGGACTCTCTTTACTGTACGTCTCATGGTCACTAATGCTAATGTATACCATGTATGCAAACTCCTCCCCTACAGTATCTAGGCAATGTGATGCCTGCGACTTTTGCACTAGGCAGGCAACATGCCTATCACCAACCCCTTATGAAGTCTCACACCTTCAATCATCAGGAATCTAAACAGAATGTTTAACAGTAAAGACAACAGAATGAGACCCAAGCTATATGTTATGCTAAGTAGTATGAAGTTCTGCTCTGCCTGAATGGAATGTTCTTCGCAAGGTGTCCTTACATTTGGACTGGCAGCTGAGGCTTGAGGCTAGCAGTGGCTTCCCCCACATGCTCATGGGAAGGGAAAACCATAACACTCATCCTCAGCTGAGGGAAGGAACTGCCTGGCAGAGTTCTTGCTCCTTTTGCTTTTATTGCTAACAGATAATGGAAGGAATAAGAATCTCAGCTCATCATAGCCACCTTCCCATGAACAATAAACTGCTTAGAATAAGGTAAGCCTGATGTGGCTCTTGTAGAGCAGGAATGACAAGGGAGAAGGGAGTTTCTCTGGTCATTCCTGCTTGTGAAGATAGCTAGTGGAAGGGGCCCTTTGTGCAATGAGGCACCTATGGGCACAATGGTCTTTCCCATGGTGCTTCTGTGCCCCCCAACTCACAGCCCCTTAATCATGAGATGGTGAGGGTAATTATTTTTCTCCAGTCCAAAGTACAAAGAGCTGAAGGAGGGCTGACAAGTGATGCTCTTTCCAGCTCTGAGCTTTGCAAGGCTCAAATTCTACTAGGTCCATCTTTTACCCAAATCCCTCTAAAAAGTGAAGTATGTGATATGCACATGGTTTCTCTGTCTCAAGTGTGTGCGCTCCTACAGCACTTGCTAAAATGGTGATGGGCCTAAAAACATGGGTGCCCCCCCCCACCTAAGTGTTTGATGCAAGCAGAACTGAGCTATTTACATAATAAGGTAAAGGCAAATGACCCCTGGACAGTTAAGTCCAGTCAAAGGTGACTATGGGGTGCAGTGCCCATCTCGCTTCAGGCCAAGGGAGCTGCCGTTTGTCCACAGACCGCTTTCCAGGTAATGTGACCAGCATGACTAAACTGCTTCTGGCACAACAGAACACCGTGACGGAAGCTAGAGCACATAGAAACGCCATTTACTTTCCCACCACAGTGGTACCCATTTATCTACTTGCACTGGTATGCTTTCGAACTGCTAGGTTGGCAGAAGCTGAGACAGAGCAACAGGAGCTCACCCCGTCGTGCAGATTCGAACTGCTGACCTTCTGACATAATACATATCTTACCTTCAACGTTTTATATAGCTATATTCAAAATTAAGCAGAGTAGTTAAGAGAAGAAAATTTGCTAGATAAGACAAAAGCTGCCCTAAATGTGTAGTGTGATGGATGTGACTCTGAGGGGAAGGACCCTTACATTAAACTGAATTGCACAAAAGCAAAATGTAACTGGAACTGTAGCATGAAACAAGGTAGGTATTCTTTCAGAAGATTCTTTGTTTTGAATTTGCTATTCAGGAGTAGGCTATCCAAAGGAATTCACATTTATTGGTATGATTTATGATTGGAAGAAAAAGTACTAATTGTTAACTCTGCTACAGTACTCCCTCCTGGCTTGAAGTTTCAATCATTAGCAAAACTACAAGAATGAATTGTATAAAACTACAAAATACCTTTACTTTACATTTCAAAGCTGAGTTTCTATAGATTCTTTGCTGTCGCTTACAAAATGAATTTGAAACATCTTGCAAATAACAATTGTTGTTGAACAACCTGATCAAAACTGTTTAATTTACCTGTAGCAGGGTAAAAGAGTTTGCAGTTTTGCAACTAAATTGGTATCAGAAGTTTGGCAAGAGGGAGGAGGAACCAGCCAAAAGCAATGAACAAAGAGTACACTGTTACCTAAAAATATGGCCTCCTTCAGACACAACCACAGGCATGTGGAAGCTGCCAAACTTGTCATGTTATTTCATGTGACTGCACCATACATGTGAATACTTAAATCCTGTGAATTAAGCCAATTGCCCATCTCTTCCCCTGGCCCTCATATTGGGAAGGTGGCAATCAGCTCTGCTCATATAGTTGAGGTAATAGCAATCTGCAAATACTCCACGGCAATGTGGAGTAGTATAGGGACCCAATTCCCACTTGACAGGATTTAGTTTGTCTTATAAATAATTATATAGTGAGATGACAGGACTTATGTATGCATACAAACATGCTTCTTTTTAGAGCATAACCATTCTTTTGACTAAACTGTGGAAGAAGTTTGGGACGAATAGATATAGTCAGTCCTCTCTCTAGGTTGCATATATTTTAAAAATGATAGACGAGAGGGAGGATTGGCAAGTGAAAGTTTAAAGGAACATATAAATTTGTAGTCTGAGGGCGAGCTGGGAAATGACACGCCCACTGATTTTTATTTATTTTTTAATTTATAACTAAATGTTAAATTTTTGTTCCACTTCCCGAAGAGAACATGTGACAAAGTCATTCTGATTTCTTACAAAACTAATTATAATTATATAGCTCTATAATGATATAGAGCTATATCATTAGTTAATTTTGGCTCACCCAAAGATTTTTACTAGGAATTTAGTGTATCCTTAATCAGACCATTCACAAAGATCACCTAGCTTCATAAATTAGACACAAACCCCTCTATTCAAAGTGGACCATATGACCTTCAATCCATGTATGTGTTGAAGTTTTCTGAGAAAATAGGGCATGCACCTGCCAATATGTTTAAAATTAAAGCTGCAGTATTATTTTGATTTTGCAAGGACAGTTGCTAATGTAGGTGTTACTTTATAGACCTGTCCTTGACTGCTGAATGGGCAGCTTTTAAATCAACAGATGACACGTTTGCACCAACAGGTGCCAACAAAGGCATCATCCTGGTGTTTTGCCTTCCTGAATCTAATAGGAAACTTGCACTTTTTAGTCCAAAGGGTGCCAGTTTGGGCATGGGCTTCCACTGTGTGTCAAGGTGGCCAGGTTCCATATTAGTTTTCATCTGCAGAACTGGAAGAGACACATTTATAGTTTTTGCCATGCATGGTACATTTTTCCAGCTTCTCCCACTAGTTGTTGAAATGTTACAATTTGGGTCCTTTACTTCAGAGTCCAGCATTAGATTGAAAACACCCGATTCAGATGAAGGATCTCTCAGGTTCCTGTCACCATCAGTGAGATCATCGTCTTCCAACCGAAGCAGGAGTGGAGTTACAGAACCACTACTCTCTTGCACAAAACAGAGGTCCTTATAGCTCTCACCCAATTTGCCAAACTGAAAGTGAAAGCCTGCTGCTGCAGCAGCTGATTCCGTGCAGTTTCCCATACCTTCCAGAGAAAACTCAGTGCTTGGGGAGTTGGGAAGTTTTGATCTGTCTGGGGCTGCATCATTCAGCTGCCGATTGAGGGATACAATTTCATTCAGAAGTGAGGTGAGTGTTTCATCAGTGCCATCATTCTTTAGGCCCATTAAGTCACTTGCATCCAGTGCTGGTTCAGGTATTGCAGAGGCTACTTTTTGCAGTTCCATTTCTACCCCAGAGTCCTTGAGTTCATTAATCTGTAGCTTCTGAAATGAAGAATCCTTTGACTTTTGTCCCTCACCTCCCTTGCATATATCTTTTAACCTAACCCGATTTCCACTTAACTCTTCAATGAAGAGTTTTGTTGCAAATAATTCTGGGGATCCCTTCATACTGGATACATTTACTATTTGTGGGAAACAGTTTTCTTTTTCGCTAAGAAACACTTGAGCTGTTCCAGTAGCATCCCTGTGTTTTCTGGAAGACGGTTCCGCATTTCCTTCAGACTGAAAATCAGTTGTTTCCTGCAATACTATCTGCATGGAAGGTAAGCATTTCTGGGAATCTGTATCCAGAGTTACATAAGGTTTCTTATTTAAATCCAGGAGTAAATTTGTATTTTCTTCAGTAGCCAGTGACACCACATTTACTATTTCTATTTCCTTTGTATTTTCTTCAGTAGCCAGTGACACCACATTTACTATCCTTGGCATCATTAAGGAGTCTTCATTTTCTGTAAGTAAGCCCAAACAAAGATAGGCCCGTTAGAATACTGGTGAGAGAGGAAATGGGATCTAAAGAGCAACTTTTGGCACTGCTAAAGCCTGGAGGGATACTTGTAAGATTCCCCAACCCCCCCTCCCTTCCGAACGTATCACAGATCTGTCAAAAAGAGTCCACCCTGTTTCAAAGGGGCTTGTTAAATAGCATGTGAGGCTACTGTTTGAAAAGTAAAAGCCTAAAAGCTTTTATTCCATCTGAAAAACAGAAATGCTAACTATAAGAGATCAAAAAGGAACAGAAGTGTCCTATATGATGATGAACCAAAACACAAATGTGGTGTAGTGGTTAAGAGCAGTAGACTTGTAATCTGGTGAACTGGGTTCGCTTCCCCGTGCCTCCACAGGCAGCTGCTGGGTGACCTTGGTCTAGTTACACTTCTCTGAAGTCTCTCTGTCTCTCTCACCTCACAGAGTGTTTGTTGTGGGGGAGGAAGGGAAAGGAGATTGAGACTCCTTAGAGTAGTGATAAAGCGGGGTATAAAATCCAAACTCCTCCTCCTCCAAGCGGCAATTCACAAGCCACAAGAGCAGTGTGCAGAGCCACCTTATAGGAATCAGTATAATTCTGCCCCTCCTGTCCCTCTCCCAGCCAAGCTGTTCACTCTAAGGAGATGCCTTTCTGCACCTCCCCGGGAACAGCCAGCCGCTTGTTCTTCCTTAGTTTCCTGTGTGTAGCTCTATGCCTTTCCTTTGAGTGAAAGGCTTGGGGTAGGATGCTGTATGCCTGGCAATGTGATGGAGGCCCCAAGCTGCCTTTTATGGGATGGCTCCACACACTTCTGCAAGCAAAACTAGACTGTTTATTATTAGTGTGGGAAAGGAGCTGCTCCACTCAGGTACACATCAGATCTATGCTTCCCAGAATGCCCTGGGGATTTTGGTTTCACTTTGTATAAAAATCACCTCCTTTCTGCAGCCTACCTGTGACACTGCTTCTGTTCTTGGAACATATCAATGGTTTCGTATGCCTGTTGGACAGGATTACCGGTTTTGTCTCTCTAGAAAGAGAAAAGGGGCTGTTTTCCACAGTGGAACTAGTAGTTCTCGCTGTTTTAATGATTTCCACCATATCTTGCTGGTTCTGGTTCTCCTGTTCTTCTAGTGCCTTCTGCTTTGTGAAAATGTATTCTAGCTTCTTCAAGATCGCTTCCTGTGACTTGCCTACAGAGAAAAAAGAGTTGGATATCCCTCACTTTGCAATTCAAAGGAACAAAAACACACATTAGCTCAAAATACAGTATTTCATAGTGCAAGATTAGTACAATTTCCAATACACATGGCACGCAAGGATATAGTTAGCAAGCAGAACATCTTTAATAGCATTTGCGTCTTTGAAAGTATAATCCTTAGAATCCTACATGAACAATTCATCCCAACCACTTTGAATCATCCTAGTATTCTCCTATGCTGGAATTTCTTTCTTCATCTACATGTATGTTTGGTTTTGTTTATTTTTTAAGAAAACCTGTCCATGAAGTCATCTCACCTGAGAGTGCAGACACTTTACGAATCAGGGTGTTGCGCTTGCACAACAGGAACTTCTTGTGGCTTGTCAATTGGTCTGCCTGATCTCTTAGCCTCTGGATATCTTCAGTGGCCTGGAAAGGGACAAAGAGGTCATTTTTACATTCCAGAGCAATACAGAGGGGGGGAAACCAGCTTCTCTTCTCTACTCTTAAAGCACCCTAAAAACAAAGCAATGGCAGAAACTTTGCAGACATGTTAGCGAATCAGCTGCATTAAAAATATTAGGGCCTTTGTGTATATTAGGATAGCAAGCTTCAGCTGGGGACAGAGGAGACAAGGCAAAAAATGCTATTGGTGGAAATAATTATCTTGGCAATGTGCCAAGTTAATTGGCTAATGTACTCAGAGAAAGAAAATTAAGCCAGATGCATTTGTCCAACATGGAGCTGAGTTGCTGTGGCACGTTGGAACACCCCCCCCCCCAAAAAAAACACACATTTGTATCTCTCTTTTTTATATCTTTCAATTTAAGATTTTTCATCTTGCTGCTGTTAAAAATCAAGTTCTCCTCTTGATGAAGAGGCATTTCCTTCCACATACAGCTAAATGATGAACCATCTACCTGCTCGAGGAGGATGCGCTTGGCAATTCTGGGAGTGCTCTGCAATCCCAAGGCTCCCTGCAGTTTTTCAAAGAGTTCTTGCATTTCCTTACGCCGACGCTGTTCATCTGCTGTGTGTTTTGGGCGATAAGAAGTCATGCTTTGTGTCCAATTCTTTGGTTCTCTTTTCCAGAGTCCAGACGGCTGTGGACAAGAAACAGCACTTTCACCATACAGGAAAAAAATATACAGTGACTGGTATAAATACTTGGGATTTTATATTATCTCCCAAACCTAGGCTTCTGCATGTCACCACAAAGCTAGCCAGATGCTGGATGGGAATGCATGAATAAGCTAAACAGCTGTTTGGTTTTGAAGGTGCAACACTGGAAAACAAAGGAGCCACACAGGCTACTGCGCAACAGCTAGGATTCTCACTTGGGTCACCAAGGGGGATGGGGAGAATGAAAAGGGCCTGACTACTAATCCTGACTCATGGCACGCGCATAAAACAAACAATGCCCTTAAGTAATTAAAAACAACAACAACAACCCACTACCAGTCAATGTATATTTCAGCTGGAATACACACACCACAAAGACACAACAGTAGAAAAGAAATGTATATTCACCTTAGGGGACTTTTCCATCACTTTACTTGAAGAGTCATGAGTAAGATGCCTAGAAGGATTTAAAAAGAGAAGTTGTGTTTAGTTGCACAAGTCAATCTGGCTCAGATAATAGCTTAACCTCAACCAAAACTGCAAGAAAACTTTCTTTGTGCCAAAAGGATCAGGAAGTTGTGCTCTGGTCACACAGGAAATGTCCCTGCTCTGTCCCCTCCTTCTGCTGTGCCCTTCTTGCTTTCTCACTCTGCTCTGCATGCTACTCAGTCTCTTGAAGTAAACAAATGAATGAACCAAAGGTTGCCTGAAACAGCACATCTTAGGCTCTTAGTACTCTCAAAAATATAATTTGAACTAACATACAAATTAAAGGTGTCCTATATAGCCCCAATAAGCTGATAATATTTTTTATTTTTAAAAATTTAATCTTTCAGTACTAACATTAGTGATTAGGAAACAGCACATCAGGCTATTTGCCCATCTAGCCCAGGACTGGTCCCAGGCTGAGGTTTTCTGATCTCTTGATTCTTTTAAGTGGAGATGTCAAAAATCTTTTTCATACCAAGCAAGTGGTCTACCATCAAGCCAAGTTACCACAGAATAAATTTAGCCTACAAGGGTGTCCACCCTTGTATAAAGCCATAGCAGGAAGGAATTCCCACATTACAAATCAAGGTGCCCAGTCTGCTGTGTAGTTGCAGTTTCTTATGAGACATTAGATTTCTTTTCTCAATCAGTGAATCCAGCCCTTCAGCTATCTGCTTGATTGCTCTGGGTTGGAAGAGGAAGGGCTCTGTAGAGGGGTCAAAAAGGGCTGAATTTAAGCTCTGGTTGCAAAGCTTGACATTCTACATCGTATCCTTGAAAAGTGGTTCAGAGGGCAGGCCACCTTTCCAGCCAAAATGGTTCCCCAGTCCTGTCCTAAAGGTTATGAGCTAAGTATATTTTAAAAAGGGCTTCTGGGTGATGCATCATTGCAAAGTCTCACTATGTGAACCAAATAAACCACAGAGCAGAGCCTTGGACTGCATTAAAATTAACTATATCTGCTAAACATAATAAAAAATAGCACTATGCTAAAAATCCATTTGCTGGTGTGTCTTTGTTGTGGTTGTTGCTTAAAAAAACTTGCTTACAACTGTCTAGGAAGTAGGGCATGAGCTGCTGTAGTAATAATACTTTTCTTTGAAAACTCTCCAGGTTCAGTGTTCATTTTCTTGTCACCTTGACTGGAGTCCCTTCCATTCTGAAACAGAACATTAAAAAGGCAGTTAAAGTCAGTCCTGCAGAGAAGCTCCAGTCAGGTAATGTTTCATTTCAAACTCAGAATGTGGTGTGTTTCTTCCATGTGCTAGCAGAAAGGAGGCAACCAGCACAGACAGGTGTGTTCATGGTAAACCATTGGCTATATTGTGACATGGAACGTGGCCTATTGCTCAAACATTAATGTTTACAGCTGCTCAGGGTATAACTGAAGAATGGTAATAAAGACCATTGTTTTAATGTAAAGTTGCAACAACTTGTTAACATGTATAATTATTTAACTTTGGTGTTCTGAAGATTAAGTAACAAATTGAGTCTTACCGATTGAGAAGTATCACCTGGAGCTTCTTCAGGACAGTTAACATGATGTTCCTTGTTGTACATCGCTGTAATGCTATAGGTGTGATCTAACGATACAGCATCAGGATGGAAGATGGGAGCATCACTGGATAATCGCTCTACAATTTCTGCATTCTTTTTTACCATCTCTGAAGTAGTAGCACTACTCTCAAATATGATACTTTCAGTATGGAACTCTGAAGGAGGTGCTGGCAACTTATTTTCTTTTAATTTGGTATTGTATATTGTGATTTCTGACTCTTTGGCCTCCACCGTTTTCAAATGTGGTATTTTTTCTTCCAGCTTGACAGAACTGCACTCTCCTTGCCAATTGGTATTCTTTACCTGGAGGGATACAACAAGATGGACAGTGGAGTTTGGAACGTTTTTCAGCTCTGGAAACTGAACTACTGTAGTTAGCCTAATACCACAAAACAAAACTCATCTGTGGCATTTGTCAAGACTCCATACACTCCAATTTCTGACTGAGTCATGAAAATATTTACACACTTTTTAACCACAGAGGAAGTTAAATTCTCAAGAACAGAATTTTTGCAAGAAGTTCAAATTCTGTGAGGAAAGTTAAGTTTGGATGGTAAAACTGGAGAAATTAGTATAAAGAGAAGTTAAGGAAAGGCAAACAGTAGAAAATTTACGCACACACCTTGGACCCAAAGATCCAAGGCAAGTGACAGCAGCAATCTCAACTGGTCACAGTGGTTTCCATGGTTCGCAAATAAATTGTGTTATAGTAAAAACATTTTGCTGCCAGATTTGTTTTACAAATTAAAGGGGTGTGGGATGCTCACCAGTGTTTCAATCTGGTGGTCAGAACTCCCATCAATATCTTCCTCTGCAGAATCATCTGTTTTTTCACCATTTCCTATATCATCCTTGGTGATACCAAATGACATAGGACCATTTTCCCAATAGTTGGTTTTAGATGCATTTTTTCCTAAGCATTTAGCAACTGGATTCTGGGATGATTTGCTCCAAGTTCTGTTGGGCTCAGCAAGGTCATCCTTAAAAGCTTGATTCTCTCCCCGTAAACCAGAAAGACCTTTTTTATAGCAAGAAATGTTACAGTTCTCCTGAACATTAGCACTACTGTTAGGAAGATATTCTTGGGCACTATCCACACACTTCTTTCCTGGTGTGTGATTCTGGTCCCTTGTACGGCTGATCTCAAGCTCTCCTCTCTCTGTTTCCTTGACATTTTCTATTTGCATGGAGTCACCCCTCTCTTTCCAGTGCCTCCTTAGCAGTTCAAAGTCATGTTGATTTTGCTGCCGACTCTGAAGAGATTTGGCCCTTTTCTGCTGCTGCTTTTCTGTATGGCTCATGCTTACAATCCGCTGCAGTTTACCAAACAATGTTGGCTGTGTCTGCTTAGGTCCTTCCGAATCAGTCATGGGCCTTTGCATTTGGGCAATGTGTGTTTGCTCCCCATTTGAACATTTCATATGCGGAGCCTCTTCCTGACGTGTGGGGCTTTTCTGTAATGTGTCACACACAGGAACGTCAGTTTGCAAACCATCTTCAGCCTCATCTGACATACCTTCAAGGTACCTCACATGCTGCTTCTCAGTTCTCTCAGTCACTTTAACTGTCTTACTTGGCTTCCTGCAAACATATGAATGGTCTGCCAATATGGCGTCTGATGGAATGTCAGGATGCAATAAAGGTTCCCCACTTAATAATTCTCCCCCTGCATCCACGTCGTCTGGAGCAGTCTTTGTAGCAGTTGCACTTTTGTCAGGAATAAACATGTCCCCTTCTTCCTTCACCCGCAATGGCAAATCCGTAACAGCTTGGTCTGGCTCTGCACTACAGACTGCTGAAGGAAAGACAACAAGCAGCTTTAATGCTCTAATCACTGGAATAGCAGCGAAAGAACTGAAACAAATCCTGTGCTGTTCATTTTACCTCTAGTAAATAATAAACTAGGCAAAAGCGGGGAAAGGAGCAACAAGTAGGAGCGAAGGTCACATCACAAGACTCCAATTGATATCAAAGTGGGGGAAAGCGAGAGCTTTGAAATTTAGCGCAACAAAGAAGACACTGAAAGTGGCATTCTTTTTGAAATCATTCCATTACCCATCCTCAGTCAAGAGTGGCGTTTGTTTTGTAGCCCATGAGGGAAGGGAGGGATCCATGTGCTTAGGGGTTCCCTGAAGTATGCAGATGCCAAAAAAACTGAAGGAAAAAAATGAAAGGTGTTTTAAAGAAGGCTTCATAAGGACTGCGAATGTGTACAGCACACGAAGAATAAAATATCAAAACACTCTTAGACATCCTTCTACATACATCAAGAAAGGTCATGAGAAGTAAAACACGCATGGCTCCATCACCCACTCAATTACCTTGGGATGCCTCTAACTGCTCAGGCCATTTCCTACTTTATCACTGTTTCCTTAGCAACCAGGCCTTCAACAGGGTTGTTCGACATTCCCGTCCCTATCTGTTCCTTGGAAACTTTCAAGGAGATGCCGGATTTCACTCAAAACAGACATAGCAAAACACCCTGAGTGACCATCTGTGGCACTTTCAGGGTCAGATAGGAAAGGAATGCAGCGTAGGAGTCATAAAATGCAGGCAAACCGAATCAAGCCTAATACATTCTAGCCATTGCCATTCTAAGAGAACAAGGGAGGTGCTCATGGTGAGTTTGGGCCTCTTTTTCCAGAAAAATAGCACTGTAAATAGGCCCTTGTGTTGCAGGTCCAGCATATATATATATAAAACTTCCAAAAAATGGATAAGCCCACCACAAAGAGTAACATGACAATTGTACGTGCATCCTTTCATGTGGGAGACAGGGGAGGAAAGACTGAAACATGCAATAAGCGGCAATACCCTCAGTGGTGAAAAGCATCCTAAACGGAGCAAGAGAAAAGGTAGGGGAAATCCATGCCACAGAGATGGATGGGAGAGCAGAGTGGATGAAATTTGTAGGATGACTGGGTGCTCACCCATGGGAGGAAGCCAGGAGTGTAAGGGTTCAGCACTAAAGGGTGCCAGTAGGGCAGATGTTGGAGGAACAGTCCTCTAATTCACTGCTGATCACAGAAACTTAAAAGGCAGGCATGGCACCTTCTCTGTCCCTCCACCCTCATCTAAGACTAAAAAAAGAAGACGTAGCGAGTGACATTTAGAAATCCATGACTCCCCTAGCAAGGATATTCCGAACGCACAAATAAAACAGAAATGGAACCATATCACTGAAATAACGTCAGGTCACCACACCAGCCTGGTTCACACAAACCATGGCTTAGAATGAATGTGTGAGTGCTCCAAAAGCAGCTTATTTATCCCCAACCTAAGATAGTACACACACACACACACACACACACACACACGGTAAAAAAAAAACCAGCAACAAAGCACACAAACACACAGGGTGTGACGGGAAGAAAAAGGCACATAAAAGGGGGGGGAGTCAAAAGAAATAATAATCAGATGTTTTACCAGAGAAACCATGGCAACATTTTGTTGCAGTTTCCATTTATATTTGATAACAGTAAGTCAAGATTTAACACACCTGGATAGTCCAGAATGTTTATTCCCCAAACTCCCAGAAAAAAAGGTTTTGAAAATGTTTCGAACACTTTTCTAGTAAGACTTACATTCATCATTGCTTCTCATCTGTTTATTAACATGATCCAGTTTCCAATCCCTTTTTCCGTCGCAGCATTCAATAATTTCACATAAATATTTCTTCAAGCTTTTCTTGTGCACAGAAACTCCCTTTAACAGGGCCACCCTTTTCTTCAGACAATCGAATGTGCACTCTGTCTTGCAGGAAGGTGCAGGCTGGCACATCCCAGAAGCTAAACTAGCACAGACACACCCAAGCTGGCAGGTGCCACTGTGTGCTGCTGGATCTTGGCTGCTGGTTATCTTACAGGTAGGCTTGCTTTTGAGTGAAGGCTGAAAGAATATACAAATATGTATCTCAAGAATTTAGGCAAGAGCCTAGACACAACAAATTTTGAACAAATGTAGGGTATAAGATCAATTACACAACACTTTATGATACATAATTTATACCTTGTCCTCAACTGGATGGTATAAAAATGCACAAAAGATGAAGGGAAACAGGATTGTACCCCGTGTGTAACAGAAAGTGAAAGCTAACATCCAATAGCCTTTTAAAACACAGAACACGGAAGCATTAATGTTCAAGATTATCAGGAAAAAAGAGGAATGTCCTGTGCAGTTTTCATTTGTTTCTTCTGTTCTTACTATACTACTGTTTAGAGTCTGATCACAGAAGTTCTTCTAAGCAGGCTAAAGCAAGCCGATTTGAGCATCATTCTGCAAGCAGCAGTCTTGCTTAAGAGTTCCACAAGGGTCATTCACTAGATTGTTGATTCAGAATCTCAAAGCAGTCTCGCGAGACTTACCAGACACTTTTTGTTGAATAAAATGGATTGTCTTGTGCATGGGGAACATTAGAATCCCACCTCCCCCTGCCAGGATTGGTCTTTTATAGGACATTAATGCGAACAAACTGTAATTATAAGAAGAGCGTGCTGTAGCAGGCCAACAGCCCATCTAGTCCAGCATCCCATTCTCACAGTGGCCAACGAGATGCCCGTGAAAAAATGTGCAAGCAGGATCCAAGTACAAGAGCACTCTTTCCCACCTGTGGTTTCCAGCAACTGGTACTTGGAAGCATTACTGTACTGCCTCCAGCTGTGGAGACAAAGCATAGCTATCGCGACGAGAAGGCAATGACAGCCTTTTCCTCCATGAGAGTTACAAGGGAAGGCAAAGGAAACGGCCATTTCAACTTACCTGAGGGCTAAGCAGAGATGCTAGAGATAGGTCTGCTCGCTCTTTGGTAATGCAAGTCCGTGGCTTCCCATTCTGCAATGCACGACCTTCCAATTCCATTAACTCCACCGGAACCTGCTTATAAATAAATTAATGTCACCATATTTTTACCTGAATCTGAGCACAGAGTATCAACTCAATATATATCTATATATTTTTAAAATGACAATATTCCTGCATTGCAGGAAGTTGGACTAGTTGTTCCTCAGGGTCCTTTCAACTCTACAATCCCATGATTCTGTGGTTCTGAGTACTTTGTAGCAGAGCAGGGTAGTGCAATATTTTAAAACAAGGATGAAGTTTGTGTTGAAGTACTTCAATGTGTGGATGTATAGCAGTCATATGTGCACATAGTGATATTTGGTCCTGCTCCTACTCAGACTAAACCCTTTGAAATTCATGGACATTACTAACTTAGGTTTGTATATTTCAATGGGTCTACTGTGAGCCAGACATCACCTGAATACAACCCTAAATTGGTTTAGAAATGTGAAAACAAATCCCAGAAGTTACAGGTCACACACCGTGAACTTATGAATAATTCTAATGCATGAAGACAATAGAAGTTCCTTTCTTTTCTTACGCTAATCTTACTGTGCCAGTTACATTGCATGTGAAACAGAAATAAGAAATCCTAATGGCCCATCTGAATTTTGCAGATGATCTGCAAGGACATGGTGGTCATATAAAAATGAAATAGAAATGGACATGTTTTGCCTTGTAATTTCTGGATGTAACTTATTTACTATGCAGCAGATATGTATACTGAGTTATGTATTTCTCTTTGTTTTTCATGCTTTTTCCAAAAACCAATGACGTATACCTTCCCCACCTCCTGCAAAATAGTCAAAAAAGGATTGCAAAAGAAAAATAACTTGTGAGTACGTGGGTCCATTTCTAGCATATGCATATCTAACCAATGACTAAATGGTAAAGATTATTGAAGCTTACCTGAGAGATGATCAAAGTATCCAGAGAAACGTCTGCCCATTCTTCAGTAATACAGATTTGTGGCTTCCCATCCCTCAAAGCACAATCCTCCAGCTCCATCAGTTTCATCTGAGATAAATGCAGTGGACAGCTACTCTGTTTTGGCTGCTGTGCTTGATGCGCAGTTATTTGCTTTCTCTGGATGTTTCCATCAAATTCTGGCACATGCACATTGTCATCCGCTTGGCTATATGATCTAGACCTATTGATGTTTTCTAAGGCAGAGAAATCATGCTCCTGCTTTGAAGGCACTGTAAACTTTTTGGAAGATTTTACCCTGCCTCGAAAAGTTGTTTGTTTATTCTTAGTTTTTCTTCTCCTTCTAAAAATGGAAGGCAGAGAAAGAGGCTTGAAAGCGTAAGTGCTGGATGGAGTAATGATGGGTTTCTTCTCTGGAACTTTATCAAGGGCTTGAACACAGCTGGTGCCTTTGGATGGAATCCGGCAATCCATGGGATAACTAAACAAGCTTGAAGAGAATCCCACGCTTTCCATTAGCTTCCCTTCCCTTTCCAAATATTGGTCCAGTTTATCACTGCAGAAGGCAGATCGGTTCTTCAGTGAGTCCTCTAAAATGCTACCTGAATTAATCCAGAATATGACATAGAGAAAGAAGTCAAACACAACCTCCGAAAATACATCAATCCCAGTTCTGGCAGAAAAGGAAACTCACCAAAGTTTATCTAAAAATTATCAAAAGATCTCCTTTCTGCAGCATCATGAAGGGAAAATATATACAAAACCAATGTCCTACCTTCCTGCTTAGAAGTGTTGTTAAGTCTTCCTTGCCAGCCTTTTATCTTTCTAAAATCATTGGTTTTCCCAGTCTTGGAAATGAAGGAAACGGCGGTATCTAGAAATGAAGGTAGCAAAGCAGGTTTATTAACGAGGCACAATATTCCTGTCTATAAAAGGTATATATATTCAACTAAAAACTAATTATCACATGCATTTACTGAAAGGGGTACTCAACGGGCAACAAGGGTCTGAGTAATAGCAAAGTTAATTCACCAAAAATTTTTTCTAGAAAATAATTAAAATAATAACAGTCACGTCCTTCATTCCCAGAGGGCTCTACAGTTGCACATACTATAGAGAGCACTCCATTTTCCTCCAGAGATGAACCTTAGCCTTCCTCCCAAACTTGGATCTAGAGAGAGAGGAGAGAGGAGTTTCCCTACAGCTGCACAGCACTTTGGAACACGGCTGAATGAAGCCCAGCACAGCTGCAAGCACGATCTCTCTCAAGCTTTAAGGTTGGGAAGAAATCTGAGGGTTGTTTTGGTGTTCCACCTCCAAAGCACTCCAAACACCTCAAAAATATGGTGGCAAAATGTATGTACCCCCCACAAAGTCTCGTCTGAACAGTCAGACCTAATGATGCACAATTTACATAATTTATAGCTTTGTTCTATACTGTTCGCATGGTGCGGTGATAATGTAATTTACTAAGACAATGGTTGTACATAGAAAATACAATGAATGGGTTAAAAAAAAAGTTTGCAAACCAACAAGCCCCAGCCTTGCTTTCTGGAGTTGGGAGTGCCGAGACTGCTGTTTGCCATGAAGTTTCAAGCTCCAGTCTTCCTCTCCAGCAGGAACTAGAAAGGGGGACATGGATTGCCCTCTCCATTGCACTAGGCTTCCAAGACTCTCTGAAATGCAACTGTGCGGACAACATACCCTGCCATCTCCCTGTCTCAAGCTGGAGAAGAGGGCCAGAATATTCCCACAGCCTGGAGCTCAGATGGAGAGCACGGGTTGTGCCTGACCTCGTTCTGTGATGCAGCACAAGGTCAGAAGTGAAACCCCATGACTTGTGAAGTGAAACTCTCATAATATCTGGCTGGCCAACAAAGGGCAGCCAGGTTTTATGGACTCTGCTTACCATTCTAACATTTCAAAAAGATACATTATATTTACCTTGACAACTGAGATCTGTCACTTGGTTTTCACCAAATACATAATCCTTTGAAGGTCTCAAGGGAAGCTGCACACCCAAATATTTCAGGTCAATGCTAAGTGTTGGGTCCACGGAACCCAACTTCAGTCCCACTAGAAGAAGAATACCCCACGTTAGAGATCTTTACAAGCATGAAGAAAGGTAGGGTGGCCAGTGGTTGCCAAACTAGCACACATGAAAGTCTTTGCGGGCAGGCCTCCCAAACTCTGAGCTTTCGTAAATGTCTCTAGCCCTCTTAAAAAGAAAGGTATAAAACAAAATGTGTAAATACCCTTCTAAGTAATTCATTTGAAATGAGTCACCATGGCTCCTCCTACCTCTCAGTGTTTTTGGCCAAGGAGCAAGTCAGAGCTGTGATTGATAAGTGAGTTGTTTAGACACCGGGTAGCAGGAATCCATGGGTCCTAAAGAGTTGCTGTTTCACTTCCTATACACAGTCGTACCTTGCTTCTTGAACACCTTGGTACTCGGATGTTTTGGCTCCTGAATGCCGCAAACCTGGACATGAGTGTTCCGGTTTGCAAACCTTTTTCAGAAGCTGAACATCCAACACGGCTTCCAATTGAGTGCAGGAAGCTCCTGCAGCCAATCGGAAGTCACACCTTGGTTTTCGAACCGTTTCAGGAGTCAAACAGACTCCTAGAACAGTGTAGTTCAACAACCAAGGTACGACTGTAGTGTAATTTTTCTGCTCCCGTCTTATTTTCTACTGAAATCTCCTTAGTTTGTCTTTTGTTTTAACCTAGCAACGAGGATGCACCTTTCCTATAGGGTGTTTGTCTGATTCTGTAGACCCTAGGAGTTATTTTCTGCAAATACTGCAGCAAATAAGAGTGGGTAGACATTAAATATCCCTACTTCCTCGAAAAGGCAAATGTGAAAACTTCACAAAGAGGTTGAGGTCTGCTGTACAGGAACTAAAAACCTGACATTCATTAAGAATTTGCTGAATAGTTAACTTAAAGCACAATGGTATTTAAGTCTACTCAGAAGTAAGTTTCTGTGTTTACTAGAGCTTACTCTTGGGTAAGTGGGTTCACTGATAGCAGCCTAGGCTTTGATTTAGGGTTGGCATTTGAGAAAAACATGGTTCTTGTGACGGGCAGAAATTCAGGTAAAGACTTCTCTAGTATGGAAATGCAATTATTATAAGAGCTTCACTGCACCGGTACTCTCCAGTTTGGGTTGTGTCATGCTCCCCACATCAGCCATTTCATGACTGGTGCCCCCAGCACTCTCAAAATTCGAAATGTGCTACTAGTTTAAAAAGGTTGGCGACCTCTGAGAGAATCTATAAGCCACCAATGCCCTCAAGCACAGGTGAAGGGCTCTAATACGAATGTGGGCAGCATTCATTAATACAGTGGTACCTTGGTTTATGAACTTAATCCGTTCTGAAGTCTGTTCTTAAACCAAAGCATTCTTAAACCAAGGCATGCTTTCCCATAGCAGCAGGGGACTCAATTTACAAATGGAACACACTCAACAGGAAGCGGATCATGTTCTGCTTCCAAGGCAAAGTTCACAAACCAAAACACCACCTTCCGGGTTTGCAGCATTCTTAATCCAAGTTGTTCATAAACTAAGCTGGTCTTAAACCAAGGGACCACTGCACATTGCATCAAAATTTAGCTGAATAGACGACAGAGCACACACATGAGAAACAATATCTGAATACTATGTTCTAAGGGTGATATCGAACTAAACTGTTCTACTAGCTCAGTCACTTCTGGCTGTGCAGAGGAACTTCCCTCTCCCCTCTCTGTATTCCCCTGAAATCAGTTATGGTTCTCCCTCAACCCTTCAGAGCATTTTGTTTGGTGTGGCATGAAGAGAGGAGAGGGATGAGAAGTTATGTTGCACGGCCGAAACTGTGCTAGCCGAACTGTTTTGTTAGGTGCTGCTCTAGATAACTATCACAGCAGCTGCGGAATCTATTGCTGATAACATACCTTCTTGAAGACTAGGATGTATCACTTGTCTGTGCCTGAAGGACTTCAAATCTTCTAAGAGCTTTGTTTCCAGAAGTTGCAGGTTTATTTGAGAGTCTGTCATGGAACAAAAAAGTATTATTGACACATACAAATACAAATGCAAATACAAAAAAAATAATGTGTATCATATTCTAACATACAAATGGTAAGAATGTGATACTTTTTTTATTAAAAAAACCCTACTGTTTGCTTAGCAGTCTTAATTTCTCCTGCACTAAGGCCGCCCCATCTCAATTATGCAGTGTCAAGAGTACCTGAATCATATGTAGTCAGGAAGGAAGCTTCTCCATTCTGTAGTCCTTCTCTTCCCCCAATTTTATCAAGTCTGTGTTTATCAAGAACTTCCTGTGCATAAAGAGGGACTACAATAAGTGTTAAATGCTTAAGCAAAAGTGGCCTAGACCAGTGTTTCCCAACCTTGGGCCTCCAGCTGTTTTTGAACTACAATTCCCATCATCCCTGACCACTGGTCTTGCTAGCTAGGGATGATGGGAGTTGTAGTCCAAAAACAGCTGGAGGCCCAAGGTTGGGAAACACTGGCCTAGACACCCTACCAAGAGTCAAATAATATTAACAAGATTTAATACATACTAGAGCTGAATAAAATGGTCTGGATTTTAAATTCTGCATGATCACATACAAAAGGCAAGGTCACAAGTACATAAAAAGAACACCCTGCTGATTCGACCAGAGGCCTATCTTGTCTAGTGTGCTGGATGCCTATGAAAAGCCCAAATGCACACTTCCCCTGATATTGGAGTTAATATATAAGTCAGTAACATCGCCTTCTCCTCCACAAATTCACCCTTTTAAAGCCATCCACACTTCATCTTGTAACAGAAAATTCCGTTGTTTTTACTATGTACTGAATGAAGAAGTATTTCCTTTTGTCTGTCTCGAATCTTCCCACATTGAGCATCATTGGATTGCTCTGGGTTCTAAGTATTCTGAGAGGGAGAAAGAAGCCTGCCTGTCCACTTCTCCACACTATAATTTTTACACACACCCATCACATCCCTTCTTAACCCATGCTTTTACTAGACTAAAAGCCCCAAATGTTGTAACTTATCAGTGAGCTGCCACAGTCCCCACTTTGGTTGCCCTTTCCCAACTTCTTGAGGTGCGAACACAACCGTACACAGAACTCTCCAAATACGGTTGCATCACAGGTTTATAGAAAAGGATTATGGCATTGACAATTTTATTTTTTATTCCGTTCCTAATGATCCCCAACATGGTCTAGACACTCACATTCAGAGCTATTGAAACTGAAGAGCGTGAGCGTCAAAGCATAGAGGTCCCGCCACCCCAAACCTGCAATTTTCACAATTAAAAAAAGAAATGCACATTTAGCTTTCAATCTGTCTAGTATAAACTATGCTACACAATATTAAATTTAAATGATAGATTTACCTTTGATGCAAAGGATGCAAAGAGGACTCCATCTATATCCTCGTAATCAAGCACGAGCTCTGGCTTGGCAAAATCTGGTCCCACGTTGCTTGTCATAGCAGACTTTGCTGTGAATTTCAGGGATGGTTCAGTCTCAATCACTTTACGCGGTCTTCCTCTTTTAGGTGGACCAAACAACACATAATCTGCTTTCTTATCAAGACCCCTTCCCAACACAGCCTTCTTGACTACATTTTTCTCTTTTCCTCCATGAATAAATTTGGTTGACGTAGGGGGCAAGAGGTTGAAACTCATTGCTTTTTTGGTTACCATATGGTTGCTGTATGTTTCAGTATTTATCCATGGCGCATCTTTGCCCAAATAGCATTTCTCTGTGTTATTGCTTCTGAAATGAAGTTCTTTATGTTTTGCTTCCACAACTTTAAGCGGGCTAGCTAGTTTGTTATTTTCAAAACAGACAGGCAAAGAATTTACTGAATGATTCAAAGAAGACTTCTGTGTCTTATAAGAAGACAAAAGAGCTTCAAGAACAGAGATGGTCATATTCTTGGTGGTACCACAGCACTTTAAGGAGGCATCAGGCACTGTCCCACTACCCAATTTTAAAGTTTTGTCTTTGGCAACACTCTGTGGTTGCTTGTAGGATCCAAGGTCCACTTCTCTTCTTCCTATTTCATCACAGTTTTTCTCCAACTGTGTCTCTGAAATCTTGTTTCTATCTCTACAGAAATATTTTTCTGTTGCTTTATCAGTGCCTTCCCGGTTCATGAGTATACTCTCTGTATGTACCCTTGGCCCATAAACATAGTAATCTACAGGCTTATCTTTAATGGATATACGGATATCATCATTTGAGTTCAGCTGTGATTTCACACGGCAATCCCTTTCACAAGCTGTTGGACTGGAGAAAGGAAAACAAAAACTAGATCAATGTAATTGCAGAAATTAAATAATATCCTAATAAATTTATTTTGTCCAGTTTATAATGCATTTGTATAAAGATTATGTATCTGTTATTGCTTAGTAATGCAAAACCTTAATGGCTGTGCAGTTTATATATAGCTTTAGCAGCTTCCATTACTAGTGTGAAAGTAAATCAGCCTTCCTTTATCCATCAATCAATACATACATCATTCAGGTTACCTGTGATACCATATATATTTTCTAAAGCAATACATTTGCTGGATGAAGAGTTTGGATTTGATATCCTGCTTTATCACTACCCTAAGGAGTCTCAAAGCGGCTAACAATCTCCTTTTCCCCTCCTCCCCCACAACAAACACTCTGTGAGATGAGCGAGGCTGAGAGACTTCAGAGAAATGTGACTAGCCCAAGGTCACCCTGCAGCTGCATGTGGAGGAGCGGGGACGCGAACCCAGTTCAAAAGATTACAAGTCCACCGCTCTTAACCACTACACCACACTGGCTCTCTGGATGCTATAGTCTCTCTGGGTGCTATAAACTCAGACCAAATTTTATTTTAGTGTCACAAAATTATTTCCTTCTGTATTCCCATCTTCTTTTGGTTGATTTGGATGTAAGTTCCAGTGAGACCTTCTCCCAATTAAGCATGCATAGAATTTTGGCCTCATGTACCTACCTGGAAATAATTACTTTTAAGTAAGTATGCATAGAATGGGGCTGACTGCCAGCTTTAGTTTAGCATTTACAGTGGTACCTCAGGTTACAGACGCTTCAGGTTACAGACTCTGCTAACCCAGAAATATTACCTCGGGTTAAGAACTTTGCTTCAGGATGAGAACAGAAATTGTGCGGTGGTGGTGCAGCGGCAGCCAGAGGCCCCATTAGCTAAAGTGGTACCTCAGGTTAAGAACAGTTTCAGTTTAAGAACAGACCTCCGAAACAAATTAAGTTCTTAACCCGAGGTACCACTGTATTTATTTAAATCAGAGATGGGGGAACTTTTTTGATCCTACAGGTCAGATTTTGACCTGGCCACACCCTGTGGATCAATTTTGACATATGGGCAGGACAACCTACCTGTCAATCTCAGGACATCTGTATGATGCCACATGATAGATAGGTTGGTCATCCTGCCTACCTGTCAAAATCACTTACACTGGGTTCCGAAGCGCCCAACAGTCAGCTGGGAACTGCAGCCAGCTGGCTGCCAGGCACTTGGAGAGTGACAAGCATAGAGCTGGCAAAGTGCATCTACATGCAGGTTCCCTTTATGCTCCAATCCTATGCACACTTAATTGGATGTGGGTCTCTCTGGATCAAAGAGCCTACTTTACTTAATATTATTGTCATATTAATTAAACCTATTTCCTGCACTCCCAAGCCTGCGCACGCACTTACTAATGAAATCATTAAACGTTACTTCTTTAAGCTACCACTTTAAACGGATACTGCTGGGACTTCAATCTGACCCCTCTGAATTCTAGCACAACATTAAAGAACTCTAATGCCCATCAGTATTCTGATCATGTATTAGGTGGCAACTACCACCTTCTTTTTCTAGGACTACAACTCACACCAATATGGCACAGAGGAAAACACACACACACCAGGTAGACTGCATTAGATACAAAATGCCATGCTGGCGAAAGCAACCACTTATCTTGACTTTCTGTATCTGGCTGCAGCCAATCACATGCCACAGCAGAGTTTTAGAAGTAAGGGGAAACGACAATATCCACCTTCCATTTCTTCCCAGCATCTCACTATTGTAAGAGTATGATAATTTGAGCTGGTACTTTCACAGAGCTTTAATTTTTTTAGCCCCCGTCTTCAATTCTGCATGCTATTGACAGTGAAAACAGATACAAATAGCATCAAAGGAACGACATAAGCACACTTAACACTAAGTGAGTCAGAAAGCGGTGCAGGGAGGCCAGGGCACTCATTGGTGGGGAAGATCTCATCTGCAGTCTTAATATGGCCCAAAACACATCTCCAAAATACCCAACCAAGCCATTTCTAATAAACTTCATCCACCCATCAAACGGCATCATGTGACATCTTCTGTCAACCATTTTGAACTGCTTACCACATGCCACAGCCTTCCTTGGGATCGCCATAAAAATTATGTATTCTACATACAGTTTCCACAAGACTTAAGAGCAGCCAAGATTACCATAATGGGGCTGGAATGGTTACAACATTTTGGGTGTTTAAGTGTAGGGAAAAGGTAAGGGGGGAACACACACACACACACACACACACACACACGATAAAAGCCTATAAAATTTTGCATGGCTTGGGGCTATCCAATGAAACTGAATATAGGATGGTGCCAAACCATTTAGGACAGGCAACAGGCAACACATCTTCACACAGCACATAGTTAAACTATGAAATTTGTTACCATGAAGTGTAGCAATGGCCACCAACTTGCATGGCTTTAAGAGGATTAGACAAATACATAGAGGACAAGTTTATCAATGGCTACCAGCAATGATCGCTGTGTTCTACCTCCACTATCACAGGCAGTAAGCCTCCAATTACCAGTTGATGGGAATCACTCATCCCCAATAATGATAGATATGTAACTGTACCATTCAGATACATCCTCCTTTAATATTGGCTCATCACATTCTGTGTCTGGAGTAAGTGTTTTTTTCTCCAAAGAAGATTTATACATCTTCCAAGCATTACATGAAGCATCTAGGTCTCTCTGCTTTGGATCCCAAACATCACCTTCAGTAAGACACCTGTAACTGCTTGTAAAGTTAGAAACTCTACGTCTTTTCTGCTCTGGGCAATCATTTTGCATTGCCTTATGTTCAGGTCTGCTGCTCAGACCAGCTTTCTTGAACCCTTTGAGAAATGGGTTGTAGTCTATTTTCAGTTGTGTCATTTGTATGTTTTGATAGGCAGTCACAGCAAAGAACTCTGTCTGTGGGAAAATGAAGGTATGGACATCAGGACCATTTAGCTGAATAACCTCTGTGACTCTGTCAGCAGGCACCAAGTGTAGCCGAGGTAGATAGCGGTGCATAGAGTGCAGAATGATATGCCCTTCCTGGTCCAAGGTATTGTTAGTAAGTTTGAGTTTGTAGAAAGAGACTGGTTGGTGCATCCAGTAACGGCCAGTAGAAGGCGATTCGGGGTGAATGAATACTCTTCCCAGGACATGGGGTTCTGCTTTCCCACTGGGCTCCCAACTATGGCCATTCCATTTATAGCGTAAGTTGTCAACAGGAGAAATATCCACAACCAAGATATACTTCAGCTTGGAGTCTAAGCCTGTTATCCAGTATCGACAGTATGGAAACATCCGCTTTCCCTGCTTAGTCAGAATCATTTCTGTGCCGCGATAGTAGAACTCATTCCACATATTGTTGTTGTCCAAGGTAACAGTAATGCTTCCTGAGGTGCAATCTGCTGGAAGGCAGGTCTTCACTTTCAATTTTACTGGTGCTGCAAGGCCATTGTCCCCTTGATTTGAAACTAAGTCTCCTTGGTCAGCTTTTCCAGTGATCTGCGGCTGTTTCATGAGAACGTAAAGTGCAGGCACTTTACCCAACGCCTTTCCACCATCCTCATTCCCAAAGGCCATTGGTTGCTTCTTCATCATGTACAGTGTTGTAAATTATCATATCAACTCCGAAGTTGCAAGAGTTCTGACAGCCTTTCCCTCATGGCCACCTTGTTAAGAAACAACAAAATACACAATAAATATTTGCAGAGAAAAAGTAGACTTGAAATAAGAACATAAGTGGAGAAGGAAAGCACATGTGATTTCAGCAGCATGCCCCAACCCATACACATTTAACCATAGTTTAGTTTAACCGAGGTTTAATATGATGTGTAAACAAGGCCCAGGTGTTTCAGCTAATTAGAAGATTGGGTGGTCAGAACAGATAACATTGTTGCACACCACCCCAATCTCCAAGCGGTGAGAGATTCCGGAGGTTGCAGGCACTTACCCAGAGATCGATTTTGCAGAATGAGGGACAGCAGAGACTGTGGTGTCTTTATGATATATCATTTATTTACACTTATATACCACCTGAGCCTACAATGAAGGGGCTCACAGTATTAACATCCCAAGATCTTGCTTCTCCCATACTCACAGCCTTAGATTCCAGCAGAAATCAGGCATGGCTCTGTCTCTCAGCCTGATTCTAGCTTCTAGCTCTCACACACATCTCTGGCCTTTGTCCTTCTCACCAACAGGAAGGTGAAGATATTTGCCCCTAGATGTACAAACCAACTACAGAATAACAGCTTCCCTGTAGAAAAATAGCAGACAAATTTTAAAAAGGCATTAAAAATACACACCATCAAAAGCAGATAGTAAAACACAATTACACTTTTAACCCAACACCAGTAGAGTACAGTGGTACCTCTGGTTATGAATTTAATCTGTTCCGGAGGTCTGTTCGTAACCAGAAACCACTGGTATCCCGCGGCAAAGTTCGCAACAAGGGGCATCTACTTCCAGGTTTGCGGAGAGCGTAACCCGAAGCATTCGTATGGTGAGGTACGTAAGGCGAGGTACCACTGCAACAGCTTGTTCCTTTAAAGCAAGTTCCCAGCCCATCATGATCTCTTCAGGCCTTCCTTTTCTTGATGCACACTCCCAGTCCCAGTTCTGCATCCAAACAGCTTATCCACTTGGCATGTCTAAGATACAGTGGTGCCTCGCAAGACGAAATTAATTCGTTCCGCGAGTTTTGTCGTCTTGCGATTTTTTCGTCTTGCGAAGCACAGTGTCGGGAAAGTTTTGGAAAAGCTTCAAAAATCACCAAAGTCTTTAAAGACCTCAAAAAAGGCTACCACACCGCGTTCTATGAGTTGCTCCTCGAAGTCAAGTCGCAACTGTATTAACGGTGTTAAGAAAAAGGAAACAAACTTGCAAGACGTTTCCATCTTGCGAAGCAAGCCCATAGGGAAAACCGTCTTGCGAAGCAGCTCAAAAAACAAAAAACCCTTTCGTCTAGCGAGTTTTTTGTCTTGCGAGGCATTCGTCTTGCGAGGTACCACTGTATTGTGTTTCTGACATGTTTAAGCCTCAGTACCAGAGCTACATCACCCAAAGGCCTTGCTCATTCTTTTCTTTGTGCCACTGCAGCATGAAGAAGCATTCAAACACACACACACAGTTATCAGAACAATTCCAAAAAACCCATTAAACAGTTCCCATCACCAACAAGCACATATCAACCGCATTTCAAAAAGCAAAGGCAAAACTTTCAAGAAGAATTCATGCTGTAAATCGGTGCACAGTACCCAAAGGCACAAACCCCCACGCCAACACTCTCTTTTGTCCTGAGTTTCACAAAGTTCATATTTAGTGCATCAGAAGGGGATAGTAAAGTAAAGCAACACGCAGTCAAACATCCTTCCCCATGAGCTACATAAATTGTTTATGTGAGGTGAACAAATCAAGAAGGGGCCAACTCTCATGTTGATCTTCTTTCCATAAGAAAGGTACCGTGTTGGTGCATCACGCGACCTAACCCCATTGCCTTTGCAAAAGCTATCCTTTTCTAGGAGGGAGTTAAGCAGACAAGAAAAGGGACTTGCGCACGAGACAGCGGTTCTTGCGCGCGCGGGCGGGGGGGGGGGGCTGCATTTCCCGCGTCCAGCAGGCGAATAACTCAGCTGAACACGGAAAGCTACCAAAGGAAGCTGCTCGCTTCGCTCCTTTTCGGTTTGCTGCCATTCTTTTTACACCCGCACCTCAGCCAAATACCTCAAGGAGGCTTCCGCTGCGTCGAATCAGCCCTGCTCCTGCCCCACAGCCTGCGCTGCTCAGGTGTCCCTCCAGACATCCAAACCTAAGTGCAGCCCTTCTCGCTCTCAATTGGGCGGGAGGGAGACTTGCACCCCAACTTCCCGCACCAACAAACCTGAGGTGGGAGGGAATGAATCCGCCACGCGGGCGCTAAACTCTGACCGACTCGCTCGCCCTTTCCACTCTCCTGGAGCCAATCCGGGGCTTTGTCCCGCCCGCCCTCCGGATGTTTATGGTCGGTGGCTCTTCCCATTCCCCCCACCGCCTGGAAGTGGCGAGGGAGGCACGAGGGAAGGTGAGCGCCCGCGAAGGAGAGCCTTCCGCTGCCCGCCACCCCCGACCCGCAGCTTTACCTCACGCCTACCTGGCGGGGTCTGCGCCCCAGGTGCCCCCCAGCCCCGCGCGCCCACACCTCCCGCTGCAGAGGCAAGGCAGACACGTGGTGCTGCTGCTGCTGCCAGGCGGACACAGACCGTCCGCTCGCGTGACGTAGAGCTTCCACGGCGCGGGCCGACGCGCGGTCACGTGTACGCCCTCCCCTCCCTTCGGACGGGGCTCCTGAGGACTGCGGTCCTTACCTGGGTCGGCTTGGGAGCGAGGCCCGTGGAAGGCGCGGGGTGGGGCTTGCTTGGGAGCCCGCAGGGCGGAGCTGTAAATGTAGATATCGGGGGGGGGGGGGCGGTGGCATGAGGGGAAGTGGAGCAAAAGGGGCGCGCCTGCTGCTGGCCTCGTCCCACCTGCCCAGGAGAATGGCGCTCGCTCCCTGTCCACCTGCTCGCGCGCCGAGCCTTCCCTGGCTGGCCTCGCGCGCGCCCCCTCCTGCCGGGCGCCCCTGCGCCTTTCGAGTCCAAACCTGGCAAGCACGTGGGAGCTTGATCCCCGCGGAATGTGGCTCGCTCAACTCAGTGCGACTTGCTTCCGAATTTAAAATGCAAGGATTGGGTTGCGGCAGCTGGCAAATTCTTTATTCTTTAAAGTATTTATACTTTTCAGGTTTATACATTTCATTGTGACATTTCAAAACTTGGCTTCCTTCCCCCTCTTTCTGCGGTTCCTTAAATTTATTCTTAATATCTTCTGGATATCCAAATGAACTCAATGTGCTCATTTATTCATCTTCTTTAAATATATGCTCTTATGAAACCGCAGATTGTTGCAATAATCCTGCCAATTTCCTTACCTGATTACAATTTATCTGTAAATATTCAATAAACCATTTCCATTTGCAGCTTGCAAATTTGGGCTGCCTTTTTCTTGCTGCCCTAAGTGACTTGGTGCTTGGATTTTTCTTGCAGAGAACCATCGGCCCATGGGCATAGCCAGGATTTATGGGGGGCAGAAGGCCACCCTCCTGTCATTATCCATTGTCTAGCAGATTCGGAATGGAATGTCTCAACAACAGTTGTTTTAAATTGCTTTCTTTTGACCCCAAGTGCTCAGAATAATCTGTCAAATTTTTTTACCATTTCTACTTTTTGTTAAGTATTTTTCTTTTATTTATTTGATGGGGGGGCAGCTGCCCCACCCGGCTACACCCTTACCAACAAAAAAGGAGCAATGAGAGCATAGGGCAGTGTGTTTTGTACACCAGGGAGGGGAACCTGTTCCAACTCACATCGTGCTGGCTGGGCTGATGAGAAGTGGAGTTCAGCAATCTGGAAAGCAAAAGGATTATTTACACTTGGTACTGTATATTGTTCACCCTTTGAGGAACTGTATCTAGTCATGACGTTCTCGGATATACATACGCAGTGAAACAGCCACATACTGATTTAAAACATATGATTGCAACCTAATCATGTAAGAGATCGAGGTGAGCAATGGTCCAAACTGAACTTGCTGTATAAAGTTCACATCCAGGGTGTAAGGAACTATAGAACTAGATTGGATTTTTGGTGTACAAAGTTTTTGCTACACATACCGGTAAGTAGCTGTGATATGGCCCTAAAACAAGCCTTCAAAAGATACGCGAAGGATTTGCCACCTTCCATAATGGAAGCACAGTCGTCTTACAAAGGTCCCCAGTTTAAAAAAAGAAGAAGTGTGAAACCACAATATATTAAAGTGGTCTGTGTATAGAGATTACCAATACTGAATGCTTCTTACAAATATTTTGTACCATTCTAAGGAATCTTTCAGGGCAGCTTATAAAATTAAAATACAACGCTTACAAATAAAATCCTATAAGAATTAATTACAAACCAGCAGCACAAAGATAACCTAAAACAAATAACTGAGCATATGGTTCAGTGTCTTCTAGTAAAGGAAGCTACCAGAGCTTATCTGAGCACAGATGAAAAGCAGTGTAGAAAATCTTCACTAGCCATTTCTCACACAGATGGATAACCAAATGTGGATTGTACAGAGGCAATGAAGATCTGAAAAACAGCAGTGGCCTATTTCAGAAATAAAGTGCAAGCAAATGTGATGTTTGAAGTTGTCCAAGAAGTTGGCAGTGGAACATGTGAAAAGGATATAGGGGTCTTAGTAGAACACAAGCTTAACATGAGTCAACAGAGTGAAGTAGCAGCAAAAAAAAGCAAATGCTATACTTGACTGCATCAACAGACATCTAATGTCCTGATCAATGGAAATAATATTACCACTCTATTCAGTACCTGGAGTACTGTGCTCAGTACCTGAAATATACTCGGAGTCGAGAGTGGATTTCATGCTCTTTATTCATTTCATAGTAGTGAGGAGGAATGGAAGTTCCCCCAGAAAGAATGTCTGCTTTATATACGTTATTTACACAATGGGCCCCACGTGATTGGCTATTTCTGGGATTCACTAGGCCAATCAGGTTGCAGATTCACTTCCACCTGGAGCTGGATTGGGTAGCTCCTGTGTTCTAGGCTCCTATTGTTCTAGGACCAATCAGACTGCTGCATTTTGAATCCTATTGTTCTAGGACCAATCAGACTGCTGCATTTTGGATCCTATTGTTCTAGGACCAATCAGACTGCTGCATTTTGGATCCTATTCAACTCAGTACATAACAGTACCAAATTTACAAATTTAAGAAGGTATTGAAAAGCTGGAACCTGTGCAGAGGAGGGTGATGAAGGTGATCAAGGGTTTGGAAACAAAGCCTTATGAGGAATGGTTGAAGGAGTTTGGTATGTTTAGTCTGGAAAAGAGGAGCCTGAGAGGAGCTGATAGCCACCTTCAAATATCTAAAGCAGGCTTCCTCAAACTCAGCCCTCCAGATGTTTTGAGACTACAATTCCCATCATCCCTGGCCACTGGTCCTGCTAGCTAGGGATCATGTGAGTTGTAGGCCAAAAACAACTGGAGGGCTGAGTTTGAGGAAGCCTGATCTAAAGAGCTGTCATATGGAAGACGGAGCAAGCTTGTCTTCTGATCCGGAGGGTAGGACCCAAACCAATGATTCAAGTTACAAGTAATACATCTATGATAAGTAATATGTCTTTTACACTTCCATTTTCTGAAGGATAAAAAAAAAATTAAATTAAATTAACTCAACAATGCATTCCCAAGACTTGGGCTTAGTGCAATTGAAAACACTTTCTACTTCTCAAGAAAAAGAAGCAAATTCAGAATATTTATAGTAGGGGATTTTTTTTTTTTTACATCGGGGAGCCCTTTTGTATCATTCATGAGTAACCTCCTGGGGGCTGCATGCCACTGGTAAGCAGAACAAAAGTGGGTAGAACAATGACTGTGACTCTTGGTGTGTAGGCTCCAGCAGTGTAAAAGCGGCTACTCCTCCTCCTCCCTCCCCCAAATCTCCCTATCCAGGCAAGCAAGAGGTATTGAAAGACACATTTCGGTCAAGCAAAAGCACTCAAGAAAGGCACAGATCAGAGCCAGTGAGGGGCATGATGTGGGGAAGAGTCCTGGAGGCCAGCTAGAGAGGACTAGAAGGCCACATGTGGCCCTCCAGGACTGAGGTTCCTACCCCAGCTTGACAGTGCCATTTAACAGCCCTTCCTTGTCTCTTGTTAAACAACCTCTACCTTTGTTTCTCGTTTCGTGTTCCTTGGGTGGTGGATAACAAAACGTGACAGTCGATAAGTCAATTCTGAAAGGACTTGGAAGTATCTTGACAGAGGGCCTCTTCATAGCATCAGTCTCGGATCAAATATTCCACAACAGGAGCAGAGCCAGCCCAGTGAAGTGAAGTGAGGTGAAGAAGAATTTCATGCCCTGGACAGGCCGTTGAATCTTATTTCAATACTGGCAATGGGATAGTACCCTCTGTGGCACCTGAGGGCAGCAGGCAGGTTGTGGGGGCACAGAGCAGGCCACTTGGCATTCACAGCTCTGTCCTCCAAGAAGTTACAGCCAGGGGGCTGCTTCCCAGCATCAGCTGCCTGAAGCAATCGCCTCACTCTGTCGAATGGCAACACCAACTCTGATGAAGTTTTGAGAAGTTGCTGGCATGAGACTTCACAAAGCAGCACTTGATGAATGGTTTATAGCAGGAGGAAAGGCTTCAGCAGTGCTAAAGTAGTCATGCATCATGAGAAAGCTGGTGCACTCTTATCCTTCCCTTCAATTTTGTCTACTCAACCTTGAGAACAATCTTTTAAGTAGTAGTCTGATATTGGGAGAGGGGACGCGGGTGGTGCTGTGGGTTAAACCACTGTGCCGCTTGGGCTTGCTGAATGAAAGGCCGGAAGTTTGAATCCCTGTGACTGGGTGAGCTTCCGTTGCTCCGTCCCTGCTCCTGCCAACTTAGCAGTTCAAAAGCAGGCCAAAAAGTGCAAGTAGATAACTAGGTACCGCTCTGGCAGGAAGGTAAACGGCATTTCCGTGCGCTGCTCTGGTTTCGCCAGTCATGATGGCCACATGACCTAGAAAAAACTGTCTGCAGAAGCAGACAAAAGCCGGCTCCCTCGGTCTGTAGAGCGAGATGAGCGCCGCAACCCCAAAGTTGTCGCAACTGGATTAAATTGTCAGGGGTCTCTTTACCTTTGATCTTGGGAACAGTCAAGTTTGTTTCTATTTTGAAACTTTTATAAAAGCAATGGTAAAGTGATGACATGAAGGGAATAAAAAGCAAGCACTAGGACACAGTACATATTTTATTTTAAAAAAGCATAAAAACTAATGACATGCTTCAGAAAATTAGATTTTATATATACACTTGCTCTGCTTGCTAGGTGGCTGCTGCAGGAAACATAAGCTGCAATCTGATGCACATTTGTTTGGGAATGAATCCCACTGAACTCATGAGACTTAATTCCGAATGAAAGAGGCACAAGTGGGAGCTGCAACAAAAGGTTGCAGCATGGACTGCTTCTGTTTAGGGTTCCATCCCACCTCTCCACAGTCAAGCAGCATTCTAAGCCACTGAGCATGCTCAGGCCTCTTTAGGGTCCCTCTTAGGTTTGTTTTCCCCTTCATTATTTTTGGTACTTCAAACTTTTAACCTGTTGATACTTCCCTCTTGTGTGTGGGTGATGCTGTTCTGATCACATAAGCAAAGACACTCACTCTTGAATACTGGAACTAAAGGGTCAGTCTGTTAAACAATATGTTTCACACTGTTTGCTATGAGAGCACAGGTATGGTGACAAGGCAGCACTTGGTTAAGAACTATATTCTCACCAGTCTCCTGTAAACATGTTTAGTAAACTTGAGGGAGGCAGGGCATAATGTCTAACAAACTCCACTCGACACCCATGTTGAATTATTGCATAGGCCATTCATTGGGAAGGTTTCTGTAGGACAGTTGCTTTGACTGTCTTAATTCAATCAGGTGAGTGTCCATAAAAACCCCAGGTCCAAACAACTGCAGTATGCTGCAGAATTTCCACGCTGGAAATTGCAAAATACTTATTTCACATATGCATTCAGACTCAAAAGTATAATTTGAAACTTGGGCTTCTATCACAATATTTTGTAGAGGAACTGGTGGGTTTTGTTAAGTAGATAGAGGAACTGTTCTAATGTAAGTTTTTGATCCCAAATCTACTGCTTCATTCCAGAACATAGAATATGGCTTTCTCAGCACTGACTGCATAGAACCATTTTTAACTCATAAAACCATTTTTAACTCATACCACCAGCACCACAACTATTACTTGCTTTTGGTAATATAATGTTGTGATGATGGGAAGCCCATATGCACACCAGATACCACGGGCAATAAAAGCATACCACTGATGATGTTTGCACAAATCAAGAACTTCCCCCCTAGCTCATGCTGTTTCTTTATTATTATTATTATTATTATTATTATTATTATTATTATTAATTGAATTTGTATACTGCCCTTCACCTGCGGATCTCAGGGTGGTTCACAACCTAACAGATTTATTAATACATGTAATATTTCTATGCTTGTTTTTCATGAAAACTCAATGCAAACCATCAAACCTTTAGCCACTCCTTTGTTCACACAACCAGCATGGTTAATGTTGCATAAAAGGAGAGAACAGGGCCCAGTTCCAGCTGCATAGCCCACACCACCCCTCCCCCGGCTTCTGTTTCGTAGTCATGCTGAAGGATGGTGCTAGAGACAGGGCAGAGATGGAAAAGCTTTGATGAATTATTGACTCTGCAAAGTTCCTGGCACATGAGAGTGACCACTCCAGTCTTTTAACCATCTAGAAAGGCATATATGAACATTACTGGTTAACACCTGAAAGTGGTAAACGGGTTGTGAGAAGGGGCCTTGTCAGTGTCTCTCAGGAGGATCTGTTTGGTGGTTTGAATTCCAGTAATTCTAGATTACCTTGTTTCAGAAGGGGCAGGAAGAAATGTAGACTCAGTGAGCACTGAATGAAACAGCAAAAAAAGGAAAGCATGACCAGGGCCGTCTTAAGCATATCCGGCGCCGTGGTGCAAAGATCCCTCCGAGGCCCCCTCGTTTCCAGAGTTGTTGACTTCTTGACCTTTTCCCAAGCCTCTGTGAGGATCGCGCTCCTTCCACGGAAGCTTGGGAAGGAAGCTGCAGCCCGCCAGTCATATAGCTGGCGAGGCACAGCTGGCAGGAGTGCAGGGAAAGAGGCCGCAGGCAAAGGCGCACAGCTCCCCCACTCGCTGTGGTGCCCCTGAGAGGCCAGCGCCCTAACGCAACGCGCCAGTAAGCCCAATAGGAAAGATGACTCTAAGCATAACTAATAATGCAAACATATTATCAGTGGGTGGAGTTTTGTTGTGCCAAAAGCCTCTAATGCAGAGATGGGGAAGATTGTTGGAGAACTGTTCTCATAATCCGTGACCATTGATCCTACTGGCATAGGCTGGTGGGAGTTAGGAATACAATAACATTGGGAAAGTCAACAGGTTCCCCATCCCTGCTATAAGAGACCTGCAGCCTGGAAACATATATAATACTAAGCATGATCCAACACCCCTGCTCCCACCGCTTTAATACCTATGGATTTCAACAGCAGAGAGCTACACATATGTTAAGCACTCTCATGGAAACCAGTTGGACCGAAAAATACTTAATTTAAAAATTGATGCACCCAATGCGATTCTGTGGCTGCATATTGAATACTGCTGCATCAGGGAATTTTTCTAACAGCCCAATAAAAATTCAGGCAGCCATGGTAAGGTGTAATGCCCTAGGCATACCTTATGTTAGGAACAGCAAAATACAAAAACACTGACTGATTTACACATTGTCAAAGTAGTCTTCTTCAAAGCGCGTGTTATTCTTTTCAGTTATGATTAATCAAAACAGGCTTATTGGAAAAATGAGAGCTCAAAAACGAACATTTCCTTCTGTAAGGTTACCAAAATACGTGAAGTTATGCTCCAATGCAGTTGAACCTCTGCAGGATGCTGGAACAACCTCTAATGAAGTAAGCCAGTGATTCTCAAAGTCTTTCTGACTGAAAACTACTTCTCTGCATGTAAAGCATTCCATTGGTACCTACTGAGTTTTTCTGCTGATGTCAACTGAGCAATTTCCTTGCTGCAGCTAATATTAATTTTTTTAGGATAAAATTTATAAAATAAACGTCTGTTTTTAATTTAAAGTTCTGCCTCTTACTATCATTATAGACCTCCTTTTCGTATATGCACTTTTTGTACTTTGTCCACACAGCGCTACCCTAGATGTGTCTGCTCAGAAGTAAGTCCCACTGAGTTCAGTGGGACTTATTCCTACATAGGTAAGTATGCTACTGCAGCCTTAGTATTAAATTTTCCCATGCGCTAACTGCTTGTCCTACACTGGTCTCTCAAAGTCTATTTGAAGTTTGGTTTCGGCTGTATGCATTTGTCACCCTGTCACAGAGTTTTGCTGACAAGGCAACTGTGCGTACAACCAACTTCATGTCGAACATCGAAAAGCAAAGAAAGACAAGAAAACCCAGTCCTGCAGTGTGGGAGAAGGCCAACTCTGCAGGGAGATGTCAGAACAGCCTTCACCAACTTGGTGGCCTCTAGATGTTTTCTTCTACAAATCCCATCAGCTGCTCTGCCTGGCGCTGATAGGAACTGTAGCCAAAAAAGATCTGGAGGGTATCAGGCTGGCAAAAACCGTGCCCGCATGTTGTTGCTTAGCTGCAATGTCAGCCTTGAGGAATGCTTCCATCCAGCAACCAAATACTGTAACAATCTGAGAAACGGCGCAAGATTTCTTCATTGTACAGAAGCAGCCAGTTTGAGAACCACTGAGGTAGACAAGAGGACTAGGTGGTACTGCTAAACTACTGTTCCCCCTCACGCCCTTAAATACAGTATCCATCAATAGCAGATCATTTCCCCATCGCATGTGCTGGTCCCAATCTTCCTTGCTCAGAGCTGGAAAATCTTACCAAAAAAGAGAGAATGCTGAGTAGCACCCTGCTCAACTCCAATATTCCGTTATCAACTCGGTTGACGAACAGGCATTCGTTGGCTGTAAGTACAGACTAGGCCACTCCCACTGGATTTCATTTCACCATTGCAGGAAGTTAGTTTCAGAAGGCCAATAGGTGATAAAGATTTGTGGTCATTTTGAGCATGAGCCACAGCAACTCAAACAGCTGCAGAAGTAGCTCATTTTACAGCTACCTATGCTGGTTAAAAGCAGCCTACAACTGTCTTTGTAAAGCAGTACCAGATGATAAAAATGCACACATCTTATTGGAGGAGAGTGGAGTGTCATTTCCCCCCCCCCTCTTCCTTTCAGGCTAACATCGTTTTGGTCCCATCTCCAAATCATAAAGAAGGCTCCTGGCTTCCCCCTCAGGTGCGTCCGGATGCCTTTCGCTTTCAGCATCACTCCCAAGGCACAAGGGGCTCATGATGTAACGATAGTCACTCGTGACAGCGGCAGCAGCTGCTCCTGCAATGTTCGCGTCACCGTCCAATGTTCCAAAGGGACAATCCGTTGAGGGGTCATTCCTGTAAGCTTCTTGTGGCTTCCCAATGTTGACATACAGGGGGTCCTGACTGGAGGAGAGCAAAGACAGTCTGGCCAAGATCATTTCTAGTTGCAGTTTCAGGGCTCCGAAGCTGGGGCGTAGCTTAGGTTCTGAATGCCAGCATCTGCACATGAGATCGTAGCTGCACGAAAAACAGAACAAAACAAAATGAGAAAAGAAGCACCTAGGGACAACCAAAGGCTGTGTAAGCTGCACTGGGAACATATATTTATATTTTAAAAATAAAAGCTGCATACCAGTGTGCATTCCCTCTGCCCAGTGGAACACAGTGGTTAAACAGATTTCTGTTTTGATTGCAAAATACGTTTTCAAAAGCACATTGGCAAAAGCACATTGAAGGCAAGCTGAACAGTATCAAAATAATATGGAGGAATCTCAATTAAATCATGCAACCCACCCCTCTGTCCATTAAGAAAGCATTCTCTACAATGGGCACAGCCCAATGGGACTTCCTCCTATCTGAGCTGGCCCAAAGTATGGCTGTATTTTTGTGGAGCTTCTGCTTATCATAGTGTGGTCTGCACTGTAGAAGAAAATGTTCATGTTTGGAAAACCAAATGGCTTAATAAACTACTCACACATCTTCCAAGCACTCCAGGGGCTGTTTCAGTCTGTTTCCACTGATGAGGTAGTTGTAAATTTCTGCATTCTCAATGCCTGCATAAGGAGTTTGCCCCCGCGTCACAATTTCCCACATTGTCACACCAAATGCCCACTGAAATACAGTAGGGGAGGGGGAAAATAATAGTTAAACAAATGGGAGAAACATATTTAAAAACAATTTCAGGAGAAGAAACATGCTTAGAATATCAGTCGTCTTTTTTCCAGTCTTGCTCCCAGTATAATCGGACAGAGATGATTCCTAGATTTCCTGTTCCAGTGCAGTTCAGTCTGAGTGTGTCAAAGGACTGTGCTTTCATTCATAATTTTCTATCTTTCCTCCTTCTGTAAATAATCCTAAATAATATTAAAAGCGGTTCTTTACCTGCACAAACTGAGGATCATTTTAACAGGCCCAGAAAAGACAACTAACTGCTAATAGGTATGTACTGTATTTTTTGCTCTATAAGACTCTCTTTTTCCTTCCTAAAAAGTAAGGGGAAATGTGTGTGCATCTTATGGAGCGAATGCAAGCTGCGCAGCTATCCCAGAAGCCAGAACAGCAAGAGGGATTGCTGCTTTCACTGCGAAGCGATCCCTCTTGCTGTTCTGGCTTCTGAGATTCAGAATATTTTTTTTATTGTTTTCCTCCTCCCAAAACTAGGTGCATCTTGTGGTCTGGTGCGTCTTATAGAGCGAAAAATACGGTAACTCATTGCTTTTAAAAATCCAGTTGTTAATGAACACAAACATCCCTCTTCGGCCGAGGACTACCACAACATTACACTAGAGGGAGCAGTCTTCTTTTTGCAGAGCAATCACGCTATATTAACAAAATGTGATATTTGTATCCTTACATGGGAGCTCAGGGTAGCATACAATATGACAATCAGCTATCTTTCTCAGTAATCGCACCATGTTAGAACGGTGTGAATCGTATTGTGATGTCTCCGGAAGCTGCACAGAAAACCAAGTTATAATGGGCAGCATACAAATGTAAGAAATGCGTTCTTTCGTTCTTTCCATTATGTGTGTGTGTTGGGGATGAATGGGCAGGAGAGGGCTATTCTTTATGGGCTTCCCAGAAGCATCTGGTTGGCCACTGTGAGAAACGAGATGCTAGGCTAAATAGATCTTTGGTCTGATCCAGCAGGGTTCTTCTTCAGTTCATAGAAAAAATGATGTTCCCCACAGAACACTGTGCCTCTGGCCCACCGTCTAGTTCCCATGACTCAGTGTTCTTCCCCTGCCTCCACTTCCCCCCCTTTCCGCTGTTGTTTCCCTAGCATCAAAAGCACCATGTGTGCCCTGATGACACGGTATAAAGAACAGTAACAACTCTGCAAACGCTTCTTTTGTTTCATGCTGCTTTATGTTTCAGAGCTCCGTCACAGCCCTGGTGACGTGCAAGGCACTTTCACACGCACAACGCACTTCGATTTTGCAAAATTGCCAGCATTGGCTTTGGACTGAGAAGCGTGATGGTCCCTCATCACAGGCAAATGCCACAGAAAGCAGCTTGGCCAGCCCTATGCTTGGCACCGGGAAACGTTGAGCACAAACATTGTGTGATATTAGCCCAGGGCTTCCAAGGTGCTTCCCAACAAGTAGCAGGCTGTAGGGTGTTTGGGAAGTGCTGCACAAAGTGCTTTGCTCAGTGTTTCCCAGTGCCAAGCATAGGGGTGGCCAAGTTGCTTTCTGCAGGGATTGCCTGTGCAATAGAGCCTCCCAGTTTCCATATACATATCCCTTGCCCACAGCTGACATCACATTTGGGGCAGGTGAGTGTGGCTTGGGAGAAATGGCCTGGCAGGCCAAACGGAGACTTGTGCCAGGCCAAATTTGGCCTGGCAGGCTGGAGGTCCCCACCCCGTCTTATGCCTGGATAAATGTGATCATCTTTAAGGTGCCACAAGAATCTTCATGGTTTTTGCAGCAACAGAATTTGTAGGTAGGGAAACAGGCACTCGTGGGAAGAGCAAAGAAGGCTCACCACATCACTATGTGTTGTGTAGAGATTGTCCGCCAGGCTTTCCAGTGCAAGCCACTTCACTGGCAGCTTGGAGGCACAGCCCTGGCGGTAATAGTCTCCACTATAGATTTTCTTTGAAAGCCCAAAATCAGCAACGCACACATTCATGTATTCATCCAACCTAAAGGAAACAAAAAAGAAGAAGAAAAAAGAATTCAAGCAACTTGGCATACGCAGGAAGAAAACAACAAGTGCAGATTTCTCCTTCAAACACTACTACCTTGCCTGGCTTGAAGAGTTTGGATTTGGATTTGATATCCCGCTTTATCACTACCCAAAGGAGTCTCAAAGCGGCTAACATTCTCCTTTCCCTTCCTCCCCCACAACAAACACTCTGTGAGGTGAACGGGGCTGAGAGACTTCAGAGAAGTGTGACTGGCCCAAGGTCACCCAGCAGCTGCATGTGGAGGAGAGGAGACACGAACCTGGTTCACCAGATTACGAGTCTACCGCTCTTAACCACTACACCACACTGGCTTGAGAGTCTCACAGTTACAATTCACAAGGCTAAGTATGCTTAAGACTATTGGTGAACCTGAGTCATCAGCAGCTAACACCTGCTCAGTAGCTGGCATGACTGGTAGTCTCCCAGTTGTTTACCTTAGGAAGTGAGCTACCTATGTCTAAAGGCCATAGTGGAAGAGCAGCTGCCTTGGATGCAGAAGGCCCCAGCCTCAATCCCTGGCATCTCCAGGTAAGGCTGGTAGAGACTCCTGCCTGGACAGCCATTGCCAGTCAGTGTAGACAACGCAGAGCTAGATGAACCAATGGTCTGCCTCAGTAGAAGGCACCTTCCTATGTGACAGGGAGAGGATGCTGGTTTCAAATGGATGAGGTGATTCACTTCAGCTTGCTTCCTTCAAGGAGGAGTGAGAAGAAGCAGGGGAGCCATCAGCTCTTGAAGGGCCCAACAGGGACAGCCCCTTCCCCATCTTTCCCAGCAGCTCCTCAACGACCTGCAAACATCCCCTGAGAGGAAGGCTGAAGAGGCCAAGCTCATGAAGAGGCCACTGATATCACGAGAAAAACCCATGACAATAGCAGAATGGTACCCAAGCATATGTCTGTGTAACAAAGTTGCTATAGATTTTTCCAGTTGCTCCACTTATCTAACTGGTCTAAATTTTCTAAACACCTCTGCAGACAATGTTGCAAAAGAGATTTAAAAAAAAGAAAAAGAAAAAGATGAAGTGCTATATGCATACTAATATCCGTACCATAATACCCAATCCCCACAGAATGGGATAGGAGGAAGAAGAGGGTTTCTGCTTAGGAACAGCCATACACAAATCCTCCTTATGGTCTTCCAGACTTGCTTCTGACACTTTCATGGCTCTGTTTGATTTTGATCTGCCTCGTCTCAGTAAAAATAAAGGATGGGATTCACTTGACAAGCCCTATCAGTGGAGCCCTGTGCAAGGATTTCCGCTTATGCAACAGGGCTCCCTGAAAAAATAAGTCTTGGGGGGGGTCATGAGAATCCGCCCCCCAGGACAAGATTCAGGGGACGGGGATTCTTCCATCTGACAAACTAAAATGTTTGTGCAGAGGTAATATTTGTCACAGCGTGATTCTGAATTCTTCCCATGTTTTGAATTTTATATTGTGTTACACTTTTGAAAATTGTTTGCCACTTAAGAGAGATTTTTCTTTTGATTGAGAGGTATATACATTTGCTAAATAAAATAAACAATAAATAAAATTTGAGGCGGGGGGGAATAGCTTTTTCCTTTATGTATCTTTCTTTAAAAAAATAAAATTTATCCTCTCCTGCAAGCCTCCCCACATTTTCCTTTGTTGAAACATTTCTCCTCGCCTTGTCTTTCTGAGTCAATGTCACCACCTTCCTGAAATGGTGGGCAGTCTAAGAGATGGGTTATATGAGCTCGCTGCTTGTCTTTTTGGTTAGTCACATCTAAGAACTTCAACAGGAGAGTACACACCCACAGGGAATATATTGGGGAAAAACTGACAAAATGGCACAGGTTCAGGCTGGGGAGTTGGGAAGGTGTGAGGCTCATGCCATGGAGAAGTGTGAAAGATGCATCCATGATATTAGCGCAGGGAAGGGAAGTCTGTGGCCTTTCAGATGATATTGGACTCCAACTCTTATCAGCCTCAGCCAGCATGGCCAGTGCCCAGGGATGATGTGGGCCGGAGTCAAGTAATATAAGGTAAAGGGTAAAGGGACCCCTGATCATTAGGTCCAGTCATGACCGACTCTGACGCTTATCTCGCTTTATTGGCCAAGGGAGTTGGCGTAAAGGGTCATGTGGCTAGCATGACTAAGCTGCTTCTGGCGAACCAGAGCAGCACACGGAAACACCGTTTACCTTTCCGCTGGAGAGGTACCTATTTATCTACTTGCACTTTGACGTATATAGACAGCCAAAAGTTCCCCACCCAATCGTTTTCAGAGCACTCATGCGGCATTGGAAGGGAGGCAAATCTCATTTTCCTTGTCAGCTCAAAATACTAGTCTGAATGTTGGGAAATTGCAACTTTCCTGCAATGGATGCATTAGCAGCAGGCAATGTTGTTTGGGTCTCCTGCAAGAGCTCAGCAATCAATGAATTGTTTCATTGTTCACAAAGGCTCTCCATGACCTAGTTTCCTTCATGGATGTAGTCAGCTGCAACCACACCTGGGGAGCCTTGGGCTTTCCCAACTGACCTTTTCTGTTTCTCTTAATCTCTGCAAATGCTTCAGTTAACCAATAAGGACTTTGTGGACTTACATGCAGTTCCGAGCAGCAAGGTCTCTGTGGATGAAGTTTTTGGAGCTCAGGTACTCCATGCCACTAGCAATGTCAATCATAAACTTCAAGAGTGTCTGAAGAGGCAGGTTCTGCAGAAAAGAAGAACAGTTATTAAATGTGCAATTATTGGACAAACTACAAATGTTTCACCATGCTATGTTCAGGCATTTTCCCATTCGTTATCAACTCCAGAGATGACAAACTCTGGTTGGAAGAGCCAGGCTGGATCTAGACACATCAAAGAAGCGCTTCAGTTAAATGTGTTGCAAACTTTGTATGAGAAATTGGGTTAGGAAAAATGGAACTCCACAATGCCATCCAGAATGCATAACAACGTATAAAAAGCATTTTTTCTTTGCCAATGTAGCTGAGTCCCCAGTCCAAAGGACTATATAATTTAAACAATCTTACTGGCTAGCTCCAATCTAACTACATGCTCCTCTGGGCATCCTTTTATTGTGCAAACATGATTATTTGTGCTCATCATGGTTTTGTACCAATTGCATGGGATCCCACATTCAATACCATTTGCCCCTGCAATGGTTTCAGGGCAGGCATTCTGTTTCGTTCCCAATCAGTGCAGTTCACATAACTTCCTGTTGAAATCCTGTAACTTCTTATATCACAAATGTTCCGGTGGTTTAATCACCCTGCTTTTGTTGCACTGTAGTTCCCAACAATAGTGCAAAAAACTTTGGGGAAGCAACACAGAACAACTAATAAAGCATAATGGTGTACGGACAGCCTAGTATAAGGCCACAACTAATGCACTGTTACTGCATCCATTGCACTTAATAAATGCTGCAGAACACAACTGCATAGCTGTCAACTTTTCCCTTTTCTTGCGAGGAATCCTATTCGGAATAAGGGAAATTCCCTTTAAAAAAGGGAAACGTTGACAGCTATGCAACTGCAAACACACACACACACACACACACACACACACACACACACCAGTCTGGAGGTGCCCTGGATGAGCTTTACATGTTTATATGCTGAGCAATGAACAAAGCTTGTAATTTGTCTTCAACTGACAGCAAAAAGTAGAATGCCTAAAGTTAATACAGGATATATTAGCTCTGCCCCAAAGCAAGAAGATGCATAGTGTACATTCAACAAATAAAGACGTGTGACTTTCCAATTAATTCTTCTTTGAGAGATTTGGTACGAGAGAGAATCTTACAAAAGGGTTTTCTCCAATCCGGGACATCAGTAGAAAAGAGTGAAGGTCTCCATGCTTCATGAACGGCAGGATAACCATTGGGATTGGAAGCCGGCCTTTGGGCCGATTGCGCAAGCTGACTCCTGATACGAGAGAAGAAAAGAGCAACTAGCAAGTATAGTTATCCCTGATCACCTGCCCAAACCTATTGCCTTCCAGATGTTTTGGACTACAGCTTCTATCGTCCCTGACCATTGGCCTACTAAGTGGGGCTGGTGTAAGTTCCAGTCCAAAACATCTGGAGGGCACAGGATTGTACTCCTTTGTTCATAATCTGCTAAAAATACATTGCTATTTTTTCTGGAGGGCTGCATGTCTAAATCTTTGGTCTGATCCAGCCCCTGCGTTCAGTGATATCTATTTTTATTTACTACACAAGAATGTGTAAGCATTAAGGCGTTTCCAGATGTTGATCATTCTCCTCTAAGGAGTTGTCAGAAAAAGCTCTGCACTTCACAGTGCCATATAGTATAAATCCAAAAATGGACTTTTTTCTTCCTTCCCTTGAACCCAGGAACATCCCATCTAACGCAACAGGATAGTGTGTGCTCCGAGGTCCCATTTCTTAACCTGCTCACCTAATGCATCTCTGTCTACAGTGCAGTAAATGTAATTGTCTGGTATATGATGTTTATTTGTTGGCAAAATGAGTGTCAGAGAAGAGAAGCAGTGTACAGTGGTACCTCGGGTTACATATGCTTCAGGTTACATACGCTTTAGGTTACAGACTCCGCTAACCCAGAAATAGTACCTCGGGTTAAGAACTTTGCTTCAGGATGAGAACAGAAATTGTGCTTTAGCTGCGTGGCGGCAGCAGGAGGCCCCATTATTTAAAGTGGTGCTTCAGGTTAAGAACGGACCTCCGGAACGAATTGAGTACTTAACCCGAGGTACCACTGTACTGTTACGAGCATTTGGAATGTGAGAGCATGTAAGTTCTCAGATAATTTATACTGTATCAAAACAGGGCAGTACACGACTTTACTGCTGCCGTCTCCCAGTTTAGAACTGCCTGCTTCACAGCTAGGAATGGCTAGCATGGTGGGGTGGTGCCAGAGCCACTCTCCTGCCACTTGCATGGCTGTTGCTAACTGGGATGGTGCTCTGGGCAGTGTGCTCATGCCCCGCTGCCCTTGCTGCTGGTAAGTGGCCGGGACGGCAGTGTCAGGAGCTGCTGTGCACTGGAGCTGTGAAATACGCTTTCGGTGCTAAATACGAGATGCAAAAGAGCTCACCAATCAGTTTAGTAACGTGCGGGTGGTCAAACTCTTTCATGCAGGCAGCTTCCCTCAGGAATTCCTCAATGTCATTTGAGGTGAAGATATCCGCTACAATAAAAGAAAAGAATGGTGAGGTTTCCTTTTGAACTACCGTATTTTTCGCTCTATAACACGCATCCAACCATAACACGCACGTAGTTTTTAGAGGAGGAAAATCCGTAGGCATGCCACCCGTAGGCATTCCCTCCATAACACGCACAGACATTTCCCCTTACTTTCTAGGAGGAAAAAAGTGAGTGTTATGGTGCAAAAAATACGGTAGGTGGGAGTAAATAACTTCCAAGGAAACAAGCAGAAAAGTTAGAGCTCCTAGAAGCATTGGCCACCCTTCATTAAATGTTTGCACTGAGAAGCATACAGACACATTATATATCTTTAACAAGATTCATATAATGTAGTAAGACAAAACTGGGCTTACAAGACTGTCTAAAATATTTATTCAGAAAACCATTTAAAAGAAACCTGTAGCCACATTCACAACATACATTTAAAACATTCTTATTCCACTTTAAGAGTCATGACTTACCTGCAAAGAATCCTAGGAAATGTTGTTTAAGGGAATGGAGAGTTTTTAGGAGACCCTAAATCAGGTTTCCTCAACCTTGGCCCTCCAGATGTTTTTGGCCTACAACTCCCATGATCCCTAGCTAGCAGGACCAGTGGTCAGGGATGATGGGAATTGTAGTCTCAAAACATCTGGAGGGCCGAGGTTGAGGAAGCCTGCCCTAAATGAACCACTGTTTTCAGAATTCTTGGGGGCAGGAAGCATCTTACCTGGAGATGCTGGGGATTGGGTTATTGTTATTGTTTTGTTTATTATTTTGGTATGTATTTCTGCGGTTTAATATTGTAATCTACCCTGTGATCCTTGGATGAAGGGAGGTATATGAATTTGATAAATATTAAAATAAGATAAAAACTGAATCCGGCACCTTTTGTATGCAAAACACATGCTCTACCACTAAACTATGGACCCTTCCAAGGATCACAGGCGTAGTAAGATGTGTAGTGACAATGAGGCACTGGGAACATTTCAGGGACCCTAGATATTACTCACCTTTGAGCATTTTCACCGCAACCTTCTGGAGAGAGCCATCAGGCAGCTTCAATTGACCCTCTCTTACAGATCCAAATTCCCCTAATAAGGATCACAAGAAGAGAACAAGGTAACATTAAGCATAGTGCAACTGATTTTTAATCCAAGGGGCCATTAAGGATGGAGTGGTTAGGTAGAGAATCTCTTCCAATGAAACACCTGCTGGAATGATTTTCAAAGAGGTAAGTGGGCAACATCACACTGAAACTCAAATCTACAGTTTCTTTCTTTCTTTCTTTCTTTCTTTCTTTCTCTCTCTCTCTCTCTCTCTCTCTCTCTCTCTCTCTCTCTCTTTTCGGGAAATATAGACAATTAAGAGCTGGCAGGAACGTAGGGCATAATTCAACCAAAGTCAGCCAAAATCAATGGAAGTTAGAAGAGCTCAATTCTGGCTGCATTGTGCCTCTGGTTCTTTACCAGGCAATGAAATACTGAATGGTGGACAAGGACATTGGCAGTAAGCTAGAGCAGTCATGTCCTTTAAACCTTTCTCCAACTTTAGCCCTGGCACTTATTGCTCTCCCCTTTCCCCCTAACAACATTTCTGCTCCCTGTTTACCTCCCGTTCATCTCCTTCTCTTTCATATATTTTTACAAAGTACTCTCTACCTTTTCCTTTGCGGAATCTCTTCCCTTATTTGACTTCTCGAGTCCCCAGGGTACCTCAAACTGCCAAACATAGCTCTACACTGCTTTTATTGGGCAGGCTAAAGGATATACAGAATCATTGTTAAGACCCAGATAAAAGACAGCTTCTAGCCAGATTGCGATTAATCCCAACAATGCAAGGGTGCAGAAAATGTGGTCCTTCAGAGGTTGTTTGACTACACCTCCCATCATCCAAGGCCCATTGGCCAAGCCTGCTAGGACTGATGAAAGTTGGGAGTACAACAATATATAGATGGCCATGACTTTCCTAACACTGGTCCAGGCTCTGGTTCACACTCACCTTTGCCTAGCATTCTTCCTAGAGTAAACTGTTGCTCCTGGATCAGGACATCTTTCAGTTTCGTCTTCAAGTCATCACTGATACCTATACTGTCCACTGGAGAAACAAGAGAGATAGAAAAAGTGGAATATAAGCACAGAATCTCAGTAAACCTAACTGTTCCTATTCCCTAGAATCACGAGGTTTCATCTTACCCACAGATGGTGTTGAATAAGACACCGACTTTGAAAGATGCTCAGCCTTTCTACTCAGAGAGGATATTCCTTTCTGGTACAGGGAGGGAGAACCTGTGGTCCTCCATATGTTGTTGGACTCAAATTCCCACCAGCCTCAGCCAACATGACTACAGGTCAGTAATAATGAAAGCTAAAGTCCAGTTAACATCTGGTTTCCCGCCTCTGGGCTACTTGTATGTTCACAATTGCTGCGACAGCAATTCCCTTTTCTAGTTTTATGAAATATGAGAGGCTTCAAACTTCCAGAATTATTTCCTTGCTTTGCACCACCGCCCAGTGCTAAAGTTTCAGAAGATTGCTCTTAAACAGCTAACAGGAAATAAGAACAGTTTAAGCAGCAAAAACGAATCAGACTTGCACCAGTCCGTTTGACAGACTGCCAGTTGAGAAGCAAACTGCGGATGATAAATCACAGCTGTTTGGAAACTATTAGATCTTTGAAGCTGTGGACTATCTGAACTTCCACTTGAGGTATATTATAAAGGCTATTTTGTTCACTTCAGGTTTAAATTCCATATCTAGGTCATGTCTAAGTGGCTAACAAAAAATAAAACCAGCTAATACACTTTAAATGCTATATCAGCAGCAACCAAACCAAGATAAACTCAAGGAACATTAATTAAATTCCTGTACGAATAAGAAATGTTAATCAGTCTCCAAAAAGTGGCAAAAGAAGACTTTGGAAGCTTACTCATATAAGGTATTTCACAACATGGCTACCAAAACTGAAAAGTTGATAGTCCTTGAAGCCAGTCCTATATGCCAGTGTTTCCCAACCTTGTGCCTCCAGCTGTTTTTGGACTACAATTCCCATCATCCCTTGCCACTGGTCTTGCTAGTCAGGGATGATGGGAGTTGTAGTTCAAAAACAGCTGGAGGCACAAGGTTGGGAAACACTGCTATATGCAACAGACCATGGTAATCAAAGCAGAGTTGTCCCCGTTTATCTTGGATGTGGGGAAACTTATGAGAGAAGAGGCTTCTTTTTATTGCAGTACAGTACATATTGATAACTTAATCAATTTATGAAATCTGGGACCACAATTATATGCATGTTTATTTGGAGGTTAGCTGCACTGAAATCAATGAGACATGAAACCCAATCCTAACCACACTTACTTGGAAGTAAGGCCCATTTTGGTCAATAGGGCTTACTCCCTAGTTAATGTGCATAGGATTGTCATTTTGTTTCTAAACCATAGTTAGGATTAGGCTAGAGAAGGAAAATATTCCCTTGCCTCCATCTCAATCCAGCAATGTATGATTTGCCTGCTGAAGAAGTCAATATACAAATTGCAGAGTTAGATAGGGGATTTTGACTATAGTATCTCAGTGGATTTCAAAGTTACATCTGAGGCAAGATGAGTCTTTTGTCAGTGAGATCACTGTGTTCCTTTCTTAGTGCCTGCATGAGGAACGTTTAGTGTCCGACAGAAATAATGAGAAAATTTTGCATGGAGTAGCAGGGGGGGAAACAGCAGTTTGCCGCGAGAGCCTTGGAAACTCATCGGATCAATGCGCTCTGTAGTAAAGAATCACTCAGAACATTTTACCTACATGTTGCCTCAATAAGCTCTGGGCCTTCTCTGTTGAAAGATCTCACCGCTCTGAAATGGACGACTGGATCCCCTCCCACCACGCTGCCAAAGGCATGACTAAAAGAAGCAAAAAGAAGCAAAATGAAAATCTCATTATCGGACTATCATTGGAGTGCTACGAAGGTGCATTATTGTTCCACATACATATACAATAGCTTAGAAACTCTCTGGATTTCCAACCATTTCATCTCAGTGATGCTGTGCAAAAGGTGTGAGCTCCTTGGGGAGGCCTTTCCAGCCTCAGGTTTTCCAAAGGCTTCAGGAATGAAGAGGAGAACAGGAACAGTATCCACCCCAGCAATAAAGGAAGCTGCTTTATACTGAATACCAGGCCATTGGTACACTGTACTCAGGATTGTCTACAATGACTGACTGACAGCACCTCTTCATGGTTTCAGACTGAAGCAGGCTTCCTCAGTCTCGGCCCTCCATATGTTATTGGCCTACAACTCCCATGATCCCTAGCTAGTAGGACCAGTGGTCAGGGATGATGGGAATTGTAGTCTCAAAACATCTGGAGGGCCAAGATTGAGGAAGCCTGGACTGGAGCATTCCCAGCCAGGCCTGGAGATGCTGGAGATTGAGCTTGCATGCAAAACAGATGTTCTAACACTGAGTTATAATTGCATACAGAGCTCTGTGAGCTGTGTTTCTTTATCTCTCTGTATTCCTTTGCGTGGTGTTCTACGTCTGAGCTACAGCAAGGAACACTGGGACTACTGAAGCACCCACAATGCTGCTCGTTGCCAAGACAGCTCCCTCTCTTCCCCTTATTCCTCCTCCCTCTACTGTCTCTAACAGCAAACTGTAGCGTGACCAGACCAGAGCAAGCTATATTGGCCAGCCATGATGCATTATTAGGCCAATGATGGGTAGCCATGTCCCTCCAGATGTTGCTAGACTGCAATGCCCATCATCTTTGACAACTGGCCATGCTGGCTGGGACTGATGGGATTTGGAGACCAACAACATGGGGAGGACTGAAGGCTCCCTATCCTTGTGTTAGCCGCTGCCACAGGCCACGGCACTTCCTGCTTGCCCCGTTCAGTTTTTCTGCTCTAAAAGCCAGCTCCACTTTGTAAATAGGAGAGGTTTTCCTCAATCCGACCTGGGTTGCTACATAGTTATTGGCAACCCTGTGATGCAATATGGTTGCATTAATGCATCCAGATTAAGAGATGATGATGACAAGAACTTGCCCAAAGCGAGTTTCTTTTCTTCTTTTCCGCAGCAGGATGAGTGCCAAGGCAACTGCTGTGACGAGTGCAGTAAGAATGCCTAATACTACAGGAACCCAGGATGTGCCATAGGGAGGTTGTCTCTGTCCTCCTGTGTACAAGAGAAATCCTCAGTGAGGCAGTAGGAAATCACATTTAGAAAATTGCAACTCAAAGTAATCCATCTTAAAATGGGCATGTTCCACCGTTTAAGTGGAAGCAGACACATCTGTCATGTTCCAAAGAACCTAAAAAAGATGTTATAGCAATAGAGTGTACCTTGTTGTGACAGGACATCCCAGCATTTGAGTGACAGCCACCAAGCATCTTCAAAACCTAACTACAAATTCCAGGCTTGGTGAGCATATTCTGAAGATCAATGGGCTCCTTTATGAGGAAGGGCAGGATATACACTTAGGAAATAAATAAGAATAACTAAGAGCTGAAATTCGTTGCCCAAAGCCTCAACAGGAATCTGATGAAGAGGGAGGAGGAATAAGGGCCAGGATAAGGTTGCTACAAAATCCTTTATGCTAGCAGAGGAAATAATAATAATAATAATAATAATAATAATAATAATAATAATAATAATTTTATTATTTATATGCTGCCCATCTGACTGGGTTGCGCCAGCTGCTTTGAGCAGATTCTGGCAAAATATAAAAGCAAGCATGACAGAATTTACATGGGTAAATGGAGATGGAGGGTGCAGGGGTTGCACAATGTTTTTGGAAGCGTCTACTGTGGTCTGTGAAAGCAGCACTCAAGTAGTCACTACTGAACTTGCTTTCAGTCCCAGATGCAATTGCAGCAGCCTTTTAAGATTGGCCTTTAGCTATTGAAGAGAACAAGGAAATCTTAGCAGAACAAGGAACTTGTAGCAGGAATAATCTGCATACGAGCTGCCCAGGGCACAGGAAATTTCCTGTTAAAATGTGTTGTATCAGCAAAAGAGAGGGGAACTTCCCCCCTCATCTTTTGTGTATGGAGTGTTTTTCGGTTGTGGCACACAGTATTATGCAGATATTTTGGAGTGCTGTAATATAGCTTATTCATTTCCCCCCATTCTCTTACCCTAAGGCTGTGCAGAGGCCTTCTGAATATCAGCATAAAGAAAGTGGGGGAAACTAGATTATGAAATCCGCCAATTTGTAAGCATCCCAATTTAGACTAAAGCTATAAAAGCCCAAGGCATGTGATGATGAGGAAAAACTGAGCAATGCTTGTTCTTTGCCAGTCCATTTTTATTGGCTAATACACAATCTTGCTAAAACTGTATCTGTAGACAGGAAAATCCATTTAGCCTCCTCAGATGCATGGATACCCGACACCATTCCACTCAGATGCCCATATCCTTAATCCTGTTCCTAGCTATATTCAGCCTCACTCTTCTCCGCCCCATGCTTTTCTCATAAGAGATGCTTCTATTCACCTTTCTATTTTGTACACCTTCATGTTGATACCAGAACATTTGGGCTGTACTCTATTCTCCCTTGATTTGCTGCAATCTATTCCCTTTCCACTTACACATCTGATTTTGTGCCCTTTAAATTCCAGCAACTTTCACCTCCAGAATCACTCTAGAAAAGCTAGAAGCGGGTGGTATATTACTGCTGGGTGGTCTTTGGTCAGCCCCCTTCTTTCCCCACCCCCAAACCTTGCAAAATATGCTGCAATCGATCCCAAGCACATTTAAGACCGTGCAACCAACAGATGGCCATTGAGAGAGATTGAGCACACTTACACACACAAACGAAGAACGCATAATAAAATTGCACTTAAAATACAGACAGTGGTTTTTATTTAAAAAAATTAAATTGTGGGGCTAGTGCAGACGGACAGCATTTTTCACCAGGAAATGCTGGAGTAAGGTGGAATTCTATCTCAGCAACGAAGAAGCAGACAAGTAACATCATTACTGTGCTTAGTGTGAAAGGTACACACCCGCAACACCAGGAGGAGAAATCGGTATTTCTGATTTTTTTGTTTCGTTTTGGCAAAAGTGGGAGGTTCACCATCAGGAATGCACCTGTGGTGGTGGCACCAGGAACAAATGGTCTTCATTCTCTGGTCTGCTCTATAGGGAGGCAGGAAGTCTCTAGCCCTTACCCTAGAACCATGCTTGCTAAAAAGAACAACAGGAAAATGTCCACTAGCTCAATATTGAACTTAACCCAAAAAAGCTCTCCATTTCCAGACTGCATCATCCTACATTAAAAATGTTTACTTCACACGTTACATGCCACTTTAAACCCACAAGTTTTGTGTGTTGGTTTAAAGTCTGAATTAGATACAAAAACTTGCACTTAGCATCACTTGCAGAAGCACCTGAGGGCCAGGCGCATGTCATCACCTTTGGGAGTATTCCCATGTGGATTGGGGCTGTTGCGTTGTCTGAACCCACATCTCTACCCCATGTTCTTGGTGGCTATTGCTAGGGGGCAGGCATGAAAGCTCCCTATTTATTCTTCTTCTTCCAAAGTTAAAATGTCTCCAGTGTTCCTGTGGAAATCACAGCACACTCCTTCAACTGGGACGGGACAAAGGCAGCCAAATGCAATGCCTTCAAACAGACTGGGCACATCGCCATTCAGAAAAAGGCCCTTCTGATGCATTAAGAACATGATTGGCATGAAGTAATGACCCAATAGTACAGTGGCAGTAGTAGTGATAGCCACAGGTGGCACTAGAAGGGGGCAGGGGAGACAAGTGCCCCACGAACAGGGAGCTGCCCCCATTTGCCTCCCCATTGCTAGACTCCGCCACTTAAAATATACTGTTATTTTTCTTTCAGAGATCTTAACATGTGGGACACAACTCACCCACCTAAAAATATACCTTGCCCCTCCTGTGCCACACATACACCCAGTTGTTTTCTGTTGCTGACACTGATGAGAGCAACAGAAAGAGCCTACCAGACCCTTCCCACAGCCGTGAAGGAACAGGGCGCAAGGCTGAGGGTGCAGGCTGAGGGTGCTTCAAATAAGAATGCGCTTGGTTTCCTCAAACAGCACCATTAAATCTTTTTATAAGCTTCCCCACCCGTATGCTAACAAGCTGCCCCAGATATTTCACACGCAGCGGGAACTGGAAATGCCTATTCAGTACCAGCTAGTTAATTCTAGAAAGTAAGCAATTTTTATTTTCCACCAGGCTCAAGCGTAGAACAAAGTTTCATTATTTTTACAGATCTATAGTTTTGGTGTGTCAGCATTTCCGTAATGAAGCTTTATTTTCAAGCGTTTATAAGCTCAGCAACATACTGTGTTAGGTGTGGCTGTGGTTGGGACACAAACAAGCCTCAGGCTGAGGGAGAGGGAGAGAGAATGTGTTTTAAGTCCACTGAAATAATTGGACTTGAGAGCGCCTAACTTTGTATAAGATTGTTGCCTTCACCTACAATCTCTCAGCCCTGTTTTGACATCAGTCACATTTTCGATCCTGTGGAAGATGTTTATTTGTATTTTTTCGCTCTCTGCTATGAAGAAGAACCATAATTAGCAAAGGAAGAAAGGGTGGTTTTAAGACTAAAAAAAAAACCCTGAGGGGTGTCTATGTATTTAAAAGTCTGTGAGGAAAAAAGGAACAGCAATTTTGGGTAGGGGTGGGGGAGGAAGCAGCACAGTGAACCCTGGGGGGGGGGAGCGCAATGTGGTACAAGATTTCCCAAGCTCCTTCCTCACTGCTGAATGTGCCATCCATGCACAGCGCACAGATAAGTAGGGGATCAGAAAACGTCATGCACAGGATTAAGAGTTGCAGATTTGGAGTGCCCAGTGGTAGGGAACACTTTGCTTGCACAAGACTCCAGGTTCATTCCCACAATCTCGAGGCAGGGCTGGGAGATAATCCTTTCAGAAACCTTTTAAGAGCCGTTGACAATCAGTGTCAACAACACTGAGCTAAATGGACTGGTATAAGACCCATTTCCTATGTTTTCAAAAAGCTTTGGCCTGCTTCACACCTTATGGAATTATTACATACAAAGCACTTGTGTATGTACAGTGCTTTTTTTCTGGGGGTACGCAGGGGTACGCATACCCCCTAAACATTGTGTGAATCTTTGTATTTTTGCCCATTTACTGTATTTATTTTTCCAGATTCGAACTATAAAATGGTGATTTTATTGAGTCAAAATGAGAGTACCCCTAAACATTTTTTAAGAAAAAAAAGCACTGGGAACGTACATCCATCCATATATACACACTTTATTCACAGTCAAATCCCCCACAATCCACAAACAGAACCTTCAGTGTATAGGAATTAACACAAAACCCAGGTGTAGAGGAACCTGTAAGGATTATGAGAACTAGATTTTTCAACGCACATGCACAGATTTTTTCAACTCAGTTGCAGCTGAGTTTGTTTCGCTTTGCTTTTGCTAGATTGGTCCACGTTGTTCCGCTTCAGTCTCATTCCGTTAAAAAATGCAACACATGCAGTTGTAAGTGCTGGGAAGAGCAGAGATAGAAAAACACGGTGGCAACCAGCAGCTCATTGCAAGCACGGTACTAACAGTGACGTAACATTTTCCTAGAGGAGAAGATGCAGTTATAAAAGAAGAAGCTTACAGCACATGCAACTCACCTATTAAATCTTCAGCTGTAAGCAGCAAGGGTTCACTCCAAGGCCCGCAGCCTGCTGAGTTGAGTACACACACCCTGATGGTAAGATCTCTTAAGGGATTCCACATAGTGAGGTTGGCTCTCGTCTCCTGCACGATCATTTCCCCCTGAAGCAAGCAAGCAAACCAAAACCCACTGGTGATCAGCACTCATCTGGCACTTGCTTACAATACCATACAAGGAAGCTGTAAGGCTCCTTGAATGCAGGTATACTTTTAGGCAACTCCGCAATTTTCTGAACCCTGAGATCTCCCAAAACCGATTACATTGGTACCTCTGGTTAAGTACTTAATTCGTTCCAGAAGTCAGTTCTTAACCTGAAACTGTTCTTAACCTGAAGCACCACTTTAGCTAATGGGGCCTCCTGCTGCTGCTGCGCCGCCAGAGCACAATTTCTGTTCTCATCCTGAAGCGAAGTTCTTAACCTGAAGCACTATTTCTGGGTTAGCGGAGTCTGTAACCTGAAGCGTATGTAACCTGAAGCATATGTAACCCGAGGTACCACTGTATACTAATATGTTGTGCCTGCATTGCTTTTTATTTTACTTTTATTAAAATTCGTAATAATCAATCCAAGCTTAGCTACAGAGGTACAATAAATACTTGAAGAGATGTGGGATTGTAATCTCTCTCTCTTTTTTTTCTTTGTCATATTGTAGTGCCTACAAACTCTGTGACAGCCGCATTAGGAGAGGGGTGGGGGGTGGGGAGGAAATTCTCCACTCCTTAATGAGCATGTTGCACAAAATCAAACCCAGAACAGACTGCGGATAACATATGTTACCACCTTCCAGTTTGACACAAACCCATTCCTAGGACTTGCGCGTGGCTTTTTAGGATTCATTTCCAAGCTGTCAGTCTAGAACACAGGCAGCTAATATGGTGCTCTAATGATATTTATTATTCATTACTTTTCTATATTCCACTCTTCTTCCCAAAGGAGTCCAGGGCAGCAAACAAGAAGTGATAATGGCAATAACAACATCTTTAAAACCATTCCAACGCAGATGCAGTCTGGGAAAGATCTCAACTTAAAATGCTTGTTGAAAGAGGAAGGTCTTCAGTAGGCCATGAAAAGACAACAGAAACGGAGCCAGTCAAATATCTAAGGGGAGGGAATGCCAGAGGGTGTTGCTGGACTACAACTCCCATCAGCCCCAGCTAGCATGGGCAATGGTCAGGGATGATGGGAACTGGAATCCAACAATACCTGGAGGATGCAAGGTTGACTACCCCTGGTCTAGAACCTTCCCTTAGCACTAAATTCTCACTCTGAATTAATTTTATAATTTACTTTTATAATTGATGGTACAGTGGTACCTCGGGTTACGTACGCTTCAGGTTACATACGCTTCAGGTTACAGACTTTGCTAACCCAGAAATAGTGCTTCAGGTTAAGAACTTTGCTTCAGGATAAGAACAGAAATCGTGCTCCAGCAGCGTGGCGGCAGCAGGAGGCCCAATCAGCTAAAGTGGTGCTTCAGGTTAAGAACAGTTTCAGGTTAAGAACGGACCTCCGGAACGAATTAAGTACTTAACCCAAGGTACCACTGTAATTTGAGATACAGCTCAAGATATTGCCTGGCAAATCTGGAACAAGGAATAGTCTGTGACAAACAGAATATGATGAATTTTATTGATTCACAATGTATGATTAGCCTTTATCAGCTTCCTCCTGATGAATCTACTATCCAAGTTGCTCTGCCTGACACAATTTTTACACATGACAAGACAGAGAAGCATCGTGTTCTACTGTTCCTGCCACAAGTGACGGAACCATTGTTAACTGTTGCATACTATGAAAAAAAAGTAGTCAAAAGTCTTTTCTAACTGATATAGGTATTCCTTTCACATTACGGAGGGATACAGGCAGAAATCCATTTAAGCCTCATGTGTGAAAACATTGGCAGTAGGCTCAGATCAAAGCAAGTCCTTTTGCATAATTTGCATGAATGAACTTGTGGGATTCGTTGCCACAAAATGTGGTGACGACCACTAGCTTTGATGGATTCTTCACTGGATTAGACCCATTTGTGGAGGATAAGTCTATCACTGCCATGAGCCAACATAGCAGAATGAAACTTCTGTTTTCAGGCATCTGAAGATATGTACGTACTATACCTTTAAACTGTGCTGTTTTTCTAGAAAGAGAGGTACCATAACTCATCATGAACACCTCCTTTGTTCTCTTATAATGGCACTGGTACCCACAGGCACATTCCGGCTGAAAAAAAGTGAGCCTTTAAAGCTTATTCAAAGCACATTCTTTCCCGCAAAGAATTCTGGGTACTGTAGTTTGTTAAGGGCTGCTGGGAATTGCAATTCTGTGAGGGGTAAACTACAGTGTCCAGAATTCTTTGATAGAGTGTGCTTCAAATGTGCATTTAAGTTATAGTGTGTACACAGCTTGAGTATATCAGATGACTAGGACAAACAACAATGGATGGTCCTCATTATCATGACCTGCTTGTGAGATCCCAGGGATGTTTGGCTGGCTCCGGTTAGAAAAGAATTTGGACCATGCTCTGATCCACCAAGGCAATGTTTATGCTGCTCAGTCTGTTACCTGAGTGATGTTATCTTGACTCCACTCCAACCTGTATCCCAGGGCATTGTCCCTATGCAATTCTGGAGCCATTGTTTCCCATTCCAAAATCAGACAAGAATCTCTTTGGATAATGTGTACGTTTTGTGGAGTACTGTTTGGTGCTGTAATGGAAAGAAAATCACAACATATATCCTGTTGTTAGAGAGAGAGAGAGAGAGAGAGAGAGAGAGAGAGAGAGAGAGAGAGAGAACTCTCAGGGGCAGAGAGGTATGGATGGAACAGCCTTAGGGCAAAAAGCTATTTCATTTCCTAGGTCCCTTGCAAATTCACCAAAGGGACTCTTGAGGTCCTGGAACATCTAAGATTCTTTTTCTCTCCTGGAATAAGCTGTGAATACTGGGAAATTCCAGCATCACCTTTATACCTGCATAAACTAGGAACACCCTCACATGATTTGCCATGAGTAAACTACAGTCTAAGGCACAACAATGGCAAAAAAAATGAAGCTGATGGCCAATTGTTTGAATCAGCCATGTGAATTATATGGTTCTTGTATTTTGTTGCTACAATGGGAGATGCGGTCAAGTTGTTCAATGGTTTTCTGCATAGCTTAATGGAAAAATGTTTCACTATTTCCATGAAACCATGTTCTTACCTAATCCCATGGTCTGAAAATAGACCCAGTCCGTAAAAGGGGAGCTGCCCAGTTCATTAGTGCACTGGACCCGAGCACTATAATTGGTAGAGTGCTTTAATCCTGGAAAAGCCTGGGAAAAGGAGGGGACAGGGACAACTTCTGTGGAAACTTCATCCTCCTGTAGCTCAGCCACCTGTTGCAGAAGGGAGATAAAGCAGATATGAACACACAAGCCAAATACACTCTCATAGATTTAACATAAAGTGACTCATTTTTTTAATGCCATAAATCTTTAGGAGAGTTGCATCCAACAAGTAATACATTTCACATAATCTTGGCTTCACAACGTTGATATGCAATGACTAATTCTTCAAAATGCTAGAGGCTGTAAGCAAACCATAAACTCTAGAATAATGTCTTGGCTAGGAGACACTTGCTTGGGCATGTGGGAACATTTTGTCCCATTTAGAGGGCATTCCCTATGGCCCAAGAGTTTTGAAGATGGTTATCATCATCACCAGAGGGATGCGGGTGGCGCCGTGGGTTAAACCACAGAGCCTAGGACTTGCCAATCAGAAGGTCGGCGGTTCGAATCCCCGCCATGGGGTGAGCTCCCTTTGCTCGGTCCCTGCTCCTGCCAACCTAGCAGTTCAAAAGCATGTCAAAGTGCAAGTAGATAAATAGGTACCGTTCCGGCGGGAAGGTAAACGGCGTTTCCGTGCGCTGCTCTGGTTTGCCAGAAGCGGCTTAGTCATGTTGGCCACATGACCCGGAAGCTGTACACCAGCTCCCTTGGCCAATAAAGCGAGATGAGCACCGGAACCCCAGAGTTGGTCACGACTGGACCTAATGGTTAGGGGTCCCTTTACCTTTACCTATCATCATCATCAACTGCAGCCCTCCAAAGAGCCCAAAGATACTCTTTCTGAGCCTCATTGGAACATTGGCTTTCCGAGCCTCCCAGCAATTGGCATTAAACTGGTCCCTTCCTCCTCCCCACCTTTTTCTCTCTCTTCTAATTGAAGCAAGACTTCAATCAACTGCACAAATGGGAAAGCAGTAAACTCCATCTGTCCAGCAACGGTAAGATAGACTCTGGGAACTGCTCATTATCAACAAAACTGTCTTACAAACCAAGGATACAGAAGAAGGAAGACTATAAATGAGCTACATTTTGAAGTGACAGTTCAACAAAAAATAAATAAGCGTTCAACAAAATCCTTCAAGGCTTGCAGTTATGTGCATTTCTAGAGGAACTTAATTGTTCGCCCTGATACAGCCCTCTGAATCTGCATTTGGCTTTGTGTGCTCAGTTAGCAGAAGGAAATACTCATCCCATCTAACACTATTATCTTTTTCTGCTTATCTAATAAGATGCAATTTGTAGCTGTGTTCTCCCCCACAGGATAATGGGGGGTTTGGATCTTGGTTCCTTTTAATTTGACTTAGCACTTTTGTATGCCTTTTTTTTTTTAATAAAAAAAGACACACCTGCACACTGAATTGTAAAGAGAAGCTTAATCATTTTAAAAAAATTATTGTTTGAAAGTGATATGATAGAATTATTGTTTTCTATGATGTATGAAAAGGGTAGCTGGCACGGCACCCTCCAGTTCAGATAACAACTCCCATAAGCCCAGTCCAACAACATCTGGAGGGCACTACATTAACCATGCTCCTGATGTTCAGTCACATTTGTTTTGTCCCATTGCCAGCTTTGGTCAAACATACAGTGCAGGTCTGTGAAGCTATAAAACCTGTTAACAACAAACAGTGGGGTGGTGTTCTTGTGTGGGCATGACATAGGGAACTGTTGCTGTCTCCAGCACTACCAGCAATGCTTTTTTCCTGCAGGTACTCAAGGGCAGTGGCGTAGCGTGGGTTGTCAGCACCCGGGGCAAGGCAAGTAATTTGCGCCCCCTAACCCGTGGATTTGCGCCCCCTAACCTGTGGATTTGCGCCCCCTAACCCATGGATTTGCGCCCCCTAACCCCAGATGTTGCGCCCGGTGCGGCCGGGCCCCCCTGCACCCCCCACACTACGCCACTGCTCAAGGGTATGAAGAACAGGCAGCTTCCCCCCCCAGATGTTGAAAGTGTGGGTACCACTTTTTGGCTTAAGAAACAACAACATTGCTTACAAGAACGACAAACATTCTGTCAGCTAGAGGCAGGTAGAAATATGGGTCAGTGGACAAGAGCGCCTGCAAATAAAAATCAGAGCTGAGAGGTACTCAACATTTTGCCATTCCCCAAGGCCCTATAACTGAGGGTGGCTGTCATATTAAGCCTGACTGGAGAGTGAAATCCCTGTTTCAGCATGGGACAGAAAAGTCTGGGAAGCTTAGGAAAATGAGGCTGCCTGAGGAGGTTGAAATCTGAGCTGCTCTCACTTTGTTCCGCCCCCCCCCCCCTTCACCGGTTGCAAATAAAAGAAAAGAAAAAGAGAAATAGGAAGGTTGGGGGAGGGACTCAGAAGCCAGACAGATTAGCATTGTACAGTGACTGGTGGACGTGCAAACCAGGAAGAATAGGCTGTACTCGGCGGGGCAAGCGTGGCATTCCAATGCACAGGAGGAAATTCATTCTAATCTGTCAAGACAGAGCCTCTCTAGCAGAGCGGCAGCAGCAGAAACGGTGCGAGAAAGAAGAGCAAAGCCGCTGTGTGCAGAGAGTCACGACTCATGTCATCATCGCCATCTCAATGGGTTCTTTTATTTCATGAAAGAAGTATGCACAAGCTCCTTCCGCAACCCTGCCGAAGCAGAAGGAAGCTGGATCACCTCAGCCGCTTGCTTTTGTTAATTCCCTTCCAAGTCAGAACGCTGACAATGGTGGCAGTGCAGGGAACCCACCCTCTGACGCAATAAGCGGGGAGAGTCCAAGGAGATCGTGCTGTTTTTAACCGTTCGCGTCTCTTAAGGATGAACTGAATGTTGTTGGGACTGCTGTCATGATGAGCTGGGCCCAGAGCCTGGGATCCAGAGATGTCCTGTGCACGGGTGCCCAATATGCAGAAGAAGAAAAGAGTTGGACCATCCCCCTAGGCCATAAAGGGTTTCCAGGTACAGTATCTGGGTGATTCTGTGCCCCCAAGCTTTCCTCAACAAGAAGGGTGTCAGGATCCCACCACTGGAACCTGCAGAGAACCCCAGTGCAACTTAGGACCTGGGAGAACCGAACAAGTCCCAAACAAACGTCTTGCTTGTGCTTCCAATAATCTATCTGTGTCCTGCCCTGGTCACTGATTCTCCCTCTCTGCCACCTGGGCTCCAAGAGCAAAAGCTGCAGCAGATACAGTGGGAATCTCAGAGTTGGCATGAAAGGTGCCCGGGTGCCCAAGTGTCACCTTGGGTGCAAAGATCAATTCAGGAAAAGCAAGAAGACTTAGCTGTGAACAGTGATCCAGTAGATTAATCTTAGAAGGAGAAGGAGGAATTTGCAGTGAAGATACAAGCCTCTCAATCTCCTCTGGAGTGTTGCAGGGTTAACAGTTCTTTCTGAACTCCTTTGTGCTCACTTAAAAAGTTCCAGAACTCCTTGGTTTCTGCTTCCGCACTAGGTGCCGACTATGGGGCAAAGAGAACTAGTCTGGGACTCTGCCTGGGCAAGAGTGATCTTTATTGGCTCTGGCTGGTAGTTCTTGCTTGACAGCTGTGCCCATGACTCATCTCTGACAACAGCACACCAGAGAACAGCGTGAATTGGTTCACTCAGAAGATCAATTAAATGGACCAACTTGACATGATGGGAGAAAACGTGAGTTAAACGGAGCTGGCCTTACTAAAGCGGTTGCGTAATTGCTTCACCACGTGTTCAGTCTGCAGTTTAAGCCTTACTTACTGTGTGATCTCCCCAACACCCATTGTTCAGTGGTTGCAGTGGCACTGCAAATATAGGGCGAGTTGCCAGCCAAGCACTTGTCGAGCAAGCATAAAACTACCTTACTTGCTGGACAATGCACAGAATCCACTCAGCTCACATTCTAAACACCGAAATTCAGTCACAGAATCAAAGAATTGTAGAGTTTGAAGGGATCCTGAGGATCATCTTGTTCAACCCCCTGCAATGCAGGAATATGCAGGAATATGCAGGTGTGCATTTGTTTCAAACTGCTGTACGACCCGCAATAAAGTACCAATCAATGAACTGCCATTTAGGCCTGCATGTTGCCAACTCAAAAATATGTAAAGTCACCTCCAGAATGTCAGACAGGAGGGATTCAAGCACATACTGGAAATTTAAAAGTGCAACAGATCCACTAAAACAAACAAACAAACAAACAAACAAACAAACACACTTTTCACATGAAGAAGAAATCCACTGAAACGTGTGGGATGAACTAATGATTAATGGGAAGATGTACAAACACTGGTCAGTAAAATCAAAATGAATGCTCATTGCTGCATACCTGCAAACCTATCACAAGAGATGCCCAAAAAAGATCAGCCACAGGTTTCACATAAGCTTAATGCAAGAAAATCTGGATGAATACTCAATAAATAGGTTATCTGGAAGAGCTGTAAGTTACATCAGAAGTTAAGACTTCTCTGGGCACTAAAGCTGAGGCACATGGTACCACAGGCTTAGTCTCATGCCAGCACTGAACACTGGGGAATGACTACGTAAAATATGTATAGTATCAATATAGGGAACAACAACAACAACAATTTTATTATTTATACCCCATCCATTTGGCTAGGTTTCCCCAGTCACTCTGGGTGGCTTACAGCATATATAAAAAATTGTAAAACACCAGAGGCAGAGATTACATATACTTTATTAGTCACTGGATGCAGTCCTTTTAAAAATAGCAGAAGTCTCTTGACCATCAATAGGTCAGTTCCCCAAATTAAAAATAAAATGGGACATTATGTATTTTATTTTGCCTATGAATGCATGGAATATGTACTACTAGAACTTACAAGTGGGATTCATCAGCGTGCCTGAGAAATGGCTCTGTGCATGTACCATCACACAGCACTCCTCCATGCAAGGGGAGAGGGATTCAAATTGGTCCAGGTTTCTCCTGTGCATGGGAGAGCTCTATGCATGCACATCGTATCATCACTGTACAGCAAACTAGAACTTTGCAATGACACTTGATTATCTTCCTATGCAGGGTCTTTCCAAGTCAGTAGTTTATTTTGGTCCATGCTGCTCTGGTCACAAATTAAGCACTGCATCCTTTGAAGCCAGTTGCCCACAGAATTTCTGGGTAGAAAAGCCCTGCCTCCAGGGTCCCAGACATGCAAAGCAAGGGGCTACCTAGCAAAACATTTCCTGGGTTTGACTGTTTGCTTTGGCCAAGGAGGTATTATGCACGTGTCACATACCTGAACTGTACAAGAATGAAGTGGAGAACGGCCATCAAATCCTGGCAGCCAAGTGATACTGGCATTGTTGCTGGTGATTTGAGTTACTGTCACATTGAGAGGTGGAAAGGGGAGAGCTGAAAAAGAAGGACGGGTGCTGTTTAGCATATGTAGAACTGAGCAGATATTTATATGGAAATGTGCAGACGCTACAGTCTGGGAATTTGGATAAGGTCCCTGAGAGGTGCTAATCAAGCTTTGTATGAACAGGGGTGGCTTGCACATGGCATTATAAATCCTGATTAACACTGAATAACTTATTCTCTTTATTCAGTGTTTGGTATTTAAACAGATATAGCAAACACAGAACATTTGACACAGGCACTTCTCAAAACATTCTGCTGTGGAATCTGAGATGCAAGCAGTGCTAGCCTGAAGTTCCTAAAACCTTTGCATAGCATCTCTCTTGTCAGAGGGGCTGGAGTGCTGGAACATGGAAGCAAAGCCTAGTCCTTTTAATAGGCAGATGGTAGAACTGATATGCTGGGAGTTAATTTCCACTAATTCCTATTTTAAACACCGAAAGTATACAGGTTTGGGGGGTTGTTGCTTTAAAAAAAAAAAAGAATTCCAAGTAGATCTAGGTATGTTTGGGCCAATTTCATAAAACAAATGCAAACTTGTCTTATTCCTCTTATTGAACAACTACTACAATGTCATTCTGGACCCAAAGCAGTTGGGTGGTGTACATTCACATATGTATCCATGTGGCTCACCAACGTTTAAATGCTTTAGTGCTAAGCCAAAATCCATTCTTTTTGTTGCACTTATACGCCCCTCTGAAGCTCAGGGCTCACATGAGGCTTCCAAGCAGCTGACCAGGCCGAGACTCGCTTAGCTTTAAAGGAGTAATCACATCATTTGCCTTTACAGTACTTAAACTTAAAATCTAGGCTCACATGGGAGAAAAACAGGAGAAGCCTACTGTGGAACCAGGTACAGTGCTGAACCAGCCAGTGGTGAAGGAGGAATGGCTGATGTTGCAAATAGCTAATACTTCAGTGATGTGAAACACAGAAGAGGCTTGAGATTACTGTACAAGTCAAACCACAGGTTGTGAATCCTGCAGAATTTTAAAGTCCATCTGATGGACTTCCAGCTCCATATAATATGTACACCAACTGAAGCTACTGAACACTCTTCATACTCCATGTAGAATGTGTTAGTAATTTAATCTTGAAGTGACCAGGTCTTGTGTAACTGTGCCATGATCAAAATTTTTAAAAAGCTGGAGTTGCAACAGATGAAGATGGTCGAGATCACAGCTTCCTCCTGCCACATCTCTTTCCAGGAGCCAAGCTGGGTTCAGAATCACTGAAATCTGTTCCAGATTTAGATTTGGAGCATGGGAAGTGGTGCAGTGGCTCAAAGGGGAAGGGAGAATGAATGGAAATTGCCTCTCTTTCTCTTACGTTAGCAGATGCCTCTGCAGAATGGCATCCTTGGACTTCACCCAGAGGATTTTCACTTGGGAAAAACTACATGTGTGCGTATGACTCCCTGCTTTGAGCCATCTGCAACGTCTTCCTTGGCTTGTTTTGTTGTCTTTGAACCACGTCAGCCCAGGCTGTTTGCCCTTCGCTTCTTTTACTGCTCTGGCCCCCACTCCTCTGATTTACTCTGATTACTTCAATCTTCTCACTCCATATGTTCCCTCCAGCCCACCCCTTCCCTGCTCCCGTCATCTCCTGCTCCCACTCTTGGCTCAGCAGTTCCATTCATGATGCCACTTTCTCTTGAAATGGTTCCCCACACCTTGCCAGGATCCTTCTCCATAAATCCACTTTGCCCTTACTCTCCGTTTTGTTTCCTTGCAGCGCTGTCCTTTGTCTTGCTTCAAAGATTGGTAAACATGGCTATAAACTCTACCTATATGGCCCTAAGAGGCAGCATCTCTTTATCTCTCGGCAAGCTTCTAGGGAGAAGGTAGAAAGCTGTTCTTGCAGCTTGCCCTGAACGGAATTAGAAGAGTGCTGCTGCACCCACCTTCTGCTTTTGGGTTTCCCATACGCATCAGGTTGGCTCCCGTGAGAACAGAATGTAGGACTGCATAGGCCTTTGGACTCATTCATCTCTCCTTACCTTCTTAACAGCCAAATGTTTTGTCACCAACATGTGTGACAGTGCAATCAGTCCCAGTTCTGTTTGGTAACAATGGTCCTTTATGTTGAGGGGGGACACGGTGCAGTATATTCCTCGGAATGTACGAAGAACTCTGCTGCATCAAGCCAAAGTTCTATCAAGGCCAGAAATTTGTTTCAACAGTATCCAGCTTCTGGAAGGAGTATGTAACAAAGCTTTGCATGTAGAACACCACAGGTTCACCCCTGGGTTTCTCCAGTGATAAACAAGACACCGATGCATAGGAAGTTGCCTTCAGATCTAATTGCCCATCAAACTGAGTATTATCTACTCTAGGGTTTCTCAAACTTGGGTCTCCAACTGTTGTTGGACTACAACTCCCATCATCTCTAGCTACCAGGCCCAGTGATCAGGGATGGTGCCAACTGTACAGCTGGCGAGCCAAGTTTTGGAAACCCTGGTCTACTCTGACTAGCAGCAGCTCCCAAGGATCTCGGGTGAAATTTTTGCCATTACCTGACATCCTTTTTCCTAAGATGCCAGGGAATGAATCTGAGACCTTCTGCATGCAAAGCATTTGTCCTACCATTAAATTATGATCTCTTTACGACTGTTAACAAATTCAAGCAACTTAGAATATCCAGGTGATGCAGGAAGTAACAGTAGTTGAGGGCTCCCACCATCCCAGACTGTTGTCTATGCTGGCTGAGGCTGATGGGAACTGCAGTCTAACAACATCAGGGGGCATCACATTGGATATCCTTGGTATAAGGTCAAGGAAGCCAGAGAGCCCCACAGGTGCAATTTGAAGACTGCAGATGAACCACCATCAGCATCCAATGGCTGCTGGGTAGCTGATATGAGCTGCAGTCTCCAACTGTTTGGCTCAGAAAGACTGCCTGAGGATGAGGAAAGATATTGATTTCAAACTGAAGACACGATTCACCTCACCTGGCCTCCTCAAGTAATTTATGTGAGGAGGAGGAGAAGACAGGGAGCTTACACCATCAGCTCTTGAAGGAACCAACAATGGCCTGAAAGAGTCTAGGTGGGGAAGCCCCTCTCCACCGTCTGTGGGACTACCAAAAGATCTGCTGATGAGAAGCCCAGGCCTGAGGACTCACGCCATAAGCATCAAAGACCACCAATGGCCTGGGTGAATTCAGTTGGGACAGCTCCTTCCTCATTTTCACAGTGCTGCTTATCAGACCTATATGGCCTGTGAGATGCATTGATGTCAGAACAGGAAGATCACCTCCTGCAAAAACCACCATCAGTCTGAGAGAATTCTACTGTTTTATTGTTTTACCTTCTGAATCTTTTATTTTGTATTTTAAATGGTCCGAGTGGACAAAACTGGGGGAAGACACAACAATGGTTTGACTCAGTGGCCACATTCCAATGGTGGGGCAGAGCAAAACCAACCCCCCCCCCCAAAAAAAACACACACCCCAAAGCCATTTTTTTTAAATGAGGGGAGAAAGAAACAGCCCTTTGAAAATAAAGGTTCTGGTAATCCTCATCCACAACAATGCACCCATATAAAATGAACTAATCGCATTTTGCATTGCTAAAAAATATGACCAACCAACCAAAACAAAGCTGTAGATTTGCCCTAAAAATAAGAAAGAGCGTGAGTCCCTCCTGGCCTGCAGCTACTTTAGCTTCTTATGAGGGGAGGAAACACCGCAGGAAAGTAGCAGTTGTGAAAGGAACAAAAATTATTAATAGGGCTCCAAATTACCAGCTTTAAATGAGAGCTTTGGCACTGCAAAGCACAGAAATCCACAGAAGCATAACATTCCTGAAATTTAATTGCCCTCACGGTGATCTGCCTCTTGTTCCCTGCAGTTCACGAGATGCCAATGTATTGGGGGGGGGGAGTGTGGGTGTGTGGGAGGGGAGAGGAGAAAAGAGAGGAGAAGGTTTGGGGTGGTATTTTTGCTACGAAGGCATCAAACTTGTGCAGAAAAGGAAGATTTCCCTGTTCGTCCTCTGCAGATGACATCACTGTGGCCCACCTTCCTACCACAAACAGTTCTGATGCCCCGGTTCAAGGAAAATCTGTTATTTCGTGTCACATCTTCCCTTCCTGTGCCAGTTGGGGTTTGGGTTTGATTGCAAATTTTGCTGCAGGGACACAGGCCCGCATACCAAACAGTGAGCACAGTGCTTTATTTCATTTGCTGAGAAGAGAGAGAGTAGGCACTGCTGGAAAGCAGCTCAAAACTGTTCCTGTTGGGGGGGGGGTAGAAGGGAGGCAGGGAAGGAGGGAGAAACAGAAACTGTTTTCCCCTGCTTTCTTCCCACTCCTGACAGTCCATCCAATTTCCTTTTCTGGAAGAACAGGGAAGGATCTCTCTCACCTTTAATCTTCACAGTGGCCGTCCGGGATGAAGACAGTCCCTTTATGTTGTGGGCTTCGCAGGAGAAAACTGTGCTTTGATTAATACCTGGAATACAGCCAAGAAGTGGGAGAGCAGGAGGGGAAGGGGGGGGGGGAGAGAGAGAAATAAGAAAGCAGCACACAAAACTGCCGTACAGTATAATAATCCCCCAGCTTCAACCTCAAGCAGAATTTCAATTATGTTTGACACGCAGCTCAGACTCTCTCTCTCTCTATGTGCAACTTTTGGGGGCTGAGCTGGAAGCGGATCAAACTCACATGGATTTGGGTGTAATTAACATGTCAATCGGTTTTTTCTTTTCTTTTTATAAAACAGGAGGAATGTGGCACAGAGAAGCCTCCACTGGAAGCTCCTTCTGCAAAATATGAAAGGGAAGGGCAGGAATGGGCTGGGGGGAGGGCAGCCCAAGTACTAGGCTGTTAGCTCTCTCATTGTTGTTATCTCACTGCTGTCCTTGGCTGGACTCTCTCCTATTGTTCTGCTGCTCTTAAGTTAAGGCTTGTATACTCTCCATCCCTTTGTTTGTGCAATGCCTAGGAAAAGAGGATGCTTGGCCTGGCCAAGGTCTCTGGCTGATTTCAAATTATACCCTCGACCTCCACTAGAAACAACAGGCACCTCTGTGTCCAAAGGCATGATGACTACATTGCAGCTTGATTAACGCCACTGAGATTCCACAACTCAGTGGCAACAGGATTATTTAATCGGCAGTCACAGAAATCAGTGCTTTTGTCTCCATTGTAATGAAGTGCTCCTTGTAAGCATTTACACATAAATGTAGCGTTCTTCCAAGGGCACACTAATTGTGTCCTCTGGGAAAGAGGTCACTAGCTGCAGTTAACAAATTACTATTTCCTATTTTCAGCTTTGCGCTTTTTATTGGGGAATGCATGTACACACCATTAATGGGTCTGTGCAATGTTGGCCTAAGAGTCCAGAAACACATGGTAGGTTTCTGGTTGTTAATATGGGCATGAGTCTGGAGCGTACAAAGCTGCAAAACTAGTACCTCCCCAACCAGCAAAGACAAAAACACAGGGCTGGGAGAACTAATTCCCATTAGGCCCAGTCAGCGTGGGCAAATGACCAGGGATGGGAGTTGTAGTCCAGCATCTGAGGAGCCAAAGGTTCCCCAGCCTCGCAATAGCACAACTTTTCCTGCATCTGTCTTTTGTCAAGTTTAGTAGTTATATACAGTGGTACCTCGGATTAAGTACTTAATTCGTTCTGGAGGTCCGTACTTAACCTGAAACTGTTCTTAACCTGAAGCACCACTTTAGCTAATGGGGCCTCCTGCTGCTGCCGCGCCGCCAGAGCACAATTTCTGTTCTCATCCTGAAGCAAAGTTCTTAACCTGAGGTACTATTTCTGGGTTAGCGGAGTCTGTAACCTGAAGCGTATGTAACCTGAAGCGTATGTAACCCGAGGTACCACTGTACAGTACTTTGGAAGGGGTGGCGGGGGGAGAGGAATCCAGCCTTCATTTAATCCCAGAGTTACACTTCAGGTAAACGTTATTTTTCATGTGGGCAGCAGCAGAAGACAAAATGTCTGCAAAGGGATTTTGGTTTTGTCTATACACCAGAATATGAGTGTTTATATAAATAGTCTTTTAAAATTGAGGGTTTCAACACAAGGCAGAAAAACGCCCTCTCAGATTGCCAAAACTGAAACAATAACAACATTCAGATGACAATGGTCCAATTTAGAGTAGACTACACCATGTACTACATTTGAACCAAGGTCTTCAAATCAGGCCCCTCCATTTTGTAGGGTTACCATATTTCAAAAAGTGAAAATCCGGACAGAAAAGTTGTTGAGATTTGTTTGTTTGTTTGTTTTGCCAAAGTTGTTGAACTTTTTAAAAAGTAATTCGCCAAAATCTACACTTCTGACATGGGTTGCCATACATCTGAAGAGCAATACAAAATGGCTGCAGACAATCTTCCCGCCCAGAGGAATCATAAATACCAGGCTTTCTCTTTGCTCAAAGAAAATCCTGGTAGCAAGCGAGCTATATGAGAGTCTCTGGACGAGCAGCAATGTCTCAAGGTGCCTGTAATTATGACAGGACTGAAGGTTGCTCAGCCAGGAAGGGAATACTTATTGGAATGTTTACTTTGCCCTTTAACACACATAGGGATTAAGTGATAAAGAACAAGGCCTCTGGAATGCCACCTAACTCAGCATTATTGACATCCTGCTCACAGGAAGCACTAAACTGTTGTTCAGAAAAACTGGGTCCTTAGACTGGACTCAGATGACTTTGAGAGCAAATGATAGATTTCTTTTTCAATGTCTTATTCTGTTTTTCATTATTATTTTTTAAGGGCTAGTTTACTTTTTATGTCTCTAGTTTTGTGAAAGACAAAATGATTATTTCAAATTAAAAAGCGGAATTGGGACACTCCTGGTGAAGCTTGCCAGAGAAATGACTCTGAAGTTTCTATCTGAGCTTTTGCCTGCTTCACTGTCCTTGGTACAGGACAAACCAGAGTCTGAAACAGTAGCTGAGGCTGCATTTTAGGAGCGTTATGCACTGACAAAGCATGTCTGAAGTAAGCTTGCATTATTCTTGCTGAAAATTAAGAGTAGGAGTGGAAGATCAAACGATGGAGAGAGATGACAAGATACATTTTAAAACACAGGGTGATATATTCTGGCTGATAACAGATCGAGCAATGCTAAGAGCATTGCTTTTTTTGACGGTGGTAACACCCAAAATGTCCCCAGTGTTTTCCAGGTACAAAAAGAAAATGCAGGCATTCTGCTCTGAGGAAGGTGCAGCAATCTAGTGTTTGAGGATAAATCAACTGACTACTGAAATACTGGCCCTGCCCCACTTCCCCACCCCCTCGGCTAATTATTATTTCCTTTAAACATTTTGCTGCTCTTTCCTGCAACACCAGCTCCCCACACCCACACGCTTCTTCTTGCATGCCTCAGGAACTGTGTGACCCAAAGACAGCACACGCAGGTTCACCTTCTGATCCTTCCTCTTCCCTTCGGAGAAAGAACCTACATGCAAAGCGCCATGGCCCTTCTTCCTTGAGAACACAAATGTCAGTCCTCCTATAACTTATAAAAATCAATTGTTTATGTTGCTATCAGCAGCCAGATTGGTAATAGCCCAATACTGGAAAGCATCAAAAGTTCTATTTGCTAATGTATGTAACATTGCTTCATTTGAATGTCTGGTCAGACAAAGACATGTAGTCTGGGCCGAAGCCAAATTGAGCAGTTTTGATGCGGATTGGTCTCTATTTGTTGTTGTTGGTTTTTTTTACTATATAAATACTCCTCCCATGACTCAGTCCTCGTGGTTGGTCTACACATACATTCATCTTAAAAGCTTGACTGTATGTAACTGCATCTCTGTTATTTGTTTTATACTGAAATGCTGTTTCTGTTTTTATGGTTATGAGTTACAGTGGTGCCTCGCAAGACGAAAAGAATCCGTTCCGCGATTCTTTTCGTCTAGCGGTTTTTTCGTCTTGCGAAGCAACCCCATTGGCGGCTAAGCGGATTAGCGCTATTAGCAATTTAGCGCTATTAGCGGCTTAGCGGGCTTAGCGGCTAAGCTGTTAAAAGCCTATTAACGGCTTAGCGGCTTTGAAAAGGGGGGGGGGCAAAAAAAAATGGTGAGACTCGCAAGACATTTTCATCTTGCGAAACAAGCCCATAGGGAAATTTGTCTTGCGAAGCGCCTCCGCGACGGAAAACCCTTTCGTCTTGCGGGTTTTTCGTCTTGCGAGGCATTCGTCTTGCGGGGCACCACTGTAGTTTGTACACATAACCTGTGTGTGTATTTGCTTTCCATGCATGCTACATCTATCATGGGCTTTCATGCAAACTGCACTTGCTGAAATTCCTTCCTCTACCCAACTTATTAAAGCAGCAGGAGACCTGCCTTCGATCTCACCATCCTAACTGCTGTTGTTTTGGGATAAAGGAGATCATAATAGTGAGGGTACATGCAAGAAATCTGATGACTCAGTAGGATCAACCCTTTGCCTATGACATTAGGACAAAATGGGGGAGAAAGTTTCTGGTGAAAGTTTTTGTCACGTTACACTGCTGAGTTAATACCAAGTCCTTCCTCCACTCCTTTCAGTACGAAGGTCTGGGAAGGTTGTACAGCTAGACCACAGAGTTCTAACCAGGTTCATTCAACTGCATAGGAATGTTTCAGTAGCTGCGAGTTTCCCATTGCTGCTCTGTTCTATTATATTTCCCTTCAGCTGCAATGGAGCTGGCCTTTTGCCACGCTGGAGGAAACAGAAGCACTCAGAACAGCTTAAGGCATTAGAACTGATAAACCAATTGGAAAAAAATTAAAATCTGTTAACAAGAATATACACCAAGAAGAATGCCTAGAATGAGTGGAGTATGGTTTTTTTTGAGAAGGTGTATTTGTTCTGCGGTTATCTAGTTTGCCCCACATGGAAATTCCATAGAAATTTTACCAGAGGTATCATCTTTGGTGACCTCTACTGTATACAGTCGTACCTTGGTTTTTGAACAATTTGGTTCTTGAACATTTTGGCTCTCAAACCCAGAAGTGACTGTTCCGGTTTGCGAACTATTTTTGGAAGCCGAAGGTCCGATGGCGCTTCCGCGGCTTCCAATTGGCTGCAGGAGCTTCCTGCAGCCAATCAGAAGCCGCACTTTGGTTTCTGAATGTTTTGGAAGTTGAACAGACTTCCGGAACGGATTCTGTTCAACTTCCGAGGTACTTGATACTAGATACTTGCTTTTTAGTCTCACGTAACACCAGCAACATGACACTGGTGCAATTTGTATGGTCTCTTCATCAGCCACTCCACTCCTTTTCTAAGACCCTGATTTATCCTAGGAGGAAGCCTTACCTGGCACATTTAGGGTGGAGGGGGAGACGTCGGAACGACCAACTTTGGAATCGCCCATCCACCAGACAATTGTCACTGGCTCAGGTGGGCCAGCTGCAGCACAAAATAGTTGGAAAGGAGTATTGGGGATTACAGACAGATCTTCTGGCTCAACAGTGAAGTAAGGAACACCTAGAAGAACAAAGCATAAATGTTAGCAGTGGGAGAGTTTTCATTATGATGTGCTGAAACCATTTCTTTAAATTCTTTCACAGTAGTTTGTACAGAACATTGGCTGCCAGGGCTCTAAAAAAAAACCACACATATTTTAAGAAATGGAACATTTTACATTTATGGTACATCTTTGCCCTTTTCTCTTTGGTTAGAGCTGCCTACAGTACAGGATCCATTTTGTCCTGTGTACATTTACACTATGATATAACTGAGTGGAATAGCAGTAGGAAAGGTTATTTTTAAAGACTGCCTTTTTAAAGACTTCCTGATGGGCTTTGAAATTATCAGGCAGGGGCCCCAGTTAAGCAGAGCAGCAGCGGAGGCTGCAAATGCATGGCCCTGGTTGAAAAGTTTGGATATCACCAACCAGCTGTTTAGCAGAGGAGGAGGAGGAGGAGGAATGGTGGTGGGGACCAGATTCAATTCTCCATTTGTTCTCCCAAGCAGATCAGTGAAATTCCAGATTTCTAAAAAGTGGCTTCATTATTACCCTTGGGAAATGCACGTGTTTTTATTACTGTAACCCGTCCTGGGACCTTAGGATGAAGGATATAATAATAATAATAATAATAATAATAATAATAATAATAATAATAATAATATCTGTTTGCATAGAGAATTCCCTAGCTGGTCTGAGGCCAGGAAATTATTAGTCAACACACTCTATTGGAAGAGTAGCTTGCTTCAGTTTTATTGTGGCTTTAAAAGCTAACTGCTTGGAGAACAATGCTACGAAGTGGAAAATTTGAGAAATTGTAAGAATAAATGCCAAGATATTCATTAGTAATAATACACATATAAAACACCTCTCATGGTTCCTAAAGAAATGTTTCAAAGACATAATGAAAGCAAGATGCCTAACTTCTAAATACAGTCACTGTTAATTAGAAGATATACTATTCTTTTATGTTCTGACTTTGAACACCTTTCCTTAGGGGTTTTAGGAATATATTAAAAATGCATTCGCAGAGTCATGCTGAACCTAGAGCCATGCCTTACTCTAAACATGAAATATAATTAATACACATCCTGTATTATTTTTCAAAATGTCTGTGGGAAAAAGGAGTTTTGTCAGACAGTAACTTAGCTAAAAACCAACTGCTTATTTAAGACAGTAGGACTCAAAAGGAATATTGAAAAATTATACTAGATTGCAGATCTAAATACCACAATATGAAATTTCAGAGAAACCAAAATTTTGAGTGTGAGAAGGCATAGCTCAAAATATACTAAAAATGAGTTTTGAGGTTAATTTGATTGCAAGATAGACCTGCTCTGGGGAACAACGTGAGTTTCTCTGTGAAAACCATTGTTCAGAGTTGGGGAATCTCTCCAATTGGGCCCACCAGGCCATTTCCCCCAATCTATGCCCAGCAGCCTCACACCTTACATCATATGGGACATCAGGTGTGGGGCAGGTAGAGATGTGGCTAGGGAGCAGGGCTAAACTGATATGATCAGCTGATATGTAGGGAGTCTGATCACATCTCCCTCACTCCTTTGACAGGTGAGTAAATGTGCCCACCTGTCAATCACATGTAATCATTGTGGTGTCGCATGATTGACTTGTTCTGCCCACCCGTCAAAGTTGGCCAAGAGGGTGAGTAAAGATAAATATATGACCCACTGAGCCAAAAAGTCTCCCCACCCCACCATGGTACCTCCCTGTGATCAAAGTTGGATCTGGAAATGCTGGATCTTGGATGAGTGAGACTGATGGCCATGACTTATCTTGTTGTTCTCTTTTCTATATACAGTAGTCGTCTTAAAAGTTCCTGCTGAAGTCTTAGTTTCAGTTTTTATCCTGAACTGTCCCTTGCTCACATTGGTGGGAGGGTATCTAAATGACACAATCTTGTGCCACTCTCATTGGTCATGTTCACACATCACAATAAACTGGACTTTCTGGCTTTGCTTATCGTGGTTCACTAAACAAGAGATGCTTGCTTGACCATGCTGCCCAATTGCTCCTCCCAATTGGTGTGAGCGGGAGAAACAAACCAGGAAGTTTGGGTTTCATCTGAAATAGTGTTCATGGGTTGTTGTTCCCTAACAAGCTGCAGTTAAGAAGCGAACAATAATGTGGTTAAGGGCCGGCCCACCCATGAGGCAAGGTGAAGTGATTGCCTCGGGCAGCAGGCGCCACAGATGCAGCAGATCTGGCCTCTCAGGAATGCACCATAATCTCTGCACAGGGACATTGCAATGCAGAAGTGAACTTAAAAATTACACCACAGCTCTCCATGAAGCAGGCCAGAGGTGGAGTTAAGGCTGCATGACCAGTTCTGCCACACTGGGTGCCAAGCCTAGGGGTGCCACAGGGCATGGCAGCTATGACATAGTGAACTGAGCAAAGCGGAAGGCAAGAGATGGGGTGGTGCTGCTGAAATCTGAAAGACCAAAGTCTGCCTCTGAGCAGGGATAAGGAGGAGATCGAGTTACCCATTCAAACACCTAATAACTTATGAAGAAGTAACTAAAGCTGCCTCTGCACAACTGGGAACTAAAAAAATCAACTGGGACTTCAACCAAATGAAGACAAACAGCTGAGAGAACAACCATCAGCCACAATGTTTCTTTATTTTCTATACAACTACTAAGCTATGTATTCCTTTGTATGGATATGTTTTGTTATTTGAAATTAAAAATCAGTTAAAACGAAAAGAACAAAATACATCCCCACATCTCACAATGAAATCAATGCAATTTTTAAAGTGCTTAACTTTGGCTGGATAATGCCACAAGGAGATATTTAGACCGTGACATCACAACTAGATTAAACAAAGGCAAGGCCAAGAGACCTTGCTAATGCTTCTTCTCACTTTCAAGTCACCTGACTGCTGATTAACTATTTGACCATACACAAATATAGCAATCATGCAAACAGTTTCTGATAACACTGACTGCTTGAAGCATGAGGTCTTCTGGAATACACAGCACCTGAAAGCTCAGTGCCATCATCCTGTGGAAGTTTTGCAATTCCTGAAAACAACGGCCATTGTGCTGCAGATAAAGCCATTATTCTAGACGTGGCATTCTTTTTGCTTCTGGCTGATTTCAACAGGGCCAGTCCAACCATTATGCAGATTGAGGCAGGAGCCTCAGGCAGCAGGTATTGGGAATGTGCAATGGGTAGTGAGCAGGTGTTTGTCTACAGAGCTGCGTGTGCCACCTGCCCTGCCCTGTGCCCTCAAAGCTAGTCTACTGTCCACAAGTGTGTTGGAGCACACTGTCCTATCATCAATATTTAAGCAAGAATCAATAAAGTTAGCATCCATATGTGAAACAGGAGTCGGTGATTCTTGCCCTTTGCCTCAGGCAGCAAATGCCTTGGGCCAGCCCTGAATTTCAGGTACAGTTCAATGTAAAACACAATAGTCAAATCTTGGGGAGAGCAAAGAATATATTAAAGACCACATGTCCCTGGGTAAACAGAGTGGGAAAACAAGACTTTCCTGGAAACCGATTAGAAGAGGAATTGCAATATGGTCAGATGTCATTCTGCTAATATCCAACACAGCTAGATAGATCCCACGCCAAACACCATGAGCTGCTGTTGATATCATGGCAAAATAAGTAGACAGAAGACCTATTTGATATGTGGGAGCTCAGGCAATCAGCTTATTATTAAAGGCTCTAAATATAGGTTTTGAGGTTCCGTTCCTGTGCTGATAAACACACCTGACAACACTCCCTGTCAACACCTTTCACGCTCTCTGTTATGTAAGTACCTGGAAATATTTGCACTTCAAAATAAGCTATTCAAGTTAGCTATTTTACTCAAAACAAGATAAAGGAAATGAAATTAACTACACACACACACACACACACACACACACACACACACACACACACACAGCAACCAGGCCACAGGGTAGATACCGCCCCCCCGCCCCCACCTCTGTAGTACTTTTATTTGCTTATCATCCAATCTTGTTTGCTACTGTGGACACAAGTGTACAATAAAACTATGATAAGCTCCTGAGCAAACTTTCTTACCATCAAATATAAGTTTCCTCTTTCTGCCCTTTTTATTTATGAGAGAGGATGATGGGTGAGTTCTGAGTCATGGAGTCCCTAGTTCAAATGTCTCTTTCGCTAAGCCATTCATCAGGCGGCCCTATGTACCGTATTTTTCGCTCTATAAGACGCACCAGACCACAAGACGCACCTAGTTTTTGGAGGAGGAAAACAAGAAAAAAAAAATCTGAATCTCAGAAGCCAGAACAGCAAAAGGGATCGCTGCACAGTGAAAGCAGCAATCCCTCTTGCTTTTCTGGCTTCTGGGATAGCTGTGCAGCCTGCATTCGCTCCATAAGACACACACACATTTCCCCTTACTTTTTAGGAGGGAAAAAGTGAGTCTTATAGAACAAAAAATATGGTATCTCAGGTCTAGTGCAAACATTAACACACACCTGTCATTTGATACCTGGCAGTGTAACATGGTAAAGGCAAAACTGGATGTTACGCAGCAGTCTCATACATTTTTTAAAAAGCAAGGAGGCCGCAAAATTTGAGCAGTGAAGGGAAGGGGAGCTTAATACGGCACGCTTCCCTCTGACAATTCCCTGCCAGCATGCAGTGCTTTTGCACCCTTAGGAGAAAAAGATAATGAGTACTTGTGCCTTTGCCCAAGCAAGTGGGAAAGTAGCTGGGAGGTATTTTGAGCAAGACAAGCAACCAAGGGGAAAAGATTTTAAGAGGCCCCTTCTCCCGTCACTCTTTGACACAGAGGTCCAAAAAGAAAAGTTGGAAGCCTGCTGCCTACGTCTGCCATTTTACTCCTAGCTCGCTCCTTACTGCATTATTCTTCCAAGCACCAAATAACACATATGTTCCACATTAGGAAATCTTGCTTCAATATTGGGAACCAATTTTAAATAGCAGCTTCTTTCGTTTTAGCTCCTAAATAAGAAATGTAATGCCAAATCTTATAGCCCTCTGGCGGTACTGGCTCTAAATTCAGTAAAATGAATTCTGAAGTACAGTTTGACCTTTAGATTTCGGGTTAAGGAAGCAGAAGCCGGTTAGCTTCTGAATAGGTTATATATATGCAGAGTGTTTTTATAACAAGGATGCCAAAGTCTAATGGTGTCTCTTTCAAGTCAGACATACCTGGGCTCCTTTAATCTTAGGCAGACGGGCAGCAGACTTTGTGTACGTTAGCAATGGTGTGCTATTTCATTACCAAACAAAATTGCAAGAGAATATATGAATGCACGGTATTCTGCAATATTACAAGGGTTTTACATGATTATCACTAATGGCTGCTCATTAAGATTTCAAGGATGCTCACTCATCCTTGCTGCAGACCTTGAAGAGCGGGAGAGGAAAGTAACCCTCTTTGTATGCTGAAACATTTTCCTCTGGAAGGGCAAACATTTTCTGAGTTGCCATAAAGTTGACACAAAATGCTTATACAGTGCATATTCTATTGCCCTGAGATGTACAATGCTATTCTATGGCGACAGGCTCTTCATCAGGGCTGCAGATGTCTCATGTTATCAGGGATGGGGAGCCTGTGACCCTACAGATGTTGTTGGAGTCCAACTCCCAACAGCCCCAGCCAGCATGGCCAATGGTAGGGTGAAGGGAGTTGTAGTTCAACAACATATGGAGAGCCACAGATTCCCACATCCCTGCATTTAATTATTATCTGCAGTACATTGGCTTTGTCCTTCGTTGTGCACCAAGACCTTCCAGTTCTAAAAGCTTTGTTGGAAATGGCACACGAACAGTGCATCCTACTTATCATCCCTGCCCATCTCAAATTGGATACCAATTCATAGGATGAAATATGTGCATTGATTAAAATGCTGCACGAAAAGGATACCTGATACAACTGTGTGGCCATGACAAGACTTCTTATTGCATGGTGAATTAATCAATGTAGTACTGCATGTTGGTAAACTAGGGGGTGAGGAGAGACATAAGCTGAATATTGGGGCAAACTTTGCATGTGCTGCATTCTGAACAAATGAAAGATTGGTGGATCGCTAACTCAATGGAGTTACTCTGCCAACAAGATCAGATAGCTCCGATAGAAATCTGGATGAGGAACAATTCTAGTATTTATATCAGGCCTTGCCAAACTACTGAAACTAAATTCTGCCCTAATGCATCTATGTGAGGGTACATTGAACTGAGGCATCCACCATAGGCTGAATGAGCCTCCCCTTTTCCATCGTCCCCATTTGCACCATCCCCATCCATCGACATAGGGATGGTGCAGCTAAATATGGCCTCTACACAAATAACATTCACTGTGCGCACCCATAAATATGTGGTCAATTTCATAGGGAAAATCTGGCAGTTAGCCACACAATTGGGTTGTGCATTGGGTTTTATGTGCGTAAGACATATTAGGATGTATTATCTTTGTGTGAATGACAAGGGTTTGAGAAAGGCTCATGCTCCCCAACCTATGATTGGACAATACCTTCCAGCCTATTTGATCCCAAGGAAAGAAACTGCTGCATGGTGGCTTTACCATGTCAAAAAAAACCAACAACAACCCACAGTAGGAAAAAGATCTACAATGGAAAGTGAAGCTACATGAAGAAATGGCTCAATATATTTTGATGCCTAAGGCAGAAAATTCATACTGCACCGCAACCCCACCCTACCCCTGATTAGCTGCCCAAGGCAGACTGATTCACCGTGCCTGATAGTATAGCATCCCCTTTAGAACTGAAGCTCCTTTCTTTTCAGATAATGGGAGGTGACTGAATAAAGATCACTTGCTCTTTTGTAAAACAACAGTCCTCAAGCTGAAAAACTTGAAAAATCCAGTTATGCATGGGTGTGGGTCGGTGAGAGAGAGAGAATGAGAGAGGATAATGGATAAATGGGGTATATGTTTCTGGTGTGTGAATAAGAAGGGATGCCTGAGAAAGAGAATGAATAGATGGCGGAGAGGAGAAAGGGGCAGAGAATGAAAATGGAGTGGCAGACAGAGAGACAGAAAGAAATAAAGAGAGAGAGAGAAAGAGGGGTGAGTGGCAGAAATGGACGGCTGAGTGTGAATGGGATGTGCATGTATATGCGTGACTAAATGGAGTGGATTGGCAGATGTGTGTGATTGTGCATTTGGCCTTGCCTAAATTGGGACCACATTCACTACTGGCATGTGGCCTCTGGATGATAGTTCACAAAGGAATACAGCTCTTGGGTTGAAAGGGATGCCCTGCCCTTGCACTAAGCAGCAATTTGAACTCAGGCTCATCAAATGTCCTGCTACAGAATCTTTTGGTACCTTAAAGATTAAAGCATGTACCATGGAATCAGTTTCAGTGGGCGACACTCCACTTCATCAGATGCATCTCTCCTCAATCGCCCAGTCATTCTCTTTCTCATACACCCATTCTTATCCACACTGCACAAGCACATATCCTGTTCATCCATCATCCTCCTGCTGCCACAAATCTGAAGATACCTTTATTTATATTTTTGTATTTATAGAGCCACAAAAAGAGTGTGGCCCAGTAACAGCAGCTCAGTTATATACAGAATAACGAATAATAATTGTTCCACCTTCAGGCGGTTAATTGCAGTCTTATCATACTCTCCGACCCTGATAGAAATTTGCCTCCATCAGTGACACTTATCTTTATCTCCAAGCAAATATTTAACATAGAATTGAGCTGTGCTTCCTGGCAGCCTGGCCAGTAAAGGGTCAATAATTTGCTGTCAAGCTCCAGTATAGACATTGCAAAACAGAAGGGCCCGTTCCACCTACTGGTTGTGGCAAAGGCACACCCCTGAGGACAAAGAAAGGATGTATTATACACTCCTGGCTTGGGAGTAACAGGCACCTCCTTCCTCTCCAGCATGGCAGAGAAAGTCTAAACATACACCTCTGCATTACATCCAGGCACCAACTGCCACGGGAGATTACATCTCTTCTTCTTAAAAACAAACCACTATGAAACCTCAAATGACTAGGAAATACGAAGTTCTTCATGGAAAAAGACAAATACCTGAAGCAGCACAGTATTCTGAGCCCATGCTGGGACACTGATTCAGCTGTGAGTCAGACAGGAGAGCGCTGCCTACTCCATCAGCGATGTAACTCTGCTGCAGATAGCCTGCAGCCGCCGCAGATTCCCTTCCAGAGAGCGTGCAGATCTGACGCTGGCAGCTTTATGAGGTCTGCTAGCATCATAACCCTGGAAGGACGTACAGCTGCAAATGCAGGGAGCCACCCACTCTAAATGGTACATATTTATGTTGATACCAGGCCAGAGTGCTGTTGAGTGTATCCTCTAGGTTTGTGCGTGCAGTCTGTGCGAGCCAGGGTGATGCAGACTAGGACCTAGGAGACCAGGGTTTAAACCTTCATTTGGGTGACCTTGTACCAACCGCTGCATCTCAGCCTAACCTACCTCAGGGGGTTGTGGTGGGGATTAAATGAGGAGAGGGGTGGCCATGAGCTCCTTGGAGAAAAAGGTGGGATTTAAATGCAATAAATTATAACAATAAATACTGTGTAAAACTAATATGCTGTCAGTCTGGGCAAACCTGGCGGATGAAACCCTACATGCCTCTCTAGCTCAGATGCACTGGAGTTATAAACATGGCTCATGGGTAAACAATGGCTGTCTCGTGAGGTTCTCCCTGGCATTGGAAACATGGGTTATTTGAAGGCCTGAGCAACGAGCCTAGAAAAACCACTGCAGCCCTATATTAATCAAAAATTCATTTTCTGTAAGGCACCAAGGGACATTTAGAACCAGGACTTCCAGAGTAGCTGACCTCTAGCACCTGGTCTCCTACGTGACTAGCATTCTGATTTCTGAACCAGGCAGACTAGGTTGCTTTCTAGGCTGAGGTACTGTTCCCATTACTCTCATGGGACACTGTAGTCCAGGCATCCCCAAACTTGCCCCCCCCAGATGTTTTGGGACAACAATTCCCATCATCCCTGATCATTGGTCCTGTTAGCTAGGGATGATGGGAGTTGTAGTCCCAAAACATCTGGAGGGCCAAGTTTGGGGATGCCTGCTGTAGCCTGAAAGTGGTCAGCTGACCTGAAAAGCCAATAGAGACACACCCAGCCTTATAAAAAGTATATATTTCCAAGACAGCCCCTTAATCTGAGATGCCTGAAGCTTGCCTCCTGTGGTACCTAATCTCCAGGGCACCTTTCAATTATGTCTCTGCTTCTGGTACTTTAGTTCTGCCCAATCTGCTACTAGACTCTGGTCTCTCTCTTGATAATAGACCATGTCTATTACCTCTAACCCTGTGGGGTTGTTGGTTTTCTGCTTTTGTTTTGCCTGATCCAGTACCTGTCTCTGACCATGTTTTCTGCTTCTTACTCATCTGACTAGCCTGTAACCTGATGCAGACTCATGCCCCACAGCAGCCAATTGCAAGGCTAACCCCCAGGGTCTGACATTGTCTATGGAGAAGCCAGAAAATGGAAGACATGGATTCTCATATCATCAGACACATATTTTGGTAGGCTCTCTGGAGCCCTCATTCTATAGTTAACCCATCTGACATCACACTCACCATTAAAACATTATGAAGATGCTAATTCTAGCTGTTTCTTGGCCATGCTTTCAAATGAAAGTTGGCAGACATAAAGTTGGGAGCACTCAATATTTTGCAGAACTAAAGACCCAGCAAAAATTGTGTAATAGGTCCCCCAGCAAAAATTGTGTAATAGGTCCCCTACACCAGCTATCACTCTCTTCTGATCTTTAGATGGTCGCTGCGACAGCATAATTGTTTTGGTCATAGCAGCACAGACACTGGAAATGAGCCAACATCAGCCAGGCACTCTCTTTCCACAATTTCTACATGCAGCCAAGTATTGTGTCCTCAGCATGCCTGCCTTGGGCAAGAGCCAGTGACAGGGCCCTTACCTTCCACAATGAGCCACACTTGCTGTGATTCTTCTTTCTTCCCGTTGGTCTCCACTTGGCACCAGTACTTCCCAGAGTCTTTCCGGTCCACAGACTTCAAGCTAAAGTGTTGAGAGAGCGATGAATGGTAAATGACACTGTGGCATAAACAAGCAGCTGTCATCACAAGCTCTTCCAATTCCATCCAGTGATCTACAAACATTGGAGCCATTTCCAAAATAGGAAAACCCTCCTGCTTCAGCATGTACTCGTGTGATCACAGAAAGCTGTCCTAACTACAAGGCCCCGGCTCTAATTGGCCCATTACTGCAAACAATTGCCCAAAGCCTCACACAGAGGCTTTTCTCACATCTGCAACCCAGGTTTATGTCAGCTGTAGATGCCAGCAAATGAACCCAGGACTTGCTGAATGCAAAGCACAAGTGTCACCGCTGGTTTTTGGCTCTGCAAAAGGAATGCAGTTTGCCATATCCTGAGAAGCACTTGTTTTCCAGGATTCCAGAGAACATGTTAAACTGTGGTCTTACAGTGGCCCCCTGACTGCATCCAGCCTGAATATGCAGGGAAAGCAATAAACCATGTGGCGAGGCTTCCACATATTTGTGTGGGTACCACGAAGCAGAAGGAGCTCTTTAGAGAAGATTAGCCAATCAGTGCAAAGCATATGCCATACCACAAGTGACAGAAAATAGGTCAGGAACATAGGAAGCTGTCTTGTCCTGAGTAAGAATAATGGTCCCTCTAGTCCTCTACTCTGCATATATTGTTGGGGCTACAACTCCCATCCCCCCTGATCACTAGCCATGCTGGCTGGAGCTGATGGGAGACATGGAGGGCACTACGTTGTGCCTCCCCGGTCCAAATTGATTGGCAGGATTTCAAAGACAGCCTTCCCCAGCCTTACCTGGAGATGCTGGCGAACCTGCAAGCGATACTCCATCACTGAGCTACAGCCCTTTCACCAGAGACATATGATTTTGGAGACTGAGACAGAGATTGGAGGAGAGGCTACCCTTTTCAAAACAGTGAAGGAATCTTTAGCACTCACATGGGAGAAATAAGTGCTTATCTTGAAATACTGCACGAATTAATTAGCCAAGTGCCATGCAATTCCTGTTTGCAGAACGTGACTTAGCTAACTCCCTGGTTCCAGGAAGTCTAACTGTCCTCATCTTGGAAAAAAGAGTCTGCCAAGCCGCTCTAACCCTGAGACTGGAGTCTAAAAACATGCGGAGAAAGCAAATGTGTTGGTTAGACAAGAGTGAAAGGGAAGGAGCAAACATTCCCTCATCAAGGTGATGACTCAGAGCTGGAGCTCTTCATCTCTGGCCTTATTCAGCACCGCATAAACCTAAATAAATATTTCACATACTAATCTTTTCTTACAAAGTGGGAAGCAGGGTAGAGAGTAACTGAATGCATAGAATGTTGCTATGAACCAAGGGAGAAATTCTGTCCACAGTTCCTCAAGATCAGACACATATGTCAATTTATATCAGACTGAAAACAGCTTTGTACGGCTTCAGCTTGCGATAGCCGCAGGACAAAGCCAGTCCAGCCCCTACCAATTCCAGCTGTGGCAGATCATCACAGGGTGACCATATGAAACTCAAGTGATCAAGTGTCATTCTGATTGGGAAGGGACAACCAGCAGCTCCACTCTCAGCTTTTCCTGATCCGCCTATCAATTTGCTAAATCAGACATCAGTGCAACAGCCTACAGGGTATTTAATTAGGGCTGCCAGAGGTGCTATTTCAATGCTGTTTGCTGTAATGCAGCAATATATCCTCTCTCCACCCATCCCGGCTCCTTGTAAAACAAGTGTTTCCAGGAGCACATTTTCATTTCAAGGGCTCTGTTGGGAATCCAAGATTCTCAAGTAACTATTTAATTCAAAAGGCCTCCGGAGAGAGGGATTTGGGAATAGGTAATTCTTGTATACTTCTGGCAATTGTTGCAGTAATTACTGTACTTGCAAACAGTACCTGGAAAGATGACTGGCACTTTTCCTCTCCCACCCCCAGCCCACCTGCTGTACCTGTCCCGCCGCAACATCCTAAGCAAACTACCCTTGAATATTTTACCCTATGATAATTGGCCCAAATGCAGAACGCTTGGCTTGATCTAAATGATGGAGTAAATGTGCTGGAACATCTCTTGTGGGGATGACTAAGACTTGGTTTGTATGACACATCCTCTCCCCTCCCAACAGGATTCCGATCTAGTCTCAGAAGTCTGATTTTAATTAGGGCATCTCTTTTTAGTCAGAGACCAGGAGAGAAGGAAGGGACATGGTGGGAATAAATGAGAGCAAGGAAACTTTTAAGTACATCTCCAGTTTTGCCGCAGAGCACATTGGAACAAACAAGGTGAAAGGGGGTCTGTAAAGCTTTCCTTGTCATTTGCCTTCAGGCTAGGCCAGAAAAGGGGAAAGCTCTCAGTATCAGAAGGACAGATACAGCATGAACATGCAATCAGTGGTGGCGGAAACAACATCTGCTGCCAATGCTGGTCTTAGAGAACCACACAGGGGAATTGAGGGAAGGGCTGTAACTCCGTGGTAGTGCACTTGCTTTGCAGAAGGTCCCTGGGATAGAAGACCTCTTCCTGAAACCCTGGACAGGTGCTGCCAGTCAGTGTAAGCAATACTTGCGGTATGTAGATGGACCAAGGTCTGATCAGTATAAGGCAACTCCCTACATCCCTAAGGAGCTTAATAGCCTCTCTGGGCCTTCCTGCCTAATGGAGCTACCAAACATGAGAAAAGGTTGGGCTGGCCATTTCAGGCGCCAGTACACCTCAAGGTGTCCTAGACTGGATTGGAATGGTTTTGGTTAATGGTGCATCCTCTTTGACTGCATTAGTGCTATATAATCAGGTGCAGGGAACCTTTGGCCTTCCAGATGTTGCTGAACTTTAGCTCCCGTCATCCCTGTCCATTTGCCCATTGGATGCGCTGGTTGGGGCTGATGGGAGTTGTAATTCAGCAACAAGTGGAGAGGCACAGGTTCCTCACACCTGCTATATATGACCATTCACAGTAGCTGATGACACGGCGAGGCTCTGCCACTCACCTAATCGTTGGCCGGTTGCATTGCTGATGCTTACTTGGAGGTGGAGAGGTAAGCTGGTGGGGGAGGAGGCTGGTGTGGTGCCAATGCACCAGTGAGTTGAACCAATCTGGTGTCCCCACTGGTAGGCTTGTATCATGCTATCCTTGCCCTTCCCCTTCTACCTCCTGGTAAGCAGCAGCACTGCAACCAACCAGAGGTTATCTGAAGAGGGCTCCCCCACCATGCCATCTGCTACTGACTACTCTGGACCAAGCCCCATTGAGCAGATTGCAGTGTACATTTCCCCCCCAACTATTTGCTTTTATTCTGTAAGCCATCTTGAAAACCTGTGAAAAATTAGAGGATGGAAACCGCGCTGGTTTGGTTTGGCTCAGCTCCTCCTTCTACAGCAAAGTTCTGCACCAGGCACATAAAGCAATGCAATGCGATTTGAGTTTTTAAAACACTGGGTCTTAGCAAATGGACTGCACCTGCCCCTCTTCTTTATCAATTAACCTTGACTACAACAGCAGCCTTTCTTTTGCCTGAACACCCCTGTGGGAAATCAGCCCTCCTGGCCAATCTTAGGGAGGAATCTAGTCCTCTCTGCCTCCCTCCATTCCCAAGGTCCCACACACCAAAATTTTATATTGGGGTGATGAATAAAATAGGAGATGGTCATGAAGATAGTGCTGAGTAAGGCTGGGAAACAACCATTAGAAAATGCGGGGGAAAGAGCTAAACCTCATTCTGAGCAATGGAAGCCTTGTTCAGACTACCTCTGGTTTCTGATTTTTTTACCAGACTGTTGCTCATTTGCCTTTATGCTTTCCTCCACAACTGGAGGGTTGGTGTAGCTACAGCATAATGGTTACGAGCTATGAATCAAAAAGGCTGCAGTTCGGATCTCACCTCCACCATGAACTCAGTAGGTGGCCTTAGTAAAGGCACTCTCTCAGCCTCAGGCTTCCTATCTGAAATCTGGGAGATAATAATACTGGTGCACTTACAGAGTTACTGCTTGGATCACACTAGATAATGCATTTGAGCGCTTTGAGGTACTATTCAAATACTTAGTATTATTATCAACTACAGGAATGGGGAAAGGTCTTAGGCACACACCTGAGATTTTAAACGAGGGAAGAAAAAAAGGTTTGGGTGGAATTCCGAGGAGCCAATCCCATGTTTTGCACAGCAAATATGTGGAATGCACTGAGCTGACTCCAAGTGCCATAGAGTGCAACAGTTAAGACTGGGGAGACTAGGATTCAAATGTCCATTCAACCACAAAGCTCACTAAGTGACCAGGGGTCTGTCACAGGATAAAAAAATGCAGGTGGTAGTGAGGATGGTGATAATGATAATGAAGATGATGATAGTAATTAATGATGTAATATAACTTGGAAGCCCTTGTTCTGTACATCAGTCCTACCTGAGGAACCCAATCCAGTGTTCTTCATCTACCGGGATGTACACCTGGTCTACGCTCTGCACCACAGCTCCATCCTTGATCCACAGCATCTCTGGGTCTTCCATTCCCTCGAGGCTGCAGTTCAGCTTCACAGGCTGTCCCTGGGACACCTTCAGTTTGATTGGCATTCCAGTAGCCTTTGTACCTGGAAGAAAGCAACCTCCCTCCTCTCCACACCCACGAAAGGGGAGCGAGGAGGTCGGGAATACAGCAAATTAGCCAAGGTTGGTGGTCTGCAGTGCAACAATACATCCAGAGAACAGAACATGCAGGCACCTGAACGCCTCATCAGCGCTTTATTACATTTGCCGAATGATTATAGGATGAGAGTACAGAAATTCCAGTTAGGGAATAATGGAGGAGGTTAAATCCATGCAGGGCTTCGTTAACAACATGCCAATTTGGAGATCAGCAGGGTGAAAGCCATACAGTAGCAACCTGTCAGTGGTAGATACAGATGCAGAAGACATCCCTGCAGCTGTGCCCTGACAATGCTTTTTGAAAGTGCTATTCTCAGAACAGTAGCACAAATTCCGCCCAAAATTCTCTCTGGATTTCTGGCTGCCAGGTAATATTCATGCGCTTTTGGGAAACTGTGGCTTTTGATCTACGCCTATGAAAAGAGCTGACATTTTAGAAAGTTATTCATGGGGGGGAGGGGTTGTTCGGCAAGCACTTTCTCTTTATTGCAAAAACTCCCAAGCAGTTTTGCAAACCCTACGGAAGAAAAGGCTGGTGAAGAGCCTTGGCATGAAAGGAAGCTAACCATTTACAGAGCATACTTTTCTCCCTTTCCTTCTTAATGTTGTGCTGTGGGATTATTTCAACCAGTAGCCAGGCAACCCCCAAACCCAGGAGGCAGTGCCAAATTTCTGATCTCATTCCCCATTTGGATGAGTGTCACCAATTCATTTGCAGGTGGCGGCGTTTCTCAGATTTCCTTTGGGGTGGGGGTGGAGGGGTTCGACGCATTCAGAATGTGCTCCAGGGCTCTCAAATGTGTTTAAGTGAGTGGGTGGAGAGAGCTATTGCGTCCACAATAAGAAAAATGTATGGAATACGTTAGCTGCATAAACACTGATGCAAGCTGTTTGAACGCTTGGGGAGAAGATGAGCATATGTGGGAAGGAAGAAAATAAGCAAGATGGTAAATAAGCTGCAAGGTAGAGGATTAAAATGTGGCTGCCAATTTCCAGAGAAGACCAGGCCTTTCATACCATCTCTGCTATAGGTATCATACATCATTAACCATCGGCAGAATAGGAAAGTGCCAGCCGTCAATTTCTTACCCAATTATTGATGGGTTTTCATCATAATAGTCTTATCTTTATTATAATAGTTTTGTCTTGAGTTTCTGTAACTCCTTTGTGCAGTGCTGACTTTATTTGTCCGCTTCAGCATGCCAATGGAAAGGGGGAGAGTATATCAATTCCATTAAAAATAAATAGGCAGAGGGTTTCATCCAGTGCTTTTGGTCTACTTGCACAACAGGCTTCCACTTATACAACAAAACTTTCCCCGCTTCTGCTCTCCCCCTCAAAATATGCTCCAGAGGATTGGAGGACCCTCTGGAGGAGGTTTTGGGGACACACAGGGAGAGGAAGTGGACGTTCTATGCATGAGTGGAACTCTGTGTGTGCAGCATTGTTTACAACCCACAGCAAACAAATGAATAGTATTTTCAGCATGAGAGGCAGTGATGGTTCACTCTGTTTTAACATGTTGATTTTGGCAGTAGCAAGTACTAGATCTTCCCCAGAGTAGCCTTTTCCTGTACTGTAACGTGCTGGGAGGTGTTTGTTTGTTGTTGTTGTTTTTAATTCCTTTAGAGGCTTAGTCAAGGATCGAATTTCTACTACCTCTGCAGCCAACCATGGCACCCCATCAAGGGTATAAAAGCCCCAGGAGGGAAAATACAGATTTCAGATATCAAAATGCACATAATGGGGCTGAATCATTCTGATTTCAAGGAACACCCAAAGGTGGAGATTCATTGGTGCTTAAGTTGATGGTGAGACACTGCACATGAAGCAAACACTGTACACCAGCAACAGTGCCCAACAGTCCGATGAAAGTAAATGAATTATCATGAACAGCGCTTGTTTTTCTGGAGTCTTGCTAACAGGTACCTATCTCAAGACCCAGACATGAACTCTCAACAAGAGCCTCAACTCTACCCCTCTAACTTGGGCTGCAAGGATAAGGTTCCCCAAAGTGTTAAGCAAGGTAGAGGGAGTCACCAGGGAGAATAAGATCATGTCTCAAATTAGGACACAGGCTTCCTTCACCCCTCCTCTAACTCCCTCTCTGAAAGAAAGAAATGTGTATGCACAAAGCACACAGACACTCACGGTCACAGAATGTCATCAGTCCTGCAACATGGGGAAGCTGCTTAACAACCCAACAACCCTTACTCAACAGCTGATAGCAAGAGTATCCTGTACATGGGAGCCCATAGTAAGTAGCATGTTTTATGCAGAACCCAGAAAAACTCTGGTGATGCACAGGCAAAGGCAATGAAGGGCTCAGTCACATTTGTTAGCGAACACCAGACTACTGCACTCTGCCTATTCTGGCCAAACATCTGTGATATATTCTTCTTGGTGGGATCAGAGCTTTGGCACATGGAGCAAGACAAGCCCAAAGTGCAGAGTATGCAACTCCCTACAATGGATGTGTTGAGTAACCGTTGCAGTGGTTACATTTCCCTTCCTGACAGGTGACCCTCCAAAAAACTGACATTAGAGGAATTGCCACTGATACAATGGGCAGCTAGGCTGAGGCATGCATAATGAAACTAGGTGGGTGATAGCACTCTTTCTTCTGTTTACTCAAGTAGAAATCCTCAAGGAGAACCTTGTAAAGGGAACTGTTGTGTGCATCTGCTAACCATGAGTCACCCCCAGGTTCCTCCTGTTCCTCCACAGGCAACCAGGCAGCCATTCATAGTGCATGGGGGAAAGTAGGCACCCTGTTCTCAGTGTCATGCAGACCACAAGTGAAGCCCACCACAGAAATGACCAGTAGGAAGCCAACTATCCCCCTGGGGGCCTGCAACAAATTGTCCTCCTTGGGGCTCCTTTGATTTGCCAGACTGCCTGGCAGCAACGTATCAGGTGCAATAGGACACAAAACTGAAATGTGATGATGCACAAAGTTTATCTTTTTCTCCTCTGTAGGACAGCTTTCAAAGGCAGAGGAACTACATCACTCAGTACTCTACAAGTGAGTCTCCTCATTAAAAAACAGTGAACAGGGTTGGTGCCAGAGCTGAGTGGGCCCCCAGCGTAATGTTCCTCATGCCCCCTGGCAAAGCTACAGCTGCATAAGTGACTTTGACAAGTAGGTGGGTCCCTATCAGCTGACATCATGACACCAAATGATTGACAAGTGGGTTGCTCCACCTACCTGTCAAAGTCTGCCCGCAGCGGCAGGGACAGAGATGAAGGTAGCCCTCTGGGCAAAAACATTTCCCAACCCCTGCTTTGGATATGTGTTGGATTGCTGTTCTATTGACCCTACAGCAGACTGAGCATAGTACTGTAACTATCACCTAGTTACAGGTCCCAGGGGAGAGTTCAGATTACTGAATGTTCCTCTATATAGAAAACCAGCCCATGAGGGAGGAGGTTAGGCTCTCCAACACCTAATTCTCTAAGGGTGGTTCCAGATGTGTTTTCCCAGTAGTGATGTATGGAAGTGAGAGCTGGACCATAAAGAAGGCTGATCGCCGAAGAATTGATGCTTTTGAATTATGGTGCTGGAGGAGACTCTTGAGAGTCCCATGGACTGCAGGAAGATCAAACCTATCCATTCTTAAGGAAATCAGCCCTGAGTGCTCACTGGAAGGACAGAGCCTGAAGCTGAGGCTCCAATACTTTGGCCACCTAATGAGAAGAGAAGGCTCCCTGGAAAAGACCCTGATGTTGGGAAAGATGGAGGGCACAAGGAGAAGGGGACGACAGAGGACGAGATGGTTGGATAGTGTTCCCGAAGCTACAAACATGAGTCTGACCAAATTGCGGGAGGCAGTGGAAGACAGGAGTGCCTGGCGTGCTCTGGTCCATGGGGTCACGAAGAGTTGGACACGACTAAACGACTAAACAACAACAACCTTTTCTGCAGAAAATCCAACAGGCTTTAAAAAAAATATTCTGCTTCTAATAATCCACTCATGGTACCTGAACAACCTCACATCTGAAAGCACCCTATGTCAAGTGGGATTTTTGTATGAAGGCGCATTCATTTATGTGAGCTCTCAACAGCAGTCTGAAGTGCCCAGACACAGGTTTACCACCTCAGGGAGTACTAGGCCTGCCGTGACACTGGCTTTCCAAGATGCCCCGCTAGGATGTGCCCAGGGTGCCAGGACCATAGGATCCCCCTGCGTACATAACTTAATTGCATTCATATTTCTATGGCATGCTAGCAATTGCTCATACTGCTACATAAGACTGATAAAGTAATTAGGAGATTTTTTTGTCTGTGCAAGAGTAAGAACATGAAGCTAGTGTCAGGGGACCCAACTGTGGTTAGTACAGCCCACCTGCAAAAATCAGTAATGTTATTCCTTACTAGAGAACCTCTGTGGGGGAAAAGCATGTTGTTCTTTTATTGGGACTTTTATTGGATTACAAAGCCTGTTAATTCACTGGTTCCCATGCTGCACTCCTTGTAATTTTTCTCCCTTTTGTTGTTCCTGTAAACTTAGTGGAAATTGCTAAGAGCGATGAAGCTGGCAAAATAATACTTTATGTTCAGACGCAGCATTTGTTGTTGTTGGGCTAAGGAATTAATCATGCCACTAAGAAACATGATCTAACCCCTTATTATTTGATTCAACAATGACATAAATGGTGTGTGAGTGTGTGTACCAGAAAGCATCCTCCCTCTCAGCTCTCCCTCTAACTGAATATAACAAGCCCTGCATAGCCACGCCACATACACCTAAAACACACGCATGACATGACAAGCAATCTTATGAAATGTAGGCAGCACCCTGTGGCAACAAGACTGCTCAGCTTTCAGTAATGCACTTGGCTAACAGGGTTAATAACACACAAGCATTGATATATCTGGGAGGCAACTTAAGATTTACATTCCCACCCTCAGCTGTGGTTCCAAGAAATCACAGTGCAAGTCACATTTGAAGGAGTGTACTGGGCAAAGTACAAGGAGGATGGATTTTGCACAGAGAGAAGGAATTTTTAAGGGACCAATTGGCTTTAGTCTTCGTTTGGCGCTTGATGAAAGGAAAAGGGCGAATGGTTAAGCGATAGGAAGGTTTGGAAAGAGCAGGGATTAATTTTAATATATATTGAGTGTGTACACATGCACACACACACACATATATATTCCCAATTTCCAACCCTGATTGTTACCTAATTAAGCTCTTACGCACAGAGATAATTAAAACCTAGTCATTAACGTCTCTTCACAATGTAATGATTATGGAAATCAAAAGATGTTGCTCAATTAGGAGATGCAGCTTCGCAATTCTTACAGATTTGGACTCAAGAAGCAGTGTGGCTCTTAGCCACCTACCTTTCCTAGCCAGATGGCAGCTGCTTAGAGAATTGACAACAATTATGTAACTGTATACAATTATATTATGTAGGAAACATAATAAACATTCCTCGCAAACCGGGATGGCTTTCTCTGTTAGTTCAGCTGACAACTTGGCAGCCTGGGAAGTTAGCTGAGCTGCTCCACCTTTTGGGTCCAATGTGGGCAGAAAATCCTGCCCAACTGCAAAGTGTGTCTTGTCATGAAAGGAGGAAATGGCATGACTGGGAAAGAGAGCTTCTACATTTCACCACCACCCCTGACAAACGCTCAGCAGGAAACAGTGCAGCACTGGGAACACCCTGTGAGCTGTACTTGCTTGCCAGGCCTGGTTCCTATGGGTCTCTGCCTTTAATCATCCACTGTTCCCAAGACAATTAGGGAACAGACATCTATTTCTTTACAGAAACGATATGCTATCTAAACTTGACAACAACCCAGTGCTGCTAAGTTCTTTTGCACGGCAGCTTGCTAACTTTAATTCTCTGAGAATGCAGATTACTGCCAGAAAAGGAATCCAAAATGCATTCTTAAGGGAAGAAAATGGGAAACTGGAGAAACATGTCTGCATGGGAGAGCAATCTTTTCTCTCAGATGCCAAGTGTGCAAGACCAGAGCCCCAGATCCTTTGTGTATACTGTAGAGGGGACCTCAGAGTTGGGGGCTCCACATCATGACCATAACATATGGGAGCTGTTTATTATGTCAATGAATATGGGCTCCATGCTAGAACCTTTGGACTATCTCTTCATGCAAAGGGGCACATTGTACAGCATGATAGCCACCATGCATAGTCAGCAGCAGCAGCATTTCCTACAGGTTCTGGATAACTGCTGTGATGACTGAACTGGTCCACAACAAACCTGGAACTTGGAATGGACCATAGCCAGGGGTGCCTAACCTGTGGCTCTCTGGATGTCATAGAACTCCAACTCCCACCAGCCCTAGTCAGCATGGCCAATAGTCAAAGATGATGGGAGTTGTAGTTCAACAACATATGGAGGGCCACAGGCCATTCACTCCTGCCACAGACTTTTCTCACCTTTCCATATTTTAAAGAACATTTGCAGACTCTGATTGGCTGGGAATTGTATATAATGCTGGTCAGTTTTGTTCCTGGTTATGATGCTGTCAACTTTATATCATAGGGAACTGAAAACATGGCACCAAAGGGTACTGTCAATGTGGTGCCAGTGTATTAGGTTTGTCTTCCAGCCTAGCCTCTGTTGTCTTTTTACTCTCATCTACTTATGCTTGCTCAGCCAATGGACAACTTTGATTTATATTGGCTCCAGCCTTCAAGCACACAAAGCACCTAAGCCTGGAAACTGATGCCTGACAGCTCCCACCTAAAACTGTCAGCTCATGGCCCAGACAGAACACGACGACACTAGACATCATTCAGGGAGAGTAACTCCTATTCCAGTACAATAGTGGGAAAATGGATCATCACAGTTATCAAGGCTGGAGTCAGCAGGTGTCCTGGATCTGTTAATGTACCTTGCTGTGTCTTCAGATCAGGAGCTAGAAACCTGAAGTCAAATAACTAGCCCAGCCAAGAGCATCAGATTCACCTACAGGTGGGCTCCCGTCCTATCAAGCAACACTGAGAAACTGCACCTTGTGACAGCATGCCACATATTCAGTTTCACTCATTAGTGCTTTATTTAGGCTAGTTCAAATCCACAGGAAGATGAATTCTCAATATAAATGTTTGGAATCCTTCCAGTTGTCTCCCCAACCGACTATGTCTATTGGAGGTGAAATCATGAGATACCTGTAGAAATGAATAACCACTTTACCTTCATGATGTATACTAACCATGTAACTCTATGTATGTTTTCTCAGAAGTACCGGTGAGTTCTGACTGGGCTCACTAGGACTTACTCCCTAGTAAGAGTATTTAGGATTATGTTATGTTAAATAAAGGAGGAAATATTGCTGCAATGGAAATATTCTGCGATTGCAGCATTCACAGGAATGTCTCTTTTTATGCCATCACCAAATGGGTCACAATAGACAGAACACTGTGCATTCCCAAAATACCCTATGAATACAATGAATACTCAATGAGCACACATGGGGATTTTAAGTTTCCCAAAGTTTTTTTATCACTGGGGTGTGTGTGTGTGTGTGTGTGTGTGTGTGTGTCTCACAGATATCTTGCTATAATGATGAACGCATGGTTACACAGAAAAAGGAGAAGTTACACAGAACAAGGAGGTCAATATTGAAATACAAAAATATAAGTTATTTTTATTAATTAAGTGGCAAAAGCCTTACACACATTTAAAGTGCCTGCTCAATAAGCAAACCCTAAGATCAAAATTTCCAGTGATTATTACGCCAGTCAAAGCAAGTGGTCTTTTAAAGACATGAATATTTCAAAACAGATGTACTCCATAGATTAGCTGCCAAAATATGGCTTCAAGGAATGTCGAACCAATCTGAGATTTTCTGACTTTCCCCTCCACCTCCAAATATGCCAGCCTCAGAGCAGTCCCCTTGGGGCCAGTAAGTGTTGCTGTGCCCTCACTCAGGACCTCTGGAAAAGTAATGAGGCGCTTAAGGCACTTAGGTGAAGAGATCATATTTCACAACAGGGGTGTGAGATCTGAAATCGTGACAGCTCCAAGACTGCATTCATTCTCTTTGGAAGAGCTGGCTTTCTGCAGATAGCAAGGGGCTGTGGGGAAGCGAGTCCAATTCAGAAAATAGAAGAACTACAAGCTTGACTCTGCTGCAGATACTATTGATGTGCACAGCAACTAAGGTGGAAAATGAAATAATAACAATACACAATCCAAATAAAGGATACTCGACAAAGAAAGTAAGGAGTGGGGAAAAGACACATTCCCCCAATTAAGTTCTGTAATTTGTTTCAGCTCAGACCAGCAACTCTGATTTAGACCAGCTCCAAAACACACTGGGATGTATGGCCGCTGTACTTAAGAGTGGCAGCCAGCTCTTGTTCCTAACTCTTCCCGGGAGTCCCTTCCGGGAGAAAAAGTGAACTGTCAACGCGAGGGGTTTTGTTTGTTTGTCTGCTGAACCGCCCGAACAAGCCAGCAAAGGACGGGGTTGGGCGCGCGCGAGGCGGAGGGATTCCCATTTCTGGATCAAATCAAGAGGGCATTTTTAGACCAGATCCGCGCAAGAGGTCAGACCTGAGCAAGGGCTCCCACAGGGACAAAGTTGGGGTGGGAGGTGAGGAGAGGCATCCCCAACGAGTCCGGAGAGGGAGCGCGGGGAGGAGAGTAGCAACCAGCCAAGTAAGTCCATGGGGTCAGCCATGCCTTCTCCGCCTTACCTGTGACAGCCGCGACGTCCCGCAGAAGGAGAGCCCATAGTGCCGGCAGCAGCAACAGGAGTCCCCGGATCTGCATAGTCTGCTTCATCTCCATCTCTTCCACATCATCATCTTTGTCATCCTCCTCCACGCCGGGTTGCCTCCGCTCGCTTCCAAGGAAGAAATGAAACGGGGGCGGGGGGCGAGGAGGCGAACGAGAAGGAGAGGCGGTTTGGGGATGTTGGGGGAAGAGCGGGATCGGGAGGGAGGGGAAGCAGCGAGGAGAGCCAAAGCGATGCCCTCAAATTCGGGAATGCGCTCCAGCAGCAGCAGGGCTGGGGGTCCCGCCGCGTCGAGGGTCTCTCCTTCCCACGCGCGCGCTCGTGAGAGAGGGACCTGGCAGGGCAAGCGAGGCAGGGGAGCCTGAGGTGGCGGCAGATTGGGGAGCCGCACCAGCGCTCGCTCCCGGCTGGCTGACCCGCCTCCTCCTCCGCTCGCTGCGCTTGTAATCCAAGATCCGCGAGCCGAGGAGTTCCCCCCCTGCCGGCCTCGCGCGGTACGCGGAGTTCAGTCGGCGAGCAAGCGCCGCTCCCCTCGGCCGGGCTCGGAGCTCCCCCTCTCGCCGCTTCTGCTCTGCCGCCGCCGCCGCGACTTCCTTCAACAAGTCGCCTTCTCCTCCTCGCCTTCCTCCTGCTCCTTCTCCGCCTCTTCTCCTCCAGGAAATGGCGCTTTCGCGAGGCCACACGGCAGAGCCCGGCTTCTCATCGTGACATCACCGGCCTCATCATGAATATTTATCCAGCCTGTCTATTTATTGCCCTTCTCCCTCTCTGCTCCCACCCGCCTCGCCGAGTGGGAAATGGCGGGCTTCTTCTCGGGGGTGGTCGCGGCCTCTCTACGCCTTCGGAGGGAGGCGCGAGAGGGGCGCTGGAAGCAAGCGCGCCAACAACCCCCTGTTGCGCCAGCAACCCGGGGAAAGAAACGCAGTTTCGTCGCGCTGGCCAAGTCGGCCTCACCCAACATTCAGATGAATACACACATTGGTGGTTTCTAACAACGGGAAAGGAAAAGCCAGTATCAGACACCAAGCCCAGTTCTGAAATAAAGTAATACGTTTCCTCCATGCAGGAACAGCCGGGGAGGAATGTATACTGAGTATACACACGTGGCAGTTTGAAAGCATGAAGCACCCGTGTGGCTTTGGGCGAGAAATCACAGATCTAAATTCTGTCGTCCTTAGTTATTTCTTTCAAAACCTGCATGGATTTTACATTCTGCATTTTAAGTTTCTGGACCATGTTTAAAGGCAGCCCCCCAAAGAGCACATTACAATAGTTGAGTCTTGATGGAACCAGAGCAACTAAGGAAGGGCCCATCCATACCTTGGCGTAATGAGGACTGTGAACCCCTTGTGTCTCTCTTAATTAACACCCCATCTCACATGTGGTGCTCTCTTCCAACTACCCATGGGGCAAAAGATTCCTGCATTACAGGGGGCTGGACTAGATGACCCACAGGTGCCCCACTAGATGACCTATGGTTCAGCTGCTCTCCCACAGTTCCGACGATTCGCCATGCAATCAATGTAGCTCTCCTATTTGGATTTTCAAAGCATAGGAAATGGGTATGTAGGAATTAAAGGAGCTGCAAGGGTTTCACAACCCACATTCTAAGTGAGGTCCTTTCTCTTGATAGGGTTGAGATGGCATATCAGCTGGTTAAGTTGGCAAAAGTCACTTCTCGCTACTGCGTAGTCTAGGAGGGGCCCCCACAGCTGTGAACCTGGGCTCTCGGGAAGTGAAATCCCATGGGGTAACTGTTAAGTAGTGGGTTGACATAGCAGCCGGCACAGCGATCTCTTCAAGTAGCTCTTTATTATGGTAAGCTGGAATAGAACTGACAGTGAACAGCTCAGCCGGCCTGTATTTATAGGCAGCCGGCTGTCACATTGTAACCACAACCGCCCAGAGTTCCCGCCTAAAATAACTGCCGCGGACCTGAGTGAAAACTATCTACAGACCTGAGTGAAAACTATATACAGTATCCCCCTGTTGGCCCAGGGTGAAACTACACTACATAACACCCCTCCCCACCGAGATAAGGCGTTAGTTACAATCGTAATGGTTTCCTTATATACAGCACTACGCGTAATGGTTCAATTAGGCACAAAAGCATATCGGTTACATTTCCCATACTTAGACCAACAGTGATACCTGTCCAACAACATAGTCCTTTAAATGAGTTGGGCGCTTGGAAACTCTGCCAGACCGCCGGGGACTGGTAGCCAAGTCCGGAGGGCCACACAGTTCTCGCTGAGGCTGTGGTGCGACCCTAGGTGGCGTTGGAACCAACTCCCCTGGATCCGCTGCTGTGAGTGGAGCCTCCGCAAGTGGAGTGGTCTGAGTCTGTTCTGAGACGGCTTGGTTCGGCTCCACGCTGGCAGTTTGCGAGGGAGGTGTAGGTGGAGCCTCGCCATCTGTACGTGTCTCTTCTGGAGCCGCAAGCGCAGTTGGGGGCACCTCGGTAGTGTCCAAGTCCCCAACCCTGCGCCTAAGTTGGTCTATGTGCCGTCGCCACAAGCGCCCGTCTTCGAGTGCCACCTGGTACGAGCGAGGTCCAGTGACTCCCACTACTGTGGCTGGCACCCAAGGGATGTCCCCCACATAGTTCCGGGCAAAGACCTGGTTTCCTGGGACAAAAGACCGTGGTGCGTTGGCACAGCCTGGGGGTTCAGCCACGGCAAAGTCTGGGTGTAGCCGGTCGAGCGGTGACCTGAGGCGGCGGCCCATAAGCAGTTCCGCAGGACTCCTCCCTGTGGCCGCATGAGGGGTGATGTGTTGCGCGAACAAGTATTCGGCGACCCGCTCATGCCAGTCTCCCCGGTCCAGGCGCGCCAGTGCCTCTTTTGTCGAGCGCACCATTCTTTCCGCTTGCCCGTTGCTGGATGGATGAAAGGGTGCCGTTAGGGCATGGCGGATGCCCAGTTCCAAAAGATACCGCTCAAACGTGCCTGATGTGAACTGTGGTCCGTTGTCAGAGACAAGGACATCAGGACACCCATGCGTTGCAAACAGGCCTCGCAGCACCCGGATGACAGCTTCGGTAGTGGTGGAGGGCATCAGGGCGACCTCCAGCCATTTGGAATAGGCGTCCACCACTACCATAAAGGTCCGGCCGTGAAAGGGGCCAGCCAGATCGATGTGCACCCTCGACCAGGGTGTCTTTGGCGTCTCCCACGTGTATCCCTTAGCTGCCGGTGGTGCAGGCCTCGACTCCTGGCACGCTTGACAGGCGGACACCCAGGCAGTGATGGCATCGTCCATATTAGGCCACCAGACGTAACACCGAGCCAACGCCTTCATTTTGACAATTCCCGGGTGGCCAACGTGCAGAGCCTCCAGGACGCGCTGACGGAGTCCCTGGGGAATCACGACGCGGTCTCCCCACAGCAGACAGCCGCGATGAGCTGAGAGTTCATGTTGTCTGGTTGCGAAGGGCTGGAACTCCGATGCAAAGGGCCCTTGTGGCCACCCCCTCCACACCCAGTTGAGCACCCGGCTGATGGTGCGATCCTGGGCATATGCGGAGGCCACAGTGGCAGCCGACACAGGCGCTGCCGGAAGATCCTCAATCAGAAGGAGCGATGAAGCTGGAGCCGGGTCTTCCACAAATGCTGGAAGAGGGCAACGGCTGAGGGCGTCGGCATGGCCCATCGATTTCCCCGGGCGGTGGATGAGCCGGTAGTGGTAGGCAGCCAGGAAAACAGTCCATCGCAGCATGCGTGGTGAGAGGACCGGTGGAGTTGGACGATCACCGGCGAGGAGGCCCAGGAGTGGCTTGTGGTCAGTGATGAGGTCAAAAGTCCTGCCATAGAGGTATTCATGAAACCTCTTCACTCCAGCCACAAGTGCCAATGCCTCCTTGTCGAGCTGGCTGTAATTCCGTTCCGTCGGAGATAGTGTCCTGGAAAAGTAGGCGAGCGGTGCTTCTCTTCCATCTGGAAAACGGTGACTAAGGACAGCCCCGATGCCAAAAGGTGAGGCGTCGCAGGCAAGGACCAGTGGCCTGGATTCACTGTACTGTACCAGCACACTGTCCGAAGAAAGGAGAGCCTTGACCGCGTTGAAGGCCGCCGTCTCCCGATGACCCCAGGCCCAAGGCGTCTTAGTGCTAAGGAGTCGGTGAAGAGGCTCAGCCACTGTGGCTTTGTGGGGCAGGAACATGTTATAAAAGTTCAGCAGCCCCAGGAACGCCTGCAACTCCGTTTTGTTCTTTGGAGTGGGGGCCTGCTGGATAGCGCGGATCTTGGATGTGGTTGGATGAAGACCGGAGGCATCGATAAGATAGCCCAGGAACTCTACCTGTGGAACGGCGATCTGGCACTTCTCCCTTTTTACCTTGAGCCCGGCCTCCTGGAACCTGGTCAGCACGGCACGGAGGCGCTCGAACAGCTGCTGGTGTGAGTCTGCAGACACCAAGACGTCATCAAAATATGGTACCACGCCCGGAAGCCCTTGCAGGAGACGCTCCATAAGGCCTTGGAAGATGCCAGGAGCCACACTCACCCCGAACTGCAACCGGCGGCAACGGAATGCCCCCCGGTGGGTGACAATCGTCTGGGCTTCAGCAGTGGCATCATCGACTGGCAGTTGTTGATAGGCTTGGGCAAGGTCCAGCTTAGCGAAGACCTTACCCTCACCCAGGGAATGCAGCAGGTGTTGGACAACAGGAACCGGATAAGCGTGCTGCTGAAGTGCCTTGTTGATCGTGCACTTGTAGTCAGCGCAGATTCTCACCGACCCATCTGGCTTGACAGGCGTGACGATGGGGGTTTCCCACTTTGCGTGGTCAACCGGCTCCAAAACTCCTTGGGCGATCAGTTTGTCCAGTTGTTCGTCCACCTTAGCCTTGAGAGCAAAGGGAACCCGGCGTGGCTTTAACTTGATGGGGGCGACTTGTGGATCCAGGCTAAAGGAGATGGGCGTACCTGTATATTGGCCCAAGGTGCCGTCAAAAACCTCGGCAAAGTCTTTGACCAGACCCTCAGTCTCTGCGTTAGAGATGCAGTTGATGCCGGTGACTTCCAGGCCGAGGGCATCAAACCAGTCTAGCCCTAGGAGGCTTGGCCGCTGACCTTCGACCACCACCAACCGGAGCAGGCCCGAAAAATCCTTGAAGGCGATCCGGAACCGGCCAACGCCTACCACGGGAACGTCGTTTCCCTGGTAGTCTCTCAGGTGTACGCGGTGAGAGTCGAGTTGCCTTTTGGACACTCTGGGTACCAGTCTTTTGATGGTGCTCCATGACACGATGGACAGGGCAGACCCGGTGTCGATCTCCATGTCACATGGAGCTCCTTCAATGAGCACCGTGACGTTCAGCTTGCGTCTCGTAGGCGAGTCGGTTTGGCCAATCGTGGTTCCAGACGGGCAGCGGCAGTTGGTGAGAGCGAAACAACTTTCCTTGGCAGACTGGAGTGAAGACTTGGACTTGCGAGTCGATGAAGGGGGGGTGTCAGACGGAGCCGATCGGCAGACCTTAGCGATGTGGCCCCTTCTGGAACACCTCCTACAGATGGCGTCTCTGAATCGACACTTGGCACGGGAATGGTTGCCTCCGCAGCCAGCACATTCCGGTTGGCCCTTGGACTTCTGTTGGAACTTCCTGCGCTCCCGCTTTGTCTGGTGCACATCATCGTCTTCACTGGAGGATGCCTCCTCACTGCTGGCCTCTTCATGATGCACCGGAACGGGCTCCCTAGCAAGACGCAGGCTGCTGGACTTGCGGATCTCCTGAGCGGAGCGTTCAGCAGCTTCTGAGGCCACAGCCTCCTCAATGGCTTTCTGTAGCGTGAGGTCTGGCTTGGCTAGGAGACGCCGTTGCAGATGGATGTCCCGGACCCCGCAGACGATTCGATCCATCAGGGCATCGTCTAAGTCTCGGAACTCACAGTGCATTGCAGCCTGTCGCAGGGCGGTGGTGTAGTTGTTGATTGACTCCCCCTCTGCCTGGTTCCTGTGGTAGAACGCATGGCGGGCAGCAATCTTGGACGGCTTTGGTGCGTAGTGGTTGCGGAGCTTCTCTTGGATCGTGTCCCATGGTGATGCCTGGACTGCTTCAGGCGCAACCAACGCTCGGGCCGTCTCAAACACCTCAGGCCCACAGAGGCTGAGGAATAGGCCCCGCTTCCGATCCTGTGATACTGCTGTCAGTTCGTTGGCTTGGAGGTAGCAGTCGAACCGAGCGAGGTAGGAGTCCCATGATTCAGAGGCTGGCGCAAACGGCGGTAGAGGCACAAGTGAAGCCATGATTCCGATGCCGGCGTGAAGGGCGATGGATGGAACACAGTGCTCTAGCCAGAACAGTCAGCTCTGAACTGGTTCTGCCCAGTGATTTCGCTCAGTGATTTCGCTCTGTGATTCAGCTCAGTGATTCAGCTCAGTTCAGAGGCTGGCCGCATCTGGCTGTGCTCTGATGTCCATCTATCCCACCTTCGTCGCCAGTGTTAAGTAGTGGGTTGACATAGCAGCCGGCACAGCGATCTCTTCAAGTAGCTCTTTATTATGGTAAGCTGGAATAGAACTGACAGTGAACAGCTCAGCCGGCCTGTATTTATAGGCAGCCGGCTGTCACATTGTAACCACAACCGCCCAGAGTTCCCGCCTAAAATAACTGCCGCGGACCTGAGTGAAAACTATCTACAGACCTGAGTGAAAACTATATACAGTATCCCCCTGTTGGCCCAGGGTGAAACTACACTACATAACAGTAACCAAGAGTTTCCAGGGTTCTTTTCTACACTTGTATCATAGCAAGGGACGCGGGTGGCGCTGTGGGTAAAAGCCTCAGTGCCTAGGGCTTGCCGATTGAAAGGTCGGCGGTTCGAATCCCCGCGGCGGGGTGCGCTCCCGTCGTTTGGTCCCAGCGCCTGCCAACCTAGCAGTTCGAAAGCACCCCCGGGTGCAAGTAGATAAATAGGGACCGCTTACAAGCGGGAAGGTAAACGGCGTTTCCGTGTGCGGCTCTGGCTCGCCAGAGCAGCGATGTCACGCTGGCCACGTGACCCGGAAGTGTCTCCGGACAGCGCTGGCCCCCGGCCTCTTGAGTGAGATGGGCGCACAACCCTAGAGTCTGGCAAGACTGGCCCGTACGGGCAGGGGTACCTTTACCTTTTTATCATATAGCAACTCTTCCTCACATTTTCTCTGAACTAAAATTTCTTCATAGGTGAGTTGCTCCATCCCTTTGATCATTTGGGGCGCTCTTTTCTGATAAGTTTTGTATATGTGGTTCAAGGCAAGCACAGAGCCCCTTCAAATGAATGTACGCATGATGTTGTTGGGGGCTACAGCACACATCAGCAGGAGAGGGTAGAACTGGCCCACGGAGTCCCAATGACATCCCCCCACGCGTGGGGTCCTCAACTTCTGACCCCACTTTTTTAGCTCCAATATGTTAGTAATTGATTTATTTGTTTCTCATGATTTTGGGATTTGCCCAAATATTGTCAAAATAAATGGGAACAGAGTAAACATTCTGACTCGTAAAAATTAAATGAAACAATGTCCAAAATTCATATACAGTGGTACCTCAGGTTAAGTACTTCATTTGTTCCGGAGATCCGTTCTTAACCTGAAACTGTTCTTAACCTGAAGCACCACTTTAGCTAATGGAGCCTCCTGCTGCCGCCGCGCTGCCGCTGCACAATTTCTGTTCTCATCCTGAAGCAAAGTTCTTAACCTGAAGCACTATTTCTGGGTTAGCGGAGTCTGTAACCTGAAGTGTATGTAACCTGAACTGTCTGTAACCCGAGGTACCACCCGAGGTATATAGTCGCCTTTGCTTACCTCTCACAGAGACTGAGATTGCAAGAGTTTCTTCATAGCACAGGGAACATAGATACTGACACAGTCATTAATATTATAATGAAGGAAGATGTGGTTTGGGGGCATTTAGAGTAGAGAAGCAACAGGCAACTCCTCTTCCTTTGCTATTATTTCTGAAGCAAATCCCCCTCCTGTAGATGAATCCAAAGCAGCTATTGGACTTTTATAACACAAGTTTGTGTGTATAACTTGAAGTTTAGGCCTGTAATGAGCAAAACTATAATGCACAAAATCCCTTAGACTGACATTCTGGCTTCCATTGGTAAAAAGATCCAACCCCTCCCCCCCTTTTTTTTTACTGCAGCCAACTCTGCCAGCCTATAGCATGTCTCACATGCATTTCTAGTCTGTTGCCATAGCAACAAGAACCTAACTTCCCTCCCACTTCTTTCTGCCAAGTTGGTTGTTGCCCATCAACACATCAATGATCTGGAATAATGCCCTAATTTCTGTCAGATTAACTCATGGGCTTTCAAGTAGCCATTATGTGTGTGTCTCTCCCCCCCCCCCCTTTAGTTCTGCCTAGTAGTTAAACATTTTTAAAGTGCTCTGTTCAAATTACCCTTATTTGCATGGGAAATAGAGACCTCTTATTAACATAAGATTCTATGATTGGTTTTTTAATAAGCCCTGCTTCTAAAGCATTGAGATCCTTACAGGGATTTTGCCAATTTTGCCAATCATTGAGGTTTCACCTGATAAAAGGTCACAGCTCTAGTTCCCGGGACGTTCAGATTTGCAGGTGCAGATCAGTATTGATATTGTTATAAGAAAATACTTCTCCTTTTCCCTTATGGGGTACCCAGTAAATGTGTTTGTTCCTGCTCATCTGTCCTGAAAATCTAGGTAACTGTATCCAAATGGCTGCTTCCTATTCCATGGAGTATGTTTCCTGTTCCATGAAATCCTTTGAAAGATGAGCCTTGTTCTTTTTAAGCCAACTTTCCTTACCATATTTCTACATGCCTACTTTCCTTTCATGATTTAGTGCCGTGTGATTCTGATTTCCTAATATAGAACCTGTTGTTTTATTTTACTGGATTTCAGCCCCTGTAGGCTTAAAATGCTCCGTTCTGTTATCTGTTTGGTTTTTACATGACCAAAAGACAATTCAAAAAGCATTAAAATCTATTGAAAGTACCCACTTGGTGATTACTACTTTTTCTGAGGCTAAAATCTCCTACAAGGCCCCCAACTTAAAAAATAAATAAATTGTAGAGCATTTGCTTTAAATGATTTTTGGGACTTTAAGGCTGCAATCCTATGCACACTTACCTGTGAGTAAGTCCCATAGAGCTTTAGACGGCTTACTTCTGATAACACATTCTCAGGATTGCACTAGTATGCTATCCAATGGGCATAACCTGAGTCTGTTCTAGGCTGCTGTGGAAAGCTTTGTACAGAGCAAAAGGCAAGGGTAGGTACCACTTTTAATAAAATGATGAAGGCAGGCAGTTATTTTAAATTCACTGGTGATGTGTGGCACTTTAAAGGTGCCTGCTTGCTAAAGCAATCTGTACGTGTTAAGCTTAAATTTCTCTTTCTAAACATGGCAAATCCTATTGCGTCCCAGCATGCAAAGGGGCCTGGTTAGAATTATTTTGCTCTGTTAGTTGCCAAGCCTGCTCTGCAATCATACTATTACTCATATCCTTGAGGAATCCCTAGCATTGGAACAATGCCAAGCAGACTCCATGCCTGGAATAAGAATGTGTGTCTCTTTTGCTCCTGTTCAATGGAGAATCACCCAAAGAGAGGCTGATAAACCACAGGTAGGTGAGAGACTGAGAAGATGTCCTGTTTCTCTTGGGGCATGACATCCTTTGAAAGGTCTTGATCAGAGGCAAAGTGTTCTCAGGTACTTTCTCAGGCTATTAAATATATTCTTTGCATATATTTGTTACCAAGCTCGGGATGGTTGCTGGTTTACTAATGGTTTCTTCTGTGTTGGGCTTTTGTACTTCACAATGTGCTGTTTTTCATGGTCATTATGGATTTCTGTGAAATAATAATGATAAAAAAAACCCTCACAATACTATTTGCTCGAATAAGTCCCCTCAAAGTCCACAACTGAAATGCATGTTGGTGAAAACTGTAAATAAATATAAGCAGAGCCTGATTATGGGAAGCACTTTTTAAAACATCAGTATATTTTTATGAATTTATATTTCTTATTCTTTATTTAGTCAGTTTAGATTCTGCCCTTCCTCCCAAAGGAGTGCAGGAGTTACACATGTATATTTTTCCATATGCAGACAGTATTTGTGCTTTCAGATTAATGCCACCTGGTGCTCATTTAAAGTTCTCTAGTGCATACCACTCTTGCAGAAACTGCGCTGCCTGGGCATTGACCTGGCTTCCAATTACTCTGAACAAAGCATGTTGGCAATGCAGTCCGGAGCTTTAATGAGTTGTGCTGACATGGTGTTGTTGCATGACATTTCTCCTGCTACTATTCCTCCTGCATTAGCTGAAGTGATCCCATGGAAATTATTTCAACCAAACATTTTTCACTTGTATTCAACATATAAACTTTTTTTTTTTTTTAAGATCCTACAATTGCCTCACAATGCCTTTGCTGGTGTAAACTGGCATATGTTCATTGACTGCACTTAACTGGGGATCCGTTTCATACATCCACTGATTACATTTAGAATCAGAAATATATTGTTGGAAGGGACCTCAAAGCCCATCTAGTCCAACCCCCTGCAATGCAGGAATCTTTCACCCATTGTGGGGCTCGAACCCAAAACCCCGAGATTAAGAGTCTCATGCTCTACCGACTGAGCTATCCAGCCTCAACTGGCTAATGATTGGTTCTCCGTTAGGATTTTTACATTGTTTAAGTTTAGTAAGATGAAGGGAGTCCTTAAATCCAATGATTTTAATGGATCTACTCTGAGTATAACTTAGTCAGATATAAATGTGGATTGATAGCTATGCATAGTTCAGGTACCTGTGCTAAACCTACACTGTAGAGCGATTGCCTTTCAGAAAATAAAATAAAATGAATCAGATGGTTCTCGTATCCAAAAAAATCTTGTACTGATTTTCCTTTTTCCTTATTCCTTTTAAGTGAATAAGAATGAATCCCATTGCATAATGGGTGACAGGACAATATCTTCCACTGCACCTGAGTGTAGCAAGCTAGTGGTTGTCTGCCCTGAAAACAGATTTGGGTCAGATATTCCACAATGGCACACACAAACACAAATCCCCTATTAGAATACAAGAGTATAAGAAGAGGACTGCTGGACCAGGCCAATAGCCCATCATGTCTAGCTTCCTACTCCCAGAGTGACTAACCAGATACATAGAAGAAGCCCTGAAGCACAAACAGCACTCCCACCTTATGCAATTCCCAGCAATTCATATTCTCAGAGGCATATTGCCTTGAACAGTGAAGCAACCCACTTTGTTAATGTTTTTGTTTCAGAGATGCAGCTACATTGAGCAGATGACAAAGGTGGGAGAAGACAGGAAGTTAGGCATCTGTTTTGAACACTTCCTTTTGATGACACTATGCTTTTCTTTTGCAGTGCAGGCGCTGCTGTTAATTCATTTTGTCCTGCAAAACTAGTGAATATTGTAATTCAGATATAATAAAGGACTGAAACCAGTTTAATATCACTGAAATCAATGGATCTAAGCAAATCTCACTACAAATACTTTGGTTCAATGCACATTATAGACAGGGCTGCTACTCATTGCTGGAAAATAATTATCGAAAGTTGTTCAATATAAACAATTGTTTGTAATAACCTGGAACAATTTAAGAAATGTGTTTTTGTAGTTTTCTTCTTCCGGATTTTCAATTAATAGCAGACATAAACAATAACTTTAAAGGTGCTAAATAGTACAGAAATGTCAACATTTCTTGCTGATATACACATGTGCACCTGTTTTGTTCAGCAGGAATCCAAGTGCTGGAACAAAGGTAAATTGGCTGTTTCTTAATCCCTGGCATAACCTTTAGCTACTATAAAACAAAGCTTTTGTGAGGTCATCCCAAGCAAGCATACCTGTTCTTTTGCATGCAATACAGTTTCCTAAAGGAAGTCTGCTGAGGACTCTTGCTGAGCTGTCTGTCACTGTTACCCTCACTTCAGCTTGTATGGCGGCTTGAGCCTTATCTGTTCTTCTGCACTAGTTTGTTTCCTGGGATATGTCTTGGGGACTCCTGGTACCATTTATTCTAGATCCCTGATGAAGTCACTGTTTAGTGCTTCACTAATGAGGTTGATAAGCAGAGGCACACAAAAGACTCAGTGATTGCAGCGGCAGAGAGGAATTAGTTCCCCTTACTTATTATGTCCTCTGCAGTGCTTGTCAAGAGGTCTGGATCAGCAAGCTTATCAGGACATATAAGCTAGTTATGTATCCTTCTAAAAAAAGATTTTATTTGTATATTACTGATAATTGTTTCATATATATCTTTTGTATATCATAAAAATCACCACTTAGGGATGTTTTGATCAAGCTGTTTAAAGATTGTCAATGAAACAATGAAGTAGAAATTATCACTAAGCCGACAACAAACATCGGACTAAAGCTGGGCTAGTGATTGTGGTTTGTTAGGACAAAACAAACCATGGTCCTGTGTTTGGATGTGATACAAACCTTTGTGGTTTGTTTGCTCACTCACATGAGAGGTCACAGTTATTCCTTTAGCAGACAAATCTTTGCCTTGGTTCGCTGGTGGAGTGAAGAACAGGACAGTGAGATGGCATTCAAGTAGCGTAGGAATCTAAATCCAGAATGACTCCTTGCTCTGCTTCAACAATGTGATGCTGTCAGGGGTTCAGGAGCAGAGGCAAGGGCAAGGGAGGAAACAGAGAGCGAAGGGGAGGAGGCAGAAGAAAAGATGAGTGATGACGACGACCCGAGATCTCCGAGTCTTTCCAGTGAATCGGAAGATTCACAGAAAGGAGCGCCAGTGGCCAGAGCAAAGGGGGGGCCTAGGGGGAACACCCCAGGAGGAAGGGACCAGCGGGGGTTCAGAGGGCAGCAGTTGGAAATCGGGGCCAGCGTCCCCACCAGAGTGCAGTGGAGAGGAAGGACGTCAGGGATCGAGCCCTGGCAGCTTGCAGCAGGGAGGAGGGCATGAGTCAGGAGTGACCACGCCCCCACCGGGGAGCGAAGAAACGGTCAAGCGGAAAGTGGGAGGCTGGGCGCGCGCGCCAAGTTCAAATGCACAGGAAGGCGGCGCAGTAAGCAGCCCGGAAAGGGAGCCAGGTCCTAAAGCCCGACGCAAGGAGACAGGAGGGTCCGGGGGGTCAGCGTCAGAGGAGTCCCGGAGGGAGGAGACCACGGGGGGCAGAGGGACCCAGAGAAGGACGGTCAGGCGGAAAAGGTGGAGTAAGGCGAGGATATTAAGTTGGTGTACGAGGGGCGGAGATTCAGACGGAGCTTCGCCGGTCTAGCCATAAGACGTAGAGTTGCACGCAGCAGCTTGGAAATGGAAACTGTAACTCAATAAAGACTTTTATAAAGCGAATGCTGGCTAGCGTGATCCTCTGTGAGCTGGGATCGGAGAGCAGCTCTGACAGATGTGTTTTAAATTTCTTGGTTATTGGTTTATTTTGCAACCAGTACATTCAGGATCTGATGTTAAGGAGTGTCCTGAAGAATAGATAATATTGATTTGTTATCTGTGTGGTCTAGGTGAGCTTTGATATATAGTGGAAGGCATGTTCGAACACAAAAGGACAGGGAGAATTATTATGGCTTCTTAAGATTCTCAGAGGACCAAAACAAAAAGGAGGAGAATGCAAACTAGGAACATTCTGTTGGGCTGAGTGTACACAAAAATGATGAGCGTGGTGATTTCACCTGGGTGGTGATGGCTTGCCCTGCCCATTCCAATAATGGGATTTCTAAGACTTGCAAACATTGCATAGCAAAATTGCACAATGACAACTCTGACTAGGGATCACGTTGCAACGTAAGTGCCTCTTCCTTGACACAGCTAAATCTTTAAATACTCTGGATTCTTGCAGTGCATCTTGCATGAAGTGTGTTGTTCTCCATGCTATTCTCTCCCCTCCGGTTGCTGCCCCCACCTATGTCTGGCGATCTCAAGTAGCTGTCCAGGCGCCAGACACTCTGCCCTTGGCCCACCTTAAACATTTCTTCTTGATGCCAGACTTCACTTGATGTAGTGCCACTCCAGAACATGGTAGGAAATTTAGGTGGTGGCTTGCTGGCTCCTAGTCGCTCAGCACTGTTGCCTGCCACTGCTGCCACTGGCACCGAGTAAGCTTGCTTGGGATGCGGGTGGCGCTGTGGGTAAAAGCCTCAGTGCCTAGGGCTTGCCGATCGAAAGGTTGGCGGTTCGAATCCCCGCGGCGGGGTGCGCTCCCGCTGCTCGGTCCCAGCGCCTGCCAACCCAGCAGTTCGAAAGCACCCCCGGGTGCAAGTAGATAAATAGGGACCGCTTACTAGCGGGAAGGTAAACGGCGTTCCGTGTGCTTGCCAGATGCAGCTTGTCACGCTGGCCACGTGACCCGGAAGTGTCTTCAGACAGCGCTGGCCCCCGGCCTCTTGAGTGAGATGGGCGCACAACCCTAGAGTCTGTCAAGACTGGCCCGTACGGGCAGGGGTACCTTTACCTTTTACCTTAAGCTTGCTTGGGGGAGGGGGCACGGCTGCAGGAGAGACTCCATCTGAGAGGCCATTGCCCAGTGTTTCTTCAAATCTAGACCTGCCTCTACCCCTGCCTAATTATACCACATACCCTTGGGCCTGCCACTCTCCCACCTGTACTTTAAAGTGTTACCACTCTGGTGCAGTGTTAACGCATGAGTTGCTGTTTGTGCAGTGGTTTCCAAAGTGAATAGTACCATCCCCTGGGAGGATAAGGTAAAGGTAAAAGACCCCTGGACAGTTAAGCCCAGTCAAAGGCGACTCTAGCGTTGCGGCACTCATCTCGCTTTTCAGGCCGAGGAAGCCAGCATTTGTCCACAGACAGCTTTCCGGGTCATGTGGCCAGCATGACTATACCGCTTCTGGCGCAACGGAACACCGTGACAGAAGCCAGAGTTCACAGAAACGCCGTTTACCTTCCTGCCACAGCGGTACCTATTTATCTACTTGCACTGGCATGCTTTCAAACTGCTAGGTTGGCAGGAGCTGGGACAGAGCAACAGGAGCTCACTCCATTGCAGGGATTCAAACCGCCGACCTTCCAATTGGCAAGCCCAAGAGGCTCAAAGGTTTAGACCACAGCACCACCCATGTCCCCCGTGAGAGGATTATGTAGGTGGGCACTGGAGGTGCAAATGACTATCACACTTTGAAAAGATTGTATCGCTGATCAAATCAAGGGTATATAGTTGCACACTGCCCCAAAATCTGAGTGGTGTGATGTGAGATTCCATGTGTTCCAGGCACTTACCCAGGGTTCATGTTTCCTTTTGGAATGAGGCACAGCACAGCGGAAACTGTAGTGTCTTTGTGATATGTGGTTTATTTATACCAGTATACAACCTAAGCCTGTGATGGAAGAGTTCACATCGTCAACACCCCAAAAAGGTCCTGCTTCTCCCATAGCCACAGCCTTGGATTTCAGCAGAAACCAGGCCTGTCTCTCTCTCTCTGCCTTTCCACTCTGGCCTTTTGTCTTTCTAACTAACAGATAGTTGGGGGAGAGAAGCCCATCCATTTGTCCAGCTTTGCTCTCTTAATGACCCATACATAGTGAGCAAAGTACATGAACTAATGTCAGTGTATTGGAAGAAGCAAAGATCACCAGTGTTTCATTGGATTGGTCATGTTCGGATGCCTGATTATCGTCTTCCAAAGCAACCACAGTGGTACCTCGGTTTTCAAAGCATTTACTTCTGGGTTTTCGGCATTCGAAAACCGAAATGTTCAACTTCCGAGATGTTTGAAAACTGAGGTACCACTGTACTCTGTTCTGAACGTAAAAATGGAAAGCATAATGGTGGTGGTCAACAAAAGAGGTTTAAAGATTCTTTTGAGGCAAATCTAAAAAAATGTAGTATAAGCACAGACAATTGGGAAACACTGGCCTGCGAGCCCTCCAATTGGAGAACAGCCTTTACCAAAGGTGTCATGAACTTCAAAGACACTCGAACTCAGGACGAAAGGGAAGACTAATAGGAAGGCATGTTTGGCAAACCCTCACTGTGATCAACTCCCGCCTGGAAACCTATGTCCCCATTGTGAAAAGACATGTGGATCCAGAACTGGCCTCCACGGTCATTTATGGACTCACTTTTAAGACCATATTCATTGAAAACAATCTTACTTGGCTATGAGTGATTGCCAAAGAAGAAGAAGAGTTAGCAAGCCATTACCAGGCTGTCCTGGCTATTCCAGCAATTGAATCCATGCTGGAGCCAGGAATTAGAAGGGGGCCCAGGCATTCAGCACACACTCACTCACAAATATATACACAACTCAATACTGACTCAATGCTGTAGCGATTCAGTCTTAAATATTTCTCAAAATTGAAATGCGATACAGAAAGAACCACATATTTTAATATGGACTCTAATGTGCCTCCAAAATTTAGCTCGTTTGTCCATTTATGTTGACTGATGGACAATTATGTTAAAACTGGGCATGTGATAATCCATAAGAATGTCTGTCAAGATAAAGGCATCATGATGTAAGCCTTCAGCTTATATAACAGAATACCATTTAGCTATCAGGAAAAACCCCTGAAAGACTATTTGCACTGTTTCCAGTAACCTTCCCATGCAACCAGCCATGTTGTATAAGACAAACTCTGTGTCTTCTGTGGTGAAAGGAACACACCATTGCAAAACAGGATCATTATACCAAAAGGAATTATATTTCAGGTGATGCAACAGTCAGTGCCGTAAGAAACAATCGTATATGTGCACAGATATGCATATATAATTATCTACACATACTAGACACTACAAATTTCAACATACAGGTAGAAATAATGGAAGCGAAGACTCACTCCCTAATTGGACACCGCTTGCTAATGACATTTGCTTTGCTGTGGGGTTGGAACACTTTGCTCTGAAAAGACAACAAATAACATTTGGCCAACGAGGATCACCAGCATTCGCCACCCATATAAAAAAATCGCTTCCCAGGGTTTCTTCAGTGTGTGTGTGAAGACTGATGATGGGAAGGGAATTGGTGTTTTGAAGTGGTCCATAGCTGTACCTGAGAAGATCACACAAAAATGAACGTTTGATTTCATCTCTGCTCATCGTGTTCCTTGCAAGGTGTATGGATTGGAAGTGTGAGCGTGGGCCGGGGTGCGTAGCTTAACACACCACATTCTGTGTTTGAGGACAAGAGGAAGAAAAGCAAAACTTTAAGTGCCCAAGGCTGCTCTAATACAAGATTTTTACATCAGCTCCTGATTGGCACTCAAGGATGCTTAACATAACATGGCTTTAAAATCCAAAGTGTAGAAGCAGAGGAATCGGGGCAACAAGGGTGGACACCAGGGCCAGTGACCGTATAGACAGTAACAGTCGTTGCGCAGTGAGTCAGGCTGTTAACCAGAAGGTTGATGGTTCAAGCCCTCCCAGAGACAACTGGAGGCAGGATTCCTGCATTGGACTAGATAACCCCCTCCCCGGGGTCCCTTCTAACTCTAACATTCTTCTCTATGATTCTAAGATCTAAAGAGATTGAGTAAATATTCAGAAAGGCAGGGAAAGCTGTGTTTCCCACGCTTCTTAACAGAGGTCAAGGCTCATGATCTTGATTCAGTGTTAGCTGCTCAGGCTCTTTTCATATGAGGCATTGTCTGAGGAGAGCAGAGTGCTGGTGTGGTCCAAGGGGGAGAGCACTGGACAAATGACCTGAGTTCAAATCCCTGTACAGTCATCATCGATTCACTAGGTCCCATTGGGTAAGTCACCAGAGAAGAATAGCAAACATATCCTATATCGCAAAGAAAAAGTGGCAGGTGGCCCAGTCCCTATCCATTGGAAGTCTCTCTCTCCCCCCCACTTAGGATCACTCTTGCCTTTAGGATGCCATATAGGATCCCCCAGGGGCTATTTGGAGGAGATTCCCTAATCATAGTTTTCAGGGCAAACTGTGACCCATCTATGCATCTCATCAGTCTATCTAAAATGGAATGGGTTTTGAGTTCCCCCGACCTTCTGTGCGGCCCCTGAACCCTGAAACACTCTTTAGGTTCTTACATGATTCCCTTAAACAAACTCTATGTTCATTGGGCCCCGGAAACCCTGAAGCCACATGGAGGATTGGGGAACACACAAAACATTTTATTTTATTTTATCAAGGATGATGGCATGGTATCGTAGAGATGGCAACCAAAAACAATCTCTTCCATCATTGGGCATGTAAACTGAAATGGGAGTTCAAGGCTTACAGTTAGTTTTGTGGGGGACTCAAAACCTGTTTCATATGATTGGGGGTGATAGGATAGTCATGTAGAGGGGTTTCAAGCCATCCTGAAAACCATATTCCTGCTCATCAAGCCCTTAAACCAAAATGGAGTTCTGGGGTCACATGATTGCATCACATGATGTGAACACATGGAGGGGTCATAATATATGTTGAAAGCTGTTTAGGATAGTACCTCAAAGTAGCCTATAGGGAGGAATCTTCCATGGCATCCTTAAAGCAAAAGCAATCCTAAGAGGGAGTGGGACTTACAGTGAAAAGGAAGTGGGGCAGCTGTCACCTTTGGTCTGTGATACGAGATATGCACCTCACACATATCTTTTTCACTCATGGACTATAGCATCAAGTAGTGACTTGCAGGTTTGAATATGGTATCACCACAATTAAAATTTCATAATGCAGTTTTCCCCCCATGGAAACAGTTCTGTGTTCACATGAGTCAGCTAATTGAGTAATGAGACATACATTGAAGCATATGCGTGCATGAACCATCTTCTCAGTTTCCTATATGTAAAATGAGAATCAGAATCCGGATAGGTGTTGAATGGGGCCTTGAAGGTCCTGTAGCCAACCCCCGTGGGCAGGGCAGGATATATCAGCTGCTCTTGTTGGGTTGTTCTAAGGATAAACAATATAAATTCTGTAATGCATTTTGCCCACTAGAAATATAATCAGAAGCATACATAAGACTAGGATCCCAGCACTGGCGCATGGCTAAGCCTCCACATTTGTTCCGGCATCCTATCTAAACCTCTGACAACCTTCGATACTATTGTGCACAAAGGCAGAAATGGAGCTTCTTGCTTTTTCCACCTCCCTTGCACGGTCTCCTGTGTCATGAGACAGGATGAGTTAGGCAAGAAATAGCCATGTAGTGCCCAGTTGTCTGTCCAACACTCCTTATAAAAGGTGTGGGACCCAGATGCTCCAATTACCACTTCTGCCCCCGCAGCTAAAGCCAGCTGATCTTTTCTAGTTCCCCAGAGCTCCTGCCCAGTTAAATCTAGGTTGAATGGAAACAGTCTATATCAGAGCCAGCTGAAAATGAGGATGGACACTTAGACTAGGTGTTCTCAGGACAGATCTTGGAAGGACTGGAATCACCACAAAGCAGTGTCACCCACTGCTAACTCAGACAACTGCTCCAGAAGGATATCTTGGTCAATGGTATCGAAAGCCGCAGAGAGGTTGAGGAGACTTTACAGGGACACATTTCCCCTGTCTCTCTCCCCCAAGAGAGGTCATCATACAGCATAACCAAAGCAGTTTCTGTGCCAAAACTGAGCCTAAACCCTACATGAAATGGATCTAGAAAACCAGTTTCCTCCTAGAGCGCCTGGAGCGCAGGGGAGTAGGAAGGGGGGGCAGATCACCCTGGGTGCCCTCGCTGAGGGGGGTGACATTCAGTGCACTGCCTGCCCACCTGTGACTCCCAAGCCTACCCCATCTGTCAGGGTAATGGGGGAGCTGCGCCGCTTTGCTGGCGGCATTTCCCCCTCCCCCTTTGTTTTGACAGCTTGGGGGAGGCTTGGGAGTCGCGGGTGGGTGGTGCACCGAATGTCCACCATGGGCAGCTCGTTCTGCCCCTGGTTGCAGGGCGCGCACACTGCTCCAGGCACTCAAGCAGCTATCCTGCGCCTGGGAGGGCACCCTCCGCGCCGCGCCCCCCTCAGGAGCGCACCTGCCCTGGGCAGAGAGGGCATATGCTCCACCACTGTTGGAGCACACTGGTTCTCTTTTCACAGTGATGGGTAAAGGTAAAGGGACCCCTGGCTATTAGGTCCAGTTGTGGCCAACTCTGGGGTTGCGGCGCTCATCTTGCTTTATTGGCCGAGGGAGCCGACGTACAGCTTCTGGGTCATGTGGCCAGCATGACTAAGCCGCTTCTGGCGAACCAGAGCAGCACATGGAAACGCCGTTTACCTTCCCACCGGAGCGGTACCTGTTTATCTACTTGCATTTTGCCATGCTTTCAAACTGCTAGGTTGGCAGGAGCAGGGACCACGCAACGGGAGCTCACCCCGTCGCGGGGATTCGAACCGCTGACCTTCTGTCAGGCAAGTCCTAGGCTCTGTGGTTTAACCCACAGCGCCACCCGCGTCCCACAGTGATGGGTAGAAGATGTCAAACATGTGGGTGCCAAATGCATATACTTAGATGAATGCAAAAAAGAGGGGGAAATGAAAAAGAGAAGTGCATAAGAATGTGGGAAGTAAAGGGCTGTATTAAAGAGGAAGATGAAGTTAGATGGAGAAGGGCATTTCAGACAAATGTTTCAGTCATGTCTTGCGATCCAGTCACAATAGTTTCCCATGGGTGGAAATGAGATAGCAAAGGGCAGGATTCAACTATCTAGTCTTCCTGGTGGATGCTTGTGAAAGGACTTCCATTAAGACAATGGGGTTTTCTCCCTCTTCTCCCCTGTTCCTCCCTGAAATTGACCCAGGGAAACCCCAGAACAGCAAGCAGGGAGAACTGAAAAGTTTGCACTGACAGAACAATTGCCATAGCGCTACAATGAACTCCTCCCAATGTTACCATGGGTGGGTTCTGCCACCTCATATCTAAATGGGGGGTAGTGTTGCATACTAGAGAGTGGGCGGGGGGGCCTTCAGCTGAGGAAACTGGGGCACAGATTGCTAATCAGACATGGAGCTCACTGAATGGTCTTGGGAAAGACATTTTCTCTCCCCCTGGCCCAAATCCTTAAGTTAAGCACTTGGTTGAGCTATGGAATTTGCCACCACAGCATACAGCAATGGCTGCCAACGTGGACAGCTTTACAAACAGATAAGACACCTTCATGGAGGATAAGGCTATCAAGAACTACTAGTGTCTAGGGACATCATGATGTCTAGGGACTACCTCCAGCTTCAGAAGCACATTGCCTCCAGTTGCCAGATGCTGGAGATCACACGAAGGAGAGTGCCATTGCCCTCATGTCCTGCCTGTGAGCTTCTCATGGGCATCTAGTTGGCTACTGTAGGGGGATGGACAAGGTGGGCCTTCTGTCTGATCCAGCACTGCTCTCCTTAGGTTCTTACTATTAAAAGGGATAATCCCACGTTAAAAGAGGCTAATTCCATGAAGACTGCCCCAAGCTCCTTGGAAGAAGGGCAAACAAAGCCTGGTCAGTTTTCAGCACCAGTTAAATTTGGTTAAATTTGCTAACTTTAGTTAAATTTGCTAATTTGTTCCTTGGTGGAGACTCACTGGATCAGCCTGACTTGTACCGGTGCTCTTTTAACATTCTTTTGGTTTATGTTATTTATGTTTGGATCCTATATATTGCATCCTATCCAGGAATTGTTTTAATGAAGAGTGGGTTGGAAAACTTCTAAATTAATAGAAACAAACAGAATGCATGAACTGGCTTAGAATGTACCCTTCATAGGCTTCTGAGGGAACATGCTTCCTTATTTGGAGAAGTGGGCGGCTGGGACTTTAAACCAGTTGCATCCCACAGCCGTCCTAGTATTGCTGTCACTGGCAAGCAGCCTTCTGGCAGTGAAGTTGTCCCGGGAAAGTGACAGGGTGCCCTTTCATAGTGATGTTTCCAGGCAGGATGCTCGGCGGAGACAGAAGTGCCTCGCTTCCTGGCCTTCAGGCCTGTGCACAATGAGCACTGGGAAAAACCGAGCATCATGGTAGGTGGGTGGGTTTTCGTTGAGGGCCAGTTGACTCGAGTGGGAGCAGCACGGGTCGTCCTGGCCGCCCCGGTCAGCGATGCTGCTGCTGCGGCTCCTCCAGAGGCCTGTCCTGTGAGAGCCATGGATCCGGCACAGGGAGAAGCGGCTGGTGTTGAGGGAGAGCTGCGAATTCCCGCTGCAGCTGTGGAAGGCGTGTCGGGAGAAGATGGAGGAGGTGCTGGAGGCGTGGTGGCAGCGCTCACAGCCCCGCGTGATCTCGCTGTACCTGCACATGGAGTAGCCGTTGCAGACGGGAGAGCTGGTCAGCTCCATGAGCATCGCCTCCGAGTAGCTGGGGATCAGCTGGCGATTGGTGCAGATGTGCCACTCGAGCTCCGTGCTGTCCTGAGTGCTGACCCTGGGGATGCGATATCTGTACAAGGGCTCCTCCGCCCCGGTGGGCACTCTGTACTCCACCCCAAGGAGCTTCTCCACGTGGTAGTGCACATAGGCAGTCCGATACTCTATGAAAACTCTCAGTGGCCACGAGACCATCATCAAAGCAGCCACCCAGAACGTATAGTGGGACACGTACCATGGGAGGTGATCAGGGTCACCGTAGGCCATCATGAGCTCTTTGAAGTCTATGTTCCTGAGCTTCATGCCTTCCCTGACCTCCATGTAGTCATCTAGCCCTTCGATCTCTGTGAAGAAATGAGCCCTCTGCGTCAGGTAAGAGTTCTCGGACTCTGTGTTGGCGAAGCTAAAACATTTGGTGAATTTCAGTCGGGTGGCTGAGAAACATTCCAGGCCCATGAGCTCTTTAGAGATGTCCTTGAACCCACAGTGGGAATAGTCAAACTCGGCTTCAGCCACATGTGTGTTGACTCTCTCATGGTAGACCTGGGTGGTTGTATAAGCATCCCCATTGCGGTACCGAGTCACTTGCCTGGTTCGCCGGACAAAGTGGTAGCTTATGGCCTTCCACCATATGCATGGCGTGGCTTGCTTCATCCTGGCAATTCGGTCATAGACACTTTCCACGTCGGCCTTGTACTGGAGTTCACTTTTGGCGCGGCAGTGCCAGCACTCTACCAAGTAGACGACGTAGAGCATGGCTAGGAACGCTAATGGAATGTAGACATAGCCGTCAGAGCAAGGGCTGTCGTGGTAGATCATGGACTTGCCTTTGAAAGAGCTGTCAAAACTGAGCTTAGTGACTTGTGTGAGTTGGCACCAAGCTACAGCTCCCAGGCAGCCGTACATGAGAATGGAGAGAAGGAGGCATTTCCAGTGGGACTCCCTGCACATGGAAGAGCTCAAAGACTGCTTGACTGGTTGTTGCTAAGAATCAGGCAGCAAAATAGGAGATGGGGGTGGAGAAAGGAAGAGGGGAGAGAAAGAGAGGATTTATTGTGAGATCATTTTAAGTAATTTAATATTTTTTACGGTCGGAGACCAGCTTATAAAACACACTTGGGGGTACAATCCCAGAAGGAAAACGAACATTTAAAACAATGTACAACAATAAATTTTAGATTTATAAATGCGATAAGCGTATAGACACTTAAAACTTTAAGATAAGCTACCGCAGAGAGAGAACCCAGAGTCACCCATGGAACCGAGTTTGGGAATTTTCTTAACAAACTAGTTTGGGTCGGGGGATGGTCTGCGCCTACAGATCTGTACACAGAATCAGACGACCATCCGGGTCATCTTATGATCTTTGCCTAACAGGAAAAGGTCAAATTTTTGCTTTTCTAGGAGGTCAGCACGCCTCACCAGCAGGGGATCAATGGTCTCACTACGTGCATCTTCATAAAAAGGACAACTAAAGAACAAGTGCTCTGGGCTTCCTATATCCCCCAATTAACAGGCGCAAAGTCTCTGAGCATATGGGATTTTTTAAAAGGATCCTTCCAGGACTGGCGAGGGCAGAGCTGAGCTTCTGGAGAGTGTAAAAGCCCTTCTTGCATTTTTGGATACGAGAAAGAAGAGAGATGCTGCCAGTACGGCTATCTCTCTGTTGATTGCTCCAATTTTATAGTCGGGGCACCTTGAGCAGTCCTGTTGTCTCTCGGTGTCTATGATTCTTTGCCTGTCTGTAGCTTTTGCCTGGCCCAACCCCAGACTTAGAAGGGCTTGAGGGGCAAAACCCAGTTTCTGAAGGGTGTTCAGGACTGCTATTTTAAGTATTAGATGCAATCTTTTAAATTTCCTTTTTTTAAAAAAAGTGTATCTGGTGTGCTGGGGGAACAGCTCTTTAACCCTCTTTAATTGAGCAAACCTAAATTTATTCGGTGTGCACATGAATCCTTCACACAAAATGCTGACTATTTGCAGGCACCCTGATACAAGCTGGATGCAAGGCTTGACCCTCGCTGAGTGGATTTCTGCCTCTTGGGCCAGCTCCTGGTCATTAGGCTTGTGTGATACACCCACACACCAAAGAATAAAATGCTTCCCAGTCCTAGTCCCATTCACCCCAGTTTGACAAATTTATTCCTAGCTACCTTTATTGTACGTATTGCTGCTTTTCCCAGAAACGAAATGAAACCGAATTTGGTAAAAACAAAAAAAAACCACCCCTGCCTAGCATCAGAATGTGCAGCTGAAGAGAAGTTTGCATAACGGTTGCTACATACTGTTATCTATTTGCAACAAATGAATCGACCACTCCCGAACCTTACAAAAAGCTTTCCAAGAGCAACTCATTTGAAGTTAATAAATATGCTAATGGAAACATGCTAATCACTTGCACTTGCATCAGTCATCGTTTGTTTACTGCTTATGGTGTGAAAACTTCTGATGCAGGACTTGTTTCAGGTGGATTATATAAATTGCTCTTGTAGTTATTATATTTACGAACCTTTCAGAGGCTGCAGATTTAGAACTGGAATTTCTAGTACCTTTGCCACATGCATATTACCACACAGGCAAATGAGCAGAAAATCTGGCATGAATGATTTATTTCGTTTTTCAAAATATATTCAGCCCAGCTGCATTGCTGCTCATTCTAAGATACACCTGTTAAGGCTTAAAGTGTTCATTCATTTGCAGCTCATTAAGCATTGGCCACCTCATGAGAGGAGAAGACTCCCTGGAAAAGACCCTGATGTAGGGAAAGATTGAGGGCACAAGGAGAAGGGGACAGAGGACGAGATGGTTGGACACTGTTCTCAAAGCTACAAACAGTAGTTTGACCAAACTGTGGGAGGCAGTGGAAGACAGGAGTGCCTGGCGTGCTCTGGTCCACGGGGTCATGAAAGTCGGACACAACTAAATGACTAAACAACAACAAAGCGTTGGAATCCCAAATTAATTGCATGACCCTGGCCACCAGACATTTTATAGGGTTTCAAAAGCTCTGTCAGTGACTGAAGCCCAGAATCTAGTTCACAACACCTGTTATTAGCCCTCGTACACACTCTTTGCAGCCATAAATGAGGTGCTGAAGAGTAAATACCAGCAGATTTAATAACCTTTGATACTTCTAGATCAGGGATAACTGGCTTCTAGCCAGTCAGTAGTGCTGTTTTGCCAGATCTTCATGGGATCTCTATTGTATTGTGCATGAGAGGATGAATCCTTTTATTGAAATTAGCTGAGCTTGTCTGGTTTCATAGAATGTTCAGATGCAGAACACTTTGTACTCCTGTGATGGAGTGAAAGATTGTCAGTTTGGCTGACACTAAACCTCATTCAGCTTCAGCATGACCAGTAAGATTGAGAAGAGATCTTGAGACATGGGAAAGCTAAGGGACAGGGAAGTCAGGGGCAAAGAGATTGAAGGATCCCCAGTCCTGATAGCCCTGAATGTTGAAGACAGTTGCAGACTTTATCTAGCCTGCTTAAAGCTGAGTGTGTGGTTCCCAGGATGGATGAGAAAGGCATTCTTGATCTTTCTCTAGTGATATAAAGTGACAGTCTGGAAGGACTGTGATTTTCAAGCATGTTTTATGATTACAGTATCCACCCATTTCTCAGAGAACTCCCAACAGGTATTCCATTAAAACCAGACAAAATTGTAGTTACTTTTGATCTCATGACTTTGATTGCTACATACTGTTCCAAGCTAACCTAACATCATTCCAATTTACCTGATACTCTCCCCCCCCCCCCCACAAGATATCAGTGCCTGAGAGCAGTGATTTCACATGCATAGATTTGTATTAAGCTCTGCAGGAACTTTGAAGGCTGCTTCCTGAAATCAGATCTATGCATCATGTAGAATAAGGCAGTGAAATTCTGGACTCTCCTAATTTAAAGTCTCAGCAAGTAGAGTCTTTTGGTTTGGAGATTTGGGGTTCTTTGGAGTACAAACTGGGTGAATTCCACTCTTCAGCACCCTTCAGCAGATACCCAGTATGGTACCCTACAGATGTTGTTGGATTCCAGCACTATCAGCCTGAGCCAGTGTGCCAGTGATCAGGGATGATGGGAATTGTAGTTCAGAAACAGCAAACCAGCACCATCTTGGCTCCTCCTGCCCTACAGTATAACCCTTCAGATCAGCAACCAGCCCCCTTCCTCAGCCTCATCAGGGGTTTGTCTCAGTCATTCTTATTAAGCCATCTAGGATCTGCCTCTGGTGCTCGTAGGCATCATCTTCTCAGGGTCCATAAATACCTGGTTGGGAGGCTTGGGAGTGGCTCAGCACACCTAAGAAACCAAACTGTGAGCCTCTGCCATAAGCAAAATAAAACAGCTTTAGGGAGGATTTTCCCACAGCACCTGGACAAATGTTGTGTTTATTGCTTGTTACTGGGTGTGCCAACAAGTTGTTCTTTGCTGCTGGACAAGTTTTCAGAGATCATTAGGCAATCTCTTCTTCTGTAAGCTGAACAGGGATGTTCCTTGCCTTTAATCTAAAATGAAAAGAAGGAGCCTGCACACACTCAATGCCTTTGCAGTTTTATAAATGGAAAGGCATTTGTTTATTCCTGCCCAAAGACTGTACCTATCTCATTCCCACCACTTTCCTTGCAAAAATCATTCTCTCTCTCTCTCTCTCTCTCTCTCTCTCTCTCTCTCTGCCTTTTTAGCTCTTGCAAGACATCTGCTTCCATTTCATTAAACTGAGATACCAGATAGACCAGAAAAAGAAGGCTGTGCATGGCAGGCTGGCATTCTAGGGAACCAGGGCAGTGTGGCAGATGGAGTGTTGGTTGTGAACCAGGAAACCTTGGATTTAATGCTGTGTTCAGCCATTAAACAAACTTGGTGGGTCTTCTTGAGCAAGTCACCATCTCTCAACTATCAAAGGAGGTTGTTGTGAAGGTAAAACAGGAATGCTTAATGTACAGGACTCTAAACTCCTCAGAGAAGGGGTGAGCAAGTGGCCCTTCAGATGTTACTGTGCCCCAACTCCCATCAACCCTAGCCAGCACGGCTAATGGGCACAGCTGATGGGAGCTGTAGTCCAATGCATGTCAAGGGTCATGGGTTCACCCCTGCCTTAGAGGAGAGTTGGGGTAAATATGAGATAGATAAAAACTCTCTTTGTGATGCCCAGACTCTGTGAATGGGCACAGCTCTACCAACTGACTCAATCTGAACACCCACATTTTTGGTCGCTGCCCAAAACTGCAGCAGCAGAACTTTGATGCACACTTGCAATCCACCCAGGCTTTCTGAAAAGGAAATTGGAGAGAGGAGAAAAGAAGCTATACTTTTAAAGAAACTGGCTGCAATCCCTTCACAGAGTTCGCTGGCTGAAATTAATGCTAAAGCTAGTAGGATTTCGATAGTCTCAAAGTACATCCCTATATGCCTCACCCATTAGAAAGAAATCCTGGTTCCCGCTGAATGTAGACGCAACAGAGACCTGCAGCCAATAATGCAGGCTCAAGTGCACCTAACTCTTTATTAAATTGTTGCCCGTGTCAGTCCTTAACTAAGCTGTGTACACATTAGTGGCTTAAAACACAGCTATCATTCTTTTCTTAATTTGATTTGAAGCTGGTTGGGGGGAAAGTGCATCAAAATGCAATATTTCATAAGAAACAACAGGTTAGATGTGGATTGTGGCTAATTTGTGTACGTATATCACTTCCCAAACCAGGAATGGGAGCGCACTGGATACATAGTAAATAGGAGCATGTATACAGTCGTGTACAAGGACTTGGAAGTAAGTTCAATTGTGCTTATTCCCAAGAAAAAGGGTAAAGGGACCCCTGACCATTAGGTCCAGTCGTGGACGACTCTGGGGTTGCGGCGCTCATCTTGCTTTATTGGCCGAGGGAGCCGGCGTACAGCTTCCGGGTCATGTGGCCAGCATGACTAAGCTGCTTCTGACAAACCAGAGCAGTGCACGGAAATGCCATTTACCTTCCTGCTGGAGCGGTACCTATTTATCTACTTGCACTTTGATGTGCTTTCGAACTGCTACATTGGCAGGAGCAGGGACCGATCAACAGGAGCTCACCCCGTCGCAGGGATTCAAACTGCCGACCTTCTGATTGGCAAGTCCTAGGCTCTGTGGTTTAACCCACAGCACCACCCGCATCCCTTATTCCCAGGTAAATGACTACAAATGTTTGAAGTCTTACCCAGCACTCATAGCATGTCCTAAGAAAAGCCACTGCCTCTCAACTTCCTTCCGCAAAATCAAAGTAAGAATACTGTCAATATGGATTATAGAGAGGGGATATGTAGTGCTTTAGAAGATGGCTGCATTTGTATGGAGCCTTATTAATAGGTAGCTTCCTTGGGTAATGAAAGGATAGCCACTAATTTTCGGTCCTGCTTCCAAAGATTTTGCATATTCTGACTAATGGGCCATCAGAAGGCAAACACTCCAGAGCAAACAGATATAGAGGAATGATAATAACACTAGAGAGGAGTATGAACTAAGTGGATCAATCTTCAAGCACTACAATCAGGGATATGGGGTGTGTGTGTGAGAGAGAGTGAATCAGTGTTTGTTCAGAAATATAAACCTAGAATGAGGCAGCTATAAAAACGCAATCAAGATTTTGCTATTAATAGTAGAGTGATGCTAAAAGAAAGCTGCCTCCTTGCATTTCTTCTGTAACAAATGGACCAGCTACCACCTCTTGTCCTGGCTGTTTGGCCACCGGGAAGCAATGATTGCCATCCAGCTCCAAACACACACACACACACACACACACACACACACACACACACACGGGAAGACCATTTCAGGCATCAAATGCGGGTGGGCAAAGAGATGTTAGTAAGGAGGGAGGGAGAGAGACTCAGATAAGGATCAATGTCCTGTGCTTGAATACACTTAAGACTAAATTGAAAAACAGCAGTGTGCTTTAAGTTGGGATCTATTTTCTGTTTCAAGCTCCACAGTAACTACAGCTCTATCACCAATACAAAACAAACAGCCACTTCTTCATATCTTTCACTGCATGGGCAGCCAACGTGGTGCCTTTGAAATGTTGTTGGACTATGTCTCCAACCATCCCTGTCCAGTGGGCATGCTGGCTGGGGCTGTTGGGAACTGGAGTCCAATGACATCTGGAGGGCCATAGTTTCCCCCCATCTCTGTGTCCTGTAGTGGGTGTTACATTTATCAGATGCAATAGAGTATAGAAAAGTAATGTTTCCTTCTGAGAACAGGAGGTGCCATAAGATATTTACAATATTCAGTGAATGAAAGGATGTTGTCAACAAAACCTTGTTGTATTCATAATGCTGAAATGTTTTCTATATGTTGTTATATTTGCTATTATTTTGTTGCTTTATTGTGTTATTATGAAATTGTTGTTGTAATGGTTGATTTGTTGTTTTCTTTCTTGTAAGCTGCTTTGAGCATGATTCTTTTTGTGAAAATGTGGCATGAAAATTGTGGGATAAGCAGTCTCATATAACCAACATGCTTAAGTCTAATTAATGCATGAAGGGGTTAATACCATAGAATAAGCTGTACTGCCAGGCTTAGTTATGTCACTTCCCTTATAGTTTTACTACCTGTGCAACTTTTCTGACTGATGTATAGAAAAGCACATGAACCAGACCTTTGAAGAGTTTATAAGTAAACCAATGTTAAACTTACCAAACGTGGTCCTTTCCTATGCTGAGGGAAGAGGGAAATTTTTGGAACACACTTGGAAGGGTACATTTTAAATGTCTAGCAGCCTATATTTCCATACTTTGCTTTGCTGGGGTTCTCTCACCAAAGAGTACTTGCCCCAAACTTGGATCTTGACATCTAGAAATTATTCTTTCTATATGTATATGTTGTGATCCAACACGAATAAACTAATGAATGAATGAATGAATAATGGAGAGCAACCAAGGTAATGGGGAACATATGGGGGAAATGGGTCTTGTTCTTGAAATTGAGCTTATATTTGGATTTTCCAGTATTATTTATTTATGATGCATATTTATAGCCCACCTTTTATCAGAGGATAACTCTGAGCGGAGGCCAGGAGTGAGGAGGACAGCTGAAGGGAAACCTTTTAGGCATTCAATCTAAAAAATAATTAAACTGAAACACTAACAGTACTAAAATGGCAATCAGATCCCCAGGAAACTGACTAATCCTTGTGAGCAGATTTCTGTATTTTGGCAGGCAAGAACAATACAAACACAATACAAAGGCAGGTGTTTGGGTAGTATAGCTTTTTTTGTTCGCTGCTAATATCAAGATTCATAATTAAGTGTGGAAGAGACAAGCTTTCAAACTGGCAGTCAGTATTTTTAGACATTGGAGACCAAGCAAACATTTCTGTGCTTTTTAAATTATAGGAAGTACGCTTACATCATGTCTCCATATTGGCAACAGGAGGCAGGCCGAGCTAATTTAAAACTTCCATTTTTATATTTGCAGTATCATGAGTATGATCTTGCCCAACAGAATAGATTTCACTAATACACATCCTTGGCTCCTTGAAGCTCCCTCTCTTTCATTTAAAAAGATTAACTAATTTGATTCTGCAGCTCCCATGTTTATATTGAAATGTAAGTGGCAAGTTAAAAGCAGCCCTGGACTACAGCCATTTAATACTGCAGGGATAAGTGAGCAAAATAAATAACATGTTCCAAAGAGCTGCGGGCTGAGCTGGTGTTTATGCTCAGGGGTTCCACCCCTTTCCATTAGTCCTCCTCCTTCTGTAGCCTGACATTCCTCCTTACAATTCCAGAAAACCAGGAGTCTTCCAATGTGAACTCCAATGACATCTAAGGAGACAATGTCAAAATGGGTCCAAAATGGATGGGCATACAGGGTCCACTGGGAAATAACCTGTTTGAATAATGGGGCTCATTTAAATTGTCAGTAAGCCAGACATGTACCTCGTTGAGGAGGAGAGTGTGTGCAATGGAGGCTCTGGTATCACAAAGGAACATGGAATTGTAGAGTTGGAAGGGTTATTTAGTCCAACCCCCTGCAATGCAGGAATCTCAACTAAAGCATTCTTGACAGGATCCAACCTCTGCTTAAAAACCTCCAAGGAAGGAGAGTCCACCACCTCCCAAGGGAGTCCATTTCACTGCCTAACAGCTCTTATCATCAGAAAGTTCTTCCTGATGTTTAGTCAGAATCTCCTTTCTTGTCACTTTGAGTCACTGGGTTGTGTCCTACCCTCTGGAGCAACAGAAAACAAGCTCGCTCCATGTCTTCCATGTGACAGACCTTTGGATATTTGAAGATGGCTATCTGAAACCCAGGGGGGCAAGTAGCAGTGTTCTTCCAGATCATCTCAGGTGCAGCCCCACCTGCCAGAGATGCTGAAGGGCCTTCCAAAGAAGCCATGAGGAGCACAAGGGCGCAGGCTCCGAGGGCAAGTATGGTCACTTCAGAGAGGCCCTCCCTGGGAAAGGCAGAGCTTAGTTGGGTCTGCACAAGAACGGAAGAGCTTAATCCATCTCTATCTTTGGGGCCAGTTGCCAGCATTACAGCTGGCATTACAGCCCATGCCCAAGGAAACATGCTTCTTTAACAGATGGATTGAAGCCATCCTTTTAGCAGGATCTGTCTCCCAAAAACTTTGCCTTACACTGTAGGCTACTGACCACAGCCAGAACCGGACAACTAGACTTAATCCAGAGATTCAGTCACTAGCACTTACAGCTAGTGCGGAAAGGAATGTTTCACTTTCAAAATTTTGTGAATTCCCCAACCCAAAGAGGGCAAACCGAAATGTGATAGGAAGGGGCAGCCTTATGTTTTCCCCAGTGTAAAATGGAAGGCTTGTGGTGATCACATTTGAGAACTGAAATTAGAACAGGGGCATGTGTTTGCATTTACAAAGTCAGATTTAGCTTTTTAAGTTTATTTTAGTGCTTCTCATGATAACATGTAGTATTCACATATCACTTTTAGCTTTTTTTTTAATGGCCACATACAATGTCTCAAAATCAACAAAAGTCTTGTGGCACTGTAAAGACCAAGACATTTTATTACCGCATGAGCTTTCATGGAATAGAGTTCACTGCATCAAATGCAGGGGAAATGATCCTCGCTTGTCAGTTTAAACAAGAATCCTGGGGCATGTTGCTCAATTTGCACAGGGGTATAAAGCAGAGACAATGTAAATATTGGAGTGAAAATGACAACAGAATGCAAAAGTATAGTCCGTGACAATTTGGTTAGAGCTCAAATATATGCAAAACGGCAATTCACATCCGTAATTGGTGATTTCTCACCAGTGCCAAGATGATTGTCTTAAGTGACAATACAGCTAGAACTTAAATATATGCAAAAATGAGCACAGTGACCCTTCCACAGCAGCAGTGATTGGTGATAACAGCACTTCTGGGTAAATTTATTGTTTTTGCTCGAACAGACTAACATGGCAACCCCTTTGGAGACTGATATTGCCTCAATATTCCTTACAACAACTCTCTGAAATAAGCGAATATCCTTATCTTCTCTTTATTACAAATGGGAGGCTGCTACTGAAAGATAACAGCTTACTTAAGGCAATCCAGAGGCTCATAGCTTAAGTGAGATTTGAGCTAAGCATTTCCTAACTCTGTTAATCTTTGCACTACACTAGCTCTCCAAAGTTTCATAATTTACAGCCACTAGTTTAACAGAAGTAGGTTCTGGAAGGGACATAAAAGGCATGTGTGAATTTATGTCCTAAGGATTTCCCCTTTATTTGGGATTGCTCAGGGTTATTAAAAAGCTTTGGCCTAGATGTACATGAACGTAGACTTGCTATTTGGATACTATTCTTTAGGAGGGAATGAACACTCTGTAAAATGAAAATGATTGCATGGAAGAAATAATAGTTCAAAATATTCCTATGGTGATATTGATCAGATGTTATTAGCTCACACAGATTTAAGAGGTGGTGAAACTGATGGCTGCTGCTCTGAGCAAGGTGCCAATGTGATAGCCCCATGAGTCTCTTCCAATGCTCATCATGTCTTAAGGCTACAAGGCCAGGTCTGAGTGTGAGAAATTCAGCTGCTCAAGTTATGTCAGTGGTGACAGATCTGCCATTTAGCAGTAGCATGGCAAATGATGCCTGTCCATACGTCCATATTCCAGAAATTTCCACTGAACTCATTGAATAAGACTAACGTGTTATGTTTTAATAATATATTTTTGGATATTATGAAACATAAAGCTGACGTGCTCATTTGAGAAACTTTGCCCTTCCATTTGTCACAAAAGTCATGCTTGATAGGAATATCATAGCATATTAATGATATATTTACTTTGAGCCCTACCTAGCCAAAGTTATTCACACCCAAGTCCCATTGATTTCAAATGTGATAGTTGGTCATGGATGGCACTATCTCTAGATCAAATCAAATTTCACAGCGATAGCCATGCTAGTCGGTTGCCGTGAAAACAACCAAGAGCCTCATGTCACCTTAAAAACTAACCCATTTATTGTGGCACAAAGTTTCATGAGAGATGCACAGTGAAGTGGGTTATGTCATAACTGAATTCAATGGAACAACAAAGTGCTTAACTTCGTGCCCCAGATATTATTTTATTTTCTTATGCTGATGTTCATAACGTTTTGTATCACATATGTTTGTATGATCTTTTAATTACGTTGCTGCAGGCTAGTTTGTTTTTAATTGTAAAACCGAGTGGGTTTTTGTGTGCGTAAAAGATTAAAATAGTAAGATATTTCTGCAATGGTGTAAAATCAGAAACAGTTCTTTATATATTGTCTAATATTAACATTTAAAAAATATATTATAATATAAAACAACCAAAGCACCAAACATACAACCATTGCTCATTATTTAGGCTTTGTTGACATGGTTGACACTCTACAGAAAGACACACACACACAAACGCACAAATCTTTGCAGACTGCTTTATGACCCTGATGGAGAAAAGTGATTTGTTGAGGTCAATCCACTAGACTGCAGCAGTGCATTTTGGAAACTCAGCTGTATCAATCCCACCCAGACAGCAGCAGAACCCTGGTTTTGACTTTCTTATAAGAGAAAAGCAGAGGTTTGTGTATGGAACGCAAAAAGCCCCTTAATTACTAGGATGTGCCTTTGATGTTTGTGCAGGACATTCGATGGTGCGGGATGATTTCATACAAGGAAGGAGGGAGAGAAACCCAAGCTTCAGTCTTCGGAGCTCCTTAAACCTGGATTATGGTGGAGTATATTCAGGGTTTACTCCAATTCCAGAACCTCGGAGAGCTCCCTGCCCTTGCATATTCGTCGCTTGATCGCTTTTGACTTGCTGGAACCTTCATTCCAGCTGGCTGCTTACTGCCCCAGCTGAGCATCCGCAAGAAAGAAGTCTACACCACAACTTATCTCCCTCTCCCGCTCTCCAAACCTCCTAAATTTCAAGGGGGTGGGTAGAGGTGGAATACGAAAACGGTTCTTGTCATTTAGTGGTGCGGCTTTTCCTGACCCGGTTCTTTTTGCGGCAATTTTGCTTGACTTTCACCAACCCGGAATCTGAAAGCACCCTGGTCCCGGGCTTTGACCCAGAGCTCATCCCTCCGATACCACACTAGAGTTGAGTGAGTCTTCAAAATGCACAGCTCCACTCTCGCCCTCCAACTTGTGTGTGTTTGTGTCCCCGCATGCATATAACACTGCGTGTCCGCTTGTATACAGATACTCAATCACACGACTCCCCCCTTCAAAATTACACACACACCAACAACCAACAACAACAACAACCACCCAGGCTCCCCTTTGTCCTTGTCCTCCCCTTTGTCCTCACCTCCTCGCCAGCCGCTGTAGCTGCAGCTCCTGCTTCTTCTGGAGTATTTGCGCTTGTTCCAGCGGCTGGCTCTGGCTCCCCCTCCGAAGACATGCTTTGCCATTACAGATCTCGCTGCCCTACTCGCGCGTCTCGATAGAAGCCAACAGGACCGGAAAGTTCCTCCTCCCCCGGGAGCCAGCGAGCAGTCTGGCGGGCCGGGCCGGAGAGCAGGTGCGGGCCGGGTGGCCCCTACCGGACTCTGCCCCGGGACTGCCGCAGATCGCTGTCCATGGTGCTGAACGATCGCCTGGGCGGCCAGCCTCCCAGAGCGGGAACCAATCCGGGCATAGAAAGAGAGGCACCGGCGCGTTGCGTGGTCCCCTTCCAGGGCAGCCTCGGCGCTTCGGGCTCGGGGGCTCCCGCTGCCGTGACCATCGCCTGTCTGGCAGGTCGGCAAACAACACTGCGGCTGCTCGTTAACTTCGAGGCGGGCAGCGGTGGGGAGGGGGGGTGAAGACGCGGAAGGCGCCTCTGGCGAGAGGCTGGCGAGGATGCCTGGCCCAGGGAGACGGGTCCCCCCCCCCTCTCGCCGGGGACGGTGCAGCCTCAACCTTTGCGGTCCCCAACTCTGCAGTGGAGCCACTGGGCTGCCAACTTCGGGCTTCCCTTTGCCTGTGGGTTTCTCTCTTTCTCTCTCTCTCCCACTTGGCATTCCCGAGGCTGGCCGTAGGAAAGCAAGATCTCCCCGAGAGCGATTCTCCTGCAGATCTCCGGGGAGCTGACGGCATCTGCCCAGTGCCCAGCTGGCAGCAGGGTGGGACGGAAACCTGACTCCTCTTCTCTAGCCAGCTAGAGAGCGGATACCCCAGCCAGAGCCATCCCAGAAGCCGAAGACACCATTCAGATCCCCCCTGCCAGGACTAGAAGCCACAAGAGGCCTCTCCTGCTCTTCGCCTCCTCTGCCGAGAGCCAAGTCAGAGGTGCTTTTGCTTCGCGGGAAGTTATGTGTGATCCCCATTCAACACTTTGGGATCTCGGGCATCATCTAAGAGTAGAACTCTCCCATAACTGGGTCTGCCTTCTGCTCGGGTAACTTGTGGCTAGTTCCCTTCTGATCCCACTGATCCTATGATCCTTCAGTAGGGATGTTGTCCTTCATCTCCTAACAGTAGCAATGTGATCCTGGATCTCTCTGTCTCTCTTTGGGTGGGTGTGGTGGTTTTAATTTTGACACTGTTTACTTACAGCAGTGGTTTTCAACCAGTATGCCGTGGCACCCTGGGGTGCCTTGAATGATGGAGGACTCCCAGGAGGACTCCCAAGGAGAGGGGAAAGACAGAGGGAACGCTCCACAAGGGAGGGTGTTTGAAAAAAAGGTGAGAGGCTGCCAGCTCTGCAGCCAAGGGGTGACATAACTGGGCTCCTGAGCCCCACAGGGGTGTGGCAGAAAGAATGTCATTGGTCAAGAAAGCCGTGGACCCAAAAAGGTTGAAAACCTCTGAATTACAGTGTTGTACTGAGGGTGGCATTTAACTAACTTCTGCTCAGAGTAGACCCATTGAAAATAATGAACATGACTAAGTTACAACCCTTAAGTTTCAGTGGAGGAGCACTTAGTTGAATACCCCTCCTGAGGTGGTGTTGTGGTTAGGGAGCTGGACTAGCCACCTGGAAGACTAGGGTTCAAATCCCCATTCATCCATGAAGCTCACTGGGTGACCTTGGCCCAGTCAGTAGGTCTCAGCCTAACTTACCTCACAGAGTTGTTGTGAGGATAGAACAGGGAGGAGAAGAAGCATCTTGAACTCCTTGGAGGAAAAGGTGGGATATAAATGGAATATTCAAAAAAAGTGGTATAAAATATTTAATTAAATACATAAATTATGCTGCTGCCATCCCCTCACCCCAAGGCATCCCTCTTCTGTTATTTAGCAAAGGGGCTAGGACACCAAAGCGAAACGAAACAGCCCCCTCCCCAGTTTCTGTTTCTGTCTGCCTCTCGTCCAGGAACGCTTGTACCATTTGTTAGTCTTTAAAGTGCCACAAGACTTTTTGTTGTTTTAGCTGCAAGTGACAAAAGCCACACTCACACCATACGTTTAAAGAGCTACGATTCCACTTTAAACAATCATGGCTTTCCCCAAAGAATCCTGGGAGCTGTAGTTTGTTAAGGGTGCTGAGAATTGTTAGGAGACCCCTATTCTCCTGACAGAGATACAGTTCCTAGAGTTCCCTGTAAAGAGGGATTCCCATTCTGGGAATTACTGCCTCTTGCCCCCTCCCCTACTGTGCCCCCTTCCTTCTACCACTGCTATGGCTCAGCTCTTAGCAAACTCGGCTGGAGCCAGGGCACTCCTCAAAGTGCTGTACCCCTGGGAAGGTGAGCAGCAATGCCACATGCCAGAACATCTTCCTCTTGGCAGCAGAAGTGGTGGGGTAGGTGCTTTGCCCTCTGGAAGCTGAAAAGAATAGCACTGAGTGGTCACTGGCATACTTCAGTTTGATTCCTTCCAAATGGTCTTTGGGATCCACTTCAGCTTCTGAATGGTCATAGAAATGCATCCTCCTTGCACGCTCTCTCCCTCTAAATATCACTGGGCACGTATTCCCTTTTAGGTGTTCCATTGCATTTCCAATCACCAACTTCCACCACTACTTTTTTTGCTTTGAGCAGGGCAATTGCCCCCATTTGCTGCCCTCATTCTCAGATCAGAGTGCTTATTCTCTCTCTCTCTCTCTCTCTCTCTCTCTCTCTCTCTCTCTCCTGCTGACCAGGAATATCTGCGGTGCCACCACACTGCTGCCTGTTTGTTCCATTTCTCATTACCTTTGCAGCCTCTGATGACCCTTCTCATCCAAGCTGCTTCTCCTGGGCGTCCTGAGCAGGCTTACCTTTTCATTTTGGGAATGGATATTCATATGCCACTAGCACTTTCAAAAGCTCAGCCCTTTCCTGCAGAACCCCCAACCTTCAGTGTGGGGATTTAAATACAAAACTCCTTGTCCTTCCCTTCCCTTTCTGCAACACAAAAATAAAAAGTGTCCATCAGAAACCTGTGGCCCTCCAGATGTTGTTGGACTCCAGCACCCATCAGCCCAAGCAGGCATGGCTGTTGGCCCGAGATGATGGCAGTTGTAGTCCAGCAAAAACTTGAGGGCTCCAGATCCCCCCCATTCCTGTGTTAGGGACTCACAGGCCAGGGCATAAGCTGCACCGCTGACTCAGGGGGGTGATCTATGCAGCTTCAGCACCATAGGGAGCAGACAAAGAGCTGGAAAAGGTTTAGGTTTAGCATTTTGGGGGGCAGTGGTGGCTGGTGCTCATTGGGATTAGCAGGATGGAAGGCAGGGAGGCTGGGCGTAGGTGGGGCTAGAGCCAATGAGAGGCAGAGCCACCTCCTGACTGGTTGCAAGTAAGAAGACAGGCAGGTGGGGGCTGGTTGAGAGCAGGCTCAGATAATGGAGCAGTGTCCCTTTTGAGTTTTGACCCACTGGGAAACCAGGAAGTAGCAGTGGATAATCCAAACAGATTCAGGAACAGGGAGGCACCACGGTTGACCATCCTGCAAGCTGTTCCTTCGTGCTTCTTTTTACAGCATGACAGAGTCTCAGGGCAATGAGACCACAGCAAACAGATTAACTGTTTATGGGCTAATAGCCGTAAAAAAAAAAAAAAACAACCCCCAAAAAAACACAGATTAACTGAAGGTGTAATTTACTAAAAACCAATTAAGGTGTGCCGAATTAGGACTGAGGAGTGATCCTCCAGATGCTATTTCAACCCACAGCTGTGCCCTGTCACACATCTATTGCTGTCAGGTCCCTCCAGCCAAATTAGAGCACAGCACCATTCAGCAATCCGGGTGCAGCATCATTGGCCTCTAGTGTGCATTGCCACAGGTAAACACATACACAACATCCTCTGCCTTGGGGCTCTTTGTAAAGGAAAGGAAAGTCCAGCCAAATTCCTTAATTTCTCTGAGCACAACTGTACTGATTTTCAGCATTTGGTGACTGTGTCCTCCCCTCATCAGTTTGTGTGTTCATTATATCACAGCAGCTCAGCCAAGGTGGGGGCATCACAACATGCTCAAAGTTTCATACTTTTCCTGTTAGGGCTACTTCTCATATAACTTTTTAAAGACATCATGGGTTCACTTTCCTTTGTCAAACACCACACCTGAGGATTGGTTCAAATGCAATATGAGGACATTCAGTGACACATTCATCTGTAATTCTTTCAGTCTCACCAGGTAGAAACAGAAATGGAGAAGCCAGCTTCTCTAAGAAACATTTTGTAATGAATAAAAATAATGGCACAGGCTCTCACATACGTGCAAACACAAACACATACACCTTACTTGGAGAATGACATATGCTTTATGTTAAAGGTTCAGATAGATATCTTTCTACAGAGACATTCTAAATGCAAAAACCACTATGATAAAATAAACACAACCTCTTTAGTAAGTTGCTGGCACCTGTCTGTCTCGAGAGACAATGGAGTTTGCCTCTGAGGATGAAGTCAAACCACTGCGCTAGCAGCACTAAAGTGACCTCCCCAGGGTGCAAATACACCCTGGGCAGTGTGTATAGAGGTCTTGGGCTGCCTAGATGACAAGATCCCTCTCTTAGCCTCACTGATGTGATCTAAAGGAAAGCAGAGCAATAAGATTAGCGCCAGCTTGGCTGCACCTAGAAGGTGTACAAGGCACCATCCACTCTGGATTTGTGTTGGGTCCGATGCCATTTTGTATCCACGGTTGCAGAGATGGCCTATATTTTACAATTAAGGCTGACTTCAGAAAGCTGTCCTAAAACTAGTGAACCAAACAGAGTTTTCAAAATCCACATTAAGAAGTTAATTCTGGGATTCCATCAATGCTTAGGATCAGTGTCATTGGCATTAGCTGCCTAGGAGAGCTATCTTTCCTCCTAAGCCTTTCTTCCTAGTCTAACACACATTAATTATGTATTTCATGCTAAATGTGTGATAAGTGCTTTGTGTGCAGGCATATCACACTCAGCTGCCCCCTGCTAATTTTACCTCTTAATAGCTGAACATCAGAGCGGGGCAGTTTTTCACACGAAGAGAAAATGAGGATCTGGAATTAATTTTACCGAGCAGAAGCTGGTGCTGACCGTTATCTGCTGCAGCTATTTTAAGGCTACAGCTGACAACTTTAAGAGGGGAAAATCTTTAAAATGGTGATTACAACACCATTTTGAAAGAGCTTCCCTACATTTCCCACTATAGCTCATGGGGAGATGATCAAAGGGTTGGGTGACGTCCCAATCTAGGATTTAGCATACAGTCCCAAACCGCTTTAATCTTGCCTTTTGCCAGTCATGTACATTCAAAGGAGGAGCTATGAAAACAGTTCCTAAGGACATGAGAAGGACCTCCTGGATCCAGCCCAGCACCGTGTTCTGACAGTGGTAGGACCCAAGCACAAGAGCACTCTCCCCTCCTGCAGTTTTCAGCAGCCGATATTCAAGAGTCACAACTGCCTCTGACCTACAGCAGCTCTCAAACTCAGCAAGTTCAGCCTTGTGTATTTTTCTGTGGCAGGACACTTGAAAGGTTGGGAGAGGGGAAAGTGAAGCACCAGGAAGCGCTGAGACCTTTAAAAAGTGACCCCCTTCTGCTGGTAGAATAGATCAATACAGGAAATAAAATGCTAAAACTATTGCAATATACCACCATGCAGGCAGTCGTTCCGCTATGGAAGGCAGGTAAGGAAACCTTGATGTCAGGACTATCTCTGCAGGGCCACCAGGAATTTTGCAGTAAAAATATGTTAGTATGACCTTTAAACTCCTTAACCTTTTCTGTCAATGTGATTTTTTTACACAGGGGACCAACCCCTGCAGAGGGATATGTGGTGAGCTCAGAAGAATGAGAAAAATGTTGGATGATAGAGGAAGACCAGAGGGCAAAAATATGGGAGAGATTGCCTTACAAGCTCACCTCTGCGAACAACGAAAGGATTAATGCGGAAGATAATCAGAAATGGTATCTTGTCCCCATTGAAGTCATCCCACATTCACAAAAAAACATGCAGGCATCCTGTTGGCTGGGATGCAGTGATAGGGGTTGTTATAAGCATATGTGGTGGACACGTGCAAAGGTGTCAACATTCTGGGATCTGGTATTTGATGAAATAAGCAAAATTACTCATCAATCTATTAAAAACACTCCAGAACAGGCTCCACAGATGCATAAAATCCTGATACCTGTTGGTAGCAGCACAAATAACCATTGTCACCTTTTGGAAAGATAATAAAGGGGCCAGCGTGGCACAAAAGGGTACGGCAAATAGTCTTAACTGAAAAAACATATGCAAAAATTAAGACTAACTAGAGGGGGAAAACACAAATACAGGTTTGCCACAGATTGGTGGAATGTTACTACCTTTACAAACAACTCAGAAAATAACAGAAAGGTCACTAAGGTGTAGTCTAACTTGTGGGTATCATGACAGATTGATATTTATATCTCAATGCTTTTATTCTTCACTGTCTTTAAACTTGATTCATGTAGGGTCTGGGTGTCTCATATGGGCTTTGTTGTCTGAGATTCTGGTTATGCATCTGCTTTGTATTTCTCTGGATATTTGTAGACAAGCAATAGCAATTAATTGAAAAGGAAAGTAAACATCGATACACTGGCACAGTGAGCCTTCTGTTCTGCACAAGTGTAAGGATAACATTCTGCAGTCTCCTGCCAGCATAATCCTTATGCAGATGAGACACTGACAATGCCAGGCTTGGACTCCAACTCCCACTGTGTATGCTGTTCTAGAACTATTGTTGGGTGCACAATACCCAAAGGATAGTTTGCACCTTAGAGTCATATTTCCACCTCTAAGGAACAATTTCAACCTCCCCCCACATCCTGTTCAATCTCCTATTTCCCTTTGCATTGCTTTTCCCCACTGATCTAGCAGACAGCTCAGCGAGCCTCCTGTGACCTTCCTGTTGTAGGATGCATTGTGCATGGCATCCCACATGTCCCTAGAATTGCTTCAGGAGCAAGGCTTCATTTGTGCCGTATATTAGCCAATGGGCCAATAAGAGGGTTTCTCAGAATAGTTCACATGAGTTTTAATATTCAACACCATACCCTTCAACATTTCTCTGATGAAAATAGGGGCATTCTATTCTACACCAGGAAGCTTCTCCCATGTTTGATCTTGCTGAACATGTAGACATCCTATGCAAATCTACATCAGTCACCTTGACTCAATTATACCCTCTCCACCGAACCTACTTCACAGGATTGTTGTAAAGGAAAAAAATGTGTGAGGGAAGGGATTGTGTACAACACCTTCAACAGATAAATGGAATGAAATAACATTTTAGCTGTAGGCCACCTTGAGGCCCTGTCAGGGAAAAAGGCAGGATACAGTAGTAGTGATGACAATGATGATGATGATGGAAACTGTGAGACTGTTCAGGAACATGCCACAGAGTAAATCCTGTTGAACTCAGTGGGACTTACCTCTGAGTAAAAATGCTCAGGGTTCCAGTGTAAGGCTGCCCGGTTTTAGCTCCATTGAATACCATGGGACTTACTTCTGAGTAGACAGTGTAAGGCTTCATTTACAATAAAGGAATCAACACTCCCTGCGTTTCGTAAGAAATGGCTGGCTGCTGAAGCATCGCAATTAAAACATTCAATTCAATTCAATTCAATTCAATAATTTAAAGTGGATTGGTGACCTTTCCCTTCAAAATTGTAGAAAGGGCTTTGTATGCCAACATCACCATTTTCTTCATTTCGTGTGTGTGCGCGCACACACACACACACACACCACTTTTAATTGTTCTCTTAAACGTGGAGGGGAGGAAAAAGGAAAACCAAGACATTCTGGGATCAAATCAGAAACCGAGACAGCTTCTGTAATTCCAGGACTGTACCTGGGAAATAAGGACACTTGGAGGGTATGCAATACAAGAAGCATCCTTATGAACCTGGAAGTTCAAGACTTTGTTTTTGTTGCTGATTGATTCCCTTTCAACCAGTCTCTCAGCTCAGCTTGTCTCTCTCATAACTTCTTCTCAGCTTCAAACCTAAACATGGCCAAAACTGAAGTTCTGAAGTTTCATCAGCCCCAATCTGCCTCATTTGAAGCTGACAGCATCAGTTTCTTCCTTGTCATTCAAGCTCAGTGAAAATATATTTGACTCTGCTTCTATCCTGGCAGTTTGGAGAACACCCAAATCCTGGCACTTCACCTTCTCTTCAGCTGTGTTCTGTGAACACTGTGAAAATGCAATTAGATATTCAGAACATGGAAATAGCTGTTTTAGCTTCCAAAGAATTATCAAGCTGGGACTTAATTTTTATTATGTCTAAATTCCTAACACAGGGATGAGGAAATTGTGGCCCACCAGATGTTGCTGGACTCCCATCAGCTCCAACTAGAGTAGACGACAGTGGGGGACGATGGGAGTTGGACTCCAACAACATCTGGAAGGCCACATAACAGCATAAGAAGAGCCTGCTGGATGAGGCCAATGGCCCATCCAGTCCAGCATATTGTTCTCACAGTGGCCAAACCAAATGCCTGTGGGAAACCCACAAGCAGGATCTGAGCACAGGAGCACTTTCCCAGCCGGCAGTTTCTAGCAAGTCATATTCATAAGTATTGCTCCTTCCCATCCCACTTGAGATACACAAGTTCACCAGAAATACAAGAGTGTGCTGATAAAACTTCTAGTTCTCGTGTTTGTTTTCCTGCCTGAGGACACACAAAGTGATGGAAAAGATAAGGCTTAGAGGTGATATGATAGCCGCCTTCAAATATCTAAAGGGCAGTCACATGGAAGTTGGAGCAAACTTGTTTTCTGCTGCTCTTGAGGGTAGGACCTGAAGCAACGGATTAAAAAATCACAACAAAGGAAATTCCAACTGAACATCAGGAAGAATTTTCTGGTGGTAAGACATGTTCGACAGTGGAACAGGCAACATCAGAAGGTGGTGGACTCTCCTTCACTGGAGATTTTAAACAGAGGCTGGATCTGTCAAGGATTCTTGAGCTGTGATTCCTGCATTGTGTTTGGACTAGATGACTCTAGGGCCCCGCCAGTTCTATATTTCATTCCTGGCTACAGATACTTCTAGGATAGGTTTGGGGGTGTTTTTTTGCCAGGTATAATAGCTAATTTGGTCTCATGGCTGCCTTTGAACCACCTTGTTTGGGACTATCTTCATAGCTTGGCACTTTGACAAACTTCTACTGGACCCTACTGGCAATGCCTGGCTCTTGATCCTGACAGTGTTTGGGTCAGATCTGCTTTTGGTTACCTATGGCCCAGCACATTGATGCCAGGAGGGTGCATATTGCTGTATCACATGCACTGCATGCAGATGCTCCCAGACTCATTCCCAAGTATCTACTCTGCTGGTCTGGTTTAAAAAAATCTCAGCAGGTATATAGCATTTTGCATTTGCTTAGCCCTGCTCTGATTTTTGTCAGAGTGAACTCACTTCTTATTTCTCTCCAGAAATCAGTCCACAGAACAGTGGGAGAAGAAGGCCTGCACTTGTCATATTTACAAAACCACTATGGGTTATGTTGATATTTCATAACTCCTTCACACCTTTCTGGTACTCCTGGTATTGACTTATTTGTTCACTCTCTCTGTTTATTTTGCAGGTAGCCTCAATCTCAGACAATTAAGTGAACTGGTGCCCAGAATCAGTAATGGACTGGCTGAAGGTCAATAAACCAATGCTCAGTCCTGACACAATGGAGTTTTGATGGTGGGTGGTTCTTTTCCTCAAGAAGGGACTGTTTCCTATTTTAGATGTTGAACTTCCCCTAAAATTTAGGCGTGGCTAAAGCCTGAGGGCTGCAAATGGCCTCCCATTTCTAAACAAGTCTTTTAAGAGATCCGTTTAGACTATATTTTTACCAATTTTCTTCTTGCTCCTCTTCTCTGCTGTCCTTTCTAGTTGTTGTTCTGTGGGTAGTGATGGTGGTGTCTAAAATTGTCTGCAGTTCTCCCCAAGGCATCCTGTAAAACTCTCCCCTGCCACATCCTGCAAAGTGCCACTTTGGCTTCCTAGCTTAATGGATCAGGTTTGCAGTCTTGGGGTTTTCATAGATCTTTGTCATCAGCTGAGGCTGCTGTGCTGGCTTCAGCAATCCCAGGGCAGAAATAGCTTCCCCACAGTTGTCCATGCTCTGATAACCTCCAAATTTCTGGTATTATTGCTTCCATGTTTCACAAGCATACAGTAACGTTGGTAGTACAATAGCTTTGTAAACAAGCATTTTGGTTTCCCTGTGCATGTCCAGGTTTTGAAAGCTGCTCCGAGAAGCCTATTGGACTGAAGATGTGCAGGGCATTAAATTACAGAATAAGTTTTTTAAAGAAATATTCCATTATTTGTCATGTGTAGAAATATTGGGTAACAGAGCTGCTCAGGAACAAGTGTAATGGTTTGGTTTTATCTGATTTGACTGTTTGACAAACATATCCAGTCAGGTCTTGTTTTCAAACAGTCAAAATAACAGACAGTCCAATGGCACCTTAATGATTACTGAATATATTGTACTATAAATCTTCATCAGTTTCATGGTCTCCTTAGATAGATAAAATATTTCCACTTCACATGGCTAAATGGAGTGCCTTCTAGGGAAGTAACCATGTTTGAACATTCTTCTTCTTCTTCTTTGGTGATCACTCATAGCTGATTAAGATTGTCTTCCATGAACACGATCTTAACAATGAGTCCATAAGTGACTGTGGAGGTCAATTCTGCATCCACACATCCTTCCACAGTGGGGACATAGGTTTCCAGGCCGGAGTTTATCATGGTGAGGATTTGCCAAACATGCCTTCCTTTTAGCACATTTCTCCCTTTCATCTTGAGTTCGAGTGTCTTCAAAGTCCATGACACCTTTACTAAAGGCTGTTCTCCAATTGGAGGGCTCGCCGGCCAGTGTTTTCCAATTGTCGGTCTTTATACTACATATTTTTAGATTTGCCTTGAGAGAGTCTTTAAACCTCTTTTGGTGACCACTAGCATTATGCTTTCCATTTTTAAGTTCGGAATAGCTTTGGAAGACGATAATCAGGCATCCGAACAACTTGACCAGTCCAACAAAGTTGATGTTGAAGAATCTTTGTTTCAACACTGATTATCTTTGTTTCTTCCAGTACACTGGCATTAGTTTACCTGTCTTCCCAAGTGATATGTAATTTTTTTTGGAGACACTGTTGAGGAGTTGGAGATGCCATTTATAACTGGTTCATGTTTCACAAGCATACCGAAAGGCTGGTAGTACAATAGCTTTGTAAACAAGCATTTTGGTTTTCCTGCAAATGTCCTGGTCCTCAATCACTCTGCACTTCAGTCGGGAGAAAGCTGCACTTGCAGAACTCAGGCGATGCTGGATTTCAGCATCAATGTCGGCCTTTGTGAAAAGATAACTGTCCAGGCAGGAGAAGTGATCGACACTTTCTAATGTTACACCATTGAGTTGGATTTGTGGTGCTACAGAGGGGTTGTTTTGTGCTTGTTTGGTTTTAGGAAGTTGAGCAATAGGGCAAGCTTTTTGGAAGATATTTAGGATGGTTTGAAGGTCATCCTCTGAGTGTGCACACACTACGTTGTCATCAGCATATTGAAGCACTATGACAGAAGTTATGGTAATCTTATTCTTTGCTTTCAGCCTACTCAAGTTAAAGAGCTTTCCATCTGTTTGATATATGATTTCTACCCTGGTGGGGAGTTTCCCCGATTTCTCCTGAACCTATCCAGAAACATACAGCTCAGTTTGTCTCCAGGGCAACTCCTGTGCATCCACATCTACAAGCATTCTGAAGTCAATCTTTTATGAATGAACTTCATTCCCCCCCACCTATCAAGCTACAGGCCTGGAACATGTGTGCCCCCATAAGCAGCAGCAGAAATCATAGCTGGACAACACCCTGGTATTGAACTGCTAAGAATGAAAGATGCTGAAAAGCTCCATAGGATAAACGAGAAACACTTCCAGTTTTAAATCCAAGAATTCTACTTTTTGAAACACTTAAAATAAAGAGCATTGCAGTTCACCTCTGATGACTCTTGCGAATGAGTTCAAGCATTTTTGTCACCAGAATAATTTAAGAGACTTTAGATAACCAACTTGTTAGTTATAAATTATAGGGCAAATATGAAGATGTGTGGGCATGATTTATTGATAGATCATGTGCTATACATAGTACCTTTGACTATATTATTAAAACTGGCTCTAAAATATTCATGAAGGGAGAAATAAGGATACAGGGAACTGACAGCTTTGATAGGAAGTCTTCGGGTTGAGAGGCTCTTTAAATCTGGGTATGATATAGTGGCCGTCTGTCAGAAAACATTCCAGTGCTATCGCCCTTCTGGTGCTGATGCAATAAAGCAAGTTTCCTTCAAAGTTACACAAGCCAAGTGTAAATATTTGTACAGTGCAATATTTCACACTGAAAAGGCTGCATAGTTGCAATGAAGGCTAGAGAGCAGGAGTAGGGAACCTGTGACTCTCCAGAAGTTGCTGAACTCGTTATCATCAGACCTAGCCAGCATAGCCAATAGCGAGAGATGACGAGAGCTGTACCTCAATGATGTTGCAGGGCCACAGGTTCCCCACTTCTGTAGAGAGGAATCAGAGCAATCAACAACTGTATCCTTCTGTTGCAGTCTTTAAATGTTTTGCTCTGCCTCACTTACAAACACATGAAGCTGTCTTATACTGGTGTCAGCTCATTGGTAATACTACTACTAGTTTTGTCTACTCTGTGTGCCAAAAGACCTCTCATTGCCTGTGTACTGTTTTGTTTTGTTTGCATGTTTCCAGTAAATATCTGCTTCCTCCTCCTGAGACTGTAGATTGCTTTTGGCTGTGTGCACACTGGGGTCTACTCTGCATCCAATGTGCTCCCACTGCTGGTTTGGGAACAGTGTACACATGACATTAGCCATTATCTATCCTTTTTCTATCCTTTTGTTTCTTATTAATATTGTAGTCTGGTGCATCATCTCCCTGCCCCCCACTCTAGCTCACAGGAAACCAGTTTCAGTCTGAATTGAGAATGAAAGGGTTGCAAAACGGTATGCCTCTGAAGACTGGTTGCTGGGGATCACGAATTAGAGAGAGTTGCTGTGCTTGTGTCTAGCTTTGGACTTTCCACAATGGGCATCTGGTTGGCCACTGTGAGAAAGGGATGATGGACTGGATAGGCCTTTGATCTGATCTAACAGGGCTCTTTTTACACTATTATGTGTTAAGGACTAACTGAAACCATTATAAGCAGCTTTGTCTTGAAAGAGCTTGGAAACACAATAGACAAGAGTGGAGGGAGGATTAAGAGTGCTTGGGTGTGCACTAAATGAAACACCACATAAAAATCTGCAACCAATTCTAACATAACGGCTTTCCTGCCCTGAAGAATATTTATGGACAGTGCTACTGTGGTTCTAGTCCTGTCTATGAGGAAACACCCACAATGGTGCATCAGGTGATTGGTTTTATGCCATGGGGTTACTACAGGGCATTATTTTATCCCTAATGCTATTTGATATTTATATCTGTATCGGTTTCTCAAAAACAGGTCTTGCTAGACAAATCTCCTTTCTTTTTTTCTGGATAGAGTTACCAGCTTAGTGGATTAGGGGAATGCTGTGGATGTAGTGTACAGTCATACCTCATGTTACGTTTTCAGGTTGCGTCCCATGGCAACCCAGAAGTAACAAAATGGGTTACTTCCGGGTTTCGCCGCTTATGCATGCACAGACGTGCAAAATGACGTCGTGCACATGCGCAGAAGCGGCAAATCGCAACCCACGCACATGCAGACGCAGGTTGCGTTCTGTTCAGGTTGCGAACGGGCCTCCGGAACGGATCCCATTCGCAACCGGAGGTACCGGAACGGATCCCATTCGCAACCGGAGGTATCTTGATTTCAGTAAGATATGTGACATATTCCCCCATGATATTCTTGTGGGGAAGCTGATAAAATGTGGGCTAGACAAGTCACTGTGTGGTGGATTTGTAGCTGATTGACTGAACCACCCCAAAGAGTGCTCACTAATTGTTTCTCATCATCCTGGAGAAAAGTGACAAGTGCATTGCCGCAAGGTTCTCTCCTAGGCCCATTGTTGTCCAATGTCTTTTTGAATTACTCAGATGAAGGAATTGAGGGAATGCTCATCAAATTTGCAGATGGCATCAAACTGGGAGGGGTAGAATGCCACAGAAGAAAGAATCGGGATTCACAGTTTGGAGAACTAGGCCAAACTAACAAAATGAATTTCAGTGGGGACAAATGTAAAGTTCTGCATATAGGCAGGAATAACCAGCTGCACAAATATAAGATGGGGGGCACCTGGCTTACTAGTAGTACATGTGAAGAGGATCTAGGGGTCTTTGTAGACCACAAGCTTAACATGAGTCAGCAGTATGATGTAGAAGCAAAAAAATAGCTAATGCTATTCTAGACTGTATCAACAAAGTCTAGTGTCCAGATCAAGGGAAATCATAGTACAGTACTACTTTATTCTGCCTTGATCAAACTCCACTAGGAATACTGTGTCCAGTTCTGGGCACCACAATGTAAGAATATTGACAAGCTGGAACTTGTGCAGAGAAGGAAAACCAAGACAATCAAAGGTCTGGAAACCAAGCCTTATAAGGAACAGTTGAAGGAGTTGGGTATGTTTAGCCTGGAGGAGATTGAGAGGAGATATGATAGCCATCTTCAAATTTCTCAAGGGCTGTCACATGGAAGTTGGAGCAAGCTTGTTTTCTGTTGCTCCAGAGGGTAGGACGCAACCCAATGTCTCAAAGTTACAAGAAAGGAGTTTCTGAGTAAACATCAGCAAGAACTTTCTGACTGTAAGAGTTGTTTGCCAGTGAAATGGACTCCCTTGGGAGGTGGTGGACTTTCCTTTCTTGGTGGTTTTTAGGCTGAGGTTGGATGGCCATCTGCCATGGATGGTTGAGATTTCTGCATTGCAGGGGTTGGACTGGATGGCCTTTGGGGTTTCTTCGAACTATATAATTATATAATTCTATTAAGAAAAGGAAGCGCCTAGATGTATTTTAAGATGGCAATATATACACAGCCTTAGGCTTGGATTATTTTTCATTTTAAATATCTCAGTGGTAAAATGGCTCGCAACAGAACTGCTCCATCACTTTTTGGTCACTTGCAAAGCGTTTTGGATAACCAGAGTCTTTGTGGAAAGAAAGGAAAGGGGGAAATGTGGAAAGATTCCATTTAACTCCCTGTTATTTAAAGCTACAACTTAATTGAGAGTAAGCCTGGAGGCAAGGATTGCTGCAATTTTTTATCCATTTAGTGTGCCTAATACAAGTTAGGTATTCTAGAAATAAATGACAAATACTGTAAATCTCTCCACACTGAAAAAAAGCACAAATGTGATGAACAGTAATGGTAGCAATAACATTCAGGTTTGAACTGCTTTATTTTCATTGGGTGATATCCAGTGTTATAGGCTATAAACTAAAGTCCATCAATGTCTCTGGGTCTGCTCTGAGTATGTGTCAGAAAATTGCCCCACATCTAATTATTGTTTGGGTGAATTGTATTGCATAGAGTTTTCAACATTTCACGGTAAGAACTGTTCCTGTTCTCAGTGTAAGAAATACAAACATCTTTTAAACGAAGCATCTTTTGAAGATCCCGGAAGCCCACGCTGCAGGGCGCTTAGCCCCCATGGAATAGCATTCCTGTCAAGATACGACACACAGACGCTATCGGCACTTTCCAGAAACAATTTAAGACATTTTTATTCTGACATGCTTTCCCAGCTGGATAAATGGGTCTTTACCACAAGTGTTTACTTTGTTTGGTTTTAGTTTGGTTTTAAATATATTTGCTGTTTGGAAGCTTTTAGCTGTTTTTAATTAACTTTAGTGTACATTGCCTTGTGACGATTGTTTTGGAAGACAATGAATAACTCATTAATAATAATAATAATAATATCAGCAAGATACTCAATTTCTTTATCATTATGTCTGAAATTTAACCTAATTTTGATTGATTGCTTTAGCACTTTTAATACCAGTTATGCTACAATCCTCAGATAGTTACAAAGGGGTACATTTGATAAGGAAAATGAACATCCAGACTGAACTGCATTCACACCTGACAGTTAAGTCACATAGATTGACTTAGTATACCATATTCGACATAAAGAAAAGGGATAGCTGAGCATTAATTTTGACCCTGGGAGTGTGGTTTATTGCTCCCTATCAAGCCATGATCCATAAGCCAACATATCATTGCTTCAGCTATTCCTTTTCTTGTTTCATTTATGCCAGGAGTGGGGAACTGTTTTCACCCTGAGGGTGACACTCTCTTATGAGAAATAATGGGGGGGGGGCACATACCAGTTATGGGCAAAAGCAGGTAGAGAGGTGGATGGGCCTTTTAACTTTGCACAGTATTAAATCAGAGGTGTACACACACACACACACCTGTTGGAGAAAATAATTTCACAAAACTGTATTTTGATGATTCCATCTTCTTTTAAGCCTATGACCTAGCTAAACTGAAAAAGGCCTGCCTACCTTTTAAGATACAGAACTAGCTGCTTTTAGGTACTGTATGTAGTGAATGTCTGTTCCAGAACACTGAAAAGAATAAACTACTAGAATCTATGGTGGTCATTGTATGCCTGAAAAGAGAGAATTAGCTAGGCATGGCAATTGTTATTAATCTTGAATTGTTTTATAGATAGATGAAAGAGGACACTGGAAGACATCTAATGCATAGGAAAATTAGTTAAAAGTCTTAATAAAGAAAGACACTGAAAAATGGTTATATGTAATCACATGATATTATGATGAGGGGTGGTCTAAAGAGCCAAATGATTTTAATTGGCTCAGGATGATGGCATTGAGTTGTAACTATTAAGATGGCTGCGATCCTTTGATTGGTGAAATGAAATGATGCGTGTGATCTGAAAATGTATAAAAAACATTGCCTTGAATGTGGTTCCCTGCAGCCTTCTTATTTTTGAGGCTGTCCCTATGCTCAGTTGTATTTCAATAAAGGCTGATCTTTTCCCCTGGAGCCTGCATCCTTTTCTTTTGGGTTTCTGTATGGGAAACCGCCAGTCTAGGAACCTCTTTTTTAATTTCCCCAACACACCATTCTCCATCCAGGCAAGGAAGAGACACAGCAACAGTTCAGAGACACATTCCTACCATGGAAATGTACTCAAAGGGGGCATGGAGCAAGGTAGGCCTACTAAGAGGCATGGCCTAGGCTAGACTGAGTCTCAAGGGCTAGAGAGGCCTGGAGGACCACATTTGACCCCAGGCCTGAGGTCCCCCCACCCCTGGTTTCCTCACTTGCACCAGGGGAGGAGTGTTTGTGTGAACAGCTGAGCTGCATGCTAGCCACACACAGTATTTTTACTAATATCATTAAGCCACACTTTTTGGTTTATGGTTTTATGAAAATGCGGCCAAAGGCCACAGCACCACTGGAATGTTTTTGCACATATCAATGAAAGCCTATTTGAGTCTATGTTGCCTTATTTGTAACACATAATGTTGCTAATGAAGAAAGAAAGAGGGTCATTTTTAAATCAAATGTTCGTTCTAGGCAACATTTTTACACCCATGTTAAAGACAAAGAGGAAAACGAAGAGTGTTACATGTGGGGGGAAACCCAATCTTCATAAATAATTGAATCCACTTCCCTGTTCACCAGCTTGAACGGGATATTATCTCCTTAGTTAGATCAATTGGAGTGTTCAATAATCACCCACAGGTGGTTAAAAAACCTTTTTCTCACTGTTTGGCATGAGAAATACATCATGGAAACTGAGCCCTTTAGAACAGTTCCAAGTATGTACAATTCTCCCCACATGTTTACCCACTCATTTAAGTTATCTGAGGAGTTCTCCCTCCATATCTAGCTGTATTGTGGTAAGATGCTAAGTAGGGCCTTCTCTGTTGTAGTAATTATTATTATTATTATTATTATTAGTCTTGCTTGCACGTCACCATGAGGTCCTAAGGCAGGTTACAATCTTAAAATATAACATTAAGATCAGTTAAAACAAATTGCAGACAAGATAATACAGGTAATAAAATATAAAGGTAAAGGTAAAGGTACCCCTGCCCGTACGGGCCAGTCTTGACAGACTCTAGGGTTGTGCGCCCATCTCACTTAAGAGGCCGGGGGCCAGCGCTGTCCGCAGACACTTCCGGGTCACGTGGCCAGCGTGACGAAGCTGCTCTGGCGAGCCGGCACCAGCGCAGCACACGGAAACGCCGTTTACCTTCCTGCTATAAAGCGGTACCTATTTATCTACTTGCACTTAAGAGTGTTTTCGAACTGCTAGGTGGGCAGGAGCTGGGACCGAACGACAGGAGCTCAACCCGCCGCGGGGATTCGAACCGCAGACCTTTTGATCGGCAAGTCCTAGGCTCTGTGGTTTAACCCACAGCACCACCTGTGTCCCGTAGCAAGTGACAGTGAATCTTAAATGTTGGGTTGAATGATTGTAGCTGCTCAAAAACACTGTCTCTGCACATACAACATACACGTAGAGCGCATGGTTTCCCCCCAAAGAATCCTGGGAACTGTTTGTTAAGGGTGCTGAGAATTGTAGCTGCGGGGTAAACTACCATTCACAGGACTCTCTGTGGAAAGCTATGTGATTTATATGTGTGGTATGAACATAGCATGTTTTCCACCCATTCTTTACCTGCCAGAAGTATGTTTGCATGCTATAGGACACATCCTGCTTAATATACAGTATTACATATCTCACTTTAAATACATACTTACCAGATAAAGCATACTCATAAAGGGCATAATCTATTCTGCTGCACAAGCCCTCCTGAAATGTTTGCTGCTCTTTCGTGGGGAGGGCCAAATGGCTCGAGGTTGAGTTCCTGAAAATTTCAGGCAGAGCAGGGCTGGGCTAGATTCCGGTCTGAAACCATGTAGAGATACTCCCAGTCCATTGAGGCAATACTGAGCTAAACAGACCAAGAGCCTGACTCCATATATGACTTCGTATATACCACACATTTCAACAGCACTTGTGCAGGACAGTGCCTCTGTGGCTCAGGCCCTGTCAGGAGCCAGCCAGCAGCAAATTACACGGAGTAAGTGATGTTAACTTCACTAATGAGCACAGCAACTCATCTTTGGTAGGTCTTGCCCCTATGAGGGTGAGCTCCCGTTGCTCGGTCCCTGTTCCTGCCAACCTAGCAGTTCGAAAGCATGTCAAAGTGCAAGTAGATCAATAGGTACCGCTCCGGTGGGAAAGTAAATGGCGTTTCCGTGTGCTGCTCTGGTTCGCCAGAAGCGGCTTAGTCATGCTGGCCACATGACCCAAAAGCTGTACGCCGGCTCCCTCGGCCAACAAAGCGAGATGAGCGCCGCAACTCCCGAGTCCGTCACGACTGGACCTAAGGGTCAGGGGTCCCTTTACCTTTATCCTTACTTTACGTAGTGGTTTTCAACCAGTGTGCCGTGGCACCCTTGGGTGCCTTGAATGATGGTCAGGTGTGCTGCGGACAACATTAGTCTGCCCCACTTTCCCTCCCTCCCTCCTCTGATGCCCTCTCACATTTCTGCCTCCCAAATGCTTGTGACTGTTTGCCTCACATTCACCTTTGGTTAGTGTGGAGATTGGGCTGTTAAGGCTGTGGACATCCTCTTTCCAGGCCCCTGTGGGGTGGGGTGAGGAGGCACCTGTCCTCAAGGAGTGGGAAGAGGAGGCTGAGGGAACACTCCACAAGGGAGGGTGTTTGAAAAGGGGTGAGGGGCTGTCAGCTCTGCAGGTAAGGGGTGACATAACTGGGCTTCTGAGGCTTGGAGCGTGTTTCCCCACAGGGGAGCCGCAGAAAGAATATAGTTGGTCAAGGGAGCCATGGACTCAAAAAGGTCGAAAACCTCTGCTTTATGGTTTTGCCACCACTTGAAAACATTTCTTTCGTCAGGAATTTTAGATGCTAGCTGATTACGCCTGCTTGCTTTTGATATTGCTGATTCATGCTGCATATGCTTACTGCATTGTTGATTCTGGCTCTTTGAAATGCTTCTGCATATGTCAACTTAGATACCCAGTTTCCGAGTTGAAAGGCAACTCTCAAAATCTTTCTAATAAGCAAAATATTGAAGACGCACGAGGAAAGTGTTTTATGGAGATTGCCGTCTTCTGATGGAGCCCCCCGTGGTGAATGCAGATGGACCATTTTGCTAGTACTCTGTCTTTGTTCCATCCCACCCACTTTCACCATGCACTTCAGATTAAAGTTCACATTCATTTTGTAAGCATCACACTTGGTTTTTACAAGTAATATTTACACCTGCCCACTTGAGGCCGGTGCACAATGACTGGGTCCAGCCACAAAGCTGCACCGGTTCAGGATCCTACCAATACAGTATCTAACATGGTGAAGCCCTACGACTTTCTTCAGCCCTGCCATGGATTCTTGAGTTGAGATTCCTGCATTGGGGTGGGGGTGGGCTAGATGACCCTTGGGGTCCCTTCCAACTCTGATTCTAAACCACTATACAGTAGTGCAATTCACACGGCGACCGCTTCCCTTGCTGGGTTATCGCAGCTGCATGGCCTTGACCCGCCTCTCCATGCCCACTCCCATCGCACAGGAGAGGTTTGCACACCTTTTATCCATATGGGCTTAGAACCCCTTTGTGAAAGGGGGGAAACCCTGAGCCAGAACAGAGGAGAGATGACGGCTATGCGACCCTATTTGGGGGGGTGCACAGGGCCGGATTTAGGTTTGATGAGGCCCTATGCTACTGAAGGTAATGGGGCCCTTTATATGTCCAGCTGCCTTTTGGCAACAACAAATTGTCATTTTTTGGTGTTGAATATATGCTATATGGCAATTTATGGACCTAATAGGTATCCAAAGTCATTTGCACATAACAAAATACAGTGGTACCTCGGGTTACATACGCTTCAGGTTACAGACTCTGATAACCCAGAAATAGTGCTTCAGGTTAAGAACTTTGCTTCAGGATAAGAACAGAAATCGTACTCCAGTGGTGCGGCAGCAGCAGGAGGCCCCATTAGCTAAAGTGGTACCTCAGGTTAAGAACAGTTTCAGGTTAAGAACGGACCTCCGGAACGAATTAAGTACTTAACCCAAGGTACCACTATATGTACTTTATCAAAGTAATTGTTGAACTGAAATACAATTAAGTATATTAATAGTGAAATACAATTAAGAAGTTTATTAATAGTGAAATACAATTAAGAAGTTTATTAATAGTGAAATAATTATTAAGCTCTAACTTAAGTACATCCAGTTGTTTTTTCCTTTAAATTTTTTGGGTGCCCCCAAGAGAGTGGGGCCCTAAGCTATAGGGGAGGACCCTGTTGCAACAGCTTTAATAAAGATCAGACTTACTAGCCACTTTGCTTCTCAATATTCTCTGCTTGGCCTCTGTTATTTTCTCCTACCAATAGCGAACTCACGTAAGGACTCTATACGGGATCTTGGATAAGGCAAAAAGGGCAGATTTTGTTTACAACATAGCTTATGCGTAAATCCGGCACTGCGGCTATGCGACCCTATTTGAGGGGGGCATGGAAACCAGTGGGGCGCACTTCTAACTGGATAGACATGGGGGTGGGGTGCATCCCCCGCGCCCCGGGCAAGGTCGCCGGTTGCTCCCAGCCGCTGCCGGGGCTTCCCTTCGCCGCCTCTCTCCGCATCCCAAAATGGCAGCGAAGGCGGGGCTTCGTTTCGACGCGCCGCCCGGGAAACCTCCCCATCCTGGCGGCGGCGGCGGAAGCAGAGGCTTGTGCGTCAAAGCGCTGCTGGGCTGAGCGGAGGCGCCGCTGCCGCCCTCTAAGGATGGCAGAAGCAGCCCACGCAGCACAGGTCAGTGGGCATCGCCAGCAGCCTCCGCGTCTCCTCCTCCTCCTCCTGGGTGGGCAGCCTCCGTCTCCCTAGCACGGAGGAGGAAGGTTGTGCCGGCCTAGAGAGTCACGGCCCGCCCGCTTCTTCGGGCACCCGGGCTTTCAAGTGCCTCTGAGCATGCCTAGAGAGCGTTTCCTTCGCGGAAAACTCTTTGCATCCCGTCCCCGCACGCTTGGGACTATGGAGCATGCGTCCTAGCGGGCCGTGGACTCCTTTGAATGACACGAGCCATAACATGGCGTTATTATTTGCAGTGGGGCTGCCTGTGCATTCAGGCGGGTTTTTCTGTCTCTGGGGAAATGCCCCACAGCTGCAGGCTAGAATTGGTTGAAGGGGGCTTTGCCGCGCATCGGATTCTCTTGTTTCTATGGGCCCCTAATGGCGAGTTGGGGCCTGTGAGCTGCCCGTTGTATCTGCGAGGCTAGTAGAAGAGACGATGATACCTGCATAGACAAAAGAAATCGGCGAATGACTTGCGAAGAGAGGAAAGGCAAAACAGGTTTCTGGCATGTGTGCAGCGGCACATGTTCAGGCCTGGATTTTTACCTATTTGTTTTTGTTTTTTTTTTTTAAATCTCCATTGAGAAGCAAGACAGGAGCCAGGAAGGAACAGCATAAGTTTACCCCCTCTCTAAAGAAATGTGATGAATTGCATTTGAGGCCTCTGCTGGAAAAGTAGACTAGACGTTTAAATACAAGCTTTTATTTAAACAAACACAGAAGTGTCCTCCCAGAGGACACTTTAAAGAGGCTTAAACCTTTAAAGGGATGCTTTGCAGATTGCATCAGTTCCTTCTGTGTGATTATCAGCAACAGATTGTAGGAAGATCCAGCGGTCTGAGTGGACTTGAAGTTTAAGTCTGATAATTAAGGTACTGAGTTTGCAGTATACAGAAAAAAAGGAAGGAAGTACCATGCAATAAGAATACCTGTGTTGAAGTCCAGATAGATAGATAAAAAGGTAAAGGTACCCCTGCCCGTACGGGCCAGTCTTGCCAGACTCTGGGGTTGTGCGCCCATCTCACTCAAGAGGCCAGGGGCCAGCGCTGTCCGAAGACACTTCCGGGTCACGTGGCCAGCGTGACGAAGCTGCTCTGGCGAGCCAGAGCCGCACACGGAACGCCGTTTACCTTCCCGCTAGTAAGCGGTCCCTATTTATCTACTTGCACCCGGGGGTGCTTTCGAACTGCTAGGTTGGCAGGCGCTGGGACTGAGCAGCGGGAGCGCACCCCGCCGCGGGGATTCGAACCGCCGACCTTTCGATCGGCAAGCCCTAGGCGCTGAGGCTTTTACCCACAGCGCCACCCGCGTCCCTGATAGATAGATAGATAGATGATAAATATTGCAGAACACATTATATTTTGCTTTATAGATTTTTTACTTTCTTTGGTGAATGTCAAGGACAAGTAGCCAAATAACTTGCATATCATACACAAGTGTGTGATGGTTTAGCTGTAATCTTCCTCGTGATATTCTTTGCTCATTAAATTTAACAGCCTTATTCCAAATTCTGTACAAATGGAAAGACATAGGTACATTACTTGTGTAGAAAAAACAAAGGGTTAGAATTTCCATGCCCAAATACTCATTTGAAGTAGCATGTGGTCTTCTATGAACTCTCTGCACTACTGTACAAGTTTATGCGTGTTTTCCTTCTTTTTTAAAATGTAGTTTAAAGATTCAAGCCCTGGGTTTCTTCTGCCCAGAGCTGATGTGCCTTTTCATATGGCATGATGTCAGAAATGAATGACGCTGGTCCCATCCATAGACGATGACATCACAGCAGCGGTGGTGGTGGCACTGGGGTGGGGGTGGGGAGATAAAAAAAGCATGAAGAAAATTGCAGGAAGGTATAACACAGCAGGGCAGTGTAAATGATAATAATAATAATAATGCTAATACTAATAATAAATTTTATTATTTATACACCACCCATCTGGCTTGGTTTCCCCAGCCACTCTGGGCAACTTACAGCATATCTGAAAACAAAATTAAAATATCAAGCGTTAGAAACCTCCCGATACAGGGCTGCCTTCAGATGTCTTCTAAAAGTTGTGTAATATACAAGATGCACAATCAATAGATGGCTAATTTGTTTCACACAACTCAAGCAGCATTTTAAGTTCTAGTCTAGTCAGAACTTGAGTCTTACCCTTTGGACTTCATCCAGCCTACACGCACAGAATATAGTTTGAACACATATAAGGTGGGTGGAATTAGTAATAGGAGTATTAATGGTGATTTCTCACACAATTTTTTGTACTCTGTTTTTAATACTTGAGAGCAAAGTATATGTCTCTCGCTGATGTGCAACAGATGCATTATTTGCCCCTTACCTATTTAAAACTGGCGGAAGTGAAGGCTTAATGTTTATTTTAAAAGTGTAAGCAGCAAATAAGGCATAGATGCACAACCAATGAAGTGTGCCTGCATTTTATTCTTATTTATTTATATGTTACTACGTTAATAATAATAATAATAATAATAATAATAATAATAATAATAATGCTTTATTATTTATACCCTGCCCATTTGGATGGGTTTCCCCAGCCACTCTGGGCAGCTTCCAACACAATATCAATAATAATAATAATGTTGATAATAATAATAGAGCAATAAAACATCAAACATTAAAAACTTCCCTTAATAGGGCTGCCTTCAGATGTCTTCTAAAAGTCATACAGTTGTTTATTTCCTTGACATCTGATGGGAGAGCATTTCACAGGTCAGGTACCACTGCCGAGAAGGCCCTCTGCCTGGTTCCCTGTAGCCTCACTTCTTGCAGTGAGGGAACTGCCAGAAGGCCCTTGGAGCTGGACCTCAGGCTGAACGATGGGGGTGGAGATGCTCCTTCAGATATACTTCAGATATATGGTGTATATGTGTATCTATGTAATATATTTATTTTTACATTTATATTCCACCTTTCATCCAAGGAGCTCAGAGTTCCCTCCCCATTTTATTCTCACAACCTTGTGAGGTAGGTTAGGCCAAAAGGCAGTGAGTGGTCAACCCAATGAACTTCATGACTAAGAGGGGATCTGAACTCTGCTCTCTGAAGTCCTAGAACAAGAGCTGCTCATCTGGTGGGACAGAGCTGTAATAATAGCCTCCCAGCAGAGACATCATTGCTGCTTACATGGACGGATGAGGCAGTGGGGATGTCAGGGCTGTGCAGGTACACTGGGGGAACCATTCTTGCATTCCCACTGCTGCACCCACACAGCTTAAGCCCCTCTGCTGCCCTGCCCCTCTTTCTGTAAAGCGGCAGTGATACGCCTGCCAGGAAGACATTGCTGCAACTCTGTCACACCAGGCAAGCCACTCCTGCCCTATCCCAAAAACTATCCACTACACCAAAGGTGTTCCCTTCGATATCTGTTTCTGAATATCTTCTTTCAGTAATGTTTCAATCTGATTCTGAAAAGAGATAAAATGAAAGAACTCTCTTCCTTGGCATGCTTCCTGCAAAAGCATTTCATAACATTTATCTTGGACCAAAGGCCTTGCATGGTTTCGCCTTCAGATTGTGAAAGTTGAGTTGCTAGGAGGTCTGTTCTGGTATCACTCTGGGCCACTAGTATTGATTGCTCTGACGTGAGGGGTGTCTGTTATTGTTTGTTGGGTGTTGCTGACTTAAAGTTGTGCCTTAAAAGTTTTAAGTTGTGCCTTGAAATAAAGGACCTCATTGGACTGCTTAGCAGTAGAGCAGTGGGAAATTTAGAAGTGCAGGGTGCCTTCATGATATAACCACCACGCCCCTTCTAAGATTATACAACAATTTTATAAATTATACAATTAGGGATGCATTGCAACAATCAATGCAGGTCTCCACAGGTTGCCTTTCAGCTACTATTCTGTGCACATACATGGGCAAATGATTTGGAGTGACTTAAAGTGTGTTTTCCATGAAGTTCCCTTGTATGTAACAGAACCTGCACACTCATCTCTTGAAAAAGAAGCACCTTGTGTTTTTGGTGTTCCTAAATGCTTAGCAATACAGTGGCTGTAGGACCCTGGAAGGGACGTGGGTGGCGCTGTGGTCTAAACCACTGAGCCTCTTGGGCTTGCCAATCAGAAGGTTGGCAGTTTGAATCCCTGCGATGGGGTGAGCTCCCGTTGCTCAGTCCCAGCTCCTGCCAACCTAGCAGTTCGAAAGCACACCCAAAAGTGCAAGTAGATAAATAGGTATCGCTCCGGCGGTAAGGTAAACGGCATTTCCGTGCGCTGCTCTGGTTTCGGTGTTCCGTTGCGCCAGAAGTGGCAATGTCATGCTGGTCACATGTCCCAGAAAAACTGTCTGCGGTCAAACTCCGGCTCCCTTGGCCTGTAAAGCAAGATGAGCACTGCAGCCCTAAGTCATCTGCGACTGGACTTAACTGTCAGGGGTCCTTTACCTTTACCTTTTTTAGGACACTGGAAACAAGGACCTTGCAGGGACCTTGCTGCAGAAATAGTAATGAATGGGTCTTCAACCCTCTATGATCCCAGACCACTAGGCCACTGCTGAGTAGGTAAGAGTATACAAATATGTCATATGTCATATTTTGTTCTGAAGGGAGGACAAGGACAGAAGAAAACTTTGATCACAAGTATGTTTCCCTGTGAGCGGTTGCAGTTTGCTCTGTGGCGGCCTTTTGAAGTCAGTTTCTCTAGGATATCAAACACTTGGGCCCTGAAGCCCCATAGCACTGCTGTACATACAAAAAGTTGACCATTTTGTTGGGATTCGCTCACTATTTCCTCCACTGTGTCTGAAGCTTCCATAAATAAACTGGGGGGAAAGTGCTGTGAAGAACAGAAGAAAGGAAGGAGCACTTTAGAAACAGCCGTTTGTGCAGAAGTCACATCAAAGACAGGTGGATTGCAGAGTGTGTGTTCTGCCTCCTTCCTAAAATAACACCCACAGCAGCAATAACACTCTGTTTCCTCCACCTTTTTGGCATGAGAATGTGTTTGCAGAGAATTGTGCAACAACTATTCTGCACAAATTTCCGGTTTCAAATGAGTATAATAGCAGGGCACCTTAATTGGGGTGGGAGAGGGGGAGGCCATTGACATTTCTGGGCTGTCCGTTAAAAGCCCTGTTATTTGTGGCCCTTCGGGGTACTTGAAAAGTGTCTGAAAGTAGAGGGTAATAAGAATTCATCAAAAGCTTGTTTTCCCAGGTAAAGTTCCTTTCCTCCCTTTCTCTGCACCTGATTCAGGTTAACCCTTAAGCTCTGTAAAGGAAGGCTGTGACTACAAAAGGAGAAAGATGTTGTCAAGGCCCAAGCCTGGGGAGTCGGAGGCAGATTTGCTGAAGTTCCAGAATCAGTTCCTGGCAGCGAAAGCTTCTCCGGCAGTGAAGGTTGTAAAGAAAGCAGATAAGAGAAGAGGGGATCTGGGGAGTGGAGAGGATGAGAGACCCTCATTGCAGCATGACAGGGATGTGGTGATGCTGGATGGTAAGTTTACCTTTTTTTATTTCAAATTATCTTGTTTTGTATTGATGGTTTAGTACAGCCTTCCCCAGCCTAGTGCTGTTTGAATGTTTTGAACTGCAACTCCCATCAGTCCCATCTGGAGCACGTCAGATTGGGGAAGGCTGGCTTAGTAGTCAACAAAACCAAAATCACTTATTCATTGGCTGTAAGTTGCTAGGTATATTTGAACAGCTTGCTTACTGTAACCTTGCCTGCACTAGCTACTGTTCCCAGCCATCCCTCTTTTTGTTTGCAAAGCAGCCATTTTTGGTGCCAGATTGTTGTCAAGACTAGACGGCAACCCAGTTGGAATTAAGGGCATCATTTAATAATAATAATACAATAAAATAATGGTAATATAAATTTTATTATATACAGTGGTACATCTGGTAACGTACTTAATTCGTTCTGGAGGTCCGTTCTTAACCTGAAACTGTTCTTAACCTGAAGCACCACTTTAGCTAATAGGGCCTCCCACTGCTGCTACGCCGCCGCACGATTTCTGTTCTGATCCTGAAGCAAAGTTCTTAACCCGAGGTACTATTTCTCGGTTAGCGGAGTCTGTAACCTGAAGCGTATGTAACCTGAAGCGTATGTAACCCGAGGTACCGCTGTATATGCCTCCCATCTGACTGGGTTGCTCCAGCAAAATACTAAAACACCATAAAACACCTGGAGATTACTAATGCTCTGCATATTCTCTCTCTCTCTCTCTCTCTCTCTCTCTCTCTCTCTCTCTCTCTCTCAGACTTTCCTGATGTGCCCCCTCCACTGACACCAGCACCTCCCAAAAAATCCAAATTCAAAAGTGCCCGTGTTCATTTTGATGAGGATCCAGGAGAGCAGTTGGATCGCAGTGATCAACACATCACAGCTGTCTTCAGCAAAATAATTGTGCGTTTATAAGAACTACAATAATAGTGATTAAACCTCTGATTGACCTGTGGTAATGATTGATAAATACTCAAGCTGGGGCAGCATGCATTAAAAATAAAGTGATATAATCCTGCAGAGTAACCCAAATATTGCACACATACATTCCAAAGCAGAAATTACGTAATTTCTAATTATACACATTTTTACTTATTGTTGTTTAATTTATTCTTCTTTTGCTGGGAAATGAAGCCTCCTGGGGCTCAAAGGCACCTTCTGACCACTGAATTTATAGGAAGCTTACCTGACCTTCTGGCAGATTACTCAGAGTAATCTGAATAAACACAAACCTCTGTGTTGCAAAATGTAACAATCTACAAAAATGCAAACGCAGCACGCTGGACGTTAGTGGATCAGTGCCCACTAGCATGATCCCTACTAGTATGAATATTTCATTGATAATTATTCACTGATGAAGACTTTATTCTGAAACAGTTGAACTATTCCAGATATACTGGCCTTTTGAGACTTTTGAGAGACGGCTTCCTTTGAGAGACGGCTTGGCATTCCTCGCTATTCATTGATTTGTTTGATTCTTTGTTTGACTCTGATACATATACCAACTTGTAGTTACTTGAATATTTTGTGAGATGTGTTGTATGATATATACATCATTTTGAAGTGGCTTATTCGTATATTTTGAATGACATCATAACCGATTATATATTCACTAACAGTTATTAGCACTGTGGGTTAAACCACTGAGCCTTGGGCTTGCCGATCAGAAGGTTGGCAGTTTGAATCCCCGCAATGGGGTGAGCTCCCGTTGCTCGGTCCCTGCTCCTGCCAACCTAGCAGTTCGAAAGCACAATGTGCAAGTAGATAAATAGATACCGCTCCGGCGGGAAGGTAAACGGCGTTTCCATGCACTGCTCTGGTTCGCCAGAAGCAGCTTAGTCATGCTGGCCACATGACCCGGAAGCTTTCTGCGGACAAACGCCGGCTCCCTCGGCCAATAAAGCGAGATGAGCACCGCAACCCCAGAGTCGTCCGCGACTGGGGCCCCTTTACCTTTACCTTAGCTTTCTAGGAGAGAGCAGGGCGAGGGTGCACAGATTGACTTGCCCTTTGCGTATGCACTGCACTGACCTCCCCCACCCCAGTAAACAGCCGTGACTAACCTGCTGGGAGGCCAAGTAAGCACCTCTGCTCCACCCTGCCATCAGTAGCCTCTGGATGTGACAGAGGCTGTCAGTCATTCTATTAGAAAGGCTGCAGTTCTCTGCCCCCTTAACTGGAAGCAAGTCTCATTGACCTCAGTTACAAATAATTATGAAGTTACAAATAATTAGTAGCCTGTTTGGATATAGGCATGTGCGGATATGCTTCAGTTGTGAAATTACACCTTGTGAAGGACACAGCTGCATCGTTGCATTTGTTGCTAGAAATCCATGGGTTAACCGACGATTCAACACCGGTTTTGTTAATGCCAAGATAATGTTTTTATTGTCTAGTAAGAATTTGTTTCTGGTCTCTTGGCCTTTTTACAATTTATGCTACATTGTCTTCAAAAATATATAATGAAATTTTTTTTTAGAAAAACCATGGAAGTGTTGATGGTTGGCAAGTGTCTTTCAGTGACGCATCTCTCAAGTGACACAATTTTATGCTTTTTCTGGAGAAAGGATGGAACTGTCCTTGTCCAATGCTGATAAACCTAGCGCCTCTTTCATTCTTAGAAGTAGGCCACTCTTAGACAAGTACAAAATGAAATTTGAAGTGAGGAGTTTTTGCAACAGCTACTGTCTCATAGCTGAGGGAAGACCTGAGCAGAAGTCTAAGGCCAGACTCCTTCTGCTGAGCCATTGTAAAGCACTGTGATGCTTTAATGAATGAAACCAGTATTCATTTGGCGTTGTGTCTTTGTGGCAGGAACGTGACACAAGCACTGCCAACGTGACCGTGCCTGTCTTCACTGGAGATGCGTTTCCCAGAGTCTTTCACAGGTCCGAAATAAAAACAGAGGTAAGAAAAGCAGCTCCACACTTATCAGCCCCCTCTCCTCCTGTTTCTGCTTTGTTTAGATTACCTTCACCTCACAGAGTGTTTGTTGTGGGGGAGGAAGGGAAAGGAGAGTGTTAGTCGCTTTGAGACTCCTTCGGGTAGTGATAAAGCGGGATATCAAATCCAAACTCCTCTTCTTTTAGTTCTGTGTATTATGCTTCATCATAATGCAATCTGCTGCTGATGGACTTTGTTGTGCAGTCACAAATGCTTTGAATAAATAGAGGAAGTGTTGGGGCTTCTAGGGCGTTACATAGGAGACTCGGCAAACTGGATGCAGTGAGTTACGTTAAAAGCACACGTGTTGGATTTTAAGTTGTGTGGGATGAGTCTGCTAGATGGATGGGACATTGTTGGGCTTTGGTTGGATTTTGGGAGGCAGTGTCTGGCTCATGACAACCATGGGGCTTCCTTGAGGGATCACCAGCTTGACCCCAAGTGTGGGACATGCCCTTGATTTGGTTTATGCCCTTGGTGGCAAGGTCTGGAAATAGAGCAGGTTTTTGTGACTCCTGTTGTCATTGTCACACCACTTCCTGGTGACGTTTAGGCTAACGGTACCGAACATGTTATTCCATATTTCCAAAGTTGATGAAGGAAGCCATTCTAAACTTTCGGATACCTGCTAGCAGTGAGTGGTGGATTCACATTAGTGAAGTGTAAGATAATGCAATACATTATCTATCACATTCCTTCAGTGCCCTTTACAAAGCACTTTCCTTACTTCTGTGCAGTTACGTGTGTTTCCAGTGGTTCTCTGCCCAGTTTTTACTACCATTGTCATTTATGAAAACTTAGCAGAGCCCTGAAATTACCTGGGTTTCTTCCTAGTTTAGCGGAGTCTGAACTGCATTTTTGGCATGCTACAAAACATTTTCTTTTTCTGGGGTTTCTGTGGTGTGGCCTTGTGTTTGCCTGCACCTCTGGCCTATTCACTTACATTTGTACTATGGGAGCTGCAGTCAGAATTGGCAGACACTCCCACCTGACTACTGATTGGAGCTCTAGGAGGCAACAGCTCAGAAAACAACGGAGAGAAGGGGAGAACATGCAATAGTTTTGTCTCCTGGGAGACAGCATGGACTTGAAGGGCTGGAGCATCTGAAAAGCTTGTTACAAGGAATGCTGTTTCGTTTTTTAAATAAAAAAGCCAGTCTTTAGAGTGCATTGCAAAGTTTTCTATTGTGGTGTGCAATGTTGGTTTTTGCCATTTTGAATATAGAAGGTGCTACTATTTGTCTCTGTTTTTTAATATACTGATGGGAGACATGGGCCGGGATCCAGAGAGTCTCTTCTGCATGCACAGACAGGCTTTTGCATGCTGATCCAGCAGTTTGGGCTCTTGTTGGAGGGAAGCAAACCTGCATCCACAGAAACTCTGCTGCCAGTTTCCACACAGTTCATGGTGTGCATATCGGTTGTGCAATCTTGGCTGTAGCAATATATCATTTTTCTTTCCATTGCAGCTTCTTGGCTTAGTATCATCAAGGTGGATATGCTTCATGTCACTTTTTTCTTATCAATAGTCAGTAAGTCTCTGATAGAGCCTGAGTAGACACTATGCAAATTTTAAAATCCATTAGTTAAGCATCATTCATCAAATTTATTACTGTGAAATTCTTGCCCTCTTACGGTCCCAAAATCTTCAGAGATGGCTTTTCCAAGACAGTGAAGTCTGTTTATCCTCAGAAATGCAAAGCATTCAGATAAGCAGACTCTTGGATTAATCATAGAAGCAGAGTGGAGCAAGCTAGTCAGAATTTACCTACAACCAGATGCTTTCTTGCTTGCTGCATTTTGTCAAGAAATGTATTTATTTTCCTCTTCCTGGTGTTTAAATATATTACATCGTATCTGGGAAAGAGTGAGGAAGGGCTGTGACTCTGTCTCTCTCCACCCCCCCTTAAAATTGTCTAATCTACAGCTTGCAGTTGAGGACACAATATAGAAATCCATGTTGAAGGCAGCATGGATGACACATATTGACCCAATTGGAGTGGGTGGCAGGAATGTTGATGAATTGGTTTTTTTGGTTATATGAGAAAGACATAGGAGTGTTTACTTGCTGTTTTGTATTCTTGCAGGAAAAATCAGCAGCTGGAAAGAAAAGTATCTTTGCTCAGAAGATAGCTGCTAAGAGGGCAGCTGAAGTGGCTCAAATATCTTCTCTTTCTCTTGAGGAAGCTGAGCAAATAAATGTAGGACCAGCAGCTCCAGATGCTGCCCTACCTTCTGAAGCCTTGGAGACCCAGTTCCGCAGGGGTGAGGAAGGTAAATGTTGATACCTGTGGAGCAAGTATTCTCAGTTCCTGATGGCATGTGGGATGCTTATTGAATATTAGCATAGAGAAGCAAAAATCTCCTTAAAGGGTTGTGCTGGTGAGCCCTAGCATTGAGGCAGTGATCCTGCACACAGTCACATTGGAGTAAGCACCATTGAACTCAGTGGGACTTAATGTCTGAGACTACATGCACCAGATTGTGAATCAACTCTGTGGAGTATGTTGTCAGTTTAGGTTTGCTTATGAATACCACTCACAGTGCCCTTTGTTTTTAGATAAGCCTGCTGGTAGTGTACACAGTCAGCGGTCACGTATTGTCACTGGGAAAGGTCTTGGAAGCCTGGGAGGAGAGCAAGAAGCCCAGAACATCCACAAGGAGAACCTGGAGAAGCTGCAGTCCATGTCTCAAGAGCAGATCTTGGAGGAGCAGAAACGACTGCTGGCTCAGCTAGGTACGAACTTCTTGCTGACTTCTGTACACCTTATTCAGTGATTTGGATTAACCCCCCTCTGATTTTTAAGGATCAGGGCAGTTACCTTCAGTTTTGAAAGCACAAAACATAACATGAACTCTACACAAAAGAACGTTGTCCAAAGCAGCAAAGCCAGCTTCAGACATGTGGAATCATTCCCAGGAGTCGGTTCCACGCTTGAAGATTTCCTGTTGGCATGTTTAATTTATGCAGCCGGCTTTGTAAGAGGCACACAAACTGCAAAGCCTCTTTCACAGACCTCATGGGCCTGTTGAAGTTAGCTGCTTACATTAATTTTTTTGGACGGGATGCTTCTGAGACACAAATGTGATATCGTGTCTTTAACTTGCAACCTGAAAAGCAGTCCTCTGTCTGAAGGCCAGGTGGGAGGGGACCTGGTGGGAGGGGACCTGATGAGGATATGTTATGCATTTTTATGTTTTTATATCGTCAACAACAAGAATTATTATTATTAATAATAATAATAATAATACAGTGGTACCTTAGGTTACATACGCTTCAGGTTACAGACTCCGCTAACCCAGAAATAGTACCTTGGGTTAAAAACTTTGCTTCAGGATGAGAACAGAAATTGTGCTCTAGCGGCGTGGCAGCAGAGGAAGGCCCCATTAGCTAAAGTGGTGCTTCAGGTTAAGAACAGCTTCAGGTTAAGAACGAACCTCCGGAACGAATTAAGTACTTAACCCGAGGTACCACTGTAATAGCGTCAATCAGTATTGACTCAAAGAATTGACACATGCATCAAGGAGGAATTTTAATGCTGACAGTATTTTGTCCCATTTTCATGGTTATCAGATCCGGGTTTACTTGCGTTCTTAAAGTCACGACGTGATGGTAAGACAACTCGGGAAGGAGAAAGCCAAAAGCAGCAGGAGAGGCCAGGAAAGCTTCTTCATCCAGAAACGCAGCCTAGACCCAAGCATGAAGCAGAAGAAACTCTGAAAGCTCCTTTGTTACAGAAGCCAGTGATGGAAGAGGAGGAGGGCATGGAGGAGTCCCTGCAAACAGAAGCTGGTACAAGAATGGAGGATAGCACAGGTAAGGAAAAGTTACGCGTTGTTGCAATGGATGAGCAAAATGGCCAAGTTTTCATATAATATACATGCTTGTTCTTCCAGGGTTTTGATCACTGCTTCAATTCTAGAGGCCAAGTATTCTCAACTCAAATCTGTTGTGCAAATGGAACAATTGCAGGACCGTAATTTTGCTTTGTCGTACAACTAAGAAGAGGCTGTTTTACCTGACCCAACCTCGGGGGGCGTGGGGGTGGGAGACTTGCTCCATGCAGTTTTCATATATTTGCTGGTGTTGCAGTACTCTCTGGCAAGGGGTGGCATAGATGAAAAGTATGGCAACTACAGATGCAGCTGCTGATAAGAGTAGATTTGAATGGCACCTTCACTTTCACTTCTTGGCAGGCTGCGTGTCCTTTGGGAACAATCAATATGTTTGGGTTTTGTATATATAGATATTTTGCTGCTGATGATTCATTCACTGTGTGGCACTATATAGCAACTTTACGTGCTTCTTGTTAACATATGGCCGCTTTGGGGACTCCCCCTGCTACCACAGTCTCTTTCAGCTACAGTCTCTCTTCTTCCACTATGAGATGACCCTAAACCCATTTTTACTGCAAGGTGATTCTGGGCCTGGCTTTTATATCTTGATTCCCAGAAGCGATGTGTTTGAAGTTAACAACGGAGCTGTCAAATTAGGTACCTGGGCAGAGGCTTTGTAGGAAGAATCAGCAAAAGGATCTGATTTGTGAGATTGGAGAACAAGGATGAACAGTAGGAAGTTTGGGGGCTGGAGTCCAGGAACCACATCACTGGCTGCTTGCACTGCAGAAGTGAGTGAAGGTAAGTCAGAGCAGGTTTTAGTGGCTGCACCTGCAGAAGCTGCTAATATAGCTCGGTCTCCATTGCGGCTTCTACAGCACCGTGGGGTTGGGTGAAGCCAGTGAGAAATTGTTGTGGTTTTCAGGAAGGAGATTGACTGCCAAGTGGAGTTACTCCTCCAAACTAGAACTTGCTGTGAACAAAAGGCCTTGGGTTGTGGGTGGAGGAAGCAGATTTCGGTAGCTGCTTAAAGCTAGCTGGAATCTCTCCCAAGACAGATAAATCCTGTGAGGTTTAAGAATCCTGTGTTTAGATTATATTCGTCCTCAGCGTGGATTACCTAGGCTTAAAAGGCGCACAGCTTGAGGTATTGGTTGATTGGCAGGCTAGAGGGGCACTCACTTTCCATCCCCTTCAAATTGTAGGAACGGGGATAATATGTGCATTGGAGGAAATACATTGTTTATGATGCCTCAAGATAGGAGTCAAATCCGTAAGAGGGACCTGTGGGCTTCTGCTGGAGCTTGTGTTCTGATGATGATAGGTAAAGGTAAAGGTACCCCTGCCCGTATGGGCCAGTCGTGTCCGACTCTAGGGTTGTGCACCCATCTCACTTAAGAGGCCGGGGGCCGGCGCTGTCCGGAGACACTTCCGGGTCACGTGGCCAGCGTGACGAAGCTGCTCTGGCGAGCCGGCACCAGCGCAGCACACAGAAACGCCGTTTACCTTCCCGCTAGAAAGCGGTACCTATTTATCTACTTGCACTTAAGGGGTGCTTTCGAACTGCTAGGTGGGCAGGAGTCTGATGATGATATGGATCAATAATACCCTTTGTACTCTTGCCATATCTGCAGGTCCCTTTCTGTTTCCTGTACTTAAGTGATCTTGCTAGTGGGTCCAGATTGAGTTACCCGCAGGCAGTTCTTGCTAAAGGGCAGCCAAAAGCAGTTGCTCATTGCTTCTGTTATCCCCAGACAATGAGGAAAGGATTAAAAAAAATAATGAGGGTGGGAGAGACAAGGTTCTACCTCAAAGAGCTTGCATCTTAATTTCCACAGTGATGGGAGGAAGAAATGGTAGAGAGAAAGCAGAGCAGGAAAGCCTAAACATGTTGATTCACTTAAGCGCACTCAGGGCTTCATTTCACTTGCAAATGAGACCTTGAGGGGTCAGGCCAAAATCTCTGAGGCCTTCATCTTGGTCAGTTTTGGGATCCTGTTCTTTAGCTCCTTGCCTCTGCATTTCGTTACAATAAAGCTCCAAGTGAATTCCAGAAGGGCTGCAGCTCAGTGATAGAGTAGGAGCTTTCAGACAGAAGGTAGGGTTGGGAGAGACCTCAGTCTGAAATTCTGGAGAGCCACTGCCTGCCATCATGGATGATAACTGAGCCAGGTGGGCCAACAGCCTGACTCTCCACCAGGCAGCTTTCTGTGCTTCCCTTAAGCGGCCAAACAAACCATGACCCATGAAGTCGATCCAAGAGGACAGCTAACTTCCTTGGTTTTACTGAGTTCTTGGGACTGCAGAAACAAGGGGAAGGGCCCTAGCTCAGTGGCAGAGCATCTGCTTTGAGCGCAGAAGCTCCCAGGTTCAGTCCCTGGCATCTCCCCATGTAGGGCTGATGGGAGAGAGCCCTGTCAATTTCAATCAGTGCGGAGGATACAGAGCTGGATGGACCAGTGGTCTGTCTTGGTATAAGGTAGCTTTCTGGTTAGTCCACAATATATGCTCAGTAGTCCATTGGTCACAGTTTGTGCAGACCTGCTCTTTCGTAAGCATTAATTCGAAACTTCCCTGCTTTTATTCTTTTTTTCATCCTGTTCCTTTTCCTCCCGCCTTGTTGCATCCCTCTCTTCTTGAGTGGTTTACCTCTCCGCTGCCCCCCCCCTGCCCCGGCCCCATACTTGCTCTGGCTGTTTCCTTCTGTCTGATCCTTTGTTCTGCTATATTCTCTGGGTCTCCCTGCCTCGTGGAGCCTGCTTAATGAGATCTTTGAATCACTCTTGGATTTGAGCAGTGTGGTTTGGTGCGATAAGGGGTGGTGTTTACTGTTTCTCTTCTTGAGAGAGCAGCTTTAATGTGCAAGAGGAGGGAAGGGAGAAGAAGCGAGAGCAGGTGGATTAGCACTTCCGCAAGAGCTGCTTCCCCTCCCCTGCCCACAATTTCTCCCCCCAACATTTTCATATGCTTTCCCGCATTGGGTTTTAGTTTTTAGCAGGCTGGCGCTAGAACAATAGCTTGTTAAGGTGCACTGCTTGAAGAGAAATGTTGGGTATTTCCTCTGCACCATGATGGGGGGGGGGAAGGGTCCTTTGAGCCTTAAAAAATGTGGAGATAGCAGCAGATTGATAGCAAAGGATTTATGAGATGGCATATTGGTAGAGGAGAAGCAAGATGTGATTGCGGAGGGAAGCAGAACTTGGTTCTGGGAGGAGAGGGAAAGGTGTGTCGAAGCAAGGAAGGGCAACTGTCCGTGGGGTGACTTAGTATATCGTTGGGAAGAGAGGAGCAATTATAAAAATCAATGGAGCTTTTCAGGCTGCCCGAGGTTATGCATGCAGCACATTGTGCCCAGCAGGAGACGTATTATTAATTTTGCATTAGCACTTAGCATTGGAAAGCTGCCACTGTTGATGCCAAGGAGTAAATTCATCTTGAATAGACTTAGCAGCAGCCATGTTGCCAGAAGGCAGCCTGTGCTTGCAAGGGGAAGAGAGCAATTAATTCAGAAGGGGAAACCCATTCTCAACAAGGTCAACGATTCGGGCTTCTGATTCTCAAGGTCCCTCTCCGGTGGGGCCACAATGTGCTTTCCATAACAAGGGCGTGCTGATTTATTAGATTTATATCCCATCCTTCTTCTGAAAGGGGTTCAAAATCCCCAGTGGACTTTCTTTGCTGGAGTGGAAGCAGAGATTGCAGGTTGCAACCAGAGCTCAGTGACAGAGCACACGCTTCACATTAGGGGCTGGGGGGCGGTGTTGGGTTTTCAACATGGCAGTGTAGTGCCAGCCCACCTTTCCGGGCAAAGTCCGCAAGGCAGTGCAAAACCACCCTATCTGCGCCTTCCGGAGAGGGGCTGCTGGCGATCGGCAGACCTGCCAGCATCATCAAAGAGCCCCTACACCACCTGACTGCCTTCTATCAGGAGGGTGGGCTCCATCTTTCTGGGAGGAAAGGCACAGCACACACCCCAAGGCGAAGGCAGCCAAGCAAGGCTGCAGGCCCGATCCCGCTCCTACTTGAGTGCAAGCAGGAGCGGGGTCGGGGCTCTCTCAGCTGGGAAGGGCAGGCTTCGCGCTGCCCAAGCAGTTCAAAGAAGATTGGAAACTTACCAATCCAACTTGTTTCTCCCTCTGCCAGGGCAGAGTGCAATGGTGGTTTCACCACCGATATACCGCTGAGTGAAGCTGTCGTCACGGTCTCCTCTCAATACCGGTCCTGAGCGATATACAGTGGTACCTCGGGTTAAGTACTTAATTCGTTCTGGAGGTCCGTTCTTAACCTGAAACTGTTCTTAACCTGAAGCACCACTTTAGCTAATGGGGCCTCCCGCTGCTGCTGTGCCGCCGGAGCACGATTTCTGTTCTCATCATGAAGCAAAGTTCTTAACCCGAGGTACTATTTCTGGGTTAGCGGAGTCTGTAACCTGAAGCGTATGTAACCCGAGGTAACACTGTATTGATATATTGCCCAGTGCTGCTTCACATGCAGATGACCCCAGGTTTCATTCCTGGCCATCTTGTCAGGTAAAAGGCTAGCAAGCAATTGAAAACACCCTCTGTCTGAGACCCTGGAGAACTACAGCAGCTTAGAATAGACAGGTAACTGATGAGGTGAGTAAAAATGAGCCAAAGCTTGGGGCTCAAATGACAGACTAAACACTAAACTGAAGTTAAGCAGGAGCTAAGGCTGCACTAGAAAAGGGGACAGGGAAGCTTGCAAGCCTGGGGTGATATCTGCACCCTCTTTCTGCCGAGGGCTAGTAACATTTTAGCCACACAGCAAATAGTGTAATAGGTTTATTACACTTGCCCAAGGACCTCTTCAACCAGGCTTCCTCTTGCTCAAGTTCCACAGCACTCTATGCCATGCGTCCCAGAAGACGTAATGGTGCATGTGAGGGAGCCTGGCAAAAGCCTCTGTAATCTTCTCCGGTTAATGTATGTAGGAGGCATTTCTCTGCAACACCTTCCTCCTACTTTGCTTTATGCTGTCATGGTGCCGATGAATCTGTGGCTGAATCGGAGTACCAGAGAGCCAGAACTTTAGCAGATGCAGTGATTTGGCTTGGTGGGGGCTGTGCTTGTAAAACAGTGTGCAGGGGAGAGCCAAGCTGCAGGAAATGGCACTATAGGCTGACTATATGTTGCACGCCCAATTCTGAAAAACAAAACATAAGCTTGGAAAGGTTCAGTGCACATTCACCATCCGGGCTGCCAGGTTGTGTTTCTCTAAAGGGGTTTCTCATCAGTTCAACAATCTGCTGATAACCCTAAAATACATAACAGTCTTCCCCCCACTGTTGACAAGATTGCAATGCTAGTGTCTGGTGGTACACATTACTAATTTGATTCAGAGCATGGTGTAATCCGCCTTCTCCATTTAGTGATTAATGGAGAGGAAAAAAACAAATACCAGAAGACTCTTCTGCTACTTCCTGCTTCACACCCACCCCACTGGTGTGTTTGTTCTTCATTCCAGCATTTCTTTAAAAAATATAAAATAAATGTACAATGGTACCCTGGGTTACAGGCGCTTCAGGTTACAGACTCTGCTAACCCAGAAATAGTACCTCGGGTTAATAACTTTGCTTCAGGATGAGAACAGAAATCGTGCTTTGTTGGAGCGGCGGCAATGGGAGGCCCCATTAGCTAAAGTGGTGCTTCAGGTTAAGAACAGTTTCAGGTTAAGAACGGACTCTATTTCTGGGTTAGCAGAGCCTGTAACCTGAAGCGTATATAACCCGAGGTACCACTGTAGTCCAAAGATAAGCAATAGGTAATGGTTGAAAATAAGCTGTTACTGTAATTTTAGTAGAGCTTTGTTTAACTTGATTTGGATGCTTACTCCATTACTAATTGTAAGCCCCATTGTCCTAGAACAACATTCCAGAGTTAACTCAGTAGATTTATCTCAAGAGGTTGTCAAGGTGCTAATTGCTCCTTCCTTTGCTGCCTAGTCTATAATGCTAAATAATTGATCTTCTTGATGTTCCAACCATTAAAAAACTTACTGGCTATGCTCAGAGTCTCCTATTCAGTTGTTGCTGCAGAGCCAAAATGTATAATTAGTTGATTTTTCCCCCCTTTCAGTTTCTCACTGGCTCTTTGTGAAGACCCAGAATTCTAAACATTATCGCTCGTGAGACGGCAATAATGGAGCCCTCTGAACTTGCCTTTCAAGACTCTTACTTTCCAATATTATCGGTTTTCTCTCCTCAGTATCTTTATTTTGAGACCCTTTTCTTAGGGTTGTTGGAGTGCACTTTAAATCATTAGCCTCATGTTATTCAGTGCTCTTGATTTTCTAATCTGATTGTATTCACTCCACGTCCAAGTTGATATTCAGCTCATCTTCATTTCATCTGCAAATTTTATTAACGGCGCCATCCACTTTCCTTCTCCAGATCTTATGGAAGATTAAACTGTTGGTGGACCTTTGATGTTTATGTATCGATGATGAGTCAGTCTCTGAGCTTTTCCCCCTTCCCCTTGTAGTGTCATGAAAGCAGTATTTGATGCACTTCTTCAGAGCCGCAAATGTTGACAATGAAAGTGATGCATGCTCTGCTTTCACGCTCAAGAATAACAATGTCTGCCTTTGCCTTTCCCAAAAGGTGGTGACCTTCCTGTGAAGCCTCAGAAAGAGTGGCTCCACATGGACACTGTGGAGTTAGAGAAGCTGCAGTGGTTGAAGGACCTCCCTGAACCTCGGCAGAAGAAAACCAAAAAGGTCAGGAGAATAAAACACAGTCCCTTCTTTCTTGCTTTCAGATTAACTTCCCCCTAGAAAATTGGTAACTAACCTTTTTCAGCCTGAGGGCTGTCTTCCTTTATGGGAACCTTCGGGGGGGCGGGGGGCAGACTCTTGCCTTGGTAACAGTAGATTACATTCCAGCCATGAAAAAGCCCACCCCCACACCACTTCCACCCTCCTTCCAGGCAAGCAAGAGGCATTATCTCAGTTCAAGGAGACACTCTAGCCAGGCAGAAGCTCTCAAGGAGGGTGTGGCCTGGAAGAGTCAATTTGGCCTACAGAGAATCCCAAACGCCAGAAGCAGTGTTTGAAATCGCCCAGGCACCAGGTGCAGGTCCAATTGTGACCATGTGAAGATGTCTTGTCATTAGGTTTGGCAACTAACATCTCCACCATCTGGCTGGTGTACAGCAGCAGTTTCTGCTGCCCCCCCTCAATATCCCAGCATCAAAAGACACTGCTGCATGGCAGCCGGCTGACTGATCTGTGGAGATTTCTTGTCGCTGTCTAATCCTGTATTGTTTTATTTGATGTTTTAATGTGTTGGAAACCGTTCTGAGGCACCTAGACAGTCCATTGTGGCGGCCATAACCTAGGTTCAGGGTGTCATTTGGTGTTTATTTTATATCTATGAGTTTCTAACCCTACCAGACAGAGAGACCTGGAGAACCACATTTGGTCCCTAGGCCGGAGGTCCCCTTCCCTAGAACATGTTGTCAGCAAAAAATGGTAAAAGTTGGCTTGGGTAGTTAAGGGATTTAGATCCTACTAAGTATGAGCAGCTAAATTGGTAGAATAGCTGAATGGCACAGTAGGCAATAAAGGTTATAATTTTATTTGTTTCTTTCTCCAATAGGCAATGCAGGCACGCTTCAATCTGAAGGGAGAACTTATTCCCCCAGATAAAGACCTCCCCACACATCTGGGCCTACACCACCACGGAGAGGAAGCAGAAGTAAGGGGAGAACAGCCTTGAACGCAAGAACATGCTTGTGATCTCATTGCATGTTTGACCCTCTTTCCTGTATTTCCTTCTTAGATCGTCCTGGGCTAGGTGGTCTGACCAATAATGATTCTCAGTGGAAGGCATCTAAAGTACTTTCATGCTTTTAAAAATGGAAGAAGCAGAGAATTAATTACTGTGAAGTAAGATTGCTGTTGGGAGCAAGATTTCTTTTTCTCATCACATACGAGGATGGGAATTTCCCTCACCCTCCTCTTGAGTAGCAGTAACTTATTGAACTGTAGATCCCAGACTATTGGATAGTGTAGTGTAGCATTCCAATGAGTGTTTCTTCTGGGAAGGCTCAGTTTTTGGTGTTTTCCTTAGAGCCTAACAGAGCATTATAAAAGAAGGGTGACTCCGACAGTAACCTCCATCTGGTTGGTGCTCAGCGACCTTGGAATATTTCCCCATCCTTTCTTTGTAGCGTTTGATGCGTCTTGCGTGCTTGACTCCTCTAACGCTTAGCACAAGCACCTTGTTGCCCCTGCAATCTGCATGTATTGCACTATTACCTGGATTGTGTGTTGCGATTGGCAGAGGACAGTCCTGTTGTCTTCCTTGCTTCTTTCAGAGTCTGTTCAGGTAAAAGGATGATGTCTCTTCAGTAGTTTGTAACTTAACACAATGATAGATACCCTAATGTCTGGATGTTTTATTTTTATGCTAGAGGGCTGGCTACTCGCTCCAAGAGCTCTTCCACTTGTCTCGCAGCCAGGTCATTCAGCAAAGGACTCTGGCTTTGCAGGTGCTTGGTCACATTGTCCAGAAGGTGAGTTAACCTTTGTAGGGGTGATGAGAGAGAAACGGGGTGGTTTCTGATCTTGTTCACCTTTTAATTGGCCCTAGGGAATCTCTAAATTAAGACAGTTTGGTGACACGCAAGTACCTCCACAAGGTTTGATCTGAAGTGGTCGTTTTTGCAAAGTTGAAGAATGACCACGGTTCACCAACAGAAAGCTTCCTGCTGTGACAGTTCTTATTAGATGGGTCAGTGATCAAAACAGCCTTCCCCAGCCTGACACCTCCAGATGTTGCTTTAAGACTGACCACTAGCTGTGCTGCCTGGACCTGATGAAAGTTGGAGTTTAGCAGCAAAGCTGGAGGGAGTCAGCCTGGGGAAGGCCGTATTAAAATATTTTTGAAGGTTTCTACCTCCTTAATGGATGCGGGTGGCGCTGTGAGTTAAACCACAGAGCCTAGGACTTGCCGATCAGAAGGTCAGCGGTTCGAATCCCCGCGACAGGGTGAGCTCCTGTTCCTCAGTCCCTGCTCCTGCCAACCTAGCAGTTTGAAAGCACGTCAAAGTGCAAGTAGATAAATAGGTACCGCTCTGGTGGGAAGGTAAACAGCGTTTCTGTGTGCTGCTCTGGTTCACCAGAAGCGGCTTAGTCATGGTGGCCACATGACCCAGAAGCTGTACGCCGGCTCCCTCGGCCCATAAAGCGAGATGAGCACCGCAACCCTAGAGTCGGTCATGACTGGACCTAATGGTCAGGGGTCCCTTTACCCTTTACCTTTAACTTACCTCCTTAATGAGTAAATAAAACATTATTTGGATCTCTACATATATTTGGTGGCTGACTAGACTGAAATCTTACTAGTTGTCTTCTGATGCTGTTATCATGCTATTATCTAACCTGAAAGGTTCGAATGATGTTCTTTTGCACATTTACCTGGGAACAAGCACCACTAAAACCTAGTGTGGATTGTTTCTGAATAAACATGCATAGGAATTGGCTCTCAGTTAACAAAAGCTAGCATTTTAATTCACTAGCGACTGCCAAATCTGCTAATGGTGAAGTTTCAGAAAAATCTGCCGCATTGTATTAATTTGTGGTTTAGTTGAATACGTTGGCTATTGGGAACAGCCAAATTAGGCTCTTAAGTGCTTTAAAGCAACGAGAAAATGTTATGAAATCTGGCAGAAATTGGCCATAAATGTATATTGATATAAGCCAAAATCTACAGATCTTGGCTGGCTTAGTCCCCACTGGTAGACCATCATTGTTTTTGGAATGCATAGAGGATGTGCGGGTGGGAGTGGAAGGGCCTGATTTCATTATTGTGCTTTGGAAGCACTCACAAGGCCTCCAAAGCACAGGGCAAACGTCAGAGACAAGAGAGATGACCACACCTTGGCAGAATTCCAAGGGAAGAACATTCCCCCTTGAGGCCAGAGATGCAGCTGCCCATGGTGTATTTAGTGATCTCATTTGTGGAGCCCTAGGGAGAAACTCAGTTGCCTTATAGCTGTGTGCATTTTGCCAGAGGATAAGAATGCAAAAGATATCAATCTCCATCATAAAAAAAAAAAGAAAATGTCATGATTTAAAGTGGAAGAAGTGGAATAGATTTGCTTCCATCAGTTTCCAGTCTAAGGACTTCCGGGAAAGCGTCCCAGTGGAACATTGGTGGCTGCCTTCTAAAAACAACATCTCTCTCTCTCTAACCTGACTTTGTCGTTGTGGTGTGTGTTTTCAGGCCAAGGCAGGGGAGTTTGCCTCCTCGCTGAAAGGAAGTGTCCTGCGTGTGCTGCTTGACGCTGGTTTCCTCTTTTTGCTCCGCTTCTCCTTGGATGACCCAGTGGATAATGTCGTTGCAGCCACTGTCCACGCCCTCCATGCGCTGCTTGTCTCTCCAGATGATGAGGTATCTGTCTGTAGAACACAAGAATCCATGTAAAATAGTTTTGAGTGTTGGTATCAGTAGGGATAGATCTCCCTGTTATTAAGGGCTTCTGCCCCCTTCCGCTCAGTGGTGGAGCAGCTGCTTTGCATGCAGAAGGTCCCAGGTTCAATCTCCAGGCAGGGCTGGGAAACACTCTTGTCTGAAATCATGCAGAGCCACTCCCAAGTGTGGCCACATCTCCTTGTAGTGTGACTTACCACTGGTGGATAGAAAGTGGATAGAGCAATTGATGTGACTCTTAGCTTTGTGTCAGCAGACCACATTCCAGCGATCCACGTATTTTTCTCCAACCTTGCCATCCAGGCAAGCAAGGGGCGTTATTATAGTTGAAGGACACATTCCAGCCAGGCAAAAAGCATTTAAGGAGAGTATGGAACAGGACTGATGAGGGGTAAGACTTAGGGGCTGAGTTCCAAGGGCCAGAAAGAGAGGCATGGAGAGCCACATTTGGCCCCTGAACCTGAGGCTCCCATCCTCTGGTGAGAGACACTACTGAGTTAGATGTTCCCGTGTCCTGACTCTGCATGAGGCAGCTTCCTCCTTGTGCGTTAAATGGATCCTTTGCGTTTTCTGTTTCCAGAAGAAGCCCTTCTGTTTCCAGAAGAACAATTCTGGGTCCATGCCTTTAGAACTTAATGTGAATATTTGTTTGTTATAGTTTATTATTACATTCATGTCCTACCTTTAATCCAAGAAGCTGAAGGTGGTTCACACACTTCTCTCCTCTTCATTTTATCCTCGCAGCCGCCCTGTGAGGTAGGTAAGGCTGAGGGGCAGTGACTGGCTAAGTGGGCATTTGAACTCTGGTTTCTCAAGTCCCAGTGCTGCCTCTCACACCATTTATTCCAGTACTTCCTCAGGGAGGGCTTTTCCCAAGCCTTGCTTTTCCTAGACGCCTAGGCTTTTCCTAGACGCCTAGGCTTGGACATGAGAGCATCCTCTCCTGCTCCTTTTTTTGACAGCTGTTCAGCAAGAACTAGCTTCTTGTTTTTCACTTCCTTCCAGGAGTATCTGGACAAGACGTTTTCATGGTACCAGGGTATGACTGTCTACCCTTTCACCCCGAACGAGGGCGAAGAGGAGATGGAGGAGGAAGATGAGAATGAGGAACAAACTCCAACCCAGAAGGCACCGGGGAAAAGACCAAAGGATGAAAACAAACCAGATCCAGAAGTGGCACAATATGATGCCATAAAGGTAAAACCTTTAGTCACTTCCAGAATATTGTCAATAAAGCAGTATCTGTGTAAAAAAACATACATAATCTGTTACAGATTCATAGGCTGAAGTGGAAGTTTGCTGAGCCATAATTGAGGCTTTTGTATTAGACTTACAAAATCTATTATCTCCAAGGGACTGCTAAAGACCAAGATTCTTCAGCGCCTGAGATACATTCTGGAAGTAATGCGACCTGTGCCTTTGGTAGTCCTGGAGAGTCTAGACATCCTAACGTGGATAGCAAGGCACTCTACTGAAGCATGCAGTCGGGTAGGTACCTGTGTGTGTGTGTTCTCTGGGTCAGAGAAGATGCCAGTTGAGGTGGAAGAACAGAGATCATATAGGAATATTTCAGATTCCTTTGATATATTTGGCCAGATTGTTAAATTTTTTACATCACTGCACTGACAAATAAGTGGCTTTCTGCTGCTCTTAAATATTCTCTCTTAAATGTCTGTTTTGCAGATTCTGGATTGCCCTCGCCTGGTTGAGATGGTCATCAGAGAATTCCTCCCCACCCAGTGGAATCCGAGAGTAGCTGAACCTGGGCAGTTGCTCACAAGTCTGCATGGAGTTCCATGTGCCACTGCCATGAAGCTAATGAGAGTCTTGGCATCTGGAGGGAGGAATGCGGCTGCCAGGCTGGTAAGGGCCTCTCCACTTAAGCTATTTAAACAGGGGGGCAGAAGTTCAAAAGATGGTTGAGACAAAAAGAAGAAGAAGCTTGGTTACTGAGCCGCCTGAGAAACAGTTTCTATCCAAATGCAATTTTGGTTTTAAACGCAGTGTAAGGTAGCCTTTATGTGAGTATATTGTATTCAATTATGGGGTATCAGAGTTTTTAGGGGCTATCCAGGCTGGGATAGCAGGCTTGTGGGTAGTGGCACCTGCCCTGTGGAACGCCCTCCCACCAGAGGTCAAAGAGAAAAATAACTACCAAAACTTTTAGAAGACATCTGAAGGCAGCCCTGTTGAAGGAAGCTTTTAATGTTTAATAGGTTATTGTATTTTAGTGTTCTGATGGAAGCCGCCCAGAGTGGTTGGGGAAACCCAGCCAGTTGGGCGGGGTATAAATAAATAAATAAATAAATAAATAATAATAATAATTATTATTATTTTGAATGTCTGATGTAGATTTTTTCAATTTCGTTGTTCTGTATGGGACAATGGCAATAAAGATTATCGTATCGTACTCAATTTCCCCAGAGATGGCTGACCGGTCTGTTGGCATTCTCTATAGGTCCACACAGACACACATCAATTTTTGGTATAATGGAAACAAATCATGTGTTTGAAATAAGTAATGCTTGGGTTGCAGAGGGCAAGGGGAAAGTGGATGAAGGACAGGCACTGAGATGGGAAGCTTCAACGGCAAGGAAGTGCAATGGGAAGTAAGAAGAAAAGGAGTGCTCATTTTTAACGTCGCTTCCATTGATTTCCATGAAACTTTAAGACGGGGTAGAAGCAGTGGCAGGAGGTGGGGTGGTGGGGTAGCGCCACTCACCTGACCTTGTTCCGTTGTGTCATTGCTGCTTACTGAAATGCAGAGGTGGCAGGTCAAGGTGGTGGCAAGGTTGGGTGTGGTGCAATTGCACTGGCAGAGCCAGTCTGGTGTGTTTGCACTGTGCCAGCCTCCCCACCTCCTCTTCTCTCCCTCTACTTCCCAGTAAGTAGCAGCAATAGGACTGACTGGAGGTCATGTGGCTGCCGCCGCTACACCAAGCCATCTGCTATTGGGTATGAGACCGGCTGACTCACTCCCAATGATCCATCTTGCCTAGCACGCTTCCCATAGCAGCCAACCAGTTGCACCCAGAAAGTCCACAAGTAAGGGATGCTAGCAACTGGTTTTCCGTAGTTCAGTGCGTGTGATTGTGGATTTAACCATCATGGTCACCAGCCATTGACACTTCTATCCCTAATGGACTTGCCCGATCCCATTTTAAAGCCCTCTCCTCCAGTGGCTATCATTAGGTGTTCCTCCTCGGATGTCCGTATGGGTTACTCTCCCCTAAGGTCCTGCATCTTACTCTGCTGTCTGCTTATTATTCACAGCTTAATAAGTTCGAACTGAAGAGTCGGCTGGGTCGCTTCGTAGCTGAAGATCCCAAAGACCTTCCCCTGAGGATAGAGGAAGCCATAAGGATGAACACTGAAGCTTTCCGCTTGTGGGCTGTGGCCACTGGCTACGGTCAGGCCTGTGATCTCTTTGGGTGTGTTTTCAGAATAAGGCACATCTTCTGGGGTTTCTCCCTACCTGCCAAAAAAGAAAAACCCTTGCCCAGCTGCAGCATAGGAAACTTCTGCTCACCATCACCATCACTATGGTTGAGTGTGGTGCAATTGCACTGGCAGAGCCAGTCTTAGTGTGAACCATAGTGATGGCTCACCATAGTGGTTGATCTGCCATTCCCTTCTCCACCTGCGTATTGCATTCTTTCTTTTGCAGTAGGCAGGAGAGGAAGGAGCTTGTATAAACTGCAGCAGCGACTTGGCAGGAGAGAGGTATATCTCTCCCATGTCATCCAGAACATTAGAAGGTCACATCTGAGAAGATCACTAGGGTTTATTTGTCCCTATTAATCTCTAAACCAGGATGGATAACAAGCTGAAAAACCCACTAATCTACACAGTTACCAGGGAAGTCAGTTTGACAAGAATCTAGGAAGCAAATACTGACTGTCTCTGGAATGGTTGCCTAGCCTCCTTTTCTGCAATATCCCCTGACTAAAAGGAGGTTGGAATTGAGGTGAGGTATCTGTGGACTCAGTCACTGGGCTTGTTAGCGAGGCCCGTATCTGAGGCTTGCAGATTTGAGGCCACTCATTAGCAGGGAGAGGTGTTGACGCCTCTGGGCCAGCAGAAAATCCAGTTCTCCAGACTGGTTTTCATAAACCAGAATGGGTCCACTTTGTAACGGTTATGTATGCCCAAATGCTAGTTTTGTATCAGTGAGTGACACTAGGTGCAGCTGATCATTGCCACAAGAACTGATCCCTAAACAGCTGTATTCAAACCAGCAACCAAAGTAAATGATACTCTTTTCTGCAAAGTTTTTTGTCTTCAAATTCTGGCATATAGGCTGTTCTGCCTGCCATGACCATGCAAGATGCTTGTTCTCTTATCTTTACTGAGAAAGATGTTACAAATGTAAGTAAGGTTGAAATGATATCTTTCGGTTGCATAGGAAAATCCTCATTTCTATTCAAGCTTTAACTTTTCCTGCTTTAAAAAAATGAACTTTTGCTTCATTTTATCAAACGCTTTGAGAAGCAGGAAGCCTTTTCTCTGCAGAATATGGGTCAGTCACAAAGTCTCATGGGAATTTGGATTGTGCTGGGAGTAAACAAATTATTTGTAACAATGAGTCAATGTCCTGTGATTTCCCCCCCCCCCACCACCTCATACATTTTCTCCAATTTACAGGGATCTCTATCCTGTGCTAATGAAGATGGTCCCATCCCTGGCTCAATTGGCTGGCAGTTTTCAGGAGAACAACTCTCTATTTGAACTTTCTGTCCAGCGAGCTACAGCCATGGTGACGCTGCTTACTCAAGTGACACAGACGGCTGGCTGCAGGGCAGAACTGCAAGCCCAGCTTAGCAGGTATCGCCACCTTCTCTTGCCAGTCCTGTGTGTGTGTGTGTGTGTGTGTGTGTGTTTTCTAAAAAGGCACATTCTGCAGTAGCAACATGTGGAATTGATATATTGGGACCGTGACCTGCTAATTGATTTACGATCCACAATTAGCTCTTTATCTCTTTACTGCCGCCCGGCGCGCTTCCTCCAGCTGCGCATCTCAGCTCCGTCTTCATCCAGTCACGGTACCAGCAGAGTGAAACACAGCGGTGAATAACTGTCACTTAGCTTGGCTTAGCTTCCAGACAAACACAGACAGAGTCCAGGTTTGTCCATTTCAGTCCTTTATTCCGACATTCCCCAGGGAACTCCTGGGCTCACCGCAGCCATGATAGACTGCCTCCTCTCCCCTCAAAGACCAAGAGGAACAGACAGAACTCCTCCCAAGCTCCTCCCAGCTTCTAAAGCTGACGTCAGAATGTGAGGCATCATGGGAACAACTTAACCTGTTAAGTTCCAAACCTCACACAACATGAGTTTGCATCACTCACCGGAGTGCTTTTTCATTATTTATTTACTTGTAAAGGTTTTTGTTTGAATTTTTAAACCAGATGTCAAGGCAGATTACAATATAACAAACAATATGCAAGTAATAATAGTTAAAGGAGATAAGAAATAGCAGGTATAACGTGAGGGAGATGATGAATTAACAACTTTGTAGTTTGAAAGCACGTCAAAGTGCAAGTAGATAAGTAGGTACCACTCCGGTGGGAAGGTAAACGACGTTTCCGTGCGCTGCTCTGGTTCGCCAGAAGCGGCTTAGTCATGCTGGCCACATGACCCAGAAGCTGTACCCTGGCTCCCTCGGCCAATAAAGCGAGATGAGCACTGCAACCCCAGAGTCGGTCACGACTGGACCTAATGGTCAGGGGTCCCTTTACCTTTAATGTAAGTTACAATCACTCCAAAGTCCCATCTAGTCCAGCATCTCAAGCAAAGGCCTATGGGAAACTCGCAAGTAAGACACGACGGTATTGGCCCTCACCTGCTGTTCCCTAGATGCCAGTCATAGCTTCTGTTAGGATCCTGAAATGTCCTCTTTTTTGTCCTGTGCTCTTTTTTATAATTTTTACTAATTTTTTCCAAATTACATTTCAAAAGATTCATTAAGACAACCTTAAATCAATGACTTCCCTGCTTCTCTTTCCTTGGTTCATTTTGCATACCACACATCCCTGCATATTTTACATGAACTAAACCATTCAGTAATCCATTATTACATCCATCAAAACACTGTTGAATTTATCTTAGTGCTACCAGTGTTTTTAAATGAACACAATTTTAACCCATATATTCAGTAAACATTTTCCAGTCTTCCTTAAATGTATGTTCTTGTTCTCTTATTCTCTATGTTAAATCTACAAGCTGTGCATATTCCATCAGTTTAAATTGCTATTCTTCTTTGCTTGGGACCTCGCTTGTTTTCCGTTTTTGGACTAGCAAAACATGGGCCACAGTAGTAGCATACATCTTTTTTGACACCTGGGAATTTCCCTCTGAATTATCCCTGACAGAAAGGGCTCTGGGGTTTTTTGGGGAAAGGTACTTTAAACCATTTTTTTCAATTCATTGTATATCGTTTCCCAATACTTTTACCCTTTTACAAGTCCACTTTTTTGTCCAGTGCTCTGGTGTGAATCCTCGTGCCAGAGCGCTGAAGCAGAAGGCGCTTTGGTGTGTCCCTGTTGACGAGTGCCAGAGCACCTTCTGGTCTGGTGCTCTGGGACTACCCTGCACACGATCGCCAGAGCACCGGACTGGAAAGTGCTCCCCTCCTGACATCCTGATTTGGGGGACAAAAATATTGGGTGGTGTGGAAGTGGTATACAACAGCCATTGATTTTAAAAAGCCTGCCCAAAAAAGAACAGCCTTCACAGAGGCCATCAAACGGTCATACGCTGCCTTTCATTTGTCGTGGGACCTTGCATGCAGGGTTCCCATCAGACCCCAATTCATGCACTGAGCAGACTCAGTTCTGTGTAGCTTCAGCGAGGTTGCTGCATTATCTGCTTGAAAACCATTCCCTGCCTGTATGTGTGGATGTTTTCCCTCCACATAATGGCCTCTGTACTGTGTGCTGCTACATTCCAGCAATGCAAAAGCCAGAGGTAAACTTGCCCGTACCCAGCAAGCAAGAAGCAATATTCCAGATCAAAGACAGGCAGAAGCATTTGCAAAGCCACAAGATAAACCATCCACAATATCAGGTTCTTTCAAAAGGGTAACTGAGCGAGGGAATGGGTTTGTGAGCGCAACCTTATTATTTGCCTTTATTCTTGTTTTTTAGCGAAGTTTCATTTTGAACGAGAGCTGTGGCACTCCTGCTTCTAAGAATCGAGGGTGCCATCACATGTCAGCTTTCTGCAATGGCCAAATAACACTCGGCACTAAGTGTAGGGTTTGTTGAAATTCTGCCGCTAAGTGCTTCCTTACAAAGAGAAACTAGCAGTTAGTGAATTGGCTCTCTCTGAAATACAGGTGAATCAATTTCTCTGGTTTTTCTTTCAAATGGGCCGTGCAGAATTCTCATCACTTGTTTTGGGAAAGTGGCACTTGAAGTGAAGGGCAGGAAAGGATTTTAAATGATGGGGGGGGGGGGAGCCAGTTACCTTCAAAATGATTGGGGGGGGGGGAGAGAACAGGCTATTGTTTACAAAGCAGCTTTCCTAAATTATATCATATGCAGCCTGACATAGCCACATGCTTGTGGTTCTGGTGTGAGATTATTATAGGCTTTTAAAACATAAGATGGCTGTTGAATATGTACAGATAAATAATAAATCCCGGGCACTTTTATGAGAAGCAAAGTGAAGATAATTTACCCATTCTTTTGTGTACAAAAATGAGTGAACACCACCACCATTGTTGGAAAATCGTTTTTGGGCTTTAAATGTGAAAAATATGGATGTTTTAATTTTTTTGTACTTAAGAGCTGTCTCTGTGTCCTGCTTGACACGGTCACTTTAAAAGCAGAATACAGACAAAGAGAGTCTAGGTGTAGGGTTAATTTACCGGAGACTGTTTGCCTTTGAAAACTTTTGAGAGAGTACAACACATAACCAAACATGATGGAAGCTTCCTGGAGACAAAAAAAATTGCTGTTCTGTGTCTGAAAGTGGTATTTAAGTTTCTGTCCTTTTCATAACAGCTGTCTGTGCATGACTGGTGAGGAGAATTGTGACAGAGCTTCTCTGGCTTTCTATAGTTGTGAGGAAGGTATTTATGAGGGTGGTGGTGATACCTCAGTAAAAACTGATCACTTTGGCAAGTAAGGTTGTGGACCATCAATGTTCTTTCAGCCTAGCAGTCTTGTCAGATTAATTGCCCTTCAGAGAGGAGTTCTAGTCTTCCCTGTGTGTGTCCTGCTTTAGTCCCCTATTTTTGTATCTCTTTTTCTTCCATTTCCCTCTTCTTAGGATGAGTGGGAGGAAATAATTAGACTTTGCTGAAGAGCAGTTGATTGTGGTATTCCCTAGGAATCCACTGCTGAGTCCAGCGAAGCCCGAGGTTTGTTCGTGCTGCAGCAGTGGAGGTTGGCAGTGAATTTGATTGAGAAGATAATCATTTGGGTGGGTGTAAATAAATACCTGGCTCAGTGAAAGAGGTTGCTCTGATGAGAGAGAGTGACAGGGGTGAGGGTGGAAGCACTTTGAAGGAAAGCATATGGGACTGGTAGGCTGCAGGGGCAAACCAAGGAAAAAACACTTTGCTAGAGGCGTAATGTGTCCAGCATCAGAGAAAAGTGCTGTTGCAGTATGAGTGCCGTTCTGTGCGAATTCGGCTTGTGTCCTGCATCCCACAAATGGAACTCTCATCAGTGCAGACATAATGGGTTGAATCCCATTGTTTTCCAAATGGGTTGAATCCCACTGTTCTCTTTTGCTTGTGGAGGGGCTTTAAAACTATTACCGTATTTTTCGCTCTATAACACGCACCTGACCATAACACGCACATCGTTTTTAGAGGAGGAAAACAAGGGAAAAAACATTCTGAATGAAACAGTGGATGTATCATTTTTGTGCTTCATGCTGTGGCCACAGACATGTGATCTGATGGTGAATTTGGAGTGACCCAATGCAAAAATCCTGAGAATTCCTGTGTATCCATGCTTTGTAACCACATTTTTGCACCATTGCAGCCTCAGGAAACAGTGGGTGCATGATTTTTTTGGTGCAGGCTGTAGCCATGGACATGCTATGTGATCTGATGGTGAATTTGGGGTGACCCAATGCAAAGATCCTGAGGATCCATGTGGATCCATGCTTTTTAACCACGTTTTTGCACCATTGCAGCCCCAGGCAACAGTGGGTGCATGATTTTTTTGGTGCAGGCTGTAGCCATGGACATGCTATGTGATCTGATGGTGAATTTGGGGTGACCCAATGCAAAGATCCTGAGGATCCCTGTGGATCCATGCTTTGTAACCACATTTTTGCACCATTGCAGCCCCAGGCAACAGTGGGTGCGTGATTTTGAGGGGGGGGGGCAGGCTGTAGCCATGGACATGCTATGTGATCTGATGGTGAATTTGGGGTGACCCAATGCAAAGATCCTGAGGATCCATGTGGATCTATGCTTTGTAACCACATTTTAAGTGGGGAGCGAAGGAAAAACAAAGAAGGGACACGAGAAGGGTGTGCAGAGAAGCAGCTGGCTAAGAATGCAGGAGAGGGATTTAACGGGAGGGAGGAAAGAAAGGCAAAAGTTTCCTCCCACCCAAGCCAGCCATCTCTCTCTCTCTCTCTCTCTCTCTCTCTCTCTCTCTCTCTCTCTCTCTCCCTCCCTCCCTCCCTCTCCCTCCCTCCCTCCCTCTCTCTCTCTCTCTCTCTCCCCCTCCCTCCCTCTCTCTCTCCCCCTCTCTCCCCCTCCCCCCCTCTCTCTCCCTCTCCCCCAGCAGTACCGGAGCACAGAGACGGAGCACAGAGACGATACTTTCCCCTCTGCTTGCCTGGAGGGGAGGGGCTTTCCCTGCTCTTTGTTCCATTTCAGCAAACACAGCAACGAAACAGAGAAGGGTGGGCAGTAAGACCCTGAGGCAGAATGCAGGAAAGCAGCCACTTCCTCTTTTCAGGTTTCGCTTCTCCGTGAAGCGCGATTTGATTTTTGCCTGATTTTTCTGCTCCAGGGACCACACATTCACTCTATAACACGCACAGACATTTCCCCTTCCTTTTTAGAAGAAAAAATCTGTGTGTTATAGAGGGAAAAATACGGTATGTGCCTCTGCTAGTGGAAGAGGAAGGGAGGTGACTTTTGCCAATTTCCCTTTGCAGCCCCCTGCACCCTCAGTAAATCTGCTCCAGAAGGTTGGGGAACTTTCTAGAACAGAATGGAAGGTGATGGAAGCCTGCTGGGGTTATCAATGAAAATTAACCCCTGCTTCTGTTTGTGGTAACATCATCTGGATCGAAAGCTTTTCTGCGAGCCGAAGGGACACCTTTGGACTGAGCCCAAGAATTATCAGTCACATGAGTTTCTGTAATTAGGAATCAAGTGGTATCTGTGCATGTGTGAAGCGGCTCTTAATCTTTGATCAGCCAAGGGCCTTGACCATTTCCTGTCTTAAATTAAAACAATAAATGAATGAATGAATTTTTATTCTGCTTGTTTCGCAGTCTCTTGGCAGCTTGCAAAACATCAGTGAAAATATTACAGATGGCACAAAATTGACAGATATTAAAACTGCAACCTGATGAATCCTCTCCAGCCAAAGAACTGCTGAAACCTTGCTTAGAAATAACACATTCTTGTTTCTTTTGCTCCCCTGTTTCCCCTCTCTCAATTACTTGGAACAAGGTCATTTCAGTTCTCATCCATAAGTGGAGCTTATGACTGTAATGTTGCTTTCCCCATTTGTACTAATACACTGAGTGGTGTGTTGTTGTTTGGTTATACTTACTCTCTGGTTTTTATTTATAGTGCTGTTATTGTTAGTTTCCCGGAAGACTTATCTGATATTCAGCTTAGTTTTACTTGAGAGGAGACCCACTGAAATGAATGATCATGATTAAGTTAGGTTCACTCATTTTAGTAGGTCTTCTCTGATTAAACAGTTATTGGGTGGCATGTAAATATTGTTAGAGTTCAAATCCCCATTAATCCATGTAGTTTACTGGGTGACAGGGGTCTGGTCTTCACCTCTCAGCTAACCTACCTGCCAGGGTTGTGAAGATACAATGGGGAGGGGCAGGGGGGGCACCATGTATGGAGTGTTGACTCCTTGGGATATAAGTGTAGTAATAATTTAATAATAGATAAGATTAGGGCAAGGCACCAGTTCAGCTTGCTTGTGAAGCCATCTAGTTGTAGACTAGATATAAACGATAGTCTCATGAGTAAAGTTTGTTCATTTATTTCATTTAGAATATCTACCACTTCTCAACAAAGCGTTAAATAGTAAAACTGGACAACAATGAAAGCATCCTAAAACATGTTCCACAGTCACCGAATCTTTTAGGCTGATCAGTCACTTGGCATTAGCAGTTTGGGTCTTACCTCTCCCCTTCATCGTTTCTCTTTTCTGTTTCAGGAGTGATCCAGAAGGCGGTGGCCAGATTCCACCTCCGCCAGTCACCTGGAGTCAGGTATCGGGCTTCAGGCCCATCATTGAAATGCAACTGAAAGGGTGCCTTGAACAAATAACCCAGCTGGAGATCTGGCAGGCACTGCAGCCCCTCACAACAGCTTATGTCCTTTACATGGCAGCCTATTACAGTCACTGCAATCAGCAGGTGAGGCCTGTGAAAACCAAAGAAGCGTCTCTTGCAACTGTCTGTTGGGCTGATGCCTTATTCCCCAGTGCAACTATCTGTCCGGACAAAGCTTGGAGTGCAGTCAAGGGAAGGAAGTTCAGTTGTCTTAACTGAAATGATACAGGTGCCTGTCTTCTGGGTTCCTTTGTAAATTCAGGTGAACCTTGCAGCTGGTTTCAGTGTCTTTCAGTCTTATAATTTGCCAAGCATGGTACCCTCCATATGTTGCTGGACCACAGTTCCCATCATTCCTGGCCACTGGACATCCTGGCTGGGGCTTATGGGAATTGGAGTCCAACAACATCTGGAGGCCCTACCTTGGTTAACCTGGTTTTACTAGGATGACTCTGGACAGGATCAGCTTAATATATCTCTTCCCCCGTTCATGGGGAGAG